>NC_138355.1:36089912-37360280 GCF_046562875.1 Panthera onca
CCCTGGCCTTCTTGTCACCAGTGTTCTCTTGGCTACTTTTAATGACAGATGGTACTGGGTAGTAGCTTTGGAGGCACTGAACAGAGATGGCTGTGGTTTCTGCTGCTCACCCAGTTGGATATAGGAAACCCTGTTTGACAGTGTTGGGTAAAATGGCCAGCATAAGACAAGTACTCCCTGTGGGCCCAGATTACTCCACACGCATCAGGGGACCTGGAAATATTGAGCTTTCTAGGCAACAGAATGGTTTTAGCCACCCCCTTCCTACACACCCTCAAAATCTCATGTTACTAGGGTATGTCTAAAAATTTCAGGAAGACTTCTGCTGACCTCCTTCCTCAGGCTGGCCTGCCTTCTGGAAGGAGAAGCAAGGAGAAGTCAGAGCCCCTGTCCTGGCATGTCCCCTCAACCCCAGCCCTGTCTGGACAGCCTCTGTCCCCAAAGCCTCGGGCTTTTGGCTTCACCTTGGCCTGCCCTCTGCCTCTCTCAGATGCCCAGGGTGCCAACTCCCCTCCCTGCTCTTAAATAGCCCCCTGAGAGCAAAGTGGTGCTTGCAAAAGAGAAGTCTAGGCTTTTGCAACCCTGGGGATGGATAAATATCAGCTATTTTGCTGCTGTGAAAGTTGAGAAGGATTGGCTTTTTTTCCCCCTTTTCTATAAGGGGGAATAAAGCCATGCAACCTCTTTTCAAGAGTAGAGGATAGGGCATCTTGAATGCAATGTGTAGTCCCAGGTCTGCCACTAACTTGTGGCAAGATATTACCCCTCTCTAAGACTTCTTTCCTCTTGCATGAGTGAGTGTTAGATGAAAGTGTCTGCAGGTTTGCTCCTGGCCACAACTTTCTCTGGAAATGAGCTGACTGTCGGAAACCAGCTTCTCTCCCCCTACCTTCCACTCCTCCCTTATTTCATTTCTCATCCACTCTCTTACCTGTCTCACCTCCTAGAGGCTGTTGGGTGGCAGCCATGAAGACATACACTAAAGACACACACTGGGTGCTGTGGTGGCTGTGTGATGACAATTAGGAATCAGTGTTTTAACTCTGCTGAGTTCCAATTCCAGTTTTTAAGTTTAATTTATTCTATTATCAAATGGTATGTATAGCAGCTATAATTTATTAGGCACATATTATGTGTCCCAGACATCATAGTAAGAGGTTTATATAAACTATCTCAATCTATTTTCATGATACTTCATGTGGTGACACTTGTTATCTCTGTGAGCTATTGGGAGGGTCTGGGTGTGTGCTGGGACCCCAAATTTCTGATGGAAACACACAGGTGTTGAGTTTTCTGAGTATTTAAAGATGGGGGGTGTCCTGGCCAGCCCTGGCTGGAGATGAGACATGATGCAGAACCTCACTGCTAGTGCCCTCCCCTCCCCCTTCTCTCCCTCACCCCTTTCTACCAGCTCCTGCCCTGATATACACACCTGCCTTAAGTCGAAGCTTCTGGTTAGTGCCTCTGTTCTATTTCTGTGACATGGTGAGCCCTGAGCCAATTACAGCCTTACCCAGCACCTGCTGCCTGCCCACTGATGTGGCACGAATGCAAGCGCATTGGAGATTTATGACTCTTGGACGTTCTGCACTGCTCATTCCCCTGCTGTCCACCCCAGAGGGACTCAGTGGAATGGGAATTGCAGGAGCAGTGGGGACTCCTTCCAGTTCCAAAATTGTCTCTCCCAGCTCCTGGTCTCAGAGTGTAGCTCCTTTTTTGTGTGCCAGTCTTTGCCTGTTGGCATCCTACCTCCTCTCCCTGATTTGGTCTCAGTAGCTAAACCCCATCAGCCTCAAGAGCTTGCTTCTGAGATTTTGGGGTCCATATTGCATCCCTTGCAATGGACATAGGACTTGGTCAGCTTGGCCTTATGGCATCCCACCCCCAACTTTGCCCCTTTGGTCCTGACCTTTAACTATCTAAGCTTGGGCCCAGGCTGTTCTTTACCAGGATGGCCCTGTTTCCTTGCTCTCCTTCCTCTAGCTCCTAGCTAACCTCTGGATAAACTCGCTGTTCCCTAAAGCTCCAAGAACATCTGTGTTGCCCCCTTATCCTTGTTTGCTTCTGTGCTCTCCCTGAGCGTCAGTTCCTCATTGGAAAAATGAGAGTAATGAGAGCACCCACTCCAATGAGTTGTTGTGAGGACTGTACAAAGGAATGAGCAAAGTGACCATGGCTAGTGTCTGCAAGATGCTAAATGTTCCATCCCCTCTTCCCTTACACACCTGCCTACTGGCACCTGTGTCTGCGTGCAAAGGCTGCCTCATCTCTGAGTCATACTCCTGAGCATTTCTTCCCTGATTAGGACACACACTCACATACTTATGGAAATCAACCCATCCTTGGGCCAGCCCACTCTGCTTCCAAGTGGCTGCTGCCAATCTGATTTGCAGTGGACTGTTGGAGACTCTGGAGACAATTATGGTCAATGAAGTCACCCTGACAGGTAGTGAGGACTCTCTGGTTCTGATCCTGGCTGTGACACTTAGATTAGGGATGGAACCTTACTAGCCCATGGGTTCCCTCTAGACCACCACTTCTCCATTTGCGAGATAAAGGAGTTGGGTTAGTTGGCCTTCATGTTTGCTTAGCTTTAGCATCTCTGCCTGCTTCTCAGAGATGGCTGGACTGTGTGTGACCCTTTGGGTTCCTCATGGTCTCTCTCAGGCAAGTACTGGCAGGGGCTGAGCCATGCCATGTGATCATCTCTGGGCTGGTGCAGGCTCCCCAGAAACTAGTGGGTTTTGCCTGGAAGCTTCCCAGCCCTGATTTCTGCTTCTGACAATGTCTCCTCCAATGTTGTGTCTGCTCCCCTAAATGCTTATTTATCTCCCACTCCCTCCCTTTCTGGGGAAAACTTAATTACTCAGCTACCTTAATAACAGTTTTACATAATGCACACCTTAGGTTAATTAGCTGTGTAAACCAAATAGCTGTCATTTTGATCTTTTGGAAACAAGCTGAAGAGCAGTATCCAGTTCACATCCCCTCCTCCCCAACACACACACACATACAGGCACACACTTGCACACATGCATGTAAGTGCACCCACACCCACATTCACAAACCCCAACAAACACTGACTTTCTTTGACAATTGTCTGTTTTCTTAACCTTTGGCATGGCTAATGTGTAGACAGAGGATATGTTCATATATATCCTGAGATCCTTATCCTGTGCCCACAGAAGACTTTGAGACTGTCTCTAACCAAAATGTCTGCCCTCCCGTTTCCCAGAAGCTCTCAGACATTCTGAAACTTCCAAAGCTCCTGCCATTGGGGATTCATTCTTTTGGATGAAGCATTGTTGAATTCCTTGTTTAAAATACAAACGGTCTTGGGAAAGGCACCATATCATCAACCATTTATATTTCAACAAGGGTTTGCTTGTCAGAAAATGAGCTGTGGCTTTTGAAAAGGGTTCCAAGAAAGTGAAACCGAGGATGGGTAAGTTTTGAGGGCTAGGAGGAAATGGATAGGGATACTGGGGGATAATGTTGCTAACAGAAGGAAGAAAAACCCGGGTTGGTGGAATCTGAGATTCTGGGTGCCTGGTTGTTATGGGCTGGGAAGCACAGCTTGTAGGCTAAAAGTACAGAAGAGGAGGGAAAGATGTGATGGGAAGGCCTGGACCAACCAGGTGGCCTCAAACTTTGCTGGCCTGGTCTCTCACTCAATTGCTTTTGGGGTTCAGGTCCCTAGAAGTCTCTAGGCAACATTTTGCAGACCTACTTTGCTTCTTTGTCTTTGGAGGCTATAGGAACCATTGTTACTGGCAGAGCCTACAGAGGTCCAGACAGGCAAAGGATTCCCTGCACTCAGGTTTAGGGAAATATCTCTGTTTCTGTAAAGGTCCAGGCTGGAGCTGAGGCTGTCCTTCCCAGGGAAGAAGAGAGGGAGCATCCTGACAACCAATTCTGGTCCCTGCCAGTGGCTGCCAAGTCACCACTGTGTCCCTTGGATCAGAACAGGAATAGAAAATTTAAAGGCAGATACTTTGGGACAGAAATCCCTGCTTCATCTCTTCCTAGCTTTATGAACTTGGACACATTTCTTAACTCTCTAAGACTTGCTTTCTTATCTGTCAAATGAGTATACCCATCATTTAATGTAAAATACCTACCTCAGAGATTTTGGAAGGATGGAAGGAGATAATGTATGCACAGTGCTCAGGAGAGAGCCTGGTGCAGTGTAATTTCTGGGTGTGTGGTGCACATCATCTTTAATCAGCTTCAGAAAGTCAACCTACTGAACTTACTTTGGATGGTGATAAGGGCAGTGCTCAAGGCTTTGGTGAAAATGTTATTTCATGATGAGAGAAGATGAAGTTGAAAGTGCCTTATAGAACTGGGGCTTTCCTCTCACTCAGCACCATAGTGGAACCCAACTTTTGACCTTTAATGGCAATATCCACGAATGTAGAAAGGCTGAGGCTTCTGGATCCCAGTGGGGTTTAATGGAGGCCTTGCTGACCAATGACCTTAAGGGCTCCTTCTTCTGCCCACTTAGCTGAGAAGAGTATTGCTCTAGTACAGCATCTGGTCAGTGTCTTTTTTTTTCTTTTCTTCCTTCCTTTGCATTCTTGTTTGGAGTGTTTTTAAACTTCTGAGCAGATAAGCTGGAGTAGGGAAGAATTCTAATAGCATGTTAGAGCAAGAGGGAACTTCATTATCTCATTCCACCCCTGCGTATTACCAATGAGGAAGCTGAAGTGGAGAGAATGTCTTTTCTTGCAGGCAGCTGGATTTTTTTTCTTTTCTTTTTTTTTTTTTTTTTTTTTTTTGTCTCGGCTTCCTTTCTTTTGGCCCTGGCTGGCAGCCATGACCCTGATAATATCTCCTTAGATAGACACAGGCAGCCACTGGCTTGCTCATGGCAGGGAACTGGGCCATGAAAACTAGAGGCTGTTTTCCTATTTCCCCCTAGAGTTAGCTCTGTGTTCTACAAAGGCACAGAGCTTTGATTTGCGTTTACCTTCCTTTTCCCACCCATTTCCACTGTGATTCAAGCTCCTGCTGGCTCTTGCTCTCTCCTTTGCTCTCCCCCTAGCTCTCTGGGAGGATTTCTCTTCCCCCCAGAGTGCGGAGCTTCTAGAAAGCTCTAGGATGAGGGAAGAGGCCCAACCTTTCCAGATGGAGAGTAAGTAGGAGCCAAACTGGCTGGAGGCCTGACAGGCTGAACTGATAATACTGCCGCGTCTCTGAGGTCGTGCAGCCAGGAGAACGCTCACTAGTTGACCCCAGAGGGAGGCTGCTGCAGCTGAGACCTTCCACCTCTGGGAGAGATGGAAGCGCCTGACACACATGAGGGGAAGAACCTCGCATTGATAATCACACACACACGTTTATACACGTACTCATATAAGCATGCAAGAATAGATAGAAAGGGAAACTGAGATACAGAGGAAAAGAGAAAGTTAGCAGCTTGTCTTCACGTGGGCTTCTGCCATAAGCTGCTCTATTTCAGGTCTCCAGCCAGCTAGCTAGTTGACGAGCAGAGCTACTTAAAATACCTGGCCCAAGCCTGTTGGCTTAGCCTGTCTCTAAGGATTGTAATAAATCCCTCCTTTAGCTATGTTACTAGGATAAGCAGCACGTAGGTTTTAAGCCCACGCGGGTATCTGATCTTCCATCAGTCTCTGCACACGTGGAAGGGAAGTGGAGCAGGCACTGGGTACCCCCAGCTGACTCCGAAGACTGGGCCAGGAGGCAGGGTAAAAAGCCCATACTGAACACCCTGGAGATTTTTAGTTTGTTTAGTTTTATAATGTCTACTTTCCTGGGCATAAAAGTGTGTGTGTGTGTGTGTGTGTGTGTGTGTGTGTATCTCCAAGGTACTAAAGTTTAAAATTATTAAAGAATAACATATAAGGAAAAGAGTTCCTTATTATCCTATTACCCAGATATATTAGGTTAAATTGCATGCCATTGCCATTTTTGTAGGTCAGATTGACTGAAGTAATTTCATCTGTTCAACCTAATCTGTTGGTATATGTCCTTCTAAACACTTTCTATTCCTTTAAAATATATATATATATATTCCTTTTATATTATATTTATTTATTTATATTTATTTATATTCCTTTAAACATATATATGATGTATATATATGATATATGTATACATCATATATATATATATATGATATATGTATACATCATATATATATATATATATATATATATATATATATATATATAATCATGACCTATATACATTTATTCCCAACTGTTTTTCTTCATAAAACAAAATATGGTAAGCATTTTCCCCATGTCATTGAAAACTTCCTGTGACCAGTCTTTTTAATAGTTACATAATATTTCATCTTTTGGGACCATGAAGGTCATTTTTCAGTTCCAGGTTGAGTTGTTCTAGCCCCTGTGCCCCAGGCCCGAGGAAAGAAAGAGCCTTGTTTCTGGTGCTTGCTTGGCCGGGGAACAGGCTGGGATCGGGTCCCAGCAGAGCTGAGGAGAGAGCTCTGGTGACAGGCGGCCGGAAGGCAGCTGGCCCTTGTCTCTCTGCAGGACATGTGCTGAGTGTAGACGGAGGATGGGGAGTGGAAAAGTTTGCCCCTGAGAGGCTGCGCAGAGTGGGGAGAAGGGCATGCTCACTGCCAGGGACCAAAATAGGATTCTGGAGGAGAGTCAGATTCCAGCAAGAGGCTTCTCTTGCCCAGAAAGGATTATTTTAAGTGCTCAGGTATTTATTTCAGCCACTGACACATCTACAGTTTCTGTGTTAACTGAGCTGGGTCAGCCTGAGAAACCAGCTTTCTTCCCAAAGTGCTTTCTCCAACTTACACTCCCCCATGGTCAGCTACACGGTGAGGCCAAGCCCTTTGAGTGAGACACAGATTGTCACCCTTTACTGTGCTTCCGTGATGTCTGTGGACCCACCTGGCTTCCTAGCAGAAGCGAGAGGGCAACATTGATGGAGGAAGGGAGAGGGAAAGAGGGAGAGGAGGGGGGGTTGGTAGGGGACCCTCTCTGGTGTTGTGTTGGTGCCGACATTGGCTATCAGCAGAAAACTCACTAGCCTGTTGAGCCTCACCTTTCACAAATGTAAAATAGGAAAAATACTCCTTATTACCTGGGTACAGTACCTAGCCCACGGCAAGCTCTCTGTCACATAATGCTGATGTTCTATTACCTCCTCTCTTCCCCACCCCTCGTTTTAAACTCCATGACTGCAGTAAGGGAATGTTTAGTAATAATTACAATGTTGGCAGTCATTGAGTATTTGGTATTCATTAAGTATTAAGGGCCTACTATGTGCTGGGCACTTTTTTAAGCACTGGGAATACAGGAGAGGAAGCCCTCATGGAGTATACAGGTTTAGCAGAAGGAGGCAGAGGGTAAACAAACAATATAAGCAAATAAATAGACAATAAATGCCCAACATTTCAAGTGGAGATCTGAACCCTGAAGGAATATGTAGCTGGGGAAGGAATGGACAGGGCATTGAGTGCTCCATACAGAGCATGCATGCCAGCCATTATTTGAACATTAAATACCAAAAAATTATTGTTTAATAAAACACGTTTGGTCGCGATGAAGAAACCTCTGAGCAGCAGGATGGGTGACAATTCTCTCATATGCAGGTGAGAACTGGAAAGTGGGATGGGAAGTAGAGTTTCCAGGAACCAGGACTCCTGGCTCCCCTTCTCCTTCTGCCCTGTCCCAAGCTTTGTCAGCCGTGGGGAGGGAGGATGGGTGTTGGGCAAGGAGTTCCCATAACCCCAGGCACAGGCTCAGCATATTAACTCAATCCCTTTGGGACTGACCTGTCACGTTAATTAGTTCAGGGGACACTACCCATTCTAAGACATCACATCAGCCTTATTGGCTTATCACCTTCCCTGGTCAGGCTAGAGGTTCAGGAGCAGGAAGGCCTTGGACAAGCCAGAGCTTTCCCCTGGTTCTGGTGAGTAGAGGCCTTAGGGGAAAGCAGAGGCATGGGTGTTTGGAGATACGGTTGTCCCCACCCAGAAGGAGATTCTTGTCCAAGCCTTGCTTCTACTTGTGGATGAATATGGAGCCCTCCGAATAGTGTTCTCTACTCTGGGCACAAGGTTTGGTGCCTTGGTTACTCAGAGAAAACAGAGTTTATTTGTGTTGCATGGGGGAGCTGGGACAAGGTTGTGATGTCTCTGTGGGGGGGTACGTGTGCATGTACACATGCACACATACGCACACACACATAAACTTAAAGAGCAAGGGTCATGTTCTATGGCCCTATTCTTTTGCTTGCTGGTCTCCACCTGCTGTGGAGTCCATGGGGTTCAGTTCTTGTGTCACTTGTGTCACCCCAGGGCTTGGGCAGGCCAAGGAAGGTGTGATTTGGGAGGGAGCTCCCCGGTGAGGCTGTTTCCTTTTTGGCTGCCTCGATCTTCATGTGAGAACTCTTGCCCTGAGCCCCAAGGCTGCAACATTCCTGGCCTTGGGACCACCTACCTACAAAGCGCCACTTGGTGGGGGACCCTTAGATTCTCTCCTGTGGGTAGGGAATGCCAAACCTGAGAAGGGTCCTCAAGTCTCAGATGTCAGTGCTGGAAGGCCTTTGAGATCATCCAAATGTTACTAGAATGTTGGCTCTCTGAGGGCAGGGTCTTCATTTTGTTCACTAGTATAACTCCAGGGCCCAGAGCGGGGTCTAGCACATAGTACACACTCAGTAAATATTTGCTGAATGATTGAATGACTGTATTCTAACCTCCACTCTACCTGCACAAGAGAAAACTGAGCCTAGAAGATGGGGTAACAGAGCTAGGACTGGAACTCCAAATTCCCTTGTCCTTTTTTTGCTGTGTCCCCACTCCCTCATGCTCAGAAACCCAGTTTTCTCCAGGCCTCCAGGATTAGGTCAGATGAGATCTAAAACTCTCCAGCCTATACCTAGCACACAGAAGATGCTACATTCATGCAAATCCCTCATCTTTTCTTCGTTTTGCTCTTGGTACTCTTTCCAAGTTTTTCTTTGAGGCAATGTTCTGTACCAGAGTTTGCTGCTACCTCACATCTCTTTCCTAGCAGTAACGCCTATTTGCTATTCACTTTGCTATGTGTTAGGAGGGAGACAAAAGAATTAAAGTCAAAGATGACAATAGCCTTGTTTTAAGAGGCTAATCCTTCCAAGGGTATTAATGAAATCAGTGGATCCCTGGGGGTAGGGTTTCACAGAGGGAATGTTCTAGGCTCTCAGGACATAAGGGAGAGTCTTCCCTGGACCCCACTCACAAGGCTCTCTTGTCTCCCTGTCCCTCAGTGGCGGATGAAATGTTGCAAGTGTGACTCCAGGTTGCCTCATAATTACAATGGCCACCGAGTGGAGAATGTGGTTTCATCCTCAGGCCCCATGCGCTGGTGGCAGTCCCAGAATGGTAAGCGCCAGCCTCCTGTAAGGGCGTAAACTGGTGGAGGCTCCCACAGCGTGGGGGTGGCTGGAAGTTTCCTGGGAACCCTTGGGGTGTTCTAGGCATTTCTTATGGAGGTGGGACACGTGTGGTTAACAGGCAGTACCTACCGCCTCTGTATTTGAGACCTTTTGAATGCTGTAGCTAGAAGAATTTACTGGAAGTCAAGGAATAGGTAAAAGGAGCAAGAAAGAAATGCCTTTATTTCACCCCATTAGTTACAATGAGCTCGTTGAAGGAATGGGGCTTGTAGAACAGACAAGTTGAAATCTCTTAGTGTGTTAGGGTCATCAAGAGATGATGGGAAGGAAACTTGGCCAAGGACAGATAGGATCTTGAGTAGGAAATATAAGTAAAAGCATGCTGGTACCATTCCTCTCCAAGAGGAGAATTGGAGGATCGAGGTTTCTGACTTCCGAGAGCTAGTGGAGTCCAGAGCCTTCTTCAGGGCTGGGAAGGTAGAATTTCCTGGTCTAAAGTTTCTACTTTTTGTCCTTCCAGATGTGAATCCTGTCTCTCTGCAGTTGGACCTGGACAGGAGGTTCCAGCTTCAAGACATCATGATGGATTTTAAGGTGTGCTTCCTAAGGATGGCAGTGGATGGGAGAGGGGGACCCTGGGCCATTTGGGCTTGGGCTTATAGGAAGCACAGCGTCCTTGTCTCCCTAGGCTTAGGGTGATGGCATCATATGGTAGGTAGGCGCCACTTCCCTAGGCTGAGGTGACACTTACCCTGAATCTCTATCATGGTGACAACAGAGGCCCACTCCTGGGAGCACAGTGGCACCTCCAGGCTTCCTGTCCTGGCCATGCAGTGGATATATATCCACTTTCTCTCTGCATCCCCCATCCTCGACCCATCTAATTAATTCAGCTCTGCCAAGTACCAATTCCGCTTGGCCCAGTCAATTATTATACAGGTGTATATTCTTGATGTGTTTAATAATTTTGCTGATGAGATTGAGTTTAATAAATGGCCAATAAGTGGCCCATATCCATGAAAGATGTGCTCTTGGAACAGCCCTCTTGGTGGACAATCTACTCACTCACTGCTATTAGTTCCCAGAATACTTTTGGATTCTGCTTGTATACTAGCATCCTCAGATACTCCTTTTGGAGGGAACATTTTTGTTCATTTGTCACGAGTCATTTTTTTTTTTTCCAGAGAAGATTTGATTTTATTCTTTCTACAGAAATAGTCAAATACTTAAAGATCAAGCTTGGTCAATAAGATTAGATCAGGAAGGGTGAAATCATTTTCAGAAGTTAGAATGAACCGTGAAAAAGATGCAATAGGATCTCATTTCTGACTTGACTCAGAAAGTTAACTTTGAGATCCTCTCCTCAAGAAAAGGTCAAAAGTATTTTGAGAAATGGCAGCATCATCTGAATAAATGCCCAGTCTCTAAAGGTGACAGCGTTGAAGGGCAACATTCATCTGGACGGATATTGTTAGTCACATTGCTTTTTCATTACTCACTCATCCCTTTGTCCATTCTTGCCACACACATATTGAACACTGGTTATATGTTAGGTTTGGTGCCAGGTGTTAGGGATAAAAAGATGAATAAAGCTAAATCATGGTTGTCATGCTGCTTCAGTGTATGTCAGGAAGACAAAGGACTGACAGTGAGATGATGTGTACTCTGATTAGGAAGAGGTGCTGGGGAGCACAGAGTGAGACATCCAATTTGATCTGTCTTCGGGGAGTAAGTCATAGCATGTACCCAGGAAAAGATGAATCTTTGCAGGCCACTGATAACCAGGTAAAGGGCAAAGTCCATTCTGGGCGAAAAAAAACCATAAAGTGCAAAGGCCTGGAGGCAAGAGGCAAGAAGGTATGTAACTGAGGAGGGGGCAAGGGAATGCACACAAGGTCTGGAAGGGAAAATATGTATAAGGTGGTGAGAAGTAAGGATGTGGAAGGCTACCACCTGGTGAGAGACGAGTTTGCAGACGTAAATGGGGAGGGAGGAAGTAGACTAAAGATTCATCCATTCTTCATTCAACAAATGACTAAGTGCCTCCTGTGTGTTAGGTGTTGGGGGTGCAACTGTGCACAAGACAGACAAGGAGGCCTATGGTTTACTGTAGTGGTTCTCAATTAGGGGATATTTGGAGATCTGGAGATGTTTTTGGTTGTCACAACTGTGGGTGTGACTATTACACATCTAGTGATGTCTAGTGAGTAGAGGTCAGGGATGCTGCTAACCATCCTGCAGTGATCAGGATGGTCCACACAAGGAATTATCCAACTCCAAATATGAACAGTGTAAAGGCTGGGAAACCTGGGCTCCTGGAGAGGAAGAAAACGCAGGCAGCCAACAAATAAATTATTAGAAATTGTGGTGATATTTATGAAGGAAACAAAGTAAATTCTGGAATGGGGTAGAGTGGGCAGGATGTGGGCAGAAGAATGCAAAGGTATGAAAAATCTTGTGGGGAAGTGACATTTAAGCTGAGAACAAAAATTGAGAAGGAACCCACCAGGGGGAGGAACATTCCAGGCAGAAGAAACAACCCGAACAAAGGTCTCTGAGGAGGGAATGAACTTGGTATGACCCATGGCTTGAAGAGATGGAGGTGCACAGGGCATGAGATGAGGTGAGGAGACGGGACCCCTTCACCCTTGGTGAGGGGTTAGGATTTATTCAAGAGTAGCAGGCAGAGGACTTGAGTAGACATTTCTTCCAAGAAGATGTACAGATGGCCAGAAGGCAAATGAAAGGGTGCTCAACACCATTAATCATCAGAAAAATGCAAATCAAAACCACACTGATATATCACCTCACGCTTGTTAGAACAGCTAGTCTTAAAGGACAAGAGGTGCATGTTGGCGAAGATGTGGAGAAAAAGGAACCCTTATGCACTGTTGGTGGGAATGTAAATTAGTGCAGCCACTAATGAAAATAATATGGAGATTCCTCCAAAAACTACAGATAGAACTACCATATGATCCAGCAATTCCACCAGGGTCTATATGGGAAGGAAATGAAATCAACCTTCCGAGGAGATATCTGCACCCTTATGTTCACCACAGTATTATTCTCAATAGGCGAGACATGGAAACAAGCCCAGTGTCCATCAGTAGACGAATGGACAGAGAAAATGTAATCTATAGCTATACACAATGGGATATTCAGCTATAAAATGGGATACACAATGGGATATTCAGCTATAAAAAAGAAGGAAATCTTGCCTTTTGTGACAACATAGGTGGGCTTTGAGGGCATTCTGCTAAGTGAAATAAGTCAGACAAAGAAAGACAAACACTATGTGGTCTCCCTGATACGTGGAATCCAAAAAAGCTGAATTCAAGCAAATAGAGTAGAATGGTGGTTGCCAGGGGTTCGGGGGTGGGGGAGATGGGGAGGTATTGGTCAAAGGGTGCAAACTTCCAGCTGCAAGATGAGTAAGTTCTGGAAATCTGATATACAGCCTGGTAACTATACTTAACAACACTGTTATATACCTGAAAGTGGTTAAGAGTATAAATCTTAACTTTTATCACCACACACACAAGATGGTAATTATGTGAGGGGCTGGATGTGTTAATTATTGCAGTATTCATTTTGCAATTTGTGCATGCGTCAAAAATCATCATGTTGGACACCTTAAACTTACATATATTAGAGGTCAATAGGATCTCAATAAGCCGGAAAAAAATAGTGGGAAGCTATTCTAGGGTTTTTGGCAGAGGAGTGACACAGTCCATTTTATGTTTTAAAAAGGACATCCTGTCTGTAGGTGGAGGGCCTAACCGAGGTGAGAGTGAACAAGGAAATCAGGTGGCGCCTACTTGGGAGATCAGGGGGCTGTGCGCTGCCGCAGGAGACAGGGCCTGATGTGGGTCTGTTTGGAGGAAACGGTCCAAGCTGGGAGCCGTCAGCACGAAGACCGCATTGAAAGCCACGAGAAGTGGGTGAAACCACCGAGGGTGGAAGGACACAACGTGTCATGCTGAGAGGCTTGCATTTCATCTCTAGCTAATGTACATCCACTGAGGGTCCTGGAGCAGGAGTGACATGGTCAAGTAGTCATCTAGAAAGACCTCTCCAGTGACGTGGGGAGAGAGGTTTGGAGGGCCCAGACAGCTGACTGTGGGAAGTACCATGGGAGAATGTTCTGGCCTGGCCACCTGCATGGTGCGCTGAACTAGGATCATAATCATGCCTTCTGGAATGTGGATCACCGTTCTCCTGCTTTCCACGGTCCCCCTGGGGAAAACCCGATGGGGCTTTCCAGTGTTGGCCAGGGTGTCTGCCGTCGGACCTGGATGCCCTGAAGCCCACTCGCTCCCTCTCGCCCGTTCTCCTTCCCTCACTGTGATTCTCAGGGACCACCAGTGCATCTTTAGGAGGCTTTTTGGTGATGATGTCTCTGCAGTGGCCCCTTCTCTTCACTCAGGCCCCCACCCTGTCTGTGCCTCTGCAGGGGCCCTTGCCCGCCGGGATGCTGATTGAGCGGTCCGCAGACTTCGGCAACACCTGGCAGGTGTACCAGTACCTGGCTGCTGACTGTGCCTCCGTCTTCCCCCGGGTCCGTCAGGGCCAGCCTCAGAGCTGGCAGGATGTTCGGTGCCAGTCCTTGCCCCAGAGGCCTAACGGGCATCTGGACGGGGGGAAGGTAGGTAGAGGGGGCTCGCAAAAATAGGCACGGGTTGGTGGGGGAGGGGAGGTCCCTGACATCACATTTGCTCACACGGTCACCCAGCCTCTGGAGAAGACGTCAGTGCACCTTGCTGTTTTTCCTGCTCCCTCCAATAATGACCTCTCTGGCCGCTTTCAGAATATTTGCTGTTTGTCCCCTTTGCTACTCAGGAGGAATATTTTAAAACCACATCTAGGGCCCTGCATAATCCAACCGTGCCCTCTTCCCCTCTTCCATAGCCACCGCTCCCAGCTCATTGGCACGGTCCCCACGGTGAAGAGGGTAAAATTGACTCTGCTTCAGTGCAAGGACTTTGAGATGGTTGTTAGATTCACGTGAGCAAAGTACACACATTTAATTTGATCTCTGGTTTCACCTTGGTAAAGTTTAACACCAGAATGAGCTTTCTCAGTTTAATCCCTCTGCCTCTCCCTTGGGGAAATTCAGGTAGAAGCTGTGGCTCTGTGTCACCAGAATTTAACCCTGAACTGGAACGGAGAAACTGCTTCTGGAAACGGCTCAGAACTTTCTCCCCAACTCGACTCCTCTCACCTGGGGTCAGATTCTTGCATTTCTTTCGTGACTGCCTTTCCTCTCACCACCCAGCAGCTGCCGCTGGAGGGCTGCTGTGTTCTCTGTCCTTCCTTCTCTGGTTCAGGCTCCAGCAGCCTTCAGAGCTGTTCTCCTGGGCACCCAGTGCTCAGAGTGCTGCCCTCCATGTGGGCGGTGCCTTGTTCCTTCCCTGGAGCAAGTCCTCCTGGGTCACAGCAGACCCCATCTGCTTGTTAACCACACTCCGGAGACTCCAGATCCGAACACAGGGCTTTTTCCTGATTCGTGGAAGGTTGATATGAAAGCTCTGGAATATACAGATGAATTCCCATACAATGAATAGGGTTTTTTGGTTTTTTTGTTTTTGTTTTGTCTTGTTTTGTTTTTTTAGACACACACACACACACACACACATGTGGATGAGCAGGGGAGGGGCAGAGGGTGGGAGAGAACCTTAAGAAGGCTCAACGATCAACTTGGAGCCCGATGCAGGGCTTGATCTCACAAACCTCAACATCATGACCTGAGGTGAAATCGAATCTGACGCTCAACCCAGGTGACCCTGAATGGTTTTTATTAAAGAGGAAAAGCATAGTTAAAATTGGGGTTGTCTAGAGTGTGGTTACCACATCCATGAATCCTTGGGCCCTGGACCTTCTCATTCATCCTAGGTGTTTGGAAAATTAATATTCCCTAAACCCTCATGTGCACATTATATATCTCACCATTATTTTTGACCCAAGGAAATCAGGAAATTCTTGGGATATCTGTATTTTTAAATGGAGAGGTGTGGTTGTCTACACACACACACACACACACACACACACACACACATTTAGGGCCCAGTGACCATCTGGCTCCCTCAGTGCAGCTGGCAGCCCTCACATCCATGGTCTACTCAGGTTCGAGGTGAGAAGGGCCTCAGAGCAGTCTGATGGGGGTGCAACATTGGTGGAAAGGGGCGTTGGGGGCACCCCATTTACCTCTTCCACAGGCCTTCCCTTTCCGTCTCTCTGTAGGTTCAACTTAACATCATGGATTTAGCATCTGGGATTCCAGCAACTCAAAGTCAAAAAATTCAAGGTCAGTGTGGTAACTTCTCCCCACTGCGGGTGGGGAACAAAACTTGGAACTTGGGACTTGCCTTGGTTGGTTGGTTGGAACTTGGGACATAGAAATTGCCTGGTCTTTCCTATTTCTGTCAATATGGTTGGATTTAATACTCACCCTGCTTATTCCATCAGGCTCTGTGGTAGACTCAGGAGGCCTGGGTTGGAGTGCAGGGGTCTTTCCTGCTTGGGAGGGTTGAGGGCTGAGGAGGATGGCCCCTCATATAACCAACCTTATGGAGGCAGGGAAGACCAGATGGTGAGATCAGAATTTCTTTCCTTATCTGTCCTGCCCTAGGAGACTATTTGCCTCTAACTTCCTTTCTTCATTTTCCCTTCCCCAATCCCCTCCCTCTGTGTTGTTTTCCCCCTCTCAGAGCTGGGGGAAGTCACAAACTTGAGAATCAACTTCACCAGGCTGGCCCCTGTGCCCCAGAGAGGCTACCACGCCCCCAGCGCCTACTATGCAGTGTCCCAGTTGCGTCTACAGGGGAGCTGCTTCTGTCATGGCCACGCTGACCGCTGTGCCCCTAAGCCTGGAGCCTCTTCCAGCCCCTCTACCGCTGTGCAGGTGACAGCCCTGGGTGGGAAGGGCTGAGGGGAGAGAGCAAGACCAAAGGAGACTGAGGACATTCTTGGGGCACCTATAAAACAAGGAGGGCACTGAATTTAAAACTTGGGTATTTAACCTTTTAGCAACACTGAAAAAGAGTCTAATTATTATTTCAAAGATCAGAATTTTGTAGCACTTCTCGAAGCCAGCCTTATGGTTTGTAATGGTTTGTTTTTCAGTTACACATAAGCAAATCTGTGGGTCTTGCCTGGCACTTAAGGTGATGCTGCTTAATCCTGGCTACACGTTTTAACTTCCTGGGGAGCTAAAAAAAAAAAAAAGAAAGTGCCCAGACCTCCATCCTCAGATACTCCAAGTTTATTATCGGTTTTTAAAGCTCCCAGGTGATTCTCAGCACTGCCAGGGTGGAGAGCCACTGGTTTGGGGACTCTAGAGTCCCATCTAGTGGCGAGATATAGGGAAGGTGAGAGAGAACAGAGTCTAACGTGGATGCTAAGCGTACCCCAGACCATCTGACTAATGAGTCAGATGGATGCATCAGGGATGGGAGAGGGAAGCTCCAACTTCACCAGCAACCCTGGGGGGTTTGCTGTGAAACCACACACGGGAAGCATCCGTAGAGTGACAACTTTGCGCTCAGAAGCAGAAGAAGCTGTCATTTCTATTCTTTGGAGCTTCAGCTCTTCTATTAACGTACGGGAGCTCATTTACCCTAGTGATGGAGGGGCACTAGGAAATCATGTAGAAGGGCCTAGAGGGAAATACAGGTGAAAAGAGCTCTGGCCAGCTGCATCCTTCCCACTTCTGGGCCAGCCTCTACCCAGGGCTGCAGAGTTGGCCAGAGGGACACCAGCTCCAGGAATGTGTCATCTATTAGGGCCTGGAGACAAATGAGCAGAACCCAGGCAGAACAGGATTGCTGATAGATGAGGAATACAATATGCTGTGGGATGTAGGGGCGGGATAGGGCACACCAGCCCCAGGGGCTCTCAACTCTGGCTGCACAGTGGAATCACCACTTTAAAAAGTACCAATGCCTGGGCCTTGTCCTTGAGATCTGGATCGAGTTGGGCCTGGCAATGGTAGTTCTAAAAAAGCTTCCCACGTGATTCTGGAGTTGCACCCAGGGTTGAGATCCACGGAATTAGGGGAACCAGGGAGGCCTGGTGAAGAAGGTGCCATTCTAGCTGGCAGGATCTTACTGGTGACCAGAGAAGGAAGAGAATTCCAAGCAGGAAGAAAAACATCAGTAAAGGCTAAGAGGTGGGGGAAAGCAGGGCTTGGACAGGACGCGCCTGGAGGTTCAGCTTGGCTGTGCTGTTCCAAGTGGGAAATAAAGATGAAGCAGACATGGTAGGAGTCTTTAATGCCAGGCTGAGGGTGTGGGGCTTAATTTGGAAGACAATGAGCACACAATAGCTATTCTATTTTTATATCTTAATAAGTCTGGTAACAATTCATCATAGCAGTCCTATTAGACAATCAGCCACAGGCAAAGATTGCCGGAATATAAGTCTGCAGAGGGCCCACAAGCTTCCAGAACCATAGTTTACCAGTAAGGGTGTCTGGGCACCTTCCAGGTGCTGCTTTGGACTGGGCATCACGGGCATGTTCAAGGGCAAAGAATGAGCTTTTTAAATACCTAGTTAGAATAGGAGGGCAGGTACATGCATCTGAGCATGTGCGCACGCGCACACACACACACACACACACACACACACACACACACCAGCACACAAGTAGGCGGCTGAGAGTGTCACTGGAGCCGAGTGAAGTCTGGAGGAGGTGGGGTCTGAGCTGGACCCTGAGTGGTGGTGGGGGTGGGGTGGGTAGAGGGCAGGTCCATTTCTGGGACATCCCTCTGATGATTATTCCTGATGGCTGGTGGCCCCTTTTCCAGGTCCACGATATCTGTGTCTGTCAACACAACACCGCCGGCCCCAATTGTGAACGCTGTGCGCCCTTCTACAACAATCGGCCCTGGAGACCTGCAGATGACCAGGACCCCCATGAATGCCAACGTATGGTCCAGAACTCACCTCCTCCCCTGTAGTGACTGGCTGGGGTGCTGGCCCCTCTGGGCCTCAATGATCTCACCTGGGACACAGGGAGAATCTATTCTTTATTATTTAAGTTTAACCTTAATCGCACCCCTGCAACGTAAGCTCTCCTTGCTCTGTGCGGATAGAGAGAGTTTAGGTTGCACCTGCCCTCTGCCTCCCCAGACTTTTTCCTCAGCCAGGCCTGAAGGGACCAAGGCTGGTCCTTGTTTCTCATGCCACATGGCTTCATGGTAACCTCAGATCCTCTATCTTCTGTGTCCTCCACTGGTGTTGTCCTGTGTAGGACTTATCTGGTTCCCTGCTTCACAGGAGCCCCTGCAGTCAGGGCCTTTCTCTGCACAAGGGAGGGAAAGAAGGATCCCCAGCCCAGAGAGAGGCAGTGGCCCAGGAGGAGATCCGCAGTGGCAGTCGGGGTGGGGAGGTGGGGTTGGGGTGGACCATTCAAAGGTCTCTCTCTCTGGCCCAACGCAGACATTATTCTCAGGTGAGTCTCCACATTGGGAGTTAAGAGGCCTGAATTCTTACCCTGCTCTGCTTTCTTACTGGCCATATAACCTTAAATAAGTCACACAAGGCTCCTCGGGCCTCAGTTTCCCCATTTTCTGAACCTGAACATCTTGCAGAGTTGCAAGAGACGCTAGTGCATTAGCGTGGCATATGCTTTGTGGATGGTGGTGGTGCTGGCCTACGGTCAGCCCTGGGAATGTCCTTTTGCAGCGTGTGACTGCAACGGGCACTCTGAGACCTGTCACTTCGACCCAGCTGTGTTCGCCGCTAGCCAGGGGGCGCACGGAGGTGTGTGTGACGACTGCCGGGACCACACCGAGGGCAAGAACTGTGAGCGGTGTCAGCTGCACTATTTCCGCAACCGGCGTCCTGGAGCTCCCATTCAAGAGACCTGTATCCGTGAGTAGGGGCTCTGGGGACCTAGCGTATCATCTGCCTGTTACTCCCCATCCTCTCTGGGTACGATGGAGCACGTGTCCCTGGGGACACACAAGCCCTCAGGAAGCGTGAAGACTTCGTTGTTTGCCAGAACTTGTGGGGAGTTGTTTTAACTTAGCTGGGCACATCTAAGCAAATCGGTTTGCCTCTCTGGACCATCAATCCATCGGTCAATCAATCGTTATGTAGCCCTGATTTATTTTAATTAAAAAAATTGTTTAATGTTCATTTATTTTTGAGAGAGAGGGACAGAGCGTGAACAGGGGAGGGGCAGAGAGAGGGAGACACAGAATGTGAAGCAGCTCTAGGCTCCGAGCTGTCAGTACACGGCTCGATGCAGGGCTCGAACTCACAAACGGCGAGATCATGACCTGAGTGGAAATCAGATGCTTAACCAACTGAGCCACCCAGGCGCCCCTATGTAGCCCTTATTTTGGACACAGGAGGGACAAAAGTAAATATAAGATATAGTTCCTGCTGTCGAGAAACACACACACTGTTTGGCAATGTGAATCATACCTGGAAAAGGCAGAATAAGTACTTCGTCCATATACATGCTATTGCCTTTACCATGTTGTATCGCGGTTTGCTCCGTATTTTTCCATGTCCCCCAATATCGAGAACTCCTCCGTGGCAAAGGTTGTGTCTCATATCCTTGGGCCCTCGTGCAATGACAGGCACATGGCTGGTGCTGAGCAAATGTTTGGTGAATGAACGTATGCACCAAACTCCCAGGAGTGACTTAGCACGTTCACAGGGGCCAGTGAGTTTGTACACGAGAGAGAGCAAAATGGACTGAAGCAATCTGAATCAGGCGGGGTTAATCACCAGACTTTTTAGACGAAGGAAGAATCTGCATGCTGAAAGGCTTGCCGAGAGGTCTAGGTGTGGGAGTTGAAGAAAGCTAGTTCACTTCCTGTTGATATTATTTATGGAAAGAGTTGACTTCTGTTTCCTGCAGTTGCTTGCTGTGTGGCCTTGAGTAACCTCAGGGTTATCCTGAGGATTTCATAAGGCAACATGCATGCGTGCACAGCTCAGCGCTTGGCATATAGTAGTCGTTCGGCAAACAACGACAACAAAAACTTCTATAGTACTTAACGTGCGCCAAGCGCTGTCTACCCGCTTTTCATTTACTCAGTTGTTTCTCACAGGAAACCCATGAGCCTTGTATAATTATCCCCATTTTACAGATGAGGAAACTGAGGCACAGGGGGCTCAAGTAACTTGACTAAGGTTGTAAGGTTGTAAGCCAGTACGTGCTGGAATAAAGGTTTGAACCAGGCAGTCTGGCTTCTACAGTCTGCTCTGAACTTTCTGCTTTTCTTCTTTCTTCTTGCTGTGGTGGCTGCTTCTGTCTCTCAGCCTGCGAGTGTGATCCCGATGGGGCAGTGCCGGGCGTTCCCTGTGACCCAGTGACTGGGCAGTGCGTGTGCAAGGAGCATGTGCAGGGGGAGCGCTGTGACCTGTGCAAGCCGGGATTTACAGGACTCACCTATGCTAACCCACAGGGTTGCCACCGTGAGTAGGGGGACCCAGTCTGGGATATCACGGGGAAGATTGCACCGGCCACCAGAGTCGTGATTTGCCTCTCTGTGGTGTGTGCCGGATGCTGTGCCATGGGCTTCCAGCAGGTGGCAGCACAGGCCCAGGTTAAAAGGTGGGACGGAGTAGGCCACCCGGAGGGAGTTGGAGGGTGGGTGGCCAAGCTGCCTGGTGCCAAGGAGGAAAGTGCAGTGGCCTCGTGAGTCAGGCAGGCAGGTTCTCTGGAAAGAACGACCCTGCCTGGTTCTTTTCCCGGGTTGGGTTCTCTCCCTGATGTGTGTCCCCTAGGGGTGCATTTTGGTTGTCTTGTGAGCTCAGTTCCCCTCCCTCCTGCAGGCTGTGACTGCAACATCCTGGGGTCTCGCCGGGACATGCCGTGTGATGAGGAGAGCGGGCACTGCCTGTGTCTGCCCCACGTGGTGGGCCCCAAATGTGACCAGTGCGCTCCCTACCACTGGAAGCTGGCCAGCGGTCGGGGCTGTGAGCCGTGTGCCTGTGACCCTCACAACTCCCTCAGCCCCCAGTGCAACCAGGTACGAGGAGGAAAGGGGTCTTGCCCACCAGCCTCTGTCTCCCCCCAGCGCTGCCCTTCTGGTCTTTCCGAAGTCAGACTGGTCTGGTTCTGTCCCCATCCTCTCTCCCTCTGTGACTCTGAGGCTTCTGCAATGCCAGATTCGTCACACCTTCTGCAGGGCCGTTCGGGGGCCTTGCCTTCAGAGCTTGTCTTTGAATGGGAGCCATTGTTTTAGGGGGCACACTCGCTCTGTAGGCAGTCCCGGGCTCTGTGTGCTGACCAGGGATCTGGCACATGGCCCCCCATTCCAGGGCAAGGCCAGGCCTGCGAGGGAGGTCCCCTCACAATGCTCTCCCTCACAGTTCACAGGGCAGTGCCCCTGTCGAGAAGGGTTCGGTGGCCTGACCTGCGACGCTGCAGCCCTCCGCCAGTGTCCTGACCGGACCTATGGAGACACAGGCACAGGATGCCGTGGTGGGTGCTTCCTGAGAGGGGCGATGCTGAGGCAACGGGTGGGGGGGTGCGCTTGGGCGGGCTCCTGGTGGAGGGCCGGTGGGTGGGTCTGTGGTAGGGGAGGACATCTCATACTGGACAGGTGGTGTGGGTCCTGGCAGCTCTGTGAGAGCACAGGTTCCCCACAACTGCTCCAGCCGGCCAGCCCACTTAGCGTCCCAACCCCAGGGCCGGCTGACTTCAGGCCGCCCCCCTGTCTCCACGACAGGAGGGTTGCTTTGCCCCCCACTTCCCAGAGAAAGCATTTCCCAGAAGCCCTCTCCGGGGCAGGGGCAGGAAGGGGAGGGGTTCCCTCCTAGATGGAGAAAGTGAATCTTGAGGGAAAGGTCTAAATTTCCCTAGAGTCAGTTTGACAAGCAGCCACAAGAGCATGGGACTTGGGGCGCCCAGACCCAACTCTGGTCTCAGCGTGGCCTCTGTCCTGCCGAGTGACTTGGTGTGGGTGGTTTCCGGCAAGGCCTCAGTTTCCTGAGGGCACGTTGTACTTAACAGCTCTGTGCCTTGTTGCTTCATCTCTACAAATGGGAAAATAAGGGAGGTTAACTCTATCACAGAGTGGCTGCGAAGTTAAAGCGAGTTCATGTGTGAGTGGGTGAGTGTCTGACTTAGAGCTGTGCCTGGCGCACAGTAGGTGCTAAATTAAGGGCTTGCTTTCATTGCTTGCATTGCCCTGATTTTGTTCTGGCCTTGGCGGTCTATTATTCTAAGCCACATAGACAGGCCCTGAAGAGAGGCCTCCGCTTCAGGCTCTCCCCACAAGGTGCCTTTATCTTCCTGACCCCCCGACCTTGACCATCATTTTTTCCCCACCTTAGCCTGTGACTGTGACTTCCGGGGAACAGAGGGCCCAGGCTGTGACAAGGCCTCGGGCCGCTGCCTCTGCCGCCCCGGCTTGACCGGACCCCGCTGTGACCAATGCCAACGAGGTTACTGTGACCGCTATCCAGTGTGTGTGGCCTGCCACCCTTGCTTCCAGAGCTACGATGCTGACCTCCGGGGGCAGGCCTTGCGCCTCAGCGGCCTGCGCAATGCCACTGCCAGCCTGTGGCCAGGGCTGGGTCTGGAGGATCCTGGCCTGACTGCCCAGATCATGGGTGCAAAGAGCAAGATGGAGCAGATCCAAGCAATTCTCGCCAGTGCCTCGGTCACCGAGCAGGAGGTGTCCCAGGTGGCCAATGCCATTTTCTCCATCAGGTAATTTCCCTTTCCCTGCCGAACACTTGGAGGAATTACATCACACGGGTTCACATAAGTGGCACACACTGGTCCTTCTTTCCACTGGTACAGCCCTTTACAGTTTACAGAGCATTTTCACATATGCTCTTTTTTTGAACTATTGCAACACTCCTATGAGGTTGGGGCGGTGGGTGTTATTACTTGCATTTTGCAGATGGGGGAACAGGCACAGATAGGGGATGTGACAGAGTCACGTGGCCACTGAGGGGCAGAGCTGGGACTCAGAGTGCAGGCAAGAGCCCCAGGGCTCTTTCAAGTGCCCGGTGCTGCCTGTGGGAGAGAGTCAGCTCTGGATTAGTCACCCTGGTGCAGGGCATTGGAGAGGCAGGGGCTCTAAAAATAACTTGTATTTGCCTTTGGAATGGGAGCGGTCCCACCCACACCTCCTTCCTACCAGCAGGGGTGTCTTCTTGTAAGGTTCGGTTCTGGAAGTTTCTATAATTAGTTTGCATTCCCCAAGCACTAGTTGACTTTCTCGGTGCCCAGAGCCATCCAGGTGTGTGATTGACTTAAGTCTCAAAATTCAGTAGTGAGTCCATAGGTATTTGGTAGACTGGAAATGCAGGCATGGAAGGGTGTCCCATGGAAAGATGTTCTATGCCAGAGCAAAGCCCGTAGGTGAAGGATGCAAAGCTTGTGGGGGCGGGGCGGGGGGGGGCGGAGTTTGTGGTTGGTAGACCAGCCAAGGAGATGGGGAGAGAGGAATCTCTGAAAACTCAATGGTTGTGCGCCAGGACTGATGGATCCTGACCCCCTTTGGGTGGAGATGACCAGTGGGTCGCGGCTATGGGTGCTCATGGGAGGCATGGGCTGCAGAGAAGAGACTTGGGAGCCCAGCAAGCAGGCAATACAGGTGGTACAGGCGGTGGCTGAAGCCAGCCTGCAGCGAGCTGAGGAGAAACGGGTTAGGGTGATTGATGCTCCACGTGGAAGCCTGCTATGGAGGTGGCGCAGGCTCAGGAAGGTTGAGACACACAGGTCAGGGAAGGAGAGGTTCCTGCGATCTGCCTGCCGAGGGACGGGGGCGGGGGGCAGGTTGTGCTGGCTCTCCTCAGCCTGCGGGGTCTGCATTCTGTTGCCTTTTTCCTGACTCAGAGAGGTTTCTCCGAGGGGCTGGCCGGGTTCTGGGGAGGCAGCCTCCTTCCCATATCTTAGCCGAAGCTCTTCTCCCATCTCAGGCGGACTCTCCAGGGCCTGCAGCCCGATCTGGCCCTAGAGGAGGAGACCTTGTCCCTCCCGGGAGACCTGGAGAATCTGGACAGAAGCTTCAATCGCCTGCTCATTATATATCAGAGCAAGAAGGAACAGTTTGAAAGGATAAGCAGTACGGATCCTTTAGGTATGCTCGGCCACGCCACACCGCACCTGGGCTCCGCTCTTGCTTGCCCTCCGTCTCTGGGCCTCCAGGACCAGCGGCGGCTCAGTTCTCCCCTCGTCTTCCCACAGGGGCCTTCCGGGTGCTGACTGCAGCCTACCAGCGGTCCTCCCAGGCTGCTCAGCAGGTCTCCGATGGCTCCCACCTGCTCCTCCAGCTCAGGGACAGCCGGAGAGAGGCAGAGAGGCTGGAGGGGCAGGTGGGAGGAGGAACGGGAGCCGGAGGTCCCCAGCTCGCGGCCCTGAGGCTGGGGATGGCTTCCTTGCCTGATCTGATGCCCACCATCAACAAGGTGACTCATGGCATGGAGCCCCACTTCTTGGATCTCCCTGCTCCAGCCTGTCGCGCGCCAACTGCTGCCATACTTTTCCTACGAGGGCAGTGTGACCCTACCCTACTCCCCCGCCCATCCCAATCTTTGGCCCCTCACGGTGTGCTTGGTGGTTGCCAAGGAAACAAGTTTCTGGTGCCTGGTTGCCATGGAGATGTCTGGCGGTTTGTTTCTTGGGTGTGGGACAGGAGTGGTTGTTGAAGAGCCTTGGGTACCCTCTTTGACGTCTCCTTCTCTCCACAGCTCTGTGGGGGCTCCAGGCAGACGGCCTGTACCCCAGGAGCGTGCCCCGGAGAGCTGTGTCCCCGAGACAACGGCACGGCATGTGGCTCTCACTGCAGAGGCGCCCTCCCCAAAGCGGGTGGGGCCTTCCGGACTGCGGGCCAGGTGGCCAGGCAGCTGCAGGGTTTCAACACCCAGCTCCAGCAGACCAGGCAGATGGTGGGTGCAGCCAAGGTGGGGTGGGCTAAGGGGATGGAATCCCTGGGGCAGGTCAGTTTTTATTTCACAGCCAGGAGACAAAAGCCCAGGGATGCTAGGTGACTTGTCTGAGGCCCCACAGCAAGAGAGAGGTAGAGTTTGGGGCCAATGTTCTGAGGGTTTTGTTTTGTTGTGTTGTGTTTTCTACCTGACCCTACATCATTTTTTCCAGAGCCAAACCAGGTTAGCAACAAACGTTTCCCTGGTAGATCTAGGGTAGCGGGTGTCCACAGAATCCCTGAGGGCTGCTTCGAGGCTCTCCTGGGGCCTTGATCGCTGCTGACCCATAGCGTGTGTTGGCAGATCAGGGCAGCAGAGGAGGCCGCCTCGAAGGTGCAGTCAGACGCTCAGCGCCTGGAGACCCAGGTGAGCGCCAGCCGCTCCCAGATGGAGGAAGATGTCAGACGCACACGGCTCCTCATCCAGCAGGTCCGAGACTTCCTGTCAGGTGAGCCTGGCCCTTTCTCTCCTTCGGCCTGAGAGGGGCCTAGACCCTCCATTCCCTGTCCCTGACGCAGCAGCTGGCTGCCTCCTTCCCTGGCCTCCAGGCCACCTGGGCCAGGTGCCCACCACTCGCCTGGATGGCTGCCACAGCCCTTCACTTATTCTCCCTCCCCCACCCCTGCTCCCTTACAGTTCACTCTCAACAGAACAACCTAAAACATCTTTGAAAAAATGCTTCAAATCCCTCACTGGCTTCCCCTCATTCTTGGAGTTACTGTGGCCTCTGCTCACCTCCCGGGTGTGGCCGTGTCTTCACTGCTTTGCTCACTGCCCATCCTTGAACAGGCTGGCTCTTATCCACCTCAGAGACTTATACTTGCTCTTTCTCTGCCTGGAATGCTCTTTCCAAGGCTGCTGATTCTATTCCTTATGGTCTCAATTTAAATATCATCTCCCTAGAGGCGCTTTCCTGACCACCCCATCTGGTACCCACTCCCAATCCTCCCAACCCCCACCACCGCTCCCAGCGTCTGACCTTCATTGCTTTGCTCTGAGCCTGTGGTTGTTGAATTCATTCGTCTCGGGGTGCACTGTCTCTCTGTCCACTAGACTCTAAACTGCAGGAGGGCAGGGATGGCTGCCTGTCTTATTCACTGTGTCACTGGCGCCCCGCATGAGGCCAGACACAGAAAAGCACCCGGTGTTGGTTGAATGACTAAATGAACCAGATCCCCTCTGTTGGTGCCCCGGGAGTGGAAAGATTCCTGGATAGCACTGTGACTTTGAGCAGGTTGCTTTTCTCTTTGCCTCACCTTTCACTTCTGCGAGCTGGGATGGTAGTATTTCACGTTGATTCTGGGGATCTAGTAACTGATGTAAAGTGTGCTTTGAAAAATTAAAGTTGCCTCAGGAATATGAGTTGATATTATTAGATTTCTGTTCCCTGCCAGGGAATTTGCTTGGCTGGGAGCCCAGTTAATATAAGCTGAGGGCTTGGTGTTACAACAGGCCTCTTCGTGCTACTCTTGCAATGCCTTTGCTCCAAACAGGCAGGTTGGAGAGAAGCAGGGAGGATCTGTTGGGAGCCATGGCTTGCCTGAGGCCAGGCTAGAGTCAGACTCCCAGGGAACCCCAGAATGGAAGAGAGTGGTTGTAGGGAAATGGTGCTCAAGAAACATGGACAGGGGTGCCTTGGTGGCTCAGTGAGTAACTAGCCTCCGACTTTAGCTCAGGTCGTGATCTCATAGTTCATGAGTTTGAGCCCCTGGCTCTCTGCTCTCAGCACAGAACCTGCTTCAGATCCTCTGTCTCCCTCTCTTTCTGCCCCTCCCCTGCTCACACTCTCTTTCTCTCTCTCAAAAATAAATAAACATTAAAAAAAAAAAGAAACCTGGACAAAGGAGCAGGCCAAAATTTGGAGTTCAGACTCATAGATAAGATCTTCCCCCAAGCCAAGCCCAGTGAAGGCTGAATTGTGTCAGCCCTGGCTAGGGGGTAGGAGGTGAGTAGGAAGTCTCTCTTTGGGGTGCAGCCTGGGCTCACATGAACAGGCAGGGAGTCACTGGGCTGAGGGGACCCTTTTGTTTTCTATGTTATACGTGTGCCTCAGGTCAAGTCCTTTGACAGGATCAGGGGCAAGGAGAAGGCACAGGGTGTGGGAAAGCCTGCACCTGTGAAGGGCCCAGGACAGTTCTCATAGTGCCCATGGGAATGGGTTTTGGCCTCTAGAGCACTGTGTAGGAGGTGCAGGTACCAGTGGCTGTTGTGCATAGGGTCGGTGCGTGGGGTGTGTGGAAGGCCCCTGGAGGAAGGAGGACCCGTGGTCTTTCCCAGGTTTTCAAATGGAATTAACAAAAATAGCTCCAGCTTACTGAGTTCTTACTAAGTGCCTGGTACTGGTCTAAGTGCCTCATAGGTATTACGTTATTTAATTGTGACTGCCTACCACTTTGTAGCAGGGGACTCCAGGCACAGGGAGGTTAAGTAACCTGCCTAAGAGCATCCAGCTTGGAGGGAATGTGGGTGGGATTCTTCTCATTCTGTTGTCCACACTGTAGGTTGCTTGCTGTACTGTTAAACACACACACACACACACACACACATACACACAGAGTTTTGTTAATGTTTTTCTTCCTGGATTGCTCCCCTGTCCCACCTCTCTTGACCTGGCTCATTCCTACTCCCCCTATAAGAATCCGTTAGATGGCCCATTCTCCAGGAGCCCCCCTGACCACCCCCTCACCGGACCCATCAGATGGGGTTAGGCGCTCCTCCAGTGGCTGTCTGAGCTCCCTGTGCTCAACCTCATCACTCAGGCTGGCCTTCCTTGTTATGTGTTTGTCTGTCCCACTAGGCTTTGAGCTCTGTAAGGATAGGGACTGAGTCTGATTTGATTTGCAGTCTCAGTCGCCCACATTCTGGCCCCAAGCCCCAGGACAAAGCATCTGGGTGGGCAGGTGCCCCCTCTCCTACCACGTCTGTACCTGGAATGTGTAAAAGTGGAAGGGAGACATAGGGAAGAGATAGTACTTCTACTTCTGACCTTATTCTCTGACTCAGAGTTGGTTGTAAGACCCTTGCTGATTGAGTGTTTCATTTTGTCCCTTCAGGTTGAGGATCCTTATTTCCATTTCACAGATCTGGAAACTGAGCTTAGAGAAGCCATGTGACTTGTCCCAGTTTGCTTGAATAGTAAAGGAGAGGCCTGGGTCTGGAGGGCCTTTAGTCATTCATTCACTCTGCAAACACCAAGTGCCTCCAGCGGCCAGGCACCACGGCAGGGGCCAGGGTACGGATGATGCCCAGGCACCGCCATCGTGGAGCTTCTAGTGGGGTAACAGACAGAAAACCAGAGACATGAGTTAAGGGTTCGGCATGTGGGAGGCAATAGATGCTAGGGAGAAAGATAAAGCAGAGAAGGAGGATAAGGGGCATTGGCACAGGTGAAGGTTGCAACTCTCGATCAGATGGCCAGGGGTGGCCTCCCCGGGAAGGTGACATTTGAGCAAAGACCTGGCAATCTTTCTCTGCCTTTGCAAAAATGAGCACTCTGGCTTGAGGAGGGGCACGTGGAAGGGGTCTCACTGCCAAGGAAGCAGTCAGTTCCAGTTGCTGGCCGCTCTCCCCAGTCTAGGGCTGATTATGTTTGTGCTCCAGGCATTGTGCAGTACCAGCTGGCTGGCACCACCTCCTTCTCTCCAGCCTGCAGCTTCCTGTGGCACCAGACACGGAGTTGCCACAGCTGTGTCCACAATCATCCTCCTGCAGCGTTCCCGGAAACCGAGAATGGGCACCTGAGTGCGCCTGAGAGGGCACAGCGGCTCCGCGGGCGGCCGGGGCCGAGATGTCACCGTGGCACTTCCCATGGCGCTGCTCGGCCTGGAGAAGCCTCTCATTTTGGGGGGCTAGACTCCCCCGGTCTGATGGACGGCTTGTTTTCCAGACCCTGACACTGATGCAGCCACCATCCAGGAGGTCAGCGAGGCCGTGCTGGCCCTGTGGCTGCCCACAGACTCCGCCACCGTCCTGCGGAAGATGAATGAGATCCAGGCCATCGCAGCCAGGCTACCCAATGTGGACCTGGTGCTGTCCCAGACCAAGAAGGACATTGCTCGGGCTCGCAGGCTCCAGGCTGAGGCTGAGCAGGCCAGGTATGGCCCTGGGCCCCGAGCTTCTCCCTGCCCAGGGTTGGCCTGCTGCTTTGCTCCCCAACTCCTTTGGTTGCGGGAAGAGGGAAGAGAATCTGTACACGTCAGAGGGGTGCAGAGGGCTGGGGGACAGGAGGGGTGCTTGCCGTGGTGGGGGGGATGGTGAGGTGATAAACAGCATCCACGGGAAACTTTACTCGCGTGACCCTGTCTTCCACATTGGAAACTGTGCCCGAGGGGTATCTCAGACATAACACCCACATTGATACCACGTCTGCTTGGTGGGGCCTTGGGATGGAAAAGATACTGAATTAATCTTCCCCGATTAGTCTGGGCTGGGAAGGATGTTCTCTTGAACTGCTGCACGAGTTGAGCCACACATCTATTCATTCACTGTTGCTCACTCCTTCTCTCTCCGCTCTCCTCCGCTCCTCGGTCCCCAGGAGCCGAGCCCACGTGGTGGAGGGCCAGGTGGAGGATGTGGTGGGGAACCTGCGTCAGGGCACAGTGGCACTGCAGGAGGCTCAGGACACCATGCAAGGCACCAGCCGCTCCCTTCGGCTTATCCAGGAAAGGGTTGCTGAGGTGACATCTGGGCCCAGCTTTGAGCCCTTGGTTTTCTGGTCCTGTGGCTGGGTGCAGATGGCCAGGGGTGGGCTCTGGGCTGCAGTGGGGGCGGGGGGCAGCTGAGCTGGAGAGGGAGGGGCCCTGGATGTCAGGGGGCAGATAGAGGATCCGGGGGAGGACAACAGCGGTATCCTGGTTGGAGAGAGTTTTCGCTGCCCGATGAGTTGGGCAGGGGGAGGATGAGGCCCCCGCTTGTGAGACCCACCACAACCCAGGTGTCCCTTTCCCCACAAAGGTTCAGCAGGTGCTGGGGCCAGCGGAAAGACTGGTGGCCGGCATGACGGAGCAGCTGGGTGACTTCCGAGCACGGATGGAGGCGCTCCGCCTGCAGGCTAGGCAGCAGCGGGCACAGGCAGCTCAGGCCCAGCAGCTCGCGGAAGGCGCTGAACAGCAGGCGCTGAGCGCCCAGGAGGTACGAGCTGACAGACTTCATCCTAGGCAGCACAGCCAGGGTGAGGGTCCTGAGCAGGAGAGGACTCTGTACACTTTGTGAGACCCTGGGCTCGAAAGCAATTCCAACATGTTATTCTAGAATCGTCAGAAAGGGCTTCGGGACTCTACCTCGGGCCACCTCTGGGGAGCTGGTCAGGGGTGTTGTGAATGATCTACCCAGTCCCTCCCCATTTACAGATGGACAGGTAACTTTGTCCGGGCCCAAAGCTCACCTACAAAGCAGGTCTGTTGGTACCCAGTCCAGAACTTGTCCCCTTTGTGGCTACCCAGCCCAGAGAGGCAGTTTTGACTTAGCCTAACCTGGGTCCCACCATTGTTGGAATTATGTCAGAGAGGTGATCAGAGAGCCTCTGGTCTGGGTCTCCAGCATACCAGGAACTTTGGCTCTCATGGTCCCAGTATAGTGGCAGGCAGCCAAATATGCTGCTACGGGACAACTAAGTGCCTGGCACCATGCGGGAAGTTAGGCAGGAAATGACAGGAGCTCAGGTGGAGGGAGGGAAATACAGAAGTAATTTAAGGTATAGTTTGTGGCCTAGGGATTTTCCTGGGCAAAAGCAACCCTCTGGGGAGTATCAGGAGGCACCTCGTGCCCGTGTGTTGATCTGGATGTTATCGAGTGCTTTAGCCAAAGGTCTTTAGAACTTTGGGTGGCGGTGATGGTGACACTGAGATTGTTCCACGTTTTTCAGGGATTTGAGAGAATAAAGCAAAAATATGCCGAATTGAAGGACCAGTTGGGTCGTAGCCCTATGCTGGGGGAGCAGGGAAGCCGGATCCTGAGCGTCAAGACAGAGGCAGAGGAGCTGTTTGGGGAGACCATGGAGATGATGGACAGGATGAAAGGTGAGGGTTCCGTCCCGGGGCTCGGACTCCTGGGCATCCCAGGAGGCTGGTCCCAACCCCAGGTCTCTGAGGCCCACCCTTGTCAGAGCGAGCAGTGCTAAGGGAGTGAGACCAGAAGGGAGTCCTGAGCACCTAGGAATATGAGGCACAGTGATGGGGCTGCGGGGAATGCAGAGATGCTCACAAGACCTGTCCTGCCCTCCAGATGTGGGTCATACGTCTACCAACCGGAAAAGGCCAGGTGGTAGCAATGGAACAAGCATTTACCTGTCTGTAGGAGTTTGCTTTTTTTTTTTTAATTTTTTTTAACATTTATACATTTTTGAGAGACAGAGCATGAGTGGGGGAAGGGCGGAGAGAGAGGGAGACACAGAATCTGAAACAGGCTCCGGCTCCGAGCTGTCCACGCAGAGCCCGACGCAGCGCTCAAACCCACAAACCTTTATTTATTTATTTATTTTTTGAATTGTTTTTTAACATTTATTTATTTTTGAGACACAGAGAGACAGAGCATGAATGGGGGAGGGTCAGAGAGAAAGAGGGAGACAGAGAATCCGAAACAGGCTCCAGGTTCTGAGCGGTCAGCACAGAGCCCGATGCAGGGCTTGAACTCACGGACCGGACCGCGAGATCATGACCTGAGCTGAGGTCAGACGCTCAACAGACTGAGCCACCCAGGCGCTCCAACCCACAAACCTTTAGATTATGAACTGAGCCTAAGTCGGATGCTTAACCTACTGAGCCACCCGGGCACCTCAGGAATTTACTTTTAATTGCGGGATTTGGGGGAAGATCATGCATAGGGGCCTTCTGGGGGAGGGGACCAGGGCACATAATAGCAGCTGCTAAAATTTCAGTACTTGATCAACCCAAAGGTCCATATGGGTGCCCACTGACCGACTGGCATCCCAGTAATGCCCCTGTTACACTCTGCTGGTGGGATCTCACCCGGCGGCTGGTGTTCGGTGGTGGCTACTATATCCTCAGAAAGGATGTTGACAAAGCCTGCACGTATCAGAGGGAGGGTGAGCAGGGCTGGGATTTAGAGAAGCGACCATAATTGTATCAGATGAAAAATGGGTGAAGGAGCTAGGGAGATTTGATCTGAGAAGACGTGGCCTCAGACATTTGAACGACTTCCATGTGGGAGACAGAGCAAATATATTCCCACACCCCTAGGAGACAGACCTGGGACAACCGGCCGGGGGCCAGAAGTGGTCAGACCCTGGCTTCATGAGAAGCCTTTTTTAACAGCTAGAGCTGCCTGAAGTTGGAACCCTGTGAGGCAGTGCACCCCCTCCTTATTCCTGGAAAAGTTCAGGCTGATGCTGGGTGCCAGCTCTCAGGAGTGTGGTAGAGGGGCCTCTTTCCTAGGGTGACAGTGACAGGAGGGACAGGCTGTCCTCCACATCCTCCGCAGGATCTGGTGGCGGCGTGCGGAACAGACCTGGCGGGGAGGACTAGATTTATCTGGGGTGGTATTTGGGGGAGGGAAAGCGCGGAGGAATTCTGGTCCCCCAGCCAGCGCTTTTGCCATGGTGCCCACTTGAGGACCATTAGTGGGATGGCAGTGTCTGAGTCCAATAGTGGTAGGTTGGTTATCTCGGTGCCAGTGGCCTCCCTCATGAGTCTGGGACGACTGCTCTGCCTAGAGCAGAGGGGGAGACTAGGAGATTTCTGGGTCTGGTTTCTCTAGAGTGGGGTATGGGTGGAGAGCCATGAGGCTGGAGAGAACTTGCCTTAGTGACCAGGCTCCCCCACAGGTGATTTCACCTGTGGCTGCTGCCAAGCGGGTGGGAAGAGAAGGGTTTGGAGTCTTTGGGTATCTCACCAGCGCCTCCTCCCCTCGCTGTTCCATCTGCCTCAGACATGGAGTTGGAGCTGCTTCGGGGGAGCCAGGCCATCGAGCTTCGCTCGGCAGACCTGACGGGGCTGGAGAAGCACGTGGAACAGATTCGCGATCACATCAATGGGCGTGTGCTCTACTATGCCACCTGTAAGTGACGTGCCGGCTTCCAGCCCCTGGCCCTGCCCGTCTGCCCTCTTTACTTTTGGAGGACAGACTGGGTTGGAATGCTTTCCAGCTCCAGGAGACTTTTATACAGCCGAAAGCACAGCGTGGTCCACCCCTGGTGTGCAGCTGTTAAGATTGTTCTGGGCTGCAGCTGAGCCCGAGATGATGGGAAATTACATTTGAGAGACAGAGAGGGTGGAGGCGGGCCGTGCCTTTGTGACTGGGAGCTCTCAAGTGCAGGGAGCTTGGCTGGGCAGCATGCATGCCCTTCATCCTCCACTGAGGCTGAGTCCTGGACGAACCCAAAATCTTAACAAACAGTGATGTACAAACTAAAAGCCCAATAAAAATCTTTGGAAAGAAGTCTGGAGGTTGAAAGAGTTTCAGAAAATGGCCTCCCCATCAAGTAAATCTTTGTCACTTGTGTCTGTCCCACACTTGGGGGTCCTGGGTGCTCCCCTGCTCAAGCCCAAGGCCTGGTGGTGTAGGAAGCATAGGCTGCCCCACTTTGCTCAGTACAGCTTGCTCATCACCCAAACTTAGGGCGACTGGACCCCTTTGCCCCAGGACCCAAGGGATCCCTTCCTTGAGAGACCAGACCAAGTATTTTCATCTTTGAGCAGCGATCCAGTTTCTCATTTACAGATGAGGAAATAGAAATCCAGAGAAGGGAAGTATTGTGTCCAAATTCACCCAGCTCCAGAGGCAGAACCTGTGTCTCTTGGGATCTCAAAGAGAAGTTGCAAATGGATGACGGGTAACTGCGTGTGTGTGGCACATATGGAAAAGGCGTGACGTGAGTGTGCTAACCACAGCCCGTGCAATGTGCTAGGCGTTTTACCTACATTAACTTTTTGACTATTATTAATCACGTTAATTACTTATTGAGCACTGCGCGAGAGACATCATGTGCATTATCTCGTGATGTAGGTGCTGTTCCCATTTGACAAGTGAGGAAACCAAGGCACAGGCTGGGTAACCCCCACCCGCAAGGTCACAGATGAGGCAGAGGGCAGGGCAGAGCTGGGCTTTAAACTCATGATCGGCTACCACAGTCATTAGGAGAATGGATGCTGGAGCCTGACGGCTCAGGCTCGCACAGACCCTACCCCGGGGGTCGTTCTGAGGAGTCAATGAGTCAGTGCGCGAAACTCCTGTCATTAAGTACCTGGCATACCTTATGCTCCCAGTCTGCATCAGCCACCACCCTGCCAGACCCCAGGCTCTCCACCCGGCACGGGCTCAGAAGTCCCAGAGCCAATTCTGACTTTGAGAAGAACCACATGAAGCCTCGTAGAGAAAAATATGTCCGTTTTATTGAGCACAACACCGAGCATGAAGCTGGAGAGGACGGGGTACAAGAAAACTAGGGAGGGACAAGAATAAGGTCCCCGATTTCCAGGGAGAGAAAGAAGAGCAGAAGCAGGATGAGAATTAACCATCTGAAATGAAAACCGTCAACTTCCAATTTGTACTTCATTGGGTGTGGGTGGGGCGTCTTGGTCAGGATAAGGATTCCTCGCAGTACCTAATCATTGATTTCTTTCTTTTTCATCTTGGAGGCTGTGGGGCTGCTTTGGGCCTGGGGCAGGGAGGGAGGTGGTTCAGAACTGAGCGGGGGAGCAGGCCGGCCGCGTCTCAGCCTGGTTGGAGCTAATCCTAAAGCCAAGGATGGGAACTTGAGAGCTCACGGGTGGCCCACAGAGCTGTCATTCATGCAGATGGGCAAGCGACTACATTAATGAGCCCATTCTGGCCGTGAGGACAAAGGCCTGGCAGGCAGGAGCGAGTGTGTGCTGAGCCGGAGTCTGGGTCGATGCTCCATATGGCTTTGCTCGGAGAAGGTGACACAGCCTGGCCAGCCCATTAAGCTTTTCATCACAAACAACACAGACCCGGGCAAGAGCTACCTAGTACACTGCACGGAGCCACGGCACGCAGGGTGTGGGGGCGCAGAGCAGGCAGGTCAGGGAGACCTGGAAACGGGTGGATGCCGCCCTCCTGCCCACGGCTTCAACGAGGCCTCCGCGCCTCGGGGCTCACTGCTGGGCCTTCCGTGAGGGTCTGCCCCGGGGCGGCAGCGTGCTGCTTCCGACCCTAAACCACTCCTGCCAGGCCCTGCTCCGCTTGCTCCGCCTTCCTCCCCGCTGCAGGGTGGATGCCGGGTTTGGAAGGGTAGAGAAGAGATGACAACTCTCCTGCAGAGGAAATGGGTTCGGGGTGGGGGTGGGCCTGCCGCTTCCGGTGCCCCTCAGACCCCTTCATTCAGACCCTGTGCTGGGGCTCTCCTTCTGGGCCAGAAACCCTCCCCGAGCCCCCCGCCCTGGCCCTCCCACCTCTGGTCGCCTCACCTGAAAATTGACACAGGCGTGGACTCCGGGGATCACATGATGAGACAGACTCCAGTCTGCCCCGTCCGGCAGTGGGAACTGCCGCTGGCTTTAACCGGCACCATGACCTCTGATTTGTAGTTCCTGGAAAGCCAACGAGGCGGCAGGCTGTGAAGTATTTGTGGAAGCAAGAAGATCTGGGTGGTTCCCCGTGACCGTGGCATCCACTCAGCCCTCCCTTTATCAGGTTTGGAAAGTACGAGCCCTTGCCGAAAAGACCAAGATGACAACGAAGCTCCCCTCCTCCCCCAACACAGCGGTTCTGGAAAGTCAAGGAATCTAGTGCGCATCACTCACGTGTGCCCAGTTTTCTGCAGGCATTTATAATTCCTGTTGCTTCACTAAACTTTTAAGTACCTTTGTGAGGCAGGCTGCGCAGGTGGGTAGGATTTTACAGATGAGCAAACCAGAAACAGACACGTTGCCTGATCTGTCAGCAGCCACACAGCTAGTGGGAGGGACAGGACTGAAGGCGCTTCCCTTGACCCCTGATCCAGAGCTCTTCCCACCCTGCAGAGCCTCCTCCCTCTGGTCAGTGTCTTTCAGTCCCTTTGCCTGAGCAGGGCTAGGCCTCTGTCTTTGGCTGAAAATACGTACTGTTTTCTGTTAGCTTTTTTGAGGAGTGTGGGTTCGGAGCAGTAGGAGGACTTCTCTTTGCTCCCGATGCTCAGGCAACTAGAACAGCAGCCACAGGGCCCAGCGGCCAGGGGCCCCTGCTGCATGGGCACCAGGCTGCTGCTGATGCGGAGTGAGCCATTGACCAGGCAGTTGAGGGACCTGCCACCGGGCGCAGCGGTCCGGGGGCCGTGCTGGCAGGGCAGCCGGGGCAGGGCAGGAAGTGCGCCACTCTGGTCCAGGGCAGGTGCCTCGGTGATGGTGAGCTCAGAGGAGCTGGGTCTGGAGGCTTCTGAGGCTTGAGTGACGGGAGGCCTGTTCTCCACCTCTGGGTGGATGCCTGGGCTGTGCAAGTTCATGTGCAGCTTCCTCATGTGATGCACCACAGCTGCTGCATTGAAGGCTTGCTGAGGAGACACAAGAGCAGCCTCTGGCCACCTCCACTCCCAGAGGGCTGCAGGGCTCAAACTTTCCCTTTGCCCTGTGGCCTCTTGAAACTTGCCCACTTCTCATTTCAGGGAGGGTCCAGGGAGCTCCAGTGTCTGCTAGGAAGCCCCAAGGACAGCCCCTCCACCAGCCCTGCCCCAGCTCAGCCTCCAGTGGCCCAGAAGAGCCTGCTACCTCCCCAGGAAGGGCGACCTACCCTCCACTTGCTCTTGGCAAAGTTCTTCTGGATCTGGAGACTGACTGATGGGTAGATGTCCCGGTGGAGGGCTGTGTTTCCATTGATCCTGTAGATATAGAAGGGACACCTGGCTAGTGGGTGATTATGGGACTCATCCAGGAGCTGGGCAGGGAGCTGTGCATGCAGGTCCCAGTTAAGTTGAGTGAACTCAGAAGAAGAGTGACCCACCGTAGGAATGGGCTGGAACCAGGCTCCTCTGTCCCCCTGGGCAGGTCATTAGGGGGGCAATGCTTTGGCAAAACCAAAATCTTGCTTTACAGCAGGGTCGGCAAACTATGGCCCGTGGGCCAAATCTACCCATTGCCCATTTCTGTAAATAGGTCTCACTAGGACACAGACGTGCCCATTCATTCAGGTATGAGCTATGGCTACTTCCAGGTGATAAGGGCAGACTGAGTAGTTGCCGTATAGACGATATGGCCGGCTAAGCCTAAGATACTGACTCTCCAGCTTTTCACAAACAAGGCTTACCAGCCCCTGTGTCAGAGGGTGCTTGGGTTGTCCCTCTCTGTTAGCTCAAAGCTTTGCTTGGAACCCATCTCCTCCTGGAAGCCTTCTTGAAGGAGGCCACCCAATACAGGCTGCCCTTGCCCTCATCATCCATCTCTGCGTGTTCCTTAGACATTTGCCTTGGGTGCAGTACTTTCTAGGTACTAGGGACACAGAGTAGCAACAGATGTCGCCCTGATCCCTGGGGCTTTCCAGTGTAGGCATGGAGCCTTGTTCCATGCCACGAACTAGAGTCATTCATGTAAGCTGTGTGATTGATAAAGAGAAGTGAGGAGGGGTACCTGGCCTGCAGGAGCCAGGGCATCAGGGAAGGGCAGAAACTGCTCCGGTCCTCAAGGATGCTACATACAAGGCAAGAGGCAGGACATTCTAGGTGGTGAAAATAGTATGACCCCAGGTGTAGGTTGGAAAGAGCTTGGTATATGGGGTAGGGGAGGGCAGCAAGAGAAATGCAACTCTTAGGCCTCTTTGGAACAGAGGAGGTGTGTCGGGAATTGGGGGAAATAAAGTTGGAGGTAAAGGGTCAGGCCAGAATGGGGAAAACCTGAAAAGGCACAGGAATCTAGGCTTGCTGTGGTAGGAAGTGGGGAGCTACTGGGAATCTTGAGCAGGGGTGTCGCATGAGAAAACAAAGTGTTTCAAGACTTCATTTACTCAGTTTACTGATTGGTTGCTTTGTGATTCCTCACAAATCGCCTCACTTGGGATGATTCTCTTAAGGACAGGGCACAGCTGCCTCTTCCTGGTGCCTCTTGCACAGCTGGTACTGAGGGCTGCATCCTAGTACTGATGACAGAGCCTGGTTGCGTCTGTCTCCTGCCCTTGACGAGATGATGCAGCCCCCACGTCTGGGTCAGAACCCACTTCATTAAATGCTGTTTGCATCTCTAGCTGGACCGGATAGACAAGTCTATGCTCCTTGGATGCTGCAAGAGTAAAGAGCTCAGGGCAAGCAAACTCTGGGGATACACCATGTGAATGAGTCATCATGGCATCTGGGGATCCAAAAGGCTAGGGTCCAGACCCCACCCCATCCTCACTCACCAGGGGTGCCTCAAGGCCTTCTCACAGGTGTACCGTTCATTCGGGTCCTTCTCCAGCAAGTGGCAAATAAAATCCTTGGCTAAGGGGAGCAATCAAAGACACAACTAAGGGCCAGATTTCGTGACTGATGGAAATTCACTTCCGGGCTGGTGGGTGGCAATGAATGCATCTTTAGTTAATCTTCCAAAGAGGCAATTTTAAGAGTCTTAAAAGAGAAAAAAAAAATCCAAGCCACCTAACGACAACCCACCATAAACCACCAAAGAGAGGCTCTACGTAGCCTCACCCACACAGCACTGCAGATACATCTCTTATCACGAGGCACCAACGTGCCTGCATGCCACGAGTGTATTCGTTTGCACCATTCAGGGGCAGGCACCCACACGTGGGCACACATGTGAATGCTGCCTTGTCCCAGTGCTGATCTGCACTTAATGGGCCCCACAACATGTAATGATTGCCTTCTCTCCCACATACAGACATTGCATACTCTCAGTCTTGATATCTGAAAGGAAAAACTTGGCCTTGGTTTTGCTGCTCCTGCCTGAAACATTCCCCTGTGCCTCAAGCTGCCCTCCTGGCCCCTCATCTAAACTACCTCCCCTCTTTTACCAGGTATGCTGTGGTTCTGCCTCCAGAAAACAAAAGCCTAAACATTGGATGCAAATAATTTATTTGGCCTTTGAGCCAGATGAAGATTTCTCCACTTTCTCTGGCAGCCTGGTCTATAAGTTTCCCTAGGGACTTTCAAGAGCCAGGACTGGCATCTTTTGTTAAGCTCTTTTCTCTTGGCACCCTCTGCCTTGAGCCTGTCATCTTGTCCTTCACACCTGGTAGCCTTACCTGACTCAGAAATGTCATCCCAGAATGGAGATTCAAATTCATAGTAGCCCTCCTTGATCTTCTCGAAAAGCTTAGACTCAGTTTCTTCATAGAAGGGGGGATACCCACACAACCTGCAGGGAAACACGGAAGGAGGTATGCTGCTAAACAACCCCAGTCTCCCTGAGCCAGCCCCTCCCTTCTGCCTAGCCTCCACTATACACAGGCATGAGCTAAGGATCTCCAATCAGCAGTATGAACAGGTGGATTCGGGAATGATGCAGGCCCCATCGAGTGTTTATGCAGGAGCCGAAGCTTGGAACAGGCAGCCCTGGAAGGCCCCTTTGTGCGTTGTTCCCCCAAACCTCTCACCACCTCTCCTATACCTCCCCTGACACTTAGATGATGTATACAAGATCTTTAAGAGGGATGATAGAATGTCTGCTTGAATGTAAGTTTCCTGAGGGATTATTTAGGCTATTAGCACAGAATAGACAATCAATGAATATTTGTTAAGTAAATGAATGAGTGACAGTAGTTACTCAACATAAGCTTAGGAAATAGAGAACTGAATCCACACTAAGGGGTAAATGACAGGTTATTTTCCTAACAGCAGAGTCTGCTATAGATGAAGAGGAATGGTGGGGAAGGGGTGATGTGTAGGTTAGTAAAGGAGAGCCCAAGAATATGTGAAGAGGAACAATGACCAGATTCATTCGGGCCATCATTTTGCTTTGGGCTGACTTGCCAGGAGAGAAATTTGAGATGTGAACATTGTACCCACTTGACTTCCAAGCTTGGCTTGGCCTCCCCTTTTTCCATTGCTCATTCCATAGAGCGGGACTCAACACATTTATATAGAGTAAATGGGGGTGGGGTGCAGGAACAGAGAGTACCATATGGCTCAACAGTGGGTTCACACTGAGCTCTGTTTTTATAATCTGGTGGAGACCAGGACAGAAACCTTTGGAGCTGTGTGCATGAGTAAGCGTGTGTGTGTGTGTGTGTGTGTGTGTGTGTGTGCGCGCGCACACACACACACACACATGCATGCAAGCACTAGCACATGCACACGTGTACATACACATGCTTTGGAGGTGGATGTTGCTTGAGGAGCTAAAATAGGGGAGGGGAGAAAAAGGATGAGCAGGTTGTGAGATTTCCCAGGAACTGAGCCAATGACAGCTTCTACTCACAATATGTAAGTGATGACGCCAATAGACCAGCAATCCACAGCCTTGCTGTAGGGCTTCTGTGCCAACACTTCCGGAGCTACAACAAACCAAAGGCAGAGTCAGGGCTGGGACAAGAAGAGAGGGCTGAGGGGTGAGGGCTGAAGGTCAGGATGAGGCTTAGAGAAGAGGACTAGGAAAGCTCCTGGGATGGCAGTGTTTCTGTATCACTGAAACTTTTCCTAGGGCGGGGACGGTGTCTCTCCCATCTGACTGAATCTTCCTCCATCAACCTGGAAGGTCCCCATGACAGGGCCTATGACTCTTACATCAGACTGGGAATCTCCAGGGCTACCTTGCCCCCATCAGATGTAGGTCTATGTCTCCCCACACAGATGGGTTAGCCCAGGGCTGGGGTTGTGTGTCTGTGTTCTGATGGGGACATCTGCCAAGTAGGAGCAATCTCTCTCCCACTAGACTGGGATCTCCCTGAGGGCAGAAACCGAGTCATGCCTCTTAAAATGAGGAACTCTTAGAGGGCAGGTGATAACTGCTCCATCTGTCTCTGATACCTTCTGAGGGCAAGGCTTAGTTATCCGTATCAGACTGAGAGCTCCATGAGAAAATGAGCCATGTCTTCCTCTGAATGGGAGCAGTAGAGGGCTACTTTCTGTATTTATCCCAGATCCCAGGGATTTGTACTCATTGGGACTCAGTACCTACTAACTGACCTCTCTTTGGGGGTGAGAGCAGATTTCCTCTTAAGTTAGAGTTCTCCTTCCTACTACCATCCTCAACCAGGTGATGAGTGGTGAAGAGGGAAGGGGCAGGAGTGGACATTCTGAGTTTTGGCTTTCTCCCCATGAAGTTTGGGGATGCTTTCACCTGGTAACTTGCCTGCCTTACTTTTTGGGGGGCCTTGAAAGCCTGTTGTTTAGGCAGGAAGTCCCACCTCTGCCAGTTTCCTAGGATGTTTTCTTGGGGATATGTTTGGGTGGGAGCATGCATGCCTGAGTTCCTCAGCTTCAAACTCAACACTATGCCTCTGGGATACCACCAACTGGTGGGTTGTAGTCTCCCGTGGAAGTGGGAAAAAGGAAAAGGGTGGCTAGTGGTCAAACCCTTGGCAATCTAATGATCTCTGGGTTTGTGATCTTGTCTCTGCCCCTGGTTTAGCTGGAGAGACAAAGGCAGGAAGTTAGCCAAAATAATGAGAGGCAAGTATAGGCAGGGGCTGTTGGAAGAGTTCAGGGGTAGGCTGTCTTTAAAGATGTAGGGTTTGGGAGCAGTAGGGGTAGTTCCAGAGATACATGGATTGACCCTAAGCCTCATAATGAATGCTCTCCTGGGATTGCCCCTGAAGTTGAACCCTGTCTCCTTATAACCACCAATTCTGTTAAGTAATATCCATGAGGTTGAATGCAGCCAACTGGTTAACCTTCCTCCTGTCCCCAGACTCACCCACATAGCCTGGGGTCCCACAGGCAGTGGACATGACTCCACTCTGTTCCATCTTGGACAGACCAAAGTCTGTGATCATGATCTTAGAATTCTCTTCAGGGGTTAGGTACAGCAGGTTTTCAGGCTGTGGGAGAAGAGCAATACCATGCAGTGTAGGATATAATCATCTGAAATACATATTTATTTTCCTCCCCTGATAGAGAATTTCTTAGGAAGCTACGCTCTGGGCTCCTGACTTCAAGGACAGGCTCATGTCCCCCAGTTCTTCCCTCCTTCCTCCTAGCTGCAGCTCCCCACCCCATATTGAGCACTCTGTATTTTGCTTATGGCCCTCAGGTTGCCCATCTTTGTAGCCATTAAAGAACTACTCCCTCCCTCTCCTCAGCCCCAACTACCCTAAGACTGTTTTTTGAGGAAATCAAACCATAGTTAATTGTCTCTGACCTTTCTAAAGTCTAGTGTGTGCCTGATGCAATGTTGGCCTCCAATTAGTATTTATTTCTTCTGATTTTGAGTGTGGCTAGGTTCAAGAAACATGTGCATTCTCTTGGTATCCTAATAGGGTGAGGCCTAGGGCAACGTTCAGGAAGAGGCTGAGATGAAAATTAACAATGATTGTTCAGTCATTCAAGATTTGTTTAAGGGATCCAACAAATGATGAGGTTGGTCCAACCCTCTCATTTTACACAGCTTAGGCTGCCCATGACCCATGCAGCTTCCTGAAGGGTCATTCTATTTCCCATTGAGGACTCCCACTCGGGCACCTTCAAGTCTCTGTGGACGATGCCATTCTCGTGGAGGTATTTCACTGCTGACAAGACCTGCTGGATCACCAGGCTGGCATCCTTCTCTGTGTAGACACCCCGCTCCAGGATCCGGTCAAAGAGTTCCCCGCCAGAAACACTGTGGGCATAGGGGCAAGCGCAGGAATCCAGGTCTCATTCCAGGTCAAAGGGACATAAGTGCGTTTACTCTGTAGCTATGAAGACACAGCAGTGGCAGAACGGATGGGTGCCCACGGCCTAGGTAGGGAGGTCTACCTTAGTTTGAGAATACCTCCTTTGGGTGGTGGAATGGTATCACGAGCGAGTCATTTCTTTGGGCCAACCATTTCCCTCTCCCTAGACACTTCTTTGAAGTGCAAAATGCCCCTCGTTAGAGTTAAGCAAGAAGCCAATAATCCCTTAGTGGACACACGCTTAGCTGCCTATTTTCCTGACTTAGGACACAGGGGCCATGATGAAAGAAGAGGTGAAATTGAAATGAGGCAAAACAGGAATGAGGTGTACACGTGACACAAATTGTGCTCGTGTCAGGATTTCTGTCCTCACTGGAAAACTGGGCTAGTGACTGCCGAACTTGTGGGTGGAGTTCTAGTGCTGCTTGGAGACTCCAATGGTAAGGTATCTTAGGATTCAGGGGAGCTTCAGATCCACTCTGCTCCCCATCTCTTGAATGCCATCTATACTATTTTTGCCAAGAAGTTTCTTAGCTCGTCCTGAAACACCTCTGAGGCAGACAACTCACTACCCCTAAGACAGACTGTTTTATCTTTCACTGCCTTCTTAATATTTCTGTATATTACAATGGAACCCACTCCCTGTAGTTTCCACCAGCAGATAGCCCTTCTACCCACTGGGGCCACGCAGAGCAAGAATACCACCCTTTCACGTGGATCTCTTCAAGTATGTGAAGACAGTGAAATGCTCACCTGAGGCCTTCCCTGGGATAAACATTTCATGGGCCAGGGTTTCCAACTCTTTCACAGTCCTTGCCCCCTTGTCACTGTTCCATGACACTGGATGCGGACGTGCACACATCATAGGACCATGCAGTGACGAGGAAGGAGAATTTCTCTAATCAAGATGCACACCACCCTACTCCTTTTGTTTCTGTCCTGAAGCTCTGGGCTCTGCCATAGGATCTAGAGGCCCATGAGAAAGATAGTCTCTATGCACAACTAACAATTCCTGACACGGGGTGGCCTGGGTCCTAGAGCTGGCACCCTCATAGGCTTTCCACTCTTCGGTGATATCTGAATCTGCCCGTTTCCCTGCCTCCCCTTAGCTGGCTATCTAAATGTGTGCTAATCCTGTTGAATTGGCCTCATTAAGGTGCCACATGGTCCCTGCTCATTTGTTAATGCTGTTCTGCACCCCTATGCCCAACCTCACTCCCTTGACCACCTGCTCCCTCTATTCACTGGGCCTCAGGTGAGCCTTGGAGTTAATAGGCTGCTTAGGCCTGAATCAACTCGTTAAAGTTTCTGAGGAATCAGCCTGTTAGTCAAAAATATTGCATCTAGCCATAGAGATAGCAGAGTGGTGTGTGTGTGTGTGTGTGTGTGTGTGTGTGTGTACTTTATAAATAGAAGTTTCTCTGAGTCCAAGGCTGAGCACTTGTAGGAGCACCGACCAACTCCTACAGCATTCAGTCTCAGACAGGATTCCTATTTATATATGACAATGATGTGGAGACCTTTCTAGGGAGGCACCATTTCTGTCCCACAGATGGACACACACAGTCACAGCCTGTTTTTAACTTTGGATGGATCTCTTTTGAGAAAATCTTTTTTTTTTTTTATATGTATCAAATTGAAATCTGTGTCGTGTGGTTTCTAATCCCACAGTAATTTTACCCTAGAGTGGCATTAAAGTATTTAACGTTAGTTTGATGGACTGACTGGTCACAATGGACTCAAGCCGGGGCACCCGAGAAGGGTTCTGGAGGGTTCCCTGCTATGCCAGTCATTATCCCTTCAACTGTAGCATTGTGGGGAGGTCCAGAAAGTCTGAGGGGAGTGGCTGGGGCACAGGGGGGGATGGATGGGTTGGAGTCACAGCTGCTGCCGGAGTCACTTAGCTGACTTGTAGCAAATACTTTAGGGGCACCTGGATGGCTCAATCAGTTGAGCATCTGACTTCAGCTCAGGTCATGATCTTGCAGTTCATGGGCTAAAGACCCATGTTGGGCTCTGTGCTGACAGCTGGGAGCCTGGAGCCTGCTTCGGATTCTGTGTCTGTCTCTCTCTCTGCCTCTCCCCTGTTTGCGCTCTGTCTCTCTCTCTCTCTCAAAAATAAAGAAACGTTAAAAAAATATTTTAACGATCGGTAAGGCTGTCGTGGTACAGACCATCTCAATAATCAGTCCTTGTTCTACCCTTCGGTCCACATAGAACATGTTCATGACCAGAGGCATACTTAACCTGAGAGAAATCTTAGCATTTGAGAGCCTCTTGAACTAATTCTTGATCTCATCTTTTAAATCACCGTACTCCCCTCACCACCGAGCAGCTTCCTCTAGGCCTCCCAGGCCCCCAGAGACGTCTGTAGAGGAAGTGGGTCACCTTTCACTTACAGCTGCATGACCAGGTAGTAGTGAGTGGTGCTCTCATAGATGTCCTCCAGGGTCACGATGTTTTCATGCTTGATCCTGGGGAAAAGGAAGGGTCATGGTACGTGGTTTAGGTGTCCAGACAAAGAATGGACTTTTTTATTTCTGTTAGAGACTTTGATGACAATATTTAGGAAGAGTGGATCCTTGTGAAACCTTCCTAATAAATAGGTGGTCACAAAGAAATCTTGAAGATCCCAGAGTGGTGTTCAGTCTGTATTTTTGAATGGATAATTGATCATTCTGCCTTCAGGGAACCAATATTTTGTGGCTACTCCAGAAATCTCTTTAAACTTTGCCAAAAGAGCAAGTTAAAATACCTGAAGAAGGCCCAGGGAACACCCAAAACTAGATTATTTTACAAAATGGGTATCCAGAAACATCCTTGAAGAAAGTGGACTGCAGCAGAAGAGAATCGGGTTAGTTAAGCCTCCTCATGGGTAACCACGGAAGTGGTGTTGCAAAATTCTTATTCCGGAATATTTTGAGAAGCCGGGAAGATGCTATTTTCTGGGGTCAGTTCTGTGGAATGTCTTTGTTGCTGATAGTAATTCTCAATCAGCGGCTCTTTTGTCCCTGGGGGAATATTTGACAATAACTAGAGACATTTTTTGTTATTGTGCCTGGGGAGGGGGTAAGAGCTACTGGCATCTAACGGACAGAGACAGGAATGCCGGTAAATATCCCATAATGCAGAGTCCACCACCCCACCACCCCAATAAAGAATTATCTGGTCTAAAATGTCAGTAATGCTGTGTTCAGGAAAATTTGCTCTAGGTTCTCTCTGAATGGGATTACTCAAGGGCCAAGGCAAGCAGAATAATCATACTTGCCGTGGGGCTTGGCTTCCCGGGCAGCAATTCTGTGCATAGGAAGAACCTTTCTAGGAAGTTTGGTTCATGGCTGGGTAGCATAGGGGTTAAGAATTTGGACTCTGAGTCAGTTGGGTTTGAGTTCAGAGCTGGATGAGATACTTATGAAATGGATGACTGGCTGGTTTTCTTAAATCTCCTAAGCCCCACTTTTTTGGTTTGTAAAGTACATCTCTCTCATAGGGTTATATCAGGATTAAAAGAGACAATGCATGCAAAATGCTTAGTATAGTGCCTGGGGAATAGTAAACACATAATAAACAGTATCTATCATCTTTAAGTTTAATTTCTAAAATTATAGACCAACTGCAGTGGGTACCTGATGGATTCAATTACACTTACAAGTTGACAATACTAACATTAATATATCATTTACTGAACAAATCTTTACCAAGCATCTATGCTGTCAGGGACTGATGATACAATACAACGGTAAGAAAGACCACCATAGTCCTCGCTCTCAATGAGTCCACAGTCCATCTCTGTTCTAATCTCTCTGGAGTCCAAACTGGTATCTCCAGCATCCTCCATGTAGAGATTGGGGGATACACATATTCAGTAGGTTCCAACAAATTTCTTTCTATTTCCTTCAAGCCTACACATCCCTTTTGTTCTCTATCCAAGCAATGACATTACTATCCACCAAATCGCTCAATCTCAGCATCATTTTTAGTACTTTTCTCTTTTATACTCGAAGCAGTCGATCCCAAGCCCAATCACTCTCTCTCTTGAATCCAGTCTTCTTGCTGCCACATGATCCTGCTATTACCTTTGCTTGTATCCTCATCCATTGTCTAGATTATTGAGAAAGTCTTAAATCCATCTTCCACCATGCTTAAGAGGCATGGCTCTAAAATATAAGTCTGATCATGTGATTCCTTACTAAAAATTCTTTGATGACTTTTCTTTGCCCACAGAAAAAAGTCAACATTCTTTACCATGGTATCCAAGACCCTTTATAATCAGATCTCATTTGATTTCATCTCCTGTCCCTTGATGATCCTTACTCTAAGCTCAGGGGCTTCTAATACCGACTCTTTCCTAACGTCCGTTGCGCTTACACAGTTGAGTTTCTGTTACTCTCAGCCTGAATTCCCTTTCTGCATTGCCTCTCCTGTCTCCATTAAATTCTACTCACCTATCAAGGTGCCTCTTCCTTAAAAATGTACCTAATACCCCATACTCATAAAAATGCACATGTAGGCAAAATGAATCTCTATTTTTCAAGCCTTGCCTTCTGCTACTATTGGCTCATGTCTAATGGGATTAGAGTTTGTTATGGGCACCTGTCTCTGCCCAGAAAATGTGAGCTTCTGAGGATAAGGAATTTTGTAGGCCTTATTCTTGTGTTCCTAATGCCTAATACACTTTTGGCATACCATGGGGATTCCACAAGGCTTTTTTGTGTTTGGGTCCTGCTGTAAACAGTTAGATGGTTTGTTAGTGTGGCCTCTACCATGATGGTTGGGGTGCTGAGCCTATATTTGCTTTGGAATAAACTCAAACCAATTTCTAAATCTTCTGCTTCCTTAATTACTGATTCTTCCTGCTATTGGCCCTAGTTGATTTTTGTTCCATTGAGCTAATTATTCTCTGGTCTATGTGCACAAACCAGGTCTGCTATCAGTTGGTTTGCTAGTCAATTTGCTGCCCCCCACAACCACCCCCCAATCAGCAGAAGCACCTGCCTGGCTTAACTTGGCCGATTGATCAAATGGACACATTAATGCAATCAAAGGGAGTAAGTAATGCCTTTGGGTGTGGAAATCCATCTTCGGTCCTACTCAAAGGTAATTTGTGAAGGAAATGTTATGATCTCACAGTTGTACCCAACCAACCCTAAGACCCACTCACTTTTTCAACACGGCAATCTCATTCTCCAGGCTGCTGTCCCGGAAGGCAGGTGACTTCTTGATGCACTTCAGGGCAAAGAGCTTCCCAGTCATCCTTTGCTTCACCAGGAAAACTTCTGAAAAAGCTCCTCTAAGTAGAAGACACCAAGAGTTAAAATTAGTCCTGGCTGGCTAGAGAACATTGTTAGAGGCAAAACCAAAGGGTAGATGAAGGAAGGTGTGGTTGGTAATTGGTTTCCATTGTCACTGTGGGTACCTGAGGAGCTGTACTGAGGGTAGAGCCTATCTTACATCGAGCCCTGTGTCCTTTCTCTTGGGAAAGAAAAGATTCTACTACAGACTCAGGCACTAGATGGATGCTATTTCCCGATTCTGTGATTTGGAAGGGACACCCAGGGACTCCGCTTTGGTTATGGAGAGATTTCTCCATTTGGCCAACCCAGTAAAGAGCGGCCACCGCAGAGTCAATTTACTTGCCTTCTTCCAGCATGTTGAAGCATGGCACACTGGAATGGCAGCTGAGGTAGCACTGGGAACAGGGCTCAGGCAGTGATGGAACAAAACTCCCCTCTCAGTTTTAGATGGTGATAATTATCTTGAGCCAATTACCAAAGGCTAAGGGGGCTGAGAACCCTCTCATTCAGTAGGATCTATGAGAATGAAAGACAGAACCCAGCAGCTCTGGAAAGGTTTTCTGAAGAAGGAGAGGTTAGAACCCAATGGAAACACAGGGTAGGATTCCAAATTATAGCTTTCTCGTTTTGAAGGGGGTTCTCTGGAGACCAGGCTATTGAATAGCAGTTAGCTAGCCATGGATGTTGGAGCCCAAGTGCCCAGGTGAGAACCTCAGCTTTTTGGGTGACAAGTTACTTAACTACCCAGTTTCTTTACCTGAAAAGTGGGAGTGTCAATAGTATCTGATTCAGAGTTGTTTAGAAGATGAAATGAATTAACATACGTAAAGTGCTTACAAGCATTCCTGACATCTGTTAAATTACATGTGTCAGACACTATTATTGTTATTACTATTATTAGTTGAATACCATTAGGGAGAACACCTGGTAGTAACAAGAAGCAATAGGGTTTAAGTGAGGAAACAGCTGAGCCATCGCGTCCCCTGCCATCTGGGGATTTTAGACTCGGGGCCCAATAGCAGTCAAGCTCGTGTAATGGCTTTGAGGATCTGCATTAGGAAATACTTGGTGTGGGGCGCTTGGCTGGCTCAGTGTGTTAAGTGTCCGACTCGGGTCGTGATCTCACGGTTCAATTCGCAAGTTCGAGCTTCGTGAGTTTGAGCCCCGTATAGGGCTCCGCACTGACAACGTAGAGCCTGCCTGGGATTCTCCGTCCGCTTTTCCCCACTCACACTCTCTCATGCTTTTTCCCTCCCTCTCAAAATAAATAGCATTTAAAAAAAGAAAGAAACTACTTAGTGTTTCCTGGGTCTGAGTTTCCTGTTTCCCCCAGCTGCACTTGGAATGAATTAATCAGAGCCTTCAGAGCTTGCTCCATTCATTCATTCGTTCATTCACTCATCCCTTCAATCAAGATTTATTGAGCACCTACTGAGTCATACACTGGAGATAAAAAAGGTAAGTGTTTCTGTTCTTAGGAAGCCTGCAGACTAGTGAAGAACGCAGACAAATGAGCAATTAACATTGGATTTGAAAGATGTTATTAGACATTCAATGAATGCCTGATTATCTGACAGAACAGATAATCCGCGTGTTAGTTAGGTGCTTGGATTAGTATCGGTCTTGAGAGTCTAGTGTGAGAGATGGACACATACAAACGAGCAGGGGTTATCATGAGACCACCGACAGCGAACATTTAAGACAGGGCCTCTGCTCTGGCTGGGCAGGATGCATGGCACACAACTCCAACACATGCCAGTCACCTTGGAACCGCTGTACATTTTCGTCCAATAATTATTACAACACTTTCCCCCCCAGCAGCTAGCAGGCTAGAAAACAAGGGCACCTTTTTCTAACGTGCACGCAGCGATCGCTTGGAGTAGCTAAGGAGCCCGTCATCCGTGGCCCTCTGACTTAACACCCTGAACTCAGTTTTCAGGGATGAATGAGAGTTAGCCCAGCGAAAAGGTGGAAGTGATGTCTCAGGAGGGGGGTGAAAAAGAGGTAGAAGAAACAGCATGGAGGCGCAGGACAGCAGGTAGGATGGGGCTGCCAGGGTCCAGCACCATCTGCGAAGTACGACGCAGGGAATACGGGCACACGAGTGGGCACGAGTGCCAAGTCCTCCACCCGGTTGCATACGGAAAATGCTCAATAAACGTGTGATGGCTGGATGGGTGGAAGGAGGGAGGAGGGAGAGGTTTGGACTGGGATTAGCTGTGTGTTCTACTCCTCTTTAGATCCCACTTTCCCTGTTATAAAATGAGAGAGTTGAACCACGTGGCCTTCAAGATTCCTTCCAGCTGTGGCCTTCAAGATTCCTTCCAGCTATGACCTTCCGGGACCCAATTTCAGAGTTCTCCCTTTCGCCTGTACGTGGGTGGTACAGCTGACTTCAAAGCCGATATCCACTCTGGGTTCTCTTGTGGAATGAGGTCAAATTCCAGCCTTCCTTGCGGGGGGGTGGGGGGGGTGGGCATTTACATTGCAGTGTATGTAAATGGCGCATCCTAGGGTTGTGCAGTATGGTGGCAATTTGAGATGGTGTTACTGCTCTTCTGCCTCAGGCTGCTTTGTACACTGTGTGTGTGTGTGTGTGTGTGTGTGTGTGTGCGTGCGGTGTGTGTGTGTGCGTGTGTGTGTGCGTGCGCGCGCGCGTGTGTGTGTGTGTGTGGTAAGTATGGCTGGGCAGTGAAGAGGGATTACAAGACTTAATTGTGCTATCTGTCAGAGTGGGGAGCAGAGAGCTAGTTCTGAGCAGCTCAGGTTGCTGGGGTCAGAAGGCAAGACGGGCAGAGGCTTCAGAGCCAGGATTACTTTGCTGCAGTAGAACTTGGTCTGTGTTTCCTGCTCTGAACAGCTCTCTCTGCTTGCTGGAAGACTCAATGATGGGGGAAGTGGGGGAGGACCAAGGAGATGTCTCTTCTTGGGCAGTGAAAGGAGGAGGACCGGGGCCTGGTGACATTTCCCCTGCTATGGACTAGCTTTGCCCATCGTCCATAAGGCTACCCTAGGGCCCTGGAATTGTGGGTGATCTCTGGGCAGATTTAGCAAAAGCCTTCTCTACTGGTGGGTTGTTCCAGAAGAGCTGAGGGCTAGAGACAAGAGGCATTCGTCAAGATTCCAGTACATCCTGCTCAGAGGAGTCTGCCCCACCCACTCCTCCTTTCCCCTCAGCATCTCACCTTGGTAACTGCATGGGGTCTGCAGCTTGGGGCTGCCTGTCCCCCTCCTGGGCACTTCAGGGGTGCCTTCTCTTTAGCTTTTGTTCAGCCCCAACTGCGGCAACAGCTGTGACTTGCCCCCTCTCTGGTCCCCAAGTTCCCCAGATCAGTGCAGGGCTGGATATATTACAGCCATCAGAAGCACTTAAAATACAGATTACTGACTACTCAGTCCTATCTCCGCAAACCCCAGTGCGGTAGGTCTGGGACCAGGAGTCTGTAGTTTTCAAAACTTACCTATGCTAAAATGATAGTGGGAAGTTATTACTGATTTTCTTGAGTGTCACAATGCTATTGTGGATACAGATGAAAATGCCTTTATTTTTAGGGATGCAGACAGAAGGATTCAAAGGTAACATGTCATGAAGTGTGCAACTGCTGACAAATTGTCCAGGGAAATCAGTGCATGTGTGTGTGTGTGTGTGTGTGTGTGTGTGTGTGTGTGTGAAAGAGAGAGAGAGAGAGAGAGAGAGAGAGAGAGAAAGAGATGAAAGTTTGTAAAACAAATATAGTGAAGTGTTAACAGCTGTTGAATTGTGGTGTATATTGAGGTGGTGTATATATTTGTTGTTCACTGTATTATTATTTCACTTTTCAAAAAATTTAGTTATTTTCACAGCTAAAAGTTAGAGGGAAAGGGGACACCTGGGTGGCTCAGTTGAGCAACAGACTCTTCATTTGGGCTCAGGGCATGATCTCACTATGGTGATATCGAGCACTGTGCTGAGTGTGGAGCCTGCTTGGGATTCTCTCCCTCCCTTTCCCTCTACCCCTCCCCCCCTCTCTAGCACCTACTCTCTCTCTCGAAATAAATAAATCAACTTAAAAAAATAGTCAAGAAAAAGTTAGAGGGGTAGGCTCCCCTGGTGACTCTACTGTCCCCCTAGACTTCACTGAGTTCCGTCTTCTAACAGACCCACAGCACAAGTCTGAGCAAACAGTGAATAAGCCCTTGCCAACCTGGGCATCCTTCTCCCTCCTTCTCTTGATTTTCAGGATGCTTGGCAAATCATTTCTGATTCATGCATGAGTCTCGTCCCTCTCTCCTGCCAAAAATCCACTCTCTAGCCACCCCCGTCTTGGCAAAGGTCCTTGATGGAAGGCCAAGGCTCTGATGACCAGCGCCACCCCCGAGATCCTCCTGCGTGCGCAGAGCCCCACGCTGGCCTGGGCAGGGAGAGCTCAGGGACCTCCTGTCCAGGCCAGGCCTGGCTCCTCTCCGTCTACAGTGAGAGTGTGGGCAGCTGTCATTGCCCGAGGTCAAGCCTCCCAGCCAAGGCCGACGGAACTAAACTCAGCCCGAGTTGGCTAAAGGGAAAGCTTGCTTGAATGGACAGCCTACTAACTGCCCCTCACTTCCTGGGGCCCAATTAGCCCAGACCAATTAGCAGGCCAGCTAGGGTCCTGGGGCTACGGAGCTGGTGGCCCGGCCCGGAGCCCCTGGCAGCCTGCGTCACAGCCTGCACCCTCCCCGGGGGGGTGGGGGGGGGTGGGGGTGGGGGAGAGGCAGGACTGAGCAGAGTGTCAGCTCCAGACAGGCTGTCTCTGTTCCTCCAGCCGTGTAATCGTTGTCAAAGGGCAGGCACAGACACTCCAGAGGCGGGTAGGAGTTTGGGCTACGGCATGACTTTATTTTTCCAACACAGCACTTAAGCTACAGTGCAGAGTCGATGGGGAGCTGACTCCAGTATGTGTACCCATCCACTCTCTGGGGCCCAGAAGCCCCTTCTCCTCTGTCTACAGTACACAGCGGGGCTGGGTGACCTGTTCACTGCCAGGGGGAAATGAAGAAGCTGGATGAGGAGGCCCAGGAAAGTTCTAGGGTCACTGAATCTCCACAAGTGCTCCAGAATCCCGCTTTCCTGCCAAGTTGTCCCGGATCTAGAAGTAGGGCAGGGATCCCTGGGGGTGGGCCAGGACGAGGAGCCCAGGGAAAGGGCTGGGATTCCCTGCGGGTCCCAGTGTATGAAACCGTCCTCCGTTCTACCCCACGGTGACTTCCCCTACCCCACCTCCTCCCTGCGAGCTGCTGGGCTGATTTCCCAGGGGCCTCAGTCCCAGCTTATCAGCTGCAGCTGGCCCAGAACAACTCTTTCCGGGTCCCCCCAGCGCGCAGCCCTGCCACCCGCCAGCTCTCAGCTCCCGCACTCACGATCCCAGCACTTCCATGAAGATGAAGGTTTTCCGGATGTTGGTGGTCTGTTTCTTCCAGGAGCTGGAGTCTTCTTCCTTTCGACCCATCGCCTCCAGAGTTGAAGCTTTCGGGGATGCTTTGAGGAAGGGGAGGAAGAGTCTGATCAGCTAAAATTTCTTAGACAGAAGTTGCAAAAAGAATCGAAAACACCTCTGTCACATAATAGCTAGAAAGAAGGATAAGGAGCAAACCCTGGATAATTGGCAAAAACAAGACCATTCTCTCCGCTTGCTTTTTAAAATGGCTCTAAAAAATACGTTGCACGTCTACTGCATGCCCATTGTACTTCCTACCGCCCAAGGAGTGGAGGGTCTCGGAGTGCAAAGTCCACTTTGTACATATGTGTTTAAGGGCAGTAACACACACACGTATGGATTCACACATGAATATCCACCCTGGGGGGAATCTGAGCTGTGCGGAGGGGTTTCCTGCGTTTCCTGGTGATGGCCAAGGTGTTTATTCAAACCACAGGGTCAGCCCGACTTCCCTTCTGTTGTCACACGTTGTATCAGGTAGGCCACGTCTCCAAGTCATTCTGACCCCCACCTCTCTCCTACCTGTTCTGGGCTCAATGAATGTTGGATGAAGGAACACTGTTTCCTCCCAAACGCCCACAACATTGGTACTGTGCTGGGAAAGTCGTTATTCATTAAAATCTGAACTAAATCTTGTCCTAACCTTGTATCGGGGTTCCAGAGTTACCACCTTCATTCACCTGAGGCAGCACCTATGATGTGCCAGGTGCTGGCTCCATACAGATGGTGGCTCTGTCCTCTGGGGACTCGCAGGCTAGAGGAGGCATACGATGAGCAGGGAGGGTACCACGTACGCGGTGACAAAGTGCGGGAGAGCCAGGAAAGAATAAAACCTAGGCTTGCAAGAGGGACAAACAGGGACAGTCATCTTTAGATAAAGTCAGGGGAAGGCCTACGTAGCAGGTCATATTTAAGCTGAGATCAGAAGTTTGTGAGGGAGCCTGCCAAGCACAGGGTGTGTACGAAGGAGCATTTCGGCAGAAGATATCAAACACAGGAGCCCCAGATGGGGGCCAGGCAGGAACCACCTGAAGGGATGGAAGGGACAGGGTGTCTGGAGCAGGGGGATCTCTGCATGACACGGGGGCGATGAGTGGGCAAGGGGAGGCAGGCAGGGGACAGACCATGTGTAAAGCCTTATAGGTCCTGCTAAAGATGCTGGGCTTTTCTTCTAAGGGAGACCACAAGACATTGGAGGATTTTTAGCAGGGAGTTAAGTTGCACGTTGACTTTAGAGCTCACTCTGGCTGCTCTGTCGAGAATGGGGTGGAGGGAGTAAGAGTCAATATATGGAAAATGGTGGGGGACAGAAGTCCAGGACAGAAATGACGGTGGCTTGGATCACAGTGGAAATGAGGGAGAGAGAAGGGGTGGACTTGGGATACATTCTGGGTTTCCGATTATGTGCGATACCAGGTGATGTGACTACAGAGCAGGGAGAGTCTAGGCTGGCTGCCATGTTTCTGGTAGGGGTATCGGGGTGACGGTGCCCCTAGTGAGGCAGTGAATACTAGAGAGAAGCGTGTTCTTGGGGTGGCTGGGTTGGGGGGGATCTCCGTGCCTTTGGGCGCTCTGCCCTAGTTGGTCTATTACAGACAGATATTCGTGTCTGGAGCGGTGGGTGAACCCCATTTCTGCCAACACTCTTTCCCCCATACTCCTTGGGCCTAAGAAGTAGGAAAATATGTCTAATGGTCGCATCTCTTAGGCAATACCCCTCCTTCCCCATTGAAACAAATGCCTGTAGACTCTATGGGGTCTTCTATTAGCCTCAGGACAAAGGGAAAGTTGGTGCCTTCCTACATGGACATGAGGTAAAGAACAGAGGTTTGGAGGTCAACCTGAGTTCGGATTCTACTGCTGCCAGTTACTACTTAAATGGCCTTAGGCAAGCTACTAACCTCTTTGAGTTTATTAACTCATCTGTAAAATGGGACAAAGCCCATCACGGTTATGGTGAAGGTTAAATGGAATTGTGTACACAGAGACTTAGCACATTGTCTCACATATACTAAACAGTTGGAATAGAGATAGTATTTGGGGGATGCTAAATCGATGTCTCTTCATTCCTGGTAATCCCCATCTGGAGGAGGACTTGTGTCCTAAAATAGGTTCTATAGTATAGAGAGGAACCACTTCTGCCATTCAGACACAAGTGTGAGACTTAAGCCCCTGAGGATACGAAGAATGTGGCAAAAGAGAAGGCCCTGCTAGAGAGGAAGAGGTGTGGAAATGACCGACAGTTTTGTCTCAAGTGGATCCAGGGAAGGAGAGGGGGGGAGATGGGTGTAGTTGCCCGAAGCACACATCTCTGCGTTCACCTTCCTGGAGTTGAACCCCATCCGGGCCTGGGAGAGATAGGTGACACAGATGGGTGGGCTTCCCAGGCCCCTGCTGGTGGGAAGCTATAAGTGTAGGAGGAGTTTCCACTGCAACCACCTTTAACAGGGCGGGAAGTAATCACGGGGCAGGCCTAGAGGGAGAAGGTGAGTGAGACAGGGTGGCATGACCCGCTGGGACTCCAGAAGTCTCCCCGGGCATGTGGGGGGCTGGGGCCAGCTTGTTCCAGATCATGACGGACGACAAAGGGTGTCTCCCTAGCCCTGTGTTTGGTGATGTCATGTTGTTAGCTTGAAATTAGCCACAGTGGGAGTGCTTACACCTGGACACAGGCAAATGCTACAATCAGGGCTTCTTCCCCACTCATCCCCTACCTTCTAGAACCAGTCCTTAAACAGACATGTCATCTCACTTCTGCCCCTGGCCCTGGAGAAGGGACACAGAGCTGCTAGAGGGCCTGTCACCTGGGGTCCAGAAGAAGAGACAGGCTTAACCAGGGCTTCTCAGGTGGAAGCAAATGGCTGGGAGCTGGGCCTTTAGTAGAGGGTGTCAGCACGGTGCCCGGTGGGCCAGATGGGACCAGTCACACTAAAGAGGTCAACAGTCATCTTCTGGTGAGATCCCAGAGAACTAGGATCTGAGGTCCCTGATGAGTCTGAGGCCCCTTTCTCCTATCTACAAGCAAGATCAAGTAAGCACCTTATAACACAAAATGCCCCCTTGAACCAGAGTAAGAGGCGGCGAGGCCATCTCAAGGCTGCTCAAGGCTGTGTGTTTTCCTGGAAGAAACTGAGTTAGCTAAATGAGACTCCGTTGAACCTGAGATGCTATAATGAACACATTCAAATTTAAAGTTCCCCATTTCCCGTTTTTGCTGCCTGGTGAGAGTGGGGGTTCATGAGAAGGATTTTACGGGAAATAAAGATGCTACATTTTCTTCGCACATTTCAGTATTGTGTGTAAATTTGCAACCTGGCTGCATACTAGTTGGTGGCTGTTATTATGAGAATGCGTGTGAGAAGTGTTATGAAATCCTTAGCATTTGGAAATTCCAGTGTGGATCTGGTGGTTTGTGCTTGTATCTTCAGGACCATTTGTGGACTTGCTCCTCTTGGGAGGGGGGCAGCCCTGAGGGACCACAGCAGTTCAGGGCTCCAGGCACTAGCTGGGGGGTGGGGGGCCTCACCAGCCCTGCAGTGGTGGCCTGACCCTTGATTTGGAGGGCACGGTCGGCAAAGCAGAGAGATAAATGAACCCTGACTGGCAGACTGCTTTAGGGAAGATGAAATATTAGAATAGAGGGCTATCTTTAGCCAGATACCATTCTGCAGATTCTTAGCCCCAAATCTGGCAGCTTCCACTTATCAGACTGGTTGGCATCTGGGCTCGGACCAAGTGCTTCTTATTGTATACACTGCAGCTGGGAAGTCTTGAAGAATGTAAGGGGTGAGGGCAAAGGGGTGGACGTTAAAAGGAGCCATATCAAGAGGGTCAGTCTGTTTGTCTCCCTCTCTGTCTCTCTCCCCTCCACAGACCCGCAGGGCTGGGGGCGGGGTGCTGCTTTTCCAGGTAAGGAGCCAATCAAGAATCTTCTTTGCAGCTCGGGGACCATCAGCTGGGCGTTCATGACTCCCCCTGCTGGAGCCCCGTGGAATGACGGCCCGCCCTCAGGGAGGCTCCCCCAACCACCTCACTAGCAGATCTGTACTCCCTGTTCCCTCTCTCCCATCTCTCTTAAATAGCTTAAAAACATAGTATTCTTAGCTAAGCCAGGCTATGAGAAAACATCTTTCCCGCCCACCCCTCCTCCCATACACTCAATCCCAACAATTTAGTTCCATCTTCAGAGCAACGTGGAAAACTCGGGGGCCGGCATCTGAAACCCCCGGTCGTTCCCGCCCCTCCCGGACCTCAGAGAAGTCCCCAGGCCCCGTGCCCCGCGCGGTGAAGGTCTAACCTTGGGCTCCTAGAGGGGCAGCCCACATTGTTTCCGCGTCCTGCTTCTTTCCGTTGAAGTCCTCCCCCTTCTCCCCTGACTCCTGTAATCTAGGTTCTTTCAGAGGAAAAGAAAACACATACTGAGAAGGTTGAAGCCCCAATATTGCTGTTATTTGTTCCCAAAGCACTTGCACCTCTCTCTTTTGGGCCAAGACTTTCACTGGGCTTCAAAGCTCAGGAACAGCCACTGCAGGGTTACAGCTGATTTCCCACGTGTAGCTGGGGGTCGCGGTGGGGGTTGGCATCCGTGACCCCCCACTCCCTCAACAGGGCAAGACCCTCAGGGATATTTTGCAAAAATGACTCCAGGCAAAGGAAACAACCTTACTCATGGGGCCATCTTTGAATTGTGAGGGTAACATGTCTTCAATCAACAAGCGTTTATTGAGTACCTCCTGCGTACCTAGGGCACTAAACACGGACATTTCTATGATAGGAAGCTACCTTTAAAAGTTCTTCCGATCAAGGTGGAAAGACCAAGCCTAGGTATGTACATAAGCAACTAAAAACATGGACCAGTCCAGGGGAGCGGCAAATGAATGCACACACTGCTCATTGCTCGGAGCCAAAGCAGTTCAGAGGTCAGCTGCAGATTGACGGCGGACATGTGAAAGTCCCTCACCAGGCTGTGAGTGCTTCCAGGGCAGGGGACGTGTGTTCCTCAACTGGAATCCCTAATGCCTAGTACTGAGCCTGGCATACACCAAGGTCCAGCATGCATTTGATACGCGATTTAGTGAAGAGGAGAGCCCAGGTGGGTTGATCAGGGAGTTGGACTTAAAATGGCTTAGTGCAAGGTGGGAAGACAGATTCCTTACCTTGCTCTAGAAACAGACCTTCAGCAAGAAGACCCGTACTTGGGGAAGAAAAGGCAGTAGGGCCTCCTCTCCAAAGTTCTCTCCGCGAGGCTCCATTTAGGACATTGAAGCAAGACCTATGACAATCTGAAACTCCTGTTTCTTTGTGTGAGGTCGTATCCTCACTAGAAAGTAACTCCATGTGGACCGGACCTTGCCCATCTCCTTGTCTCCCCTGGGCCTAGCGCAGCGCCTGGCTCCTAGGTCGTGCTCACTCGTAGTTTTTTCAGATGGTCTTCCTGGTCTGTTGGGGGACACAGCTGGGGAGGAGCTTGCAGAGGGAAAAGTTCTTCCTAAAGGGTAGCCCTGGGCTGGATGCCGCCTCTGAATGCAGCCCTTTCTGGTGCTTCTGGGGACAGGCTATGTGATCCGTGGTGGCATCCAGCCTGGCTGTTTATGAGGTGCTGGTGAGAGATGCTCGGGCTATGAGCACAGGAGGCAGGTGCCCTTCTCATGCTTCCTTCATGGAGCATCACTGCCCTTCTCTCCTTCCCATGCTCCATTTGGTCACAGGAACAACACTAGCACCAGACAGAACTCTAGGGCAGATGAGGCTTATTTTCAATGACCTCCTCATTGCCATCACCAATCCCCAAAGATGCCAGGCATTCAATTCAATTCAATTCAATTCAATTCAATTCAATTCAATTCAATTCCATGTGTTTCCCAAAGCCACAGTAGGGTTCCTAAAGTGGACAGGAGCAACCTAGAGGAGATGGGGACAGGGAAGGAGGGGATCTTGGAGCAGCATGTCTGTAGCCTTCAACCCACAGATAACGGCTCTCAACTCTACCTAGGGGAAGAGTCACTGTACCTTTGCTTATGCTCTCACTTGGGGCTTCTGAGCAAGCAGGTATAAGTCACTCTGGGGCATGGTGAGGCATGTGTGGCTCTTTTACTGACCTCAGTGGAACCAGGCCACCCTAAGACCGCTTTATGGTCTGCATACAGGGCTTTCCATTTCTTGGGAGCATGACTCAGAAAGGCCTGTGGGTCTTGGGAGGGAGGTTATCAGTTGGATCATCTTTAATAAGAGTGTGCTCTCTGCCTCCAGGCTGGGGCACATGGAGTCATGGCAATGTATAAATTGTGTGGTTATAAGGGGCTGAAACGCTAAAGCTGGGTTGTTTTCTTGCCCTGACCGCCCCCCCCCCCCCCCCCCCCATCTCCTGGGCTCTGGCCCATATTGGACTTTGCGTCATCCTTTGGATTGAGAGGGTCATTAGAAAGAGCTCAAGTTCTGGTTCTAGTTTTGATTTGGTACGGAGAAGCTGTGCAGCCCCAGGGAAGTCACTGTACACTTCTGGGCTTCCACATTTCTCTTTAGCGAAAAGAGATTGGAACAGACAAAGGTTTCCTGAAGTTTGTTTTTAAAAATACTAGTCCCAGAAGATTCTTTGTGTGCAAAGTGGGTTTGCTGCCCCTTCTTTAAAGATTCATGACCCATATTAGCTTATGAAAGGCTCTGAGGACTATTACACACCCTCGGTTAATGCTGTTTAACCTGTCATGCCCCAAACTTACGAGACTGTGAAACTTTCCTTTTGTGACATCTGCTAGCATCCAGGGACTCCAGGGTTGCCCAAGCTTACTTTGGAAAATGGGGTGACTGGCTATTTCTGATACTTTGTGATTCTCCATTTGTTTTAGCCATAAGAAATTTCCAGCAGTCTGCTGCCCTCAGCCATACCACTTCATGATGTCACAGGCATATAGCTGGGCCTGGGTGGCTGTCAGGCCCAGTTCATGGGCTGCAGCTCAAGTGGCTGGTCAGTTTTCCAGAGCCCAAGTGCCAAACCTGCAAGCCTCCTGGAGACTTCTGGCAGAACAGAACCTCTGAGGAGTATGGACTCCATCCCCAGTGCTCCCACTAGGCCTGCGTCTCACAGGCCAACTCTGCGTGCCAGTTTCTGTTCACAAAATCACAGAGGAAGGATGTTTTTCAATTGCCTCCTGCAGTTTATTTCAGGCTCAAACCCACATTTACGTGTAACCAAGTCCGTCCTGCTGCAGTGACAAGCCAGAATCCACATGTTGCCTAAGGTTTACCGTGTGCCTCTTATAAAATAAATGAAGAACACGCTCCAAGGCTTCACTTAGTGGCTGAGAGGTCAACACATAGGAGTCACTGGAGAGAGTAGGGGGTGCTCCTGATTCCCGATGTGCTTCTAAGCACAGGGGGCCTCAGTTTCCTCATCTGCTGCACGGGAATAATGATCCCTGCTCTAATTCTCAGCACTCCCGTGGCGTCAGTGGGCACAACAGAATCATTCTGGAGCCTCGACGATGCCATGCAGCGGGTCCACATTATAGGCACATGAATTAAACACCATGCACCGGCCGGGAAAGAGAGGAAAACAAAAGCACTTTAGAGGCGAACACGCAGGAGGAGACGTGAATCCACTGCTCCCTAACTGGTCTCAGCTCCCAAGTGCGTCTCACCGTGTGGACATCTCATTTCACGGTGATTTTAAAGTGTTTGAAAGTATCTAATTTTTCATACAGCACGGTCTTGAAATGCAAACCCACTACTTCATCTGGTGCAGAACCAGCAGAAGAGAGCTCTGAGGCCACACTGGGAAGCTGCCTGGGAAGGGTTTATGCTGGTCTCTCTGGGGCACCTTTCTAAGGAGTTTCCAGGGGGAATGGTGCTGACCGTGTATCTGCCACACGCGGCCCTTAAAGCCAGACCCGTGCAAGAGGTGCGTCCTCTGTGCAGGTGCAGGGCTCCTTCCTGGCGCCGCCAGGCACGGTCCGCCCCGGGAAGGGGTGCACGAGGCGAGCTGTGGCAGGATGCTCTGCGGGACCAGCCCTGCCTCCCGGGACTCGGGCTTGACCGGCTGGCACCGCCGCGCTCGCGGGGCGGGGTGGGGCGGGGCGGGGCACTTGCCGCCGGGCCCCAGCCCCCAAGCCCCCAGCCCCCCCGCCGGTGACCGCGGGGGCGCGCCTGCGGTTGTAGCGCGCGCGCGCGCGGCCGCCGTCTCATTCATGCTGCAGCTCATTCACTGGGCTGGCTGGCCACGGGGTGGGGGGGGGCCGCACCGCACGCGCTGAGCGGGGCGCTTATTCTAGCCGCGTGCGCGTGTGTGAGCGCGGGAGAGGGATCGAGGGCGGCGCTCTCTGCCTGGGAGGGGGGGGGAAGTATTTCCTGTCCCAGCCCCCTGCCCCCAAGTGCTCCCCGGCCTCGCAGGGTGCCTGCTGAGCGCTGGCAACCGCACCTTGCGGGCGCCTCACCTGCCTCCCCTCCTCCCCTCGGCCTCACTGTCACCTTTAGGGGAGGTGTCATGAAGCCCGTTCGGTAGCTGCGGTGCTGATGGCTGGAAATGTTGAGCAGGATGCCCCAAATCAGATAGTATGTGACAGAGCTGGCCTGGGAGCCCCCGTCCATCAGAGAGCCACCACAAAACCTGTTGCCTCTCTCCTGGAGGTGATTATCCGATTTCACTTACCGGGCTTCACCCTTGAGGTGCTTTCATGCAACCCCAGCACCCAGCCCCTGACCGAGCTCCCCGGGGAACACGTGACTTGGATGATCTGAGAAAGGCACTGAGGCCGGGCCATCTACTGCCTCTCCTGGCTCCAGCTCAAACCTCTTGTCCCTCGGACCTCAGGCTTCTTTCCCCAAGTTTTGCCCCGTCTCTCTCAGGAGTGCTGTTAATACACACGCACATCCACACCTGTCCCCCACCCCATACACCATAGCTATCTGTGGTATCATGGAGAGGTCACTGATGATGTCAGAGGTTCTGGGGTCAAACGCCACCGTCATTAACCAGATACCACCAATATCCAGCTTTGCAACCCCAGGCAAGCCTCCTTGAGTCTCATCCATACTAAGGGAGAACTATTACTTGCCCCACCAGCTCGATGGGCTTGTCCTAAAGCCAGTAGTTTAAAAGCACATTATAAACTGTAAAGCGCAGTTCCCATACCAGGTATTACTAAGCACTTTGTGTCATGGCCTATTGGAGCTCATCTTTGGCCCCGGGTTAAGCGTGGGTCAAAAGAACTGCCGGGGGCTGGGTTGTTTCCGGCCTCTGATCTGGGAAAGATCATCTCCTTACCCAGGAGAACCCCGCTCGACTCTTTGACCCTCCTCAGAGATGTTTCTCATGATCAGTTTATCTGGCTCCAGAGCAAGCCGCTGGCCAGCCATGCACTACCGCCAGACCAGCGCGAGCCCTGGCCGCTGCCTCCGGGAGCTTCGGGGTTAATGTTTGTGCGTCAAAGTTACGTGGAGAGAAGGGGCCACAGCGCGGATGGGGGTGGTGGAGCAATCAGACCTTCTTTTAACGTCTTCACCTGCCGGCGCAACTGGGGAAGTTTCAAGACGGAAGGAAGACAGAAGCGCCCCTGGGGAAGGTGAAGGAGCAGTCTCGTGACTGACAGCAATGAGTCCTGCATCCTGAAGCCGCCCAGGCGGGACGTGGAGCTGGCGCCTGGCGGTGGACCCCGCGGGGAGGGACTGAGGCTGGCCCGCTTTCCTGGGGTTTGCAGAGCCACAGGCTGTTTACAAACTGCCTTTTCTGCCCACTGGCTCTCTTAATGCTCACGACAGCCCAGACAGGTAGGCAGAACGCATTGCTCCTTGACAGATGGGGTCAGAGAGGTTAAGAGATGAAGGTTGAGTAGGAGGCAGGGTTGCAAGCTCGATGGAGGTCCTGACACCCCCGCAGACAGACAGCCCCTCCCAGCCACAGAGCCCTGAGGATTGTCCCTAGAATGCAGCCTGCAGGCAGGCATTGCAGGAGGGACATATCCAGATATCTTGTCCCCCTTTCCCTGCCCAGAAGTGCAAAAGGTTCCCCCTCAAGCCAACCCCGAAGTGATGGCAGATGGCTCTGCACGGAGGTTCCACCTGGGCCCCGCTCAGACTTATTTTCCAAGGCAGCTACAACTTATCCTTGATACCACGAGAGTCAGGCAAGCCTGGAAATGGGGCAGAAATGAAGAAAATACCCAAGTTGCTTGCAAAGGTGGCTCTTCTGCCACATCTCTAGGTGCCACATGCCTCCCCTTAAGCAAGGAAACCTCCTAAAACCGAGAAAAGAGTCAGGTTCATCTTACCTGAAGACTCGGAAGGAATGGTGCTCCCGCTCCCGGTGCTCCTACTCCAGCTCCTACAGGTCTGTGAGGATTAGCTGCTCCAGCGCTTTAACAATAAACCGAATTAAAGGGGAGGAATGCAGGGGTTTTCTTTCCCAGGACCGTAACCAGGCAGTCTTAAAGGGGAGGAAAAGTAGCTATGGTGGCTTGCGTCTCTCCTGCCTTTCCTCTGCTTTGCTTTCCCTCCCTCCAAGCAGCATTGAGTCCGATCCAGAAAAATGCTTTTGCAGAGGGCCCTTTTATGCCTTCTGTGCGTGTGTGTGCGTGTGTGTAATTGTGTTTGCATTGATGTGTGTAATGGCAAGGGAGCAAGAAGAAAAAGCAAAAACAAAACTGCAAATTACTGGTTTCCATTGGCCTGGATGGGGTGATAACAGAACATTAGAGAAGCCTTCTAGGACTGCCTGCCTCAGTTTCGTTTTTAACCACTCCGTTGCTGGAGTGTTGTCTAAAAACACCTTCCTGACCAAGAGGATATCTACTTGGATCGAAATGTAGGGACCAAAGACCTCTCTGTGTCCAGTTGTCTCTTACAGAATGGGAAGAGAAGCAGGGGGACCCTCTGTTGCATGGCCCCACCCCAACTCTCTGATCTATCACCTGTCCCCTGTTTCTAGAAGCATAGCATCCTGATCCCAAAACCTACCATCCTCTTTTCAGTCCTATCCCATTAGACCTTAGGAGATCATTCCCTTTCCTCTGGAAACTCTAGCTGACTCTCTTCCCCCGTACTCACCTCTCCATCCTGCTCTTGACCATCTCAGCCTCCTTTGGGCTGCTCCTTTCAGTGAAGTTTCCTTGAACTTCCGTCTTTTGCCCTTTGCTTTCTCCTTCCCTACTCTTCCCTTAATCCTAACATCCACTCACAGAGTCTGTTACCATCATCATGTGAATGTCCCAAGTCAACACCCCCGTCTGGGTTGTTGACCTTAACCTTAACATCCAGATGTCCAACTCCATCCACAAATAATCCTGAACGTGTAAGAGCTTTCTTCAGACCCCTCTCCCCCTGTCTCCCCAGCTAGGCTGTGGACCTGCCATCTTCCCAAACACTCAAGGTAGGGTCCCAGTCACCTTCTTTGACTGTGTTGTCTCTTTCATTGCCTTCCAAATCCAATCAGCTGTTATGCACTTTTAATTGTTCCTTTAAATTAGCTTTTAAATTGTGCCTTTTCAATTTTTTAAAATCGCTTGTGTTTTTTGAACACATAACACATTCACAGGGGTCAGAAATCAGAACTATATTAAAAGACATATATCGGGGCGCCTGGGTGGCTCAGTCGGTGGGGCGGCCGACTTCAGCTCAGGTCACGATCTCGCGGTCCGTGAGTTCGAGCCCCACGTCGGGCTCTGTGCTGATGGCTCAGAGCCTGGAGCCTGCTTCCGATTCTGTGTCTCCCTCTCTCTCTGCCTCTCCCCCGTTCATGCTCTGTCTCTCTCTGTCTCAAAAATAAAAAAAAAAATTAAAAAAAAAAAAAAAGACATATATCAAAAAGTAAAAATAAAGAAATAAAAGACATACATTGAGGTGTTTCACCTTTCCATCCACCCTTTCCCACCCCCCCACCCGCCCTGCCCTCTATAGGTGGCCACTCTTATTAGTTTCTTTTCAATCACTCCAGTATTTCAGGTGGATGCAAGTAAAAGAATATAGAATATATTCTGTAGAATATATAATATAGATACAGCTATAAATAGATAGATATAGATATTCCCTGCTATCCTTTTCACACAGAAAGTAAGTAAATGCTGCCTCTTTTATATCTTCATTGCCACAATTTTAATTCAGGCCCTCCTTCTCCTCTCTCTGGTACTATTGTGATAGATTAGGCTCTAACTGGTCCCTGGGGGAGGTGGCCAATTGAGATACCTAAACGTGGCTCTGGAGAAGTCTTCTAGGTTAGACTCCTGGGTTGTCCGTTGACAGGATGTGTGGCCTTGGACAAGTGACTTAACCTCTCTGTGCCTCAGTTTCCCCACCTGTGAAAGGGGATAATTTGTGAACTTATTTCATACACTGGTAGGGTGGAGTGAGACAGAGTGCCAGTTGCTTGGTACAGTGACTAGCAGATGGTAAAGACTCAGTAAATGTGGACTAATACTGTTTTCCCTCCAATCCAACTTTCATTCTTGCTAGATTATCTCAAGAAAACATATTGCTTTTACCTCAAAAAAAAAAAAAAAAAAAAAAAACGATCTATTACCTACAGGATAAAGTCCAAACACCTTGGCCCATCACTGAAGGCATTCTAGGATCTGGCACAAAACTGTCCTCTCTCCCTTGAGTCCCTCCATCCACCCAGCTAACTCTCTAGCTTTGCATCCGAGACCCTGATTTCTGACACACCGCTTTACCCAACGCTCCTGACCTTCGCTTGTGCTGGTCTATCAGTATAGAATGCCCTTTCCTCCTTCTCTGCCTATGGAAATGCTATAGATTTTAAAAATCCTCGTCAAATACTATCTCATCCGCGAAGCCTTCCATGATTTCCTGACTTCCTTGCAACTAGTCACTCCTTCCTCTGTGCGGTTCCCAAAACTTTGTCTACAGCTCTTCGTCATCCTTAATCTTTTCCTGCCTTGAATTTTAGCCTGTGTTGCCACCACTTAGATTCCCTGGGTACAGTGTCCCTGTCCAGCAGCTGTCTTCCTCCTGTCTGAACACTGGAACTGGGGAGTTCATCACAGCTTGAAACAGTCAAGTAATGCCCTTGGGCATCAACATGTGTTAGAAAGTTTATCTCCATAGGGGACTGAAGTCTTCTTCAGCACAGGCACGCATGCACTCATTCCTTAAATGTTTACCAACACTGACCACGTACTAGGTACTGGGGACACAAAACCAGACCCAGACTCTACACTCCTAGAACTTCTGTCCAAGCACACGAACCAGCCAAGTCTGTGCTACGTAATGTGCGCCGATACAAGTTTGAATTGGGCAAGGAACTGCTTGCTGGTCAGCACCAGCCCCCTGGAACCCTCCCTCTTCTTCCCCTTTCCTTCCACCCACCTGCGCACTGCTGGCCTTGGTGAGCCACAGAGCCAGAGATGAATTCTCAGCTGTGGAAATAGAAATGGGTTCCATGTTGGGCGCCATGGGACAAAGTGTTACCTCTTTATGCTGAGTTCCAAAGGTAGATGTCCTCGCAGGTACTGACCAGGCCATATGCTGGACATCAGAGGCCGGGAGCAGGGGCAAAGAATCCATGGCTGGAGCAGTAGTACAGGTGGCTAGAGAACTGGAGGGGCATCCATTCAGGAATGTGTTCCAGGGAGGTAGAAGAGAGACTGGGGCGTGAGAATGCACGTGTACTTGGGCACATATACATGCATGTGCACACTCACACATGCTTGCAACGTTGTCTGGTTCAGATTCTTTTAATGGCCTTGTCTCTATGGTTTCTCTAATCAGCAGTCCCACTGAGTGTCTATTCAACATCAACTCTGTGCCCAGTAGAGGAGGCAAGGCATAGAGAACAACTGGAGATGAATCAACAGCTGCATCAGGTACTATTACCTCACATTGTCCCCAGGGACAGGGCCTTGGCAGGAGAGCTGGGGGTTGGAGGCGTTAGGAATGGTTTCATGGAAAAGTGTCACGGAAGTCAGCCTGGTCCTTAAAGGTGACTAGGACCAGATGTGGGAGATGTGGTGGGTGGGGTGGGGTTAGGGAAAATACAGAGGCTGGAATATGTAAGATGCATGTTGGAAATGACAGGGTGGCCCTGCAGTGCACGGGGGACAAGTGCATGGGGGACAAGGCTGGCCCAGGAGGGTGTTTGAGCAGCCTGACTGAGGCTTTCGACTTGGCTGTGAGGCAGTAGAGGCACTGTAGATTTTTTTTTTAAGTTTATTTATTTTTGAGAGAGAGAAAGAGAGACAGAGCGTGAGCAGGGGAGGGGCAGAGAGAGAGGGAGACAGAATCCGAAGCAGGTTCCAAGCTCTGAGCTGTCAGCACAGAGCCCGATGCGGGGCTCAAACTCACCAACTGTGAGATCATGACCTGAGCTGGAGTCAGACGCTTAGCCATCTGAGCCACCCAGGCGCCCCATCTGCACTGTAGATTCTTAAGCAAGGATGTTTGCCGCATACCAATGTCGGGGTGCCAGAATTGGGGAGAAATTAGAGACTAGAAAGTCAGCAGGGAGGCTCTACTGTCACAGAGATGAAGGTCTGAACTAAAGGGGTAGAGGAGAGGAGAAGGAAGGCCCATTCTCACCAGGAAGTGTCCTTCTCTCACCTAAAGTGACGTGTGCATCTGAGCTTGTCACAGGGGATGTCAGCAAAGGGAGAAGTGACCAAGTGTACTCACTGGGTGCCCACCTCCACTGCTCCCATGTGGTCATGCTTACCCTTCAACTGAACAAAGTAAGGAGTCCTCTTATGGTTTGGGGTAAGGAGGAGACAAGGGAGGTGTGCTCATGAGAACAGAACAATGTTTTTCTTTCAAAGAACATTGGTCTTCACTCTCTTTTATGTTTGATTAGACCTCCAAATTGAGCTTTTTGGATAACCAAATGACGACAAGACATAATGAGGTGTCAGGGTGGAAAAGGGAAGGGAAAGCAACCTCCATCCATCTGTCCATCCATCCATCCTTCCGTCCATCCATCCTTCCATTCATTCCTGCAACAAATATTTATTAAGCATCTACTCTGTTTTGGGCACTATTTTGGGCTCTAAACATACAGTAACAAATAAGATAAGCGGTTTCTTCCCTAATGAGTCTTGCATTCTAGCCGTGGAGTCAGATTTTAAACAAATACAGATCATCACAAATGCAGTAAGTACTATGAACTGTTCAGGACACTATGAAAATATGTGTTAGGGGACCTTACCAAGCCCGGAGACAGTGACTTTCAAACTGGACTCAGAAGGAAAAAGAACTAACTACGTGAAAAGTTAAGCAAAAGAACAGCTTGTGGAAAGGCCCTGAGGTAGAAAGGAGCCATGCCTACTGGAGAAACAGAGAGAAGTGCATTGTTACTGGGCAGTAAGAGAAAAAGGGAAAGATGCCCCAAATGCGGCTGGTGAAGCAAGAAAAGAAACCTTGTCCAAGGCCTTGAAAGTATGACAGGCAGAGTAATGAGAGGGGAGAGGGGCCACCAAAGAACAAACACCCCTTATTTCGTAACACATTTCCAATTTGAAGTTGGATAAGAGAGAATGGAATGGGCACCCAAAGTGGGGGCGAGAGGGAGGAAATGGAAATTGTAGGACGGTACCGACAGGCTGGCATGCAGGCATGAATCAACGTAATACTTGCTACTTTCGTGTTTATTTGTTTTAAAAATAAGACACCAGATTTCTAGTACTTCCAGGAATAGATGCCGCTTGGTCTACATTGTTCCCGCAGCCTGTGATGCGCTCATCTTTTTGTTTGAGCCGGACCGTTAAGAAGTCTCCTCCCCTGATCACTCTTCCCCGGGCACAGGCAAAAATGGATGTTCTCTGAGCCCAACTCTGCAACCGCTCGCACCCTGCTCCACTGGGTGGAAACCGGTCTGCCACATGTCAGGGTTGTCCAGTAGTGACGAGCTCTCTAAGCGTAGAAACCATGCTTCAGTGACCTCCGTACTATCATATCACCCGGTGCAAAGCAAGTTCCACAAAGGGTCTGAAAAATCGAAGGGCAGAATAAGACCTAAAAGAAGGGTTTTCTGCTGTGTCCTGAGTTTGACACTATTAACAGCAGAAGGAGGTGCATTAGTAATGGGTTTACCATCGGCTGCCCCTACACACACGCAGAACCCACAGAATATATATGCAAACAGCCATGGCTCCTGGTTTGTGCCGCAGCTTCCGATTTCTTTAGAGGACACAGAGAGTTGAGTGTCAGGGGTGGGCTGGTCAGTCAGGATCTCTGGGTGCTTCCGCATGGCCCCTCCACCTAGGGAGGGTGTGTCAGCTCATTCCATCTGAACTTTCTTCTCCTTTCTCCGATAACTCCTTCACCCTGTATACCCTGTGCTTAGATCTTTCTGTCTTTCTCCTCCACCCCTGCCAAGGTTCAGCAGACATTCAGCTGTATCTCGCCCTACCCTGGGTGGGGCAGGCATCCCGTTGGTTCTTGCAGGTTGGATGTCTACAAGGCGAGTAGATTTTCACCTGATCCCCTCCTCACATGTTCGCTCTGTGTCTCTGTGCTAGAAGAATCTACCGTCTCCGTTGCTTTGAGTCACATTCCCAAATGAGCCCAGCCTTCGTATATGCCATGTTCCAGGAATAAGTGGGGTAAGGGACAAAGCCTATGAGCCTGGCTTCAGATTTTTGGCTGATGACCTAGTCAGTTCCCATGTGAGAGCCCCAGCAGAGACTGTAGAACCTTTCTCCTCTGTATCCAACATTATCTGCGTGTATTTCTCTGTCCACGACTGGAGGAATCAGTCACGACTCTCCATGGTCACCAGCACGTGACCTTGAGAAACAGTGGGGATGAGAGGGGGTCAAGTGCAATGAGTGGGTGATCCTGAGTATCACTTGGTGGAAAATATGTTCCAAACTTTCATCAAGGCTACTGACAAAGTACCTGATTGTCCTCTTTGATTTTAATTTCCTTTTTCTGTCTCTTCCTAAGCCTCCAGGGAATGAACAAATAACAAAGGAAATGGCTGACAAAGGGAAAATTATGATGTGAGAATTTCACTAAAGAATTTAGCCCACTTTACTCTGTTCGCAAAGGCCCTGGAATTGGCCCCGAACTGGGGTTTAGGGAATCTAGCATTTGTTCCCACGGTGTCCTTATTAGCCAGGCAACCTGGGCAGAGTCTAAACCTCAAGGATCTTCCTGTTCTCATCTGTCAAATTGGGCTAATGATGTCAATCCACCCCACGAGTCTCTCTACTGTCGGTGTCCCAGGTAAGGAAAGGATTGTATGAGTCATGGAAAGTAAGGTTACACTTGTTCCCTGCTGAAAGTCACATGCTCACCTCCGGGTCCTGCCCCCGCATAGGGCAGAGTTAGAACGCAGCAGGATTGCTCTGGGCTTCTCGGGGGAGAAGGGACTCAGGGCTCCTTCACTCCCAAGAGCAAGCTGCCACTGCCCTCTAGTGACAGCATTCTGTCCAGACCAGGTGCCTGTGTCCACCCCTCTGGCTAATGGGGGAAAACAGATCTTTTTCTTGACAGGACTTTTTCTGACCAACCTTTTCTCAAAAAAGCCGTGCCTCAAAATTCTCCATATTCTTGCTCTGTGTGGTGATTGCTGTTCTTATCTATCATATTCTAAGAACTAGCAAGTATTTTTCAAGTGTCTGCTATGGGGGGTGGGCAATGTGCCAGGCACTGAAGTGACAGTCCTCCCCTCCTCCCACCTCCCTCTGCTGCCCATTGTCCCTTAGGAGGGGGACATCTCAGACCAGTCATCTTCAGGATGTCAGCCTTCTGGAAACTTTCCAGAGATAATGACTGAGCCTCCTTCTCCCTCTTCCGTGTGGAAAGGACCCAATGGGACTAAGGACACGAATCTCCTCTGTCCTTATGGTGCCCAGCGCAGAGCAGGCATTCTGGAAGGATTTGCCTGTTGAAGACTTTGTCTACTGAATGAATAGCTGACCTTCGGAAGTGACTCCTGGATAGACCTTGGAATTTTATAATATATAAACATCTTGGAGAGCCACAGTGAAGAGCCTAAGAGTCAGACACAAGACCAGACTTGGGATTGAATTTTGGGTGCCTTATCACTAGAAGTGTGATCCCCAGGCAAATTCTTCAACATTTCTGCACCTGTTTCTCATGCATCAAATGGGCATAAAGGGATACTTTGCTCAACAAGAGGGCCATGAGAATTAAATGAGAGAATGTAGGTAAAGTGCTTGGAAGATGATAAGCACTCAGGAAGAGGACCTTTTGGGCGCATGACTCAGTTAGAGCCTCTGCAGAGTAAGGCAGCTCAGGAGAGTGGGGTGGAGGTGGGACAGGGAGCCAAGAAAGAGGCAGTGTCTGCATCGATGGGCAAGCGTGCATGCATGTCCCGGGTGGCCGGGACAGAGGATTTCCACGTCCAGTGAGCTCTCACCTGTAGAGGTGACAGGTCCTTTCCCCTCTTGGGGTAACTGTCTTTGCCAGAAGGAGGGGTGGTCTAGAGCAATCTAGCACCCAGTGAAGTCCAACGAATGCACCAGTTACGGACTTAGTCACAAGTGGGGAGGTAGCGAAAGACAAATCCTCTCCTTAATAACAGGAGGGTGACAACCAGGACTCTTGGACAACTGGGGTGCTAGGACCTGAGAGCTAGACAGCATTCTGGGGACGTATCCGCCCCCATTGTCCCTGGGGAAAATAGCAACAAGAAAGTCCTCCTTTTTCCTCCTCTCCCTAGACACTTGCCCAGGGCAAGTGAACCCCTTCTCCCGCCCCAGTCCCTCCCCTGTTCCAGGCTTGCAGGTGGAGGAGGGCTCCTGAGGCTGCCAGCAACATCACTACCTAGATGTTCTCATCTGCCGTTGTTCCTGAGACGGAACATTTAAATAATAGAACTGACCATAAGTAAAATTTAGCAGCAATAATTTGCTTCCAAGGAAGGAAAAATTGCTTGATTTAGACACCCGATCTCTTGTTTGACTGTTTTCAGTGCTACGGTTCAAACCTGACCTTCGGAGATGGATTGACAGAACGTGTGGAGGGAGAGAATGCAGGCACGATGTCTCCAGGGCAACTCTGTGGGCTGAGCACAACGGCCTGGACGTGGCTCAGTGCGGTGCCTTGGGAACAGACACAATACACAATACACAATACACAAGGCTAGTTCCTGCACTTCTACTGGAGGTGAGTCCACAGCATGGGGACGGGAGCAGGCTGGCGTTGACAGTCGGTGTAATGGATCGTTCTGATCTGAGCTTTCAGCATTCCTGCCTCTCCCCCAGCTGGTGGGAGGAAGCACAGAGGAAATGGTCTGCCTAGGCTTTCCAAAACCTTGGAGAAAACAACCACACTCAAGAATTACAAAGAGGACAAGGGCCCATGTTCCTGCAGTGGTGGCAAGGCCAGTGTCCTTGGTAGCACTAGAAAATTATTGATTGATGCTGGGGTCTAGAGGACCTGAATTCGCCTGCCCAGAGGGTCAGGTTTGGGGCCACGGCCTGCAAGCTGGTGTGTGGGAGAAAAAAGAGGAAGACGTTTCTTCCATTGTTCTGGACTAGGGCATCGTCAATTCCAAGGACAGAAGAACAGACCAGCATTAAAGGCAGATACCATTCTTTTCACAACCCTGGGAAGCTTTGGAAATACCGGCCTTTGAAACAAAGCCAGGCCAGTCGTTTTGGACATTTCCCTGTAAGGGGAGGTTGACCTTATCATAACCTGTAACCCAGCTGAGAATGGAAGGGTTAGGGACCAGATGGGGCTTGGTATCTGGAGAGGGTGGCAATGTCAGCAAATTGTCACATCCCAGAGTTCCCACAAGAGGTAATGGGGATGTCACGAGTGTGCAGAGAACAGCAGTGGGGCGTCTAGGAGAAGCCAGTGTTCTGAGATTGTCACACCACATGCATTTGCATGGGCTCCTTCCTCTGCCTGGGATGTACTCTCATTTTCTGCTTAGAAGATTACTAGCCATGCTTCCAGAACAGCTCACAGTCTACCCGCTGTATGAAATCCTCCAGGCCGAAATAGCACACTCTTTCCACAGTATTTTGGCCATACCTTATTCATTCTTCCATTATATTCAAAATTTTAAATTATTGAACGAATTTATTTCAATAAATTTGGGGCCCCTAGGGTAGACACTGTCTATATATGCCTAGCATATAGCAGCTAGAAATTTATTAATTCATTCGACACATATAAATTAGGATTGAGGAAAGCAGGCTGAAAGATACCATGGGGGGGTGAGATTTGGTGAGAGATACCAGGGTGAGAGTCTAAACCCAGGTTAGGGGTGGGCACAAAAGCAAGAAAGTGCCTCTGTCCCGGAGGAATTGGGCACTGGGCATAGTTTTAATGCACAGATCCCAGCACAGGAATCCAGGTTGGAAATGGGGTTCAGGGAAGAGTACTAGTTGCATGAATATTCAGCGACTCAGTCAGAGAGTTCAGCATTAGCCCTGAGAAGGGCTGGATGCCGAATCTCATGAAACCTGTCTCCTTGTGGAAGACAATTCCGATGTCTGAGCCTGGCATGGGGCTGGGTCTGTGGCTGGGAGAATTACACTGAAGGGGCCTCAGTTGCAGCTGGAGGACTGGAGGTATCATGAGTCCACAAGTCAACAAGCCAGACTCCTGGGCCATTGCTTTGTCCTTTTTTTCTCTAAAAAGGGAACCGGGTCATAGACGGCCAGCTTTCTAACCCAAGGCAGGGCAGCACAGCTGATGGAATCTCAGGGGAATGGACCCCATGCCGCCATTAGTTACTAGACATTCCATGCACAGAATCCAGAAGTGAAACTTGCAGAGACACAGATACACCATCCATCACATACCACCTGCCCATGTGTTCCACAGATGCTATTGCTAGTTTTTAAACTTAAGAACTGTTCTGTGGCTTTTCTCTTCCCATGGGGAGAATCACAGTTTGTTGCTCTAGAGCAAGTCTCCTGAAACAGATTCTGCTCCTAACCATGGACTGGAGAAGGGTGAGTTAGAGCTCAAGTTTGAAAAGCATGTCTGTAGGTGGTGTTTAATCAACATGAAACAGCTAGAAAGTGAACTGGAAAGTCAGTTGATCTTAAGTCTTAGAATAAAAACAGTTCATGCGGGGGGGTGGGGGGGGGAAGGGCACCTGGGTGGCTCAGTAGGTTGGTTAAACATCCAACTCTTGATTTTGGCTCAGGTCGTGATTTCATGGGATCATGAGTTTGAGGCCCATGTCAGCATGAAGCCTGCTTGGGATTCTCTCTCTTTCCCTCTCTCTCTCTCTCTCTCTCAAAATAGACGGTGAAAAAAAAAAAGAATAAACACAGTTCAGGTCCCATTGTCCCTTTGCAAATCCTTATCTCGTGAAAGGGGTTTTCATTCTAGATTTGAGTCTTTGTTGGGTAACTTCAGATAAATCTGAGCCTCAGTTTCTTCATCTACAGAATGGGAAGAATAACGTGATCTTGCCAGCACGGGGGTTCTCATGAGCATACTGGATAGCCTCCTGTGGGGTCTACCCAGCCCTCTATCCCCTTTCTGGGTTCACACCTCAACCCTTTTTCTGCTGGGGAATGTTCATTTTCTTGTTACTTGACTCCAGTGTGAGCCATCATGTCTACGTAGAACCTACTCTTGGCCACACTTGATGGGTTAAATGGTGAGCTGGAGTCAATTTTGTTTAGTTTTGCTATCAAATAAATTTACTTCGAGTTTATGTAATAAAAATTCCTTTCAGATTTGCTGGACTCTTTGGATTTTGGAATTGTAGATAATGGACTGTGGCATTATAGATAGTTGAGTCTAGGCAAATTTTGATCCTACGTGTCTGTTTTCTTTATCAGAATGTGAATTCTTCAAGGACAAGACTAAACACCTCCCCCAGGGGTCCTGTGGTCCCCTCGCATTCAGCATGTGTAAAACTGTACCTAAAAGAAGTGCAAAGGGTTAGGGGTGGAGTGGAACTATGAAATAGAACCTGATGTCTCCCCACACCTCTTCTTCAGCCTGTATCCTGTGCTATCCTTGTAGTGAGTGAATCTGGAAGCCCAAGTCCCTTGTGACTCCCCACCCTCGCTGACCCTTCAACATCCAGTCTCCAAGTCTCCAAAAGACTTGAGAATCTCCAAGTCCCTGACCCTTCAACATCCAGTAAATCTCCAAGTCTCACTGATTTAATTTCCTAAATACGTCTTGATTTTGCCCCTTCTCCATTCCTTCGTGTTTTAACTTTATCATCTCTTGCCTGGATTACAGCAAGAGCTCTGAATTGGTCTTATTTTCTATAGTTCTGTTCTCCTTCCATCCCCATTCTCCTCCCCAACCACTCCCTGCTGGAGTGAGTGATCTGTAATGCAAATCTGAACATGTTACTCTTATCTAAAAATCTGCCCATGGCTCCTCATTGCTTGCAAGATCAAATCCAAGTTCTGTGGCACGGCGCAGATCTAGCTCAAATCCCTGTGCACACTTCCCTATTTTTTATGCTTCATGAGCTTTATTATGTTGGCACTCTTGTTTTGCTTAGGATACCCATCCTGCATTTATTCACCTTTAAAAAGCATCTCAAACTTCAACTGTTTAAGAAGGCTTGCTTGGAAAAGACAAGGAGAGTCCCATAAGATCTTATCACTCCAATGATGTGCCTCTGTCACTCAATATATGATTATCATGTTGAAAATATCTTCTTGATGACTTACTTCCCAGTTAGAGCATACATTCTTTGAGAATACGTACCACCATATCATATTTATCTTAAAAATTTTTATGTTTATTTATTTTTGAGAGAGAGAAAGACAGAGAGACAGAGTGCAAGCTGGGGAGGGGCAGAGAGAGAGAGAGAGGGAGACACAGAATCCGAAGCAGGCTCCAGGCTCTGAGATGTCAGCACAGAGCCCAATGCCGGGCTCGAACTCACGAACTGTGAGATCATGACCCGAGCCAAAGTCAGAGGCTTAACCACTGAGTCACCCAGGTGCCCCTCATATCCATCTTTAGAGCCTTAGTTCTTAGTATATTATTAGAACTTAGTAGATGCTTAAGAAATGCCAAATGTGATAAAGACATATCTGGGATCATCTGGGAAACTGGTGAAGTGGACTTGTTTGTTTGCATGGAGGTTGAGTAGACCCTGAGAAAGAACCTTAGTGAATGTTCACTGATCGGGTTCAGAAATAACAGGCTAAGTCTTGGTAAACCACAAGGATTATTCTATAGAAGCCACTATGCAGGGGAGCCAAGGAGCTTGATGAGAGCAGTCATTCTTAGGCACAATGCACTTGATCCTGGGGAAGACATTTTTGGTTAGATGGGAGGAACATGGCCTAGAGAAGGTTACCTGAAGTCACCTTGTGCACATGGACAGGGCTGAAGTAAGGAAGCATCAGGGTCAGGCCGTCTCCCCTGCACACGGGCTGGAATAAGAGCTCCAGAAGATCCCAAGTCTGCCTTTCCTGCCCTCTCAAAACGTGGATTTGCTGACAGTGTGAAACCCTCAAGCCTGTTTTTGCATTCTCAGTGTGGAGTCAGAGCCCAGGGGGTGCCCTCCAGGAGCTGTGTATGCAACAAGCTTTACATGTCAGAATTAGCTGAGAAGTGAGTTGTTGTTGCCTCTTTTTCAACACACAATTCCCACTGCTGGTCCATTTGACAGGTATTCCTGCAAGAAAGGAAAGATATATTTCCATGCCTTTAACCACCTGGTGACTCGGTCAGAAAGAATTGCTTCAGTCACCACTTGATAGAACTATGCCTTGGTAGTGCTAAGCACACCCCTGAACAGGTTGGAGACCCTTCATGATACAGACCTTCAGTGCAGAATAATTTATTTGAACACTCGGTTAATTCCCAATCGTCCGTCTCCTCAGTCAGATCCCTGGCTGCAGACAAGTTTGAGTTGTCAACAGAAATTCTGAATGTTGAGTGAATGATTGCGTGTGTGTGTGTGTGTGTATGAGAGAGAGAGAGAGAGACAGACAGACAGACAGACAGACAGAGAGAGGGGTACAGAGAGAGACATGCATGGATGGAATAACTGACCATGAATCTTTGATAGTCGTCTGAACAAAATAGCCAGTATTTTCAGGCCGCCTTGAAAACTGTTGTTTTAAAATCACTGCCAAGGAGATTTTGAACTTTTATTCAGAAAAACAGGAAATGAGAGGATTGTAAACCCCAGGGAAGAAATCTGATATTTTGAGGCCAAAGACCGACTCCCTTTGAAGCACTAAGTATCCTGTGTTTTGGGTTAAACAGATCCCTCTTGATGACCTAACATTCCCCCAGAAATATGGAATGATCAAGAGGGGCCTAGTGGGAGCTCCGGAATGGACTCTTTAAGGGACAAGACCAGCGCCCTCTCCTGGCCAGTCATGGATCAGCCAGAGGCCTTTTCACCCCCAAGTCCTATCCACTTCATCCATGAGGAAAAAACCAAACTCCTTGAATCCTGGGTGTCCAGGTAGGATCTTTCTCTTCCCATTCCTAACTATACATGTTTTTAGCTCCTCCTTTCCCAGTTTATTGTGGAGTGGGTTGGGGGGGGGGGGGGTCTTTGGTAATACAGAACAAAGAAACAGTTTTTATTAGCCTAATCCATGGATGTTTTGAGAGCCTATCACTCTCAGTGGTAGAAAGGCTTATATTTCATGTAGATGCTCTAACCTGAGGGATTTAGTCCTTAATCATTAGGACTGTGTCTCAGTTACACTAAAACTTAAAGGCTCTTTGTATGATATTGTCAAATGAGAGCTCGTCCCTTGCCCACCAGGGTACAGTGACAGGAGATGCCCCGATCTTGGGGTGGGATACCACAGCTTGAAGCGTCTCTTCCCACAGAGCAGGGCCAAGGGGAGGGTTTGGGGGGAAAGAGGAAAAGAGGACAGATTAAGGCGATCCCTGGGTCCCACTTAAGGAGGATCTATATGATCTGGGAGGCAATCCTAAGAGAAGAGTGGAAAAATGTCTTGCCCCACCCTCCCAAACTCTGGTCAACTACTGGGCAGATTATGATCTTTTAGGGGACCAGAGACAACCTGCTTGGTCTTCTAGCCACTGTGGGTCATCAATGAGGGCTTTAAAAGACCCTCCTTTGGAACTGAACCCCATTTGCATATATCTGGCTTGAGCCAACTCCTTTATATATCAGTAGAGTTATACTGGTTTCTCTGCGGACCTGTTTATATTTAGAATATTCAGATCTGGACTTACCAGAAACCAGGTTTTCCCACTACAGTCTGCCCTACTCTCTCTTCCAAAAATAAAGTGAACCTGGGCGCCTGGGTGGCTCAGTCAGTTAAGCATCTGACTTCGGCTCAGATCATCATCTCGCCGTTCATGAGTTCAATCCCTGCCTCGGGATCTCTGCTGTCAGTGCGGAGACTGCTTCAGATCCTCTACCCTCCTTTCTCTATCCCCCTCTCCCTCTGCCCCTCTCCTGCTTGTGCTTTCCCTCTCCTTCTCTCTCTCAAAATAAAGAAACATTAACAATAAAATAAGATGAACAGCCCAGTGGTGGAGCAGAACAGTCGTTAGAAGCATGGACTTTCATGTTAGGTGGGCGGGGTTACAGTCCCTGCTGTGTCTCTTACTACCTGTGTTACCTGGGAAAGCTACGTAACCACTCTTTGCTTCAGCTTCTTCATTTATACAGCGGGAATGTGAAGGGGGCTTACCGTACAGGGTTGTTGTGAGGGACAAGTGAGTTCATACACAAAAGCACTTGGAACAATTCCTGGCACATATGAGCACTCAGTAGTTATTTCCTACCACCATCATCGTCACCTGATGACCGACATCTGAGAGGCCGAAAATATGTCCCCAATAACCACCACCCCATTTCTATTTGATTGCACATGCTATCATGAGTGAGAAGGGAGATGCCTGGGTGATATGTCCATCAGTACAAGGGCTCACCAACATCCAGTTCACCTGTCCTCTTAGGGGTATGGATCACTTCTACCTGGAACACGGGCATGGGAGGAGTTCTGGTCAATAAAATGTGAATGGATAGGATTTCTTTTTTTTAATTTTAATTTAATTTTTTAAATTCACGTCCAAATTAGTTAGCACATGGTGCAACAATGATTTCAGGAGTAGATTCCTTAGTGCCCCTGACCCATTTAGCCCATCCCCCAACCTCTCCAGTAACCTTCTGTCTGTTCTCCATACTTAAGAGTCTCTTCTGTTTTGTCTCCCTCCCCTCCCTGTTTTTATATTATTTTTGCTTCCCTTCCCTTGCATTCATCTGTTCTGTGTCTTAAAGTCCTCCTATGAGTGAAGTCATATGACGTTTGTCTTTCTCTGACTGACTAATTGCACTTAGCATAATACCCTCCCTTTCCATCCACGTGGTTGCAAATGGCCAGATTTCATTCTTTTTGACTGCCGAGTAATGCTCCATTGTGTGTGTGTGTGTGTGTGTGTGTGTGTGTGTGTATATATATATATACATATATATATATATATATATATACATATATATATATATGTATACCACATCTTCTTTATCCATTCATCCATTGATGGACATTTGGGCTCTTTCCATACTTGGGCTATTGTTGATGATGCTGCTATAAACATTGAATGGATATGATTTCTCACATCACTTCTGGACTGAGACAGTTCAAAGCCCAAATAGGACTTTTCACTTTCCCTTCCCTTGTCACAGCAGCTGCGAAGGTCAGATGTTCTAGAAGATGCAGCTATAAGATGGTGGGGCACTTATTAGCTGGGCCCTCCAGTGACTGTGGAGCACAGCCGTACGGACTCTTTCCATACGTGGCAGGAAAAAGAAATGAACTTTCGTGCTGTGAAGCCACCAAAACTCAGGAGTTATTACCACGGCACAACCTAGGCCACTAGTTCTCAGTCTGGTCCGCTTATGTGGGGACCTATTAAAACTGCAGATTCTCAGGCTCCACACCACACACAGTGACTCAGAGACTGAGGGTGGGGCTGGCAATCTGGGTTTTAACAGCTCCCCTTGACACAGGTCAAGTTTGAGAGCCCCTGCTCTGACCTATCCCGAATGCTTCTCAGGTTCCAGTTACACAGGGACTTTGTCCCCATAGGTGGCCACTACTTGGGATGATCCAGTCTGCTTTACCCCTTTCCATTGGGAGAGATATCTAAGCACCAGCTACCTCAGGATGGTTAACATCGAACATGTCAAGGCCTAGGGTATTTACCTGAGGTCAACAAACAACCTGGAAATGGGTTCACTGTTGCTTTAAGGAGGTGAGTGCCCTCTGGTTCTTTTCAGGTGTGTCAGAAAGCCCTGGGTTTATTGCAGTCTTTCTCACTCTCTGGTTTAGAGTCCTCCTTTACCCCAGGGAAGGAAGAGGCTGATGATCCCTATTTCATAGGTCTCTGAGGCTCCGAGTGGTCAAGTTATTTATCCACAGCGTGGAGCTATCGCTTCGCCCCACACACAGCCCTTGCGCTGTGCCTCACACAAACTGATACTCAGTAAATGGTCGTAGAAGAAATGGAGACACAAAGACATCAGCTGCCCCAGCACATGATTTAATTGTCTGAGCTTAGCTGGATGTCAGTCTGGTGCCTGGTGCTGTGCCTGGGGGGGGGGGGGGTCCCAGGGGGACCAGGGGGCACCGAGGCAAAGAAAGGGTAGACCCAGGAGGGACAAAGCAAAAGGCTGGGTAAAACAATCTGATCCTGCCCTTCGGGAGTCTTTTGCCAGGCGGAGCTGTCCCCGAGATGTGAGAGCCTGTGGTCAGCAGAGGGCAGTGTTGTTTTAGCAACTACTTTGATGACTTCAGAGAGGGGCTGCTTGCTCACATCTGCTTTGACAATATTGATGGAAATGACAGAGGCCAGCGGGTCTGGTTCATTTGAAGAACGAAAACAGCAAAAAACATGGACACCTACATACCCACCATCTGTATTAGACAATTAGCATTTCTTCTATGATTCTTTCAAATTTTCTGTCTGAACATTTTGTTTACGTTAGAAGAAGAAAGAGGATAAAGCCCTAAGCTGTGCCACCTCAGCCCTCCGGCTGGTGGGCAGCTCACCCGTCTGGACCAGTCCCAGAGCAACTGGATGTAAACAGTGGCATCAGCCTTCGTCAAGCGTCTTACTCATCATATTCTTGCCGCTCAGAGATGTACCCCCAAACGGCTCCTTTCTTCTCATGCTCTCTTTCCCTGCCTGTCTTGTCTTGCTCGTTCGCCCCACCCCCACCACCCTGTACTCTCTCCTTTACCCCTGTATCTAGGCATGGCTCTAGGTGGGCAGCTGATGGCTTAGCAGGGCCAGGTGTTGGGAACCAGGAGGTAGGTGTGAAAGACACAACACACCCATCCCTTCTCTTAAGAATGTGTAGTTTTGGAAAAACAAATCCACAGAAGCAGAACTTCGAGGAGAAAGACAGGAAAACATTTACATCATGTTATCTGAGCCACAGCATACGTGCATGTTGGAGCCTCTGACTCATCTTGGCAAGAGGCTCTGAAGGTTTTTAGGACTCCTTCATCATGAACTGTCTAGAATGCACCTTTTCCATGTCTCTAAACATGCTGCAAGGTTTTCCAAGAGCCCACTCCTAGACCCAAGAGAAAAAGGGACAGATTCCTTAATCTGGCTATGAGATGGGCAGCTCAGCTCAACCAAGAGGTCCCAGATAATCCTTTCCTTGGTATTCCTATAATCCATCTTGCACCCACCTGAATCATTGGGTCAGGCCCCCTAGGACCACCCCAGCCAGAGGCAGGGATTAACCAGTTTCTAAAATTTTTTTTTAACCTTTTATTAATTTTTGAGAGAGACAGAGACAGAGTGTGAGAGGGGGAGGGGCAGAAGAGAGGGAGTCACAGAATCGGAAGCAGGCTCCAGGCTCCAAACTGTCAGCACAGAGCCCGATGCCGGGCTCAAACTCACAAACCATGAGATCATGACCTGAGCCCAAGTTGGACACTTAACTGACGGAGCCCCTCAGGCGCCCCGGATTAACCAGTTTCTAAATCAGCCTGGCTCTGTGTCCCTAGGCTTAGCCTTCTGAGAGGGAAGGTATTTCCTACTGCTGTGTTGCCAGAGACCCAGGGTATCCCACTGGGACCTGGGTGCTGGGAGGTGACAGGCACCATCAGCAGCCATGGCTACACTGGCATTAGGAGATTAATGAGCCTTTTTGAATAATGAATCTGTAGCTACAGCCAACTGTTGGCAATTAGTTAGAGCAAAGCCTCGCTGTGCTCCAGATCTGTCAGCTGGGACCTCCAAAGAGGCAGAACAGCAGGAAGAGAGAGACAGAAAGGAAGGAAGAGTTGAAATCCCACCTTCCCCATCCTAGGCCAGCACTCTGGGTCTGTAATGATCCTGGGCTCAGCCTTCCATAACCATATGAATCTGATACCACTTTGATCTGAGAGACATATAAGGTAGCGAGGGGCCTTAAGGGGTCATCTTGTCTACCTTCCTGCCTCTGCTTAGGACCCCATAGCAGTGCTTCTCGAAGTTTCGTCTGGGTATAGTTTACCCGGGACCCTGGCAACCTTGCTCCCAGGTGATTGCCAATGCTTCTGCTTTGGGGGCTGCACATAGGACCCGGAGTTGGGTGAGGGGTGGGGGGAGGGAGGAAGAGAGAGAGAGAGAGAGAGAACCATTTATTTCATTGAGACCTTAGTGTTTATACTTCATCCATCATTTATGTATTCGTTCATCCAACAGTGTCTACTGTGTGCTGGGCAGCTGGATTCACATGTATTGATACAGAGATAGGTAAAAACAGCCTGGAGTAACCAGAGAGACGCCCTGGGGCTGGAACGAGGAGACTTGGGAGGCAGGGCTGCCTCCCTTCTGAGGATGCCCTCCTAAAGCAGCAGTGACAGCAGCCAAGGGCCAAGGCAGGCAGTAGGGAGAGAGAAGTAATGCTCACATCATCGTCTCTTTAAGAGAGAAAATGCATCTTAAAAGCAGTGGGAGCTAATTTGCTCTTCTATAATCTATCACCCAGTACAGAAAACAAAAACACACTGCAGCAAGCTGGGAACAACCGAGAAGGGATGTGAGGCTGGCAGGCAAGGGGGGAGGGCCTGCAGAGAGGATCGTTTTCTCCTTATGGGTTTAAAATACAATGCATCTTAAAGACATATGGCATCTGTGTGTGCATGTGTGGCTGTGTGTGTGCGTATCGGGGGTCATGTCTAAAGTGGTGCCAATCTTCTCCCAGTTCCCAAGCAGCCTCCAGTCTGCCCCCTTTGTCTTGCCCTTTTTTTTTTTTTTTTTTTTTTGGATGTATATATGTGGGCAGTGGGAAGTGATGACTTCAGTTCGGGCCGTTCTGTACATCTGCCTCTGGAAAGGGTCCCCAGAAGCATGGAGCCTCCTCTTTAAAGAGCTTTCCCTCGTTAAACTCATCACTGGATAGCTTCTGTTCCTTCCTGGGTCTTAGTTCCCTCCTCAGTAGCACGGGGAGATGCACTTTCCCTTCTCTGTTCATATCGCTGGAGTGAGGGAAAGTGGGGCGTTAAGAAAACTGATGTAAGATCAACTTCCAAAGAGGCTGGTGCTCTGGGCTATAACTACATGGCCGTGAGACAACCAGTCTGGGTCAACATGATGCCAGATATCCAGATGTTTAGAAATGTCCAGATGGTAGATTTAATTTTGCAGTTTTGTTTATTCTGGGTGCTCAGTGCCCTGTGGACACAATTCAGTGAAAACGAAATAGATGGATAAATAAAGATGACCTCTAGAGCCTCCGCAGTGAGTTGTTTTAACATCTCGTCTTCAAAACAACTGGTTGACAGATTGGGATTGTTTTCTTCCTGCTGCCGTTGTTTGGTAGTGTGCCGTGTGACTTCACATAAGCTGTCTCTGACCACGCTTTCTGGGGACTTTCCCAGGAAAGAGACTCTTCCAGTGAAATTACACCCTGAGGAAGAAAACCGTGGCTTGGTTTCCTGGAACCATGGGGTCTGTGTAATAGTGAGTGGAGTCCCTTATCCAAATCCCTCCATCATCCACCCACCCATCCACCCATCCATCCATCCATCCAACTTCCTCAGTTACTCACCTGCTTCTCCTTCCTGTTTCTCTCCTTCCTTCTCTTCCCTTCCTTCTTTCCTTTTTTCTCTCTTTCCTCTCTCTCCTTCCTGCTTGACTTCCTTGTTTTCCATCTTTAAATGTCTACTATTTGTCCTGCACTGAGCTAGATACTAGTCTTTGCCTGCTATCACTGCATTTGTGGGGTGAGACAGATGTGCAAAGAGCTGTTAAGATGATGTGGTAGAAGATACAGTCATGCGTTTCTTCCCTAGACCCATCCCTGGACATTCCCACCCTCCCCAGGGTGGGGGCATTGTGCCCAGGAGTTCAAAGAATCACAGAGAAGGGCCGCTCCTTTGCGACAGACAGGTCTCATTCCAGACGATGATGGGTGGCTGGAAGAAGGAGCAATTTACATATAAAAGGTTGAATGATATCCTTTTCTTTCTTCTTCCTGTGGAGCTCTTAATTCATGTTTCTCCACAGAATAGTAGTCCTCCAGTCACGGGGAGAGGTAAACCTCTGATGAGGGGGAAGACATTTCTTCCCTCAGAACGTCCTGCTCTGGCTTCACCACCTCCTAGTGGGAACAGATAGACAAGGAAGCACAACCGTTCATTCATTTCGGTTCTGGCTGGTGTCTGGCCTGGTGGGAGAGTGTAACCAAGAAGACAGAAGGCTCGTGGCTTTTGGAGCTTAATTAAACATATTTACAAAACCCAGTTCTGGTTAGCTAGTGAGTCACAACGAGACAGAGGCTGGTATTGCGTTGTAAGATTAATAAACCAATTAAATAAAGATTGCGGCGGCTTGGCAACCCCATGGGGGCAGGAGGCGATCCTGACAGCTGCTCTTTTCTGATGATTGCCACAAATGTTAGGAGAAAAGACAGCCTGGGCTTCCCCCATTCCAGGAGAGAATACCCCAGGCTGTTGTCTTGTCTAATGGCTCAACACTGCAAGTCAAGTTGTTTTCTGAGCCTGCAGGTCAGATGTCATGTTTAGCCGACTGGGAAAAAAGAAAACAAAAGCTATTTCTTCCTCTCTAATCCTCTAAAAAGATATCAAAACCCACAACTATGAGACCATTTATCTCTCCGCTGCAATGTACCACTTCCGGGGTGGGGGTGGGGGGGGGAACAGGGAAATGGAGTAAGCAGGGGACTTCTGGGAGTCCCAGCAGGCGACTCAAGAGAGAGGGCTCCCTGTGCATGGAGGCCCCACCTCCTGCTGGTCTGCCTCTAGTCCCCTTTCTCTCAGTGTTAGCATGCTCCTTCAGAGCTCTGGTTCTCTCAGTCAAATCACTGTTTGGAATTTTGCAAGTGTTTTGTTTTGTTTTGTTTAAGTGTGTTTATTTATTTATTTGAGAGAGAGAGAGAGAGAGAAAGAGCAAGGGAGAGCAAGTGAGGGAGGGGCAGAGAGAAAGAGGGAGGCAGAGGATCCAAAGCTCAAACTCAACAACCAGGAGATCATGACCCGAGCTGAAGTCGGACACTTCATGGACTGAACCGCCCAGGCGATCCCAAGTTTTAGATTAGGTTCAAATGTTCCCCCCAACCCCTGCGGTTGCCTGGGGCATAATTAGTAAAAAAAAAAAAAAAAAACAGGTCCTTTTGTGAAACGCGGTGAAGACCTTTTCTTTTGTGAAGCATCAAGCACCCTTATTCAGGGAATGGCAGTGAGGAGTGAGCCCCACACACGTCTCTTTCTTCAAGATCTGCAGGCAGGCCCTTTCCTCTGCCCCTGGACCCGGCCCACAGGCTTTCTGCTGAAAACTCTGAGTGAGACTGTGGCCAAATAGGTCTCCACAGTCAGTTAGGAGCCCTTGCCTTCAGTGATATCCAAAAGCATGACAGAAAGTGTATTAAGGACTCCGTACCCTGGCCCAGCCGTGGGAGCCCTGTGTGGTCTGGTGTCACAACAGCTGCCGTGGCTTCCCTCCCACAGCTGTCGGAAGTGTTCTGGTGGATCAGGAATTAGGAGAATGTTGGTGGGGTTGGGCAAGTCAGAAAAGATTCTGAGCGCTTTCATTTTCTCATTTGCAAAAAGAGGGGAGAAGGATAGTAATTATATAATTATAATAATACACAAATCAATTATAATAAAATAATTATAATAAAATCAATTCTGTCCACTTTATAAAACTGGCAAAGAAGCAAGGCGAATAATGGACTTGGAGAGTTCTAGATAAATGTGAATATTTGTAGTCATGGGGCAGTCCCTCGATTCCTCTCTGGAACAAAACTGGGAATGAATGAATCAGACTCACCTGGGACTTACAAATTATGATCTTGCCCACTTGTTTAAACTCTGAGAGCTTCACTTTAAGTGAGTATGGCTTGAAGTCAAAAGTGTGGACTTTGGCATCATGATCAGTCCTTCTTACTTACTGGCTGTTTAACTTCGAAAAGATTTATTTGAGCCTCACATTCCCATCTGTAAAACGGGAAAGAGCCTAATTCCTGCCTTATGGGGTTATTGTAAAGACTCATGAACATCACTAACGTAAAGTTTACAGCTCTGTGTCTGCTATATGGTAAATGGCCAGTATAATAATAATAACAAACATATATGGTAACTTTAATTATTCTCATTAGAAGATGAGATTATGTCTATAAAGCATCCTCCACAGCGTCTGGCACATAGCAGATGTTCAATAAATAAAGGTCCCACCTCCTCTCCTTCCTAAATGAATGATCCAGTCCATGCATTAAAAAACAAAAACAAGAACAAAAACAAAACTGGCCCAACTGTGTTTCCCGTTGAATAGAATAGCTGTTGTAATGTAGCGCCATAAAAGGTCCCCTGCCTTTTGAAAACTCTGGCCAACAGGGTCACCTCTTTCCTCCAGGAAAAAGAAATGCCCTTAAGGAACGAGCTGGGGAGAACAAGGATAGAAAATCACAACTGCACAGGGGGCCCCAGGGTGGTCTCTGCAGCCAGGACCCCTCCTCATCTTGTCCCAAAGGCAGTGACCCACAGATTGGTTCCCCTGCGAGATCCTAAAATCTCATAGTCCCTCAAACATCCTTAAGTTAACATCTACAGTTTTCTCCCTAAGTTGAAATGATTTCAAGATATAACTTCAGAGTATTATAAATACTGACTCTTTCAATGAAAACATTACCCCTTGTTAAATGTATTCAATGGAATACACACATGCGATTTGATATCTGTCATCATCCACTTACAAAGCATATGAGCAAACTCTCCTTAACGTCAGGAAGTTTTATTTCATTCTCTTTCTTAAACCCATCTTTCTCTTCTATGTCTCACAGAATTTTATTCTAATGTCGTATGTTTTTATGCTTGATCATGTTTGATAGTCACCCAATATGCATTTCTTAAATATTATGTATGAAATAATATTATATACACATGTAATATTATGTTTATGCCAGAAAAAAAGTTTATTTTTAATTATGGCAAAAAAACCCTCATAATATTATTTACCATTTTAACTATTTTCTTTTTCTAGTGGGCTCCATACCCAACATGGGGCTTGAACTCACCACCCCCGGGGTCAAGAGTTCCATGCTCGACCCACTGAGCCAGCCAGGCATCCTTCCATCTTAACCAGTTCTAAGTGTATAATTCAGCAGTGTTGAGTACACACACAATGTTGTGTATAATGAGAAATTTTAATATTAACATATTTCCATAAGGTTCAAATGTTAAAATTACTTCTTGAATGAGTGATCATTATAATTGTTATAAGTGTACAAATAATCAAAATAACGTAAATATAACAATTTTTCCAATAAAAAATGAAATAGAAAAAATGTATTGGGATGTCATTTCTCAATGAAATGAACATGATTCTCCCAATTAGATAATAAATATTTCCTATTAGAGAATGAGAAGGGTGCAACATCACTTCTGTTCTTTTTGGAAAACTTATTTATTTCGTTTTGTCTTTATGGATGTGAACAGTGACAAATCTTGCTTATCTGAACAAACTGATAGGAACAGAAAATGTTCTGTTGTGATAACTTTACTAATGATTTGAACTCTCTTTGTGTTCAGTGCCCCAAATCACACAGTGACCCATCAACCAAAATGATTTTTTCCCTTCAATTTTGTTGACAGAAAAAAAAATTTTTTCCTAAAGGATCTGTTATCCATCATTAGAACTATTTACTTTCTCAATTTCTGGAATATCCAAAAAGCCTTTTCTAAAATGTATTCAATGACTTTTAATTACGTCTTTTATGTTTTTCACCTTGTCTAGTCCAACTCATGAAGACAGGGTTGGAAAATTAAAATATTGTTAATTTCATTCTACTTTCCCAATGCATTTTTTTAAAATAAAATGCTTTTATTTTATTACATGCTTAAGTACCTTTTTGTCAAATCTTAGAGCTCAGATTTAGCTCATTCAATTGATGGAAAATGCCTGTGCATAATCTATTTAGCAAAGCCAGTCTTCCTTGTCAAACCAGTTTGCAAATCAGACTTACTGCTCTAAGAAAAAGTCTGACTTATATTTTTAATTTAGATCAACATTACAGTGTATTTTGAGGAATATTATGAAAACCACCGTAAGAAGGATTACTTCTAATCTTGTAAAAAAGATTACTAGATGCAGTCGAGATAAAAACCATGAAAGATACAATGTAATTAATCTATTTTATGACAAGTTATAAAAGCAAAAATAAATCTATGTTTCTCATCACTTAGTTTGCCATAACTCAATGTTACGGGCAGCCCAAATTGTAAGCTATTTATGAAACAAAAAACATGATGAAAGATATGGCATTTTTTAGTAAGTATGTGTGTGGGTGTGTACTAAACTTTGGAGTTGGCTTCTGGGAATAATTAAATAAGAATCTTGTGTGAAAACACAGAACTAACTCCTTTAATTTTATTGGACCTTGAGATAAACTCTCCAACGCATTTATGAAAGAGAAAGGTATATATTGCTGACAATAAATGTGTCTAGTAGCTAGCATTTAGTTTTCTTTTTTGATTAATAGGAGGTGTCGGAGGAAAAGAATGTTTAAACATTTTATGAGATAAAATGGTCGCAGGATTGATTGTAATTGGAATACATATCTCGTTATTTGATAAAATAGATTTTAACTACCTTTTGAATAATGCATATCGCATTCAAAAGTAATCACATAAAATTTTTATCTGAGCGTTTTATCCAGTACAACTTGTCAAATTTAGTAGCCCCTGAAAACGTTTCAGTTGTGTTTAAAAGAATTAGCAAACCTATGCTGGTTTGGCTTTTCAAAGATTTTTGGGGGGGGGCGGGGGGGGGGGTTCTTTTTAGTGTTGTTTATTAAGAAGAGCTGAAAAGGTTGTTTATGTTTGACACGGGGGGAGGGGCGGAGCATTCTTAGTCTTTATTATTCCTTACAGTGTTGTCTTTTCTTTCTTCTCCCCAGAACCTGTCAAGAGCAATGCTTTCTTTGACAGGACTTGAGGAATGCAGACGTGTGATCCTTACAAGAAAATTGCCACCAGGCCCTCGGCCCGTTCTCTGCAATATATTAAAGACCTCTTCTATGAAAGCCCATGACTAAAAAAGGGGTGAAACAGGGAAGGAATGGAAGTCCGAAGGCAGGCTAATTGTGCTTTAATTCATCAATGGGGAGACCCACCCCCAAATAATATTTTTAAGTGTCCTTTTTGTTTGGTGCCCTGAAGGATTTTACATCCTAGGAGAGGACACCATGGTAAGGTTGGGAATGAGTAAGGGAAACACCTTTCTTTTGTAACATGGGAGAAGGGCAGTTAAAAAGGGGGCAGAGTGAGAAAAGGAAACCCACATACCAGGAAATAGGGTCTGTGGAATTTGAGAACATGCATTTGATAAAATTAGCCACATGGGCAATCCCATTGGAAAGTCCTATTGTATGGAATGCCTTTGTTCATCTATATACCACACACACACTCACAACCTCACACTCATCGTATACTCCCGAACACTCTCAAACACCTTCAGGCTTGCAAATACTCTTGCACTCACACACACACATATACACTCAAGACTCACAAGAATGTATAAAGGTGTGTGAATGTGTGGTGAGTGTGTGTGCACGTGTTTGTACGTGTGGATGGTGGAGAAAGGGAGGGTGAGGCAAGAGGGAATCTTTGAAGGAATATTAAAAGCATCTCAGTATCTCCTAGTGATGGGTGGGGACACATGAGATTATGCTTCTTCCTTCGACAGACACTGATTTGGTACATACGGGGTATGTTTGCTGCTGGGCTCAGTGCTGGAGTTTAACGGCAAACAAGACTAACATGGTCCTTGCCCCCATGGAGCCTACAATCTTGGATTCAGATTGGAACACAGGTTTTAGCAACTGAGTGTGAGAGTTGCGACAGGGGCTGGGAGCACTGAGGAGGAGCACCTGGTCACAAGAGGTAAGGCCCTTTCTGTCTGTTGGGCCTGACCAATGGGCATGGCGCTCTGGATGGAGAAGAAGGAAGCTGTGTTTGGCTGGTGCTAGCCAATATGACAGCCACTAGCCGCATGTGGCTGTTGAGCACTTGAAAACGTGGCAAGTCCAAATTGATACTATAAGTTTAAAACACACATCAGATTTTTAAAAAATAAAAAATAAATAAAATACACATCAGCTTTTGAAGACTTAGTCTGAAAAAAGAATGTAAACGATCTCAATAGTTTCTTCTTGATTTACATGTTGAAGCCATAACATTTTGGGTAGACTGAGTTAAATAAAATACGTTGTTAATGATGAGATCACCCATTTCTTTCCACTTTTTTCCAATGTGGCTGCTAGAAAACTTAAGATGGCATAAGTGGCTTGCATTCTTCTGCCAATTTTTCTATTGGTCAGTAGTCCCTGAGGCAATGAGAGTGGTCTGTGCAGAGGGTCAGAATGGGGTGAGAGTTCAGGTGTTTGGGGACTAGAATTGCTGAGCTTGGGGTCTGAGGGATGGTGGGTGAGAGCCGAGGCTGAAGAGGTTGTGGGGCTGCAACAGAAAGGCTCTGGTGAGCCCTTTCAAAGCACCACTGAGGCAACAGAAAGGATTTTTAAGCAGGGCTATGCCTTGAGCAGATTGAGGTGCACTAGAAATTCTCCTCTGGCTTCCTTGTAGAACGTGAAATGAGCAGTGAAGGCCAAACTAAAAACAGGAAGACCAGGCAGAAGATTCTAGCAGTGGCCCAGGTGAGAGAAGACAGTGGCTGGGCTTGGGAGTTCTCGTGTGGTTGGAGAGAAGTGAACCACCGATGGGAGTCCATTTATTACAGACACACAGGAATGTTTCAGCAAGGAATCCTACAAGAACCAGTCTCCGGTGATTGTATCTGATAGTCATGGAATCCTCAAGCCACGGACTGATAGGGCAGGAAGGGAGCTTGGAGGTTACCTGGGCATTCTTCTTTAGGGCTTCTGATAGATGGGGCCATTTAATCCCAAACCCCAAAACCAGATGTGGTAGGTGCTTTGCTTCCTGGGCTGGAGAGAGGAGATTTTCTTAAACAGAAGCAGCTTGAGTGCACCCCAGGAAGCAGGCCACAAAGCCTACTGGGCCCATCGGGTGTGCCATCTCCAAAAAGCAGCTCTGGAGGTTGTTGTCCCACAGAGCATCTGGGCCAGTGGCTTTAGGTTCCCGTTCTGCAGCGGCCTGTGCTTTGACTGATGTTTGGGGATTGATGGGTGCCTGTCAAGGCTGGCTCCTTGGCCCTGAACACTTTTCTAGTCCCCAGATAACAGCCCCTGGCATTCGTTAAACTTGACTTAGAAAATCAGACACTGCTCAGTGACTGTCCTTAACACAGTTTCCCAATTGCTTCTCCCATTGCTGATTTTTATTATTTTTTAAATTTTTTTAAAAAATATTTATTTTTATTTTTGAGACAGAGAGAGACAGAGCATGAACAGGGGAGGGGCAGAGAGAGAGGGAGACACAGAATCTGAAACGGGCTCCAGGCTCTGAGCTGTCAGCACAGAGCCCGACGTGGGGCTTGAGCTCACGGACCATGAGATCATGACCTGAGCTGAAGTCGGCCGCTTAACCGACTGAGCCACCCAGGCGCCCCTATTTTTTAAATTTTTTTAATGTTTATTTATTTTTGAGAGAGAGAGAGAGACAGAGCATGAGCAGGAGAAGGGCACAGAAAGGGAGACACAGAATCCGAAGCAGGCTCCGGGCTCTGAGCTGTCAGCACAGAGCCCAACGCAGGGACTGAACCCATGAAGCATGAGATCATGACCTGAGCTGACGTTAGACGCTCAACTGACTGAGCCACCCAGGCGCCCCCCTGCCGTTGCTGATCTTGTTTACAGCCCCCAACTTCTGATTCTTGATTTGTGATGCTGATTCTAATTACTTTCTCTCCTGCCTCAAAATCTTCCAGGAGGCCCCATGTACCAGAGATGGAAGCCAGCATTCCTTAGCAGACTATTCAAGGCTCTCCACCATCTGGTCCTCTTCCCTTCAGACCTCACCTCCCATTGTTCTTTCCAAGTCTCTAACCCTCTAATGATGCCAACCACCTGGTAGTCGCAGAACCCACCACACCTTGATTTGTTCTGTTTTCTACCTGCTGTTAGCTTCCCATTTTCTCTCCCTAGATGTAGTCTGTGCAGTGTCCAGGGCCCAGGAAACACTATTGCCTTCTTGAAGCCTTCTCCACTGTCTCTCGTAATTAATTCCACCTCCTCTGCTGTTCCACATATACCTCTGCTTAGCACCTGTCCTAGCCAGCCTTGGGTTATCACTTCTTGTTTACATGTTTTCTTACTATGCTCAGCTCCTTACAGGCAGGAACTCTGCTTCCTTTGTGCTCTTTACCTAGGGGCATATAATAAATATTGGCTGAATGACTCTATGGAGGCCTTGGGATTGATAGCGTCCCTCTTTTAGTCTTGCACTGGGACCTGGAGCATTCATGGCAACCTGGAGCAGGAAGCCGGGCTGGGACCGGGGTGAGGTGGGTGAGGAGTCTAGAGCATAAAATGTAAGTTGCTCTCAGTTGCTGACCTTGTGCTTGCCTGACCCTGGGAGCTAGTCCCTCTCAGGTGCCTCCCTTGCCTCACCCTCAGCCCTGGCAGGAAGGAAAGATTGGAGTCTTGGGATTCAGAATGAGTCCATCAAAAGGGACAGGCCAGGTTCCATAGGGTCCAGTTACTCCTCTCATACTGACACAAGCCCAACCCATGCCCAAGGGCCCCCAGCATGACTCCAGAGCCCACTGGTACCAGAAAAGTGGCAGGTCCCAACAGTCGGGAATCTGGAATGGCTGACATGTGGAACTTTGTAAACAGGCCGAAGGAGTGCGGTCTCTTGAAGGGAACAAGGTACCAGCCTTTGTTCTGGGGCATGGAACCAGATAACAGCCTTAGGATATGCAGTTAGTAAAAACAGAGCCCCCAGCTATTGACTGGGGTCTAGGGCAAGATCAAGTTTTATGGACCGTGGCATTAGGGTAACTAGTTGGAACTTATGAGTGGGGCCACGTTTCCGTAGGGCTGACCTCAGTGGGGTTGGGGATGTGGAAGGAGGAGAAAGGGCTACATTCTAGTGGGAGTGGGGTCAGTGAGGACATTTAGCCCGTGTCTCCGAGAATGTTGTGCCCTGTGTCCGGTGGTATCAAAGGAGAGTGGGGGTGTCACGTGAAGCCCAGAACTCAGCTCTTGGCTCTGGAGCTCATCTCTGAGGGTGTGAAAGACTCCAGGTCAACCTGAAGAAAGGAAAGGCAGAGGAAGGGAGAGAGGGTGAAGCAGAGGCTGTTTAAATATGGCCACAGTACATCGGGATTGTTTTGGGGAGGGGGTTGTGCTGGGCTCTCATAAAGAGTAGCCAACTGGTCCAGTTATGGGGCTCTAGCAGTGGTCCCCTATTGCCAGGTCATGGACTAACGGAGTCAAAATATCCAGGGACTCATGTTAACAGTGTAGTTTCTGGGTTTCAAACCTTGGGGATTCTGGTTCAGTCGGTCTACAGTTCATTTTAACTGAGGGCTCTCAGAGTGATGTGCAGCCTGATTTCGGAGCCACTGGCTGGGAACAGACTTAAAGGAGGCGAAGAGGCTGGCAGCTCATTTGGAGTCAGTCCCATGTTTTCCTTTAGAACTCATTTAAGCCATGAACGACCTCAATAAGAAAGCCAATGATAGGTAAAGCAGGGCACGATTCTAAGACACATTAAGTGTTTCTAGCTGTTATACTTCCTTTTCTCTGTATCATCCCTTTTTGGGTATCCTAGTGCTCTTTCTCCTGCTTTGATGTAGTGGTTTTCAAACTTTAACATGCAAAAGGACCCCCCCACCTCCTCAGAGAGCTTGAGTAAACACACGTGCCTGGCCCTCATCCCCAGAGTTTCAGAGTAAGTGGGTCTGGGCTGGAGGAGGGCTTGATTATTGCACTTCTAACAACTTTCCAAGTGATGCTGATGCTCCTGGTCCAGGGAACACACTTTGAGAAACACTGATCCAGTGGAACAAAAGGTAGAACATACACAAAGAATGAGAAGAAGGGGTAGAAGAAATATTTCAAGTAATAACAACCAAGAATTTTCCAAAACTAATGACAGATACCAAACCACAGATCCAGGAAGCTCATAATAGGTAGGATAAGTATCAAAAAATGTACACCTCTGTGTATTATATTTAATATGCAGAAAATCAAATATAAAGAGAAAATATTGAAAAATGCCAGAGAGTGTAAATACCTTCTCACAGAAGAACAAGGATAAGAGTTAAAATGGAGTTTTCCGAAATCACACAAACAAGAGGAGGGCAGTGTCATCCTTAAAGTGTTGAAAGAAAAGAACCTCACCAACCTCGAATTCTATATCCAGTGAAATCATCCTTCACAAGTGAAGGAAAAATAAAGGCTTTCTTCGACAAAAGCTGAGGGAATTCATGGCCGGTGACTTGCTCCAAAAGAGATGTTAAAAGATATTCTCAGCGAGAAGGAAAATGATATGTCAGAAATTGGATCTATAACAAGAATGAATGAGCATCAGAGAAGGAAGAAGTGCAGGTAAAATAAAGTCTTTTATTTTTCTTATTCTCAGTTGATCCAACAGATAAGTTTTCAAAGCAATACTAGTGAAAAGGCCTTGGGTGGTTATAGCGTATGACTAAATGAAATGAATGCAGCTATGTTTTAAGAGGTAGAGGAGGAATGTGGGAATCTCTGTTAGAAGTACTGAAGTACTTAATGCTACCTGTGAAATGATATAGTGATATTTGAAAGTAGATTTACATGAATTATAAACGTGTATTGCAAAATACAGGGCAGCCACTAAAAGGAATTTTCTTAAAGAAATATAACTGACATGCTAAAGGAGGAGAAAGAACGGTATCATACAAAATAGCTAAAACTGAAATGGCAGAAAAAGAAGGGCAGGCGAAACGAGAAACAAAGAACATGAGCAAAAATTAGCAAACAGTTAAAAAAAGTGACAGATATTAATCCAGCTACATCAATAATCACTTTAAATATAAATGGCCTACATATATGAATTGAAATACAGAGAATGGGGGCGTCTGGGTGGCTCAGTTGGTTAAGCAACCAGCTTCAGCTCAGGTCATGATCTCACGGTTCGTGAGTTTGAGTCCCATGTTGGGCTCTGTGTTGACAGCTCAGAGCCTGGAGCCTGCTTCAGATTCTGTGTCTTCCTGTCTCTGCCCCTGCCCCGCTTGCGCGCTCTCTCTCTCTCTCTCAAAAATAAAATAAAATAAAACATTAAAAAAATACAGAGAATGTCAGAGCAGATACAAAAAAAAGAAAAAATGCAAGGCCTAACTCTATCATCTACAAAAATATGCACTACAAAAAAACTCACTTTATATATAAAGACACAGATAGGTTAAAAGTAAAGGGATGGAGAACCATTGCTCTGGTAAGATTGGTTCTTAGGAAAGAGTATCAGGAGTTTACACTTTTAGTGGATTTGTTAGTGTTCTTTTTCATAGGATTTTTTTCAGTTTAAGCTTCTTTTGAAATGAAAGGACTCGTTAGCTGTTACAGGAATTTAAGTAGGAAAAAGATAGGTGACCTCCTTGGAACTCTTGAAATGGCCAAATCAAATGCCAAGGTGGAATATGTCAGGTTGTGTCTTATTTATACACTCACAATTAGTTATCACGGAGGAGAAGCTAATGGCCAGGTGATCTGGACTCTCCTACATCTGCCAGAGAAATAGTTTTGCCAAAAGAGCTTCATTCTGAAAGCTAGTTCCTAAGCAGCCTTGGTTTTTGTTTGCATTCCTAGAAGCCTTCCAGATGGGCCAGAGTGAGAAAACACAGGTCAGTACACATCATGCAGCTGAGAGCAGAAGACAAGCTGGGAGCAATCGACAGCTGGAGGGAGAGAACTCACAGTGGCCATTTTGGATTTGGGTTGTTGGAACTATTTCTGAGAAGGGCGCTTCTGACCCTGTCTCTCCAATGCACCAACAACTAAATGGACAAGAAAACATATAATTGGTTGTTCTGTGACATTTGGTATGAAATATTTGATGCTTTGTCTTGATGCTCAGATGCTAGGTATTCTGGTATTTCAACAGGTGAATATTGATGCATTTATGTTAGAGATTGGCAAATAATGAGCTGAGGAATATTAATGTTATGCAATATCAAGAGATGCTCTATGCAGTGTGCTGAGTATGTATGTGTCGTGAGAAGGGAATGTAGGGAAAGCCAGGTTCTGAACCAGGTTAAATAAAGTGAACAGACTCCTGTGTTATGAACCTTTAATATGGGCAAATGTGCAAAGGGGGTCTTTACAGACAAGGTGGGGAGCTACACTGCGGTGTGCAATATCTCCCAAACTTATTTGAAGGAGCTCTTTTTCTCCCCCATACAACGCCTGTATCAGTGTCAAACAATCTCCAATGTGTCATTTAAACAAAGTAAATGGTTTCTAATTTAAGTGAAAGAAATCCAAAAGTATTTAGTCCTAGTGAATATGACCCCACGGTATCATCTGGAATCCAGGCTTTTTTTTTTTTTTTTTTTTTTTTTTAATCTCTCTGCTCGAATGTCTTTAGCTCATTATTTCCACCCTGAATGTCACTACAAAGTTCCAGGTGACCAATGATGTACTGGCCATCACAGCCTTGATCCAGCCAGGAAGTTGAGGGAGAGGTAAAGGACATAAAGGCTGTGCCCCCTTGGTGAGCGAGCATCTCCTCCTTAAGGAGATTTCCTGGAAGTTCCTTACCACGACTTCCATTGGCGTCTCTTTGGTCACATCTTCCTGCCAAGGAGGCTGGGAAATAGAAATCTAGAGCTGGGCACGTGGCTGAAGTTTTATAACTGAAGAAGAAAGAATATTGAGTAGACACATAGTCTCTGCACAAACATCCAATTGAACATTCCTCAGGCCAAGTTTGGGAAATGTTGATATGTGTTATTTTCCCACTGGTCTCTTATATTTTTCTTTTCACATACTACATGGCCTTGGTTGCTTGCTCTGTCTCTGTTTCTCTCTCTTCATCTCTGTGTACCTTTGTCTCTCTCACATACATATATACAGAAATACAAATATACGTCTTAGATTATCCATAGAATACAAAAGACTGATAGGATATTAGAGCAGGAAGAAATTTTAGATATTGTCTAGCTCAGTGGTTCTCAACCCTCGTTGCACATTAGTCTCTTGGGGGGAACTTATAAAAATATTTGTTCTAGAGCGCTCCCAGTTAGAACTGTAATCTTTGGGGGTAATGGCCAGTTGGTCATCTCAGTTTCTTTCCTAAAATTTCTCAGTTGATTCTAATCTGCAGCCAGGGCTGAAAGCCTCTGGTCTAGACAAACTTCCTTATTTTATAGGGAAATTACCTTTCATGTCTGTTTTCCCCAGTAGACTACAAAACCTATGAGAGCAGAAATAGTACTTATTATGTAGTCACAGTTTCGTCCCCAATGCTTAGCACAACACTGGCACAAAGCTGAATGAATGAATGAATGAATGAGTAAACCAAGGCCCCCAGAGGGGAAGGTCCTCATGCAAGGTCATACAGCAAATACACATACAACAGAACTAAGATTAGAACCTTTGTGTCTCGACTCCCTGTTCAGGGCTCCTTCAGTTAGCTCAAGACTTCATAGTGAAATGGCCAGATCTTGGATCACTTTACTCTAGAACTAATAAATGTGTTCCTATAGCCTTGTATGCTATTGTCATTATTTGTGAGTCTTAGGTTAAGAACTGTATCTTATTTCTTCAAGCATCACCAGCCACCCACCATACCTAGCTCACAAGAAATGACTGATAATAGCTAACTGGTGGGGGGGTGGGAGGGGGAATGTGGGGGGAGAAAAAAAAAAGAAAGGCCCATGCAAGTCCAGTCCATCAGAACACCATCTTCCACTTTTCTGTCTTCAGCCTTCCCCTACTATGCATGGCCTAAACCCAGATTCTGGCTCTTCTCTAGCCAATTGCTCACTCTGAATCACCCGTCTTGTTGAAAGTTTCTGAAAACGAATTTACAGGAAAGTGTTAATAATTGATAAGATTTGATGAAATACACCTTCTTGGTATGTTTGCATATGAATTAGGGACGGGGTCCTGATCCAAAAGAAGAAAATTCTAATTGCAAAATTTTAAGTATAAGAAAACAGAACTCCTAAGGGACTATTTGGGGTACAAGCAGAGTGGCCTTCCTGGAGGGGTATAATCCAGTCAATCAGAGGAAGGTAGCTAGATGTTCATCTTTGAGAAGGGCAGCTGGAAGTCACCCCTGCGGGGCCAAGTTCTTGAGTTTTGCCTTAGTTAGAGGTCTTCTTTGAACACAGGGGTCTCATTTGGCCCTATTGTGAGTGGTGTCAGAGACCAGAAGCTTCCCTGGGATGCTGTGGGAGCTGGGCCAGGGGGGATCTGACCCATTCAGGTCTAGGAGGAAGGGAATGCATATTCAGTGCCTGAGGTGGAGCTCTTAATAAATGTTAACTCTCTTCTCTCCGCAGGGATTGACTGCTCAGCCAGCAGCCCCAGAGGGAACAATTAGGTTGTTTATCCAAACCTCAGCCACTTTGCTATGTAATTGATTTTTCATTGAGTGTATTTAGGAAATGGTTATTTACATGAATACAGGCACACCAGGGACAGAGCTGCATCTGATCTGTAGGAAATGGGAGGGAATCTAGATCAAAGTGTGGAATCTAGAGGGAGGGAGGGTGGGCTATGGAGGCAGACAACCTACGCTGAGATTCTGACTCTGCTACTGACTGTACATATTAGGGCAAATTATTAGCCCTCTGAGTTTTGATTTCCTCATTTGAAAAGGGGGTTAGTAAATTGACTTCCTAGTAGGATAACTCTGAAGATTAAGTTAATGCTAGGGGCTGGGCTTGTTATGTCCTATATATCAGTAAGAAGCCCTTATGGTTATTAGCATTACTACTACCACTACAGCTCATGCTAGGGAAGTTTACCTCCCTTCCCTTAGTCTATCAGCCCGTAGCCCTAGCTCAGCGCTTGGCCTAAGTCTTGCTTCTTCCCCAACACCTTCCCTGACTGCTCCCGTCCTTATCTAGTTACTTCCAGCTTCAGTGAACGGCTGAGATCTCACCATATTGTAAGCCTCAGTTAGAAGTAACAGAGTTTTATTTTCTTTTTTCCTATCCAGACCGGGGATTGGCCCACTATGGTCTACTGGCCAAATCTGGTCCACCCACTGTTTTTGCATGACCTGTGAGCTAAGAACAGTTTTCAAATTTTTAAGTGGTTGGGGGGGAAAAAAAAGAATGTTTCATGACACACGAAAGAAAGGATATTTTGTGATACACGAAAATGATTTGAAATTCAAGTCTTAGTATCTGTAAATAAAGTTTTATTGGAACACAGTCACAGCCATTTGTTGGTATATTCGCTACAGCTGTCTTCAGGCGGCAATGGCAAAGCTGAGTAGTTACAGCAGAGACTGTAACCAAATATTTACTATCTGGTCCTTTACAGGGAATCTGTGGAGCCCTAAACTAGAAGCTTCTTTCGTGCGGGCAGCGTGTGCCATTCTTGTCTGAATTCCTGAGGAGCATCACTTATCATACGGCATAAACCCTGTGGGTGGCTGACTGCAACCATTCAATCTTGCCACAAGGGGGCTCTTGTCCCTCATTCCTCTGCTCCCCTGCTGGGGCGTGGTTGGAAGATTATTTGTACAGCAGGTGCGTGTGAGGAGTTGTCCCCCCTGGTGGCTATGAAGTCCTTAGAGGCAGAGAGACCAGTTCCTCTTGTAGCCAAGAGAAGGAAATGAGTTGTTCCCCTTAGTATGTTCCTCAAAGTATGAGGGAACGAACTACACCAATGTGCACTGGCCACTTTGCACGCTTGCTTTCATTTAATGCTCATTCATTTAGTCAACAAATTTTTATCAAGTGCCTCCCACGGGCCGAGCACTGTTCTAGGCGTGGAAATGCAACCGGAGCAAAACAGGCAAAGCCTTCTTTCTGCTATCGTAGGGTTTACTTTCTATATCGGAGTGGGGTAGGCATTCCAAAACAGTAAGTAAACACAAGATCCTGAGATACACTGCATGTTAGATGGGATTAAATGGGAGAAGTAAAGCAGGAATGAGGGACAGCACTCGCCAGCCTTTTTATTTTACATGGGGAGAGTGTAGGAATTTGAAATAGGGACGTCAGAAGGGCCTCTTTGAAACGGTGACTTGAGCAAAGACCGAGGGTATGAACCACGTGGACATTTGGGGAGAAGGATGTTCCAGGCAGTGGGAACAGCAAGTGAAAGGCCCCGAGGTAGGAGAGGACTGGGTGTGTCCAAGGAGACAGGAAGAGTGGTGTGGCCAGAGCTGGGACAGGCAAGAGAAAGTAGCAGTAGAAGAAGGTAGAACAGTAATGGGGGAGGGGGACAAGGGAAGGAGATACATCATGAAAAGCTTTACATGTCACTGTAAGGGTTTCAGCTTTTACTCTGAGGTGGGAATCACTTAAGTGTTTTGAACACAAGATTGAGGATATCTGATTTCTATTTTATTTTATTTTATCTTATTATTTTTTAAATAAAGTTTAAAAAAAAACGTTTACTTATTTATTTTGAGAAAGATAGAGGTAGATCATGAGCAGGCAAGGGGCAGAGAGTGAGAGGAGAGAGAGAATCCCAAGCAGGCTCCTTGCTGTCAGCACAGAGCCCGATGGGGGGCTTGAAGCCACGAACGGTGAGATCACGACCTAAGCTGAAATCTTAAGAGTCAGATGCTTAACCGACTGAGCCACCCCGGCGCCCCTGAATTTTATTTTAAAGCAACAGCTGTGTGAGGTAGGTGTTACTTGTCTTCATTCCACAGAGAAGCAAATCGGAATCCAGAAGGGCCAGGCGGTGCATGGTTACAGAGGTAGTAAGAGGCGGAGGTAGGATCTGAACGTAGGCTTAGCCAGGCTCTTCGCTATCCTTTCTGCCTGGCCGGCTGGCACGGAACAGAGCCTCCATAACCCCTTATTAAATGGATTTAGAGGAACTTCCGGGCTTGGGCCATGAAACGAGATGTACCATCCCACACACCGCCCCATCTGCCGGTTCTGCCTCGGTGCTGGGAAAGGCTGGGACCACCATCCAGGGGCCGTCCAGCTGGGCCTTCTGTTTTCTTTAAACTTGTACCAGCCACGCAGTGGCCGAACGATAAACATTAATCAAAGTATGAGGGAACGACTTAATTAGCTCCTAATGGTCACATACTGCCAATTAAACACCTTGATGACTAGTTTGCTCTGAAGCTTAATTAGGTATTTCTAAATAAATCTAGCCCTGTGCTACCACCTGTCAGGTTAGGAGCCAAATCTTTTCTTGGATGTGCCCTCTCGTACACATCCAAGTGGGAGTAGGAAGGCTGGTTTGCATGGAGAAGCGGAATCAGGGATGGGCATCTGTCAAGATTATTTCGTGGTCCTGTTGTGCGTTTTAAACTTGGGGAAAATCACCACGCAGGTGATATCTCACTCCCTGCCCTGCCTGCACGACTCACTGGGCTGCAATGCTTCTGGCAACAGGAACTTTAGCTCGAGGGCCCTCAAGAGAGGAAAGTTGTGTGTGCGTGTGACCTTTCCCTTCTGCGGGTGATGTGAAGTCTCACTCTGGGTCTGCTGCCTAAATACAGGGTGTCTTCTTAATGACTGTGGAATCGCGTTGTCATGAATGAGGAGCCAGAGTTTAGCGGCACCCCAGGGGAGAAGGTTTAGGCTTCCGCAAACTCGGTTAAGTGTAAACAGAACCAGAAACTGCTGAAGACACCAGACTGTGTCCATCGATGGAGAGGTCACGCCCGGGGGTGCGTGGTGCTGGTCGCTGATGTGAGCACTGAGGGAGGGGTAGCATTTTCCAAGGAACATGGACAAGTGCCGACATTTCCCAGGGATGCTGACCGGCTTGGGAAAAGGGCCTGGAAATGAAATCACTTAAGGAATGGATGAGAAAAATGAGAATCCCTTGGCAATTCTTGGATCCGACTGCTGCATATTCAGTTTATGAAGAGCTGCCTTCATCACAGGGCACAAGCGTATTGCATATTGCTCCGCAGGGCAGGGCAAGCGTCCAGGGGGAACAGTACCACAGCCCACATCTTTAACCATTATACTTTCTGGAGAGAAGTGCAGAGGTTAGCTGGGTTTGCAACCTTTACCACTCTTCCTCCCCGTAGCTGGGGTCATTTCTTCTCAACCTGTAGGCTGTGGCAGCTTTATTTATTTATTTATTTATAAATTTATTTATTTATTTTTGAGACAGAGAGAGAGAGAAAGAGAGAGAGAGAGAGAGAGAGAGAGAGAGAGAATCCCAAGCAGGCTCCATGCTCCACGTGGAGCCCGACGTGGGGCTGGATCCCATTACCTGAGCAGAAACCAAGAGTCGGATGCTCAACCCACTGAGCCACCCAGGCGCCCCTATGTCAGCTTTAAAACATGACTGCAAAGGTCTGTGACACTTCACTTATCAAGAGGCGGGGTCTGTGCCCTTGGTCCTTGAATCTAGGCTCTGTGACTCCTTCACCAATAGATTATAGGGGAAGTTGCCCCATGCTAGCTTCTGGGCCCAACATTCAGAAACTGGCAACTTTCTCTCTCTTGGGTTGCTCGCTCTTGGAAGCCGGCCACCACACTGTAAAGAAGTGGGCAGGCATTTAGGTGTTTGAGCTGGCGGTTCCAGCTGAGGTCCCAGCCGACAGCCAGCATCAACCACTAGATGCACTGAGCGAGCCTTCAAATGGCTCTTCGCACACAGTGGAGATGGACCGTCCCCACCACACCCTGCCCAAGCTGCACATTTGTGAGCAAAATACATTGTTGTTTTCAGCCCTACATTGGAGGTGGCTTGTTAGATAACCGGAACCCAGGCCAAGGCAGGCTCCCAATCCTCAGAACCAGTCCTAACTTGAATGGCAGAGAGTGCTGCCTCCGCCATGAGTCGGGTCAGCCTGACCTTGGCTCCCCACCTGCTCATAGTAGTGACTCAGAGCATCTGCCGGATGAAAGAATAAGGATAGATTCCAGTCATGAAAACCGAACTTCTGCTTTACCCTGACCTGCATTCTTCCTCTAGTCGCCTTGGTGTATTTTTCAGCCTCGATTGTAACAATCGTGTCCATTTACTAAATACAGTTTGCAGGTATTCCAAATATCTAAAAAAAAACTAAGTGTGGAGCTGCTCTGGGTGCTGCCAGCCTGGTCCCCCTTCCCCACCCTGCAGAGTCCCTGAGGAGCTCGTGGAAACCGATGGCCTCATTCATCCGTGTAATCTTTGGTCCTGCTCCTGAGTTCTGTCCTGACCACTTCGCTCTCCCAAAGGTAACACCGGGGCTTAAACCGAGCCGTGGTAAGTGGTAGCAGAGGTCTCGTTGCCTGCCGAGAGTCCCGGTGAGCTTTCTGAGAAATGAAGGTTCATGTCTCAGCAGGCAAAAGAGGAAATGAAGCAGGCCCTCCATCTGGGGGCAGAGAGGCTGGGCTGGCTGTGGCCTGCCTTGAGGGAAGGGCGGGGGCCAGAGGGATTCTGTGCAGGTGGACGATGGCGGTACTTAGGGAAGGGGGTCAGGAGCACTGGTGTTTGGGCTGAAGCTGAGACAGTAGGAGCTGAGACAGTAGGAGCCGTGACCCCCGCGGAAAGCTGAGGGCTCTCCACATCCAGGTGGGAGGTATTTCAGTGGGAACGTGGGTTTGGAAGGTGGAATGTGAGGCCCGAAGGTACACGGTGGCACAATCCACGCTGTCTGGGCCCACTCGATACTGGGTTGACTCGGCATTGAGGCTGAGGCGGGGGAGAGCGGAGGGGTGCCAAGAAAAGAGGTCGGAAGGCATAAAGATGTTGCAGAGACAGCGAATGAGGCAGGCCAGGGAAAGGAGGACCGGAAAAGGGCAGAGTCCGGGGCTCAGAGAAAGGCACTGGGTAAAGAAGTTTGCTCCCATTGAAAGGGCCTGAAGGATAGACACAGGGGAAGGAGAAGGTGGGAGGACTCCAGTGAAGGCACCAGGCTTCCTGACGATTCTGAGGAAAGCGCTCAGTTTCCTCCTGAACTATGGTGGTTGGGGCGTGGCGGGGAAGGGTGTCCTGTGGCCTGTGTCTTCTTCAGCAAGTTGGGGTCATGTAGAAGGAAGGGCACTGTTTAGGAGTTAGGTGGTCTAGCTTCGTGTTGGACTTTGCCACTGGTGAGTCACTTCGATACTCTGGGCTTTCATTTTTCCATCTACAACATGACAGAGCTGTCTGTTACTGGCTGCCACGTCCCTCGAAGTTCTGGAAATTCTGTTGCTCAGTCCAATGAACACAGGTGGGTCCGGCACAGTGCTGGGCTCTGGAGGTGCAGGTGACAGGTGCCCTGCCTTCAGGGGGCTCCCACTGGGGTGGGGAAAGGGGACCTCCTTACGGGAGGCTGGGCTGCAACATGAAGGGGGATGAGAGCACTGGTTCTGTTACTAGGCTCAGCTCGAGGTTGCGGTGAGATAGCAGAGAAGAACAGACCCCCCGCGCCCCCCCAAATGGGGACTGAAGGAAGAATTGATTGGTTTGGAGGCAAAAGAAGGAGGTCTGGGAGGATGTGTTGAAGGTTTCACAGCAGAGTCACGAAGCGGGCAGATGAACATTGTGTGAACTTGGCCCAATCTGTACCATGGCCTGCTCAAGATGGTCCGGGCCCTGCGCTGAGCCAAGGGGTGTGGGAAGGCTGTACCCCGGGGCCCTCCTCCAGGAACACGGAGAAGCGCTTGAATCCATTTCGTTCCTTTGAAGCATACATTTCTTTTTCTTTTTTTTTTTTTTAAACATTTACTTATTTTTGAGACAGAGAGAGACAGAGCATGAACGGGGGAGGGTCAGAGAGAGGGAGACACAGAATCTGAAACAGGCTCCGGGCTCTGAGCTGTCAGCACGGAGCCCGACGCGGGGCTTGAACTCACGGACCGCGAGATCATGACCTGAGCCGAAGTCGGCCGCTCAACAGACTGAGCCACCCAGGCGCCCCTACATTTATTTTTCAAAAGTATTTATTTTCAATGCTAAGTGAATTAAGCCAGAGGAAGACACATGATTTCACTGATATGTGGAATTTAAGAAACAAAACAAATGAACAAGGGTAAAAAGAAGAGATAAACCAAAACAGACTCTTCAATATAGAGAACAAACAGATGGTTACCAGGGGGAGGCGGTGGGGGATGGGTGAAATAGGTGATGGGAATCAGGGGTGCACTCGTCCTGATGGGTACCGGATGATGTATGGAACTGGGGGGGGGGGGTCACTACATTATACACCTGAAGCTAATATAGCACAGTATGTTACCTACGCTGGAATTAAAAATAAAAGTATTTTCATTTTAGAAAAATGAGAACATTCAAAAACCAAATGAGTCATAAGGTTAGCAGACAGTTAATTTAGTATATATCCTAGATCTCTCTCGCTCGCTCTCTCTCTCAACACACAAACGTACACACAATTTTATTAGGCTATTTTGTGCTTTTCTCACTTGGCATTGTGTATGAACGTCTCTCCTTGTTGGTGAATATAGATCACGTTGACAGGAGACACCCAGGACTCCAAGATGCCATCAGTCATGCCAGTGAAGAAGAAACTCAAGATGCCAAACCAAGGGAGCTGCCAACCTGGATACTGAGGTGGAATTTCACCCCTAACGGCATTGTTGGAGCGTTTCCAAGAGGTTTCTTACCACCGGTCTCACAACCAGTACGTCAGTGTGAACAAAGGGAGCATTGCTGGCGTTTCTATGGTGCCGGCGGACCTGCCTTTCAACTACTGCTTTCCTTACACAGAACTCACGTGTGCCCAGCCACGCACAGACCACCGCAGAGAGTGTGGAGGGTGCACTCTGTAATCCTGACCATCTTTGCTCAGCACCCCTGGATCCTTTCATATCCTAATGGAGAATTAACACCCAATAAAGAAATACTGGCTAAAAAAATATACATATCAACATCATCATTTTTTTTAGCTTTTTTTTTTTTTTAAGAGAGAGAGCACATGCAAGCCGTGGAGAGGGGTGGAGGGACAGAGAGAGAGAGAGAGAGAGGGAGAGAGAGAGAGAATCTCAAGCAGGCTCCACGGCCAGCACAGAGCCTGATGTGGGCTCCATCTCAAGACCCTGAGATCATGACCTGAGCCAACATCAAGAGTTGGACACTTAAACAACTCAGTCACCCAGGTGCCCCCAAATCATCCTTTTTAATGGCCTCATAGTAATTTTGTGTGACTATAACAACTTATTAAATAATTCCTATTGTTTGAACTTGAAGTTTCTTTCCTTTGCTATAAAAACAGTGTTTTGATGAAAATAGTCTTATGCACAGATCTTTGCACATTTGCCTAATTACTTCCTTGAATGTGATGATCTTTATAGCTTTTGGTGCATACGACTGTGTTACTCTCCGGAAGATTTGTTCCCCCTTATTCCCAACAGGGGCATGTAGATGTCCATGTCCCGCCCTCTTGACAACATCAGGCATCGTGATTCTTTTTCATCTTTACCATCTGAAAAGTAAAAAGGGCATACCATCGTTTTAAGTCACATTTCTCTTATTACCGTGGAGGTTGAACATCGGTTATGTTTTTTATTGTCATTTGTCTTTCTACTTTCATGATTGGCTTTTTCATATCATCTTGCGGTCTGCCCCCCGCGGTGTGTGTATTAGTTTCTCAGGGCTGTCGTGACAAATGACTTCAAACTATGTGGGTTAAAACAACAGAAATTTATTCTCTCATAGTTCTGGAGATGGGAAGACTGAAATTAAAGCTTCGGCAGGGCCACACTCTCCCTGAAGCCTCTAAGGGAGAATCCTTCCTCCTCTTCCTGGCTTTTGGTAGTTGCTAGCCTCTCTTGGCATTCCCTGGAGTGTAGTTGCCTTACTCCAGTTTCTGCTTCTGTCTTCCTTCTGTGCTTGTCTGTGTGTTTCCAGATCTTCCTCTCCGAAGGACACCAATCACTGGGTTAGGACCCACCAGAATCCAGTGTGACCTCATCTCAGCCGGAGATGAACATCTGCAAAGGCCCTAATCCAGAAAAGGTCACATTTGCAGGTACTGAGGGGGTTAGAACTGAACATAACTTTTTTTTTTCCCCCCAGGGGCAAGGAGACACAATTTAACCTACAGCGTGCTTGTCTTTTCCTTATTAATTTGTAACAGCTTTAGGCTTCTGGCTCCTCTGACTGGCACCTGTCCCTCTGCTTGGTCAGAGAGTGACAGAGATTGGATTGGACTTGAGGAAGGGAGGCTCATATGCCTAGCTACCTTGTGGGTCATGAGACCTGTGGGGGTCAGGAACTCCTGCACTAACCCTTTCTTCCCAGAGAAGGTAAGTGATGGAGGAAGAGAGAAAGGAGTTATCTTCCTGGTGCTGCTGGGAGGGACTATGGGCAGCTCTTTTGGTAGGAGGTCTTGAGGCCAGTTGGCCAGGTGCAAGATGATCAGGGAGGGAAAGAGCCACCAGTGGCAGTCTGTGAATCAAAACTACGTGAATGAATGACCACTGGGGTTGGGAAGGGTGTCAGCTGGCTTTACTAGGACTTTCTGGGCTTATAGGAGGCTGTTTGGCTAATATTGGTTTATTAAAAGCATAATTTGGCTTTTATCCTGCTTCTCAAGTATTCAAGAATTCCAGTAGCAGCTGAGCCCTGGACGTACAGTTTCCTTGCACCTGAATGGATCATCCTTATCATAAGAGGCAGAATTATTATAGGCTAAGAAGATTCTGCTCTCCCGGACCTTTGCAGGGGTCTTTCCTAGAGAAGTAAGAGGATGGAGAACAATTAGCTCCAGTTTCCAGGTTGGTCCAGTGGTGAGTTTCAACGGGACCCAAATCCACATTCTTCCTTTCTACAGCCTCACCTCTGAGGAGTGGCTCTGCAGAGTAAAGAGCAAGGCAAAGCTCCCGAGAGGCTCTGGGTCTCTGAGAGTGGGGAGTCCCTTGTTCCAAGATGGTGAGGGGACAGTGTGCCAGTGAATCTGTTCCTCCAATGAGCCCGAAGAAACAAGCCGTGTGGCCAGCTCAACTTTATTTTTAAATATTTATTTATTTATTGGAAGGGTGCACGTGGGGGAGGGGCAGAGAGAGGGGGACAGAGGATCTGAGGCGGGCTCTGTGCCGACAGGCTGACCTCAGCCAGCCTGATGTGGTGCTCGGACTCACGAGCTGTGAGATCATGACCTGAGCCGAAGTCGGCTGCTCAACCGACTGAGCCACCCAAGTGCCCCCCAACTTTTATCTTTCAGTGGGGTGGGAAGTGGTGAGTGGTGTCGGGGCCAGCAGAGGTAGTGAGGGTGGAGAAAAGTGAGGCATGCCCAACCCTATACACTTCTGCTCGGGGAAGAATGTGAGCATCAATCCTACCAATGGAAAAGTGCTGGGGTAGGAGACTCTTGAATTTAGGAGAAAATACAGACCTGGGTTTCAATCCCAGCTCTGCAATTTACTAGCCGAGTAGCATGAGTTAATTCTCTTCATCTCTTTGAGTTTCAGCTTCTTTTTTTTTTTTTTTTTTTTGTAAAAGTAAGATCATATTTGGGTAAGTTGTTTACCAGATACAATAAAGTAGTGATGAGGAAAAGCCCATTACAGGGTCTGGCACATATCTTACACCCAGTACAAAAAAAAATCAACTCAAAATGGAATAGACTTGAATGTAAGACCAGAAACCACAAAATTCCCAGAAGAAAACATAGGCAGGAAACTCTCGGACATCAGCCTTAGCAACATTTTTATGGATTTGTCTCCCCAGGCAAGAAAAACAAAAGCAAAAGCAAACAGTTGGAGCCAGATCAAACTAAAATGCTTTTGCACAGTGAAGGAAACTACCAACAATATAAAAAAGGCAAACTACTGAATGGGAGAAGATATTTGCAAATCATATATCTAATAAGTGGTTAAATATCTAAAATATATAAGGAACTCATACAACTGAATAACAAAAGCAAAGGATCCACTCAAAAATGGGCAGTGGATCTCACTAGACATTTTTCCAGAGAAGACATACGGATGGTCAACAGACTAATACATACAGATGCTCAATACTGATTCTAATACTGATATATACAGATTCTCAGCAACACCAATCATCAGGGAAATAAACATCAAAACCACAATGAACTATCACTGTACACCTGTCAGAATGGCTAGCAGCAAAAAGACAAGAAATAAGAAGTGTCGATGAGGATGTGGAGAAAAGAAAACCTTGGTGCATTGTTGGTGGGAATGTAAATTGGCACAGCAACCATAGAAAACAGTACAGAGTTTCCTCCCAAATTTAAAAATAGAGCACTGGGTGTTGTATGGAAACCAATCTGACAATAAGTTATATTTAAATCAATCAATCAATCAATCAGTAAAAATAGAGCTACCATATGAGGGGCGCCTGGGTGGCTCAGTCGGTTAAACACCTGACTTTGGCTCAGGTCATGATCCCGCAGTTCGTGGGTTCAAGCCCCACTTCAGACTCTGCGCTGACAGTTTGGAGCCTGCTTGGAGTTCTCTCTCTCCCTCTCTCTCTGCCCTGCTCATGCTCTCTCTCTCAAAAATCAATTTAAAAAATTAAAAGAGGGGCGCCTGGGTGGCTTGGTCGGTTGGGCGTCCGACTTCGGCTCAGGTCATGATCTCATGGTTTATGAGTTTGAGCCCCACGTCAGGCTCTGTGCGACAGTTCAGAGCCTGGAGCCTGCTTTGGATTCTCATTCTCTCTCTCTCTCTCTCTCTCTCTCTCTCCCTGTCCCTCCCCCATTTGTGCTCTGTCTCTCTCTCAAAAATAAATAAAATGTAAAAAAAAGAAGTACAACATTCCAGTTATAAAATAAGTAAGTTGGGGCACCTGGGTGGTTCATTTGGTTAATCGTAGGACTCCTGATTTTGGATCAGGTCATGATCTCACGGTTTGTAGTTCAAGCCCTGTGTCAGGCTCTGTGCTGACATTATGGAGCCTGCTTAGGATTCTCTTTGCTCCTTCCCCACTCACACATGCTCGCTCTCTCTCTCTCTCTCTCTCTCTTTCGGAATAAATAAATAAATAAATAAACTTAAAAAAAATAAGTCATGAGAATGTAATGTACTGCATGGGGAATATGGTCAATAGCATTGTATTAACTTTGCACGGTGCAGATGGCAACTAGAAACTTATAGTGGTGACCATTTCCCAGCGTATACAAATGTCAAATCACTATGTTGTACACCTGAAACTAATACAATATTCTATATCAATTATATCTCTGTAATAAAAAATAAAGAATCAGTCTTTTGAAACATTAGGCATTTTCGTCACCAGGGGGACTGAGATACCGCAGGGAATACTTTGGTCTTCTTCCCAGGGGTTCATAATTCCATAGACTGAGACTCTGGTTATGTGTGTGGGGCAAGGGACATTACACTCTGTGTGATTGAATGTGTGATTCATTTGACACTGAGAATAAAACCGGGTTGAATAATAAGAAAATACAAGCCTCAGAGGATATGAGAGAAAGCCTTGAAATCATTGTCAAATCATAAATTAACACCTATAACAAGAGTAGAAATTTACCCTGAATTTAGGACACACTGTTTTCATTTTTTTTCTACTGAGTTTAAATGCTTCCCATAAATTCCAAATATCTGGGGGCTATAAAGATGATTAAACACCTGAAATGTAGTTCCCTGGGACATAAGAAGAAAAATATTAAGCACTTTCTTAAAGTCCATGAGTGAGGACTGAGTTATGGTTTCTTTGAATGGTGAGACTCGTGCCTTCTCTACTGAGGTCAAAAGGAAATAAAGAGAAAGGAAATCAATAGGAAAATGAGCCTTATGCTTGAATCATTATTTTCTTCTCCCATCAAGCAGCTGCAACTTGTTTGTATAAGTTAACAGTAAAGTGGTTTAAAACATACTAAAACCTTGAAAGCCAGTGTGGGGGCAGTAGTGTGAACGGAAAGATCCTTGCTCCTTCATCATTCTACCCCCTCGGTGCCCCCTCCACCACCCTTCCATCCATCGTGTGAGCATGACTCATGCCTTAATGCTGCTATGACATTACATATTTATATGGTGATTCATCTTTAAGAGAGTTTGTGCCTCGCCTTACAAACAGTCCAGCAAGCACAGTCCACATTCTGTCAGATCTTCCCACAAATACTGAACTCTGACATTCCCAGTGCCCAGAAACACTATGCTGCTTGTCGCCTTGCTTGTTACGAATGGGTCCTTGCCTACAGCTTGATATCCTTTTTAAAATTAATGTTTATTTATTTATTTTGGGAGAGAGACAGAGAGCATGAGTGGGGCAGGGGCAGAGAGAAAGGGAGAGAGAATGCCAAGCAGGATCCCCACTGTCAGCATGGAGTTCAACATGGGTCTTGATCCCACAAAATGCAAGATCATGACCTGAGCCAAAATCAAGAGTTAGATGTTCAAGTCAATACGTATTCAACGAACACCAATTTTCAGGTCCTTCTCTTTGATGTGTGAGGTGCATTGGTAGCAGGCCGACCAGCTGGCATCCAGGGATTGGGGGCAGAGGTCTCTCACCCACAAGATTTATTATCTCCATCCCAAGGTTCCAGGCTAGTAAGTGGCAGATTTGAACCCGGGTGTCCTTGATCTCAAGGGAGAAGGGAGTGACAGAGCAGATTAACTGGGAGATTTAGATAGATTCTGAAGCTGGCCCACCATCACCAGCAGGGAATTTTTCACATTTTTTTGGCATGCACTTGCTTCAGTGAGCTGAGTTTATTTGATGTGTTGAAACAGACGGACATCAAGTACATACTTAACACAATTCCAAGTACTATGGGGTTAAAAAGTGCCCACCAGGACCTCAGTTCCACTGCCTCTGTCACTACAGACTTGAGTCAAAGGGGAACAAAGCTGGAGTCTTGGATGTTATGGAAGCTCAGGAATCAAGAACTAATACACAGGGTTAGGCTGATAGCTGAAACCAACTGCAAAAAGGACCAGCCACAGAGCTCAGGTCAGGAGAGAAAGGCAGTCAACTCGCAAGCTTGGAGAAGTCCCCTAAAGGTGGTGGAGCCTGGAGAAGTCCCCTAAAGGGTGGAGCCTGGGGAAGTCCCCTAAAGGTGGTGGAGTAATAGGGCAGAAGACCTGCTAGGGCTTTCTGGGCAAGCCTTTCTTCTCTGTCGGAATGACCCCATTTTGTAATTTTGATGGTTTTCTTGCCCAGAAGCCTAGCTTCTCTCTAGCTGGTTCCTTGACTTGAGGCTCATTCTGGGGCCTTGGAGGCTCTGTCCTGCCTCTCCCTGCATGTGCAGAACTGGCAGATCGTCCCCTGGCCCACTGTTTAAGGTCCCACTGGCAATATCGCTCGCATAGTGACCACTTCTTGCTGCCTCAGTCTTGAATACCAACTGCTGCTTGGGTCCGTTGCCCTTTTTCTCCCCCACTAGTGGATCTCACTCTAGTGACTTGACCTGAATTATGTCTTGGGTCACAGTAGCCTCTAGCATTGCATCTCACCTTCACCCCAGAAGGAAGACGCCTTTGCGGTTAGTATCCCCAGCTGCTGTCTCGCTACCGTATGAAGTTGTTGAGCTGATCCTTGCTTTGATCCTCTTTCTGCCTCGGTGATTCATCAAAGCACGTCTCACATCTGAATCTTGCTCTCAGAGAGGCTGCAATCTTGTGGATGAGCAAAAAGTAGGCAAGCAAAACAGATTGAGAGCATTGCAAAGTAGGACACAGTCCAGCGCTAAGCTGTGTAATGTGACATGGTACGAAGTCGGAGAAAGGAAAGCAGCACAGAGCGCTAGAAACCAGCCTGGAGGAGGTGAAGCATGCATTGGACTGTAAGGATAAAGTCAGTCATTTATTTCCCCATCCTGGCTATAGTTGCTCCATGCTTCCCTTGGGAGAATGGGAGTTCTAAAGCATGTGATCTCCCAGGTCCATGTTTTTGTATACGTGCATGCCAGCTAAGGGGACTAGGTGGATGAGAAGACCACACTTACCTCTAGATGGCCATCAAGGACTATTAGTTAGGAAAGCTGCTACTGACCAACAGATATTAAGCGTTGGCTGCTTGTCCATGTAGGTAATGATCAGAATGAAATCCACTCTTCTGCCAAATGAAAATGGATAAACTCTTAGAAAATAAAGAGATGGCTTCTTTGACAGGGAGGCGGAAGCAGCTTCTATCAGTAGTAGCAGGTGCCTCCTTTTCAAGTAAGGCTGCATGGAAGTTAAGAGCGTGGGTGGGAGGGGAGCTGGGGTTGTGTGCTGTACAGAAGCGATGATACAGGGCTTGTGAATCAGAAGCTTATATACGAGCTACATGTGGAACTTTGGGGAATTGCATGTGTCAGCTCAATTCCTACTCTGGGATTCTAATACAGGAGGTCTGGGGGGAAGGGGGGGTCTAAGGTACCTATCTCCAGTTAGATCAGAAGGAGACGTGGTTATAATCCTCACCCAAATCCTAAGCCCACCTGAAGCCTGGGGAAATGCTGACTGAATGAATAACAGAACCATTTCAAGAAGAGATGGGACCTGGAAACCCAGTGGGTCGGTGTTTCTCAAAGGGTGGTCTGTAGGCCACTAGCACTGAAATGACGCCAGATCTCTAAGCGGTGGCAGCCAGAAATCTCTCCTTTTAATGAACACACCAGGGCAGCAGATACTTAGGTACTTGCATGCTAAGGCTTGAGAACCATACAAGAAACTTTGGTTTGTTAACTACAGAAGTATAGGAGCCCGCCAAGCTCATACAAATAGTAAGTGTTGCAAATAGTAAGTGTTAGAGGTGGGATTCCAATTCAGATCTGGCTGACTCTGAAATACATCCTCGTTCTGCCACTGTCATGTCGAGTGGCCTCTGAAGAGCAGGCAACAGGAGGGATTCCAGGCTGGCAATGCTTGGAGAGGGACGACTGGAGGATGACAGAGAGTGGCAAGAGACAAAGGGGACCCCTTCACAAAAACTGATAGGTTGAGGCAGGACCTCAACCTCAGAGGGAACGAGAAGGAGGCTAGTTAATGCCTTTGGCCAGCAGGGGTCCAGGAAGAAGGACTAGTACAGGAGCCCAGCGTCTGCGAGAGAGCTATCAGGTGGGGACCTGGTCTTCAGAAATAAGAAAACGACGCAGGCTGGGGAATCAGTAAGGATTAATTTCAAAATTAAGGATTAGTGTCTGATTAGTACCCACATCTGAAAAGTGCTCCTGGATGGATACACACTCATTCCTGGATAGGCAGCCCTGCTCTCTTACGTGACATACAGTTGTAAATGCTGATTACCTGATACTAATTTGAAGGCTACTGGGAAGGTTCCATGATTACGCCCATAGATCAAAGATTCCCACATGGCTCCTAGTCTTTCTGCCACCACCAAACCAATCATTCTACAGAGACTCTCTTTTTTACATGCTGATCTTAGTAGAGCAGCTCAACCCCCAACTCCTGGTCTTTTTCCTGTGGTAAATATTTATCTTTTTTTTTTTTTTTTTTTTTTGGATGTTCCACATCGAATCTCCTTTCTTATGTTGGAAGAAATTCTGCCCCTAGAAGTTTTACTGAAAAGCAGATCTTGACTCTGATATAAAGGTCAGATAAATGACACAGGCTCCTCCAATCAGATAAAACCATCTGACTGTGGCCCTTCGTTCGGAGTCCACCAGTGGCTGTTGAGGACCGCTCATAGTGGTTTCTGTGGAGTGCCTTTGACTGTGGGTCTTGGTGCTTAGCCTCTCTTATTCCCAGTGGTTCTGCACATGACCCAACGTACCTCTAATGAACTACTTTTCCACATAGACCAATCAGAATGTATCAAGTTTCCAATAGGAGAAAAGAAATCACCCTAGGCCTTCAACTGGGGGAATTTAATATCAGGAATTTCACACAGGGTAATGGAAAAGCTGCAAAGCCAAATCCGGAATGGTGAGGCAACCCAAAGAGTAACAGGTGCAGAACGTTGCTACTACCTGTAGAACCGGAGTCAAGGTGGGAGGAAGTGTGTTTTCAGATACCACAGGCTGGAGCTGCCCCACGTGACCTTGGACCCTGCATGGCCTCTTTGGTGGAAGGTGGAACTAAAAGACACAAGCTGAGTCAGAAATGGCCTTAGGCAACACGAGAAAGGGAAAATACTGCTTCTCCCCTCCTCCTGACCACCAGGCTGCCACCAGTGCACCACTGGCAGAGGCTACCCAAGGCCACCTGCAAGAGACCGTCATCGTTCCCTGAACTACAGAACAGAGCAAGGGAAAGACAGGAAACGGATATGAGAGACAACACACAAGTGACCAGCCCACGGAGTTTGTCTTTGTTGCCGATAAGATGCTAAAGGGAACATCTGTAAGTGAAACACAAAAATATACTGGAAGTCAGAACCTACAGGTTGAGTCTTTTTTAGGGCAAGTGATATTTAAGCAGAAAAACAACAGGTACATAGAGTCATTACAAACTAGTTAGGGGGCGCCTGGGTGGCTTGGTCGGTTAAGTTTCCTACTTCGGCTCAGGTCATGATCTCACGGTCCGTGAGTTCAAGCCCTGCGTCAGGCTCTGTGCTGACAGCTCAGAGCCTGAAGCCTGTTTCAGATTCTGTGTCTCCCTCTCTCTCTGCCCCTCCCCTGTTCATGCTCTGTCTCTCTCTGTCTCAAAAATAAATAAACATTAAAAAAAAAAAAAAGAAATGCTAGCAGCCATGTATGTTTATTTTTCACTGTGTCATACTCAGGCTGTTGGCCCTTTCTCCTCCAGCCTGGAATCCTAGGGCAGTCATTATCCTTTGTGACAGGTTACCAGGAATAACCACCTCTCTGCCCAAATTTCCAGTCCTTTCTGGATTTCTCTTAGCTGCCTGATGCTGAAATTTTTGTCCCATTGACTGGTTAGAGTACCATAACTTGTGAGAATGAATGAAGTCATTAGGTCACCAGGGGGGTGCGAGACACATGGCAGAAGAGGGACCCAGAGTTGGGAGAAGCCCCAAACACTTTTTTGTGATTTCACTCAGAGCTGCCTCTGGGCCCATGGGGAGATGGGAAGGGTCTACCCTCAGGTAGAAGACTCTATCACTGTAGTTTATGATCCTAAGACCTCAGCTTCTTGAGTTCCTTTTTCTTGCTTTGCTCTAATGCCAAACCAAAATTAGGGGCTGAGTTTTTTCAACTTGGTACCTCCAGTGCTTCACATAGAACAATATAATTGTGGTGAGAAATGAGTGAATAGTGAGAAAATGAGTGAATGAATAACAGCCACTGTGACAACCACGGCATACACTCTCCATTGTGTGGCCATATGAAATAAATGTCTCCTAAAAGGCAATATGCCTTTTCTGTGCTTTCTTCCTGGAGATGAGCATGTGTATCTCACTATCTTTGCTGCTGTAAGAAGGAAGATGATGGGAATCCCAAAAGCTTCAAACATGCAGGCAAGGATATGGCAAAAAGGTAAGGCTATGGCTCTTTCTCTGTGTTACTCCAAAGCGATGGCTCAGAGGCCAAGAATGGCACTATGTTGACTTGAGCCCACTTTTCTGCCTTTGACCTACATCCCCAGTCATAATACCGACCAAGTCAGGTTGGTGTAGAAAATTTCCCTGGGGAGACCTACAAGCTTTCCCTTGTTAAGTGTGTGTGTGTGGGGGGGGGGGGGTGGTTTCTATGATGGGGAGAAAATGGAACCTGTTACCCCAAAAGCCAAACTCAATTAGTTTTCACTATGGTAAAAGAAAATAAAAGCAAGGAGAGATCTTAGTTCACAAAGTTTGTCTGTTGTATATGACTTCCCATTATGAGTGACTGTTCTAATGGCAAGAGGGTTTTAAAGTCTTTGTAGCTTGGGAATGACTGGGCATCCATTGATGGGCTTCCTCTGCCTTCACCTACTTCTCCATGAAAGCCTGCGTATACACACATACACACACGCACATGCACACACTGGTGTTCTCTTGCCAGCTCTGACATCTCCTTCTTACTGTTAATTTATGATTCCTCGGCCCTGGTGTCTGTTTCGGCTGATGCTAAAGTGACCAGTCTCCCTTTGGAGATTTTTGGGAAACTCCAGGAAGCTGGAAAAGATCAGGATGTGGAATTAACATCTGGTTGGGTGAATAATGAATACAGAGGGACACCTAAAGCTTGCCAGAGACCAGGGACACACGCTTCTTAAGGGGGAAGTGTCACCACATCTCCTGGGTGGCCCATTTTCTTCTTGATAGGAGAATGGACACAAGATTGCCCTAAAACTGGCTTTTTGAAAAGATATTTTTTTGACCAATACCCAGGGTCTCAACTTTAAAACTGGAATCTCTTGACCCAGAGTGGTAGGAGTAGGTATGAAAGTGAGAGCCACTAGGGAGTCCCAGGACCCCAACTAGCTGCTCTTTCTTTCTGGGGTCCTCTTATCAACCCCAAAGAGAATATCTGGATCACTTTCCATGGTGCTGTACTTTCCACAGGGCTGTACCCTGGCCATCCAGATGAGAGAAAGCGCATATTTGGGAGCATTTCTTTAAATACCAGCAATGTGTCTCTCTGTTTCTCACACTTCATGTGTAAGAGAGAGAGAGAGAGAGAGAGAGAGAGAGAGAGAGTGTGTGTGTGTGTTTCCTTCACTCACACCTTCTTTTTTTCCTTAAAGATTTTATTTTTAATTTAATTTAATTTTTTTATTTGAAAGAAAGAGAGAGAGCATGGGGAAAGGGGCAGGAGGGGGAGAGAGGGAGAGAGAGAGAGAGAGAGAGAGAGAGGGAGTGTTTCACGCAGGCTCCACACTCAGCATGGAGCCTGACACAGGGCTCAACCCCACAATCCTGGGATCATGACCTGAGCTGAAATCAACAGTTGGATGCTCAGCTGACTGAGCCACCCAGGTGCCCCTTAAAGATTTTTTTTTAAATCTTTTACTTTATTTTTGAGAGAGAGAGAGAGACAGCGTGTGAGCAGGGGAGGAGCAGAGAGAGAGGGAGACACAAAATCCAAAGCAGGCCCCAGGCTCCGAGCTGTCAGCACAGAGCCCGACGCGGGGCTCGAACCCACGAGCCATGAGATCATGACCTGAGCCGAAGTCAGACGCTCAACCGACTGCGCTACCCAGGCGGCCTTAAAGATTTTATTTTTAAGTAATCTCTATACCTAATGTGGGGCTTGAACTCACAACCCCAAGGTCAAGAGTCACATGTTCTACTGACTGAACCAGCCAGGTGCTCCTCACTAGCACCTATTTCTCTTCCTTATTCTTTTCCATTATCTCTCTTTCTTTGTCTCTCTAGTTCCGTCTCCTCCTACCTCTGTCTCACTCTCTGCCTTTATCTTGTCTCTTTCTCTCTCCTTTGTTTTCTCTGCTCAGGTTTCTCAGTCTTCCTCCTCTGCCTGTTGTACTGAGTTTGAAAAGTGACTCCCCACCCCCCCATCCTGCCACCAAATTCATGTCCTACCCAGGGCCCCAAAATGTGACCTTGTTTGGAAATAGGGTTGTTATAGATGAAATTGGGCAAGTTAAAATGAAACCACAGGGGAGCAGCATGGGCCCTTAATGCCATACGATGGTGTCCCGATAAGGAGAGAAGAGATTCAGAAACAGACTCATCCATGGAGCATCCATGTGATGACAGAGGCAGAGATAGAAGCGATGCAGGGCCACGCCGAGGAATGCCAAGGACTTCTGGCAATCGCCAGAAGCCAGGACGAGGCAAGAAAGGATTCTTCCCTGGAGCCTCCAAAGAAAACATGGCCCTGCTGACATCTTGAGTTCAGACTTCTAGCTCCCAGGACTGTGGAAAAATATGTTGTTTGAAGTCATCCAGTTTGTGGCAATTTGTTACATCAGCCCCAGGAAACGAATACATTTATCACTAGGTTTCTGCATATTTCTCTTCCCCGGCCACAGCTCATTTTTTCAGATACAAACCATTAACCTCATCCATCGCATTTCTGGCATCAGATATTGACTGGCTCTTTCTCTTTGAGGGCAGAGCTCACATCGGCTGGACCCGCTGCTCCACAACTGTGTGGGGTGCTCCGCTGCTACGAAGGGTCAGGGTTTGTGACTATTTCACGAAGGGAGCCTCCTTTTGACCTGATCCTCCCGAGAGAGTATGCCTCCTTCAAAAAGCGCAGAAAGACACAAGAGTCGGTTTTAAATCTCCATGTGGCCTTGGGCAAGTCTCTTAACCTCTCTGTGCTCCAACGTCTTCACTAATAAAAGAAGGAAACCACTTCTGACTTGCCTGCCTCCAGAGAATGTGGTTAATGTGAAAGAATCTTTGAAGGCGCAGAGAAGGACGCAGGGTAATTTTCCAGCCCTCTCTTATCCAAACTTAGGAAGCTGGGGTGAAAGTAAATAGTTATTGAACACTGAGAAATGACAGGGACTTTTTTGGAATATTATTACATTGAATCCTCAAAGCGACCTACCAGACAGGTGATTCCCATTTTTAAGTGAGGAGAAAAACTGACTTGGACAGAAGTGAAGAAATGTCACTTGCATGAGAAATGGGAAAATTCCTAATTAAACTCAGATTTCCTGATTCCCAGTCAAGAAGTTATTCTACTACATTCATTACACTGTGACCTTCTACTATGTTGCTTGATTTATTTTTTAATGACCTACTTCCTTCTTACCTTGTCATCTCAGGAGAAGATACTAACCCAGTAGAGTCTGAGTCCCTCTTGTAAGATGAGATTTTTACAAGTATGAATTTTACCAACATGTCTAGAAACCCTAGAGGAAATGTTTTGGTAGAGTAATTGATGAGAACAGACAAGGGTTCTATCAGGAAGTATAAAGGGTTTGGGTGTTTGTAAAACTGAATTTCTTTGTTAATGTTTATTTATTTTGAGAGACAGAAGGGGAGTGATCGGTGAGAGAGGAGAGAGAGAGAATCCCAAGCAGGCTCCGCGTTGTGAGCGCAAATCTTGATTTCGTGAGAACCAGGAGATCAGGACCTAAGCCGAAATCAAGAGTCACTTAACCGGCTGAGCCACCCAGGTGCCCCTGTAAACTGAATTTTAAGCAAACCTTTGGAAGGGACATAGGAAAGGCTGCATCCAGAAAGTAGGATTCAGAAGTCACAGTGGGAAAAAGCATACTGAGCCCATGCTTTGCAGGGGGTGGGAGGGTGGGGGGGGGACAGTTTGGAGATGTAGAATTTTACCTGCATGTGTGTGTGTCTGTGATATGTATGTTTGTGTGTCAGACAGAAAGAGAATTCCTTTTATGTCTTAGGCATCTTCTGAAAAGTGCCTGCTTCAGAAGTCACCACTTTCTCCCCCACTGATTTTTTCCGCTTTCTATACGTCTTCCCACTGGCTGAGTCTTTCCTTTCCTTCGGGAGCAACAGGAACGCGGGCTCCTTCCTTAGACATATTTATCTGGCATCTGACTCACTGTGGAGGGAGCAGACCCTTTTTCTTCCCTTCTCTAAGTCCCAATTGTGCCTTTCATCTTCCCACCCTGAGTGTGATTAGGGTGAAGAAAAGCTCGTAAAAAAGAAAATCAAACGTTGGGTAATTACGGCCCATAATTTGTTTATCTTTAAGAAGCCCACATTGGAGGAGCATTCTTCACTCTGAGGATCCCGGCATAGGCAGATGCATCATTTATACTGAAGTATATTATCTGCTGTGATATTTATGATGAAATGAGTTTGCCAGCCATCGCCTATCAGGTCATAAACATCTTACTCAAGCTTGAAAAATGGCTTTTAATACGATCTTGTTGCAAGATTGGGATGGATGTGCAATATGTGACTTTCCCACTTCTGCTCCCGGGAATAGGGTGTGCAGGGCTGTGTCCCAGGGTGGGGTCCATGTTTGTTAGCCTCATCTGTACCCCACCCCCTCATCGGTCCAGTGAGACCACAGGTCCTTGAAAACAAAGTCCATATCTTACTCATCTTTGCGTCCCTTGTGTCAGGCACACGGCTGATTGTAAACAAATCAATAAAATGGAATAAAATGAATGGATTCACATGCGGAGGATGTTTAGATTCTAGGAGTGTAACCTCAGGAATTCCTGAGGAAAAATAGAATAAATACTTAGCATCGCTTGAGATTATTTTTTTCCATTCATTTACCCAATTATGCATTTGCTAATTCATTCAACAAACGCTCATAAGAACTATTTGTGCAAGGCTCTGTACTAGGTGCTGTGTGGGCTAAAATGATGACTAAGACATGGCGTCTGCTTTCAAGTAGCTTATGGTCTAGTATCGAAGGTAAGACAGAAATAAATAGTACAGAGAGGATAACAAAGCCATCAAAATGCTATGAGTGTTCTGAAGATGAACAGATCACTGCTAGCCAGAGGCACAGGCAGGAGTGAGCGTTTGAATAAGATTAGAACGAATGGTGTTTTTGTTTTTTGTTTGCAAGTAAAATAAATCAAAGCTCATCTAGCTTTAGATGTTCCTAGGGAGTCGGTTGTGATAGCTAATGGAATCTAAGGAAGTACTCAACAAACAAGTCACAGGCAGGATTGGAAGCGGAGATCCTCTGGAGCCTCAATAGGGGAAAGTATGGCCCTTCCCTTGAGAGGTCCACTGTCCATGTGCTTCAGTGCCAATGATTCTGTCTTTCTTGACCAACCTTCAACTTCTGAGATATATGATTAACCAAGCCAGGAGCTCAGCCCCTAAACCAGTTAGCTATGGCCAGAGGACCTATCGCTAGAAACATGGCTGCCAAGACCCGCTTTGGCAGTGGAAACCGTTCCCAGGGAATAATGAATAAGAACTGGGGAACCTCTCTGGCAGGGGTCCTCACAGAGGGGTAAGATTTGGAAGTTTACAGACAACGGCACGGAGGACATCTCAGGTGTAGGAAAGTACAGGGCTGAAACCCTTCCCACCAGGACCCTTGGCTTTGGTTCCCATCTGTCCTTGTGGCCTCTGCTGTGTTCATTCACCCTCAGTTCTCTCCTTCCAGAGGGATTTGGGTACGAGTGTATTCTCCTGTGAACCCGTGAGTGAATGCAAGTGTAAGCACGAGTGACTGTGATCATGCATGAGCGTGAGTATGTGCATGCATGAACAGACGTGGCAGTGTCTGAGTGTGTGTGGGCCGGTGCGAGTGTGCGCATGTGCGTGAGTCTGTACGCGTAGGTAGGTGCGAGTGTGATTATGTTTTGGGCAGTGGGGTGGGGAGATCACAATCAACAGCCCGTCTGAACCTCCTCAGGCCAAATGAGCTTCTTCCTAGCACAGCTTTTACGCGCCATTATGCGAGAGGGGGTCCCTTGTCCTCCGCCTGAGAAAATCACTAAAATGACTAAATGTCCTCTTTGGTTACCCTGCCTTCTCTATGTGCCAGCCCAGACAGTGAGGAAGAGCAGGGGACACCCCCAGGGGACACCCCCCCCCCCCGAGCCCCGTCCTGCAGTACAACCACAACGTCTTCATGTCCGAACCCACTGATTTCTTTCCTGCAGCGGAAGTTCATTTCATCCTCTTGAACTTTCTGTATTTGCTCCTTATGATAATCCCTAGGCTGAATACAGCCACCTCCCTCTCTCTCCCCAGCTACTTTTGGAGGCAAAACAACTCTGGTTCCGTCCACTACTGTGTGCTCCCCTTTCCCAGTTCCCGAATGCACGCGCTGCTCCACTGTTAACGCATTCTGCTTCTCCAGTTTCTTCTTGCTTCTCTCTGTCTGCTGAAGCCCCATGTTTTCCCAACAGCTTAAGAGAGTAGACTTGGCTTCCTTCTCTCTACTGAGGATCAAATACAGATGTCTGCCTCCTGAGGAGGGTCTGTATGTCTCAGTAGAGAAGTCATTTGCAAAGGCTGATAGGATGGAGTATTAAAGTCCCCTATAATCATGGTATTATTATCTGTACATTTATTTATGTTTGTGATGAACTGATTTATATATTTGGGTGCTCTACATTGGGGGCATAAACATCTACAATTGTTAGCTCTTCTTGATGGATAGACCCCTTAATTATGATATAACACCCTTCTTTATCTCTTTTTACAGTCTTTGTTTTAATATCAGTTTGTTATTATATCTACAGTTTGTTTGATAGAAGTATGGCTACTCTGGCTTTTCTTTTTCTTTTTTTTTCTTTTGTCTTTTCTTTTCTTTCTTTTTCTTTTTTTTTTTTTGACATCCAGGTGACAAAAAATGATAGGTGGTTCTCTATCCCCTCAAGTTCAATCTGCAGGTGTCCTTGGGTCTAAAATGAATCTCATGTAGGCAGCATATAGATGGGTCTTGTGTTTTATCCATTCTGATACCCTACATCTTTTGATTGGGGCATTTAGTCCATTTATATTCAGAGTGATTATTGAAAGATATGGATTTAGTGTCACTGTGTTATCTGTAGGTTTCAGGCTTGTGGTGATATCTCTGGTCCTTTGTGGTCTTTGCTGCTTTCCATTCACAGAGTCCCCCTTAGGATCTCCTGCAGGGCTGGTTTAGTGGTCATGACCTCCTTCAGTTTTTGTCTGTCTGGGAAAGGCTTTATCTCACCTATTCTGAATGACAGCCTTGCTGGGTAAAGGCTTCGTGGCTGCATATGTTTCCTATCTATTCAGCACATTGAACATTTCCTGCCACTCCCTTCTGGCCTGCCAAGTTTCAGTGGACAGGTCTGCTACTACCCTTATGTGTCCATCCTTGTAGGTTAAGTCCTGTTTATCACTCTGCTTTTAGAATTCTCTCTTTATCTTTGCCAGTTTCACTATGGTATGTCATGGTGTTGACTTGTTTTTGTTGATTTTGAAGGGAGTTCTCTGTGCCTTTTAGACATGGATGTCTGTTTCCTTTCCCAGATTAGGGAAGTTCTCGGCTATTATTTGTTCAAATAAACCTTCTGCCCCTTTGTCTCTCTCTTCTTCTGGGACTCCTATGATACATATATTATTTCATTTCATTGAATCACTTAGGTCTCTAAATCTCCCCTCACAGTCCAGTAATTTCCTTTTTCTCTTTTTTATCAGCTCCGTCATTTTCCATCATTTTATTCCCTATTTCACCTATTCTCTCCTCTTCTTCTTCCATCCTTGCTGTCACTGCATCTAGTTTATCTTGCATCTCATTTGCAGCATTTCTTAATTCATCATGACTATGTCTTACATTTTTTAAATGTAAATTTTAAAAATTTACATTAAAAATTTTTTTTTTTTGAGAGACAGAGAGCACAAGCAGGGGAAGGGCAAAGGGAGTGGGAGACACAGAATCCGAAACAGGCTCCAGGCTCTGAGCTGTCAGCACAGAGCCCGACATGGGGCTCGAACCCACAGACCGTGAGATCGTGACCTGAGCCGACGTTGGACGCTTAACCAACTGAGCCGCCCGGGCGCCCCTCATCATCACTATTTCTTAGGTCTTTGATCTCTGCAGCAATGGATTCTCTGTGGTCTTCTATGCTTTTTTCAAGCCCAGCTATTAGTCTTATGACTATTATCCTAAATTCTTGTTAGATATATCGTTCCTATCTGTTTTGAGCAATTCTCTGACTGTCATTTGTTCCTGGAATTTCTTTTGAGGGGAATTCTTCCATTGTGCCATTTTGGCTAGTTTTCTTTTACATGTTTTAATAGCTTGCTATGTGTCCTGCCCCTACGAGCACTACTATATTAAAAAGGGGTCATCTGCTGCAGGGCCTGGCACTTCAGGAAGTGTTTTTGGAGTGTTGTGTGTACTCTGTGGTTGTGTATTTGGCTTCTCTATCCCACAGCTCATGGTGATGGATTGTTTGGGCCTTCCACCAGGTGTGCTTTGATTTGTTCATGGAAGTAACCCTGGGAAAAAGGAAAGGGTGGGGGGAACCTTATCCCACACAAAGAAAGAAATGAAAGGGACAGAAAAAAAGACCGGGCAGTGAATCAAAGAAACTATAAGGCTTAATTCAGAGAGAGAGAGAGGAAAATAAAGAAAAGGAGATATAGAAAAGGTGTAAAAAAACAGAGTAAAAATGCCTGATTAAACAAACAACAAGGACAGAGAAAGAAGAAAGAAAGAAAGAAAGAAAGAAAGAAAGAAAGAAAGAAAATATTTGTATGTATATAAGAATTGACCAAAAATCAAAAATGAGGGGCGCCTGGGTGGCGCAGTCGGTTAAGCGTCCGACTTCAGCCAGGTCACGATCTCGCGGTCCGTGAGTTCGAGCCCCGCGTCAGGCTCTGGGCTGATGGCTCGGAGCCTGGAGCCTGTTTCCAATTCTGTGTCTCCCTCTCTCTCTGCCCCTCCCCCATTCATGCTCTGTCCCTCTCTGTCCCAAAAATAAATTAAAAAACGTTGAAAAAAAAATTAAAAAAAAAAATACAGAAGGCCTGCACAAGAACGGCCTCAGTCTTAAAAAAAAAAAAAAAAAAAAAAATCAAAAATGAGCCTGATTCCAAAGGGAAAAAAATGAAATAAAAAAGAAGAGGGTAGAAAGAAAAAGAAGGGAAAAGAGAAAAGAACGAAAGAAAAGAGAAAAAATAAAATAAAAAAGAAACCCAGACTAACATACAAGAGCGCAGGACAGTTGTCTGTTGGTGCCTAGGACCAGCGGCCGTGCGGTCTGGAGGTGACCCCTCAGTTCAGCGTCAGTGTCACCCAGCACATATGGTCCCACCCCAGTAGACACGCCGTCACCAGGCACAGAGGGGCGGGGTTTGGCGGAAGCGGGTCCCCCTCCACCGGGGGTCGCTGTCCTGTTCCCTGAATCCCCATGTTGATGGGGGAGAAAAACGGCAACACCCAGGCCTTGTCCTTCCCAGACTGGGTGTCTCAAACCACACTGTCAGGTAGGCCTCACAGAATAGCCAGGCGGCAGGCCTGTCCAGCTCCACAGTCTCCGGCACCTCCCGGGCGCTCGGCTGGAATTCAAATCCAGTGTCGTAAACGATCCCTCTCTGCCCCGACTCGGTTCTGGGGTAGCGCCACTCCGCCCAGTTAACCAAAGGCCTCTGACTGGCGCCTGCAAGGTCTCTCGCCCTGGGCCGGGCAATACACCCTCTTCCCCCAACGCTGGAGGGAGGGGCCCCACTCGTTCCCAGTGCGCCCCCGAGGTCACTACCGACATCACCACGGAGATCACCATCGACATCACCACCGAGATCACCACCGAGATCACCACGGAGACCGAGATCACCACCGACATCACCACCGAGGTCACCACCGAGGTCACCACCGCGCTCCGGAGCCGGCTCCCCTCCTCCCAGGGCGCACACGGCAGCGGCTCTGGTTCGGAGAAAGTCGCGCACCCCTGAAAACTCTCACCTTTAGCTCCTAAGCCTGTTTGCAAAGTAGAAACTGGCTCGAATGTCTCGTTCCCCCACCCGTGGTCCGGAGAGGTTTTTCTCTTGTCCAAACACAACCCCACACTTCCACAGCCTATTTCCCTTCCTTTTTTCTCTCCGTAAAAGGGGCTTCCCCTCCCCCCACGCCGCGCCCACGCCGCCACCCGTTTTCTCTCTCCCAGTTCGCCCACACGCACCTCTGTCCCGCCAAGCTGTCTCTGTCCACCTGTGGAGCCTTTTTTGTCACTCCGCACACCGTATTCCTGGGTGTTCCAAGTGTTGTGACCTCCACGCTGCTGTGCTCAGGGACGAGGGCAAGCCCAGTCCCTCTGCTGCTCGGCCATCTCAACGCCTCTCCAGCGCTGGTAGGAAGGGATAGCGGGCGTGTGTGGTTGAAAAAACAACAGCCCTGGATCTCTTTCCTGGCATGCAGAGTGGACCCCACTGAGCGTGATGCATATATGTCTCACTGGACTTCTGCTCATGTAGGAAATATCTGTGGCTTGACCAAACGCTCTCGGTCCCCGCAGCCGCGGCCCCCCCCCCCCCCCCCCCCCCGTTGTTACGATGGGAGAGAATAGGAGTCTTGCCCACCTCTCCATGCCTTTTGTAAAAGAGCCATGTGGCTGGTTAGCCCTGCTCTTTATTCCCCCCTGGAGAAAGCTGGTTGTATGCATATCATCGCTGTAGCCCAGCAGGACAGGCCTTGGTTTATTTCTTTAATGCATATTATTTATTTATTTATTTATTTTTAAAGTATAATCGACATACAATCTCTTATTCGTTTGGGATGTACACCATAGCGATTTGATATTTTTATACATCTGATATTTTATCAGCTGAAGTTCATCTGTAAATTATTAAGCTTTCAGGAGCCAAGGTTCGCTCAGGGCCGCCCATCATCACCACCATAAGGACTGAGTGAGGAACTGTACTTTGAATATCATGCATAGCCCTTGGCATATCCTAGGCATTTAATAGGTGAAAGCCAGCTTGTGTTAGTAATTACAGCTGGAAATGGTAAATGTAAATTTTTTAGATAGGAGAGTTGGTGTTGGAGGTAAGAGGCCATGCTGGGTGGCTACTGTTCAGGAGAAAAGACAATGAGGGCAGTGATGATGGGGATGGGGAAGAAGGCAGAGATTCAAGAACTGTTAGGAGGCCAAGTCTCCAGGACTTGCTGGTCGACCAGATGTTGGAGGGAGGGAAAGACAGAGTCAAGGATGATTTCCAAGATTTACCTTAGCCAGCTGGGAAAATGAGGGTGCAGTTAACAGACAGAATGTTAAGGGGAGAAGGAGGCTTATGGGGGAGGCTAAAGCATTGATTGTTGTGCATGTTGAGTCTGGGGGCTTGGGGGACACCGGAGAGAGGGTGGACATCCAGCAGGCAGTGTGCCTTGAGACTGAAACTGAGGAGGAGGTTAGAATTGCGAGCTACACCCAAGCCCAGAAATTAGCGATGACGGTGAATGTCTCTTCTCGACCTCACTGGTCTCATATCTTCCTTGCTCTCTATTTGCATGTTTAGCAGAGTAGCACTAGTGTATAGAAAACCAAATTGCCTGGCCTGGATTCCCGCTCCCACCATGACATCTCCCCCTTTATGCTGCTCCCTCCTTTCGGAAGACCTTTCCACTTTCTTCACCCAGTTAATTCTCAACTCAGCCTTCAAGACTCAGCTCCAGGTTCAGGGACAAATATTTAAATCAAATTCTACAAATGGCTTTCAGGATCCCCATAGCCCTAAAGCAGATATACAAGCTGGGTTTGACAACTCGCCTGGAGCACATCAGCAGAGGCCTTGTGTGTCACTGGGTTTTCCTCTCTCTTTCCTCCTTTCCTTCTCTGCCAGGCTTCTTTTTCTTTTATGCCTGCAGTTTCATACGTTGCAAGCCTGGGTAGTGACTGCAAATCAAGAAGGTTCCCTCCCAGTGGACTTCTGTGGCGAGGTGCCCCGGGGCCACACTTGCCCTGGGATTTCTCAGCCACCCCATCGTGATCTGCATTGGCTAATTGAAAGTCAATTGCAAGTCAAAATGACAAACTCACATGGGAGAGCACGGTTATTTGGGCCCAGCAGCTCTGGAATCAATAACCTTTAATTGTGGAACTTAAAGTGAAATAAAAATAGAAGGAAGGAAGGAAGGAAGGGAGGGAGGGAGGGAGGAAGGGAGGAAGGAGAAGGGAGGAAGGGAGGAAGGAAGGAGAAGAAGGGGAGAAGGGAAGAAAGAAAGCAAGAAGGAAGGACTTATTGAATTACCACCGTGTACTGGACTGCACAAAAAGATATTGATCTACAGGTTCATTCAGTTTCCTTTTATCAAGCATCTACTCTGTTCCAGACACTGTGAATATAGAGGTGAATAAGCACTTACCCAGGCTTTGAAAAGCTTACAGTCTAGGGGGACAGATAGGCACCTAATGAATGTACAATGAAGTAATTATGATGTGCAAAGGCTGTAGAAGACCAGAGGAAAGAACAATTTTCTCTGGTTGGGGAGAAAGGTGGGTCAGGGGAGACCTCACAGAAGACTGATACGTGTTCCTAATCTGACTTGGGCCAGAAGAATACCCTAAGCAGAGATCTGCAGAAACAAAGGCACAGGAGCACACACAACGCCTGTATGTTTGGGGATTATTGAGCACTTTGGCTCAGAGTGGCTCCTATTTTCCAGTGCCCAATAGTCCAGCTCTCTGAATATTTACTTTCTTTATTTGCTTTTAATAATTAAGCACTAAGGAAGTGGCTTTGATTGTCAGTCTCACCCTTGAGGTTAATTAGACATTTCTAAATAACTTGCCAAATGCTTGCTTTTGTCCCAAGCTTGGCTCCCCCTTTCTTTCCCCTTTCCCCAAACACTGATTTCTCTGGAGAGCTCTTGTTGGAGAATTGACTAGAGCTAATTATTCCAGATAATTAAGATCGCTAAGCAAAGCCATTTAATTCTATTTCTTTCCTTCTTTTTTCTTTCTTTTTTTTTTCCTTTTTTTTTTTTTTTTTTGAGAAATGTTAATGCCTGCGTAGCACACCATCAATAAAACTCCTTTTAAAAGGTTACGTTGGCAGAGCGCAATATTGAATTGAGAATGCCTGGGATCAAATGAAATCCAGTAAAGATATTTAGCAGAGTAATGGAGTTTATTTGGGAACAAATGGCTTTTTCTTATCAGGGTTTGCTTTTACTTGAGGTAGTGTTGAAATGGGGAAGAACCCATCAGCCTGAGCCAATCATGTTAAAAGAAGTTTGTTTTTTGGCACTCACCTTCTGTGTTTGTCCTGCACCACCGTCCTCTGCCCTATCTCCCCTTCCTCCCCAAGCATGAGGTTTTTCACTCTGGATTCCCCCTCTTCTTCGTTCCCTTCCAAGCCTGCAATTCTCTCACGTGTCCTATGCATCACATAGATATGCCAGATAGGTCAGAACCCATCTTGGAGGAGGGTTGGGGGAGGGTTGGAATGTATGGTATTGGAGAAACAACCTGAATGATGTTGCCAACATGAAAACGTCTGGAGACCTCACAGAGATCCAGCTCCGAGAGGCTTGGCAACCCTCCACAGTAGTAATTGACCTGAACAAACCAGTCACCGTCCCCTTTAGACCAGGCATGTGGGCCCCACTAACCAACACCTATCCATTTATTATCTTCTACTTACTACCTCACCTGCTAGGCCCTGTGGGCATTCGGGTTTGAAATACCCGCTCTTTTCTCTTTCTTCCTTCCCCATTGTATCCACACTAGCATTTTCTCTTTTCTCAGACAGATTTTAATTTTGTGATAGGAAAACAATTTGATTAAACAAATCCACTTTTCAAGATTAAATGGCTGATAGTCTGCTCAACCCCACCAGGGATATTACATTTTCAAAACGTTTCACTTGATCTCTTAACTGTCAACATTTTGGGCCATGTGCCAAAGGAAAGTAAGGAATATTAGGTGTGGTGTGGGAGGAGTATTGTGGATAGCCGGGTTCTCCTGGCTTGTCTTCAGATGCTTCCACTGTTACAGTGTCCTTTAGTGGACAAGAATGGGCTTTGTAGTCAAATAGATCCGGGTTCACATCTGAATCATCACTTATCTCTGGTGACCTTCATGTGGTTTCTGACCCTCAGTTTCCACATCTGGAAATAGAGTTTGTTCTTAAGATTGTTGGAAGGTCCTGCTGAGCTGGCAGGTGGAAAGTACCTGAAACATAGCAGCTGCCCAAGAAATGTTCCTTTTTCTACTACCGCCTTTCCTTTCATTTGGGCCTGGGGATAGATGTACTGAATGTGTCTGGATGACTACAGATTCACTGTCTGATTTTTTTTTTTTAAGTTTATTTATTTATTTTGAGAGAGACAAAGACAGCGTGAGTGGGGGAGGGGCAGAGAGAGAGGGGGAGAGAAAGAATCCCAAGCAGGCTCTTCACTGTCAGCACAGAGCCTGACTCGCGGTTCAAACCCACGAAACCGTGAGATCATGACCTGAGCCGAAACCAAGAGTCGGCCACTTAACCGACTGAGCAACCCAGGAACCCCTGATTTTTTATTTACAGAGTATTCTATTTAAAATAAATGTCAGAAAACACATTCACCATTGGAAGAGGATGTGCTTAAATTAACCGATGAGGTGATGCACATACACGGCCAGAAATTTGCATGAAATGAATTGCATGTACCATAATTCACTCACTTCTTCATTCTTTTATCAGTGTATCTATTTATTCAACAAAGCATCATTGGGTATGGTATTAATCAGTTTTACTAGGTTATGATGTGATTAGACATAAACCCAAATTTCAGTGTCTTAAAACCAAGCGCTTACATCTTCATATTCTGTACTGATTACAGGCCAGTTGCGTTTACGGCCCTGCTCCAAGATACTTTCTGCCTTCTGGGACTCAGGATGAAGGAGCAACCTCTCTCTGGGACACACTGTTCTCCTGGCAGAGGAGGGAAGGGAGCAGCTGAAATCATGTAATGCCTCTTGAAGCTTCTTTTGAGAATTGGCTGTCACTTCTACTCATATTTCATTGGCTAAACGAGTCACATGATCATGCACGATGTCAATGGGCAGGGACACCACTCTTACCCCTGGGGAAAGCGCTGCAGGTCATGAGCAGTGGGGAGGGATTGTTAATTCTCTTACAGAGAAGAAGGAAGTGGATATTTGGGAACTGTACTCTACGCACTGGGCATAAAGACATGGATGAGCTATGGACTGTCTTCTCAAAGAACTCACAGCTTACAGAGGAAGATGGGCCTGACGGTGATTACAGTGGAATATAATTAATGGCTACAATACCTCACAATGAGCACTGATCTATGGGCTAATGCATTTACATGTATTAAACAGTTTAATTCTCATACAACTTTATGAAGTAGAACCTGCTATTATGTCCACCCCGTTTTGTAAGTGAGCGACAGAGGCATCCAGCAGTCCAGAAACTCAACTCGAGATCACACGAGCCAGGGCCGCCCGGCTGGCTCAGTGGGTGGAGCATGTGACTCTCGATCTCGGGTTGTAAGTTCAAGCCCCACGTGGATGTAGATTTACACAAAAATCTTTTAAAAAACCAAAATGCACTTTTTTTTTTTTTTAAAGATCACGCAAGCCATACATGGTGCTGCGGGAGCAGAGGCGTGTGGCTGGAGGGCCAGAGAGGGGTCAGACCACGGGGTCGGGTTTTATCCCGAAGTCTCTGGGGGAGCCATGGAGGGTGGATTTGGGAGTATAGGTTGGAAGCGGGGAGACTGGTATGAGGCAGTTGCAATGTGCTTCTCTACCCGCCTAACCCCAAAGGGATTTCCTATTAGGAAACGACTTTTCCCGTTCGCATGATCGTTTTCTCCTTGCTGTCGGCCTCTGTCTCCCAGGGGTAGGGGCGCCGAGTGTGGAAGGGGGGGCCGGTGGGCCCTGCGTTGGTAAAAGAGACAGCCAGTCTGAACTATAGCCAAGCCGTGGTCTTTTCTACCACATTGTACCCCACAGGTCTGCAGCCACACTGAGCATTTCTGTTGTCCCTCAGAAGCAGAATGTCGGCAGCTTTCTTTTTCTCAAGGGTATAGCACTGAATGTTATTTATTGTTCTTACTCTGAATTCGGTGGTGTCTTTTTTTCTGTTTCCTTCTGACAGATGATTTGCTCTTGAACAATTAACAGACTGAAGGCTGTGTTCCCTCTCCTCACGGGCCCCCGCCAGGCACCCTTGGGAGCACAAGAGGAGAAAAGCTTTCTTCTTGATCCTATTAATGCTGCCCAGCATCGAGAAGGATTAATTAACCCACCAGGTTTTGCTTCGTTACCAGGAAGAAGGAAAAGCCTCTGACAGTAGAATTCAAACATGGAGGCTGCAAAGATTCAGCCCTCAAGCGCCGAGAGCACTTCTGGGACTTCCACTGGGCCGCACGGCACAGTGGTGAGTGGGGTGGCCCGGTGCGAGTTACAGACTCTCCCAGCCCTTGTGTATCATCCTGAGAATTCATACCTCAGTTCCACAAAATCGACTGTTTACTCTGACCCGAGCCCCACAGAGGCCAATAAGAAACAGAAGCTTCTCGTTCCTCAGAAGCTCCCTGTCCAGTAGGAATTGGGGAGCTAAATCACACCGACTTCCGAGGGTGGTGAGAATTAATTAAATGCGGTACCATGAGTGAAAGTGCTTTGTAACTAAGCATTATGTAAATGTTGTTGTCCCTTCCGCATTGCTATTCAGACATTCAAACAATTATCGCACAGTTATTAGGGCAGAGGACTATAGGGCTAATGGTTATCTGACAGAATTTGAGGACACTGGCTTTGCTGTTCAGGAGGGTCCAATAGCCGTACACATTAAATAGTTTAACAACCAAATCAGGGCCTCAAAAAGTTTCATGTCATGTGCTGACCATGGCTGGTTGGCTGTGACCATCTGGAGTATCATGGGTCCTGAAGCTGTTTCCAGGCTCAATTTAGAAGGATGCAGCAGATTAGAAATGAATGCCATGGTCACAAGTTTGGCTCGTGGTGATACACATACTAGATTTTTCTAATGCTTGATATTAGGTAGCAAACTGGATGATAAAAATAACTGTTATAGGGACGCGTGGGTGGGTCAGTTGGTGAAGTGTCTGACTTTGGCTCAAGTCATGATCTCACGGTTCCTGAGTGCAAGCCCCACATTGGGCTCACTGCTGTCAGCTCAGAGCCCGCTTGGGATCCTCTGTCCCAACCCTCTCTCTGCCCCTCTCCTGTGCCTGCATGCATGCTAGCGTGTGCGTGCTCTGTCTCTCTCAAAAATAATAAAATGAAACATTAAACAAATTGTTATAACTGGTGGCACCCGTGTGGGCCTGTGTGGTTAGCAAATGATGTGGAGGAGCTGGTTAAAAGTTGAGTGTGGCCTTGAATTATGGGCAGAATTTCAGTGGAGAGAGAGGAAGGCTATTTCAGTGAGGGGTTGCAAAATGCAGATGGCCCAGCTGGAAGGATTGGATGATATGGTATATAGAACCCTGAACAGAATCAGGAGACCTGACTCAAAGCCTGAGTCTCACAGAGGTGAGCAGTGGTGTGGCTGGTGGTCCTATAGCCCTTATGGTCTCAGAGTTGTCACATATAAAATTATACAGCTTGACTTGATGCTCTTAAACATTCTTTCTGATTCTGCAAAACGGTGCATCTGTGGGCTAGATGAGCCTTTGCCAAATTGTACTTCATGGAACAATGGGTCCTTTAGCTGCTCTGTGAAAAATGAGTTCCATCATCAAATAATTTGGGGAAATTATGAATTCTGTAGACTTGTTGATTCCTATTCCTCTCCTTTCCATTCTTTTTTAAAAGTATTTATATATTTTTGAGAAAGAGAGAGAGAGAGAGAGAACAAGTGGAGGAGGGGCAGAGAAAGAGAGAAGGAGACACGGAATCTGAAGCAGGGTCCAGGCTCTGAGCCACCCAGCCATCCCCTTCCATTTCTTCTTGAATCAGTTTCAACTGGTCCTTAGAGTCGGTGTTGGTTTTTATTATAATTGCTACTATGATGGCAGTAAAGATGGGAAAAGGTGTATGTCATAGATATTTCAAAGTATAAATCAATCGAACTTGATGATTAATTGCATGTAAGTAATGAAGGAAAGAGTCAAAGCAAAGATGACAAATGTCTCAACCTAGAATATGGGTAGAATATGCCAGGGGAGTATTGATTTAAAAAGAGAAGTTGAGCCAGGTTGAGGGACACGGAACAGGGCTGCGGGAGGCCTGCAGGCCAAGTGTTTCATGGATTTCATAGAAGGGATGCATCTAGATTATTCACAGCTATGGACATTTGTTGCAAAGTTATGAGAAAAGGTGAAGATGGGGTTATTACTCAAGCAGCCACACAGTGTTTGGGTCTAGGGTGACCAGCCACCTTGATTTGTCCACACAAGAGTTTCAGTTCAAAAGTGGGAAAATGCTAGGCAAAAAGAGTTGGTTACTCTATCAGGGTATTAGTTTCCCTCACTCTAGGCTGGATAGCTGGATTCATAATCAAAGGGCAATGTATTCTGTTGCTAGCAATTTTTGTTGAGATTCTTCTGGACAGACTTCCAGTTAGTCCCTTAAGACGTGGCTGCTCTCTCTTGTGCCCAGCACATAGAGGGGCATCTTCAGCTTGTCCAGCAGTCTCTGGCCATTCAGCTACATCTGGATCACATTTGGTTCCACCTCTTCATGTAGTATGCTGAGTGCAAGTGGGGAAAAAGTAGTTGGGACCACTGTCATCAGACGGTGACCATCCTATTCATTTGAGGGAATTAAGACCTTATCGATTCCTTCCCCAGTCCATCCTGACTCCACCGAGTCCTTTAGTAAATTCACTATTGCAGCTAAAAGGGTGAAGCTTGTAAACAGCTCATACGTTTACTTTAACATAAACGGTTTTAGCTTCCCCTGTAGGATTCTACCGGAAGGTGCAGCAGATGTAGGGACCTGTCACTTACGATGGCTCTTCGACTTCCAACCAACAAAAGTGCATTTTGCAACATAAATGTCATTTTACGGACAGGAAAGTTCAGCAGGAGTGTCTGCCGTCCAGGCTTGCCTGACCCCAGCAGGAGGCACCAAAGCCTGCAAGTTGGGAGACCCAGCTCTTAACTTCTCCCCTTCTATGCTGCATTGTGTGATCACGGGCAAGTGGCCTAGCTTCTGTGGCTTTTGTTCTTCTAGCCTTTCAAAGGAGACAATGACCCACTCTCTGTAGCCTAGTGTCCCACAAAAGCCCTTCCTTCGTTATTGGTTACTTGGGGATTTCCAACCTCCAATCTCAAAAGTCAACACGAGCCACGCAGCTAACTTCAGAGGTTATAATTTGATATGACCGTGGTCTATATAAGAGGCCACCAGGGCGCCCTCCAGACTGCAAGCTAGTCAGAGCTCAGCCCTTGGAGAGTCCAGTTGGGAATGGAATGAACTTTGGCTTTCAAATCCCACTGACCTAGGGCTTATCCTCGAAGGCAGGCTGTAGCGTGGAGCATGAGATGGAGGGGAAGGTGGCAGGTCAGCCCTACCCAAGTATCGTGCAGTAGATAAAACCTGTCCTCAGAGTCAGATACATCTGGGAAAGTGAGTGATAACAGCTGGAAGTTATAGTCCTCAGGAGAGTATGTTAAAAGGGATCAGAGCTTTGTGCTAAAGGAGTATCTGGGAAGCACAGGAGAAAGAGCTGGAAGCTGCCCAAAGTACAGGAGCTGCGGCCGGAAAGTTGGAATACATGTTTGGAAGGTGAAGTCCAAGGTTATATCATTCATTTGGAGTCTTACCCTTTGGACCTAAGACTGTAATGAGGTCTACGTACCATTAGGTGGCGTTGCAAGAATGCTTTTTTTTTTTTTTTTCCTTCTTCTGGTCCTAAAAAGCGCGCTGGCGTTTGTCTCCTAGCCCAGGCTTCTACAAGCAAGTAACTTCATCCCTGCCCTCAGCATCTACAGAACGGTTTTTGGGCCCACGAGTGCCCGCCGCACGTGAGGGCAGGTGTGCTTGTGTGCGTTTTGCATATGTGCCTATCTATCGACGTGTGTTTTTCCTTCAATGTCAGTGACCGCGAATGCCGCAGCCGGGCCACACTGGCGGCAGCTGACCACACGGGGCCACACTCTGTGAAAATGGATTGCCTCTGTCTTTGCTTGATCATCGCTGGGGAAAAAGAATTAAATTAGATTTCAGGGAGTGCTCCATCTCAGCCCTTTACACAACAGACACATTTCCATAGAAGATGCTGAGTCTTCCGGTTTGCAAAGGCCATCTGGTTCCCTTGCCCTAGACGGACAGGGACTCCTCCCCACCCCCGTATCTTTGCCTACGCACCACAGTTCCGTGGCTGGTGGAGGCTTCTCCTCGTCCTGCTCTTCTCTCTTGGGGTATTAGCCACACTGTTCACCCGTCTTGTGCCTATGTACGGGACTTATACCAGCTTTCTCTTCCCTGTGGAGCACCCAAGAGGCAAAGGAACAAACCCAGCCTTTCTCCATTTACCCCAGTGCCCCTGAGGGGGGTGGGGGAGGAGGGTACATGTTGTCGTTCATAAGTCAAATCAAAGATAATGTCTTGTTCCAAAGGAAAATACCACCTGCTGAAAGAAACATTTAAAACTGTAGGAAAATAAATTCCATTTTGGCCTTGGTGGTCATCTTGTCAGCAGTTTTTCTCAATCTTCTGTCTCAAACTGAGCACCAAGGGAAGAATTTCACATGTATTTTCCTTGAATTTCTACCTCACATAAGGCACTGGGCTAAGGGCCACAGGAGAGACGCAGTTTGTAAAACTCAGTTATTACTTTGCAGTACATTTTACCCAATGAGAGATACATTAGCTACCTCAACCCCACAAACACATGCGTGTAACACACTCCCATGAGCGGTGGCCCCAGGTCAGGTCAGATGTGGGTTCAAACACACATCTTTCCTTCCCTGTGTGAAAAAAAAACATAACAAGTATGAGTGATCTTGCAGGAACACTACTGAATCTGCTCCATTTTGCACATTCACAAAAGTTGAGGCTATTTAGTCTAATAGATGAAAATGATACATAACGAGTATAGGACGTGAGGGAAGAAACAACATCTAGTGAATTCTGGGCTTCCAAGAAGGAGAAATTGCAGCCAACTGGGAGTAGGAAGGCAGGCACTAGGTAGGCATCATCATTTTTGACGGATGGCTACCCTTTTTTTCAAGGTATTTTTTCAGCTCAATTGACCAAATTGTATTGTACAAATAAAGTTGTAAAATTGATATTGAAAGTGGTGATTTGAGATAGGTATACATTGTGAAAAGATCCCCACCATCTAGCTAATTAGCATAACCATCACCTCCCCTATTTATCGTTTTTATTTATTGTTTTGGTGAGAACATTTAACTTCTACTCTGTTCGCAAACTTAAATTACATAATGCAGGTTATCAACTACAGTCACCCTGTTTGCATTAGATCCCCAGACCTCATTCTTTTTATAATGAAAATTTGTGTTCTTTTACCAACTTTGCCTATTTTTCCCACCCCCCATCCCTGGGCAACCGTTTTTCTATTCTCTGTTTCTATGAGTTTGAGTTTGACCCTTTTTTTTAAATTCTTTTTTCTTTTGGATTCCACATATAAAGATACCATGGAGAGTTTATCTCTCTGTCTGGCTTATTTCAGTCAGCGTTGTGCCCTCAAGATCCATCCATGTTGTCACAAATTCCTTCTTTTTTATGGCTGAATAATATTCGTTATGCATATATCACACTTTCTCCATCCGTTCATCCATTGATGAGCACTTAGGTTGTTGCCATTTCTTGGCGATTGCAAACAAGCCTGCAATGAACAATGGGGCATAGATGCCTTTCTGAGATAGTGATTTCATTTCCCTTGGATATATACCCAGAAGTGGAGTTGCTGGATCATATGCTAGTCCTATTTTTAATTTTTTGAGGAACCTCTATACAGGTTTTCATAGTGGTTGCACCAATTTACGTTCTCGTCGACAGTACAAAATTATTCTTTTCTCCACACCCTTGCCTCCACATCCTTTCATTAATGAAATTGTACAATATGAGCTCTTCTGCGACTCGCTGCTTTTACTTAACGTGATTTCAAGGTTCATCCATGTTGCAGCCTGTATCAATACTTCACTTCTTTTTCTAGCAGAAAAAATCCGTTGTGTGGATAGACCACATTTTGTTTACCCATTCATCAGTTGATGCACATTTGGGTTGTTTCCACTTCTGGCTACTGTGAGTAACGGTGCAATGAACATTCATGTACAAGTTTTTGTGTGACAGAAGCTTTTGTTCTTCTTGGGTATATACCGAGGACTGGAATTACTGGATCATGTGTTTATCTCTATGTTTAACTTTTTGAGAAACAACCAGTTTTCCAAAGTGTCTGCACCTTATTATATTCCCACCAGCAATGAATGAGGGCACCAATTTCTCCATGACCTTGTTATTGTCTGTCTTTTTGATGATAGACATCCTGGTGGGTGTGAAATGGTATCTCATTTGGTTGTGATTTGCAATTTCTAATTACTAACGATGTTGAGCATCTCTTCATCTTTTCGGCCATTTGTGTTTGTGGGTTGTTTTGTTTTGTTTTGTTTTGTTTTGTTTTTTTGAGAAATGTCTGTTCAAATCCTTTGCCCTCCTTTTAATTGGGTTCTGTGTCTTTTTATTATTGAGTGGATGGATGAGTTTTTGAGAGGCAGAATACAGGAGTAAAAGCTTAGCTATGGAGAAGGATGAATGCTAGCAAAGAATAGGAAATAAAACAGATTGGCTGCAGTGTAGCATTGCATAGGAAATGTGAATCCGTATTTAGCAGAGACGGCTGTCAAACATTTGTATTTATTTATCAAGTGGGGACAACAATGAGACAAAATACGATAAAGAGCCAGTCCAGTGTTTACACATTGGATAAGCTCATAAATGGAAGGTGATACCACTGCTGTTACGGGCTGCCTAAAGTGGGCTGGTCACCGATTTAGGAATATTAGGTATGATCTGGTTTAATCCTCCGTTTTATGAGCTATCCCATTTTCATATGAGGAAACTAATGATCAGAGAAGTGAAGTAGCTTGTCTGAGTCACTTAACTAATAAATGGCAAAGGTGAATTTCAAAGCCAGGTCTGTCAGCCTCTGAATGCAAGAAAGCAGCAGTGTACTACTTGGGAGATAAAATTCGAAAGGAAGGCTTGGGATCTTACGGTCCAGCTTTGACTCTTCCAGAAAAAGAGTTTACGCTTAACTTGGAGACATTGGATAGCTGCCATTTATTAGCTAGGGAGACTAGGAACTATATTTTGAAAACACAGAACTGGATGGTCGGGGGTAGGGAAGGCCAGAAGCTGGGAGGCAGGTTGGGAGGCTAGTAAAAGAGCCCAGCTGAAGTATAAAGAGGGCAAGGACTGAAGAGGTCACAGGGAACCCGGCTGGGAAGACAGACATGCAGTGGTGTTCTGGAGCCAGCTTATACTGGCTCTTGAGAACCAGTTATTAAATTTTCAGCCGATTGTTACACACTGCCTTTATTACGAATTAAATTGCATCAATGTACAATTTAACGCTTTACATTAAAAACAAAGGTAATATAAACTCAACAGTCATGGCTTCCTAATTATTTGACTGCATTTTACTATCATCTGTGCTCTTGAGGCTATTTTCATCTCTTTTACCTGTAGAGCAGAAATGCCATATGAATGGTATCACTGCACGTCTCTTCCCACATTCAGTGACGTCACGTTGGTAGCTTGAAATTGGCCACGACAGGGCACCTGGGTGGCTTAGTCCGTTAAGCATCTGACTTCTGCTCAGGTCATGATCTCACTGTCCGTGGGTTCAAGCCCTGCGTTGGGCTCTGTGCTGACAGCTCGGAGCCTGGAGCCTGCTTTGAGTTCTGTGTCTCCCTCTCTCTCTCTCTCTGCCCCTTCCCTGCTTTCTCTCTCTCTCTCTCTCTCTCTCTCTCTCTCAAAAATGAATAAACATTAAAAAAAAAAAAAGAAGAAGAAATTGGCCACCATAGAATATATATAGCCCCAGAATTGGCAAATCGGTAAATTGGGGGTTTTCTTTGGGGGACTGCTGGTTGTTAAACATTCACCACCTCACTGCTGGGGAGCAGAGATGTTGAGGAGGCAGAATATTAGGATCGAGTAGTTCTGTAGAGGTAGTGAGAAAAGGCAGGGACAGATGTGTGACCGTTTCTGGTCTGTGACATGTGCCTGGAAGTGCCGGCTGTCCCCATGCATGAGAGGAACATGGGATGTGGAGCAATGGGAAAGACAGACTGACCAGGAATGCTTCCTCAGGAAGGCAGGCAAGCAGGTCTGTCTCAGGGTCTGAGGTCAAAGGAAGGGTAGGTACAGGAAGGGTGGTAGACATGGGCCACCTAACTTTAGTCTTCGGGTACTTTGTTGGTCACCTGATTTCTTCAGCCATAGGATGGAGGGTGGAACTTTCCAGGGCAAAGACTGTTTTATCTGTGCCTGAGTGCTCTCTTCAGTGGGGGAGTGGGGCAGGGCAGGGGAGGGGGAGGGTCTGGTAGGTGCTACGTCGACAGGATTTGAATTGAAGTCTCCTTTCTGGGAGTCAAACTGGAACCACCATTGTCCATCTTTCTTGGAAGGTTAAGAAAAAATCTAACAGAGTCAAGGCCTCTGGGGGAGAGCAGGTGTGGCAGGAATCCAAAGTCTACTTATAGCTACCATGAGAACTTGGACCAGTTACTTAACTGCTCTCAGCCCCAGTTTTCTCATCTGTTTGATTAGAACACTGGACTGAGAACTTTCCCAGTTTGGGTTCTACAAGCCTTTGCCCTTCACACCATGTCTCCTCAACTGCAGGGCAGGCTTGACTGAGTTCTAGGGCTCTGCTCCCAAGATAGTAATTTATGAAACAATCATTCATCTGGCCATCATCCATCAGGTGGGAAAGGAGGGCCTGTGATCCTGTCAGCCTAAGTAAAGGCGACACAGAAGGGCTTTATCAAATGAAATGGGACGGATGGATGGCGGGCTTCCCAGTGTCAGGGAAATATTGATTCAGGCAAATATATGATCTATCGCATGAATATCTCAGAGGCTGTTGCAAATAGAGACACTGCAGTATGGAGAGTGTCTTTTACATGATGAAGGATGGCTTTTTGGTGCCGCATCATTGCAATGAGAAGTGATGCGCGGAGCCCTAGTCTCACTCGCCAAGCCTTGCATCATGGAAACAATGATGCTCTTTCATTACCACAGGTAAGTGGAGAAATATACAATTATTGTCCTAATAAAATCAGAGGAAAAGAGATGGTGGCAGCTTCCCCAGGGATCCGGAGTTGCCCGGGATTAGGCAGGCTAATTGGACTTTCCAGAAGCTGACTGCTGGAGGGAGTTTGGAGGTAACTGCTGACTCCCTGCATCGTCTCTCTTGCCTGACAGTCCGTGAGCACACAGGAGCCCCTTGTCGGGCCTTAGTTGTGCTAGTGATTGTAATTACCAGTGGAATTATCTTAATCCCAGATGACCCCCATCATGCTTATGCCACACCTTCTACCTCCCTCTGTATTGGCATTTGAACATACACACCAACCCGCTTTGCTGATGCAGGAACTGGACTCCATGAGGTCAGGAGGCTCATTGAGGCTATTCTGTCTAGCATGAGGGCTCAGACCAAGATCCTAAGTAGTCCAGGGCTGATTTCCACCCTATGCCAGTTTTGATGCATCATACAAAGCCTGCATCAGAGACTCCCCAGACCCCGTTCCAAAATCTCAAATGCTGCACTTCATCCATACTAGTATCAAAGAAAGAGACAGTTGGTTGTCAGCCTTTCTAGGGTGGGCTTGAGAGGATACACCTGTTTTCCAGTCTTAGCTGTGCTGCTTTCTATCCGGTGTGTTCCAAGTATTTACCCTTTCTAAGTGTCAGTTCCCACATCTATAACACGGAGATGAATTCATCCCAAGTGCATTAATTGAGCATCTATTATGTGCCAGGTACTATGATACAGATGCTGATAATAATAGCACCTACCTCACGGGTGTTTTGGCAAAAATGACATGAGATGAAGACAAGTGAAGAGATAAGCATCATGCCTGGTCAATGATAAACACGCAAGTGGCATTGGCAATGAACATAGGTCAAGTTCTTCTATACGTCCTTATTTTCTGCCTTTTATATGTATTTATCTGAGGACCTGATGAAATCTTGGGGTTCAGAAATAAATAAAATATAATCCCTGCCATTGACAAAGTCTGTTTTATAGCACAGATCATCTTGGGTTCAAATCCTGCCTCTGCTATTGGCATAACTGTCCAGGCTTCTGTGAGATGTCAAGATTATATATATAAAAGTCTAGTCCAGTGCCTTGAACACAGTTGGCATCCAGTTAATGATGCTGACTGTCATTATTATATTATTGTTACTCTTCTAGGTTATTATTAAACAGATGAACAGATACTTTCAATGCAGTGTGAATATACTAGAGGTGACAAAAAGCAAAGGGCCCATAAAGGGATGAGTTCATAGAGCTGGTTCTTGACAGAGACATTGACATTGCTCTGGAAAAAAAGGAGAAGAAGAGCTGCCACAGCAGAGGGAATGGAATTTGCAAAGGCCGGAATGTTCAGGGAGGAGGACAAGCTCTGTGGGGCTGGAGGAAAGGGATCATTGGGGAGGGTGTAGGAAGGTGAGGCCAAAAGATGGGACAATGTTGTCAAAGGCCCTAGAAGATACTAAGGAGTTTGTGTTGGAGAACCTGGCATCGAGGCCCCACTGCAGACATGCAAGGGCTTATTTGGGGACGGGAGACGCAGACCAGGCTTTGATTACCTGCCGCAGGCTGCTTTCATCCCACCTCACTCAGCCAGCTAAGTTCCCAATAGCACTGAAACTCATGCTCTCCTGTCCCTGCCATTGAGGGGCCGATTGTGGGCGGTCCATGCTCACTCACCAAGCCCCTCTGCATGCCCCTGTCTTGCCTGGAGCTCCACTGAGCATCTGAATTGACTTTCAAAAGCAGAAGGAAGAAAACTTCTGAGCCAGGCTGTTGGACCTACGCTTAGCAGAACTCAGTGTCTAAAGTGTCCGCGTTCCAGAGGCTTGAAGAAGGCTCAGGCAGGGTCCCGGTGGTTGATGCCTAGAGCGTGATACGGGAGATCCCGCCGACCAGCTCCCTGGGGTGGGAAAATAAGAAAAAAAGCAGACAGGAGCAAAATCTCTCCTGCAGGTTGAACCGAGTTAGGGAAATTTCAGATCCTCGTTTTTCTTCCTCTGCTTCTCTTTCATCTCTGCCGTACGTTGGGGGCATTTCCTGAGGGCCGTCTTTCTGTTCTGAGCTAATGACGGACTGTTTTCCACTTACCCCTTTGAGATCTTAGCACTGTTATTAACTTGTCAACAGGTTTCCCCTCCATTTTAATTACTCTTTCTCAGCAGCAGATGGTGGAACAGTGACACAGCTGATTTCCAAATCACTTCTCCCCTTCAGGAGTGGCTGCCTCCTCTTTCCCGGTGACCTCGAGTGAAACCCAGTCACATTGTCTGTGTGGCATCTTTGCTGACCCAGTTCTCTCCCTCAGCTTCCTTCGGCAGAGAGCTATTTTCCTTTGCTGCTTCTGGGGGTGTTTGAAGGGATGTCATACTTCTCGCCCCCCCAGGGCAGCAGTAAGTCTGTGGAACAGAGAATCCTGGCCCTGCCCTGCTTCTCCTTTCTGTCTTCTTAGGAACCAACTGCCCAGATACTATGTAAAAAGGAGGTGAAGTCGACAGGTATCGGCCCTCTCATTTGTTGTCCAAAGACTTCCAGGGCCTCTGGCGTTCCGTAGAACCCAGGGCCTCACAGCCCAGCGGGTTCTCCACGAGGTCGAGGCCTTTCCTGACTCCCCTGACCATGAATAGGTGGATGTCGGCAACCAGCCCACAGAAGACAAGGGAAATCTGCTTTCTCAGATAATCCCTACCAATGAAACTCTGGTTAATGGTCACTCGCTCAAGCTAATGCTTTTTTTTTTTCTTAAAAAAAAATTGCCTTATAAGTTTATTTATTTATTTATTTGAGAGAGACAGCGAGGAAGCAGGGGAGAGACAGAGAGAGAAAGAGAGAGTGAGAGAGAGTGAGAGAGAGAGAGAGAGAGAGAGAGAGAGAATCCCAAGCAGGCTCTGCACTGTCAGCCCCAACACGGGGCTTGAACTCACAAACTATGAGATCATGGTCTGAGCCGGAACCAAGAGTCAGATGCCTACCCGACTGAGCCATCCAGGAGCCCCTGTGTGTTCCCTTTAAACAAGAGCTCTCAGGATACAGTGCCCCCCTAACCTCTAGTGTTGTTAATGGTGGAGAGAGCCTTGTGGGCAGATGGGCCTCTGGGGCTCTTGAGCTGCGTTGACCTTGTAGGTAGCTGCCCCTGTCTGGCTGCATCTGCCTGCTTAGCTTTTACTCTGGCTCTGCTGAGAATCATCACAGGGATAACGGGGAATGATAAGTATCTCAAGTTTGTTCTGATGTGGCTTAAGAGAGGAGTGCCTTCTCATTTCTAAGATTCCTTCAGTCAGGACCTTGGAATTAGTCCCTGGGTATCTGGGTTGCCTTCTCGTATTATGTGTATATGATGTGACTCCCCCAAAAAATCATAATTTCCGTGAGGTCAGGTACACGTACTTATGCTTTTCTGCACATCATGTTAATTAATAGGTGATCTCTGTTCAAGGTCAAAGAGAGTCATTATTTTGACAGTCGTTTTATTGAATAGTTTCAAAACCCTGCAAGGATAGTTGTCACGATTGCCATTTTACAAATGAGGAGAGAGAAAGGTTGAAACGCACGGTTGGGGTCCCAAAGCTAGGAAGTGGCCGAATCAGGATTTGAATCCAGCTTGGCAAATCCTGTGCAGTTGCTACCACATCACACCAAATAAGGTAAGCACCAGCTCTCTGGATTTCCAGTCTAGGCCTCTAGGCTGTATGATGACTGACTCTGTATCACAGAACTTTGTGGTCTCATTTGTTTCCTGGCCAGTGCTGATCACGGTGAGCAAAGGGAGAGTGTGGGGAGAGGGGGGAGAGTCTGGGCTTGCAGTCTGATGACCCCACTTTACCACCCTTAATTAACTTAGATTTGACTTTATTTCAAAGATAGGCAGGCACACAGTCTTTTTCAAAAGGGACTCCTCACTTGAACTACAAACTCAAGAATGTGATTTGAGTGATAATTTGCTCCATTCCCCCCAGGGATGGTACAGTTTGGTAGCATTCTAGATGTGTGGGAAAGCAACTCATTTATTACATGCGATGGATGCCTGAGGACAGTGGTTCTCAAACTGTGGTATTTGACTCCTTGGATGTCCCTAAGACCCTCTCGGGAGGTGTATGAGGTCAAACAACTTCCCATACTAATACTGAGACGTTATTTTCCTTTTCCACTGGGTTGACGTTTGCACTGATGGTGGAAAAGTGGGGGTGTGTAAAGCTGCTGTTACTTAGGCACGAATCAAGCAGCGGCACCAGACTGCACTAGGAATCGTATTTTTCACCACCACATATTTGCAGGAGAGAGAAAAAAATCGATGTCCTCTAAGAATTCCTTCATTAGGTCCTTAAAACAATTTTTGCGTGACAAAGTAAGAGGTATTTAGGAAGTACTTTTGCCGCAGCCCAAGGTACCATGCAAATCTTGAGGTAAAGGAATTGTGCGATGGTTTGAGCTGTGGGTGAACCAGCGACTTATCCCAAAGAACAACGTTTTTCCTTGAAACGATGACAGGTAGACCAACTCTTGGTATTCATGTCTGGGCGTTTAACAGATATTTCCTAAAAGAGGGCATAAAGGGGACCGGTCAGTTCAAGGAAAAAACACTGACAATAATCTTGCCTAAGATGAAATTGAGCTTTCAAATGAAAATTAGGGGCACCTGGGTAGCTCAGTCGCTTCAGCTCAGGTCATGATCTCATGGTTCATGAGTTTGAGCCCCTAGTCAGGCTCTGAGCTGTCAGCACAGAGCCCGGAGCCTGCTTCAGATTCTCTGTCTCCCTCTCTCTCTGTCCCTCCCCAGCTCATGCCTTCCCTCTCCCTCACTCTCTCCCTCTCTCTTTCTCAAAAATAAACATCGAATGAAAATTAAATTTTGGAAAACCTGCATGTATCACTGTAAGCTTGATAGCTCTCAGGTAAAGGTTTTTCTGACGAGATTGATGGTGATATTGATAATTATATGATTTTTTGATATTGTATAATGAAATATGTCAACATTTTAAGATGTACATGTTTCACTAAATGAATATTTTCCAAATGACCAAAGCATGCTGTTATAAAGTCATGCGTGGATAAAAGGGCCATTCAAAGTAGAAGATAGGCCAGTAGATTTTAGCATTAAGAGAGTACATAAAATTCCTTTATATTTATTTTTAAAAGTTTATTTATTTATTTTGAGAGAGAAAGAGAGTACGTACATGAGCAGGAGAAGGGCAGAGAGAGAGGGGAAGAGATCCTAGGCAGGCTCTGCCCTGTCAGCACAGAGCCAGATGCCGGGCTCGATCTCACAAACTGTGAGATCGTGCGTGACCTGAGCTGAAACCAAGGGTCGGACACTCAACTAAGCCACCCCAGCGCCCCTTAAGGTCATTGATATTGATGAAATCTGAAGTGGGGTTTGTGAGCAAACGACTAAGAAAGAATTCTTGAGATGTTCTTTGGTGCAAAAAGGTGATTCTCTTCTAGCATGGGGACAGGACCCCCCCCCGTCAGAAAGAGCTGCCCCTGCAAAGGTGAGAGGTGACTGATTATACATTTTAAGTCTGCGGATGTAGCTATAAAGTAACTTTCTAAGGGATTTTGAAGCCAGGCTTTCGGGACCTTGAGGGGCTAGCTGCTGCTAAGTTAAGGTTACTTTTAGTGGTTAATAAAGCGTAAACATTAAGGTGCTAAGGCGGCTGTAAGTTCCCTGAGGAAGGTCACACTCTGCACATTTCAGGCATGTATCAGTGGGCTGCAAGCTCTAAGGAAGTTTAACTTAAAACTACATTTCTCTTGCCTTTGTTTCGCTCATCAATATGATTTCAGATTCCATGTTACAACTAACCTTTAAGGAACTATCATTTGTTGCATTTGGGGGTCAAACCAAAGAACATCCCCTTTATTGGAAGGGGCCATACAATTTTCCTCCCTTTGTGGGACTGGTGTTTTCTTTATTTACTCTGTCACAAGAACAGATCACAAAAGATTAAATAAAGAAGCAGCTATGCAAATCCAAATGTTTTCTATTAAGTCAGACACTTACAAGATTTGCAAAAGATAGTGAGCTCGGGTGGCCCGGTTGGTTAAGTGTCCAACTTTGGCTCAGGTCATGATCTTGCGGTTTGTGAGTTCGCCCCGGGTCCGGCTCTGTACTGACAGCTTGGAGCCTGCAGCCCGCTTCGGATTCTGTGTCTCTCCTCTCTCTCTCTGTCCCTCCCCGCCTCACTCTCTGTCTCTCTGTCTCTGTCTCTCTCTCTCAAAAATAAATAAACATTTAAAAAAAAAGATTTGCAAAAATTAAAACAAGGCACTATTTTCATTGTTTTTGGCAAAATGTTTTTATACAAATATACTGTTTTATTAACATCATAGGCTTATTGTTATTTTAAAATGAAACATTTTAAGGTTTCTTAATTGTAATTTTTAATATGGTAAATATCAATTCATATAGTCCATATAAACCAAAGCTCTTTGGAGTCCCCGATGATTTTTTTGAGTATGAAGAGGTTCTGCAAAAAAACAACTTTAAGACCCACTGCCTACAGTCTTAGGTTTAATTCTCTCACAGGCCTCACAACTTTAGGGTCAAAAATTCTGCACACCTTGCTATGAGAAAAGCAGGCAACCTTGTATTCTTTCCTAGCTTCTGGAGAAAAGGTAGGTGTACCGGAAGTAAGCTTCTTGAGAGAACTTGCTTGTCTTAACATTATTTTACTTTCTTATTTAATTGGTAGTGTTGTATTGAAAAAGGATTGTAAGATGTCTTCTTTTTCTTGAGCTCTCTGAAATGTCATGATTGGGTGCCTGGGTGGCTCAGTCGGTTAAGCGGCCGATTCGGCTCAGGTCATGATCTCACGGTCTGTGAGTTCGAGCCCCGCGTCGGGCTCTGTGCTGACAGCTCAGAGCCTGGAATCTGTTTTGTTATGCCCAGAATTCGTGATCCCCAAAGACCACTAGGGAGCCGAGTCCGATGCAAAAGCAAAAGAACCTTTATTCGAGCTAGCTCGAGCTCAATCCCCTACCTGCACCGACGCAGCGGTGAGATACCAGGGAGAGAGAGCGAGTTTCAAAAGCACAAAGGTTTTATAGGGGTCTAGGGGCAGTTGGTGAGGTAATGGCTGTGGCCTCAGCCGATTGGCTGGGGAAGGGTCGTGGCCTCAGCCGATTGGTTGGGGAAGGGTCGGAGTCCTGTTACGCAGGTCGCTGGGCGTGTTTTGATCAGAAAGTTTGAACGGGTGAGCGGGAGGTTACTCAAGGGGAGGAGGCGCAGTCAGGTTTCTGTGAATTTCCGGGAAAAGGGGTCATGTCGGGGACATAGTCACTCAAGGTGGAGAACACAGAACAAGATGGAGTCGGCCAGCGTAGGCCCGCCCTTTCATTCCCCCCTTGTCATGTAACTTACGGACCCAATCATGGGTCCGGCTGCATTTATGGTGACAAGGGGAACAGAGTTTAGAAGTTTACGCCAAGTTCTGGGAAGCATGTGTCCCTGGGGTGGCTCTGGGAGGTCTAATTAAGTATTGTCCCTGAGCTGGTATCTATGATCTGCCAGGTGATGTTTTGGGGGGTGTGGGGACTCCCGGTAGCATGAGCAATGACAAGCAGAGTTAACAGAGTTACCAATATTAGGTGGGTCGAATGTGCTGTAGCTTGAGCTTGAGCTTGAGCGGGTTGTGTTGGTCCCGACTGATGGCCCATCGCGTGACGAAGTCCTTCTGGATCGAGGAGGGGTCCGCTGGCTGAACGTGGGTGTGATGGACCCAGGTCGCGATGCCGTCTACTTTGAGAGCGGTGGGGGTTGTCAGCACTACAATGTAGGGTCCCTTCCAGCGCGGCTCGAGAGTCTCTCGGTGGTGCCTCTTGACATAGACCCAGTCTCCCGGCTTGTACTGATGAGGTGTCGGGGTCGGGCCAGCCTCGTAGATGGCACGGAGGCGCGGCCAAATATCCTCGTGCGCCCTCTGGAGCCCTCTCAAGGAAAGAAAAAGTTCTTGATCTTTAAACTCTGCAAGAAGTTCAGCTCGAAGGCTGGGAATAACAGGGGGTGGCCTGCCAAACATGATCTCGTAGGGAGTAAAACCCAGAGTGTAAGGAGTGTTTCTAACCCGGTAAAGGGCGTACGGTAGGAGAGTCACCCAGTCCCCGCCAGTCTCCATGGTTAATTTGGTAAGGGTCTCTTTTAGGGTTCTATTCATTCTTTCTACCTGTCCTGAGCTCTGGGGCCTATAAGCACAATGTAATTTCCAGTTTGCCCCCACCGCCTTGGCTACTGCCTGTGTTACCTGAGAGATAAAAGCTGGTCCATTGTCTGATCCTACCATGGCAGGAAAACCATACCTGGGTAAGATGTCTTCTAGTAGCTTCTTAGCCACCGTCTGAGCCGTTTCATGCTTGGTTGGGTATGCCTCCACCCAGCCAGAGAAGGTGTCTGTAAATACTAAAAGATATTTATAACCATACTTTCCTGGTTTGACTTCAGTGAAGTCGACTTCCCATTGGGCTCCCGGTCTGGTGCCTCTGAGCCTGGTTCCTTTTTTATTTGATGTGGCTTTCGCGTTGGTGAGTTGGCAGGTCTTGCAGGCAGATACAACTTGCTCTATTTTGGTGTCCTGTTGGTGAATCTTGATTCCGGCATGTCGGATTAAGTCTTTTAATTTTCGGGCCCCCATGTGAGTAGACCGATGCATGTGCTCTAATATTGAGACTCCGAGCCGGTCTGGCAGCACGAGCTCCTTGTTAGGTGTATACCACCATCCCTTTATCTCCTGGGCCATGGGGAGTTTCTTGATCCGCTGTAACTCCTCCTGGGAGTATTTGGGCTGGTCTGGTAAAACTGGGTCTCCCGGGTCTGGTAGTTGTATGGTCATGGTGGGGACTGGAGTAAGGGCTACTGCCTTGGCTGCCTGGTCAGCCTTTCGATTACCTCTAGCTACTGGGTTATCAGCTTTTTGGTGCCCTTGGCAGTGGATAATGGCTAGCTTGGCAGGAAGCCATAAGGCCGTAAGCAGGTTAAGTATCTCCTGCTTATTTTTTATAGTCCGTCCTTCTGCCGTCAGTAACCCCCTCTCCTGATAAATTGCCCCATGAATATGAGCTGTGGCAAATGCATAACGGCTGTCTGTGTAGATGTTAAGCCGTTTTCCAGCTCCCAGCATCAGCGCCTTGGTGAGGGCTATGAGCTCCGCTCGCTGGGCTGACGTTCCGGAGGGTAGAGCCTCCGCCCATACGGTGTCCATTTCGGTGACCACCGCTGCACCCGCATACCTGTGTCCATCTCGCACAAAGCTGCTGCCATCAGTGAACCAAGTAGCCTCGGCATCGGGGAGGGGCTGGTCGGTCAGGTCCATCCGGAATCCATGTACTTGTTCCAGGATTCCCGCACAGTCATGTAGTGGAGCACCTAGGTCAGGGTCGGGCAGCAGGGTTGCAGGATTGAGGGCTGCACTGGGGTGGAACCGCACTCGTGGAGGGTTGAGTAGGAGGCTCTGGTAATGAGTCACACGTGTATTGCTCATCCATCTATCAGGAGGCTGTTTCAGGACCCCTTCAATGGCGTGTGGGGTTGTGATCCAGATCTCCTGTCCTAGGGTCAGTTTGTCTGCATCCTTGACTAGGAGTGCTGTCGCCGCAATAATTCTTAGGCATGGCGGCCAGCCGGCAGCCACTGGGTCTAGTTTCTTAGACAGGTAAGCCACTGGGCGGTTCCAGGGGCCTAAGGCTTGAGTTAGAACCCCTTTTGCTATTCCCTTATGTTCGTCTACAAAGAGGTGGAAGGGTTTCATAATGTCTGGTAGGCCCAGGGCTGGGGCACTTAGGAGGGCCTTTTTTAACTGATTAAAGGCAATTTCTTCTTTTTCAGTCCATTTAAATGTTTTCCCCTCTTTGGTAGCTTCATATAGGGGCCTGGCGATCTCAGCAAAACCTGGAACCCAGAGGCGGCAGTAGCCGGCTGATCCTAGGAATTCCCTCACTTCTCTTCGGGAGGTGGGAGTAGGGATCTTTAGGACAGTTTCTTTTCTGGCATCTGATAACCGCCGCTGTCCGCCCTCCAGGATATATCCCAGGTAACTTACCCTCTCCCTGCATATCTGAGCCTTCTTCGCGGATGCCCGGTACCCTAAAGCCCCCAGGGTAGCCAGCAGGTCCTGGGTCCCTCGCTCACAGTCTTTGGCCGTGTCAGCAGCAATCAGGATGTCATCTACGTACTGTAGGAGGGTGAGGCCAGGGTGCTCCCTTCTGTACTCACCCAGGTCCTCGTGTAGTGCCTCGTCGAAGATGGTGGGTGAATTTTTGAATCCCTGAGGTAGCCGTGTCCAGGTGAGTTGCCCACTGTAGCCCTCCTCCGGATCATGCCACTCGAAGGCGAACAGGGGTTGGCTCTGGGGTGCCAGCGGCAGACTGAAGAAGGCGTCCTTTAAATCTAGTACAGTATACCAGACCCTGGAGGGCGCCAAGGAGCTCAAGAGAGTATATGGGTTGGGAACAGTTGGGTGTATGTCCGCGACCCTCTTATTTACTTCCCGGAGGTCTTGTACCGGTCGGTAGTCATTTGTGTGAGGCTTTTTGACCGGCAGTAAGGGGGTGTTCCAGGCAGACTGGCAAGGAACTAGTACCCCTAGGCTTCGTAGTCTCCGGATGTGTGGCTGGATCCCCTTCCGGGCCTCCTGTGACATGGGGTATTGTTTGATCCTTACCGGACTCTCTCCTGGCTTGAGCTCTACCAGGACTGGGGTCCTATGAGCGGCTAGTCCCATCCCCCCCCCAGTCTCTGCCCAAACCGAGGGGAATTCTTGTAGCCATCTGTCTATATTATCCTCTCTCGGGAGCGCCTCCTGGTGGAGGAGGTATTCATCCTCCAGTTTCATGGTCAGGACCTGGATGGGGTGGCCCTTGCCATCGGTGACCTGAGGCCCCCCTTGTCTGAAAGTTATCTGAGCTCCAATCTTGGTCAGTAAGTCCCGTCCTAACAGCGGGTAGGGGCATTCTGGTATTACCATAAAGGAGTGGGATACCCGGCCCGTTCCCAAATCTACTGTTCTTCGGGTAGTCCATGAATACTGGCTCATACCAGTTGCCCCTTGTACCCAGGACTTCTTGCTGGCTAGTTTTCCTTGTGGGGTGCGGAGGACCGAATGTTGTGCTCCGGTGTCGACAAGGAAGTCAACAGGGGTCCCCTCCACTTTAAGAGTTACCCTGGGTTCGGGGAGAGGGTCCGAACCCCGACTCCCCTAATCACTTAGTTCATCTAGCTCTAGGACTTTTACTCGATCAGTCTTGCTTCCTTTCCCGCCGGCCCTTTTCAGACAATCTCGGGCCCAATGCCCTATCTCCTTGCAGTATGCGCACTGATCCTTCTGCAGCCTCTGCTTCCCCCCCTTGGTGGTTCTTTTACCTTTTCTTGCGTCGTCTGCCAGCTGCCAGAGACGGCGGTCTCGTTCCTCAGGGGAGTCAGCAGTGGTAGCTAGTAGTATTCTCGCCAGGTCTCGAGTCTGCTTACTGCTGGCAGCCGCCATGGCGCGAGCCTGCTTGTCCTCAGGAAGCTCCCGGTTATTATATACCTTTTCGGCTACCACCAGTAAGTCCTGCAGACTTTTTTCTCCTAGTCTATCTATTTTCTGTAATTTTCTCCTAATGTCTATGGCCGATTGGTTTACAAAGGCCATGATAACAGCTGCCTTGCTTTCCGGAGCCTCTGGATCCATGGGGGTATAGGTACGGAATGCCTCCATGATCCGTTCTAAAAAGGCAGCCGGAGATTCATCTTTTCCCTGTTGTACATTTCCTACCTTGGCCAAATTGGTTGGCTTTCTAGCAGCCATTCGGAGACCCCCCATTAGAGTCTGGCGGTAGACCCGGAGCCTCTCCTTACCTTCTGCCGTGTTGAAATCCCACTGGGGCCGAGTTAAGGGGAAGGAGGCATCTATCTGAGCCTGGTTGGTGGTGGGATTCCCGTCTGTGCCCGGAACTAGTTTTCGGGCCTCGTTGACGATTCTTTCTCTTTCTTCAGTCGTGAACAGGACCTGCAAAAGCTGCTGGCAATCGTCCCACGTGGGCTGATGGGTAAAAAGAACAGAGTCTAATAAATCAATAAGCCCTGCCGGTTTCTCGGAAAACTTAGGATTCTGAGCTTTCCAATTGTAGAGGTCACTAGTGGCGAAAGGCCAATAGTGATGGGGCTGGTTCCCCTCCGCGTCTGGGGGTCCGGTGGCTCGCAGGGGCAGAATAGTGGAGTCGGCGGCGGAGGCGGATTGCTCCCTCTGAGCCCTTTGTCTGGTGAAGGGCGGGCTTCCCACTGGAGCGTTTCCGCCTCCCGCTCTCGGAACAGCGTCTGCCTCCCCCGGAGGGGGAGGATGGTGTTCTTCCAGCATCCTAGAGGGGTTATACGAGGGAGGAAAAATTAATTCTTCTTCAGTACCCCCCTGTAAGACAGGGTAGAGGGGTGCTGAAGGCTGGATAAGACTTTTCTTCTTCTTTGTCCCCTGCAAAGCAAGAATGGGTTTTGGCTCCGGAGGGAGCGGGGCTAGGAAGGGTTTAAGCCAAGAGGGTGGGTCTTCCACAAGGTCCTGCCAAGTGATAATGTAAGGGAGCTGATCAAGATGGCCCGTCTTAGGCTGAGAGATGATACTCCTGACTCGGTGGATGGTAGGGAGGTCGAAGGTCCCCTCTGGTGGCCATCCGACATTGAAAGTTGGCCACTCGCTAGAACAAAAAAACTGCCACCGACCCTTTCGGACTTCCACACTGAGGTTGTTAGCTCTTCCCCTCACATCCTTAAAGTGATCAATCATAATACTTAGAGGAGTAGTCTGAGTCTGTCCCATAACGTCCGTCCAGTAAGTCCACAGAACAAAACAGAGAAACACAAAAACAGACAAACAGAGGGCCCCTAGAAAATCTTCCAACTCCATGGAAGCAAAACTGAAAGCTAGCTTAGACATTTGAGGGGATTCCACGTCCCTCCAAAACCGATGAGGGGATTCCACGTCCCTCCAAAGACGACGGCCTCACGCCGACCAGCGGGAGCGACCCGCCTCGTCTCAGACCTTTGAGGGGATTCCACGTCCCTCCAGAAGGGAGAATCGGAACGTCTTCCGAAACTCCCGGCCCGTGGTCCTCCAGTGCGTCCACTTAGACCGCGTCGGGCACTACCAGAACTCCAGAAGTGAGCTCACACAGAAAAGACAGAACAAACAAACAGACACTAACCGTGGCCAGTCAGGCTCTCCGGGTCAGGGGTCCCTCAGGGGTCTTGGGGATCCCGGACGAGCCCCCAAATGTTATGCCCAGAATTCGTGATCCCCAAAGACCACTAGGGAGCCGAGTCCGATGCAAAAGCAAAAGAACCTTTATTCGAGCTAGCTCGAGCTCAATCCCCTACCTGCACCGACGCAGCGGTGAGATACCAGGGAGAGAGAGCGAGTTTCAAAAGCACAAAGGTTTTATAGGGGTCTAGGGGCAGTTGGTGAGGTAATGGCTGTGGCCTCAGCCGATTGGCTGGGGAAGGGTCGTGGCCTCAGCCGATTGGTTGGGGAAGGGTCGGAGTCCTGTTACGCAGGTCGCTGGGCGTGTTTTGATCAGAAAGTTTGAACGGGTGAGCGGGAGGTTACTCAAGGGGAGGAGGCGCAGTCAGGTTTCTGTGAATTTCCGGGAAAAGGGGTCATGTCGGGGACATAGTCACTCAAGGTGGAGAACACAGAACAAGATGGAGTCGGCCAGCGTAGGCCCGCCCTTTCAGTTTCAGATTTTATGTGTCCCTCTCTCTCTGCCCCTCCCCCACTCACGTGCACGCTAAGTCGCTCTCTCTCTCTCTCTCTCTCCCTCTCTCAAAAATAAACATTTTAAAAAATAATAAAAAAAAGAAATTTCATGGTTATTTCACATTGTTTGTTCTTACCCATTCCAATTTGGTAGATCCTTTCAACCTGGCAACTCAAATCTTTCAGTTCTGGAAAATTCTTTGGAATTGTTCCATGTTTGCTTTTGTGTCCTCTGTGGCCTCTTTCTAGAATTCCTTCTATTTGAATATTGAACCTCCTGAATCGGTCTTCTAATTTTCTTATTCTTTCTCATTTTCCTTCTGTTCTTTTTTTTCTTTCTCCCTTCTGGTTTACTTTCTAGAATATGTCCTCAATTTAACCTTTGAACTCATACAGCATGTTTTATTTCTGCAACTGTCTGGTTAATTTCCAGGAGCACTTTTTTGTTGTTGTTCTTCTAATTTCCTTTCATCACAGTGCGGGTTTCGTAGATACAGTGTCTCTCTTGCTCTCTTTCTGAGAACACTAATGATACAAAACTTTAAATGTTTTATTTTCCTGGTATGGTCTGTTTCCTGCAACTTACTATTTTCCCTTTGATCTTTGTGTCTGTCTTTCCCTTAGGGGATTCCTTCAGTGTTCAGGAATCCTTGGTCACCTGCTTATCTTTATGAACAAGCACTAAAAAGCACACTGAGATCTCTAGATACACGGGTGAGGTTTGCTGACCACTTGGTGGTCAATGTTGGCCATTTATTGGGAGGCCTCCACTGTGAAACTCTTTAACTTTCTTTTTGGGGTGTCCTAGAGGTGTTTCTGGTAGAAATGTCTTTCAAATATCTATTTTGAAGGACTTGCTGAAAGCTTCTGGAAACTGACTGGAAGGAGAAGGCTAAGGGCTACAAAGTATAAATGTTCATTTTGTGCTTGCTTGCAGTATGACCCCTGTCTTCAACTCTGGTTGATATCTACCTCTCTAAAGACCGCAGAGATTAAATCTCCAGTTTTCCTGGGCTTGAAAGAGACAAGTCTTCCAGGTACTTGGAATGGGGGAAGAGAACTAGCTGTACGTTACTTTAAAAAATAAATTATGTCACTATACAAGACAATACAAAAGCATACAAGTGATAGCTATGTAAATAATGACCCTTATTAATAAGGTGAACATCAGTTAAGAGCTGGGACATTCCAAATGTTTTTGTAGCTACATCTGTGCTCTGCCTCTTTCCCACCTACCAGCCTCCTTTACCATCTCCATGTGGAGGTAATTACTATGATGGATTTTGTATTTATCATTTCTTTGCTTTTAAATAGTAGTTCAATGTATATATCACATATGTGTATATCCACAAACAATGTATGGTTTAAGTTTTGTTTTGAGCCTTTTAAGAATGGTAGCATACTATATGTAGTTCTTCTATAATTTGCTTTTTTACATTTAAGATATGTTTCTAAGAGTATCTGCTTTTATTTATTTTTTTAAGTTAATTTTATCTATCTTGTGTGAGAGAGAAAGCGTGCGCGCAGGGGAGGGGCAGAGAGAGAAAATCACAGGCAGTCTCCATGCTGTGTGCAAGGAGTCCAACCTGGGACTGGATTCCATGAAGTAAGTATGAGATCATGACCTGAGCTGAAATCAAGAGTCAGATGCTTAACCAAATGAGCTGCCCAAGTGCCCCCTAAGAGCAACGGCTTGTAAGCGGCCTTTAGGTCAATCCTCCTGTTTGAGGTTCCAACTTCATCCCCACTTCCAGAATTGCCTTGTGCTGCCAATCCCTGAGCTTTTGGAATTTCCTCATGTAAATTGCCTTTCGTGTTGGATATCTCTACTACCAGCTTAGGGTTTAACTTTTTCAAGGTTGCTAAATCACTGTTACTATTTTTAGGTGTTTCCCAGCTTCTAAAATGTTATTGCTTGTGCCTTTTTGTTTTCTTTCAAGATTTACCCTTTAAAGAGATTTGCAGTAATATTAATGAGATTTGGGGAGGGAACAAATGTAACTGTGATTAATCGGTCATGATTATTTATGAGTCTTTACTTCCTCCCTTCGAATGCATTAAAATCACTCAGGATGGTCCAGCTTTAGCACCTTTCAGTTGTCCTTTCTGCCACCCTCACTGTCAGAGTCTGCTCTATAGGCAGATATATGTGCATGCGTGCATGTGTGCGTGTGAAAGAGAGAGCACAATCGTGTGTGTACAAGTATGCAGGTAGGTCTCCAGTGCTCCTTTTTTGCTGTGGGTTTCACGGTGACTTATTCAAGCATATTGAATGGCCATTGTCTGTCATGCATTATAATAGGTGCATAAGGTGCATCACCTAGTTATGGTTCCTTTTCTCAGAGAGTTTATACTACAGAGAAAGAAAAATGTAAACCCATGAAAAAACATAGCGGATATATAACCACCATGAAATTGCAAGCCCTTCAGACTGGGTGGTGTAGGACTGAACAAGGGGAGAGAGAGGAGGAGGTGGGCGTGGGTCAGAACTCAGAGAGGAGGCAAGGCTTTTATGAGGCCTAAGGGCATACTTTGGAGGAGAGAAATGGAATGGAAGCCATTCCAGGAGGGGACACCTCAGTGCACCCCCTCCTTGGTCTACTGAGTGCCAGCTAAGCTAGCATTCCATTCTTCCTTCAGCTCACTTCAAAACTCACATTAAAATCTTGCTTCCTCGGGCAAGCTTTCCTTGAGTCCTTCAACCAAATGACCTGCCTCCTCACACCCCTGTCTACAAAGTTCTACTCTCAGCACGAGCTGTACTTTTCCTTCTCAATTTCTCCACAGATTTTTAATTGTACGTTTATCTGTGTGATTAAATGATCTAGTATCTATTTTTCACATTAAACACGAAGCTCAAGGCAGAAGACATTTGTGACTATATCACGGGTGCTTAGCACAATGCCTCGCATGTGGAGGAAATGTGTGGACAAGGAAGGGTGGGTAGAGCTAGAAAGAGTTTGAGGTGCCCAACCTCCAAATGGCCCCCTAGTGATCTCCGCCTCTTGATATTCACACCTTTGTGTAGTCCCCTCCCATTTTGCACTAGGTAGTCGTGTGTGACCAAAAGAATATGCATATCATTTCTGAGATTGGGGTATGAAAAAGTACAACTTCTACCCTGGATTCTTTCCCAGTCTATTATTTGCCTTGGGGCAAACCATCTCCACATCTTGAGGACACTGGGCAGCCTTGTGGAAAGGCCCACGTGTCAAGGAACTGAGGTCTCTACCCAACAGTCAGGGAGAGAGTGAGGCCTCCCAACAACCACGTGACTGAGCATGGAAGCAGATCGCTGACCCTGAAGAAAATCCCAGCCATGGCCCATAGCTCGACAGCAACCTCATGAAAGATGCTGGGGCAGACCAATCAGCTAGGCCGAATTCCTGATCTCAGAAACCGTGTGAGATAATTAATGTTTGTTTTAAACTGCTAAGTTTTGGGGTAACTTGTTACGCAGAGATAGGTAACCAATACAGGGCTTAATGAAAGAGAAAGGTACATTAGAATAATCCTGCTGCTTCTTTTGATAATTTTAAACAATGCTCATTTGTGGCTTCTTCTGAGGGAATTTTGGGTCTTGGACCCACCCCTTTGGAGAGCCTTCATTTTTGTCCCAGCTAGTCCCTGATTGGATGCCTGTCTCTATTCCCATGTTTCAATGGTCTGATGCTTAATAAAGGAGCTCAGACTGTATTCACAGCTCGAACCTTTTAGTAGATTAAACATCTCTAGCTGACTGAGTACAAATTTCTTTAGGATGAGGGAGGTCCTTGTCTAAGTTGAGATTTACAAGGATGTCTCATCTTGAAAATCCTTTCTCTTGAAGGAAGGGAGAAGGTTTGTTAAATGTGTGCCCCTGAAGGCCACATGGGCATCACTTTGTTTCAGACTCAGGGGAAGTGGCTGCCTTTAAGAGGCCATGAAAGATGAATGTCTGCTGTGCTTCTGAGGCAAGGTGGAGTCAGTGGTCAGGAGCTCAGGTTAGGTTTGAGCCTTATTCTCCTGTCACTGGCTGTGCATCACGTGGCAGCGTTAAGCCTCAGTTCCCTCACCTATAAAATGGGGGTAATGCTACTATTCATCGTCATAGAGTTGATGGAAGAATTATATAAGGCAACTTATTTAGCACGGTGCCCAATGAACCATGGTGACTATTTTGATTACAAATGACCGAATAAGACTGAGTCAGAAGCTAGTGTCAGGCTCCATATTTGCCTGTAATTAACTGTTTAATTTGGGCCAAAGGTTTAACGTCTTGATACCTTTGTTGCCTCTTTTATAAAATGAGGGGGTTGGGCAAGTCAGTATTTTTAAATTTTTTTTTTTTTTAACATTTTATTTATTTTTGAGACAGGGAGAGACAGAGCGTGAACGGGGGAGGGTCAGAGAGAGAGGGAGACACAGAATCAGAAACAGGCTCCAGGCTCTGAGCTGTCAGCACAGAGCCCGACGCGGGGCTCAAACTCACGGACCGCGAGATCATGACCTGAGCCGAAGTCGGCCGCTTAACCGACTGAGCCACCCAGGCGCCCCAAGTCAGTATTTTTTAAAGTGCGATCTGATTTGCATCTGAATCACCCCGGTGCTCAGTAACATAAGGCAGATTCCTAGGTCCACCACAGTCCTGCAAAATCAGAATCTCTAAGCGGAGCTCAGGAGTGTATGTCTCAGTCAGTTCCTTGGTGATGCCTGTTGTGCATTACCTCCTCTACTATTGTCTGGATCTATAAGATGGTCTTAAGTCCCTGGTATCAGAAGGAACTTCCCACAATGGCCTGGAGGATCCTTCAGAACATGAATTGTCCATCAGGTAGGTAGATTTAGGTTCTTCCTTAGCCCACGCCAGGAATTCCAGATCTGTAGAATGAGTGTACTTCTTTCTTATGCCCACAGGAGGTCAGTGAAACATTAGGCCTATCCGTCTGAAGATTTCAGAACAAAAGAATTTTGAGCAGTGCTCTCCTGGAAGTAGAATGCTTCCGTATTAAAACAAACAGAAGCCTTATTTACTCATATGCTTCTCAGGTGAGTGTTTGAGGATCTATGCAGCCCCATTCCAACAGCGCCCTGCCCTTTATAGAGGAAGGTACCTTAGCTTTCAGGTTCGTAAACTTGACTCCATCAGTAGGTTTTCTAAGATAACTGTCCTTGGAGCCCTGGGAGTCATTTTAAGGCAGAGAAAGCTCTGCTTTGAATTTCTCCAGGGCATCTCTTTCGAAGAGTTCAAGATATCTGGCCTGTGCTGTTTCACACAGTTACCCAAATGGATCTGGGCCAGAAGGACTATTAGCCAGAGATGGGACAATGGAGGCTCAGAGAGGCTAGACCATCTGACGGAAGACACACAGTGGTAGAATGATCAGGCCCCAGGTCTACCACCTCGTCATCAAGGGCCTTCTTTACAAGCTATGATTAATTTCATGGGGGTGTTCAAGCCAAGTGTTCTTTTAGCCAACTTACACCATCCTGTTTGTCTTTTATGGAGCTTCTGTCTGGAGCTCAGCAGTTGGTCCTTCCCCTAAGCTCAGTTGCTTTCTCTTCTTTTAGGACCACAGTCATCAAATGAGAGTGGAAGAAGTAGGATTATCAGGGAAGAGCCCACAGTAATGTGCATATGGCTCTGTATCTACTTCCTGAGCTCCCCATCACTGCCCTGGCATAAGACCCTGGGCCCCTCCTCAGAGCTGGCTACAGGAGGTCAGTTGGTGAGTTGTTGCTGAAGAACTGAATAAACATTCAGTGTTCACACTAACTTAAGACCTTAAAGGTCACCTCCTTCTGTGGTTTTCACACTTGTTAAATGCCCTCCTTCTTAAGAGCTAAGTGGCACCCCGTTGTGGAAAGCAAATACACTTGGCAGATGTTCTAGTGGGCAGCCCAGCGTCTTGCTTCGTCTTTCTTCTCTTTGGCCGTTGCTGGAGTTTGAAGGAACTCTTCACATTTTGAGAACTGCAAAGCTGTAACCCAACCCACAGGTTTGAGATGAAGGTGGGGCCCAGATAGGAGCAGTGGTTTGCCCAAGGCCCTGCAGTGAGTGTTTGCGGAGCATCACGTGCAGAAGAGCTTTCCCATGGTGACAGCGGAGCTCGGGCCTCCGGCCAAGAGCAGAACAGGCCTCCTCTTGCCTTGACGTCCATCATCCCTGTCCCTTGGCTGGGAATTTTATCTTCTCACCGCTCCACCCACCCAGCTCTTACTCATCCTTCGCCATTTAGCCTAAGCATCGCCTCCTTTGTGGAGTCATCCTCAACCGCCCGTGCCAGCTGAACCCCTCCCATATTTCCACAGCCCTTTGCCATCCATATCAGAGCAGTTCTCATGTTCTACCTCATTGATCTGTGGGTCATTCACTGCCTGTAATCTGCCTCATTCCAAAAAGATTCCAAACGGATGGCTTAACAATGTAACTCCAGCACCCAGCAAGTGCCAGCACATAGTGGGTGCTTCAGTATTATTTTGAGGATGTAAGAATTATGCAGCTGGGTAGAAATCAACCTATATTCTAAGGCAGCGTGTCTCAAATTTAATGCATGTTGAATCATCTGGGAATTGTGTTAAAATTTAGATTTTGATTCAGGAGGTAGAGTTTAGGGACCGTGATTCTGCATCGAACAAATACCCAGCGGACCCTGGTATTGCTGGTATTCAGACCACATTTTCATGTCATAAAGGAGGGAAGATTGCAGAATGCTGTTAACCGTACTAAAAAGAGATAGGAAAGTTGGATAAATCAGGGACTGCCAAGGAGTGCAGAGAGCATCCAGAAGGAATGCAAACAGCTGAAACTCAGAAGCAGTCTTAGAGAAGTGCGTCTGGTTAGCAGCTCCAGTCTGCCTGGGGCGTGGCCAAAAATGGACTTTAGCATTGTTGACTTTGGCAAAATTCAAAGCTATCAGGAAGTTCTCTCCCATCCAGCAGGATGGGGATGTTCAAAAGGGAAGATAGCCTGGGAATCTCTTACTAATACTTTCTCACATTTGGGCAGGAATACACATTTTACAAAATGCTACGATACACTATCTTCACAGATTCTGAAGACAGAGGTATGACACTCCATTGTGTAGAGGAAAAACTGAGACTCACACACATACACAAGGCTTGCCAGGGTAGTTCAAGCCACAGGCATTGCTGAAAAGGGTACTGAGATTAGATTTTCATTACGTCTTTTCCTAGAGCACTTCACCTTACTACTTCACTGCTACAGGTTGTTTCAGTAATCTTCTTCCAGGCAAATTGGGACCTTGTCTGAGTTGTTTGTTATCAAACCATTAACACCTACCGTGGTGTTTTGCACCTAGAAGGTACTCCATGAATATGGGTTAAATAAGTGAATAGAGTTTGAGCATGGGAGGGCCTGCACTCATGCACTCCATCAAGATTATAGGTTCCGCTGATTACAACATAGCACTAATGAGGTCAAGATTGTGGGTTCGGTTCTGCTGTGTGAGTGACACAGCTTTGCCCTGTTCCCCACCCATGCCTCTGAACATACACAACCGCCTTCATGAAAATATGGCACCTATTAGCGATTCAGGAACTTGGTGAGAATGTGAGTGTCCAAAAAAACCAACTCAAAGTATGTGCAGGGAAGGGCAATGGCATCTTCGATGCAGATGGTGACTCGGGTCATAAGCATTTTGACATATCACCCCTTACCGGTGATGCTCTGGGTCAACTCCCTTCTCTGCTACCTGCTGAGGAATAGCTATCTCTGAAGTGTGTAATGATCTGAGAACACGGAGCCTTGCCCACCCAAGGGGTTAAAGAGGGAAAGCCGGCTTACTACCATTTCAAAGGCAAGACTAGATCCGCTATTTGCATTTGTTTAGCCCTTATACTCCTTTGGATTGCTTTCTTGCCCCTGATGTCTTGTTCCTCAGAAAGCACTAAAAAATACTTCAAAGAAAGGTCGCAATTCACATAAGATCCAAGCAAACTGCAAAGGAAGCTGAGAAACATAGTATTTCTGTGTGCCCAAGAAGAAGGAATAGGATGGATGACCATCTAGCCAGTCTCTGTCAAAATCGCCAAGTGAGTTGTCCTCATCTTCCGTTTTTTTTTCTAGACTATTCTATCCAAGCATTGATTTGAAAAATGAGTATCCATAATAATAGCCGACATTTTTTGAGCACTTGGTATATGCCAAGCACTATGCTAATTGCCCAGCACACGTTATTTATAAAAACCTTACAAGCAACTTATGAGGAAGACGCACTGCTTATATCTTCAGTTCATGGATAAGGAAGAGGAGACCAAGGGAGGTGAGTGACGCCCCAAATTGCGGGACTGGAAATTGGAAGAGCCAGGCTAGGACCCAGGTCTGTCTGATTTCTAAACCATTGCATGATACTGTTAACTGATACTTGGCTTCCTCCTGATAGGACCACCTTCTTTGTGATTCTTTCTTTGGAAGTTCCTCATTTTCCTTGTATCGCTACCACTATCCCTCCTCTAGCTCCAGTGCGGAGACTAGGTTGGCATCCTCCAGGCATTTGCTCTTGCTTCCACCATTATTGTTCAGCTTTGTTTCTTCACCCGCCCCTCCTCCTTTGACACCCACGGCTTGGTCCGTGTCATCTATTGACCTAGCGGCTGTGGCCATCACTTCACAGAAGTATTCAGCATCTGGCCTCCCATCTTCCTCTGCAAGCCATTTCCTATCATCATCTGGGCAACTTCAATGTCCATGTGGATGATATGTTCAGCCTTAGAGTCTGTTTTCCACACACAAGTTCACTTCAGCCCCTCTCAATGGAAACATCTGGAACCTGCTGTCACTAAGGGCTGTTTGGCTTCTACTTTCTACCTCTCCCGTCAACCTCATCATCAACCTTGTGGAGCACTTCTCCACCTGTGTAGGCCCCTGCTCTCTCCTAGTCTCACTTCGCTTCCTGTATAGTGTGGAATCCATGCACAGCTGTCTCACAAGAGCATTGAAGAAATAAGTTTGGATAGGGTCACAGTGCAGTGAAGAATCTGGAAAGGAAAGTCAGAGGATTCCCTAAACTGTGGGAATCCCAGCCCTGGATCTGGTCCATGTAGTCAAGTTTTTCTCAAGGTATGATCTGGTGGACCACCTTATTAGAATGATGTAGAAGTCCTTAAAGGCCCTGGCCCCATCCCAGGCCTCCTGAATCCGATTATTTGGGGATGGGCCAAGGTATCTGCATTTTCAATGAAATCCAATCGATTCTCATCTAATTTAAGGTTTGAGGATCTCTGATTTAGGCCGGTCAGACACATCTCCCCCAGAGGAGTTAAAAGTCCCTGTCACCTCCTAATTCTATCCCCATGACTCACTCCAACGTGGACAGGGTTCACACTTGCCAATCAATCCATGTGACTTTTCTTTAAGCCCCTTAGAACCGACTCCACTCCTTTCCCTGAGGGGCCTGGAGTGAAACAAGCATACTGGGCTCAGAAACAAACAGAAATTCCCCCCCCAAATCCCCATCTCCCCCACCTTCCTCGCCGTCGTCCCCATGTTGAGAAGCAGCTTCAGCCCCTCCCTTCTGTGTGCCCATGAAGGGGAGGGCCAGGGTGATCAGGAAAGTGATTAATCTACCGGGGTAGGCATCAAGAGATAAAAATCCAGTCTTTTATAACTTGTTAAAACCTGCCTCAGGGAGAGGACAATAAACCAGGACTCCCTGTACTCGGAAGACCTGGGTACTTCCTTATCTGCGTTGAAATAAATCAGATCAATTAAGTTCCCTGCAGAACATAACGTTTCTCTTTCTGCTCTGCGCTTTCCAAACAGCTACTCTGCCCCTGGGGTCTCCGCAGCCTCCTCCCAGTGTGGCAAAGATGGGGCGTTGCTACTCAGTTTCTGGGACAGCGGATTCTAGAATTTGAAACCACACAGGTTTCAGCTCAGAAGGCCTGGTTAGAATCCAAGCTCTACGCCTGTCCTGCCGCAAGACCTTGGGCTAGTCACTAAACCTCTGACTCTATTTATTTCCTTAGCTTTAAAATGTAAATGATCCTACTCCTCTTTACCTTCTCATAGGGCTTTGGAGGACAAAGGAGATGATTCTTCTTTTGAGAAGGGTAGAGCCGTGAACTGTTATGAGCAGGAGTCGTCATGAGCAATATCCCCAAGCGCCGTCCCCCTTTGCTTCCACCTGTAACTGACAGACTGCCACCTGCCGGGCTCCTGGCGGTCCGCAAGCGTGGGTGAGCGTCAGAATGCTGCCATCCTTACAAACTCACATTTCCTGGTGCTGCCGGAGAATCAGTGGTGCTCCATGTTGTTCTAGAGCAAATGGACCAATGGTCCAGGTATCCTATCCAAGCAACCCTGTGAGGAGACGAAGAGGGCTGGCCCCCTCATGAGGTAGAAGGTGAACTCTGTCTTCTATCACTGTCCAGGGAGCTCTGGGTTTGACTTTACGGCTGCTGGTGTGTATCGAGAGATGGGAAGCTACTGATTCAACTTCCTGATAGGTTTTTTTTTTAAGGTTTATTTATTTTTGAGAGAGAGAGAGAGACAGAGCATGAATGGGGGAGGGGCAGAGAAAGCGGGAGGCGCAGAATCCAAAGCAGGTTCCAGGCTCTGAGCTGTCAGCACAGAGTGGGATGCGGGGCTCGAACTCATGAGCCATGAGATCATGACCTGAGCTGAAGGTGGACGCTTAACCAACTGAGCCACCCAGGTGCCCCCCCCCCACCCCCCTGCCCCAATAGTTTTCAAACACACTTGAGTGAGGTTTGGGGGAGTTGGACAGGCTGGCTGTTCAGGCTGTTGGATGAGGGATTCCTGGCCTGGGCCTCATCTCAGTCTCTCCTCATACTTGTCCTCCTGACTCAGCCATCACCACCCTTGGTCTTGTTGTCTCAGGTCCCTGAACGGAGGGAGACTTATGTGGTCAAATGTTTCTGCCGCACTAGGACTGTCACATGTGTAGCAAGTTCCAACCCCTTTATATTTTTATTTTCGAGAGCTTCATTGTTTTCTTCACCTGAAAATAATTCTTGGCCGGCAAGAATTTCAGAAGCCATGGCAGGGGCTATGGCCTCAGATAACACTATAGTGTAGCTACACTGAGTGTAGCTGGACCACTTCGCTTTTTGAGAAACTCTTAACCAGGAAAACCATTACAGCTCATCATTCCCACCCAAGGGGACCAATGGCTCTTTTTAAATTATAAAGATGACGTCAGGGGCACCTGGGTGGCTCAGTCAGTTAAGCGTCCAACTCTTGGTCATGATCTCAGGGTTTGTGGGTTCGGGGACGCCTCAGCCCCGGCCCTGGGTTAGATTCTGTGCGGGGATTCTCTCTCCCTCTCTCTGCCCCTCCCCACCTCTCAAAATAAATAAATAAAAATTTTAAATCTAAATATTTTTTTAAAAAAGATGATGTCAGTCTCCCACTTAAAACTTCCAATGTTTTCTCGCTGTACTTGAAATAAAAGCTAAACTCCTTACCCAGGCCTTTGCCTGCAGCCCTGGGCTCACTTCCTGATTTCACTGCCTCCCATACTGGCCTTCTTTCTGCTCCTCAGTCATAAACCAGCCAGGATCATGCCCGTCCTGGGCCCTTTGCAGTGACCATGTTTCTGCTTTGATGCTACTTTCCTCTCCCTTTACATGATGACCTGCCTCTTTCTTGCCCCCAGAGCCCTCCTTAAATGTCACCTTCTCAGAGAAGCCCTCCCTGACTACTTACCCGCTATTGCCTCTTTCTGTCACCTGCTCCTATTTTCAGCCTCTGCAGAGCACTTATCCCTCTGACATTCTTATTTCTTTCTTTATTTCTGTCTCTTTTCACTAGAATGGAAGACAGATCTCACGTTTGCTTCTGTAGTTCTGCTCCTAGAACAGTGCCTGGCACATCATGGCCCTCAGGAAATATATAATGACTCTGAAGGACTTGCCTTTATACAGCTAGAGACCCATTTCTTAGGTTTATTTGTGTTTTTTAGGAATCACTACACCCAATGTGAGGGTCCAACTCATGACCCGCAGTCACATGCATCTCCGCCTGAGCCAGTCGGACAGTCCTGTAGCTGGAGACTTTAATCCTGGGCCTCTACCGCATCAGCTGGATGTTCAGAGTCTCGCTTTCTTCCTTTGTTAAATGGTGATCGTAACACCGACTTTGCAGAGTTGTAAGTATTTAATAGGGAAGAATATGTAAAAGTGCCTGAAATGTAGAAGAGGCCCACAAATTAACTTATAATTAATTAATTATAATAATTCCCTTCTCTGTCTTCCTTTCTTTGGCCCTGGCTTTGCCACTTATGAGTCCTGTGGCCTTGGTGAGTCATTTTCGTTCTCTGGGCTTGATGAGTGGGAGGGATTGTTACCGGGTCATCAGTGCTGACGGCTCCAGTTTATTTATTTTTTTTGGTGAAAGGAAACTAAGTCTTTTTTTTTTTTTTTTTTTCTTTTCCCCAGCCACGTGGCCGAATGGGCTTCTGTAAGTTATTCCAGAGATGATTCTCCTTTGGCTAAACGGGCGTGGTGGGGGAACTGCAGGAAGAAAGCTAGTGGAAAGGACCACCCTTGGAATACTAAGCAGCATCTTAATTTTTCCTGGAATTGGCAAGCTTTATATTATGGGTCTGCTGTTGGCAGGTGTGGGGGGGAGAACCTTGATGGTGGCTGAGTTAAATATGGCTGGGATTTACAGTGAAATAAAAGGTGCCAGATTAATAGGGTTTCTTTTCTCTGAACTGTAAATAGGAAGCCCTGGTGCCTGATCGGCTACTAAATCTCCAGTCCCCTGGGCTTCCAGAAGGAGAGGTCTGGAAGCACCCAGCTGGCAACCGAAGGTCGGGGCAAATAATGATCTCACCAGCACTTTTGCTCTCTGCCAAGGGAACTGGGTTGAAGGGCAAAGGGACCTATCACATTTGCAGGGTGTCTGCCTCCGCCCCTGCACATTGGCTCAGAACCCTTGTGCAGTCGTCTCACGGGATGGCCTGAGTCAAGGGCAGCAGATGAAGAGACGGAGAGAACGCGGGCCGGGGGCACCTTGGTTCAGCCGTCTGGAGTTATCTGAACAAGTCTGATGAGCACCTCCTCTCCTTCCACTCCTAGATGAATGCTGTGGAGCGATGAAAAATGGCCCAGGGCCTGTGGCAGCTGACGCCACCCCTGTAATCCACTAGGGACATTGACTTTGAGAAGACACCCTCCGGCATTTTAAGGAGCAGGGCCAAGGTACAGTGCAAAGAATGGAGTCCTCACTGGCTTGGAGTCAGGTGGAGGAAGCAGACAACAGGATGCAGGCTGATCTCATGGCCCCCTCAGGGCTCTCTCTCCGAGGAAAGCTCTCTTTCCTAAGAATGCCAGGGACCAGACGGCGAGGCAGGGGATCCGTTTCATCTCCTTGTCACAGTACATTTCAGGGTAGCCCAGATTGTGACTGATTTGATTTTAGGAAGGAAGAAATCGAAATCCAAGGAGATAATGTGACTTGCTCACAGCTCCACCGTTGGGGAGCAGCGGAACAAGAAACAGATTCTTTGGATCCCTCCACCCCCGTGCTTTCTCCCTTTAAAGCTACCTTCCATCCCACCTTAGCAGGAGTTGCTAAGCCATTCGGTGCCTTTATGAAACTTAAAAGAGATGTTGGCTCTGGGTGACTACAGCCCTGTGTCAGCCCTGGATTTTGGCCTCAACCTGCCCTTTGGACCGTGGAGTCTTTTGCAGAGAATAAGGGGTGCACATGCATGCACAGCTGCCCTGCTGATGGCAAGTCACAAAATCTCAGCTTCAGAAGGAGTCTCTTCATCACAAAGGTTGCCATTTCCCTTTGTCCTCTTTCCTCTGCTCTTTGAAGCTGCCGCCTCAGGGAAGAATCCGCTGGAAACAACCAGACAGCTTAGCCAGCTGCCTATCTGAGACTTCTGGTAGACCTGCGCTGGGCCATTCAGTCCGAGCAGGGAATCGGAAACAGCAGAGGTTGGGGAAATGCGCTGAGGCTGACAGTCAAATGGAGTCCACCCCTAGTTACCGCCTCTTCTGGTGTTTTCTGCTGCCTTCCCAACCAACCTTGGAGCATTCCCAGCCCTTCTCTCGGCCAGTAGTCATTAAGCTGCTTTGGCTAGATCTTCTATGGACATGTAGCAGAATATTTATGTTCAGCTGCTTTTTTTCTTTTCTTTGAATGTCAACAACTCAACTTATTTTTTGGCTTTTTCTTTGCTGCATTAGAAGAAGCCAATTTCTCTTATAGACAGGAAGGTGACCTTCTCTTGAATAAAATCGAAATAGTTTTCCTACTGGAAACTGCTTCTGAAGACCAAATTTCCCTGCCCTAAAGCAAAAGCAAAACCCGTTGTGTATGTGTTTGTGTATGTGTTTATGCATGTGTTTATGCTGCAATTGAGTGGAGGCAGGGAAAGAAGGAAAAAACTGGGGTATCTGGCACAAGGAGTGTGGTCGGATTGGAACAGCTAACTTGGGGTGCCAGGCAGTTGAGCAGAGACAATCAGTATGGGGGTATGGGGTTTCTAGAAGGTGGGCTAAATTAGGATCTTTGCCAGGGGACCAAGTACCTGATATTTATTTCACGTGAGGGGGCCTTTCTTTTCCTACCACCTAGATGCTCCACAAGCTGTATCTCTGCAGAGGTCCCAGGCCGACTATAATGACGGAAAGGCATCCTAAATAGGGAGCAGGGAGGTGGGGAGGAGTTGATATGCTGTGTGAAGGGGTCAAGTTGCACAAGCGAAGGTCCGGAGAAGTAAACATGTGAGCCCTGGTGTCTCAAGTAGGCAACCTCCTCAAAGTTGATAGACCGTTTTTTGGTGAGATAAGATCTAATTGTCGAGGCCTGAGGAGAGCCTGCAATTTTGAAAATCCGAATGCGGATTATTTTCTAAAATAAAAGACCCTTTGGTCATGAGCCAAGGTTGCCCCATGATTTAACTTGAATAAAACACTGTAAAAATGCAAACCTTTTAGAAAGTGGATTTTTCCCAACCTAATTAGAAATGCAACCACTTTATCTCATCCCTTAGATAAGAAGCAATGGGCACTGTTAGACACGGATAGAAGTGTGTGTCATAAGAAGCTCTCCTGTCCTCTCTCCTCTACCCACATTCAAGCCAGAATGCATTCGTGAGATTTTTCTGAGACCAAATTTCTCACTGGAGGCTGTAGTTAGAAAGGATCTCAGACGTCATCTCCTCTACCCTCCTGACTGTTGTAGCGAGATCCTGCTCAGGATGGATAGCACTTGAGGACAAGGACAAATAGGCCTCATCTGATTTTGGTTCCCCAGCACCTAGAACATCATTTGATAAGAAGCAGGTGCTCAGTAAGCGGTGATTGAATGGCTTCCTGACTGATGGAGTAAATAAATGCATATCTCTCAGTGACAAAGATGATCTCCTTAACCAAAACTCTAGTCAGGCTCTTCTGAACTCTCTTCTCCATAGACCCCTGACTTTTGGATTTCTGTGTCCATCTTTCCATGGTCTTATTTTAGCAAGAATTCTGGTAAGTCAGTTTAAACAGACTCCCCCACCCTCAATATCTGATCACCCTCAATATCTGACCAAATTCCTTATTCTCCACCATTCTCCAGGGGATTTCTGATAATCCTTCAGCAAGAATCCTATTAGATGGATTTAGCCAGAATCCCCTCTGACTCCTGATGTGACCGCTTAGTAATTTTTCATCCACTGACTTCCTCCCTGCTCCTTGGCTTTAAGTTCCCGCTTTTCCTTATATTTGGAGTTGAGCCTGAACTGGAGGACCTGTCTCTTTTAAACTACAAAACTCCCTTATAGTAGCTCTCCTTGAATAAAGTCTGCCTTATCATCTATGTCACGCATAATTTTTCTTGAACACCAGCAGCTACTTGGACACATCTAGGAACAGGCTGCTTACTATCTCAGAAGGCAATATATTGTGTTTGTGGATCACTCTGATTGTTAGGAAGTTGTTTAAATTGAGCCAAGGTCTGATTTCTTGCAAATTTTCTGCACGTGTTCTGGTTCTGCTCCCCGAAGGCAGCAAAGAAGCCTGCCTCTTCATTGTCTTACTGTAGGTTTTTCTGTCCTATTTCCCCTGGTGTTTCTTCTTCAGTGGCCAGTGACCTCATGCTTATTCCTGCTGATCTGGAACACATCCAGGAAAGCATTCAACACACAGATGCCTCGCCAGGGCAATACTGTAGGATTTAGGTCTCTCCTTTTTCTTTGGCCTCGCTCATGTACACTGGCCATGTCTTCAGTCCCCTCCTTTCTCAGCTAGTTGCTGTTGTAGAAAACTAGCTAAAAGACAAGATATCTCTGGGGGTGATAGTATCAGTGATGCTTATCTTTTTCTTTATGTTTTCTTATAATAACAGAAAGCGTTTACAGAATGCTTTACTCTAACGATCTGGGGGGAAAACCGATAAAGCCATTTCTATTGTGGAAGAAAGGTACCAATAAACTAATTTATAATCGAATGTTGATGAACAGTATTAACCTGGAGAAACTTTATCAAATACCTATTAAGTGTCAGGCACTGAAGTAGGTAATACAGAGGCAAACAAAAATAACTTTTTCCTTCAGGTAGCATGTGGTTATTTGCTCCAACAATTATGCCCTATGAAAACAAAACGATCAGGTTCCTATGGGAGCACTAAGGAGGTGTCCAGAAAGTAAACTGGGAGAGCAGCAAAGAACTTTAAAAAATGGATGCTCAACAGGTAATGAGGAAGAGAGAACCCAATGTGAAACTGCACGGGTATGCAAGAGACGGTGGCCCCTTCAGGGGACTCCCAGGGGGTTGGTGGGTTGGGGAGGCAGGCTGTGAAGCAGGGACGGGCTAGAACCGAGGCAAGAGGGGACCAAGATGCTGACGAAATTGCTACTAGAGACTGAGACTTTATTTTGTGTGTGTACTTAGCGGTTGGGGGTGGGTAATGAGGCAGGTAGGGTAAGAGCCTTTAAACAAAGAGGACTAATAACTGTGTCCAGAGAAATCATCTATGAGGATAGAATTTCTGGCAACATAGTAGTTAGCAGGAAAGATTTCTGGGTGTATGGGAGGGAATAGGAGCAATAGAGGAACTTAAATCTTTCTTTTTAATTTTTTAACGTTTATTTATTTTTGGGAGAGAGAGCCTGAGTGGGGAGGAGCAGAGAGAGAGGGAGACAGAATCTGAAGCAGGCTTCAGGCTCTGAGCTTCAGCACAGAGCCCAACGCTGGGCTCGAACTCAGGAACCGCGAGATCGTGATCTGAGTCGAAGTCGGACGCTTAACCGACTGAGTCACCCAGGCGCCCCTGACCCTTCATCTCTCAAGTGATACCATACTTATAACTACTCATAGATAATACTGGCTGCATTTCTTCCTTCTGCTCTGCCACCAGAAATGGGTAAAGGAAGTGTCCAAAGCTTAAGAATGCATATTCTAGAGCCAGTCTTGCTAAATTTGAATCTTAGCCCTACCACTATCTTAGCCTCTCTGTATCTCAGTTTCCTCATATGTAAAGTGAGAATAATAATAATACCTACTTTGCTGGGTGGTTGGATATACCTTCTGAAGGTATATCCAGACTAAATGTGAGTTTGTTCCTTCGTGAGTCACAGATAGAAACTACACCAGGTGGAATTGTCACACAAAGTAAACTTTATTTGCAGCAAATAAAGAGATTACAGGAAATAGCTTCCAAAGCCATGACTCCCCAAGCAAGGGTGAATTTATTTCGGGTTAAGATGAATATTTAGAAAGGGAAGCCTTGTCAATCTATGTAGAGGCGGGCATCTGGTCGCTCGCGTGCCGTAAGGAAACATGCCTATATATACCTTGTCTGTTACGCAAATGAGGTTTGTGTCCTCCTTGGGTAGACAGTTTAGTATTACAATGAGACAAAAGCAACTTCAGGTCACTCCGAGGTCCATCTGCGCAGGCGTGAGTCCAGGGTTGAGTTCAGTCTGGCCTGGGTGGTCTGGGCCAGCCAGAGCTCTTCTTCAGGGCAGTTGTTATTACCTGAGGGGTTGTTTTGATGAGGGAGCTTGAGGCAGGCTAAGGGGCAAAATCCAAGCTGGTACATTGATGCCCCTCCCCCACCCCCACCCCGGTGGAATATGTGTGATATTCCTCAAACACTCCCATCTACCCAAGAACAAAGGAAAGGGGTTTAAGTGATTGCCATGCTGATTGGGGAAACTAAGGCAAATGAAACATTAAATTCCCTTACTTTCCACTGACAAGTCCTTGAAACTGGCAGAGTGACCTCCTTCTAGGAGCTCAGCAACCTCGATGATGACACTTTTTTAGGGGCAAAAGAGAACCTTGGCTTATTGGCTTAACACTGTCCCAACCTCGAGGATCCTGAAAGTCTACTCCTTTTATCTCAACTGCCCTAAGATACATGCTGGCAGTCATACTCCAAAGCTTACGGCCTCCCGATATGCATCTGAAGGGTCTCATGACTGAGGTTTTATTAAACAGTGATAAATGGTGTTTCCCTAGCAACAGCTAGCCCCTCAAGGTCCTGGAAACCTGGCTTCCAAAATTCCTTAGAGACATACTCTATTCCTGACCCCCTCCCAACCTGAGGGTATATAAAGAGTTACCCATCAGGACTCCAGCACGGCTCTTCCTGCCCATGGGTCCTGTCCCCTATGCTGTAATAAAATCACCTTTTTGCACCAAAGATATCTTCAAGAATTCTTTCCTCGTTGTCAGCTCCGGACCCCGTGAACCACCCCCCCCATCACCCCAAAACTTCATCAGTTTCAATTTTCATCACGGGATGCTATGCCCAGCGCATCTTTTGCCTGAGTTAAGAGGTAAGCTGAAACGACCCGCTCAAGGAGAAACATGGGACAAAGTTCAGTGAGTACAAGCAGGTAGGTGAGAAAGGTCAGGTCTTGAGGTCTAGTGGGTGACAAAGGGTACCAGAATATGCCTCTCCAAAATATGCCTCTTTGGCCTATGGATTATTTTGAGCTACAAGGCCATTGAGAATGAGCCGATGCAGGAAAAGCTCTAAAAAGAGGGCAAAATTTTTCCTTTCATAGAGGAAATTTTAAGCTGTAGAGATGTCTCTTTTGCCCATACGAGGAAGAGGAGGACCCTTAGCAACTCATCGGTGGAGAAGGTACCAGTTTAAATCTATGTAATAAACCTTACTAAAGAGTACTTGTTTACCATGCTTTTCCTGATCACCTTCCCATAACTTGCCTCCATGCACCCCCACCCTTCACCCAGAAGCACCCCCAACCCTTTTTCTTCATTTAGCCTAAGATGGTGTATAAGTCCAAATGCAAACAACCCCTTTTGGTCACTCATTGCTGGATGCTTCCATGTGTCCATGAGTATGGCATATGTAAATAAACTTCTGTTTGTTTTTCTTTTGTCCATCTGTCTTTGGCCAGTCACATTTACAGGGTCCCGGCCGAAGAACCTGCGTTGGTGTAGGGACAGAAAAAATTTCCCTTCTTCCTTTTTTAGATTTTTCTGACTGGCCCGGTAAGTAGATTGATGTAAGGCAGATTAATAGGAGAAAAGCAAACAGATTTTCTATGTACAGGAGCCCCACAAAAATATGAGACCCCAAAGGCAGCCAGGTAATTGAGGTTTATATAACATCCTAAGCTAAAGAAAGGGGTAGGGGGCTGAGGATACCAAGGGAAGGAAAGCCATTCCCAGGAAGGCAGAAGAGATGTTTGGGAAACAAATGTTGCCCTGTTACACAGATAATTTTAAGTAAAAAGGTATCTTTGGTAATAGCTCTCTTCCTAGCACAGGCTCTCTTTCCAGTGTAAATTTAGGCAGGTGAGGGGGGAGGTAAAGAGCTTTCCCTGAATCTGCTGGGGTTTGACTGCCTTTAGCTCAAAGTAATGCTTATGCCAAAGAGACCTAGTTTGGGATAGTAAAATCTGCTCCCCTTTAATGGGCAGAGGAAAAAAAAGTTCTTCTCTACACTTCTCATTATTGTTCTGTCTATGAAGGAGGAAGAAAGGCCGAAAAAGGATTTGGAGTTAGAAGCAGCATGCCTCCATCACTAATTGATTGTGTGACTTCAGCAATCCAACCTCCGTCAACTCTAGTTTTCCTGTTGGAAATGCAAATGATAATTCCCGCCTCATGGGGTCTGGTGGGGATCAAATAAGATAATGGATGCAAAAACACTTTATAAATTGTAAATTGTCAAATACCAGGCACAAGCTTAATATTATCTTCCCACTCCTTCCGCAGAGAGGGCAGGGATGGGTCTCCCTACTTAACAGAGAGCTGAGGGCAAAGGGATTCGATAATTTACCACAATTCTCCTGCAAGTCTGGGTCAGGTCCAGCCCGGGACAAGCCTCTGCACTCAGCAATTTCCCCACAGGGTCTGGTCAAGTATGCTCTGCTGGCCACATCGAGACCCAGAATCCACATAAATACAAGCAAAATCCTGGGCCAGCCCCCTCCTGCCGCTTCACTGGGTTCTAATTGCCTCTTACTTCAGAAATAGGAATAATTAAACTGAGCTTTATTTTAATAGGCCTCAGTTCAGGCTCAGCATTCGGCATCCTTGGTCAATTTCTCCATGTTTCTCAGCTAATCTTGGGGAGAGGAAACTGTCCTGAAGTGGTTCATTTGCATCAAAACCACTATAATTTGTAAGTAAATGGCATTGCTTTTAAATGCAAAGGAGCATCCAAGAGTTGACGGAACAGACTGTTTTTGATTCTTCAAAAAATTGCAACCCCTAATGTTCTGGAAATAATCTTTCCTTCTCTCCAATTACACTCATCCCAGGAGGAGCCCCCTTTCACCCCTGTGCAAAATATAGCCATTAAAGTTTCTCGAGTCAAGGGCGGCTCTCCTTGCCCACAGGGAGACTTATTTGAGCAACGATTCTCAACTGGGTAGACACTTTGAGATGTTACCAAGTGGCATTGGGAAACAAAGATGAATAAGACACTATCCCAGCCTTTAGAAAGTTTGCGATCTCTGAAGGGAGAGAAGGTTGCAACATATGTAGCAAAAGGCAGAATATGGTGTTTTAAGAGGGCTGAAAAGCAATATGTGCTGTAGGGTCTGAACCTGCTTGGGAGATGAGTTAAGTTGTGGAGAGAAGACGGTTACTCAGGGGGACTTGGAAGGCTGAAACGATTTCTCCACCAGGACAATTCTCCACTGTCCCCCATGCCCCACACTCACCTCACAGTCTCAGTCCAGCTGCTCTGCTCAATGCTTGGTCTTGCACATTTGGCAGCCGGCCGTAGTGTGCAGGCATGGCTCCCTCCAAGATCCCGCCGGGAATTGACTTTGCCATTGTCAGGGAAGAAGAATCTCCTCTGCCCTTGAAGGTCCTCCTAGCTAGGCTAAGAATCCAGGTGACATGAGACAGATTTCACAGGAGAAAATCAAGTATAATAATGTGCTCCTGGGGAATCCACACAGACATGGACATTACAAAGACCGTGAGGGAACAACATTTTCTGAGCTAAGGCGAAGGGTAGGGGTCTGAGGGTACAAAGGGGAGGGAGACCATTAGCAGGAAGTTGAAAGGAAATGTCTGCAAAACAAACATTGCCCTATTATACAGAAAAGTTTCTTCAGCAAAGAAGAATCTGTTAATCGCTCTCTTCCTGGTAAGAGCAGGCAGTTGAGGAGGGGGGTAAAGAGCTTTTTCTGAATCTGCTGGGTTTGGATTGCTTTTAACCCAAAATAATGTTCTTGCCAAAGTAGCCCATCTTGGGGCAGCCTGACCTGGGCCCCTACACTATCCAAAGGGAATAGGTATAGCCTATTAACTAGCTCCCTGCCTCTTTTCCGGACCTTGTTCTGTTCGCTCTGTGCCTGAGTTCTTCCTTGGAGCCAAGAGCTGAATGCTAGAGCATAGCTGGTTCAATGGGAAGGTTTGAACTAGGAATGGATTGGAATCTGGGCTCTGACCCTAGCCAGTGGCATAAACTGGGAAGGTTATTAAACTCCTGAGCCTCACGCTCCTCATCTGTAGAATGACAATAATAACTGTCACTTTACTGAGCTATCCGGGAGGGACAGTTAATGGGTATAAAGCAATTAGAAACTGCTTGATAAAAAATGTTTGTTTTCCCTTATGACCGTACATCATTAGTTGTATTGGGACATTTTCCAGCTTTGTACAAAGATCTTTGTCCAGTACTTAGTGCTTAGATGATAAAGAAGTCCTTCCCAAGTGAATTAATGCTCTGTTTCGTCTCTTTACATTTGTATGTGCTTTTGCCCCCATTTGGAACATCAGCGTCTTAATCCCTCCCTCCTCCATGACCCAAGTGACTTATTATTTGAAATGTAGCCCTGCACCCCACTCCCGAGCTAGACAGCTCCAATAGGGAATAGGGAAAGGAGGGGTGAGAAGACTTGTTTTTCCAGAATGGCACGCCACTATGTTATTGTTCAAAAGTGATCACTGCCTCTCTCTGGGGCAGACTGTACTTCCCTACCCCATCGATGGTAGGCTTGCTTTGCCTACCACGTGACTTGCATGCCTACCACATGACTTGCTTTGCCCCGTGAAATAGGAGCAGGGCCATGTGTCATTTCCAAGACGGAGTTTTAAGAGCCAGCAGGTGAACAACCATGATCTCTTTCCCCTCTGCAATCCCCACCAGCTATGGGTCCTGGTTAGAGAACATGCGTCAGAATTGCAACCGCCCCCCTCCCCCCCTTCCAGTGCACATGTATGAGTGAGAAGTGAACCTTGGATGCTGTGAGCTCCTGAGATGTCAGAGTCATGGTTGCTTCCACTTATCCTGACTGACACAGTATATTTGCTGGGCTCTTCTTTGAGGTACTGCATAGCCCTTTTCTCCCACTCTGGTGATTGCATCCACTCTATGCCTTAATATCTGCCAAATCTGTGTATCTCAAGGATGGTCTCACCATGAGGATAGGCTGCTGATACCTCACCCTGAGCATGCAGAGAACCAAACTTACGGTATTACTTCCCACCCCCACCCCCCACCGCCCCAAATCTGCTGTTTCTCCCATCATTGCTTCTTATATCCAGGGAAGTATCTAGACATGTCTGAAATATCACTGAGGATGTTCTCAAACCCCTCATCCTACTGAGGGCTGGGACTGATCACTTCTGCTGGGATGTCTCTCGCTTCTATTTTCTCTTTTGAAGCTCCTAACCAGTAATCTGGCTTTCCATTTGTCATGTGAATGCTTGCAGGAGCTCGGCAGCTGCTCTCCCTGCCTTTTGTCTCATTCCTGATCAATCCATCCATCCTAACGTTTGCAGGGCCCGGGGTAAGGATTTGAACGGGGACCCAAACACTAAATGTCTAAATATTTAAAACTTCTAAATCAAGATAAAAAATATGCTACACAGAATATATTCTGGCTCTCTGTCTTAGCTAATATACCTTCATAATTACATGGAAACCCAGATCAAATTTCATATTTTTGGACTCCTCAGGGTTGCGTGATAGAATATAGTAACATGGGAGATCTGGATCCTGGACCCTGGCCCATCATCTATACACCCTTCTCTTTGCATCCCTGTCTCTACCCACAACTGAAAAGGCCTTGCACACACACACATGCACATGAGAATTCTGAGTTTACATCTATACCCCATGCAAGCTGCTGAGCTTTGGCCATCCCTCAGCCTACGGTGAATATGACAAAAGCACAGTCTATCCATAGGACCAAGGGCCAAGGAAGCTAACCATTTGTGCCATGGAAGCAGGCTTGCAGTCAAATGTATGCGGACATCCAAGATCCTGGACACCCAGAGCATACTCCAGTGGGAAGGACACAGGCTTGGATGCTCATGACCTCTTTGTTCCATGTGCTTTTACCCTTATGGATAGGGGCATGACTGGATATGGATCAAAGTGGATCCTACTTAAGTGGGAAGCCTGAAGTAGACCCCTTTTCCTGAGTAAGAGCAATTCGGTAATCCATATCATGATCAACATTTATTGAGCACATATGATGTGCCAGACATTGTTCTAAATTCTTTACTGATGAAGAAAATAAAGCATATCTTTTTTTCGGGGGGGGATTTCCAAGCACATCTCTTAATTTGCCCAAGTCATACAGCTCATAGGAGGCAGCACCAGGGATTGAACCTATGTAATTTGATCTCAGAACCACTGCACATAACATGCTCCACTGACCCTACAATCACCTTCTAGGTCATAGATCTAATTAAACCTGTCTCTTGTTCACCAAAATGAAGATGTTACGATGGAAGGAAAACAAGATTTGGAGCCAGAAGATTCTGGTTTCGATGCTAGCTCAACCATCTGCTAGCTCTGTCTCTTAATCAAGGAACTTTGCTTTTCAATAAAATTAGGAGAGTAATAATAGGTTCCCCATTGGGGATTAAGTGAGTAGTGAATATCAAAAGCTATAAGGTCCTGTTATTATTAATCCTATTATTATTAAGATGATAGCCCAGTTACTATGGATACATGATAAATTACCCTAAAACTTAGTGATATAAAAGAACCATTTGTTATGCTCCTAGATTCCATGGGTGAGGAGTTTTGACAGGGCATTTCCCCTGCTCCACAATATCTGTGGTCTCAGCTGGAAGACTTGAAGTTTAGGAGATGGAATCATCTGAAGACTTACCCCCTCCCATGTTCAGTGGTTGATGCTGGCTGTCAGCTAAGATCTCCACTGGGTTGAGAGGTGGACCACCCACGTGAGGCCTCTGCATGTGCCTGAGCCTCTTCAAATCATGGTTGTTGGGCTCCACAGGTAAGTGGGGAGAGAGAGAGAGAGAGAGAGAGAGAGAGAGAGAGAGAGAGAGAGATATCGCTGTATAGTTCTTAGAATCTAGCCTCGGAAGTCATAGAGTATGACTTCTGTTGTTCTCTATTGGTTAGATGAGGGACAGTCTGCCCAGATGGACTGTCTCTTGATGGAGAGTAGGAAGCTTCTAGAACAACACGTGGGACTGAAAAATATTGCTAAGGCCAATTTTGGGAAATACAATCTGCCAGATAATTATGAACTTTCTAGTCAATATATAGACTGACTCCAAATGCCTGAACATAGCACCTCAGGAGATCTGTGCTCTGGCCTTTCACCTTAGCCTGTTCCTATCCTACATGCCCACCTCGCTGAGCAATAGTGTCTCAAGTCCACTGGGAGTTTTCATTCCTTCCTTTTGGGTGCCCGTACCCTCTGCTTGGAATGTTGCTTTTCCCCGCTACAGTGATTGGGCATCCGACCCATCCTTTGGTGACATCTGTCTTCTTCTAAACTCAAAGTGCTCTAGGACAATGAGAGCAACCCTGGGACACATATGATTTCAAATATTTGATCCCACTGTAAGTTTATAAAGTGGAAGCTTCATGACTACAGTTCATCGTAAAGTGCCTGCAGATAGATGGTCAGTTGTGTCAACGATTGTGTCCTTTCACTAAACAGTGAGGCTTCTGGGTTTATTTCTCTTCATCGTATCCCTCCTCCTTCCCACTCCCAGCCCAGTACAGTGCCTGGATGCTAGCAGAAACTCAATAAATCTTTCTTTTGTTCAAACTTCTCTGTCCTCATCAATTCACTTAGGATTTTCCTCTTACTGAACAGATTTCCCAGGGAATGGGCAAACCCAAATTTTTCAGAGGATTAAGCATTTTCATTTTTGCTTATGCAAAGGCATTATTGGCACATGGCTGCTAAAAGGAACTGGCTTGTCACTAAACAAATAAACAAACAAACAACCAAAAAAACCCCACAAAACCCAAACTCTTTTATTCAAGCAGCTGGTTGTTTATTTATTTTTATTTTTTTAAATATAATTTATTGTCAGATTGGCTTACATACAACACCCAGTGTTCATCCCAACAGGTGCCCTCCTCAATGCCCATCACCCACTTTCCCCTTTCCCCTGCCCCCCATCAACCCTTAGTTTGTTCTCTGTATTTAAGAGTCTCTTATAGTTTGCCTCCCTCCCTCTCTGTCTGTAACTATTTTTTTCCCCTTCCCTTCCCCCATGGTCTTCTGTTAAGTTTCTCAAGATCCACATAGGAGTGAAAACATATGATATCTGTCTTTCTCTGACTGACTTATTTCACTTAGCACACTACACTCCAGTTCCATCCACGTTGCTGCAAATGGCATGATTTTATTCTTTCTCATTGCCAAGTAGTATTCCATTGTATATATAAACCACATCTTCTTTATCCATTAGTTAGTTGATGGACACTTAGGCTCTTTCCATAATTTGGCTATTGTTGAAAGTGCTGCTATAAACATTGGGGTACAAGTGCCCCTATGCATCAGCACTCCTGTATCCCTGGGGTAAATTCCTAGAAGTGCTATGCCTGGGTCATAGGGTAGTTCTATTTTTAATTTTTTGAGGATTTCTACATTGTTTTCCAGGGCGGCCGCACCAGTTTGCATTCCAACGAACAGTACAGGAGGGTTCCCATTTCTCCACATCCTCACCAGCATCTATAGTTTTCTCATTAAGCAGCTGGTTGTTTGAATGAACTCTCTAAGTTCACTGGTTCTTTTTAAACTACCAGGATGTGACTTTATAGTTTCTTCAAGTTTTGAATAATCAGAAACTCTTGTAAGATCTACAGTCATGAAACTGAAATACTCATAGAGGCCACTGGTTCATTTGTAAAATATTTATATTCTTTTGTACTTGTTTTGCATATAATTTATGGGACAGGAGACCTAAATCTACTGTGGAGTTTGGGAAATTTTCAAGTGCAAATTTGATTATTGCCCTTCAGAAAATTGCCTTTTATTGAGTGTTTCTCATCTCTGCTGTTTCTTAATTCTTCAACTCCTTCTTCTTCTCCTGGTTTCTCTCATTCCCTTCACTAATTGCATCCCTGTGGCGTAGACAAGAAAGCTGTTGAAAACTAGAGCTACAGACGGTGGAATCGACAAAGTCCTTATGACTGTTGGACGGAAGTGTCCTTGAATCTTATGGGACTGAACTAGACTGAATTGTGCCAATAGGCGTGTCTACGAGGTGTGCCTAAGAAGTTGTCTCCCAGACACACACCGGTGTGAAGAAGACAATGACTTTGCTGGGGGAGAGGGAGGGAGAGTGAGGGGGACAGGACAATCTTGAACACATCTCTGCCCCACTTGGATCGCATCTTCCTGGAGTGACATCTCTCCAGTACTCTTCACAATAGCTGGGAAGAGATTACAAGGTCTCTGGGGCATGGCCTAAGCATCAAAAATTAGGATGGATCCCCATCCGCTTGCCTGAAATGATCCCTCATCTTTCTGGCTCATATTGGATGAGAATTTTTGTTAAGAACAGGTAATTGGCTGTGAAGCTTTGCTTTTGAATGGAGGAATTTATGGTGTATCAAGTAGCAAAAATGCCCTCCAACATCATATTATGTTAATTCCTCTCCATCATACGAAGGTGATTTGACACAGCTTAATGTGATGTGACTATAGAACATCAAAGGAACATACACGGTGGGGGGGGGGGGGGGCGCTTACCGCCCAGGCTCCTGTTCCTGGAAGGAAAGATGCTCCAAAATGGATTGTTCTAAACAACCCGAGAGCCCAAGGCATCATTGCTGTTGACTAAATGCCTTTGTACACAGTGTCTCACTTACTTCTCACACCTCAATCTTGTGGGATAAGCAGGATTGTCACTCACATGGTGCTAACGAGACAGTTCAGAGACTGTAAGTGACTTTCCTAAAAACACAGGGCTGTTGGGATGTAGAGCTGGAAGTCTAGAGAAGCAAAGAGGGCTATACAGTGAATGAATCTGGAGGCTTGGGTTGCCTGATCCTGAGTTAGCTGGGATTAGGGGTCCCCCTTCCCCAGAGGGAGGGACTTAGCCAAAACGTAGCTTCCCACATGTTTTGAAGGCCCCAAGTTCCCCAGGCATCCAACAACTATGTTTCTTGATATCTCTTCAAAAGCCTGCACCTGAATTTAGACACTTGAGCCCCAAATGTGTATCCCTCTCCCCCACAATACAAAGCTACTCCCACACTCATCTCACAAAAACAATGAGCAGATGGAGGTGAGGCTGTGTTTCTGCTGGGGTCCAGCCCCATGGTGCCTCCAGCTGCACTCTGGCCTCTTCTCCACCAGGCGTAGAGGCGTGTGCACCTGCTAAAGTCCTGCCAAGGGTTCCTTCGCCCTAGGGAGATTTGCTGGTGTTGCTGGAGCGCTTTGCTTCCAAATTTTCTACTTCAAACCCTCTGCTTATATTGTTTGAGACCATTACGTCGCATGTAGACATGTTCACATTTATTCAACTTTAATTTATATTAACGAATGACCCACACAATCTCTTAGAATCCAAATGGGTCTTGGGATGTGGCATGAGATACTATTCTACATCACAACAAAATTTGTTCTTACAGGTCTGCATCCTAAGGGAGTGCCTAGCAATAAATAGAAATGGAATCAGCTGCTTTTTTTTTTTTTTTTTTAACAAAGCTATTCTCTACTGGCAATTGTTTTTATAAATCTAGGTAAATTAATGCTCATGAGATCAGGGTAGAGATAGCTTTGGATTTGAAGAATCTGCTTAGAGAAGTGTTTGAATTACTATCCCCAAAATCAGCCTCTTGTAGATAGCCCCCAACTAGAAAGATCTAAGATTGAGCCTGGACATGGAAGGGAAGTGGAGCTCCCTGGCTCCCTGGAAATGCTAACAATTTAGGCAAAATTAATCATTTTCAAGTGAACACAAACTGACATAGTAAAGACACAGAGGTTGAAACCAGGAGATATGGGACTGCTTGAAAATTGAATGGGCTGCCTCCGCAGGAAGTAAATTCCCTTTGTCAGAGGCATTCAGATGGACAATCATTTAGTGAGATTATATTAGAATGACCAGAAAAATTAACTAGGAGCAGTGCTACTGCTACTCACAGTAGCTTTTATTTTTTGAGACTTAGTTTGCGCCTAGAAAGGTGCGAAATACATTACACACACTGTATTTCTTGATCCTTATAACAACCTCATGAAGCAGGTATTATTATCCATCTGAGGATGAGAACAGGGGTACAGAAGTTGAATGGTATGTTTGAGCTTATATATCACAGAAATAGATTTAAGTCCTGCTCTCTCTTTTTTTTTTTTAAGATTTATTTTTTAAAGTAATTTCTACACTTAATGTGGGGCTCGAACTCACAAGCCCGAGATCAAGAGCACTGTGCTCTACTGCCCAAGCCAACCAAGTGCCCCTAAATCCTGGTCTTTTTTATTCTAAAAGCACTATTCTTCTAGTATAACCTCTTCTAGTCCTGTGAGTCACTGACATTCCTTTAAAGCCTTGCTCTGACCCCCTGCTAAACTCTTGACTTCTTGATTTAATACACACGGGATAAGTCCTTCCAAGGGAAGTTCAGAGCCCCTGCACTGGGGTTGGAGTTTATTTTCCTACGATATTTTCCTTTGAGTGGTCCCCACCTCTCCACCAGCAGACAGAGATGAGGAAAGGTAGGCTTCCTAGTGGACAGTGCACTCAGGTTACCTGCTGAGTAACGGTTACCTGCTGTAATGTGAAGGGGAGGCTGCAGGACTGGGCTGATCCAGGCCACTTCAAGTGCAAGAAACTCTTTTAAAGTAGAGAGTATAGTTTCTTTGGGGAAGAGTTCCCCAATAGGAATCTGTGGCACCAATGAATTATAGGGATATCAAGATATTGATTCCCTCAGTCAATAAGGCAGGAGGGCAGATGCTGGGGTGGCCAGAGCCCGGATCCAGAAATTCTAATGGCTTTGGCCACAAACAGTCCCTTCTGATTACCTGAGCAACATATAAAAAACATCATTTTCGGGGTACTTGAGTGGCCCAGTCGGTTAAGCGTCTGACTCTTGATCTCAGCTCAGGTCATGATCCCAGGGTGGTGGGCTAGAGCCCCATGTTGGGCTCTGTGCTGACAGCGTGGAACCTGCTTGGGATTCTCTCTCTCTCTCTCTCTCTCTCTCTCTTTCTTCCTCTCTCTCTGCCCCACCCCTGCTCGCACTCTCTCTCTCTTTCAAAAATAGATTTCAAAGTTATAAAACATCACTTTCTACATATGTCTTGCTGTCAAAAAGTGAGGAAACCCTATTTTGAGCATCTTGCAGGATGCACCTGAGGTAGGAAAAAAATCGCTGGATTTTATGGATGGGGAAACCGAGGCTCAAAGAATTTAACTCTGGATGTCCTTCACAAGCCCTTCTCAGGTTCTATCTGATGACAGTAAGAAAGCAAACAAAAAGCAAAAACAGCAAAGGGAAGCGTGGAGGATCTCCCTGTCAAAGGGGAAGGAGCTACAGTAAATATTGCAAGGACTTCAGACCCGTTACGGCCGGGCGGGACCTCGCCTGTGACTACATAACCGGGAGCCATGAATTATTGAAGCACCGAGTTTAACATGCTATTCCGACTAATAAGCTCTCTTAGCTGCAACCCCAAAACTACCACTGCACGTCGAGAGAAGATTCATAATGACACTTAAGTTTGCAAAGCCTCCCATTTTGAAACTGCAGCCATAACGCATTACCCGTGTCGTGCTGAGCTCATATTTAATTCTGACAAAGGACAAATATGAGGTGGTGAGGACTTGATGTTTTTCCCTCCGCTGCCGGAGAGGAGAAGTGTTGGGCCATATTGTTTTTGACACGGCACTTCAATTAGGCCTTAAAGAATAGGTAGTACATGCTTGATGAAATAGGAGAACGCAGCACTGATCCGGGGAGCATCCGGCAGCTTGGTTTGAGGTTGAAGTTTGATGTTCCCCCACCAGGGAACCACCAGTCACAATAATTACATTGCTGTCTTTTCATAATATGATTTATTTAGATGTTGCTTTATGAATTAATTCCCTCTAATTGCTGCTCCTCTCACTGTAAATCAAGGTTTCTTGCTTTGTGTAGTAGGATGAACATGATCCTACAGTGTGGTAATTAGTCCAATTAGGAAGCAAGGCAGATGTGGAAAACCAATTAGTTTCAGGAATATGTCTGCGCCTATGTATCCCAAGCCCTGTTCAATTGAAATTTAATAGCAACTTAATAAAACATTGTTTTATTCATAAACCATCTCTTCCTTCCAAGCTCCCGTTTGTTTGTTTATCTGCTCGTTTCTAGAGGAGCTGGAGCCAACTTGCTTCATGCTCCGTGAGTCTCTTTCCGTGCAGAGAAGATGATTATTTTCTCCCTGCGGTCGGAGGGAAGGGATCCTTGTTTGGAAGGGGCGGCAGAGGCCAGTGGTTTGGAGAAGGGGTGAGGTTTTGGCCTCTTCACCCTCTTTATTGTAGATATAACCTTCACTTGATCCAGGACTTAAATCAGGAGACATCAGTGCTGTTCACACATACATACAGAGAAGCATACACGTATATACATGGGCACACAGGTGCACACACATGTACATATGTGTGGACATACGCACACACACACAGAGAAACACACACATATACAGAAATACGTACACACATAGACATACAGACATGCATGTACATGTTTACACGTAATGTGCACACGCATACATGTTGCACATGTATTCACACACACACACACATACTCCTTGTCACCACCCCACAAAGGATCCCCCGTGCCCCAGGCTCCTCTCTGAATCTGAGAGTCTGGCAGGGCTTCTACTCCCAGAGTCTGAGCATGACTCAATCCCCTGCCACTTCCTGGGGATTATTCCCCTGGGAAATCAGAGTAAAATGAATGATTAGTCGTATGGGTTCAGAAGATAACCTATCCCTCAAAGTCCCTAAGTATTAACCCACAAACCACTAACAAAACAAAACGGTGAATGGCGTCAGCAGTCTGTGCTGTGACGGAAGGAAGTCACTGTGGATGACACCACCTACGTGGCGTAGGGTGACGCCTACACTGCGTGTGTAGACAACCCACTTCACCAAGAGTAAAAAGAGGCAGAGGGCTATACCATCTCTGGATTTAGTGGAGGGTGTGGGGAGTGGAGCAGCACGCACGGAGTGGGGGGAAACTCACGTTTCTCCAGCCGGTGAAGGGCTGGCTGGAGCTCATCAAAGCTGCTGCCATCTGCAGAGTGAGAGGCAGGGCGAGCCCTGCTGTACTTTTCTGAGCAGTATGGGTAACAGAATCCCAGAGAGGAAGGGACCTTTACAGAGTGCAAAGATGCTTCTATTTGATAGGGGAACCCGAAGCCCGGAGAGAAGGGAGCCGGCTTCCTTCCCCAAGATGGCTGAGCTAAAATTAGCTAAAGGGTCTCTTGACTCACGCCATGCTCTTCACACAGCGTTCTGCTTCCTCCCTGTAGGAAACAAATCTCTAGTTTCCAGGACATTTACGTACAAGGGTTATTAAAAAAATCTATCACAAAACAATCACAGCAACTGAAGATCCCTATTCACTGCTCAATCTGATAGGTAAATTACTGAACTTTTGATTTATGTAACTCATTATCATTGCACAGCGGCTGCACTGATATGCTCCATTTGTCTCCTTGATCATTATGTGGTTGGTTCTCTCTACGTCCTGAAAGCAAGACCTTAATAATAACCAGCAAGGGTAATGCAATTAGCAAGATGTGGCATTAGTGTGTGCAGTTAGCCGTGCATGTGTGTGCGTGCATGCATGAGAGTGTGTGTGTGTGTGTGTGTGTGTGTGTGTGCACATGCTGACGAGGTGCCACAGTTGAGGATGTTCAGTGCAGGAAGGAATCAAGGCCATCTTTTGGAACCAGCGACCCCGCATCCCTACAGATCCAGGAGGGTGATGAGCCTGTAGAAGTTCTGTTTAGACTCTCAGAGAGTCGAGTGGAGGTCCCTGGGGACAAGCTGTGGTGTGGGGGGGCAAGGGAAGAGGCACTGCGTCAGTGTGGGGGTGGAGGTGGGGGAAGAGAAAGCGGTGTTGGGATTTTGGAAGCTGGTTGCCCTAGTGACCTGAGAGATGAGGTTATTCATCCCAGCTCACAGAAAGTCATTATTGCTTTTCTGATTGCATTTCTCCCTTGGGGAACATTGTGACATTGCTTGGGTTACAAACGCCCAGCCACTTTGGAGTGGATGCTGCCCCAACCCAAGCTGATTAAGGGAGCTGGAGGGAGCAGAAACGCTTTCCTTGCCCTTCCCAGGCTTCCACCTGTAGAGGCTCTTTTGGGGGGGAGGAGGAGAGGGGGGTAAAAAAAGGTAACTGTTAATCAAACCAGTATTAATTTAATAAGTTTGACTCCAAATCTAAAAATTCAATACAATGTAATTCAACCAATGCTTATTGAAGGATACCCAACAGTTCTAATTATTATTAATAAGATAAATAAGCATACACTGTACTTGAGTTGTGAACTATTTAGCACAGGATACGACATAATTCTTGGTGTCAGAGGAGTTTACAATCTGCTGGGTCAGGGGCAAATGGTCCAAGTGCCTACCAGACAAAGCAATAGATAATGAGCAATACGAAGCATCCACGTGTGGTGAGGGCATAGGTTTCAGGACGCAGGTGTGGATGTTCTACCGACACAGCCAGTCAGGGGCCCCACATTCTTGGGACTTCTTCTAACACAGAAACCACTTCCATGATCCATTCCATCTGCTCTGCTAAGTAATTGTTTCAGAACATGCAATGCATCAACCCTTTGCTAATGACACATTCAATTCTGGGCCCCTCACAGCTCTTATTAGATGAATCTTCAAGAACATACTCCCTGCTGTCTTGTCTACAGGGACAATCTAATGTTCATGAGTCCAAAGATTTGTAAGCTATTGTTGAAAGGTACATTTTTTTTTCTTTTTTTTTTTTTAGTGACAGGGCAACTGGTAACTTTTCTGTTACTAACGTGTATGGCAGGGCTGGGTAATACAAATAGCAAGTTAGTTAAGTTTTTTCACAGATCCCTAGGGGCCACACTTCCCCACCAAGTCTGTTGGAGAGAACTGGAAGACAGGACAAAGGCTCAAAGACTCTGCTCAGGCTTCCCTGGGGCCCGGATTGATTGTGCAAAATACTGCCTTCGGGGCATCCGCTTTCCCAAGCAATCAATGCAACAACACGAGTGAGAAATGAGGAACGGCAACTGCTTAGCATTCATTCTTCCTTGTAATTAATATCTCGTGGTTGCGTGAACGGCCCGGAGCTGTCTGGTAGAGAAATGCTCATTCAGAGAAAGCAAGCAACAAACAAACAAACGCGAAAAGGCGTGCTGGCACATAATTCTTGCAAAATGCAAAAGGGAAAGGTCTTACCTCAAAGCTGTCTGTAACTGAAATACCACTGGAGGTTTACGTTTGGTCTTTTTTCTTTCCCTCTGAAAAATCAGCTCATATATTTTCCTGCAACCAAGACAAGCACTCTCTTAATTGTCCCATTAAAAGAGGTGTTGAAATGTTACTAATTGTCAAATGCAATTAAGTGTAGCAACATGTCACAGGTAAATTAACGAGAAGCCAGGTGCTGGGAAGGGGGTGGTGCACAGCCTTGGCGCTCTTGGGAATAATCGTTATCCTTCCTGGAGGTGACTCCTGCCTGCCTGACCGTGAACCTGTAGGCATCATGATGGCCCCTGATTACAGCTTTTAAGGGTTTCTGACTCATCAGTAGCCATTTGCTGTGAGTAGTTTTTAGCTGTCGGCTCTAGAAGCTTGATAGTGATGTTATTAGCAGAGAGTGTTGGTAACTTAAAAGGGAAAAGTCAATTGTTATCCTTAAGTAACCCAGCAGAAAGGAACAGTGTTTGCAAAGAATCCCGAGGCCCATATCTGAAAGTAGAGACAGCAGTTACCCACAAGGAGGGAGGTGCCTAATGGACATTCTGTTGCTGTCTCAGCAGCTCAGTTAGGTTTGCTTTCCTTCATCTGATTTCCCATTTGTTCATTTGGTCATTTCAAAAGCATTTCCACTGTACCCTGTGCTGTGGAACATATAGAAGTGAACAACAGTTCACAACAGTCCTGCTTTCATTTTCGACTACTTCATCTAGGTTAAGCACGCACATTTTCAAAATAGACTTAACGCTCTTGGGTAGTAGGGACCTGATTCTATGCTTGTTTTGTATCTCCAACATCGAGTGTAGTGCCTGGCAAATATTAAGAACTCAATAAATATTTAAGGGATGCCTGGGTGGCTCCGTCGATTCAGTGTCCGACACGGGCTCATGTCATGATCTCAGAGTTTGTGAGTTCGAGCCCCGCATTGGGCTCGCTGCTGTCCGTGTGGAGCCCGCTTCAGAGCCTCTGTCCCCTTCTCTCTCTGCTCTTCCCCCACTCTTGCATGCTGTATCTCTCTTTCAAAAATAAGTAAACGTGAAAAAGAGAAGAACTCAGTAAATATTTAATGAGTAAACAAATGATACACAGGTTGGGAGAGGGGTTTGCGTTGGGGGAAGAGGGCACATTTGGTTGGATTTTGTGTGTGTGGTGATAATGGAACCTCTGTGTGGAGGTGTTTTAAGTCTGGTCAGACACTTTGGAGACCAAGTTCCACATGAGGTCAGAGCGGGAGGTTTGTTGTTGGACACCTCTTGTGAAGAGGGCTGGTTGGACCGCAGGGCCCTGTTCCTGATGGAGGAACAGGGAAAAGGCCAGGGGCTTATGCCTGGGTAAGTGTGTATCGTGCATCATGCACACCCAGGGTTGTGGGAGGAGGTAGAGGATCCAGACCCTTCTGTAACTGCAGGGGAGGAAAAAGTTTCCTGACCCACTGAGGTTCCCTGGCTGGGTCTGAGAGTGAAACTGACAAAGACAAATTCATAAGAGAAGAGCACACACATTTTATTAAAATTTTCACATATATGGACACTTTCACAAGAGATTGAAGAAGAAGGAGGGACCAGAGCAGGAAGCCTTTTGCATCTTTTAGACAAAGAAACAGTAAATTTGTCAGGAATTGACAAAACAAATGGATTTGGGCTAGGGGTAGTAAATGGTGAAGAGATAAGTAGGAAGATAGGGGTCAGTGTAACAAGATTTGTTTGCACAGATTTCTTGATTCTAACTCCCCATCTCTGGAGATGAGAATATCTTCTGAGGGCTTCTGGGTGGCTCAGTTGGTTAAGCGACCGACTCTTGATTTTGGCTCAGGTCATGATCCCAGGGTCATGAGATCGAGCCCTGCATTGGGCTCTGTGCTGACAGTGCAGAGCCTGCTTGGGGTTCTCTCTCTCTCCCTCTCTCTCTGCTTCTCCCCAACTCACGCTCTCTCTCAAAATGAATAAATTAAAAAAAAAAAAAAAGAACATCTTCCTTCCTCTTGGTACAGAGAGGGAACCTTCCATGTGGGAGAATGACCTGTTTCAGGGAAGAAGGTAACTGGGTTGGGGAAGAGGGTTATCAGGGTAACCTTCCTGCTTCTGCCATTTCTCAAATTTCTTTAGCTTAAGATATTCAATATGACAAGTGCCATATTTTGGGGTAGCATGTCCTGAGCCCCATCATTACCAATCACTCGTTTCTCGGTGCCAGGCCCTGAGTGGGCAGAGAAGTCAGTAGAAGACCTTATCTACCAGCCTGGCTGGGCCTTTCTGGCATAGGGACATGGCCATAGGAGGACATGGTGTGAGGGTCTGTGTGGGTTTTTCCAACACCAACAACCAATCCTCCGACACCAGTTGGGTGTCCGACAATCCGATTCAATTCAGACACTTATGATCTGGACTTAGTGCAGACCCCACAGGTCAGGATGAGAGCTCAGTCCCACAAGCCTGCCCCCATGTCAGACACCAGCCACAAATGGGGTGCCCAGACCACCAACACTTCTGCCCAGCCGATTACAAATTTAGTTTCCCATGACCCCTTCTTCAGGTTTGGTAATTAGCTAGAGCAGCTCACAGGAGTCAGGAAAGTGCTTTATATAATATTACCAGTTTATTGTGAAGGATACGGCTCGGAGCAGCCAAAGGGAAGAGACATATAGAGCAAGGTACAGGGGTGAGAAATGGAAAGCTCGTGTGCCCTTAATGGGCACATCGCTCTGCCAGCACATTGATGTGTTCACCATCCTGGAAGCTCCTCGAACCTCATTGTCTGGTTTTTGTTCTGTTTTGTTTTTTATGGAGGTTTCATTATGTGGGCATGATAGATAGAACCATTGCTGGTTGACCAATCTCCAGCCCCTCTCCTCTCCCTGGAGGGAGGCCGATGAGGCTGAAAGTTCTAGCCTCTAGTCACTGGGTTGGTGTTCCTGGCCAGCAGCTCCTATCCTGAAGTTATTTAGTGCCTTCCCCTCCCCCCCCCTCTCCCCCACCCAGTCTTCTCTTTTTTTTCTTTTTTTTTTCTTTTTCAACTTTTTTTTTTTATTTATTTTTGGGACAGAGAGAGACAGAGCATGAACAGGGGAGGGGCAGAGAGAGAGGGAGACACAGAATCGGAAACAGGCTCCAGGCTCCGAGCCATCAGTCCAGAGCCTGACGCGGGGCTCGAACTCACGGACCGCGAGATCGTGACCTGGCTGAAGTCGGACGCTTAACCGACTGCGCCACCCAGGCGCCCCCAGTCTTCTCTTTACCATACAGAAGATATTGTCATCATTCAAGAGATTCCAAGGTATTTAGGGGCTCTGTATCAGGAACAGGGATGACTAAGTCCAAACGTTTATAAACATTTTTTTTCTAATGTTTATTTTTATTTTGGAGACAGAGGGAGACAGAGCATGAGCGGGGGAGGGGCAGAGAGAGAGGGAGACACAGAATCCAAAACAGGCTCCAGGCTCTGAGCTGTTAGCCCAGAGCCCGACGCGGGGCTTGAACTCTTTTGTCAACTGCAAGATCATGACCTGAGCCAAAGTCGGACGCTCAACCGACTGAGCCACTCAGGCGCCCCGTAAGTCCAAACATTTGTATTTTATTATCCCACAGGGCCCGTTTCAAAGATGTGCCCATGGGGGGCTCACTTCACATGGGACCCTGCTGAATCGCTGTGGCTACCCTGGGTGTTTTCCTCTTGTCCTGGTATCCTGCTTTCTCATACTGCTCGCACTTATGAGGCAAGCAGTTTGGAGATGTTGCTGCTAATACGACCCCTACCATACTATCAAAACTGATTGCCTCCTGGGATGTCACTCTTCTGCTCCACACTCTGTGGAGACCCAGTGCTCTGGACGTGAGCCCTGGGTGGGGCATGCCCCAGAACCAATAAAAGCAGATGGTGCGTAAAGTTACTTCCAAACTTTGGTACCATCAGGTTTGGGTTTCTTTTGTTTTCAATTAAAAAACAGTAGCTGTGCCGGGGGTAGCCAGGAAACTGAATGGTTGTCTTGTTAAATAACTCAACTGGAGACCTATGAAGTTCACCTGAGGGGCTACCAAATGTTACAGATTCCCAAGCTCCACTCCGAGATTTATAAACTCATATTGTCGAAGTGTGGGAGAGAGAGAGGGCAAGAATTCATATTTATAAGCTCCACATGTGATTCTGATGTGGAACCTCATTCATTTTATTCATTCAGTCGTTTCATTTCTTCATTCATTGAAATTTGTATCTGGGTCTCAGTGAAAACATGGACGTCCTCTCTCACCTACATCTCCTCATGGTTGCATGTAATGAGACACTCATCTGCAGGGAGAAGGACATAGAATTTTGAAGACCTGGCCTAGGACTTAATCAGAAGAGTAGCCAAGGGCCAAAGAAAATTTCATTCCCAGCAAAGGCGGGTCAGCTATGCCCAAGTCAAGGTTCTGGTTGGGAAAGAATGGGCGTCTGGCACATGAGATGGGGACATCTGGATTAATGTTCTTGCAATCTTAAATTGCTCTATTTTTCTAGACACTCTGAGCCTGAATGAGAGCACCATTCTTTCCTATTAAGGCTTAGACTCATTCCTTTCATGAAGATGACACAGAAGGTTCTCCAAGCAAAGACATGCTTGGCCTGCCTGGGAAGGAATGAGATGGTATTCTCGAAGGAACTGCAGAACCTAGCCAGGAAAGAGGGCATGGGATTATATTCTGACTGTTCTGAATCAAGGAGTTGGCGAAGCAGAACACACATGTAGATCAAAGGGAGCTTATTGATATGAGAGCATTTTATTATTTTTTAAAACTCCCTCGCAAGGGCCTCAGGAGATGATATAAACACACTCCTAAGACATCTCCCAGAAGTATGGCAAAAGTGATGGCTCATTAGTTAGGTAGAAATGCCAGAATTACCATGGGAGTGGCAGAAGAAGGGATTAGAAAGCTCATAGAAGTGGGTATGTTAGAATGAATATAATACATAAGGCTGGGTGACTGTGTTCCACAGAAGTGTCCAGAGGAACAGTAAAGAATGTACTGAGAGGGGCACCAGCCTCAATAAGAAGGTAAGTGATGGGGGCGCCTGGGTGGCTCAGTCGGTTAGGCATCCGACGTTGGCTCAGGTCACGACCTCACGGTTTGTGAGTTCGAGCCCCGCGTCGGGCTCTGTGCTGACAGCTCGGAGCCTGGACCCTGCTTCCGATTCTGTGTCTCCCTCTCTCTCTGCTCCTCCCCCGCTCATGCTCTGTCTCGCTCTCAAAAATAAATAAACAAAAAAAATTAAAAACAAAAAAGAAGGCAAGTGATGGTTCTCTATAGGGCTGTGCGGATAGGAAATAGTGTTGCAGAAATAGGTTCCCTTGTGACAGTGGAGATGCTAAGCCTGTGGCAGTGGCTAGGCGGCGGTGCTTAACTGTCAGAAGCCAGGTGGGTACAATTATCATAAATAACAGCAAAGCTACGATCGATGGGTGCCTGACCTGCAGAGTCATGAAGATATTAATAGAACACAGCACCCCTCGTGGCACAACCTATGGGCAGCCAACGAGGGTACTGCCTAATCTGTACAATAAAAGCAAAAAGAAAAAAACCCCAACAAGAATGGACGATTAGGAGGCTCATAGCAGTTACTCTAAGAAAACATCATGATTCCTGGCTCAGTTTTCAGAGATGAGCCAGCTTTCAGGTCTGGAACTCATTCACTGAAGGAGAGGCTGGGCTCCCAGGAGGAGGGACCCTAAACACCACAGGAAGTGTATACAACATTGGGTCTACCAGTTATTCCCCAAAGGGATTCCAGCCATTTACTCCCCTGGGGAAAGGGCAATACTCAAACATTTTAAGGACTCTTGAGCACCAGATCCGAGGAGATATCTAGGAACTGGAAGTATTACCTTGTCTTCACTGATATAGTAGGAGCACATGGGGGCCAGGTAATAATTGGAAGTTTGGCCCAGAGCTGGCTCACAGTTGTGTGTATTAGGTTTGCAGATCCACCCAAAGGCCATTTCCCTGGTCCCTACATGTATAAAGGGAATAGAAGTACTTGGTATTTAGCAAAACCATCCATTAGTTCCTTGGCCTGAGGGGTAAGAGCTATTTATTGAGAAAGGCTAAGTGAAATCCTTTGTGCCACCATTTCCACCTGCTGGCCAGGAAAGTAAATCACAAACAATATCACAGTATCACATCCTAGTGGGAATGGCAGAAATTAGCTCTGGTTTTAAAGAGCTGAAGGATGCGGGGTCATGGCCCTTATCATAAGCTCTATTTAATTCACCGGCCTGGCCTCCGTGGCGGCAGACAGATCGTGGAAGATGACAATGAATTACCTAAAACTCAAGCAAATAGTAAATCCAATTACATCTGCCTTTTGCTACAACAGATGAACATGATCTGGGGCACCAGGTATTGACTGGCAAAAGCGTTCTTTTCATCTCTCTCTAAAAAGAATCAGAAACAATTGATATACGCTCGGAATGGACATAGGTATATATTTACAGTTTTGCCCCATCCTCTTCCATCCTCTGTCATAATATGATCTAAAGAGACCTGGGTCATCTAGCCATCCCACAGACTATCACACTGGTCCGCTCGGCAATGACAACCTGTTAATCAGACTGGATGAGCGTGTTGGAGGTCTTGGTAAGGGTACGAGGGCCCTGATGCCCGAGCCACACAATCAAGCCAAATCAGTGGTGCTGGAGGTGTCAGTGATGGTAAGCACTTTTGGAAAGTTCCAGTGAGAAAATTGCAACACAGACACCTGGGTTTCTGGGACAAGGCCATGTCATCTACAGCAAAGGCTCATACACCTCCCGAGAAATGGCTCGTGGAGAGGGACCTGACCCCAGCACAGAGGGAACACTTGACCACAGGACACCAAGGGACCATGCATCTGGAATTGCCCATTTTGTTGCAGAATGAAATGCAGTTGGTTTCCCGCCCTGAAAACAAGGACAGGTAGTCTGAGTAGGGCTGTTCTCACTGCCGATTATTCTTGGGTGTGCAGCTGTTTATCCAATTTAAAAGGAAGCTTTCTGACATCGCAGAGGAGGGACTTTTTCATTTAAAAGTTGCTTTTCTCTCTTTCTCTAGACGCTGGTGCTCTGAGGTTCTTTTCTTTTCTCAGTAGGAAGTGGGTAAACGCTAACAGACTTCCTGCGACCCAGTGTAGCACAGGCAGTCAGTCTTGGCCCCGGGGCGAAATTACAGAAGCAGCCAACGTTTGTCTTGAGCTCTCCAGCATCTCTTTGCTGTGTTCTTCCCCCCACTCTCAGCGCCGCATTACCTCTGTGATTTCATTCTCTTCAGAAAACTCAGTTCTAGGAAAAGCACTGATTTAATCATTTATAGCTTGGCGTGACTTGCTGTCTTTTCCAGGAGTATTTGCACACAAAAAACTTTTTTTTTGCCTCTTTTTTTTTGTTGTTGTTGTTGTTGCTCTGGGAACAAAACATTCTGTAGAAAGTCTAACAAACTCCGTTCCTCCCCTTCAAAGTCTCTAGTTTTGTTTTAAATTTGATCGTGTTAACTTGTGTTTTGAGACACACAAAATGGATGCCACCCCAGTGCCAGCGCATGCCATGGTCTAGACCCAAGTCAGCTTGCTCTTACGGAGAATCTACGAGGACGGCTAGTGCCAATCACAACCCTCCAACTTGGCTTTCGCTAGCCTACCTTCCCTGGCAAACAGAACCTCTTGGCCTTGTGGGGAAATCCCTGACTTCCTAGCCAATCACACCCTGTTTTGCCTTGTCTCTTCTAATGCCATATTAAACTCAGTCTTACCCAAAATCCCTGGGGGAGGAACTGCACTCCTCCAATCCGTGCTTTCGCTTGAGTAAAGGACACCGAACTCATTACTAAAGTGTTTTCGTTTTGTCATTTGACAAAGCAGACGTTCAATAAATAGTATAATTATTTGATTAATATTTGTTTCCCCTTATAACTGTACATGCAACAAGGGACCCTGTTTTTGTTTTTAGCACTATATCTCAGCATCCAGCATAATACCTAGTGCACTGTGAGTAATTTGTAAGTCAAGTTGGATACAAATGTATTAATAATTATATACACATGTATACATTTATAAATAATTGTTGCATACTTGAGAAAACGTCTTAGGGACAAAAGGATGGGGCGGGGGTTTAGTGCAGAATGCAACACTCTGGCAGGTGCATCATTTTGAGCTGAGGATGATCAAGGCCCTACAGACTTAGGAAGGGTGTTTTTACCTTCTTCTCAACTGCCTGAAAGAATTTAGCAAGAGAGCCTATACCAGGAAGAGAGTATTATCAAAGATAACTTTTTTTTCTTACATAAGAAAGACTTCTTTGCTGGGCACAGCAAATATTCGTTCACCACACATTTGCTTTTCCCATCTTTCTGTGGATGTCTTCTTCCCTTTTGAAGTCCCAGACCCCTCCCCCTTCTCCTCAACTCCAGGTGGCATATAAAACTCAATTGCCCGATTGTTGGGGAACCTCTCATGTCTCTGTGGGGCCCTTGTACCTATATAATTAAATTTGGTTTTCTCCTGTTAATCTGAATGATGTCAATTTATTTATTAGGTTCTAGGCAAAGAACCTAGAAGATAAGAAGGGAAACGCTTTTCCTTCCCTACAGTTTTGGCGGCCAGCATGGGACTCTGCCCTGGCTGGACACTACTCTCTCCAGGAATTCTGGAGAGATCCTGGGACCTCTGGCAAGGTAAGAATTCGTACCACATCAGGCTCTGGGATCTCTGCCTGCAGGGTCTACTGGAAAAGTGGTGAGAGTCACTTTCTGTTTGTAAGTTTAAATTAGCAGGAAAAAATATTTGTGTGAACTGGTTCCTTGGGTATAGCAATTTTGGTAAAGAGTTTTACGAATACTCCTGATTTCCACTAATTCCGTTCCTCCAGAGATAATCTTTGCTTTCTTTTGTTTTTGTCTTTTGTGTTATTTATCATAAGGAGGAAAACCATAGATCTGATGGGGTTTTCCTTTCATCTTGTTCTATGTCCTGAGAGCTTGGTCCTGTGACCAATGAGAATGTTTGAGAGGCTAAGAGAAAAATTACCAGGTGTACTCACAATAGCAAAGAAAAGATCTTTCCCCTCCCCTGCCGGTCCCGAAACCAGCCAGGGCGCGCCCGGTCTTAGTCTGACATAAAGGCGGGAACCAATCAAGTTCTGCTGAATGGTTTGAAATAAAGGCAGGAACCAACCAAGTTCTGCTGAGCATTCAAATTTAAATGTCAACCTATAACAGCTCTGTAACCTCAAAAAAATCCCTAACTTGTTTGTGCCTGTCTATAAAAGAAGCTGTAAGAAAGATCCTTGCTCGGGGCCTCTTAGCGTCACTGGCAACGAGTGCACAGAGGACCGGGTTCGAACCTGCAATAAACGACCCTTGCCGCTTGGCTTTGACTCTGGACTCTGGTGGCTTGTTTTCGGGGGGTCTCTTGAATCGGGGCATATCATGTTCTCTCCAGTACCCCCTATCCACAAGATACAAATATAGGTGAGCATCTGGCAGTCAGTTGAATAGACTGGGGGTTCTGAGACACAAAGTCATAAGCAGAGTTCTCTTTGTCCAGCTCTTTTTTTTAAATTTATTTAAATATTTATTTGTTTTTGAGAGACAGAGACAGAGAGAGAGAGAGAGAGACAGAGTGCAAGTGGGGGAGGAACAGACAGAGAGGGAGACACGGAATCCAAAGCAGGCTCCAGGCTCTGAGCTGTCAGCACAGAGCCCGACGCGGGGCTCGAACCCATGAACGGTGAGATTGTGACCTGAACTGATGTCGGATGCTTAACCGGCTGAGCCACCCAGGCACCCCAGTTGTGCCAGCTCTTTTTTTTTTTTTTTTAACGTTTTATTTATTTTTGAGACAGAGAGAGACAAGAGCATGAACGGGGGAGGGGCAGAGAGAGAGGGAGACACAGAATCGGAAGCAGGCTCCAGGCTCTGAGCCATCAGCCCAGAGCCCGACGTGGGGCTCGAACTCACGGACCTCGAGATCATGACCTGAGCTGAAGTCGGCCGCTCAACCGACTGAGCCACCCAGGCGCCCCTGTGCCAGCTCTTAAGGGAGTGTGTCCATAAGGGTCTTTGTCATCTCAACCTCCATTGCTTTGTTAGTGCTGGAAAGTCTCATTCCCAGTAGCGTCGGCCCAGTCACAGAGTAGTGGGTTTGTGGCTGGAGGCATCCCCCATTCCTGTGAGAGACCAGAGATACTGTTTTTACCACACAGCTCTTAACATCTGTCAATAAGAAGTCCCTTGCTTTCTGAGGCTAACCCTGGGAATGAACTCTCCGGGTCCTGTCAGGACCACATCTTTTGCACTCTCTCGTCAGAGGCCTCTTGTGTCCTTGGGTAAGCCATAAAATGGCTTATTGGTTTGAGTCATTATTGAGATAAAAATAAGATCCTACTCATCAATGGCCAGATGATGACCCTTTTGAATTGGAAAGACTTCTGTATTTGAAAAAAAAAGTTTTTGAGAGCTCTCATCCTAAACAGTTGTCTCATGGGTGCTCATGGAAAGACCAAATGAAAAGATAGATACATTCAGCTCGGGTCACGATCTCATGGTTGGTAAGACTGAGGCCCGTGTCAGGCTCTGTGCTGTCGGATTCTCTCGCCCTCTCTCTCTGCCTCCCCCCACTCAAAATAAATAAGCAAATACACTTAAAAAATAATAAAAGATAGCTACAAGGAAATATAACTGCTAGCCTTAGGGATTCCCTTAACAAGATAAAGCGACAGAATTACAAGATAAAGCGACAGAACAAAAATTAAAGCCCCCGTGCAACACACACTCTCCTTAGAATCTTGCCTGGTCTCCTTAGCAAGTTCTCTTAGCTGTCAAAATCCTCTAACTTCTCCAGAAATATCCCTTAAACATCTAGATGCTTATTTTAGCTTCTCTTTCCTTATAAGACTTTCGGAGAGTGCTCTGGTCTCATCTCTAAGCCCAGAATGTACAGGTCACTCCTGTAAATACTAAGAGCCCTTGATTGAACAAAAGCACCTGGAATGGACAATAAAACTCAGTCATAGAACTTGTTTTGTTGGGCTCTGTAATCAGGGTCTGCCAGTTTCAGGTCCTCTTATGTGGTATATTGTTTGCAAATATGCCCTAGACCCCACCCAAAGAATTCATGTCCCCTGGACAACAGGGGATCTTTTAAATTATAAAGCCCTTTTACCTCTACTTCCCAAAGATCCTACCAAATTTAAAGAAAAACATTACAAAATTAATGCCCTATCATAGAGGAAACACATGGCCAGAATTTCTCCCAGGCCCTTTTACAAATGACCAGAAAATAGCTCAACTCAGGCCGGTATTCAAGATCTGATAGGATCGGCATTGGAGGCTTTCCCCCCTAAAGTGAATTGGTCTGAGGTTAAACTGCACACTCAGAAAGAAGATGATCTCATCCAAAGGCCTTTGTTGAAAGCTTTATACGGACTTTTCAAAGGCATACTGCGCTAAACCGGGAAGATCAAAAATACAGAAATATTTCCATTTCCATCTTAGTTGGAGATTTCCTCCCTAAAACAAAAGAAGGCAAATTTAAAATAGTGTGGCTGGCTGAGTGGGCACATCAACCTCTAAACGTGTGGGGTGTGTGTGTGTGTGTGTGTGTGTGTGTGTGTGTGTGTTTTAGTAAACTTCACGCCCAGCATGGGGCCCAATGTGGGGCTTGAACTCACAATCCTGAGATCAAGACCTGAGCTGAGATCATATGCTCAACCAATTGAACCACCCAGGCGTCCCTTAACCTCTAAATGTTTTAGCGAAAAAGGCTACCAAATTCTTTGAAGATAATTTGCAAGAATGCAGACCAAAAAAGGTTAGAATCAACAATTCTTGATTTACAGCTTGAATTTTTAGAGAAATAAAAACATAACTCCAAGAGCAAGTTAAAGTCCATTCAGCGCCCTTCCTATTTGCCTCTGGACATTGACGGATATTGTAAAAAAAAAAAAAAATGAGAACATTGAAGTACAATTGTTCCACGTATGAAAAAGAGGAGAAATTTAAATAGTAATTACCCTAGACTTCTGATAACAGAGAAAAATAGAGAAATACACCCGGAACTCCTAGGAGAAAACTTGCATTCTTTCTCCATCTCTTGAAGATACAAATCTTACAAAGTCTTTGAAATGTAAACATCCCAGGAGGTAACTAAAACAATGGTCTGAAACCATTTGGAAAAGGGGTGGGAGTGGTGGAGGAGGCCTTTCAGAAATACAAACTGCTAAAAAGGCTCTCTTGCCTCAAGTCTGGAGCATAGCATCCTTAAGATTACTTGTCAAGGACGAATACAAATCTTAATAGTCTTCTCCACAAATACTAGCAAAAACCTTTTAAGTGGGCAACCTTAACTTTTTCTGTCCATCACAGACAGTTATTTATAAACCAGTGGGTTTTGTTTTCTACCAGATTCATGGCTAAAGTTTTAAAATGAAAGCAACCAGATCTCTGTGTCTGTCTGTCTGTCTATGTATATCTATATGTATACATGATAGATGTGGCATTTTTCTACCTGTAGATGGTGGTGCCCAAATTAATTTATAAAAAAGCTCTATTTAATTGGCTTAAAAACAAGTCCTTTTGAACTATTTCTTTTTTTTTTTGTAATAAACATATTGTTACGTACTGACATTTATTTTTTATTTTTTTTTTATTTTTTATTTTTTTAATATATGAAATTTACTGTCAAATTGGTTTCCATACAACACCCAGTGCTCATCCCAAAAGGTGCCCTCCTCAATACCCATCACCCACCCTCCCCTCCCTCCCACCCCCCATCAACCCAAACATTTTTCAAGCTCATGTTGAAAGGGCGGGCCTACGCTGGCCGACTCCATCTTGTTCTGTGTTCTCCACCTTGAGTGACTATGTCCCCGACATGACCCCTTTTCCCGGAAATTCACAGAAACCTCAGACTGCGCCTCCTCCCCTTGAGTAACCTCTCGCTCACCCGTTCAAACTTTCTGATTAAAACACGCCCAGCGACCTGCGTAACAGGACTCCGACCCTTCCCCAACCAATCGGCTGAGGCCACGACCCTTCCCCAGCCAATCGGCTGAGGCCACAGCCATTACCTCACCAACTGCCCCTAGACCCCTATAAAACCTTTGTGCTTTTAAAACTCGCTCTCTCTCCCTGGTATCTCACCGCTGCGTCGGTGCAGGTAGGGGATTGAGCTCGAGCTAGCTCGAATAAAGGTTCTTTTGCTTTTGCATCGGACTCGGCTCCCTAGTGGTCTTTGGGGATCACGAATTCTGGGCATAACATTTGGAGCTCGGCCCGGGATCCCCAAGACCCCTGAGGGACCCCCGACCCGGAGAGCCTGACTGGCCACGGTTAGTGTCTGTTTGTTTGTTCTGTCTTTTCTGTGTGAGCTCACTTCTGGAGTTCTGGTAGTGCCCGACGCGGTCTAAGTGGACGCACTGGAGGACCACGGGCCGGGAGTTTCGGAAGACGTTCCGATTCTCCCTTCTGGAGGGACGTGGAATCCCCTCAAAGGTCTGAGACGAGGCGGGTCGCTCCCGCTGGTCGGCGTGAGGCCGTCGTCTTTGGAGGGACGTGGAATCCCCTCATCGGTTTTGGAGGGACGTGGAATCCCCTCAAATGTCTAAGCTAGCTTTCAGTTTTGCTTCCATGGAGTTGGAAGATTTTCTAGGGGCCCTCTGTTTGTCTGTTTTTGTGTTTCTCTGTTTTGTTCTGTGGACTTACTGGACGGACGTTATGGGACAGACTCAGACTACTCCTCTAAGTATTATGATTGATCACTTTAAGGATGTGAGGGGAAGAGCTAACAACCTCAGTGTGGAAGTCCGAAAGGGTCGGTGGCAGTTTTTTTGTTCTAGCGAGTGGCCAACTTTCAATGTCGGATGGCCACCAGAGGGGACCTTCGACCTCCCTACCATCCACCGAGTCAGGAGTATCATCTCTCAGCCTAAGACGGGCCATCTTGATCAGCTCCCTTACATTATCACTTGGCAGGACCTTGTGGAAGACCCACCCTCTTGGCTTAAACCCTTCCTAGCCCCGCTCCCTCCGGAGCCAAAACCCATTCTTGCTTTGCAGGGGACAAAGAAGAAGAAAAGTCTTATCCAGCCTTCAGCACCCCTCTACCCTGTCTTACAGGGGGGTACTGAAGAAGAATTAATTTTTCCTCCCTCGTATAACCCCTCTAGGATGCTGGAAGAACACCATCCTCCCCCTCCGGGGGAGGCAGACGCTGTTCCGAGAGCGGGAGGCGGAAACGCTCCAGTGGGAAGCCCGCCCTTCACCAGACAAAGGGCTCAGAGGGAGCAATCCGCCTCCGCCGCCGACTCCACTATTCTGCCCCTGCGAGCCACCGGACCCCCAGACGCGGAGGGGAACCAGCCCCATCACTATTGGCCTTTCGCCACTAGTGACCTCTACAATTGGAAAGCTCAGAATCCTAAGTTTTCCGAGAAACCGGCAGGGCTTATTGATTTATTAGACTCTGTTCTTTTTACCCATCAGCCCACGTGGGACGATTGCCAGCAGCTTTTGCAGGTCCTGTTCACGACTGAAGAAAGAGAAAGAATCGTCAACGAGGCCCGAAAACTAGTTCCGGGCACAGACGGGAATCCCACCACCAACCAGGCTCAGATAGATGCCTCCTTCCCCTTAACTCGGCCCCAGTGGGATTTCAACACGGCAGAAGGTAAGGAGAGGCTCCGGGTCTACCGCCAGACTCTAATGGGGGGTCTCCGAATGGCTGCTAGAAAGCCAACCAATTTGGCCAAGGTAGGAAATGTACAACAGGGAAAAGATGAATCTCCGGCTGCCTTTTTAGAACGGATCATGGAGGCATTCCGTACCTATACCCCCATGGATCCAGAGGCTCCGGAAAGCAAGGCAGCTGTTATCATGGCCTTTGTAAACCAATCGGCCATAGACATTAGGAGAAAATTACAGAAAATAGATAGACTAGGAGAAAAAAGTCTGCAGGACTTACTGGTGGTAGCCGAAAAGGTATATAATAACCGGGAGCTTCCTGAGGACAAGCAGGCTCGCGCCATGGCGGCTGCCAGCAGTAAGCAGACTCGAGACCTGGCGAGAATACTACTAGCTACCACTGCTGACTCCCCTGAGGAACGAGACCGCCGTCTCTGGCAGCTGGCAGACGACGCAAGAAAAGGTAAAAGAACCACCAAGGGGGGGAAGCAGAGGCTGCAGAAGGATCAGTGCGCATACTGCAAGGAGATAGGGCATTGGGCCCGAGATTGTCTGAAAAGGGCCGGCGGGAAAGGAAGCAAGACTGATCGAGTAAAAGTCCTAGAGCTAGATGAACTAAGTGATTAGGGGAGTCGGGGTTCGGACCCTCTCCCCGAACCCAGGGTAACTCTTAAAGTGGAGGGGACCCCTGTTGACTTCCTTGTCGACACCGGAGCACAACATTCGGTCCTCCGCACCCCACAAGGAAAACTAGCCAGCAAGAAGTCCTGGGTACAAGGGGCAACTGGTATGAGCCAGTATTCATGGACTACCCGAAGAACAGTAGATTTGGGAACGGGCCGGGTATCCCACTCCTTTATGGTAATACCAGAATGCCCCTACCCGCTGTTAGGACGGGACTTACTGACCAAGATTGGAGCTCAGATAACTTTCAGACAAGGGGGGCCTCAGGTCACCGATGGCAAGGGCCACCCCATCCAGGTCCTGACCATGAAACTGGAGGATGAATACCTCCTCCACCAGGAGGCGCTCCCGAGAGAGGATAATATAGACAGATGGCTACAAGAATTCCCCTCGGTTTGGGCAGAGACTGGGGGGGGGATGGGACTAGCCGCTCATAGGACCCCAGTCCTGGTAGAGCTCAAGCCAGGAGAGAGTCCGGTAAGGATCAAACAATACCCCATGTCACAGGAGGCCCGGAAGGGGATCCAGCCACACATCCGGAGACTACGAAGCCTAGGGGTACTAGTTCCTTGCCAGTCTGCCTGGAACACCCCCTTACTGCCGGTCAAAAAGCCTCACACAAATGACTACCGACCGGTACAAGACCTCCGGGAAGTAAATAAGAGGGTCGCGGACATACACCCAACTGTTCCCAACCCATATACTCTCTTGAGCTCCTTGGCGCCCTCCAGGGTCTGGTATACTGTACTAGATTTAAAGGACGCCTTCTTCAGTCTGCCGCTGGCACCCCAGAGCCAACCCCTGTTCGCCTTCGAGTGGCATGATCCGGAGGAGGGCTACAGTGGGCAACTCACCTGGACACGGCTACCTCAGGGATTCAAAAATTCACCCACCATCTTCGACGAGGCACTACACGAGGACCTGGGTGAGTACAGAAGGGAGCACCCTGGCCTCACCCTCCTACAGTACGTAGATGACATCCTGATTGCTGCTGACACGGCCAAAGACTGTGAGCGAGGGACCCAGGACCTGCTGGCTACCCTGGGGGCTTTAGGGTACCGGGCATCCGCGAAGAAGGCTCAGATATGCAGGGAGAGGGTAAGTTACCTGGGATATATCCTGGAGGGCGGACAGCGGCGGTTATCAGATGCCAGAAAAGAAACTGTCCTAAAGATCCCTACTCCCACCTCCCGAAGAGAAGTGAGGGAATTCCTAGGATCAGCCGGCTACTGCCGCCTCTGGGTTCCAGGTTTTGCTGAGATCGCCAGGCCCCTATATGAAGCTACCAAAGAGGGGAAAACATTTAAATGGACTGAAAAAGAAGAAATTGCCTTTAATCAGTTAAAAAAGGCCCTCCTAAGTGCCCCAGCCCTGGGCCTACCAGACATTATGAAACCCTTCCACCTCTTTGTAGACGAACATAAGGGAATAGCAAAAGGGGTTCTAACTCAAGCCTTAGGCCCCTGGAACCGCCCAGTGGCTTACCTGTCTAAGAAACTAGACCCAGTGGCTGCCGGCTGGCCGCCATGCCTAAGAATTATTGCGGCGACAGCACTCCTAGTCAAGGATGCAGACAAACTGACCCTAGGACAGGAGATCTGGATCACAACCCCACACGCCATTGAAGGGGTCCTGAAACAGCCTCCTGATAGATGGATGAGCAATACACGTGTGACTCATTACCAGAGCCTCCTACTCAACCCTCCACGAGTGCGGTTCCACCCCAGTGCAGCCCTCAATCCTGCAACCCTGCTGCCCGACCCTGACCTAGGTGCTCCACTACATGACTGTGCGGGAATCCTGGAACAAGTACATGGATTCCGGATGGACCTGACCGACCAGCCCCTCCCCGATGCCGAGGCTACTTGGTTCACTGATGGCAGCAGCTTTGTGCGAGATGGACACAGGTATGCGGGTGCAGCGGTGGTCACCGAAATGGACACCGTATGGGCGGAGGCTCTACCCTCCGGAACGTCAGCCCAGCGAGCGGAGCTCATAGCCCTCACCAAGGCGCTGATGCTGGGAGCTGGAAAACGGCTTAACATCTACACAGACAGCCGTTATGCATTTGCCACAGCTCATATTCATGGGGCAATTTATCAGGAGAGGGGGTTACTGACGGCAGAAGGACGGACTATAAAAAATAAGCAGGAGATACTTAACCTGCTTACGGCCTTATGGCTTCCTGCCAAGCTAGCCATTATCCACTGCCAAGGGCACCAAAAAGCTGATAACCCAGTAGCTAGAGGTAATCGAAAGGCTGACCAGGCAGCCAAGGCAGTAGCCCTTACTCCAGTCCCCACCATGACCATACAACTACCAGACCCGGGAGACCCAGTTTTACCAGACCAGCCCAAATACTCCCAGGAGGAGTTACAGCGGATCAAGAAACTCCCCATGGCCCAGGAGATAAAGGGATGGTGGTATACACCTAACAAGGAGCTCGTGCTGCCAGACCGGCTCGGAGTCTCAATATTAGAGCACATGCATCGGTCTACTCACATGGGGGCCCGAAAATTAAAAGACTTAATCCGACATGCCGGAATCAAGATTCACCAACAGGACACCAAAATAGAGCAAGTTGTATCTGCCTGCAAGACCTGCCAACTCACCAACGCGAAAGCCACATCAAATAAAAAAGGAACCAGGCTCAGAGGCACCAGACCGGGAGCCCAATGGGAAGTCGACTTCACTGAAGTCAAACCAGGAAAGTATGGTTATAAATATCTTTTAGTATTTACAGACACCTTCTCTGGCTGGGTGGAGGCATACCCAACCAAGCATGAAACGGCTCAGACGGTGGCTAAGAAGCTACTAGAAGACATCTTACCCAGGTATGGTTTTCCTGCCATGGTAGGATCAGACAATGGACCAGCTTTTATCTCTCAGGTAACACAGGCAGTAGCCAAGGCGGTGGGGGCAAACTGGAAATTACATTGTGCTTATAGGCCCCAGAGCTCAGGACAGGTAGAAAGAATGAATAGAACCCTAAAAGAGACCCTTACCAAATTAACCATGGAGACTGGCGGGGACTGGGTGACTCTCCTACCGTACGCCCTTTACCGGGTTAGAAACACTCCTTACACTCTGGGTTTTACTCCCTACGAGATCATGTTTGGCAGGCCACCCCCTGTTATTCCCAGCCTTCGAGCTGAACTTCTTGCAGAGTTTAAAGATCAAGAACTTTTTCTTTCCTTGAGAGGGCTCCAGAGGGCGCACGAGGATATTTGGCCGCGCCTCCGTGCCATCTACGAGGCTGGCCCGACCCCGACACCTCATCAGTACAAGCCGGGAGACTGGGTCTATGTCAAGAGGCACCACCGAGAGACTCTCGAGCCGCGCTGGAAGGGACCCTACATTGTAGTGCTGACAACCCCCACCGCTCTCAAAGTAGACGGCATCGCGACCTGGGTCCATCACACCCACGTTCAGCCAGCGGACCCCTCCTCGATCCAGAAGGACTTCGTCACGCGATGGGCCATCAGTCGGGACCAACACAACCCGCTCAAGCTCAAGCTCAAGCTACAGCACATTCGACCCACCTAATATTGGTAACTCTGTTAACTCTGCTTGTCATTGCTCATGCTACCGGGAGTCCCCACACCCCCCAAAACATCACCTGGCAGATCATAGATACCAGCTCAGGGACAATACTTAATTAGACCTCCCAGAGCCACCCCAGGGACACATGCTTCCCAGAACTTGGCGTAAACTTCTAAACTCTGTTCCCCTTGTCACCATAAATGCAGCCGGACCCATGATTGGGTCCGTAAGTTACATGACAAGGGGGGAATGAAAGGGCGGGCCTACGCTGGCCGACTCCATCTTGTTCTGTGTTCTCCACCTTGAGTGACTATGTCCCCGACATGACCCCTTTTCCCGGAAATTCACAGAAACCTCAGACTGCGCCTCCTCCCCTTGAGTAACCTCCCGCTCACCCGTTCAAACTTTCTGATTAAAACACGCCCAGTGACCTGCGTAACAGGACTCCGACCCTTCCCCAACCAATCGGCTGAGGCCACGACCCTTCCCCAGCCAATCGGCTGAGGCCACAGCCATTACCTCACCAACTGCCCCTAGACCCCTATAAAACCTTTGTGCTTTTAAAACTCGCTCTCTCTCCCTGGTATCTCACCGCTGCGTCGGTGCAGGTAGGGGATTGAGCTCGAGCTAGCTCGAATAAAGGTTCTTTTGCTTTTGCATCGGACTCGGCTCCCTAGTGGTCTTTGGGGATCACGAATTCTGGGCATAACAATGTGATCTAGGATAATTTTTGGGAAATAAAGCAAGTTCACATTTGCTGGTTTCATTAATACAGACATGTCTTTAGAGCTATCAGCATTATGTATAATTCTTTTATTCTACCTCGGTTTACTGAAAGTAAAATAAGCTCATGTTATCTCTGTTATAAACGTTGTCAGCAAGAAAAATAACCTAAAATGAGGGCTAACTGCTTTAATGTCTCATGAAATTTTCATGAGTAATCTCAGTATGATTGTTAGGAACAAATAAATAAACGTAAGCGGGGTAAAAATTTGCAGGTGAACTTTTCAGGAATAAGTGTTTTATGGCATGTCTACCTAAAAATAGTGTCCCAAATCTCCTTGGTAACCTCCATCCTTAGAATTTTGCTAAGTTAAATTAAATGGTGGGAAGTCCTTAAATATCCAGGTTATTTCCAAATAAGATAATATACTAGAACAATAATTACTCAACACAGATTTTCTTTTACAGAGATGCTAAAGATAGTTATGGTCTCTTAGTAAATACGTATGTGTCACGCTGAAAATTCTGCTATGAGAAAACATGTTTCTAGATATTCTAAAAGTATTTCTACATTTGCCAACCAACAGAATGCTAACATACAAAACAGTTTGTAATCGTTTCTTCTCTATTTTAACTAAAAATGAGGGTATTCAAGAGTTAAAAAACTCTACTATGTGCAAGCAATGCCATTAGAAGTAGAAAAGGAAACATCTCTGAATGTGAGAAAAACAAGATCTGTGTTTTTAATAAAATTAAGTATGAGGAATGGAAATGCATTTTTCTTTGTTAAGGAAAATAAAGTAATTTTGTCCTGAAGAGAGGTTGTTTTTAAAGTGTTTGCTTGTTTGCTTGTTTGTTTAAAGAGAGCAGTGGAGGGACAGAGAAAGGGAGAGAGAATCTCAAGCAGGCTCCACACTCAGTTCAGAGACTGACATCAGGTTCTGTCTCACGACCGTGAGATCATGACATGAGCCGAAATCATGAGTTGAACGCTTAACGAACTGAGCCACCCAGGCACCCCTAATTATTTTTAAAGGGGAAAGAAAAATCATAGGACAAAATGCGAATGTGAAAAAGAAAGTTGTAGAAGGTTTATAGGAAAGGAGTCTTGGGAAAGGAATTTTAGTCAAACAAGCTAAGATTAAAATAAGTTTAATTAAGTTAAATGAATTTTAATATCAAACATAATCTGGTATAAAATTAGAATTTAATTTTCTCCCTGTTAAGAGGGGGAAAAAGTTTTCTTGAACTATTGGTTTGGTCTTGATAAAAGATTGTAAACGGTTTTGCCTTACCTTTTAAAGTAATCTGCCTAAAAACCAAAGATTTTGTATCTCGTCAAAGTAATTTTCTGTCGTTATCAGGTCTTTGATTACTTAAGAAGGCTGAGTATTCTCTATTAAAAGAAGGAGGTTTTTAAAAAATAACTATTTAGCTTTCTGAATTTGCCTGTAAAGTCTTTAACTGACACTATAGTTAAACCTATAGCTAAGTATTCTTTCACAGTGATCTATGATCTATGATCCTATTTGACCAAGTTTTTAGAAATCTCTTTGATATTTTTGACAAACTTCTCAAAATCAAGTCCTGAATAAAGTCCTGAACTAACTTTGGGAATTTTTTAGAGGGTCCCTGGAATATCTCAAAAGATTTGTTCTCTCTCCTTATAAAAAAGAAGATGTTAAACTAATTAGGCTTATTTGATATGTTAAATTACATGGGAAGCAAATTGTCAAATGAAAAAGTAATACTGGGGTATCTGGCTGTGCTTCAGTTGATAGAGCACATGACTCTTGATCTCAGAATCATGAGTTCGAGCCCCACAGTGGATGTAGAGATTACTTAAAAAAAAAAAAGTAGTACTAAGCATTTTTCATGCTGTATTTTTTTTAGTGTTATTTATTTTTGAGAGAGAGAAAGAGAGAGAGAGAGACGGAGCAAAAGTGGTGGAGAGGAAGAGAACGAGAGAGGCATAGAATCCTAAGCAGGCTCCAGGCTCTGAGCTGACAGCGCAGACGTGGGGCTCAAACTCACAAACTGCAAGATCATGACCTGAGCTGAAATTGGACGCTTAACCGACTGAGCCACCCAGGCATCCCTTGTATTGTTTAGTATATGCTACCAGTGTTCTACAAATTGTATGAAATTTCTAGAAATCTAATATGTCCTGGTATAACATTTTCAGTCATAATTCCAGTTATCTTAACATGTTATGTGTCACAAAAATAAATAGATTTCCTTGTCAAGTGCACTGTAGTAGACTTTTACCAGATCTTTAATCATGGCTATTTTTAAGTCTTTTGTCATTTATAGATGGCTATTGTTTCTCTGATGCTTTTGAAAAAGTGTTCCTGCAAAAGTACTTCATCTTCAAGAAGACTTATAGAAAGTGTTCCAGAATACAGATTTCTGATAACTTTAAGATCAGAAAACTGAACTAGGTAAGAATTTCCAGAGCTAATAGAATAATGACGTTCAAGCAGAGCAAATATTAATTACATTGTACTCAATGAACTAAGGAGTATGCTTATAATTTTTTATAATTTTTTTTGTTTAAAACATGGCCAATTAAAAAAACATTTTGTTTTCCACATTTAAGGAAACTTTTTTTCTCTTTTCTTTTAAGCTACCTATGACTTAGAACAGTTGGGAATATATACCTTTGTGAACAAAGATAAAACTTCTATCTTTTCTTCCCATCTGGTGCCTCTAGAATTCATAAACTCTCAGTGTGTATTCTGATTTTCATGGCGATACAGTTATTTGCGTAAGTTCGCTAAGAATCTGTTTTTCTTGTAATAAGACACGCTGGAAAACATTGGTTGCATTACCAAGGCTTTGACCGGAATGTCATACTTGAGAGAGATATACAAAGACTCAGATATGACCAAGGCAGCTTTAAGGAACTAAGGGTGACTGGAACCAATAATGCCCCTTGGGAAAAATGGCCTGGTATCTTACTTACAGGGATTCCAGCACATTACTAGGTGAGAAAGAAAGGTGACTTCCTGGCGACTGCAGAAATTTCAGGATATTTTGGGACCTTGAAAAGAAAGGAAGTAACCTAAATCTATAGGTATTGCAGTCAAGTCTGATGGCAAGTCCTTGCTTTGGCTGCCTTGTCTTGAGAGGCTTGTAAAAGTCCAATCTGGCATTCCTTATAAAGGTTCCAGCAAAGCAGATTAAAAAATTATATATTGTCAATCACTATTCTTGTTGTATAAGCAATCAAGCCACATTTATTAAAACTAGACCTACTTCTTTGCAAACAAGTTAGTCTATGGCTATCTTTGATGGAAATGGGGGTGATCGTAGACAACAAAATGATGTATTGGTAGAAATTATAATATATACTTATGGAGATTAAACTCTAGTTCTGTTCATTGTTTCTGAGGTTTTCTTTTCTTTTTCTTTTTCTTTAAAGTTTGCCAGTCTTTTTTAAATGTTTATTCATTTATTTTTAAGGAGAGAAGGAGAAAGAGAGGAAGGGAGGGGCAGAGAGAGAGGGAGAGAAAGAATTTCAAGCAGGCTCCCTGTTTTGGTGCAGATGCCCCCCACTCCCGCCCCCATGTGGGGCTCGATCCCATGAACCGTGAGGTCATGACCTGAGCCAAAACTCGAGTCATATGCTTAATGGATTGAGCCACCTAGGTGCCCGAGGTTTTGTTTTCTACCTGTACATTGGACTAGATTCTGAATTCTTTTAGTTTCCTCCAATATTTGGTTACAACTCTACAAACCAACATTTCCAATTTTTCTTCTACCCTTCTGACTTAGAATCACTGAGAAATAAAACTGCCCTTTTACTAATCATGCAGGCTAACGTTAGCCAACATGATATACATTTCAGAGAAATCACCACAAAAACCCATGTGTGGACAGTCTTTGGGCCTGTGGCTGTGTGGGCCACTCTGAGAGATCACCAGAGGCCTTCAGATTACAAACCAGGAAAATCTGTCAAATTGCCACTGTCTGCCCTCAGTCCATCTAAAAATGCTTCAAGCCTGACATCAAGAAATCTTTTTAATTGGCTAGGGTTCTTTGGAACCCTAGCTTCTTCCTCTGTTAAATGGGAATAAAAATAATTATGGCTCTAACCCTATTTAAAAAAATGTTTTTTAATCTTTATTTATTTTTGAGAGAGAGTGTGAGCAGGGGAGGAACAGAGAGAGAGAGAGAGAGAGAGAGAGAGAGAGAGAGAGACAGAATCCGAAGCAGGCTCCAGGCTCTGAGCTGTCAGCACAGAGCCTAACGCGGGGCTCGAACTCACAAACTACAAGTTTGTGACCTGAGCTAAAGTCGGACACTCAACTGACTGAGCCACCCAGAAGCCCCTGGCTCTACCCCTATTAAATGAGATGACGCGTGCAAATGTAGAATGTGAGGACACAGTAAGTATGTGACAACTTCCAGCAGTGGTAGTTGTGGTATTTTTTTGTTGCTATCATCGTTATTGTTACCGGTTTCCTTTTCTGTAAAATGGGGCTAATAAAATTCCCACCAACTTAGAGTTGCCAGGATCATCTATGATTCACAGTAAATAAGCTTAAGCTTTGCCTGCCCCAGAGTGAGTTCTCACAAAATGTTAATTGTGGCCATCATCTTCATGGGATAAGAACCCAGTTTCCCTACTTTCATCTTACGGAGTAGGATTTGATGTAGCAAAAACAGTGTCTATATTTAATAAAATGCAATGTTCTTGTCAGGGCAGCATTAACTGGGGAGGCCACCTATTTTAGGCAGGAAACTCATATTTTAGTTATTAACACCTGAAATGAAGCGACACAGGAGAATGCATGACTTATGAAATTATTCAGCTAAAGGCTGGCGGGATCTATATTTCTGAATTGCATAGCAAAGAAATATTCAGGTTCAGTGTGGGTGATTAACCATTTGATAGCTTGTCAGGCTTTCCCAATTTCTTCCTCTATTTTTTTATACGCCTTGCTGTGTCTCTTGTAATTAAGAAATGGTGCTGGGTTCTTGTCATCCACCATTAAGAACTAGTCACAGATAGTTTCATAACATCTGCTTCTTGCAACCTTCTAATTATCCATAAAAATCTGGCAGAAGGACCTGACAGTTTATCTGGAACACAGAATATGAATACAAAACAGGGTGCTTTGCTTCTGGATATAGAATCATGGTGTAAAATAGGCACTCTCTAACCTCTTATTTTGCATGCAGCTCTGTCTCCTGTTCAAATCAGAGTTAGGTGCATGTCTTCTCAATAAAGACTCAATTTTGAAAAGCATCTTTTGACAAAATGAATGTGGGTCAGGAATATGTTAATGGCGCTGTGTCAGAATCTGTTGTCAGTTTCTGCTCTGTTATTCCTTTTACAACCCAGCCAGACACCGTGACTCCCTGCCTGTATCTGCAGGCTCTGAGCTGTCCATGCCCTGATAGGAAGAACTGAGGAAGTCTTGACCGGGCCAGACACTTGCCTCTAGCAAGGTCAAGTCCCAGCCTCTTGTTGCTTGTTTCTTGTAGCAGGTGCCCTTCTTGTCCACCAACATGCCTGGCTTTCTGACTCATTTCCTCATCCTGACTTCAGGAAATGCATCTTCCTGAATCCCTACACTGTGTGCGTTTGATGACCGAAACCATGACTTTATTCTGATTTTTGGTCCCAATGGGTCTGCCCTCAGCCAACCTATACCTCCAACATCCATTTGGATCCATGGATGATTTGCTTATTTTGTCCTTTGATTCTGAATGTGCAGATACCTACTGGCTTGTTTGGTTAGATAGATAGATAGATAGATAGATAGATAGATAGGTTTTCCATTTTGAGAGAGAGAGAGAGAGCATGAGAACACACACAAGTGAGTGGGAAAGGGGCAGATAAAGAGGGGGAGACAGAATCTTAAGCAGGCTCCATGCCCAATGCAAGGATCTCCATCTCATGACCGTGACTGAGCCACCAAGGTGCCCCCACCCATTTGGTTTTAGACCCCTAGTTTGTTGATGCTTCTGGTCCTTTTGTGTCTTATAATCTCAGGGCTATGAACCCTCTGTCTTGCCTCAGCTCTTCTGGTCTCGCTGTCTTTTATCTTTTCTATGTCCTAGTATCATAGAGATGCATAAAAATGCTCATTTTTCCATTTATCATTCACCAAGCACTTTTTGTACCTATAATGATCTTGAGGGGTGGAGACCATGATTTGCTTCGTAACTTTTGGTGAACTGAAGAGCACATAGGCTCACTGTTTTACCGAAGAGCAGGGACTAGATTTGCACTCAAATCTGTCCTTTGGCTTGAGTTTTTTCCGGCCACTGACCTCATGAGCCAATATGTTACTGCAGAACAGCCATTTATCTGTGGCATTCATTTCTCTAGTAAACACTGAAAAAGTCGCTGAACTTTAGGAGTGTACTTCTATAAATACACGTTCATATTGAATATTTAATTTTTGAATTTTATCAGCCGCACAGTCCCCGTTTGACAAAAAAAATGAATTGAGACGTGGAGTTTTAGGGCATTGAGAAGTCACACGGTAAGTCAGCAAGAAAGCAGAAATCTCCTAGCACGGCAATAGAATAGCTTGTTGAAAATACCCCTACATTAACAGGCAGAAGAAATAGGCCAGTTCAAGGTCTGGCTGAGAATCTTGATATTTAGTAAATTGCCTGACTTCTCTCTTCCTCCATCTTGAAAATTGCTAAGTTTAGCTACGGGTTGTCTGGCAGCTAAAGTATCCTCATGATTGCTTGTCCCAGATCAGTGGTCACTGGCCAAGATACGTAAAGTTGTCTCCTCTTATTCCTGGGTCACAGAGATTTCATTTCTAAATAAGCTACCTCATATATTAGGCATCGGGGGCACTATTACTATTCTAAACTGCTATGGGTTCATGAGTACGAATCACCTGGGCCATTTTCACAGCCAGAAAAGACTCTAACTTCTTCATCACGTGTCAGAGCCTTGGGCTGCCATAATAGGCCCCCTGGGCCTCTTCTGTCTCCCCAGAATGGCTCAGACACCAATGGCTCAAAAAACCAGAGGAAAACGAGCAAAGCCAAGCTGAGATGTGGATCCTGGCCTTCTGTGGAGAAGAGAGGAGTGGGGTGAGGAAACTGGGCTGAGAATCTTGGACCCTGCAGTTCTTTGCTGTCCCAAGGGTGGTCCTAGCACTACGGTGACATCGCCTGGGATCTTGTTAAAAATGTAGAATCTTAGGCTCCATCCTACATCTGCTGAGTTGTTTGTACCAGATTCTCAGGTGACTTGTATGCACATTAAGGAAGCACTGCGGGTTTATTAATCTATAGAAATGTTTCAACATTCACCTCCAAGTGGAAAGAAATGTTTCACAGGGCCCCTTTGGAGGGGCAAAGGAAATTGCTGCTGTTACTGGCACGGGCTTACCCGAGAAAGGGAGTCTGGACATAATTATGGTAGATGAAGTGATTTAGCCAAAAGCTAAGCTTTCAGGAGGGCAAAGGGGAGTGATGTGGGCTTTTGAGGTGAGGCCATTAACAGTTGGATTATAGCACAATGTGCCATAATGGTGTAGTAATGAAATGTAATTGATACGGTTATATTATACAAAAGGACACTCGCTTTGTTCCGGCCTCTCTTTCTTAGGAGAAGGCAGATGGTCACAGGGCAACCAGGCAAAAGGAACTGATTCTGTAAACATTTTGGTCTCTCCTTCGGCCTGCTCTTTGCCCTAACCAGCTTCCACTAAGGCCTTCCTTGGTGCAGGCAACTACTAGGTGAGCAGTCTCCAGCCACAAGCCTCCTACTTCCTTCAGTCAGCTTGACTCTCTAAGAGGGAGTGGTGATCTGAAAGCCCAGTGCCTGGGGTGGTCTGAGTGACATTCCTGTCCCCATTCTCACCTCTGAAAACCCTTAGAGAAGGAGCTCCAGCCTGCGGACTGCATGCGTGGCATCACAGTGGCCCCAACTTTGGAAATGTCTGTAATGGGACCTGTAAGGCATCGCTTCGGTATGATCCTGCCCCTCAAAACCTCAAATGTGGGCTTCAGGATGCTGAGCTCACAGCAGCCTCCTCACTGAGCAACTGTTTGCTATTTTTGACTTATTGCTTTTGACTGTTCCACTTTCTTGGGAGCTCAAAACTTTTTTTCTTTATTAGCTCTTCATCAGTTTCTTTTTTCACGAGGGGTTTCCACGTGCCCCTGGGAAAATGCAGTAAAAATTTGAAATGGCATTTATTCTGGAAAAATGATTATTTATTTCTGATTTATGCCACGCCTGTATCAAAAAGGAAAGGAAAGGAAAGGAAGGGAAAGGAAAGGCAAGGAAAGGAAAGGAAAGGAAAGAAAATCCCACAGTATGATACATATACTGAATGCGAAGCTAAAAGGTGAAAATCAGCTATAATAAAGGTGATAGAAAGAGATAATTATTCTAGAAGCTAAGTTTGATCATAGTTGTGACTAGATTGCCCAATAATTTCTTTTTTTTTTAATATATGAAATTTATTGTCAGATTGGTTTCCATACAACACCCAGTGCTCATCCCAAAAGACGCCCTCTTCAATGCCCATCACCTCCCCTCCCCTCCCCTCCCTCCCACCCCCCATCAACCCTCAGTTTGCTCTCAGTTTTTAAGAGTCTCCCATGCTTTGGCTCTCTCCCACTCTAACCTCATTTTTTTTTTCTTTCCCCTCCCCCATGGGTTTCTGTTAAGTTTCTCAGGATCCACATAAGAGTGAACACATATTAGATTGCCCAAATAATTTCAATGCTGAGTTGCTGGAAGACAAAGATGTGCATGTACTATTTATTCCTGGTCGGTGGGCATTACACAAGCTCCTAAAAGAAACTTTTCTGGATACTGAGTTTGCAATAATAAATAATATTTTTGAGTCCTTAGATTCTACTAGGCACTCGCTAAGCCCTTTGCACGCGCTATTTTGTCTAACCCTCACACTGACATTAAGAGAGAGGATAGAGTGACAGTCCCATGTGTGAACTCCACAGCTAGGGAGCCCAGGTTTGGATCTCATCTCTGCTCCTCACAAACCAAGTGACCTTAGACAAGTCCTTTAGACTCTCCCTGTTTTGGTTTTATTATCCATAAAGGTGGAATATCAATCATACCTTACATGGTGATTGGGAGCATTCAGTGATTTAATATACACAAAGCACGCAGAGTCTGGCCCTTAGTAAGTAACTTGCCATTATGATCGTTATTTTCACTTGACAGATAAGGAAATTGGGTCTTAGAGGGGTTAAATGGCTGGCCCAAAGTCCCCTAGCCAGATCAAAGTGGCAGCAGATCTAATCTGACCCCTCTTAAACGCTTCACACACTGACTCGGAAAGTGCAGCCCGCCGCTGGCGATGTACTTGGGGGCGAATAAGGAATCACTATGAGCCTTGTGCAGTCGCTGTTAGGTTACCTTTGGCGAGAGTTATCTTCGGGGGTACTTCTCCCCACCGTTCAGCTTGGTCTGGGCTGGTGTCTGCTTTCAATATGGCTTTAAGTAAAGTTTAAATAATGAGGGTCTTGTATGGCAAATCATAGTGTGTATTTGTTTATCTATGGGTTCTACTTGTTCATATTTATTCCCAGCCACCAATTCTTCCCAAATGTAGTGGAACGTGACCGAAATGTAGGTCGGTCAGTATCTATCCAACTGCTACCATATTTAAAGCCCACTTCGATACCACATGCCCTGGGGAGCTGCTTGCCTTGTTCTCATGACCTCAGACCTGGGCAGCGACGCTGGACATTGGATACGGGTGTAATTCCCCTGCTGCCCACTAGGTGTCCCACCCAGCCCTGCTATCTGACTGCAGCAAGGAAACCTGGCCTTCCCCACCCCTCCAAAGAGGAAAAAGGGATTGAAAGTGGGCGGAGGGAGACAGGTGGCGGGAGGAGGGAGGGGGACTGTGACACGACTTTCAGATGCTTCTTCTTGCCTCCAGACAAAGGGAAATTTTCTCATTGTTTTTCTTTGATGCATAGGTACCTCTCTCCAGAAAGCTTGGTCAGTTCCTTATAATTTAGGAAGATTTTATTTCCACTAATGAACTCGTGTCTGGGCCAGGCCTTTTCATCTCTGAGCTTGAGGCTGGGGCCGCGGTCTGCATCCCCTTCCTTTTGCCCGAAAGCTCCCGACAGTCTCCTATCCCTCCTGGGCTCTCCTTCTAGGGTCTGATCAAAAAAGACATAAGGAAGGTACTGACCCTGCTGGGCCATATGATTCCTCATTACTTCCTTAATCAGGGGAGGCCGAAGACAGACACCAGCATGTGGCTGTGGCACTATCTAGCCCTCTCGCAAACAGTAACCTAATTCGTCCGCGACATTAATATTGCCGTGATGTAAATACTTCCCTCCTCACTCTCAGATAAGACCACCACTAGCTTCCTCTGGTGGGAGGTGTAAGGGAATTTGGATCCACTGGGTTTTAAGAACTTGGCGGCATTTTGCATTCCAGAATAAATCCCTTATCCTCTGCAGGTGGTTGGCTCCTGCCTGTCATCTGTTTTCCCTCCCTTCTTCCTTTCTTTTGGAGGACCACACACAATTGGCGAAGCTGGGGTCAAGATCAGGAGGAGAGGGAGCTTGAAGCCACGTGGGTTTCTCTCTCCAACATTGCTGTCTGCACGGGGACTCTTCCGCAGTCTTTTATCCATCAGGGTAGAGCACCCCAGCACACCCTCGACATTTGCCAGGGACCGGAGGCCTCCGAATGGACGCAAATGCTCTGAGTAGACTGGCAAAGGGGTGTCCTGATTATAGGTTATTCTGTGACTGAAACCTCACCCAGAGATCTGCTAAGAATGTGGGCAGGATATCTTCATTTAGCACCGGCTTTAGGAGCTTCAGTGTGGGATATTTCCTCCATAAAGGACCTTGACAACAAAGACCAGAAGACGGTCCTACGGGAGTGTCTAGCTTCCGTATCCACTGCTTCATTATATGCATGGCTTTTAATATTCGGAGAGCCTTTTGCCAATACACATTTTCTAGTGAACTGGGAAACTGGAGCCCAGATGCGATGTATTATTGATAGGATTGTAATTTACTCTTCTCGGGTTGTATCTACAGCGTATACCATTAGCACAAAATATTAAATTACCAGTGGTTGTATATATTTGTCTATTCAGGTTTGGCTCAATGATATTTGCCTTTCGCTTCAATAAAAGATCATGAATAAAGAAAGCAGGGCAATATTGTTTTTTTGTTGTTGTTGTTGCAAGGGAATTTTGATGAAATCATTTTCTCGGTGTTGTGTTTTGGCGAGCCATGCTTTGCAATGGAGATATGAGACATAAAATAGTGGGGGCTGGACAGGGAAGATGGATGGGGCAGTTTGCTCCAGCCCAAGGCACACACTGGCTTCCCTGGCAAGCTGCTCCCGGCCAGGCTCAGGGTTTTCTCCCTTTGCAGTAGAGAATAAACAGTCTCTGCTGTGCTGGCAAGGGGAGGTGGACAGTGTAGACCTTGGTGTTAGAAATACAGGGCCCTGTGCCTGTGCTGTGAAGGCTGCATTTGAGTGGGATTTGGGGGGTGGGGATCCAGCAAGGCATCTGTCCTTTGTCACGCAGGCATTATGCCCTGGCTGGTGTTTGACAGGAGGGCCTCTGGCCACCAGTTTGAATTCTAGCTCCCACGTGGGCCGGTTGAAGGTTGGTTTCTCTCTCTCTCTCTCTCTCTCTCTCTCTCTCTCTCTCACACACACACACACACACACACCCATACATGCATGCATGCGCGCTCACAACCCCTCTTGCTTTAAAAAGAATCCAGGTCATAGGGCTCAAACCAAGCTGCAAAGGGAAACGCCACATCGCTTCTGCTTTGCGCCCCTTTTGTTCTTTCAGAACCTTGAGTGCAAGGTATTTGCTGGTTAATTAGCCTGAGTGTCCTGCTACCCCACCCTCAACCCCATTCGCTGCAGAATTTTTATGGGTAAACATTTTTTTTAAAAATGCCCATGGCTTGGCCTCCTCATTCTTCTGTTGCCCATGGGCTCCGAGCGGAGAGGTGAGGGTGACAAGAACAAAGTTCTGAATCCATTTGGACTTGAAGCAGGAAGATAGTTTGTTGAAATGTTTATTCCTTTGGGCTCCGGCCATCAGTCAGGGAACACTTTAGTCCTCAGGGGCAGAGTCCCAGGGAGGCCATGGAGGGGGGTGAAGAGGCCTTTCCCCTCTGAGGTCACTGGTTGGGGGAGGGAGCTCGGGGACCCAAGTGACAGGTAGTCTGCAACGCTGGAATCTTCTTTCTAGTGGTTCCTAAGACAAAGCACCACTCGGCCAGGGTATCTATGGGTTTTGATGCCTGGGGCGCATTCTGGAGGTGAAAACCGGTTTTTCTGAAGACTTGTCAGAGCAAGGCTTTGTTCAGAGTTTGCCTGTTTAGCTAGACTGGCTCCCTGAAGGAGACCCCGTTTACCCGAGGAAGGGGCAATTAACATAAAGGCCTGGCCATCTCCTCCATACCTGGGTGGGACTCTCTTTGGACTTAGGGTCTCTCCCTCCTCCCCACAACCTTCTCCTTCCCTAAAGGAGAGATGTAAAGTAAAAAAAAATCACACAGGCTTGTAAAGCCAATGAAATCAGCGCTAAATCTATCAAAGCAAATCATAGACCCTGACAGCTGAGAAGTATTATTTGTTTTCTTCCCTCCCAGATTTCTACCAAGCCTGGTGTTTTAAGCATATGTCTTAGGGAGAAGAGACCCATATAAAGGCAATTACAATTGGTAAATGATTAATGGTGGACCTGACATTTTTATGTGTCAAATATGTTTAAGTGCATTAACCTTAGCGGAATTTACGCCCATACTATATGAGATATATCTTGTATAGCATCTGAAATATCTGCAGTCTGCCTTCACTTAAATCTTATTTACATTTATTTTATTACAATATAAATGGGTTTAAACAAATCTTAATCGAGTTTTTTACCCCGTTCTGCAGGTCCTGCTGGCACCGTGGGGAGGCTGAGGGTAGCAGGGCTCCTAGCAGCTTGCAAACAGAGTTCAGGCCACCAGCCTGGGGCACCCCGGAGAGAGGGGCCTGTGGCCATCGTTCAAGCTCCTGTCTCCATTCTAGCCCAAAGAGGAGGTGACTTAGAAGGCCGGGGAGTCGGCACCCCACAGCATGAATCACAGAGGCAGGCTTTCCAGCAGGCAGGCAACTTTTAATCTTTGTAAGTTACAGAAAACACACATTTCCAAAGCATCAATTTTAGACAAGGAGGAATAAGCGGCTCCCATCTGTGGTGTTTTTTGCAATCTGCCCATCGCGCCCCCCACCCCACCCCCTTCTGCAGGAGGAGATGCGCTCCAGATGTCTCCTGCGCCGCTCACATCCCTCCCTGGGCCTTTCTTTGCCTAAGTCGGAGCTCCTCTCTGCTGCTGCGGCCGCTGCCGCCGCGGTGTCTGCTCCACGCCTCCTGAACTTCACTCCACTGAAATCTGGTTGGGTACGAGACAGACTCCGGTGGAATGAAGGACAAGAGAAACACATGGAATGTCTGGGGCTCTTTTTCCCAGAGGGTGGGCCGCGTGGCCACCCTGGCCTCTGCGTGTAGGGTTATTGCCTTGGCTAAAGGCCCGAGGGATCTTTGACACACGGTCTCGGGAGCCGTGGAGGACCTGTGTGTGTACTCACAGCCCTCCCCAGGGTCCTGTGCAGCTGGGTGGCCGCAGGAGCCAGCTCACCGAGACACTCCCGTGCCTGCCTGCAGCCCAGGCAGACAGTGCTGAGCCATAGGGCTGGGGCTGCTGGGCTGGGGGGCTCCTGCTGCCTCTTGCCCTCAAAGCAGTCATCCCAGACAAGTCCCTGGAGAACCTTCTCTGTAGATCCCTAGTTGGGCTGCTGGTTGTCTGCTCCCTTTGTCTGGGGCCCCCTGCATGTGCCATGACTGAGCTCAATGTGGTCGGTCCTGGCTGGGGGAGGCTGGCAGGGGCTCTGAAACTGCTAGGGAAAATCCATCTATAATGAGCGTGCTTCCCAAGGTGATGGAATGCAGGGGAAGGGCACTCCTTTCCGGAATGCACCATTCAAAGAGCAGGAACAGTACTTTGTGGGCCCGTTTGCCAGTGTGAAACCAGGAGGAGGTGGGTGGGGGGCTGTGGAAACACCAGAATGCCGGGGTTGGAGCCAGGCCCACTCCTGAGGGCAGGGGTGGGCAGAGGAGGGTGAGACTCTTTGGTCTCACCCCTACCCACATATCTAGGGTGTCTACTTTCCAGCGACCCCGCATCCTTTGCCAGATCTGCTTGGAAACAAGCATAAAATCTTCGGGCATGGCGATGGGGGATGTGGGGAGCGAGGAGGTAGCCCCGGCTTTCAGGGGCTGAACCAAACAGGGAGGCTGGAGCCTATCTGAGGCTTTCCGTCCTCTTAAAAGCAATGCCCATCCAACAATTGCTGTTTAGTTGCTGTTCTGGCCTCTTCCTCGCGGTGTTCAGGCATGCCTGTGGCTCAGCGCAAGCCCCATAAAAGGCTGTTCTCAGCACCAACATGCAGACGGGGTGAGTTTGGGCAGATCCACCCTGTTGTTTGGAATACTTTCTTCCTGGGGCTTGTTCCGACCCGATATAGGGAGACACTAGCTTAAAATGTGGCTCCTCCCCCAAGATCCAGCCCCCTGGGTGTAGGGCCTCTAAAAAAAGGCTCTTCTTAAACAAGGGCTTGGGTGTTCCTTCTGTCGCTGAGGAAGGGCCTGGCTTTCCTTGGTCAGGGTGAATACAGGGGATGCTGGGGGCTGGGGTCTGGGTGCCGACAAGAAGAAGCCTGGCCCATTCTCTCCCACTCAGCCTTCTTCACAAATACTCACAATTCTCGATCGTGAGAGAGAAACGTGCCCTGCTTGTGAATTAGCTAGACTTTGTAATCCTCCCGCACTGCCCGTGGCCCATTTCACAGTCAAGGGAAGAAAGAGACCAGCCTGGCTGACTCTGATAAATGATGGCAGAAGGCAGCGGGATGGGAGGGTTCTCAGCTTTCTCTCTGGATTTCAGTCCAACTCGGAAAGCAAAGGGGTCCATTTGTCTCCCTTCAGACCCTCGTCATGCCACTCTTACCCACCCAACGTGTATGGTCCACCAGATTCTTCAAGTCCTCTGTTGGAATGTGCACAGTCTCACCCTCGTGGGGGGTTTTGAGCCTCTAGGGTACATACTCCGGAGACGACAGTGTCTGTAAAAGCACTTTAACTGCGAAAGGCCATGCACATGGGAGGTGGCGTTGACATTAGACAGTCCAGAAAAGGTAGGCCCTTCTCTTATCATCCACCCTTGCCCTACAGACCTGCGACAAGGCAGAGACAAGAAAAGATGAGCCAGAACCTGTATCAGGAGCTTGACCCCACTCTGGAGCCCACACCCAGAGTTCAGGATTCTCTGCCCACCATGCCTTTGTCACCTTGACAAAGCCCCAGTGCTTTCTGCTTGGCCACCCGCAGTGAGGGGCTGGGTCAGAGAAGCAAATCATGCATGTGTTCGGCTTGAGTAAGTTCATCCGGTGACTGCTCACCTGCTCCTCAGTGGCCCTTAGGACTGTGCCCCAGCTGGCTTCCTAATGAAGCCAACTTGGACGTGAGAACCAACGGAACCAGGTCCTGAATTTCTTTTTATAGCCGTTATACCTTCCAGCCCAGCCTTGAAAAGCCAGCCCCCTCTCCCCCATTCCTCTAGTTGGAGAAATCTCAAAATCAGACAGAACTGTATCTTGGTGCTTAACTGCTTAGCACCCACCTTACCACCCCAATTCCCATTATCGATGACATTGATTGCCTGAGATCACTGGCAATCATCCCCCAAACATAGAACTGGCTGGGGATTTGGCTACATCGAAGCAAGTCCCCCAATTTTAGCTTGGGAAGACGTTGATAATCAACTTCCAGTGAGTTTGGCTTTTTTCCACAGCCCGTGCTCTACTCTTACTGTCCAACGATCTTCCAGGGACAGGCACTCAGCTCTGGTTTTCCAAAGCACCCCAAATCACAGATTTCAGACTCACCTGTCAGTGTGAAAGTCTGTACCTTCAGCTATCAGGGCCTACTTTGAGCTTGATGCGAAATAACAGATTTCTCATAAGATGATTCGGAAGAAAGAGATGGCTAAGGACCCATGTGTATGAGAGGAAGAATAGGAGTTCCAAGACCCGGAAAGCTCTTTCACTCCTAGGGTTGGAGGACAGGGACTAAGAAGGAGGAAACACTTACTGTGGCGCGTCCAGTCCCGCAGGCCTGTTCCTGAGGGAGGCGGGAGGGCCAGTCCCGAAGAGTCCTTCTCCCTTTAAGAAAAAAGAACATATGGAAGCAGAGAAAAGTGGAGCCGGAGCAGAGGGAGCCCAGGTGGCTGGAAGAGAGGGTTGGGACTACGGAGGGGCTCAGTTGAACTTTGAGAAGCAGGTAACAGACAATAGAGGAGAGAGAAACTGGTTTTTCCAAGGCAAAGGTGAAGAAGGACTCAGCCCCTTCCAAGGAGGTGGTACTAGGTTCACTCTTTATTTATGCACCTCTTGGCGCCGCTTCGGGTTACCTGCTAGGCCCGACCAATGGAGGGAGGGCTTGGACAACTGGCTCCGCCCCTCAGAACCCGCACACACCCCCCCCCCCCGGGGGGGGGGGCAGGGCTGGCCAGGCCCTTCTGCACGCTAACCTTGCTTTCTTATTGTTCTGTAAACATCAGAAAAGGGAGGTGAGGTCTCTTGTCACTGGAAGGACACTGCAGGTTATCTGAGCACTGGCCCCGAAGGCTCTGGTCTCCCAAAGACTTGGGGAAGGACAAGGGAAGGCGCAGATCTTATCTGGGCGAGTAGAGGCCCTGTGGCTCTCCCTGCTTACACACCCATGCATGTGCGGTGGTCTTTGAGCTTTTAGCCGTGACCCGGCTTCCTAGCCCTGCACTTCCGGAATGCAACAGAGGGCCGACAGCCCTTCAAGGGACAGTCGCATAGAAAGGGGCCCAAGGGTCGGAGCAGAGGCCCAACCAGTGGGTTTTCCCGGCATTTGGCACCGAGTGAGTTTGCTGCTCTTTTGTGAGAAGCCAGTGGCCTGTGTAATCCAGGAGGCTTTGTGATCTGCTTCCCTTCTATTCCTGGGGGGTGGGAAAACACTACCCTGTCTGAAGGGAATGTTGGGGAGAGGCAGAAGGAATTGTAGAAAGAGCCAGCAAACTCATCAGGAAACGTTAAAGAGGTTGGGCTCTCAACCACTGATGATTTTAATTTTACCTTCCTTTGCTCAGCGGTGACCCCTCCAAGCCCTCCCTCCTTCCCCTTTCCCGCTCCCCTCTCCCCAAGGCGCCCTCTGGAAGCCCTGGGAGGACAAGGGAAGTTGAAGCCTCCTCACTTGTAGCGCGTTTTGCCTAGAATTTTAGCCTGACTTCCATTTGCTCTCGTGGCAGATCTCCTGGTGTGCAGCAAGAGAGATCCCTCCCTTCTGCAGGTCAAGAGGAGAAGTCAAGAACCCAATCTCTAGGGCATCTTCGTGCAGTCCTGTCCCAAGGCCTTCATAAAACTGAATCCCACCTGTTCAAAATCTCTTTAGAAATCACCTAATCCACATTTCTCACCAAATAGATGGAGAAACCGAGGCTCTGAGAGAGAATTTCTTTCTCAGGTTCATGCAGCCAGGGTAGGGTCAGGATTCTAATTTATCTGGATCTACTGACCTCCATGTGAGGGCTCTTTATAACAAACTCTCCATGCTGCCTCTGCTTCCGGATGGTGTCACATTTGCCTAGAGTATTCTATGCTCTTTCTGGAAGAAAGGAAAAGGGGAGGGGATGGAGATTTTCCAGGTGATAATATTCCTAAGGATGGGGATTCCTCCCCGTAACTGTCAGGGCACATGGTTTCCCTGCCAGCTGGACTCAGTTTGCTTTAATACAGTCTCAGCTCTTCCATTTTCCAACTAGTCACGTAGAGAGAGAAGCAGAGAGTCCCTGGCCAACAGGTACACACTTGTGGGTTGGAGACCCGATGTCCTTGTCTCTCCCTTCCTGTATTTCATTCATTAATTCGCAGAGTCATTCAGTCACGCTCTCCCTCACCGCCTCACTCCATCAAAGCATCAACTCGGTTCCAGGTGAGTGAGAGGGAGTGTTTACCCTTTAGGAGCTCCCAACTTAGATGTGCATATACCTGAACAGACATCAGAACAAGCCAGTGAGAAAAGCACTACGAGTAGTCCCCAAAAGGGAAATGTCAGCTTTTGTCTATGAGACGGAGGGAAAGTTCCAGAGAGAGGGCAACATTTGAGCTGACTCTGAAAAGGTAAGGGAGGACAGGGGGTTGGTTAGCTTCAATGAAAGCCCTGAGGAAGGAGCCCTCACACTGTGGTTCAGAAGCTCACTCTGGTCCAGGGTAGGACTAGAATCAGAGCGACAGACTGCAGACAAATCTGACGGCCCTAAAATGCGGGGAAAGGGAGGGGACATGGGTAGCTAGGGCAGAAAAGAAGTATAAGTCCTACTGGTTATATTCTTGCCCTCCACGGGTCATCTTTGATCTTCAAATTTGTTCTGAAAAATGGAAACAAACTGTAACCCAGTTGACACAGCCAGGAAGGACTCCCCTGCCCTAAAAATAATAATTATATAATAATAACAGCAGATATTTACTATTATTATTATTATTATTATTATTATTAATCTCTGCCCCAATCTGATTCAACAAGGTCCAGGAAGGTGCTCTGTGGACCATTTGGACACCGGTTTGTATGGTGAATCTAGAGGGGGGTTGGAAGCACCTCTGGGTGGCTTTGACAAAAGACACCTGTCTCCCCACCATTCAGTCTGATTCTTTGTTCCAACGTCAGCTCGGGAAGCGAAACACCTAGATGCCCTCCCTTCTTCGCCATTTCTAGTCCCAAGGCTCGAAGAGGCATTTCCAGACTCTTTCAAGGGTGTCTGTGGGCAGAAAAGAAGGGAGCTGGGAGGGTAGGGTGGTTGCACCAGGAACACAGGCTGCCTCCAGTCTCCACTCAGGAGCTTGCCATTATGAGGCTATTTATTCACTTTCTCTAATGTAGGGCTTCGCGGTTCAGATTGGTGCACTATTTATCCTTGTTTCTCATCTCTTCTTCCCCCTCAACATGCCCGAGCCTGGGCTTCTCTGCTGTGAGATCTTTGGTCCCCACACACATTCCCTCTGCTGTGACTTCCAACCCATATCTTACTGCCACATCTATGGCTTTCGAGGGAACAGGTAAAAGATTGCAAACTCTCCCAACTGTTCTGACACCTGATTAACATCAGCATTACCTATCAGTCCCTCTGGACTAAATTCTGGTTATAACCTCCTCTAACTTTGCCGCTCTGCCTCCATTCCCAGCACTGTGCCTGACATCCTTCATAAAGGTCTGTGGAATCAATTGTAATTCTTTCTCCTGGAAGGGGCACCAGAAAAGACGTTTCCAAGAGCCACTATGGCACAACACTGGGAGTGGGCTTGTCTCCTAGGGGTGAAACGGAAAAGTTAAGTGTGACACAAGGAGACAACTTGTTCCCAGAAACCTGATGGGGACATCAGAGCCCATGGCCTGAAGCGGGGGTACCCATTGGGCTGCTTACAGATTGGAGCCTTCATCACCTGCTTCCCAGTAGCTTCTTGGTCTGTTCCGCATTTTGAAGAGCCGGGATAGCCTTTCTTTCCCTGTGAGGTTTCTCAGTTAGGGCCCCAAGTCAGCAGGTGTGCATGTTAATTCTTCTGCCACTGCCTAGGTTTAGTACTTTGGCTCACAAAGTGACTGTACAGATGTAGGGTGGGTAAGAGGTGGGTTAGCAGCAGCAGAAATAGGAAAAAAAAAAACAGGCCACCTCAGGGCTTGAACTTATGGTAAGCTTTTTGGGACTCAATGAACATGACGTAGTTACCGAAAGAACAAATTCTATCTTTGGTTATGTTATCAGGAATATGGGATGGAAAACAAGGGAGGTGATATTCCTTTTCTACTCTGTACTGACATGATTACACCTGGCTTATTACATTCAGTTATGGGTTCCACATTTTAAGAAGGGTGAATACAAATCTAAAAGTGAGAAAAAAGTGTTCAGGTGGATTTGAAAATAGGTCACTCTGGGGAAGGATTAAGAAACAGGATTTTTAGTCTAAAGAAGTGATGCGGGGGGAATGCAGGGGAGATAACAATAGTTATTTTCAATGATATGGGGATGTGCCATGTAGAAGAGTTTTGTGTTGGCTCTTAGTGGCCCTGTGGGGTAGAATTAGAAGTAATTTCTTTTCCTATTACCAGTTCCCCATAGAAGCACCTTCTTAGAAACAGACAACAGAGGACACAGGCAGGCAGCAAAATAAATCTGATGATTCTAGAGTCAATATAGCCCCTGGGAGAGGGCAAAGTCTCCCCCCACCCCCCACCACAAGGGGTAAGTAGAAGGACCAGATACACTCCCACCAGGTGATACTGAACACCTGTCTGAACAGGTGGGAGCGAAGCCCTAAACCCAAGTCAATAAATCAAACTGAGGTCCTTTCCTCCCATCTTGACTATATCTTCCCTCCCACATCCTTGTATCTGTTTAGTTGACCTGGTGCAACTGTTGTGCAGCCAGAAGTTTATTTTGGTTGGTCTTCACTAGCCAGGTCTCTGTACGTTGTTTCCGGAAGCACATCCCCACTCTGCACATAACATCCTGTGATCTGTGCACATTTCTGTCATATATCGTCTTACAGCTATTGATTTCTTGTCTTTCTGTCTCACTAGACCACGAAACTCTTAAAAGAAAAGAAAGTCCTATGTTCTTTGCACTTAGAAGTTCCTGGCATGTAGTAGGTGCTTGGGAAATATTTGCTGAATGGGTGAAGGTGAAGAGGGGCCTGACCCATGGGGAAGTCTGACCCTTTGTTACTGAGGAGACCCGGGGTCTGGGTCTAACACCCCCTTCCCTTCCCTTTCCTGGACTTGTTCTGCTCCAGTATTGATCAGAACCAATCCCAGAATTCCCAAAGATACAACCAGATGTTTTCCTGCTCATCGTCCATTCTTTCGTTTCTGGGCTGGGGCTGGAGGACCTGTCCCACAGGTGGGCATTTTCTCTGGAGACTGTAGAGGGTAAGAGAATGGTCTCTTCTTCCAGGCCCCTCTCTCCCGAGGTCTAATTTAATCCCTCAGATGACCGGGAAAATCCCAGGGGACATTACAGTCCTCTCATCTTTAGCTCAGCCACTCTGGACATTTCCTACTATTATCTGCTCCAAATAATCTCTCCAGCTTGCCTGGAGGCTTTCTGGGTTTGGGAAACTTCCATGTCCTTGGGAAATGGTTGTTTGAAATTGTATTTTTCTACATTAACATCTGAATACTACTTTAGGAAAATGGAGGGGTGGGAGGAGCATTCTTCATAGGAAGAGGCTTTGATAAACTGAAACAGTTCTGGTTATTAAACAGCAAGAGGGAAATTTCACAACACTTGCCTCTTCTGTCTAACTCATGGCTCGCACCTTTTGGAGAATTAGAGAGTATGGACAATTCAGAGGACAGACAGGTGTCATTTGCTAATTCATATCTTTGCTCAAAGTCTATTGTGCACTTGCTTATGTGCCAGATACTCCACAGGGTGCTGGAGATAAATGGATGGCTAAGATCCAGCCCCTGAGCACAAAGACTTCAGATGCAGTGAAGGCGCCAGCCTGGTGATGTGTGGGAGGGGCAAGAAGGGGTGCCTCTTACTGGCACTGTAGGAATCAGAGAGGAGCCTCTATCCCTGCCTTGTAGATCAGGAAGTCTTCATGGAGGAGGTGCCACCCAGCTGAGCTTGGAAATGCAAGAGGAAATATGCCAACTGGAGAAAAGAGAGGGATTCCTTGGGGCTTCAGGGCTGAGCAGGGTTTCTTCTTCCTAAGTAACACATAAAACAGTGCGAACTCCAGCCTGGGTCACTGGACAGATGCAGATTTACCACCTGGCAGGGGGTGGGGTGGGGGGGGGGTTGTGGGGGGGGGTGCCTAGAGCCAAAGATAGGAGATTGAAGGAGTCCACCTTGTCTGCCATGGAGGAAAAAAAATCTAAGCTGAACTTTTCCACAGCAGTATCTCTGCAGGGTGAACCTATGCAGGTAATCAAGTTTGGCAATCTCTGTTGGCTGCCTCTTCCTGTTTTTTTGTCCGTTTCATGACATGCCAGTTCGAATTTGCTAAATAAAGAGGGAGGGTTGGCAGGAGAGGGGCACATTTTAATGGGGAGAAACTCACCAGTGAGCTGGTAAAAAGAGACAAGCAGGCGGGAGGCCACCAGGCAGCTTAGCTCAGCACCAGGGATGGCTATGGGCTGCCCGGGCGCCTGCGCGAGCGCCTATGGGTGCGCATGCGTCCACCTATGCTCACAGTTAATTATAACGTAAGCGTATTTTTGCTGGTCTGCCCAGTCGTCCCAGAAAGGAGATTAGGTGGGCAAAATGGATGAGGTAGAAAAAGAGGGGGAGGGTCAGATAGTTGCAGAATTTTTCCGTGAAAGGTTTATTACACCTACGGAGCTGTGAGATGGGGGAAAATAAGCCAAGTCTGGTCTCCTCTTACTTGCAACCCTTAAACAAAACAACGAGAAACCAGAGCTTTGGTTGGGGAATCATTTTGGGGGCGCGGAGCGCAGGCTCTGCTCTCAGAACGTGCTCGCAGGTGCCAGCTCATCCATCTTGCCCGAGTCCTGGAGAAGCAAGCTCTGGTGCTGAGTCCAGCAGTTCTGAGCAATAGAGCAATAAAACAGTCGAGGAGCCCTGTCACCGCAGTGGAATGGGATAATCCTACAATTTAATAAGCAGGAACATGCAGCAGGACTGAAGCAAATTGTTCGTAGTGCGGAGATTGCCGGCTCCTCCTGGGCCAGGAGGGAAGCATTGGGAAGGTGTTTAGGGTTTAGGTTACTGGGGTGGGGGATGGGAAGAGGGGGAGCTGGGGAAGAAGAGGACTCCACCTTCAGCCTTAACCCTGGGACTCATTCTGAAGGCCGAGACAACCGATGGCCTGAATCTGTTCAGCATTGCTTGAAACTCAGGATGGGGAGGAGCTAGGGAAGGGATTCCCATTCTTACTGAACTGAAATAAACTGGGTGTCAGGCAGTGAAAAACCTCTGGGGTGGGGGGGGGGGGGAAGGGAGCCAGGTAGGTTTCCACCCAGACTTGAGAAACTGCTAATTATGCAATTTAATCGCTTGGACTCTGACTCTCTCTTTCCTCATCCGTAAAATGGGCATAATAGTAATGCCTAGATAATGCCCGGGAATATTCCCCGCAGAGCTATGAAGAGGTTCACGATCGTTATGAAACGCTTATCATAACTAAGATTCAGAAATGTTAAAATGCAGAGTTTTATGGATTTAGGAGTTGCTAGGTGTATCCAGTTTCTGGGTTCAGTATTTGATGCTGGCCACTCCCCAGTTTGCCTCAACCCAGCCCAGAGTTGTATTGCAGCTGGCTAACCTTTGCTTGCCAGAGCCGATTGTGCAAATTTCAGAAAATGGTGTGCCGGCTGGTTGCTAAACATGTCGGTTGCTTGAAATCAGCCACAGTGGGAGTGCTTACACCGGGCTACAGATCAGGGTCCTCTTGAGAGCCAGTCATTAGGCATTTAAGAGCTCACCCCTGGCTCCGCCTTTGTGCCTCCCCTGGCTCTCCACGCTGCTTCCCTAGACCCAGCCCCCCTGCCTGCTTTGCTTCTCAGTAAGGGCCTGCTGGGGCAGGGATGCTGAGGACCCCGGAGGAGGCCCGGTTCTGGGCCTGCAACCCAAATTCTCATCCCACGGGTCTGCTTTCTGTGTCTAGGAGATGGGAGTCTGTATGTTTTTGTACTCTGTGCTTTTGATTACACTCTTTCCCCCCATCCAGAATATTCTTCTGAATTCTGAATATACTTAATCTTGAAGTACCACCTCCTTCCTGAGGGGTCTGCCACCCCTTCTGTCATTCCCTGATCGGGGGCCCACACTCCTGCACAGGGGCCCCTCCATGGTGCCTCTTCCTGGTGTGGTGGGCGGATGGTCGGGCTCCCCTGCTGCAGGGTTGGGACTTCCTTCAGAGGCAGGGCCAGTTTCCACTAAGGTGTTCTGAATGCCTCTCTTACAATAATTATACCAGGGTTTTCCTCATAGTTTGCTCCTGTAATCCTCACGGCGTAGACATTTCACAGATATGGAATCTGAGGTGAGGTAACGCGTATGAGGTCACGTAACGGGTAAGTGTTAGAATTTAGATTGGAGAAAAGGTTTTTCTGACTCCTTGGGCCAGGGCTCTTGCCATCTCTTCTCCTTACATTTCCATATTCTCTGTCATTTTCCTCTTCCCCATAGAACCTAGCACAATGCCCGGCATAGAGTCAGGGTTTAATGCCTGACGGACGAGTTGACCAAAACTTCCTTTTCTTTCAGTCACAAAAATTTTTGTAACAAAAACGAGATGGGGATCAGGGAGGACTTGTAGCGTGATCTGACTTCTATAAAATCAACCCTGTCCTCAGGAAAGCCCTGAGAATGCTTCCCCCGGTAGGGCACTCGGCTGGAAGTTCCCTTTAGAGTGAAGCCTTGAGTCTGTGGAAAGGCAGTTGAAAGAGTTTCAACAGAGGAATGGATTTGCCCATGGACTTTCGGCTGAAGAGTACTATTTAACAAAATTTGCAACAAAATGGTACACACATCAAACCTTCCAGGCTTTAGTAAAGCTCTTCTTCATGTTGGTTTTGCAGCCAGCACCAATAACAATTTACATTTCCCTCAAACTTGAGGGCCACCAGCCCATACTAGAATGCAAAATGGATTCTAAGAAAGCAAATAATCTCCTTTACAGCAAAGGAGAGGCCCTTCTGAAGGGTTTCCTTGTAGCTGTCCCCTTCCCTCTACTCCCCCACCCCCCCCAAAAAGTAGGGAATGGTAAAGATTTAACAATGAGAATTTCCTGTGTTTCCACAGGCCTCGTGCCTCATTCTATCTGGGCTTGGAAATATGAACCCACCCTGTTTTCCAGCCAGTTTGAAAGGAAGTAAGAGACCCTTCCCTACTCCTGTCTTCTCTGAACCATAAGAGAGCCAACGTCACACAGTGGCCAAGAGGCATTCACTGGGTTGTCCTCTGATGGAAAATCCAGAGCTAAGAGTACCTTCTTTCCCATGAAGGTTCCGCCAGAATGACAGTAGGTCAAATTATAGGTTTATCTCGGGCCAGCGTTTTGAAGAACTGTGGTGTTCCTATTCTTTTCCAGTGAAGCTCTGATGTGTGCAACCTCCCTATAATTATGGTGTAATTGAATTTAACTATAGGGGTAGAACTAGTTTTCAACCAAGTCCCCTCAAATAATTTGTTGCCTATTAGAAAAAAATGGGTACCCTTACCGCCTTTAGGGGCATGCATGCATGGCTCCCCCAAACTCCTCAAGAGAGAAGAGAATTGCTGGTGTGAGCCCCAGTAAGTTTGTTTGAATCACAAACACAAACAAACTTTGTGTTTGTTGAATCACAGTGCGGTTGTATCCCAGCTCTGAGCATTCCAGAGAATTCACTTTCTCTAAAAAGGAAATCCAGAGATGAAGCTTTCCCAGGGCCCCAACGTGAAATGTTCCAGTCTGTTCTCACTGTTAAATGTTCTCACTCCTTTGGTTAGGAGATTATTCTAAATATCCAGAGTCTGCAAACCACGGGGTGTGGGTTAAATCTGGGCAGGGGCTAATGCTATTCAGCTTTCATGATGTTTAGAGTTTTTGGAGGTAAGGGTAACAGATATGAATTAGACAGTTTCACATAAAAATCTGTCCCTCTAGAGCCTGAGGTCCTTCATTACCACACTTTGTTAGACTTGAATCTCAAGGCAACCATTTTAACTTATGGCCCTCATCACTCACTTCCCTTAAGCTTCTTGACTATTGACATGTGTTATTTGGATCTGTGAGTCTCTGTCTCTCAATACCATCCCTCAATCTCTAATATGAACTGATCTTTAAAAAATTTTTTATTTATTTTGGGGACAGAGAGTGAGTGGGGGAGGGGCAGAGAGAGAGGGAGACAGAATCCCAAGAAGGCTCCAGGCTCCGAGCTGTCAGCACAGAGCCCGACACGGGGCATGAACTCACAGACCTTGAGATCGTGACCTGAGCCAAAGTCAGACGCTCAACTGACTGAGCCACCCGGACGCCCCTGAACTGATCTTTTATTGAAGGGAGTGTGACCTAGTGCAGAGAGGAAGGTCTTTTGAGTCACAGAAACTCACTTAAATCCTGGCTCCATTGTTCATGAACTGTGTTACTTTGGATGCCAACTCTAGGTTTCTGATCACCGTTTCCACATCTGGGATTCACATGATAGCACGCAATAGGCTGGTGTGAGCCTCAGCACAATCCTTGTTCCCAGGCTCTGGTTCTGCCCTAAATGGAAGCAAAGAGAGGGCGTTTGCATCCGTCCACATCACAGATCCCTTACGCAGAAAGGTACCCGAGGAGTTTCTTTTGTTTCTTTCTCTGCCTCCACCGTCACTCTCCCACACAGGTGAGATACAGAGAGGTGAACCCGCTTGCTCAAGGTTACTCAGTGAATAACAAATAAACCCAGGTGTCCTGGGCTCTCCCCCCGGGCTCATGTCACTCGGGACAGCCTGCCAGACCCACGCAGATTCTTTCCAGTAGAACTGAAGATGGAGCGAGCGTGGGATTTCTGTTGCTTGGGGCTTGACAAAACGGTTGCAGACAATGAGCGGTTTGAGTGTCTGAAAAGAAGCATCAGGGAGTGACCTGAATTAATCACACAATTGTTGCGAGATGTAACCAGTGTGTTAATAAGCTCTGCTTTACCATTTCGCTCTTTAATGAGGCCGTTTGCACAGACATACCTTCAATATGCCTTACCGTCCTTTTTGAGGTGGCTGTGTAATAAAGGTGTGCCATTTAGGTCAGACCCTTAGTCATCTCTGGCTGGCTCTTTCAAGCCAAGTAGAATAATATCAACTAGCCGATCCAAGCTCATCTGCTTCCCACCACCAGGATCCCTTATGTATCATCACATATGTGTCTTCACTCGCAGACGGCTCAAGGGTTATGTGGGGGCCAGGTGGGGTCTTGGGCAATCATGCCACCTTCTCATAAGGTGACTCAGACTCCCCACAGTCTGGGAGACAGAACAGCCGAACTCGAGCCCACGCCCACTACCAAGGATCTGTGTGACCCTGGACAAGTCACTTCACGTCTGTGGATCTTCGTTTTCTCATGTGTCAAAAGAAGGGTCTGAAGAAGACGGGCTCTAAGAATCCTTCCAGCTCTAATGGTCTAACGGTCTAATGACCATTAATGGAGAACTGAACTCTTGGAATGTTGCAGATAGACCTTGGGAAGGACGCCAGTCAGGTTGCTGAAGGACAGTAGGGAAGTTATGATGCTTCAGTGGGTCAGAGGGAGGCTGTGGGTAAGGAACCAGATGCTATGGTTTGTTACATCCCTTGGTAACTCGAATGAGCTTGAAAATGCCAGGCTACCGATTGCTTTGGCTGAATGCAATGCAGGGGTCAGGAGATGGTGTCATGGAGGTGGGTAATGCGGTGGCGAGGCAGGAAGTAGAAGGCTTTGCAATTCCATTCGTAGGTTTATAGACTGGGCAGTGCATCCCTGGGCAGTGGGTTTCACTCCAACTTACCTGCCTAGAAATGTAGATGTGGGAAGATTGTGTATGAGTCAGGGGATGAGATTTTAACAAGACTTGCTCTTCGATTCGGGTCCGACCAGAGATCGGAGTGTATAGAAAAGAAGTGGTGATGGATTTCTCTTTCATAATCGACCGAGTGGTTTCCAACAAAGCATTTAGTCTCTCTGAATCTTGGGGTTAATGTCCTTCCTGGGGCTGACCTGATTTTATTCTCTGAGTATATCTAAGTCTTTGGATAGAGAGGCTTCAGCTGGAGCCAGAAATGAGGCACAGATACTGATTTTTTGGACATGATATCTTGACCTTGGCTCAGGACCACCATGAAGTGGAGTTCAGAGTTTCTCCTGTTGCCTATAGCCTAGCAGAGCTCTTGGAGCTGCCCTAGAGCTTTGGAAATTAGAAAAGCCCTGTGGATATGTGGAGGCAAGACTGAAATTGGGCTGGACCGGATTGGATCAGTGGTGGTTCTGCTAAGAAGAGTCTGGGTTCAAGCCAGCCACACCCTTGCTTGCTTTTCTGAAGATTTAATTCACGTTGCACCCCTCCAGATGCTGTTTATAGCATCCATTGTGTCCTCTGATCACATGGGCCAGCATCTATGACTTATTTCTCTCCTCTGGTCTTGCTCTACCCATCCTCTATGCTGCTGTGTGGACTTTATCACATCCCCCCCCCCCCCCCCCCCCCCGGATGCTCCTGCCCGTGGTGATCTCTTGCACTGACCTGCTTTGGCTGTTACATTTTGGATCCTTCAGTCTAGCTTTTAATGACATGCTGCTTTCTACTGTCCTCTCATTGTTTCACGTATACTGTTTACCTCCTCGCACCCTCTCCAGATTGTGCGTTTCCCGGAGCCGGAGACCAAGTCTTCTGCCTTTCTTGTATCGCCCAATGGCCCGAGCTTGCTGGCCCACGTCTGATCTCTCATGGTCACAGGCTTTGTGCTAGATATGTTCTTCACTGGAGACTTTCCCCTGCCTCCACGCACCTCCCCCAGCTCCTGCCAGTGACAAGCCTTCCTTTTCGGCTGGGAACCTGTAGCTGCCCTAGCACGCCTGCTGCAAATCAGCTTGAAGTAAGCTGTCTGTAAGTGCCCTGGTGAGTCAGTTGCGGCCCCTCCTTGGAGACGAGGAATTCTGAGGTCTTACAAGCACATGCCTGCCCATCCGTGGAACCATTCCATGGCTAACCCTCATCTTGCCTCTGGGAACGCTCCTTACTTTTACCTTGCTCCTTCCCTCCTCCACTAAGCTTCTTCCCTCCTCCACTGGCTGCCCTGACTTGTCAGGTGTAGATGGCAGGGCAACTCTGAACAGCCAGCCGTTGGTGTGGAGAGGAGGGACGTCTGCCTTCTGGGGCATTGTGGAATTCTGGTGGGTTTACTGTGGTAAACCCAAAAGAAAGAGGAAAAACCACTGAATCGTGGTATTTTTGAAGTCTTCCCCCAAAGAGAGAAAGAGTAGGGTGGGGAAGAAGTGACCTGGGCTCTGATTTGGCTTGGCCACCAATTAGCTGTGTCATCTTGTGTGACTCATTCACTCTCAGCCTCCTTTTCTGTAAATTGAGGTAGTTGCGTTAAGGCAATAGCTTTCAAACTTATAAAACAAAGGAGCCCTTTTATCAAATGAAATAGAGTGAAGCTTTTCCATTTCTAGAATGGGAGAGCAGAGCCATTACGGTTGAAGCAGGGGTGCCAAGGGGCTCTCGGTTTCCTCCTGGGCTTTCCAATGATCCCCTGAAATACCTTATTGGAACTTCCCAGGGACCCAGTATGAAATGCACTGAGAAGGATAACCTCTGTGGCCTGTTTTGGCTCTGTGCGTCTCCAACCTTTGCTACTTAAAGGTCCTCAGACCAGCAATGAGCACCAGGGGGCTCCTTAGGAGGGCAACATTTCAGGCCCCACCTTGAGACCTCCTGAATCAAACTCTGCACCCCCAGATACACAAGATCCCCGGTGATTTATTTCAGCTTGAGAAGCACTGGCCTGTATCAGTGTTCTGTGACCTGGAGGGCCAGGTAACACAGGGACCAAGGGGGCATCACATCTTTCGCTGAAGTAGGCAGGCCTGGTGGACTGAGGTTGGAAGCGTGAGCCACACCTCTTTCTTGCTTCAGGGCGTTAGCTGTCCCCTGGGTGGGGAACCAGTCATGGGAATCAGCAAGACTTGTTCTTAAGCTTAGCTAAGGAGGGCAGAGGGGCGGCTACCACGTGGCCCGACAGAATGTATGGCAGGCAATGCTGCAGCCGTAGCATTTCTAAGGATTCACGTTCCCAGTATGGAAGAGCTCATTGCAGACGCCATACTAGCTTGACTGTAGTAGGTGTTCATGCTTCCTAATGTCTGTCTCTCTCCCCATCGTGCAGGACCCCTAATCTCTCTTCAGTACCTGGGGTATGACAGATGGGCTCGGATTTCGAAGACCTGCATTTTAGTCAGAGCTCTGGCCTTTGGTAGCGTTGTTCTCTGGGGTGTCTCTCTACCTTCTCTGGGCCTGTCGGCGGTACAACGGAGGATGATGTCACCATCACGTAGCTGGGAGGATGAACCAAAGTGTGGAAGCCCCTTCTTTCAATTGCGAAGTGCTCAAAGTGAAGGGATGTTTTTATGTCACTTTTGATTGGTCAAGATGTCCAGAGTCTGACCTTACCAACGATGCTGACCCAGAGACCGCTAGCACCCTTGGGACTAACACCCTGGTTTCGCGTGTCAGGCTCCGCTTTTCCCCCGAGCGTAGGTTTCTCCAAAGTTGGGCGGCCCTGTTGGTGGTTCTTAAAAACCCTTCCACGGGACTTGATTATATAGTATTGTGGGAAACTGAAAAAGAGAGGAAAAGTAAATCTAAAACATTTTAAGACGGAAAGCCAAAGTTTATTAAAAATCCAAAAATAAAAGAAAAAGGAAAGTGAAGACAAGGGTGGGAGCCTCTTCTTGGTGCGATTTTTTTTTTTTTTTTTTTTTTTTGGCTAGAAGCTGGGGAGAGATGGGTTTTGAGTGAACCCTGCAAATAAACTTGCTATTTTTCTCTTTCATTAGTTAATGTTTTAACGGCTATTTTCTGTGGAAAAAGTTCTTGGTAACCTAGAAGCACATTTTTGTTGTTGGGTGGGGATGTTTCGGGACGATCTCTGTTTCTGGTGCTTTTATATTTATTGACAGACGAGTTTAAGTGTCATCTAATAATAAGATCTTTAGGATTTTCTTCTGATTTCTCATTTCCTCTCTCCTTTTTGAAAAATGCAATCTTCCTCAGCCAAGAATAAACAAATTTAGCCCCAAAGGGGTGGGCTTGGTTTGACATCTAAGCATCTGGAATTTAAGTAGGTTTATAGCTTGGCAGGTAGCCTCAGCCACGCCCCAGCTCTGGTCATGCAGGGGTGGGGGGTACCCCACCCTTTTGCCTTCTCATTGCTCAGCTTGGCCCCTGCCTTTTCATTCCACCTCACGTACCGATGGTCTTCTTTTGAATGGCGCCCACAAAAGTTCTATGCCTCCAAGAAAAAATGCTATGGGGAATTCTGTGCTAGACTTGGTGGGGGGACCTCTTTGCTTATTGTGGTACTGCCATATGGCTGGAGGCAAGTCTGAGACAGATTGGGAAGATGTTAAAGCTCTTGGGATGGAGCCAGGTCAACTTCCTTTTAAAAAATAATTTTAAAAAGTATTGAATCTGCTGCTAACTTCTCACCCTGTGCAATCATTCTAGGGAAAATGGTTTGGGCGGTACTGTTAAGCTGAGCCCAGGGGACTCTGCTCGTAAAGCCTTCTTTACCATGCTTTTATGACATTTGAAAGGTCCTGCCGTCACTGGCCAGGCCTGGCAGAATCGAAAGGGAGGCTCTGTGCAGCTGTGTCTGCCCGAGGTTGTTTGCCTATTACTGAAAGATGCTGACCCCTTGAGCCAACTGAGGCTGCCTTTTGTGATTTCATGGAATTTTCCTCATTCATTAAGCATCTTTCTTTGAAATCTAGGCCAATGATCAATTCCCAAAGCACCATGGGATTTTCATTTGGATCTTCTTACCTCTTTGGGGGCTGGAAAGATACACAGATCTTCTCCAACCCTTCCTTTCTTCCCACGTAACAAATTTCCTGAACACAGTGCCTCCAAAATTCATGTCTTTAGCCCAGATCTTTGTCCTAAGCATAAGATCCATTTACCCAACTTTCTCTTGAACATCTCCACTTGGATATCCCATATGCATTTTAAACTCAGCCTGTCTGAATAATCAGATTTCCCCCCAAATTTGCCCCTCAAACATTCTTGTATTCCTTTTTTTAAATTTTTGTAAATGGCATCAACTTTCACCCAGTGGCTCATGCCAGAAATTTAGGAGTCACCCTTGATTCTTTTCTTTCCCTTACTCTCCACATCCTCTCTTGTCACCAAATTCCATCAATTCCACCATCTTGATTGGCCTTGAATGCAACCATTTTTTGTCCATTCCCACTGGTGCTACACTGGTGTAGACCACAGATATCAATCACCTGGATTAGAATCAAAAAGAAAAGGTTTCCCTTTCCCTCCTGCCAGTTCCAAGCACAGAGACTGACACATTAGGTGTTGAAGAAATGTTTGCTAGGTGAAGACGTGGAGAAAGGAAGGAAAGGCAAATGAAGTTATTACCAGTCACGGCCCTTTGGAAAGACCAGAACCAGACACAGGAGAGAGATGAGAAGCTCTTCAGACATTAAGGGCTCTGGCTGGAATGCTTCAGAACATTCCTTTGTTGCGGGACTCAATGCCAGGGGCTTCTTTATCTAACCTAGGTCCCAACAGCTACAGTGTAAACTCATCTTCCCTGGCTCTGTCTTTAAGGAAGAAGCTATAGGGATTCTACAGCCTTTGTGCAAAGCCTTGTGCCGATGCAGGTTGGAGATGTGAAACCATGTGCTGGGAGAAGGGCTACCCCAGGGCTGGGTCTCTATGCCAGATAATTAGCAGAAAACCAACGATGAATTTGAGATTTGGACCCAACTTCAGTGTCTTCAAGGTAGCTGTGTACGTACTTCACGTGCACTCTGTCCCTTCTCTTTTCTGTGCAGCCCCCAAACCTTTTGCAGTCTTTTCCCCTCCCCGCAAAGCCAAAAGAAAAGAGCAATGAGAGAAACCAAGAGCCTTAAAGCCTCGCCCATTGCAAAGTGTTTGAATTCTCTTCTCTCTTTGTCTCCACACCAGAACATGACATAACATGTTTTGCTGATGCTAGATCCTAGGGCTGCTGGGAAGGGAAAGGAAGCCTGACAGAATGCATTGTTTTAAAAGTACGAGGTCCCCATTTTTACTCCCCTACCAAGAAAAAAAAAAAAAAGAAAGGAAAGAAAAGAGACGTCCTCAGTTTCACAACCCTGTCTCTCTGTCTGGACTGTCTCCAAAGCCTTGGAAGGGCCCAGATATTTTTGTAAGAGGGTGGCCTTCTGCTGTGAGGGGAAAACACTTTCTGCATATGTTGGCTGCAGTCACCCCTGCATCATACTAGAGTAGCTGTGCCAATTTCTGCAGAGGGGAAGCCAGTCGGCCGTGACTCTGCTCTCCTTGGGCCATGGTGTAGACAGCGCAGGTGGTGGTGGTGATGGGGGTGAGGGAAGGGGCTAGTTTGTGTGTGAAGAGGTGGGGACTGGGGAAGGGGAAGGGGAAGGGTAAAGAATAAGCCTCTTGTGGAGGGCAGAGTGTTAATGAACCAAATCATTCGCTCTGAGATAAGGCAAATACACAATTCTGAGCAGGATGATAATTCTCCTGGATTTGGGGAAATTCTTTTGATCTGCAGGAGAATTTCCAGGTACGGTAGAGAATAAGAAACTTGTTAAGCTTTCACTCCCTTGAAACAAAGGCAAAGGATATATAGATTTAGCAGCTTGGCTTTCTTTATTGTGATACTGTGATAAGAATTTGTCAACATTTTTTATTCATCTAGGTTCTTCATCCGATTGACTTAAATGATTAATTTGTGTGCTAGCTTTTCTGAATGTCTAGATTTGTAATTAGTCACTCTTGCTAATTTTTGAAAAAATTGGAGAAAAACGTTGCCTGCCTGCTGAAAAAACAAAAAAAAAACAAAAAACAAAAAACCCAAACCAAACAAAAACAGACTACTTCTATTTCATCCAGAAAATGACTTTCAATAATGTAACATGTTATTGACTAGTACTTAACATAAAGTTCTTAATGATTTAAAACTTCAAAGCTTCTGTCTGCAAGGAATTACAGACCCAGAAATTCGAAGCTGAAAGGGACGTTAAAGATCATCTATCAGTGGGTCCCAACCAGAGGCACTTGGAAATGCATATGGTTGTTTTGGAATGTTACAATGACTGAGAGATACAATTGAATTTAGTGTTCTGAAATTATGGATGCAAGCATTCCACATGCTTCCATGCCATATGGTTTGATATGGTTCCACACAGCTGAGAATTTCCCTGTCCAAAGGGGGCAATCGTGCCCTTGTTTAGAAGATGGCGTCCAGCTTATTGTTTGAGTTATAAAAATACCGAGGCCCGATATTCCCCAGGTTAATAAACTGGCAGTGAGTGGGGCTGATTTACAGGTTTTTGATATGATCCAGTTTCTTGTGTTCCACTATGCTGATTTTAATAACACTTGCGCAGTTGGCATGAAGAGACCTTCTCCATTATGCAGTGAGAAAACAGTCAAAGCCTGCGTTTCTTGGTACCTGGATGTCTATTTTTTTCCTCCTTATTTATTTGTGGGGACCACAGATCTTATTTTTCCCAACCAGCAAAAGGGCTTGAAAGTGCAAGAAGAACAATGCAAATGAAAACGACCAAGGATAGATGTGCCAGGTGCTTGAAGGAACTGTAATGGTAAAAGATAAACAAGAGAATATGGCGAAAAAAACCAAGAGAATATGGGGGAAAAGAGAGGGGGAGGGGCGGAGGATGGATGGAAGACCAATGGGGGTTTAAGTTCGTTCTTCATCAGGAACAGGGAAGTCAAATGAGACAGGTTGGAATATGTGCATTAGGGGTGGGTGGGAGATACTAATATGTAGCCATTTTGAAGCAGTTCACAGTGTCAAAGTCTAGGTGCTTGCATACTCGTGTATCAAATACATTTGCAGAGGAAATCTCAAAACTCTTGCTTTCAGCAATCTTGGAGAATGGAAAGATTCCCAGAATACTGCAAATAGGAAAATATTCTTCTAATTTTCAAAAAGAGAGAAAAGGTAGTTTTGGAAGCCCACTTCAAGGGAACTTGGCATGGGATCTGATAAAGCTCTTCAACAGTACATTAAACTCATGCTTTAGGTATGCCTAGAAAAGATTGAGGTGTATCTAGCAGCCAGTGTGGACACTGCTACCATAAACTGACCCATTTTGGATCAACCACACTGGCAAATTTGGGAAGGCCCACGAACCTAGCATGTCTTGATTCCTGCAACATGTTTGACAAAGTCTTCTGTGATATCCTAGTGGATAAAACTACAATGGGCAGATTAAGCGATATTGCAGTTAAGTGGATTTCTTGTTGGTTGAATTAATGCATTTAAAGAATGTTAATAAATGGTAATCTGGAAGGACAGGTCAGTAAAATTTATCTTCGCCTTAACCACGGTGTATTCAATATAGACATCAATACTCTAAAGGAACACAGCAACAAAATATGCTTTTCAATTTCCTTGTATGACATAGAGTCATATGGAATAACATTAAAGTGTTCTCAGTAGACTAGAAGTCTGGACCAAATTCAAGAAGATGAGCTTTAACACATCTAAAATGTTAATCTGCTGCACTGAAACTCAAAAAATCAGTCGCACAGCCACAGAGTCAGGAGACCTGGTTTTGCAGATGTTAATATTGAAAGGGAGAGGGCTTTCCAGGGAAGGGCTTTCTATTGGACAATAAACAGAAAATGAAACAGTAGTGGGATGTGATTTTCATAAAAGTTAATGAAATCTGAGCTGTATCCAGAAAAGCATGTTAGGTTGATGCAAGGCTGAAGAATGAAAGGCTGGAGGAGGAACAATGGAAATACCAAAAGACCTTGTAATATAAGGGTAAAGTTGAGGTAACTGAAATATCAAGGTTGTCTTCCAAAAGTTGAGGTTTCCTTGTGAGGAAAAAGGAGAGGGTTTGCCTTGCAAGAACTTAAGGCAGTAGAAGGATTATACTAACACCAGACGTTATAAGGAGACCAATTTAAGTTGACTAAATGGAGAAACTTATTAGTCAGGAAGAAATGGGCTGACAGTCAGTTGGTAGCAACATGGCTACTCGGTAGAAGCCATCCAAGGGTCCTTCGGTGGATGAATGACAAACAACATGGGGTCTGTGTATACAATGGAAAGCTCTTTGGCCTGCAAAAGGAAAGAACTTCGGACACATGCTCCAACGTGGATAAACCTTGAGGACGTTAGGCTAAGTGAAATAAGCCAGTCACAAAAGGACAAAGATTGTGTGATTCCATTTACATGAGGTGCTTAGAGTAGCCAGATTCATAAAGGCAGAAATACAGTGGGAGTTGCCAAGGGCTGACAGAAGTGAGAAACAGGGAGCTGTAGAATAGGGACAGAATTTCAGTTTGGAAAGATGCAGAAGTTCTAGAGAACTCTAGATGGTGGTGATGGTTGCAGAACAGCGTGAATGTACTTAGTGCAACTGGACGGTACACTTAAAAATCATGAGGACGGCAATATTTTATGTTATGTGCATCTTACCACAGTTAAAAAAAAATAAATTGGGGACTCCATTGCCTGCAGAATCAACCTTAAAAAAAAAACAAAGAAGAGGGCCGCCTGGGTGGCTCAGTAGTTTTAAGCGTCCAACTTTGGCTCCGGTCACGATCTCATGGTTCATGGGTTCAAGCCTGGCATTGGGCTCTGTGCTGATAGCTCAGATCCTGGAGCCTGCTTTGGACTCTCTCTCTCTCTCTCTCTCTCTCTCTCCCTCTCCCACTCACACCCTGTCTGTGTCTCTCAAAAATGAATAAATGTTAAAAAAAAAAAAAAAGAAGAAATGAGAGGCTATGAGAGGTGCTGAGTTTCCCATAACTGTAGGTATCCAAGCAGGAGCTGGGCAGCTTCATGGTGGCATGTCCTAGGGGGAATTTTAGGATTAGAGGGGATTGTGTCAATGACTTTAGAACTTCTGTAAGTCTGCATGCAAACAGAGGCTTACTGCATGCTCTAGACTGAGCCAGGCAGCATCCTTTCTTCATATTGTATTACATCCATGAGAGTATATTCATATATGATATATCATAAAACGTAAGGCTATGTTTTATAACAAATATGCATTTAAATATACACAGTTTAATGAATATTAAAAAAGAATTACATACCCACTTAGCCCCAGCCAGGTTTGATGTTGAAATTTTGCCAGAATCTTAGAAGCTCCCCGCTCCTGCCGTGAACCCTTTTCCCCCTGACATTCCTTCCCTCCTCCCTGAGATGACCCCCTCCAGATTTTCATGATGATCTGTTCCCTGCCTTTTAGAAACCAGCCTTATGACCTATCATGCATCCCTGAACAACATAGCTTGGTGGTGCTCGTTTCGAATGGCATGTACATATGATGTTTTCATTTGTTACTTCCTTCTTTAGCTCATTATGCTTACAAGATTCATTGGCATTGGTATATGCATGAAGCTGTAATTAATTCATTTTCAATTGATCAGAGTGTTCCCTTGTGTGTATACACCACGCTTTATTTATTGTTTCTACTGTTGGACATTTGGACTGTTTCCAGCATTTAGTTTTTATAGGCACTGCAGCTAGGAACATTCATGTGCATGACCTCTGGTCCTCATGTGCAAGAATTTGTGCAAAGGTACCTGGGAGTGGAAATCTGGGATTAGAGGGTTTACACATCTCTAAATGTTCAAAATGCCAAACTGTTTTCCTAATGAGGGTATTAATTTACACTGTCACAATGTATGTGACACAATGTATGGGACAGTGTAATGTATTTTTTATGGTAAAGTACTGTAAATGTATTTTCTCTTCCTTGTGATTTTCTTAATGACATTTTCTTTTTTTCTAGCTTACTTTATTATAATAACATAATAGTATATAATATATGTAACATGCAAAATCTGTGTTAATCAACTCTTTTGTTATTGGTAAGGCTTCTGGTCAATAGTAAGCTATTAGTTAAGCTTCGGGCAGTCCAAAGTTAAATGCAGATTTTCGACTCTGTTGGGGGATCAGTGCCCCTAACCCCCACGTTGTTCAGGGGTCAACTGTACTGGTCAGATTCGGACTGCCTCATTTACCCAAGAATTAGAGAAGGTGGTGATGTTGGCAGCCTGGCTCTAATATCTTGTCATAAAGTGGGAAAATGATTTTGAATTGCACCAAGATGAATTTAGGCTCCAAATCAATGTAGGTTCTTCTTTCAAATTAAATGGCTTTAATAGAGATAAATCCACAATTATATCCTCAGCGCACGAAGGGCAGGAGGTACCGTGTATCCTTTGGTTGGCTGGCCATCCCCACCTTGCCCCTCAGCTCTAGGTTTACAGTGCCTGCTCATCGAATGCTGATGACCTTGTATTCGAAATGCAGCCTTCGAAGAAAGAAGTTTCAAAGCAAGATAGAATTTACTGAATTGTGTCAATGTTACAGTGTGCTGCGGCTTACTGACTCGAATTGAAATGAACTGGCCTTGAGACGATGTTGGCCACACAGCATATTGTAGCTTCTGGCTTGGAGCTGACAGCCTGAACTTAAACTCAGTCTAGCTCCGTCATTTTCCACCAATGTAACTTTGAGCAAGATCATTGATCTCAACCTCACCTGCCTTACCTGTAAAATGGGTAGGGCAGTAGGACCTACTGCATGTGTCGGCATGGGGAGAGGCTATTGTGAAGATGACAGAAGTCGTGTAAAGTGCTAAGCTCAGTCCCTGACATTTAGTGTTCAATAAATGCGGCACATATTATTAGAATCTGTATCCCTGAAGAACTACTTTTATAACGGCTTCCTGGATAATACAAGCATGATTTGCCTGGGGAAATGGGGCAGGACTTGACCTCTTCAAGGTTTTTTTTTTTTGTTTGTTTGTTTGTTTTCCTTTTTTTTTTTCTTCCCCAACCCCCTTCCTTGGTAATTTTCAGCAGCGAACATTTAGAATGAGCTCTGGTTTTACTTTTCATCAAACCAAAAGTGACAGCAAAAACAGACATTTTTTTTTCCCAGAAAAGAAATTAATCTCCTAAACAGGGTGGTTTTACCCTTTTCTTTAAATACTTCTAAACTCATGAGAGAGAAGCACAGCGCACATTATCCATCAGAATGAAGCATCATCCAGCGCTGCTGAGTTTCATTGACTTTAAGATTGCCCTCTGAGCTATAGGCTTTTTTTTTTTTTTCTTTCCCAGAGCACAGTTAGCAGGGATATTTTTCTTTAAATGGCCCCATTTCATTTGCATTTTTAAGCTTTCACTGCAGAGAGTAGAAGCAGTTGTAAATGGTTTCAAGGAGGTGGCTGGGATTTCTCCAAACTCAGAGCCGCCTGCCTGTAGCTTCCGAAATTGAGTGTCAGTTTCCCTCAGAGTAGAGAGATATTACTTCATATTTGTGCACGCGGTTGGCTGCTCTGCTCTTGGCTTGATGGTCTCATTTAGCCGCGGGCATTCTCCAGCAATGATTCGTTCTCCCCAATAAAATTAAATATCACCTTTCTCCTGCCCAGCCCACCCCCTTTTTTTTTTAATAAGACATTTTCTTGTTTAGACTGAAGCAAGACAAGGTGAGAACCTATGAGTTCTTCTCTGATTCCTTTTATTGCTTTTCTTTTCTTTTTTTTTTTTTTTTTTTTTTTTGTGACAAGGAGAGAACAGCAGAAAGGTAAAAGAGGAGGAAAATCTACCATCGGAGATCTGACTGAAAAGCGATCCCAAGATCAAAGATCAATTTGACTTGTTTAAGATTTAATAGGAAAACCTTGGAGTGAGTATGGAATTCTCATGAGGGACAAAGGGACCCGCATTATCTCCGTGGTGATTCTTGAGTTCACACCATTTACCCAAATAACCCTTAGGTGCCAAAGTTTGTAGTGAAGCCCACAGGGCCACTGTGACCATGGGGTCCGCACACCTCCCAAGACATGTCAGGAGGAGCCTGGACTGAGTCCAGAAAGGGATGGGCAAGCAGCTCTTTGTAAGATGAGGAAACATCAGGGGAAGGGGCTTTGCTGCTTAAAAAGAGAAGGCAGCTTTTGATGACTCTGTAGCTATTGTCAGAGGCATAAGCCACGATGCTTTGATCGATGGGATCCTTGAACCAAACAAGTTGAAACATACGTGTGTTCTGAAATCTGGTGTAATATGCAGACAGCCTTCACCATGCTGGTGAGCTGCGTGCCTGGGGTTTACAAGTTGGGTGTTTAAAAACCGGAATACAATTTACTTGAAAATTGTCCTTTAATAGGGTGGTCAGGTTTCTTGGCCAGCTCACTGAAGTCCATTTAAGGCATACCGTTGTGGCTGAAATGTATTGCTAAGGGTCTTACTGGGATGGAGACAGGAATCGATGCGGTGGGGGAAGAGGAAGTACAAGAGATTTCACTCTTTTTTCCTGGACCTTGAGCCAAGTTCTGTTGAAATTTTGAAATAGACCCAGCATGTTTTTGGCGCGTGCTCTTATGACTTCTTCCTCCCCTGTTTGACAGGTCCCTGTGTTGCCCCGAGGGTGACTAAATGCAATGTGCTTAGGAATGGTATTGAAGAGGCTTCCTGCTTTGGATGATGGGTATGTGCCCAGCTAAGACTCTTCCTACTGAGATTCTGTGATCAGTTGGACAGAGTGGAGACAAAAGAGGCTTAGAAATTCAGTCTCATTTGCTTCTGCGTGATTCGGGATCAGGGTTATTCTTAGGTATTTCTGAGCTGTCCTGGTGGGATCTCTGCCAAAGTGACTTGAGAGCCCAGGGGTCCAGCTCAGGGACCACGAAGTTGCTCCCAAGAATAATCAGAAAATCCTGCGGTTTCACATTAGAGGCTTCACATCTCGAATATCTGTTTTCTCAAGTGACTTCCAGTCACCTGCTTCTCCCCGTCCTTTATTATTGCTCTGTGTTTCCTCTCACCAGCCCTGCTCTTACCAAAAATTTATGTCTGTCCTCTGGAATTTCCACATTCAAGAAATTCATTCATAATCTCTGACTTCTCACCGACCACTCCCTCCACCTTCTTGCTTGAACCTGCCTCTCCCTTCTCAAGGGGAGCTGCTCATTCTCCCATACCTCAGGGTCAGCAGGTGTCAGTGGCTCTGCTCCTTACTATGACTCCCCCACATGACTCATGGAAACATTTCTGCCCCTTTAAGCCTCATGCTCTTTGGCATTTCCTGCCCTCTCCTAGAGGTCACCAATGAAATGCCTATAAGTATCTGCCAGTACCCTAGGTGAGTGCCTATGGGGACTGTAGTGAGCTAGAGACAGCAAGATAGTTGAAAAGGGCACAAGTTTTCCTTGGTTCTGGAGGTCACCGTGGAGAAAGATCAGCCCCACGTTGCTAGATATTCATAGTTTTTAGGAGCAGCCTTCCAAAGAATCCAGTTTGTTTTTTTTTTTTTTTTCCTTTTTAAGTTTATTTATTTATCTTGAGAGAGAGAGAGAGAAAGTGCATGAGCAGGGGAGAGGCAGAGAAACAGAGAGAGAGGGAGAGAGAATCCCGAGCAGGCTCTGTGCTGTCAGCACAGAGCCGGGCGCGAGGCTTGAACTCACGAAGGATGAGATCATGACCTGAGCTGAAATCAAGAACTGGACGCTTAACAAACTGACCCACCCAGGTGCCTCAAGAATCCAGACTTCTATATGCACTCTCCTGATTTTTAAATGGTCAGAGGTAATTCATCATAAAACAAATAAGCAAAAAACCCTGTACCAGCCAAATAAAACCCGGCTGTTGGTCTGATTTGGCCCATAAGCCTCTGATTCGTGATGTCCATGGTGTATTTCTTGGTCCTCAGTGACAATCTCTTAGTCATCCAACCTTTCACTAAAGATATCAGCACACGACTCACAGCCTTTTCCTGCATCTGAACCCCTTGCCTCATCTTGGGTTAGCTCAGTGGTCATGAGGATGCCCCAACACGACTCCGACTTCCCCTGGGTCTTCTTGTGGACAGTGACCTTCGCTTCCACTCTGCTTGAGCCTCACACATACATCGTCTCACCCTAGACCTTGTCATCTTCTAGGCCATATCCTAATTTCTGACTATAATTTTTTGATCTTTCTACTTCTACTCCATCATTCACGCTATTTGTATCTTTTAAACTAGGGACTCTCAGATCCTTGGTCTCCCTGTACATACTTTTTTCTCTATATAAGCCCACCCCTCATTCCCTCTCCAGCTGCCTGTTACTTCAGCCTCCGTGTAGCCGATATCATTGCTCCACTGGCTTTCTTTCCTACTTGGCTGGCGAAACCTTAACCTCGGTTCTAATGAACCGCCAGCCTTCTTTACCAGTTTTGCTGAATGTTGGAGAGAAACCCACACAGATCTGCAGATGAATTTCACTGCCGCTTCATGGTTCTCAGGCTCTCCTGGATCTCCACTGCTGGCCTGTAATCGTTCCATGGTCCCTTGGTCGGTCTCTGTCTGATTCTCTACACCAGACTTTTTGTGCCTTCTTCACTCATCTCCTCTCCTCAAATGTTTGACTTTCACAAGTTAAGCATATGGCATTGGTTACTACGTCACAGGAAAAGTAGAAGCCAACCGTGGGAACATTCCCTTTCCGCCATTTCACTTACTGCTACTAAACCTACAAATTAGCCACACTACCTCTGTGCCTCCTTCCTTGACTGCTGTTGTAATGGAAGAAGAGAATCCCCGTTTGGGCTGATCCCTTCCCTTATCCTCTGGAGCTCTTCTCTTCTAGTCCTTAGTAGCTTGGCTTGGTAAATTCTCCCTCTCTGCTCCCTGAGCAGTCACCCTGTCCCTTTCCCTTTTGGCCTCTTCCTATCTGCACTTGAACATGTGCACATCTTCCGTCCTGAAGATCCAAATCCTGTCAGGCCCAGTGGCACTGTTCAGCGACTGCTTTCTGCTTGAAGAGACATATGTATCTGCTTTTCCTCTCCTACTCTACCCACTGCAGTCTGGTTTCTGCCCTCATTACTCTACTGAAACTGCTCTCAGCAAGGTCATCGATGACTATTTTATTGCTGAATCGGAGGGAAACTTTGAAGCCATTATCCTTCTGACCTCCCTGTAGTAGCTGACACTGTTGGTCCTTCTCTGCAGGTGGAAAGCTCATTTCCTGGGCCTCCAGGACCAGATGCAGCAGCTGAATTCCCTCCCCTCCCTCTTTAAGCGCCTTTATAGGCTGCCCTTCCTCCGCTTATTCTTAAATATCAGAGTGGGTTCTGTCCCAGGTCCTCTTCTGGTCTTATTCACCTGTGGTCCAGAGGTTACTCAGCATTCTGTGACTCACCTGGGGAAACTGAGATAGAACAGGAGGGGTAGGGTGCAGATTTTGTGCTGGGGAAATGAGGTTGGCCAGGCATGATGGTGCCAAAGATGAAAAGCAAGGAAGTTTTGACTTGCTGAACTTGCCAACAGGTGAACAAGCATGACGTCAAGAATGTCAATAGTGAGTATTTTAGAAGTTTGAACCTTCCTTTGTGTTGTAAAGTATTTGCCTGGTCTTTGTCCTGGGTTCCTGGGATGGAGATTCTAAGCCCTTGGCATTTCCAGAATTATGGGAGTGTCTTTTTTATTCATGGTGGGCCTTTGGGACCACACTTGAATTTATGCTAATGAAGTGACTCATAGTGAGCCGCTAGATAGTTTCAGCATGGGAGAGGGCCATGCTGGAAAGAACAATCATGTAATTGGAGTACTGGGGCTTTGAGCCACATGATAGTGGTCCGGTCTTCGTGAATAGAGGGAATTGAATTTAACCACATAGCCAATGATTCAATTAATGATGCTTACCTTATGAAACCCCAATGAAAGCTCTCATTCTGAGACTCGGTTGAGCTTCCGGGTTAGTGAACACATCAATGTGCCAGGAGGGTGGTGCATCTCAATTGTACTGGGAGAGACACAAAAGCTTCCCATTCAGGACCCTCCCAGGCTTTGTTACATGGATTTTCATTTGGCTTGCGTGGGGATGTATATCCTTAATGAAAAAGTCTCACAAGAAGGACAGCACTTTCCTGCATTCTGTGAGTCATTCGGAATTAGTGAATTTGAGGGAGCCACGGGAACCCCTCAAGTTTAGCCAGCGGGGCAGAAGTGCAGGTGGCCTGGGGACCCCTGAACTTGTGGTTGTTGCCTGAAGTGAGGGCAATCTTGTTGGAGACTGTGCCTTTGACTCGTAAAGTTTGAACTAGCCCTGGGGAGTTAGTGACAGAATCGCCCTGCACTGTTGCAGCTCTCCAGGAGAAAGTGTGTGGACACTGTGAGGGAGTGAGTGCCTGTCACTAGAAGAGATTTGGTTATAGAACACAGAGGAATAGAGAGGACTGTGCAATCACAGGACATTGGAGGCAGAACTGACTTTATTTAGAAACAGTGTCTCTAGCTTTTTGGATAGAATAGCCGTAAGGAGTTTTTATGAAGGCAGAAAGATTGGTCACTTTAGGCCTGGTCATACTTTCTTTTAACATTTTAACAGCATTTGTGCTTCTGAGTTCTTGAATCTGTCCCTCAAAATTCTAGAATACTGTATATTTCCAGGTTAAAAAATATGACTTTTTCTTTTGTCCCCTAGAAAAAGCAGAGAGCAGCCCTTGGGGATAATAATGATGCCATTTATGCTGTGCTCTCTTGTAGTTAAAATTGTGTCAGCCATTTTGACCCCTGATGGGATTTATGGTAGCTTAGATCTCTGTTGGAGAAATGAGTTTCGGGCAGTAGACAGGAGGAAAAAGGTTTCAGGCTAGGAGCATATTATTTTAGTGAAATGGGGAGAAAATTCACTTGAACTTTTTTTTTTTTTTTTTGCTATAAAATCTGACTGTTCATATTCTACTATCCCTGTCTGCACCCTGATTTCACGGGGCTCCCTTGCATGGGATGCTGGCTGGTTCTGCCTTATCAATAATATGAGCTCCCATGATGTGTTGACCTCCACTATGAGACTGGTCACTGGGCCAGCTCCTTACAGACCCTCACTCTGCTCCTTCTTCCAACCTTTGCAAATCAGAAGTGTCCCCATTTTACAGATGAGGAAAACTGCATCCTAAACAGGGTGAGTCACTTGGTCAATGGCACCTTCTTAGAATGCTGCAGAGCAGAGCCTGGGTCTCTCTAGTGCCACTATAGAGTGCCCCTTATGGGTGGAGAAGGCACTGAACCTAGAGCAGGAGGAAAATAATAATTAAGACCTGTTCTTATGCCTCCCAGGAGCTTGGAGTCAAATTAGAGAAACTGACCTTTATCTTCTGATCAAGGCACTGTTTTGGCACAGGAGTTGGCCGAATCGGGACTACTGTTAAATACATGGCCTATTGTTAAAGCTAAAAAAAAATTGCCAAGGAAGGTCCCCAGCAGTAGCTTAGTTTAGCAACAGCTTACTTTTACTTCTTTAGCCTGTAATGACCATTGCATGTAGTTGAATTTGAACCTTCTTGTCTTTCCTTTGTAACCAAGTCAAACCCCACTCTTATTACCTCCATGGAGTTGGAAGACAACACTGATTTTAAAATTTCCAGATCGGGGGAAAAGAAAGTAACATTTATTCAGAGAACTGCAAACACTTAAAAAAAAATTTTTTTTTGATACTTTTAGAGATCAAGATGCAGAAACCCCCTGTTCAGCTTCCCAAAGGTCTCATAGCTGTTAAGAATGAGCTCATGATTCACCCTGACTCTAAGGAAATATTGGTCACCTCTCAAGGTTCTCCGTTTTGTATTGCGGGGATGGTAATCATACCATGCCGGTGACACTGTTAACTTTTGCAAGTGTCTTCTGCTGTTATGTTCCTAGTAAATCTAAAAGCCCCAGCTTTATGAGGCAGGGAACAGGGTCCTATTTGATTGAGGAAAGTGAAGTGTAGGTACAAGGTTTAGTGACTGAACTCCTAAGAGGAGAGATAGAAGGCGAACACAAGTTTTCCTCCCCCAACAACTTTTAAGTGGACCCCCTTTTCAATCAAAAATGAAAAAAAAAAAAAAAAAAAAAGAAAGGGCACCTGGGTGGCTCTGTCAGTTAGGCGTCCAACTTTGGCTCAGGTCATGATCTCATAGTTCATGAGTTCGAGCCCCGCATTGGACTCTCTGCTGTCAGCACAGTCTGCTCCGGATCCTCCACTGCTCCCCTCCCCCCCGCCCCCCGTCCCTCTCTGCCTCAAAAATAAAATAAATAAATAAATAATTTAAAAAATGAAAAAGGGCTGCCTTTGTGGTTCAGTCCGTTAAGCCTCCGACTTCAGCTCAGGTCATCATCTCACTGTTTGTGGGTTCAAGCCCCGCATCGGGCTCTGTGCTGACAGCTCAGAGCCTGGAACCTGCTTCAGATTGTGTGTCTCCCTCTCTCTCTGCCCCTCCCCCACTCGTACTGTCTCTCTCTCTCTCTCTCTCTCCCTTCCCCATAAATATTTAAAAATTTTTTTTAAAAATGAAAAAAAAATGAACATCAAAACCTACAGGAGCCAATCACGCACTGGGCATCGTTGAGTGAGATCCCCTGAAGTTGAGCATTATTGTCCTTGTTTTACTGATGAGAATTGAGGCTCCGAGAGGTTGTATAATGGCCCCGGAGTCACACAGTAAGTGGCAAGTCTGCTCTTTTCATGCCAGTGCACTGTCCTCCGTGCCTAACCTTTCTCTTAGAGGAACTTTCAGTTGAACTCAAGTTAGGAAAATTCATCTCAAAAAACAAAAAATTAAACCCTCTCTTAGCCTCGTACACCTCTCTCTCCACCTTCTCACGTCTCACCTGCCCTTTCATGGGCAAGCCTTGCAGCAGATGAATCTATTTGGGCAGTCTCTTCCTTCCCAATACCCCCCACCCCCAACTCCCCCATCTTGCTACCACCATACTTCTCTTTTAGCATCGGCAATGGTTCTTGGCTAAACTTCTAACGACCACCTCATCGCTATTCAACAACTGGCTTCTGGTATGTGTTTCTTTGGCTTCTTTCCAACCTTTGACACTAGCCCCCTGTTTCTGGAAATTCTGTCCACCCTCCCACCCGCCCGCCTTGGTTTCTGGACCACTGATTCCCACTAGTCTTGTTTTCTCCTATCTCCCTGACTGCACCTTCACTTTGCGGGTTCTCTTCTTTAGCTTTTAAGTGTCTGTGTTTCCCCAGAGCTCTGCTCCCAGCGTTCCACAGTATTGACTTGTCCGACCAACAGCTATTACATGTTCATCATCTGTCAGGTCCTGTGCTACACGCTGGGGATTGAGACAAAGGAGTAGTGACCGAATGGTCCGATGTGTGAGAAGCCCATCATGCTCTGCTCCTGCCCCACTGGCCGTCCAGCCCCTCCACTGCCCCCCGTCTGCTCTGTACAACTGTAGTAGTTCTCAGAACCCGATGAGCTCTCTCTTGCCTCTGGTCTTTTACGAGGCTGGCTTCCTCAGCTAGGAAAGTTTTCTGCATTTGTTCCTGTGTTTGCTTAGCTTGTTCTCATCTGTCAGGATATGGTTTGGGCATATCTCTTCTGAGAAGTCTTTTCAGACTTGCCCGAGGGGCCAGGATCTGCCTCTGTGCTCAAGTTCATCACAGAACCTACATGCAGAATAACTGCCCTTGTCTTATTATTCTGCCCACTCCTTGATAACGGGAGCCAGGCCTTAGGTTCCTTCATATTCCCAGCACCAAACATGGTCCTAGATCTGTAGCTCTTTGTGGGATGAATGAATCAAGCTTGCCATGACTTGTCCCTGCTCCCTTCCAGCCAGGAGTCCTGTACCCTATACCTACCCCCCTCCCCTGCATTGTTCATCGTATGCCTCATTGTCCTCCTTGACTGACCATGAGATTCAGCTGCGGAAAAAAGAAATGATAAGCCTGGACCCTACCCCATCTCAATTGAATTAGATTATCTAGCGGTGGGACCCAGACATCTGTATTATGTAACCCTCCCACCCTGCCAGGTGATTCTGGTGAGCGGGAAATAATCATGTGTAGGACACATCTCTGTATCTCAACGCCTAGCACAATGCTCTGTACATAGTGCATATTTGATAATAAAGATATCTAGAATAATCTAGTGGAGCCCAAAAGCCTCGCTTTTGCATATTCAAATTCAAGCCAGCCATTTCCCTTCTCCAAGCACCCACACACAAAAAGCTGCTGAGATTTTCCAGGAAACTTAGCTCTGGAAGAATTTGGCTCCCAAAAGGGTATCGCCTAGTGTTTAGTCCCCTTTTTACAAAATAAATAAAGTTTTCAAAGCCTAAATTGGCTGTTGATTTATGTAACTAAGTGACACATGCTTTTGTTTTAACCTCCACAAAACAGTAGTCAAGTAGGTGGGGTTTGGGTGAGAAAAGAGTATATGGAAATTACTGGCTTTCATTACATAAGAATTTATGATTTGCCGTGGTTTCTGGTAAATGCTGGCAAAAGTTTATTTGGCCTCAGGCCCTATAAAAGCACCATGCTGCTTCCTTTCTGATGTTGCCGGCCTTTGGCAAGAGAACAGGATGTAGCCAAGTCCGTCAGGGATGGGGTAGGGCAGTGGAGAGTGGGGGCAGAGGAGGGGTGACAGCACCCAGCCCTATTTGCCCCGTCTCCTCAGGTCACATCTGCCCTTAAAAACTCTTTGAAAGCAATTTGAAGTCTCAGTGATCTCTACTGCGTCATGACTCAGATCTCTGAGGGCAGCTAATTAGGGGTCCTTCCCTCACTGCCTGTTGCCATTCCGGCCCCCAAGTTCATAGGACAGAGCTGGGATTGGGGGGGCTTAATCACCGTGGCTGACTGAATGCAACGCCTGCCACCTTTGCCAGGCACTCCATAGGAAAAGTTCACAGGCACAGACTTTTTAAAGCTTCACGGGAATGCTGCGGGGGAGTCGTTATACCCATTTTACAGACAACAACACTGAGGCTCAGAGAAGTTCAGTGACAATGTCTGCCTACTAAGCGGCCGGACGGCGCTATCATCCCCATCTCCTGACTTTCCAGTGAGGACTCCTTCCACTGAGGTGACCTATGTGGGCTGGGGCAAGGCAGCAGGGCCCAGGCAGGCTGGGAAGCCGTTCCTGGAGTGGCCTGATGCAGAGGCGTGGGAGCAGAGGTGCAGAGGGGCCAAGGTCTCGAGCCGGGCTGAAGAGGTAGGAAGAGACTGGCGCTGATCTCGGGCAAAGCAGCGGGAGCAGGCCTGTAGGACTCCAGCTGCCTCGTCCTCCTTCCATTCCGGGACCTGGTGGAGAAGTCTGGAAGCTTCTTCCCTCTATTTGGAGCTTGGGGAAAACTCAGAGTAAACAGGCACATAAAACCTACCTGAACTTGTTATTATAACCCCATAAAAGGTTAGGAAACAGTTGACAGATGGGAAGAGAGAAATCAAGCGACCGCACGGTACAGTCGGCTTGTTTACCACGGCCTTCTTATTTATTGGCTGTGTGTCTTCCATTTGTCAGGCTATAACGATAGCAGCTTTTATGAGTAAGCAATTTTTTAATGAACTTGTTCCAAGTGTGTATTCTGTTCTTGGAACTCTCCGTGCTCTGAAGCAGCGTTATAATTATTGCCTCCAGTGGAATCGCCAGGCTCTATCCGGCTTTTATGTAAGCAGTCGCTCTTGGTTTCCCTCTTCCTCTGGTAGCTTCCAATGAAGAAGATGAAGGGGTGGAGAAAATGTAATAATGACAGCTTTTCGTAAAGAGCGTTTGTTACATGCTAGGTATTGTTGTAGCTATTATGCAGCCATCTGTTTATTTTATCCGAATATTGCTGGGTCTAAGGTGTTTTTGTAGCCCCCATTTTGCAGATGAAGAAAGTGGCTCGGAGGCGTTGAACAAAGTGTCTAAAGTTACTCAGGTCGTGCGTGGTCGAGACAATACGTGAACAGCGGTCTGTCTGACCGCACAGCCCGTGCTCCAGACCCCACTGCTGTACGGGGTGGGCTGCTTATAGCAAGACATGCCAAGGTGGGGCAGGGGCGGGAGGAGGACTTGAGGACACTGATGAATGCTCTGGAGTCATTTGCCATGTTGGCCCATGCAAGAGGTGTTGCAATTCAGTGCTGATGGCTCTGTAATTATGGATAATTTTCCGGTCTTTTGCTTTCATAAAGGGCAATAGAAGAGTTTAGAGAGCTCCCGAAACTTGTTGCTGCCCATAATAATGTGACCTTCTGTCTTGGCTTAGGGCTGCGCCACTTTCCCAAAGCTAAAAAAATGTATCATAAACTGGCCTCTTCTCCGTGACACGGTCCGTTACCATCTTATTCAGAACCCTGGTCCTGCCCAGCTGGACTGAGGCTATGACCAGTCCCCTTCCCCTCCATCCTGTGCCTTGTTCTTCCGTCATGTCCACCTTCGGCTTGAGCAGTGGGGGCCGTGGAAGACCGGCCCCGGGGGGGAGGCTCGGCTCCGATTTCTCACTCTGTGACTTTGGGCCCATCGTCTAACCTCTCTGGGTGTCTGTTTCCTCATCAGTAAAATGGAAATAGTAGTAAGAAGAATGCCTATCTCGTAGGGTTGCTGGGATGATGAAATGAAATGATGCATGCCAATGACTGGCTCATACAGTTTTTGGGGGTTATTCTCTCAGCTCCTATGTAAACCCTGCAGTTAAGCCTTGGGAACCACTCTCAAACTGTTCCTAGTATCTTGCTTTGTTTCAGCAAATGGGCATGGAGTTTAAGGAGCCAGGCGGTCTCAGGGCCCTGTTTGTTCTTAATGCATTGTTATTTCCAATATCTCTTCATGGGGTGGAAAGATATAATGAGCAAATTCTGCCTTGGAGGAAGCCCCTCCATCTCCCGCTTCTCATATCGCCCCCCTGTGGCATGGGCCCCCCTCTCTTGTACCTCCTATCCTCTCGCTGACCCTGGGCTCCCCAAAGCTCCACCCTGGGACCCCCAGGCTCCTGGGCCCTTACCTCTTGATTAAGAGAGAACCAGGTGCTTTGCAGAAAAGGGGAAATTTGCTTGGCTTGACCCAGGAGTGGATTTGTTTCCCTCCAATTAGTTGAAAAATCGAACTTGATCTATGAAGAAGGCAGATTTACAGCCTGAGCTGATACATGACTGCCCTAGCTTTCTTGTAATAAAAGATGAAATCACTCCAGTGGGAGGCTTAGGTGGACGTCGGGCTGGCTTTCTGATGACTGTTCCCTCTGATTTGCAGAGGCTGAGTGAAGCCGGCCAGGATGATCGAATAGCCCTTCATAGGAGATGAGAGATAATCTGGGGACCTAAGGGGAAGAGGATTGGAGTGTGTGTTTTTCTTTGCTTTGCATCCCACCCCCTTTTCCAGAGACTTGATGGCGCTTCTCTAGATGCAGACATGGAACCGATCTGACCTCGGACAGAAGTCTGCGTGGACAGTGAGTCCTCAGGCCAGATGGCTGCCAGTGTGGCCTTACCCCCGGACGAAGGCTGTTTCTCTCCCCTTTCTCTGTCTTTCTTTCGCTGTTGCTTTTCTTTTCTTCTGTCTCCCCCACTTTCTTTCTGCTGTCTTCTGCTGTCTATCTCTCGCTGCCTGTTTACGTATCCTCCTCTTTCCCTTCCTCTCCCTTTTTCTTCCTCTCTTTCTCTTCCCTCCTTCTCCTCACCGCCACCGCATCTCATTTTCTGCCTTATTTGCTTCCCTCCTTCCCGTGGCTTGATTTCTGACACTCCTCTTTACGTCCTTTTCTCCGGGTGATTCTGGTTTCTAATACGGAGTAAGAGCGTTTGATAACGTTGGCCTGACCCTGCCTGACATCGGGTAAGTGATTCTCCTCCGGCAGCTTTTGATGTGGTCCGTGTGTGACTGATGAAAGCTGCCCAATTTGCTCTTCAAAGCTGTTTATAGTGAGCTTGGATGTGTCTCCTCGGCATGTCACTCTCTCTCTCCAGAAACAAGCCCAAATTAGAAGATGAAACCGTGGCCCTTCCCATTTGTTCATCATTCTCACAGATCCCTTCACGCACACAAGGGAGGACCCACAGATATACAAACCCACTATCAAAAAAGTGTTGTTATTCCTAGTGTCCTCATATTAGGGGATTTTATCCACAAAGACAGTTCCTTGGGCAAACTTTAATTTGAATACAACCACTTTCAGGGCACCTGGGTGTCTCAGTTGGTTGACTCTTGATTTTTGGTTCAGGTCATGATTCCCAGGGTCGTGGGATTGAGCCCCGCATGGAGCTTGAGAGTCTCTCTCCCTCTCCCTCTGCCCCTCCTCCCCCAAATAATAAAATAAAAATAAAAATAAAAATAAGAATACAACCATTTTCAGCCCCAAAGAGGACACTTTGACTTGGGCACCGGGTGATAAAATAAGAAGAAAAATGTTATAAAAATGCTTTTTTAAATACCAGAATCTAAACCCATTAGGCTACTAAGGATATGGTCAGAAAAGGCAAGAACGGCCTGCAGCTTCAGGTTCCAAAAAGAACAGTGGGTCAAGTTCTTTCTCGTACTGATCATCCTGGATCCCAAAAGCATTGGGGAAGATGGGACCTATTTTTCCCCTGGCTCAGGTTTCCTGTAGTGCTGTTTCTAGTTTTCAGCCTAAGAAGATGGGTCATGTTCCTGCACCAGCAACCTTCCACATTCAGCGGCTTGAAGGAAGAAGGATGGACAAAATACCCTGGAGAAGATCTTTCTTACTCTCAGTAGATTCCCCAGTTCTGCGAATCGGATACGTTAGGTATGATAAATACAGCACGCTGGGAAGATTGCTGAGTTTCGTGCCAGAATACCTGAGTTTAAATGCAGATTTGGACAATCATGAGTTAAACGATCTTCAGTAAACTTAAATTTTTTTTTCAGTTTTTTTTTTTTTAAAAAGCTTTACTGAGGAGTAATTTGCATACCGTAAAAGCCAGCTCTTGTAAGTGTACAGTTCAATGATTTTTAGTAAATTTATTAGAGTTGCGCAGCCATCACGACAATGCAACTGTATAACATTTTAAACAAATCTTTAAGCTCTGCCCATTTTCTTTCTTCATCTCCAAATTGGACTTAGGTGGTGGATGGACTGCAAAAATGAGCACAATCCTTCAGTGCGTTGCAACGTGACTTTGTTGGTTCTCCCATCAAGAGTGGAATTGATTTATTCAAGCCCTTGAATCTGGGGCTGGCCTTGTGACTCATTTTAACCAACAAATGTGGTCAACGTGACCGTGTGGCAGTTCTGAGCCTAGACCTCTAAGGCGCTTGTAAGCTTCAGCTTACTCTCTTGGAAACCTGCCACCTCCATCATGAGTATTAAGGTTAGGCTACCTGCTGGAAAGTGAAAATTCATGTGGGGAGAGGCCCCAATTATTCTCGCCACCCCAGCTTAGGTCATCTTAGATCAGCTCCCCACCCCCCTCCCAGCTGCCCTCCAGCTGACCACACGTGCTCTCCTGAGATGGGCGGAGCCCAGCCTAGATCAGCAGAATTGGCTAACCAACATGGAGACCCACAAAAAATAAGAGGTTACTATTTTAAACGACTAAACTTGAGGGTGGTTTGCATGACATCATTACTGTGGCAATAACTAACTGATACAGGGTAGTCACGAGAATCAATTTTTTAAAGCTGTGAAAACCTCTAACACCCTGCCTATCCCATAGTGAGCTCTCACTAAATTAAAAAAAAAAAATCAATTTAACAAGCATTTATAGAGGCCTTCATATATGAAAAGCACTATGCTTGAGGTTGTAAGTGATGCAGAACTGAAAAAAGACCTGATGTAATCCCTTAACAGTCAGCTTCAGTGGGAAAAATAATAGATGCTTACACAAACAATTATAATATAAGACAAGCTGTCACTCTATTACAACATTTATATCCAAGTGATTTCTCCATTGTCTGCAATTAATCATGCTCTTCTTTTCTTGGTATTTTACTTTGTCTAAAAATGTGTTCAAGGGATACGGTTTATTGAAAACCCCCCAAAACAGCACACAGACCAAAATTAAGTCTTATTAATATGTTCAAATACAGTGTTTGCATTTATAGGAAACAATCTATATGGAAGCTTGGTCATATGACATGCCTCATATAGCCAAAGAAACAAAAAGGCAGACATGAAATCAGAGCCAGGGTAGGGAGGGGAGAAAGGGTGGTTGGGAAAGTCTTAATTTCTAGAATGATCAGTAGCTTTAAATCTGAGGATGCTTAAGGAGTACAGCACCGCCTTGGCAGCTTGTTTTTCTGCTCACCTCCAAAATATTCTAGAGGTTTGGGAAGCTGGGATTAGAGTATGGAGTGGGGGGAGGAAGAGGTGTGGTTTGGCAGACAGGACCTTTGGTACCCAGGAGTTTGGTTAAGCTCCAGCAGATTCTCTGAATTCATACTGTCTAAGGAGAAGCCCATCTGGGTAGCCTCACAGCACAGTGAGAAGAGCCTTGACTTGGGAGCCAGGGGCCCTACTTTCCCTGATCTTAGTTCTAGATTTGGCACTAAAGAACACTTGCTGTGTGACCATGGGTTCTTTCCCTTCCTGGGGGTTGCCCTAGGTGATTTCTAAGGTCCCTTCTAGTTCAAAGCCTACAGGATATCAGAGCAAACTGAGGCAGATGCAATGCCCTTCTGACAACACAAGTGGATCCTTGGAAAATGGAGCTGCTCAGGAAACCCAAACAGAGGTCAACAGGTGAACCCTGCAGATCTGGGAGCCCGCCCCCACTTCCCCCCCTGAATGTGTAGGGCTCTGACCATCCTCCAGCACTCCAGAGGTCCTAGATGCTCCTCAGCCTGTGACCTGACTGCTGGGCCAGCTTCCAAACCCCCGACCTGGCCTGTTGAAGTCCTCCTCCCTTTCCTCCTAGAACAAGGGTGTCAGAGTGGCATCTTAAAATCTACTTGAGCTCTAATAAAGGGCTGTTTAAATAAGGGTAAATATTCCTGGCAGTCAGGTGGGAGTGAGAAAGTGACCTTTTTCCAAACAATAGAAATTGAAACAATTCAAAGAATAAAGAGCTTTGCCACAAGAAACTGCCTGAAACTGGGGTCAAATCAACACTCTCAGTGCTGGTTAGGGTCTCTTTCAGCATGAGGACTGTAAGCCATCTCAGGGATAACTGGATGATTTCTGGGACATCTTTGGGGGGGACACACTCCTTGTCACCCCCTGAAGTATGCCTGGGACATGATCAGGGACAAAAAGCAGAACCCCCTGCCGAGATCTGAATCACCAGGAGTGACCTCCCTCTCTTGCTGTGAAAAATGAATTCCTGACTGCAAGTTTGCAAATCATACCCACTGTAGGTAACACTGATGTCCCATCAGTTGACTTCCCACCACCAGGGGCCCTCTCAGGGGCAGGGGGCTCCTGTCTTCCTAGAACAGAGCGAGTGGGCATGAGTGCCCAACAACCGCTACGAGGCTGGGCCAGTAGAGGCAAGACCTAAGCATCCCATGTGACATGTGATTACATTCGCTTTCGCTTCCTTTCTCACCTCAGAAAAGAAAACAGAGTACAGACCGCATCACTCAAGTCATTGCCCTTCTCTTATTGTCCCACAGAGTCATTGTCTAGTTTGTGCATTCCCCCCTCCTTTTCCAAGCACTGTTCGCTCTCACCTCCAGGATCACTGGATCACTGACGTCTTGCCACTCACTCACCACAAATCACCCAAACTCAGTGGCGTAAGACAACTGTTTCACTCTGCTCCTGGACTCTGCAGGCCAGGGGTTCAAACAGGAGATGGAAAGGGCTGCTTATCTCTGCTTCACAATGTCTGGAGCCTTGGCTGGGAAGAATCAAGGGCAGGGGGCAATTCAAGGCATGGCACTGGGGTCATCAGGAGGCTCACCCATTCACACATCTGGCAAGCCGTGGGCTGGGACCTCAGTGGGTTGTCAGCCAGAGCACCCACAAGTGGCCACTCCACACGCTTGAGCTGCCTCACAGCATGGCGGCCTCAGTCTTTTGCATGGCTCGGAGTTCAGGGCTCTGAGTGCAAGAGTCCCAGGGAAAAAAGAAACTGCAAGGCCTTTTGGCATGTGGCTTTAGAAGTCATGGAGCATCTCTTCTGCCACCTGAATCACATTCAGGTGATTGCAAGCGAGTCAGAAACCTGCCCAGGTTCAAGGGGAGGGGACATCCCAGGGAAGATTGTGTGTGTTTCTGAGACACGTTTAAAACCCTCCAGAGTAGCCTATGCGGCCAAGTCCAAACTAGGCTTCGTGTGAGTCTCCATCAGCTTCCCTGTAAGGAGCTCCTTTATCTTCAATTCTTGGACCCTGAGGTACTTTGGAGGTGATCATGGGGAAGTTACTTAAGCGCTTCTTGGTTCCTTGGCCATGGTTGAATTTGAAAGAGGCAGAACTTCCGTGGGAAGCCCTCTTTCCCTTTGCTCTTTCTCCAACCCGTGACCCTCCCCCATTGTCTGACCACTGCACCCAGCCTCTGCTTTGACAGCTGTCTTGTGGGTCCCCGGGAGTGGTCTGGCACCCTCTTGTATGTCCTTGCAGAATGACTTGAATGCTGATGATGTGTGCCTGGCTCAGCACAGATGTCTCCCTTCAATACCTCCGTACCAAGCCCTTGCCTTACCACGCTTTCTGCCTGAAGTTGTTCCCGCCCCCCCCCCCCCCCCCATGGGGAGAAAGACTCGTGAGCATGTTCCAGAAGGCATCGATTGGCCTGCCCTGCCTAGCACAAGGCACTTGCTCAGTCAATGATTGGTGAATAAGTTAACCCTGGCTTGCATGTGCTCTAGAAGACTCCCGGGGTCTGATTCCAGCCTGGGTCACCAGAGGATTCGTGGGGACTAGAGCAAAGGAGAGCCTTGCATGTTGCCAGAAGGGAGGTAGTTCGATATATGTGGGGTGCCGCTGTGCCCGTGTGTTTCGGAGGGACTGGGAGTGGGTGGTGATGGTCCTGTGGCACCTGTACACCTGTGGCAAGCCAGTACCTGACACGTTGGCATTACCTGGCTTCTGCACATCCGCCCTTTATGATCCCCAGTACTTGGAAACTTTTCTGGACACACTGAGAAGACTCTCCAAGAGCCAGGCTACCTGTCAAGTTTCCAGGGCCTCCGACCCCTGCTGCCTCTTCTTTTCCTCCCCAGAGTGTGTGGATAAAGCACCAGAATCTCTCTGGGGAAGCCTGACCTCACTTGAAAAAGGACCTGTTTGAGAGAGGTGTATGTGTTGGTGGGGCCGGGAGGTGCCTAGACTTGTAGGGACCTGTATCGATGAGAGAAATGACAAAAATAATCTTCTACTCAGTCAATCCAGCTAAAGATGCTGCAGTCCCAGGGAAACGTTTAGCAAGGATCTGCTTTTGTGTTTCTCATTGATGAAAAGCAACAACAACAAACAAACAAAGGAAAAGACTCCCAGGCTTCCTGCGGTGAGGGAGCTATGGGTTGGTGCCCGACCTCCCGGGAGAAAGGGCTGCAGACTGACTGAAGGAGTCCTCATTGTGGGGGAAGCAAGCTTGCTTCTTCTTCTTTCTTTTCCATTCCCTTTGCAGACTCACAGCCCTGTGCACTTAATTCTCCATGCCTGTGCATCAGCATTGCAGTAGACTTTTCCATATGCTCCTTCCACTCTGAACAACAGCATGGATTGTTATTTCCAACCTACAGAGGAAAGAACCGAGGCTCAGAGAAGTGAACTAAGTTGCCCAGAACATATTGCCGATAAGTGGATGAACCCGATTGTTTATTTATTTAATGAACATACTAAGTTATGCATTGAGCTACGGAGAGAGCAAAGATAAATAAAATGTGTTGGTTCTGGCCAAGAAGAAATTCAGCGTAGGAGCGGAAGATAGCAATTATACAACAATATGGTAAGTGCAATGACAGCCATACATGGGGCATGAGGCTAAGTACCAAGAGGGGCGTCTAATGCAGCTGGGGATGTGCAGGGTGGACTTCCTGGAGGAGGTGGTGTTTGAAGTGCGGATGATAAGCGGGAGGTAGTTCCGTGAAGAGAGGCCGTGGGGTGGGGCAGAGCATTCCAGAAAGCGGAGGCAGCACAATCGAGGCGTGGAACTGCAAAACAGCAAGGCAGGTGGAACTATTAACTAGTTCCATGTTGCACTAAGGTTGGTCCAACTGGGCTTTATCTAACTTCGAAATGCAAGCCCTCTTCTGCTGTGCTGGACCTCCTTAACTGGTTCATTTTGGAGGTCGCGGCTCGTATGGTACTTCCTGGGGGCTTTGGATACCCAGTTTTTACTTTTGAAAGTCCGTTGTGTAATTAACAGAGTGTGGGAGGCGTTTCCTGGCACTTCTCCACCGTGACTTCTCAGCAGGGCTTCGGGGGAACCAGGAGGTGGCCGTGCCAAAGGCTTTTGACTGAGGGAAAGTCAACCCACCGCCCAGGGTGCCATGACTGCCCCACGGCATCTCGGAAGAAGTAGGCCAAAGATCATCAGGAAACAGTGGCTTCTGGGTTCACTGCCGCAAAGCAAGCTATGGTGAGTCAGAAGGAAGCAAAACTTACCTGCACCAACAAACAGGTCTGGCGGGCAGCAGATAAAGATATTACCTCAGAGAAAGACCAGAGCTGAAAATGGGCAAGGCCTAACTGTGCCAAAGATCCGCTGTGTCCTTTCTTTTTTCTTTTTCTTTTTCTTTTTTTTTTTTTTGGTAACCATGGTAGGGGCGGTGTGGGTGGTGTGGGGGAGGCGTCTGATACGTGTACTTACATTTCCAGCCCCTAAATAAACACAACCTGTTCTTACGGCTGCCCCCAAACTGTTCTCACCCTGTGGCTTTTTGGTACACTTCCTCATGGGCTCACTGGGGAGGATGTGACGATACAGACTCTTGGGGTTCCGTCAGGAAATCCCTTATCCCACAACCCAGGCCTCATGCAAACAGGTGGAGCTTCTGTCCTGCTGTGCGAAGTTCGTAGGAAGGACAGTTGTGGCCTGTCAAGTTAAGGTGACCTTTATAAGAAGCCCTTTCTGGTAGGGGACCCGGAGTCAGAGCACGGGGCGCCGGGAGCAACCTTTGTCATTTTATGCGTCAGGAAACTGAGTGGAAGCTGAGTCTTACTTTGCCAAAAGTCAGTCTGACATTAGACATAGAACCTGGGTAAAGTCCAGTCTCTTGACTCAAAGCCTACTGCTCTCTACACAAATGGCTTGCCCCCCCCGCCCCCATGTCGCTCTTCTGCCTGCCGTCACAAAGTCTAAAGTACTGTTTAGTTATCTTTTAAAAATTTATTATTATTATTTTTAAAATTTTTTCATAATTAAATAATTTTCTTATAATATAATTCATTGTCAAATTGGTTTCCATACAACACCCAGTGCTCATCCCAACAGGGGCCCTCCTCAATGCCCATCACCCGCTTCCCCTCCCTCCCGCCCCCCATCAGCCCTCAGTTTGTTCTCTGTAATTCAAGAGTCTATTATGGTTTTCCTCCTTCCCTCTCTGTAACTCCCCCCAACCCTTTCTTTCCCCCGTGGTTCTCTATTAAGTTTCTCAGGATCCACATTTGAGTGAAAACATATGGCATCTGTCTTTCTCTGCCTGACTTATTTCACTCAGCATAATACCTTCCAGTTCCATCCACATTGCTGCAAATGTTGCCAGATTTCATTCTTTCCCATTGCCACGTAGTGTTCCATTGTGTGTATAAACCACATCTTCTTTATCCATTCGTCAGTTGATGGACATTTAGGCTCTTTCCATAATTTGGCTATTGTTGAAAGAGCTGCTATAAACATTGGGGTACAAGTGCCCCTATGCATCAGCACTCCTGTATTCCTTGGGTAAATTCCTAGCAGTGCTATTGCTGGGTCATAGGGTAGGTCTATTTTTAATTTTCTGAGGAACCTCCACACTGTTTTCCAGAGTGGCTGCACCAATTTGCATTCCCACCAACAGTGCAAGAGGGTTCCCGTTTCTCCACATCCTCTCCAGCATCTAGAGTCTCCTGATTTGTTCATTTTAGCCACTCTGACCGGCATGATAGTTATCTTTTTTTAAAAAAAATGTTTATTTATTTTTGAGAGAGAGACAGAGTGTGAGTGGGGGAGGGGCAGAGAGAGAGGGAGACACAGAATCCATAGCAGGCTCCAGGCTCCTAGCTGTCAGCACAGAGCCTGTCGCAGGGCTTGAACTCATGAACCATGAGATCATGACCTGACCTGAGGTCAGATGCTTAACTGACTGAGCCACTGGGGCACCCCTTAGTTATCTTCTAAATGAGCAGTGCTGTTTATTTACTTTTTGTTTACTGAAGGAAGCCACTTGAAAGGCCATCTTTTATTGCTATTTGTAGGTTCAGTGCCCATCACACGCCAAAAGTGTCCCTGTGGTATTTCTACCCTGGAATGCACAAACAGAGACCTCCCCCTGGGAGCTGAGCTTTGGGGGATCATTTCGATTTAAATGGGACCTCACATTTAACAGGTCTTCTTGTCCATTATCTTGCCTGGCCCTGTTCAAATACAGCTATATTTTCTGGGTTACTTCGGCATTCATAATTCTTGACAGGAAAATCCTCCCACCGAATCACTGCTTTATTTCTTTGTTTCAGGAGATTATCTAGCGTGTCTAATAGAGCAACAAGTCATGTCCCGTGGCTCCAGGTCTGCTATTCCATAGCATACCGAAATCAACCACAAGACCGTGCCTCCCACCTCACCCAAGTCAAGGGGAGAGGTGGGGCCCCTCTCTGCCCTCTGTGGAAGTGGAATCGATGACCAAATGCATGTGTACTTTCTTGATTTCTCCAGGGCTCTCCAGAGAGGTAGCATTCCTGGATGATGGGGGTTCAGAGAAAATTGAGATTAACTTTCCATGAAGCAACACAAGCTCAAATCTAAGAAAGAATTGTCCAGCTGGGAGTCGCTGGAATATTGATGGAATATCACTTCTTGCTATTTAATTCATTCATCTGGGATAGAAAAGGCATCTCTTGGGGATGATTTAGGTCAGTGGTGTCCAAGTATTTTTAGTATGGAGGCACATTTTCATCTAAAAACATTTATAGACCGGCAGATAAAGGTACTCACATTTGAGAAATGCATTGATAGAACACATGCTTAATGGCAGGGGCCATCACCTTTAAAGTAATTTGAATGCTGGTAATCACAACCTTTTTAATATACTATCCCAAAGTTGAGTTACTGCTTTCCTTCTGCAACTCTCTGTGCCTGTCTTCACCACTGGACCAGAAATACCTACCACAGGGGCAGAGTTGGTTTGACTTGTCCACCATCTGTTGTATATTTCAGCACCCGGCACAGTTCCCGGCACAAAGTAGGCACCTTCTGTATATTTGTAGACTGAATCAATAAATACAATAGAAGTGTCAGAGTATATGTACATGAGTCATACTATTTAGCCAGTCCGTAGGTACTGATTCATGCAAATATGGCGCCCCCAACTATGGGAGCCCACAGACCGGAAACTGTGGATTCAGATTTACATCTTTGCATCCAGTATTTTGTTCCCTTTTCCCCACAGGGAGTTTATGTTCAGTAGACCACAACCACCTGGACAAATGATAACTACAGGCGGGAGCCTGTGCTAGTTGACCTCCCGAAGTCCCTTCCAAAATGGTAGGTCCATGAAGAGGACAGAGTGCACCGTTCAGAAAGGCTGGAACTTCCCAACACCCACGGAGAGAGGGACATTGATGACAGCTTCTTTCAAGAGCCAGTTTCTTACATTTGTAAGAGCAAAAGGTAAGCTAATCTCTGTGAGCCTCCAGGTAGTCTGGTTGTTATTTCAACCCCAAACAGGCTTGCAAACGTTCTTTGCCCATTTCCTCTGTCAACCGATTTGTGTGGAGTGTTGATAACTGAAGTGACACCCAGTAAACACTCTTTGTCTTATAAGATGTTGACTGGAGTGGAGACATGTAGGGAAATGTAGGAGTTGAAAGAAAGAGTGCTGGGTTAAAAAAAAATGTGTGTGCATACATCTTCATAGAGTGTGTGCATTACTATTTAAATGCTGACATCTCTCTTCCTTCTTTAGAAAACAGCCTTTTGTCTTGGTTCTCCCTGCACCTTTCCATCCTCTCCAAACAAAGAGAGAGTGATGTTCCAGGTGTGAACACATCAGGGAGGTTTCCTGCTTGGGATTCAGAAATTCACAGCCCTGAGGAAATGAGTAAAAGAGAGGACAGAACAAGAGAGATGAAAAACAGAATCTTCACCACCTGCTATTTAGTGATTAGCTCCCAGATAAGGAAGGCGAAGACACATTCCAGAAGCTCAGGACTTGCCCAGACGGAAACTCAGAGTAAAGAGGGGCTCGGAGGGAAATGAAGCCAGAAGTGGGAGGGGACAGCTGAGCCACTGAAACACTGTCTATCAATTCTGTCTCAAAGCCTCCCCTTTTCATGAAGCCCTTATAAACTTCAGTCCCTCCCTTCACCCTCTCTCATTCACCCCACCTTACCAGCTTTGGTTTATGGGAAGGAATCTTGTCCAGATTGACTCTTTCGCTAAATAACTGTGTGACCCGGGGCAAATCACTTCTTAGATTTTGGTCCAGTGGCTGCTATCTCTTGACTTGCAGTAGCTTAATTGAAAGCAGAAGAAGAGAGGTCACAATAACACCCAGCCAACTAAACAGAAGATCCCCCACGATGCCACAAAGCTGGCAGGGGGAGCCCTGGTGAGTGTGCAGGTAGGCCACCTACGTTCTAGTTCTTACCTGCGTGCACACCAGGCTGCTGGACGAACCCCACAAGGAGAAGCAAGTGCTTATTCATGCCCTTCCTGAGGACCAGGCTGCCCAGTTAAGGTGTTTTCCATCTCAGTAGACAGGGGTGAAAATAATTTTTGCACAGCCTACCTTTCTGCAGCGGGCACCTGTGGCCACCAACCCGACCCCAGGTTTGGAGCCCCAGGGGCAGGGTGCTGTGTACCTGTCTGGGGTGCATAGCCTCTTCCTTCATTAGCCTTTTCTGCTCCCTTTGTTGTTATAACCGACAGCGTCTTGTCCTTGACAACAGCCATGTGTTCGATTTTTCCGACACGGTGAGGTCAGCACATTGGCTTTTAGCCTCTAGAGCAGGTAAGAGCCACCGATCCTTGACAGATACAAGAGCAAGTTACTAATTCACCCGGATTTTCATTTTGCACGGCTCCCATAAAAAATAAATGTGGAGCCATGGACAATTATGCTATAGTAGAAAATAAATACGCTGGCGATTAAACACTGGAAATCACTAGCTTCAAAATTTCTCCAAAAATACAGTCCCAGATGTCACGCAAGCTCCAATCAAACACGGGCTATGAAAATCAAACCGTAGACATTGCCTTATGAAGTGTTCGCAGATGTAACAGGAGTAGAAATTCTCACAGCTCAGAAAAGCAAGATTTATGCTTTCTTCCTGTTTTTTTTTTTTTTTTTTTGAGGAGGAGGATGGGGAATTTTGCATCCGACTGTTCATTTCAATATGTAATTTGCCTCAAAGAGTTTCTGACTTAATTTATTTTCTCACCAACCTAAACCAATTCAAAAAAAACGTTTACTGAAACCCGAACAATCTACTTTTGGTTGACGAGTGCTAATAGGTGCAATGTTACCCCTGTCAACTTATAAGATCACCTACTGAGCTTGGAGCTAAACAGGAAAAAGTAAATTGAACTGGAATTTGAATCTTTTTCCTCCTAAAGTCTCTGCCATAGTTGGACAAGCACAGTGCTTAGTGAGAGATGAATTGCATTGTGGGAATTTCTTTATTAAAAAACAGATTTTTCTTTTTTTTTTTCAAGTCGGAAGATGTTCACATATTAAAAATTTTTTTTAATGTTTATTTTTGAGAGAGAGACACAGAGCACGAGTGGGGGAGAGGCAGAGAGAGAGGGAGACACAGCATCAGAAGCAGGCTCCAGGCTCTGAGCTGTCAGCACAGAGTCTGATGTGGGGCTCGAACCCACAGACCGCGAGATCGTGACCTGAGCCGAAGTCGGATACTTTACCGGCTGAGCCACCCAAGCGCCCCTGGAAGCTGTTCACATCTTAATGTTGGAGGCACCTCTAATGCAAAGGGGATATATGTGTATGAAAAAAAAAAAAAATAAGCACTGTGGAAAAAGTCTCTTTTTTTCAAGACTTCTTTACTAGATCTTGGGCTAAATAAGTCTTTCCAGGGAAAACTGACAAGTATAATCATTTCTGGACCCTTTTATCTTTCCCAAGAAGAGACCAGCCTCTCTTCCATCTTGGATTCCACGGATAGGTAGATTCCCTTGAGCAACTTGCCAACATCGTGAGAGATTTTGTGGGAGCGTCTAATAGGAGGAGATGGGAGGGTGTGAGTGAGCGTACGTGGGCGTGCACACTCCCGCGTGGGTGCGTGTAGTGCCAATGATGGCGTATCACCGCTGCGTGAAAATTCCACGCCAGCTCTTTGAATAAGTCGGACAATTTGCTCCAAACACGTGGCCCAACGTCGTCTTCTTTCTCCTCTTGACTTGTAGTTAACTAAGAGAATGTGGCCCTTAGCGTGGATCCTAGACTTCACCAGCCGGTATCAAAGATCATCTTCTTCCTCCCTCCGCGTGCAGGCCACTTCTGGTTTTCTGTAAAGGACAGCCAGAGTTCAACTGATCTCTTTTCATTTAGTCGCTCCCTTACACAATAGGGAACAACCAAGCACCAGCTCCGTACACGAGGCAGCTTTGCAGGTGCTGAAGGTGCCTAAGAGAACAGGACAGAAAAGGACAGGTCACAATAATGACCGCGGAGGTGGAAAGCCAGAAACGCGCAGGTGCGGGGCGCGATGGGGACAGGGACGTCTATTTGTACTTACCAAGTGGGCAAGTGGGAAGACACTCTCTGGTAGGGGTGGGTATGAAGTTCTGTGATACTTTATCAAAGGAAACGGAAGTGTTGCTTTCCTTACACTGGAGGGCTTTGCAGGGGAGGTTGAAAAACTATAGCGCTGTAACCCCACTTTTGCCCGTCATAGATTGGGTACCTTTGGGGAAGTCCCTTCCTCTCTCTGACTCCAGTTACTTCCGGAAATGGTGTATTGGGTGATATTAAATTCCCTTCCAGGGAAGACAGTCTCTGAGTCCTTTGAGAACACAAGCTAGACTTGCATTTCCCTGCTTGAGAATATCCTATGAATATGGACTCACTCACTAGGATGTTCAAAGCCAAGCCCTCATTAAAAATAAGCGTATGAACTGGAGTTACACCTGATTGACTCCTCCTGGAGTCCAAAGGAGCCGTGTTCAGGCACCTGGCATCTTTTAATCTTGATTTGATCTGTGTTATGGCATAGTTAGTAGGGAGCCCCCTTCAACAGGCAACCAATAGAGAGAGCTCTGTGGAGAGGTCAGATTTCCCAAGGCACACTGAGATGTGGTGTCCTGTCCCTATGCAACTGTGTGAAAAAGGGCAGGTCTGATGGCAGAGAGGGGCCAGATAGGGGTCCCAGGGCCTTAACCTTTAATAATAGATGATCCCTTCTAGCACAGGTCTTTGGTTCAAGGCAGCCTTTTACCGTGATCCCTTGACTTACTGGCTGAAAGTAGCCGTCTTTAAATCCTGCTGTAATGAGCAGAGAATCCCACGGCTATCTTTCCTCTGTTGGGGCTGCTGTATGGGGTTTTATAAGTTCAGGGTGGACAACATCTCAAGGCCCAGCAAAGGTAGAGGATGAAGTAATATTATTCACATGTGTTTTGAGCATCCTTACTATATGGAAGAAGGTATCTAGAGAGACACATAGGGTATTAGATGTAGTCTTTGACCTCAAAGAACCTCCTCCATGTAGACCCATAGGTAGATACCTGACACTCACACGGGTCAGAGAGAAGGGAGTGATGGATATAATGATGGGGGGGTGGTGGTGGCCAAGCTGATACTTTGACTCAGTCCTTACCACACTTGGAATAATTACGACTTTAAAGGTCAGAGAAAGGGGCAAGGAAGGGTATTCCCATCCAGGGGAACAGCATGAGTAAAAGCTAGGCACGGCATAGAACTCCCAGGAAGACCATCAATTTATCTGGACTTTGAGGGGAGAGACCCCCAGAAGTTTAAATTTAAACTCCAAGAACTTGACACAAAGGAAGCCAGAGCTCTGCCCTGTTGGCATGCAGCTACTTTTGGTCCTGGTGTTTCCAGTTCCCGTTCCAGGAGTACAGCACCCTCCTATCCTCCTCTCCATCCTGCCTCCCTTCCCCCACCGCACACACAACGAACCTACCAGGAGGACAGGGCTGTGGTTTTCAGTAGCTAAACTTGCATCATCTATAGTCAGGGAAATATTTTAAAATTCCATCCATTTTGACATCCTGATGATTTGCTGCAGAGTTGGAAATCAACTGTAATCTCAGAATTCTTCCTTGTTTCCTTGCTGTGATTTCTAAATGGCATTTCTGCCTCACCTTCCTCTATCCAGATAAGCTTTATCTGTCTTTGGAAACTTTGGAAAGCTTTACAAGTCTTTGAACACAAGTCTTTGGAAACTTCCTTTTTCCTCCCTGATTTCAGTCTCCAGATCTTCTACAAAGACAGTCACCTGCCTGTAATCCTCATCTTCCAGATGTCTCTGAGAAACAAAACCACACGCTTCCCGTAGCCACACATTGGTCTGGTCATTCACACATCACCGTGGCTTTCTCTCACCCTAATCCTCCCTTGTCATTCCCATCGATAATTTTACAAGGCCAAATGTGCCAGCCAACTGACTCATACTTACTCTTGATAAGTATTTGATGATCATGCAGAATTGTACCAGCTAGTTATTTTCTGGCCTCTTTAGCTTATAGCCCTTGTACTCCTAATCTTAACGGTGGCAATGTTGCTAGTTAAGCAAACTAGTCTTTTATTATCATGGTCTTAGTTCTCAAACACCAGTGGGTTTTAGCATTACTGGGAGGCTTGTATAAAATGCAGACTCTCCCCCTCCCCTGTATACATTCTGATTCGGATATGATGGGGCCCTAGAATTTGCATCATTCCTACGGACTCCTGATGGCTAATGTGGGAGCACGTGCAGAGAAATTGCTGAGCAAAGTGAAGAAGCTGGAGTCTAGTAGCCTGAAATGTGCCTTCTTTTTCATTTACCCTTCGTTGTATGCAAATTTAAGTTCATTCAGGGAAAGACAGTTTGTATTCTGCTTTCGTTCTTATAAAATATCATTTTAATCTTATGTTAAATGGCTGCATTTCTGGAAGACCATTTCATCCCAAAGAGAATTTCATTTCTGATCATTTCAGATAAGTCTCTTATTTTAATGCTCCCTTTCCTTCTTTTAATATGACATCATAATCCTCTTTGCATCTAGATTTTGTGTTATATTGGTGTTTTTTCATGGAATATTGCCAGGGCTGACATAAATGATGGAGTTGTCAGAATTGTATTCTAAATGAGAGTAAAATTCAAATAAGGACCCAAATGGAAAATATGCCTATAAATATTTGAAAAGATTTCTCTCTCTCTCTCTCCCTCTCTCTCTCTCTTTGTAGTTTTTTTTTTCCTTTAAGCAAAGGGAAATGTTGATTTACATAGGTATCTTAGGGGATACATTTTTTGTTATATGTACCATCTTAAGAAATATTCGGCTAAATTCTGCTTGTCACAACTCCAATAGAGGTCAGAACACTGGGTAAAAAAAATAAGTCCAGTTTGATTTCCTTATGTAAATGTTTTATCTAGGTATGTCCATTATGCCAAACTAATGGTTCTAAAAACCACTCCAGACCTGTCTAATTTAATTTAATTCTCCCCGATCAAAAAATACAAACCCAACTATTTGAAAGACAGAGATTAGCTCTATTTCTACCACTAAAGGAAAGGAGAAAGGCATCAAAGTGATGAAATCTCAGACAGAGCTTCAATATTGGTCTCACCTTCCCTAAGTTTGATCTTGTGTATAGTACGTAGAGTGAGATTTGGTATGAAAATACACATTTGTAAGGCCCAAGAAAAGTGGAACAAATCATCCGTATTCATCTCTTCTTTGGTGGGAATTTCCCTCTCCTTGGGGTCAGTGCAAAGGGTTGAGCTTAGTTCTCTCAAGATTTCAGATCATTGTCCCATCGCCATATTTTCTCATGAGCTATAGCTTTGGCCTCTTGCGCAAGATGCCATATTTTACAAGAATATCTTCTTTCCACGGAACAAAATGTAAACTCTCTCTTTGCATATTCAACCCTGTCTTGAAAAACACCTAAAAAACCCACCTGGGGTTTGGCCAAGGCATTCCAAGCTCCTGCACAGCCTAATGGGAAAGGTCCTCTGGCCATTCACAATCTTGCTTATACCCATACTCGATTTTAATCCCTACCTGGGCTTTTAAACCATCTGGTATCTCTGTGTAGCATACCTTCTGCCCATCCCTCCCACTTGCTGGCTTCATTGGTGATGAGCTGCTGTAGGACCTTCTGTATTTGCATCTCTTCTGGGAGCAGAGTTCTTCCAGCCCCAGGCAGGAAACGGGGCAGAGGTCAATGAAGGCTCTTAGCGTATGGGTCCCTGGCTAAGCTGTGGGAGCAGCGGAGGACGGGCTCTCCCCCTTGTGAAAACGATGATGCTCTAGTGAGAGGTAACGGGTCTAACAATAGAAACAGCTCCTATTCTTTGAACACTTGCTCTGTGACACATCACTGGCGCTAGATCAGTTCACAGATGCCGTTAAGTTTCATCCTCGCAAAAGCCGGAGGAGTTACGTGCTGTTATTCCCATTTTGCAGGTGAGGAAATTTGGGCTCTCAGTGCTCTGGCCCCCAGTGAAGATGTGTCAGTGTTGGCATTTGATCCCTGGTCTTTCTGGTGTCAGAGCCTCTTCACTATGTATGCTACACTGGCTGAAAATATAAATAATAGTCGATGACTGCAGACCAGGAAAGATCAACAGAAGAAGACATTCATCTCCAGGGTCAGAGGGATTAAACTAGAAGCTGGAAGGCTTTATCCATTCCGGTGTGGCAGTGCCTCTCCTTTTAATGACTTCCCCCTTGCAGGCGGAATTCTCCGGAAGAATGCTGTTGACAGCCTTCAATGCATCATAAATAACATCCCAGGTGCTCCAACTACCAGCTTCAGTCACACTCCTCTAGAGAGCTTTGCAAAAGCCTTCAGTGTTAACCCCCTTTCTACCGGCGCTCCTTCTCATTCCCTGCCCCTCCCTCATTTTGAGCTCACTCTCATTTGCCCATATTTGATGATTGCTTTGAAGTGCTCTTAAATATTTTTGGTAAGCAATTTTTTGCTCAGATGAGTGTCACCTCCACAGAGCCAGGATCTATTACTTCTGGGTAGTTAGTATCTAACAATTCTGCAAACATTTTTTTTCTTTGTTTTTCAGTGGGATAGAGAGATCACTTAAACTGCAGGTTCCTGAAAGGCTGGGTTGTGTGGGTTTTGTTTGCTTGTTTGTCTCCTCCTTGGTCCCGGGCTGAACAAGGCTCAGCACAGGTGCTCATAGAAGTTTGATGAGCTAAACCAAATATGGAGGCAATTGTCTTAATCTCTGTGTTGAAGGAATCTAGATTAATATATCTATAAATGACCCTCACATAAGTTACATTTTAGTGAAGAAAGGCAAGTGTGGAGATCAATCAATATAAGTTTACACATTGGGTGCCTGGGTGGCTCAGCCAGTTAAGCATCTGTCTCCTGATTTCGGTTCAGGCCATGATCTCACGGTGGGTGAGTTTGAGCCCCGTGTTGGGCTCTGTGCTCACAGCGTGGAGCTTGCTTGGGGTGCTCTATCTCGTCTCTCTCTGCCCCTTCCCCACTCTCACCCACAAGACCTCATCTCTCTGTCTCTCAAAATAAACAATAGATAAACATTAAAAAAGAGATAAATTTACATATAACATAGTGCAGAACAAGATAAAGTATCATAAGAGGGATAACAAGTACCAGGGCACTTCAGAGATTGGAGAGACCTTCTCCACTTATCTAAATGAGGGTATGAGAGAGCTTTAGTTGGTCACCAAACTAATCACAACTCTTACACCTGGCACTGGGGAGGTGCCGGGTTGTTGTTCTTGATAGTGGTGATGGATGTAAGGCATGGAGAAATCTCTTACTTTATACTCTCCTGGCATAAAGAAATATTTTTATAATAAATTCATTCTTCTTGCAATTGTAATGAAAAAGAAAGGACTTCTTGATGAAGGCAGCATGGGACTGAGTTTGGAAAACTCTATGGATGGGCTGAGGGGTGGGAAAAGAATTCCAGGCTGAGGAGACACATCACAAGGAAAACCACAGAGGCAGGCACACATTGAAAAGATTCAGGGAGCCAGTCTAAGAAGGCTTGGCTCGAGTGTTGGACCTGGGCAGGGACATAGTGGTAGACAAGGCCAGAAAGGAAAGTTAGGGCCATGATGTGAGGGTCAAAGACGCCAGCACTGAAATCATCTGGCCATGAAAGCTCTGGAGCCTTCTGAGCTGAGTAAGGCAAGATCATACCCAAGTTTTAGAGGAGTCATCCTGGATCTTGCTAAGGACTTGGATGTGTGCTAAAGGAATCCTTCATGATCCTAACAGCCCTGTCAAGGACTGACATCTGCTGCATATGCCAGCCCATCCAGTCCTACAGCCCCAAACAGTGTGATGGCTGGTGGGTCTTCCAAGAGCTATTACCAGAAGAGAAGGGAGATGATAGGCATCTTCAGACCATCCCTAAAATCACCCATAGCTTCTCCTCTCCTTTGCTCATCATGGGAAGTCAAGGTGGACAGTTCCAGAGGTTATTCTTTACTTCAATAAAATAAAGCTTTCTTAAATATTTATATTCTTTCCCTTCTCCTCCCTATTCCTTTCCTTTCTATTTATGTCTCACATATAAACACATACACACACGCTCAACATATTCATTCACTCACTCTTCCCCCTATTACCTTGGTTCTATTGGGAGCAATGAGGACAAAAACTCAACTAATTCCTATGAAATATCCATCTACTGCTTTAGTCAATAGCAGGTTTTTTTTTTATCTGTCAGCGTTCTCCATCAGCCACTTCCTGTGGTTTGAATCATTTTCTTCTCATTTCCATCTGTTCCATGCTATCCAGTATGAAGGCCCAACGTGCCCTCTTCTTGCTTTAAAAAATTTTTTTTTTGACTCTGAAATGAAAATTCATTACCTGTTCCTTGATCCTAAGTCCTTCAATAATGCATTTCTTTTACTGTTCAAAATATTTCCAAGTATTTGAGCAATCTGTCCAATAGAGACTTTTTAAGCAAAGAAAAGCTAATGGCAAAAAGAGGTCTCTCCATGAATATCATTCTATTGTTGGGCAAGACTCTGAAGGTCTTCGTGATGGTAAATTTTATACGTCAATTTGGCTAAACCATGGTACACAGATATTTGCTCAGACATATCTGGATGTTGCCATGAAGGTATTTTCTAGAAGAGATCAGCATTTCTTCTTCTTTTTCAAAATGTTATTTATTTTTGAGAGAGAGAGAGAGAGAATCTGAAGTGGGCTCTGCACTGACGGCGGAGAGCCTAACATGGGGGCTCAAACTCAAGAATTGTGATATCATGACCCGAGCTGAAGTCGGGTGCTTAACAGACTGAGCCACCCAAGTGCACTGAGGAGAGCAACGTTAGTCAGTAGACGTTGAGTAAAGCAGATCATACTCCATAATGTGGAGTATATGTGGGCCTTATCTCATCAGTTGAATATCTTAAGAAAAAGGCTGACTTCTCCTGAGGAACAGAGAATTCTCCAAGCAGTGGCAGATGGCCTTTGGACTCAAAGTACAACACAATTCTTCCCTGGATCTCCAGCCGCAGACCTACCCTGTGGAATTTGTACTTGGCAGCCTCCACAACTTGATGAGCCAATTCCTTACCATAAATGCATCTCTGTCTCTCTCTCTCTGTGTTTCATATATATATATGAATATATATATACACACATTATATATATATATACACATTATATATATATATAGATATAGATATAGATATAGATATACCATATATCTATATATCTATATATCTATATCTATATCTATCTATCTATCTATATATATATATATATATATATATATCTCTTATTGGCTGTGTTTCTCTGGAGAACCCTGACTGATACAGTCTTCATATCCATAGTCATCCAGCAAGATCACCATTTCTTCTTCCACCCCGGAAATACTTATAGGCTATCCACAAAGTGCCAATAAGACAGATCTTTAAATTGACAATACCCTCTCTACCTCCCCCATCTGTTTCCCTGCTTGAAAACCTATATACACGAGAACCCCAGCTATCACCCCACTTTCACTTTGTTTCCTATCTTTTTCTTTGCTCTTGCAGTCAGTGGAGGGAAGCACTTTGGCCGCCATGACTGAGAAAACAGACATGGCAACTTGGAAGTCACCTGTCTTCTAGTTGAAAACTTCACCATTTCTATGATCTTACCTGCATGGGTCCTAGTTAACAGCACTTTACTCGTCTTCATTTCTCCCCGCAAATTCTCTTCAAATTCACTATTTGACTTTATTGGGACCTTCACTTTGATCTCAGTGAGGAAACAGATGGGATTACACGGTATCTCTGGGATGAAGTCAAGTAAGTTAGGCATTGCCAAGATTTCCACAGAAATCTGTTCCTGGTAGAGGTATGTCAACCTTAACCATAGCAGTCATTCGCATTTATCCTGCAAATGAGACATGAGAGGCTATATTGACAATCCCCCAATACTCATCCTCCCAATTTTAATAAGCAGCGGAACCTCTGAGTTTCATCTGGGTACGTGGACACCAGGAATAAAAATGAGATCTTCCAGCCCCCCTTTGCATGGAGATGTGGCCAGATGACTAAGTTCTGGCCAACGGACTATGAGAGGGAGGGTTATGTAGAACTTTCAAGAAATATCCTTTTTTTTTTTTTTTTTTAAGTTTATTTACTTTGAGAGAGAGAGAGAGAGAGCAGGGGAGGGGCAGAGAGAGAGAGGGAGAGAAAGAATCCCAAGCAGGCTCCACACCGTCTGTGCAGAGCCCAACATGGGGTTTGAACTCATGAACCATGAGGTCGTGATCTGAGTCAAAATCAAGAATTGGGATGCTCAGCCGACTGAGCCACCCAGGCATCCCCTAAGAGGCTTACAAGAGGCATAGTGCATTCCCCTTCTGCCTAACGGCTGGACTTTGAACAACGTCCCTGGAGCTTGCAAAGCCATCTTGAAGTGTGTGGTGTTAAGTATGTTTTACAGAAAGGTAGAGCAACCTGATGAAAGGAGCCTGGATTCCAGATGGGTTGTGGAACCATCGTACCAGTGGCAAATTGCTTGCATCTGAATCACTTTTTTCTCTTTTGTATCTTGTTTAAGGCACTTGGGGTTTTAGGGTGTCACTTGTAGCCGAATCCAATACAATTGACCCGGCGGGTTCAAATATTCCCATTTAAAGGAGGAGGAAATTGAGGCTCAAAGAGGTTCGATAACTTGCGTAACACTGCACGGGTAGCAAATTGTTAACTGGTGGATCCTGGTACTCGCTCATTCCAAAGCCTACCGCAGAATCTCTTCCTGCTAGCGAATGCGGGCCGCTAAAGTGAACTTCTGATCTTCTCTCCCGGTCTGCTGATTCTTCTAAGCACGCGTAGTCTGGTTGAGCTGCCACTGTCTGTAAAGAGGTTCAGAGGTGCCTCACTGTCCTGAGAGACGTTTGAAAAAAACCTCTGTACTCCTGAGCATTCGGGGAGCCTGGAGAGATTTATCCCCTAGCTTTTTGATATGTTTGCCCGGTAGCTCCTTCTTAAAATGCAGAGTAGTGTGGGTATCTTGCACATCCTGTCAGACCACTAAGCCTGCCTGTCCAAACAAATCTACTCTGCTGTGACTTTATTCCCCTGGCATGTCCATACACATGCTTCTCCCAGTGGGGCTTGGGGCCCAAGCATGTTTGAGAAATTGAATGGCAGCAGGTTTTCCTGCCAAGACTACAGCACACGTCCCTGGAAACAAGGAAAGGGACAGACTTACTGTGAACGCCTGGCTTCTGTGTGGATCTTCTGCCAGAGGATTCCAGAAACTTCCTTTAGATACAGAGACCCTCAAAGTCCTTCAGATGCTCAACAACAGTCTTTGCCACAGTTGAAAACACAATCCCAACAGAGAAAAAAAACGTGTCTGCTTTTTGCTTGTGTGAACTTACAGGGGTCCCATATACTGGCTTTGATCTAGTTTACTGTGTGACCTTGAAGAGAGACAACATGTTGTGTTGAAAGAGCACAGGTTGAGATTCTGAAAGCCTTTCTGGTAGTTTTAACTGCCACACTATCTAGTTCAGTCTTGGACAAGTCACTTAACCTCTCTGAGCCTCTCAGTTCCAAGATGGGAGTTCATTCATTCATTCACCTCCCCAGGCATGCATGAATGCATCCATCCATCCATCCATTCATCCATCCATCCAATTCAGTGTTTTTTAAATGTGCACTTTTCTGTGTTCTGGGCATACCAATAGGAATAAGACATGGCTTTCCCACCCAAAGAGTTGATCTCCTACCTGACAGTGTTATCATAAATGTCAAATAGTTAATAAATGCAATGGTACCTGAGAAGGCATAAAACTGTACATGACATAAGTTATTTTTAAGTCACAACTTTGGTATTTCCCCTCCTCCAGGGTGGGAACCCCAAAGTATGCCAAAAGGAGTCAATGGAAAGGTGGGCATAAAATTAATGAACTGGCTACCGGGGCCACCAGCAAGAGGCAGATCATAGATGGGTATTCAAATGGTGAATGTGGAACCATCCTAGGAAAAATATGGACTGAGAAACACCTTGAAACTCTCCTTCCTCAGGCCCCTTGCCTGAGCTCGGTATCTAATGGGAGCCACAGGTCACAGACTTCTATCCTTATGATTGGAAGATGCCTCTGTCAGCCAGGAGAGAAATTTCATATTTTATTGAAAGCATTTTGCAGTGAGAAATCCCCCCCCCTTTTTTTCCAGTGCCAGCATAATTTAACTATGATTTAATAGCTTCTTTCATTTACTTGTTAAATTATGCCTCTCCATCACCTTCCCTTTGGGTTTTCCCGCCTTTTGGTCCTACAACCTCCCATTATTTATTAATGCCCTATAATACATGATCGAGGCAGGCAGAAAGCAGCCATTTCACAATGATTTAGGAGGCTCCTGGCAGCGAAACAACAAGAACAGAAGCATATGTTCTGAGAGTCTCCCCTGTACTTGCCTTTTTGGAACAGAGTTGGTTAGTTGTTAGCCATCAACTACGTGGGTCCTCCCCTCTCCTCCCCTGCCCACCCCCCTGGCCGTTTTCCTGTCCTGAGCAAATTCAAAATACTTGGCTCAAAATGACTGGTGAGTCACAGCTCATGTTTTTTCCAAGTGCCAACTGCCAGAATGAGCATGCTTCTCCACGTTAGGCTTAACCTGAAAAGACACTAAAAGGTAATTTGGCTTTCCCTCCAAGGGAGGAGTCCTGGGTGGGATGAGGAAATTCCAGATAATTTGAATCCTTAGGGACTCGGTTCTTGCAAGGAAGGTTGAAACAAACTAGGGAGGTGGTCCTTGCATCTCCCACCATCTTTTTCCGGGAATAACTTGGACGGCGTCTACTCAGGGAATGACTCTCACAGGGAATGGAGTTGGGACAAGCATTTTCCAAGTGCAAGTGGGGAAACTGGGGTGTTTTAGTGCTCACTCAAGAATATAGGTTGGGTCATATCTGAACATGATCACCGTTCTGCTTCCCTCGGGCATTTGTGAATTTGTGAGAGGCACATTCATTCACTTCCCCATCTAAGTTTCTCTTGCCCCGTCTCTTCCTTTGTGCTTTGGACTGGACTAGCACTGATTCTGTGATTCAGTGGATGACATATGGAGGTTCTACAAACCAGGGAGATGGTCACACTAGGTGCCAGAGGCAGAATGACACCTGGAGAAGTGCCATGACCAATCCAACATCATACAGTTGAAAAATAACAGAGCCAGAATTACAGCCAAGTTTTCTATATGATGGTAAACTTTTATTGAGCTAGACTAGTGTTTACTCTTTTGGAGATAATATATATTCAAGCTTTTAGCACCATGCCTGGTATTTAATGCAGGTTTGCCTTCCTTTACTACAGACCGTCAAAACTGAACGTAGTGCTTAATAGGAGGGGCAGTGTTGTATGTGGATAGATCCTTGGAGTGAGAGAGCTGTGACCATTGGCCAACCTTGGATGACTTGCATTGCCTCTGTGGGCTTCAGTCTTCTTCTCCGTAAAATTTAGGGGGTGGGGTTTGATAGTCTTTGAGATACTTTCTCGTTGCAACTTTGTTCTTGAAACTGCCTTATTGGGACTGTGAGTTCATTAGAGCCTAGAGAGAGGTTCTAGAGTCTAGGGAATGAGCTGCCCATAGTGCAAGAAGCTCAAAGTACTTGGGGCTTCCTGATTGTTACATTGCGTGCCAGTGAATCAAAGCAGGGGGATTTCTTCTACTTCTTGGCTGTCCAGACTCTTCTCTCCAGGTCCTAGATGTCACTTGGCGTCTACTGCATTGTGTCCCCACTGGTTCCCTTTCCAGCTTTTGGAGAAGCCTGATTACACTAAAGGCTGGGCATGCTTGTGACTCCTCCTTCATCCTTGAGGACGCTCACCCTCCAGATGGCAGTAAGAGCCTCGGAGTCTGGGGAATTGCCCCCTGGAGACGTGTTCTGACTTTCCCCTGGGGCCCAGGCAGCCATTCCCCATCTGGCAGTCTAGAATTAAAGCCCGAGGACAGGAGAAGAGAGCTGAGCTAAAATAACAACGGGAATAGCAATCCTGGTCCCTCTGTCCCTCCACGATATTACCTTCTGCTCCCTGCCCTGCCTTGCAGAGGGTGGCAGATGAAGTCAGTCTGCCTAGGGGCTGGAGCTTGGCTTTCTTTAGCTCACCCTACGTTCTATTCTTTGCAGCAAGCCCGACTTTGCGGTGACCTCCGCAATCCCAACATTTGCATTTCTGCAGTGCCCCAGGTTTGCAATGACACGCTCCATTCCTCCAGAAGTTTCCATTCCCGTGGTGCCAAGGCTGGGAAACTTCAGAGGCCCAGGCTGTTCTGTAGCTAACGTCAACGTGGAATCTGCCTAAGCCTTGACTAATGTATTCTTTGCATTATTAAACACAGATTAAATATATATGGATATTTAAATGTAATGTGTTATTTTCCTAAATCTCGCTCTACTCGATGTTCCTTTGACTTACGCCTTTTCATTGCTCATAATTGTCTCAGGGATCATGAATTACAGGCAGGAAGGAGCTGGAGCTCCCTCAGCACCAAAGACTTTGCCGTCCCATTACATTTGCCCAAGAGATGCAGCCTAGAAAATTCTTGCTGGGGTTCTGCACATGGGAATGTATTTTTTTTTTTTCCTTCCTAGACAGAGCTTATTCCTCACCAATGATTCAAAAGCTAAGGCGGCCAGAGCCTGACGGACGTGCGGGTTTGTTTTTGTGGTGCCAGAGAGGGTTGTCCGGGGCATGTCACCGAATAACAAATTCAGACAGAGTCAGAGTCTGTGGTTTCAGGCTGGTGGCACCTCCATCCACTTTCCATGAGCTGTAGAGCCTGTTACTTGTCCTCTGTGGGTTCTCAGAGGGCCCCAGAGGGTTCTGAGTGTTTTTCTTCTTTAATAACCTAGTTTATTAGGTTCCTACTCAATACCCCAGTCCTAAACTGTCCACGAAAGTGTGTCTGAAGCAGAGCCTATCTAAATCACCCCATGCCTACACGATCCAGGTTCCCTTCTGGAAGGGCCTGGATGAGGGGATTGGTCTTGATTATCCGCACGGTCTTTGCCTGCTCTAACAGCCCGTGGTGCTCCGTGCTTCCGAGGGACCAGAAGGGGAAACAGAGATACTGTTCTCAGTCTCCAGTTTAGAGATGTGGTCATTTTTTCCTGCTCTCCCTAACTCATGCTCCCCTCTGGGTCTTGGCTAAAGATTTTCTATCCGATGCCAATCAGTCAATTGATCAGGAGATTTTGCCAGTGTGCCCTGTGTTTCTCTGTATGAGAGGATTAGAGTATAAGCCTTTGGTGTTCTGGAGTTAGTTCATAGTAACCAGCACGAGCTGATTGTAGGCATTTCCTCCGGACTCCTCATGTTGGTACCTTAAAATCAACCACTGTGGGAGTATTTATACTATAGAAATTGGCAAAAGCTAGAAAATAGGGCTTTCTCCCCCCCTCTGGAGAACTGGTTATTAAAATTGTAATCTTACCACTACAACAAGCTCCCTGAGGGCACTGACCAGTACCCACAGCTCTCTTTATATATTACTAAACACATATTGAAGTTTACTGAACGCTTGGTAAAGACAAGCAACAGAAGCCATGGCAAGCCACAGACCTTCCAGTTTGACCATAAACGAGCTATAATCTCCGTTAAGTACCACAGTCTGCTAACCTTGCCTCCTTCCTATAGTATTCCATTATTTCCTGTATTTTCTCACTTGGGAGACATGTTGGATCCCACCATCCATGTTTCTCTGAAGTGGATTCTCCCTCTCCTGGGTATGCTAAACAGACCTCCCTGAATCAGGAATTGCCTTCTACCTGCCTCTGGACCTAGGACAATTATTGATAATATCCTTCTTCCAATAGGAGAGTTACCAGAGCAAGGTGACCTAGGCTTGTCTCATAGGGATAAAAAGGAGATGATGGAATTATTGGGGAGGGAGGGGGATACTTGTCTGGAATGACTCCAGCAGACAGGTCACTTGCCGGCTGGACCCACAAAAACCCCAAGGAAGGAAGGGAAAAGGTGATGTTCAATGTTTGCAAGGTCCAAGCTTCACTTGGTTCATCCAACAGTTAGAGGCGCAGGATGCTCATGTTTCTTGTGCCTCCTGACCTTGGTTATCCTCCCTAAAGGCCTCGTCTGGAGCCTGAAACCGAGCAGGCATTCAACAAACATTTATTCGATTAGTGAATAATTTCATGGGCCATCCATGGTTCTCAAGGCTTAGAAAATGAATATAGCCTGTGGTGGGGACAGGGAGGGTGGCAGGGGAATTCATTCTTTCCTGAACCCTGCTTCTGTCCTCTTGCCCTAGTCAGGGTGGTGACTGGGACCCTCAGAGGAGAGGAGGTGATATGCAAGATGTGAGGGTGCAAGAGGAGAGAAAATCCTGGGGGGAAGAGACGCTGGGCCTTCGCGAGCGTTGCACCTTCTGACTTCAAGGGGCCTTTCAACAAAAGTGTCTACAGCTCAGGTAAGCAGGGAGTTAAGGTTGGAGGAGAATGGAATTTTCCTTGTGGTCGTACAGACTTGTTTTAACCGCAGGAATGAACACAAGATTCAACTTGTTTCCTCAGCTATTGTCTGGAACTCTTTTTCCCTCCAGCCGCCGGCAGCTGGAGGTTTTAATGTGACATTTTTCTAAGTATTATGATTGCTCTCTGGCCTTCTCTTTATAGGCTTTTTGCTTCTCTCCTTGCAGGCCCTCACCCCCCCGGCCTCTAAATGCTTTCCAATGAGCAAGTGCTCCCCTTTCTGCCTACCAGCCAGGGGAGGACATCTGGGCTGGGTTTATTTACTTTTTAAAGACGTGCGTCTCCTCTCCTTCCTGGACCCCCACCCTGCAACTCCTCCTTGAAACCACAAACCACCACCTTCCCACTTCCCAAATCCCAAAGCACAACGTGGAGATGTGTGCAGGAGGACGCTAAGCTCAGTTCCTGTGCTGCTTGAACCATCCTAACAAGTGTTTTTCAACAGCCTCATCAACACAGGGAAAAGATAGGCACGTTCGTTCTCAATTAATTACCATTGCCTGGTCCAAGGGTGAAATGCCTTCCAAGCCTTCCTTAGATCTTATTCTACGGATCTTGCTTTAGATTTTCTAGTCCGTGTGTGCCTCCCTGTAAGAGTGCCTACCCAAACCCACACATCTTCATTCATTCACCTTTAATTGAAGGGGAGCTCAGAAAAGTGACCCCAAAACCGATCGACAAGATGGAAGTCCGGGAGATGGAGTATTTTTCAGACTCTCTTCCTCGACTGCCCGATGATCTCGCTGTACCTACTTCGCTCAAGCAAGCTGGAAGCTTGGGGCCTGCCTTCTCCCTGCTGGTATTGCAGTGGAAAACCACTCCTGCAGACAATTCTGTTTTTCTATTTTGTTTTAAAGCAGGATTAGAGAGACTGAGACAGATTTCTTTCCAAAGCATCCCCCTTTCGGCGAGGTGCAAAAAGGTTGCACAAAAAGCCAAACTTTGGTTTCAAATATGAGACACCTTTATTGTAATTATAATCATAGTGATTCAGGGTGTTTGGGATTTAATTATTTGGAATTAGAATGAAAAAAAAAAGACATCCTGTAATTACCATTGAACTTATCTTGAGGCATAAATCTAATAATTAAATACTTTCAGATTTCATTCAGTGAGTAATTAAAATTTAAAAAATACTGTGGATCCTTTTCCACCTCTGCAAGGAAAGTTCTAAAATTATCAGCGGATTTCAGTGGAAAAGTCCGGATATTATTGTGTATAAAGCACAGTTCTTAAGAAAATTATCATTTTAGTTATTTATAGTCCTTTTCCCCGGTGATCAGGGTGTTTGAGCAGGTGAGAAATGACTGAGTGAGGAGTTAGATCTGAATGAAAAATACTTCCTTCAAGAAAGATAGCTCCCTGAGCAGGAGCTTCATTTTTATTGTCGGCAAGGAGAAGGAAACAGGTACTGTGCAATTTGTATGAGAACGGAGTTTTGTTCTCTGATCAGTTTTGGCAACAAATCGCGGTCCATATGCTTTCCCCTCCTGGAAGCCGAGCGCGGGAGCGAGCCTTGGCAGGAGCAGCTGATGGTAAAATCCAAGGGAAAGGCTGGGTAGAGGGTGTGCTTTAAGGTAGACTCTTGCTTGGGAATAGGCCACAAATGGGACCACAGCAGACGCATCAGCTCTGGATGGGGAAGGGGAGGAGCTGGCTGATGTGGGGGAACCTTCTGCTTGCGCCACACTGTCTCTTTAAGCTGAATTGTAAGCACGCTGCCCAGCTCTCGGCTCCCCTCCCCCCAAGGGCACGCTAGGCATTGGCATTGTTAGCAGGAAGGGAATAGGGGCTCAGACCCCTCTCCTGGATCTGCTGCACGGCCCTCAGGCGTCTCACCCCAAGTGTTCAAACCCCTGGGGCATTCCATCGCCAGTGAGGCCCCTGTGAAATGCTGCTTTCCTGGGATGGCCACCACCTCAAACAAAGACCACCACAGCTGAGTGGTGCCAGTGACCTTGGACTTACAGAGGGAAATTGGGAATAGGTTCAGGAAGAGACTGGAGCTCAGGGGGAGTACCGACAACAACGGCGGTGGTAACCGTAATGGTAACAGCACACAGACACTTTACTCATGCTTCACCAATTTAACCTTTACACCCACCCTGCAAGGGAGGTACTGAGACCCAAGAGGTAGAACAGTTAGTCACATGTTGTCAACAAGGAGGCCAGATTTGCTATCAGCCATTGCAGAATACAGCAGGGTTCTCAAATGGGGTGCTCCCAGAAGCACCGTAGAGCTTCAAAAATTAAGACGTGTGGCTTTTCCTCCAAATATACCAGAGACTAGTTAACGACAGTACAACCGAGAAGGTAAAGTTTGATTTTTGGAGCCAGACGCCCTGGGTTTGTTTATTACCTGGTAAACCTTGGCAAATCGGTAAGCCTTACTGAATCTGAATTCCTCATCTGTGAAATGGGCATAATTGATGTACCTGCATCGTACGGTTATGGGAGAGAGATAATACATACAAATTGTTTAATATAGTGACTGGCATTCGGGCCACGCTCAGTAAATTCAAGCTACTAGTCATTGTTTTGTAAGAATTTTGTTAAACCTTGAAAGATGATGGTAATTTAACTGAAGGGAACATTAGAGAACATTGCAGATGAAGGGAAAATATCACGTTTAGACATGACATTGTTTTATTCTGATCTCGTTTCACGTTTCTACTCCCTAAATGTCAGCATTACGTAAGCTTCTGTCCTCAGTCCTCTTTTCTTCCTACCCTCTGTCTTTGGGCATCTCATCCATCCACACAATTTTCATGACCTCATTCATATGGCTAGACCCCTAAGCTTTATCTTGGATGCCAGTTTCTTTCTTAACGTGCATTCTCTTGCTTCTAGTTCCTATGGGATGGTTCTTCTTCCTGGCGTCTCCATCGCAGCATGTCAAACGTGGTTCTCTGAGTGTCTCTCTTTCCCTTAATGGCTCCACCACACTTCACCTCACCAAGAGTAAGTCCTCTTTGTCATGTCCATCTCCTGTCTCCCCCATCTAATCAGGTCACAATCCAGGTCAATTTCATTGGCTCCAGAATTAAGGCTGCTGTTTTCGATATGGGTGATTGCACTGTCCTCTTCCCTGGCCGATGGATATCTTCTAAACTGTGCTGTACGCAATCACCAAGTTGACCTTTCTGAAGACAATTCTAATGCTGTCAGTCCATGCTCAGAAAAGCTTGATTTCTGAAAGCTTAAAACTAAAGAAAAAAACGCTCTTATTTTCATTTTATTTTGACTCCAGGGTTGTCACTAACTTTATTTTCAAAAATTATCTCTGCTGAAGCTTGCTGTTTTGGTTCTCTGGACACAGCCTGACTTCCCTCCTTCATCCCTGGCTGCCAGCTTTACCTGGTGGATTTTACCCCTTCTTCAAGAGGCTTAATGCCCACCCTTCCATTTACTTTTCCAGATCATTCAGGATGACAAAACCTCTTTTTATTTCTCCGTACGGCTGAAGCATTCTGTGTCCCTTTTGTGATAGTGATATTATCTTGTGTCATGGTTTTAATCAATTAATAGAAGCACCTGGAGGCCAGAGACCTGCTGTTATTCATTTTATGTGTGATCTCATTTAATCTGCAAAACAACCCCCTTAAGAAGGCTGGCATTTTTCATCCTCCAGATGAAGAAACTGAGGCTCAGAACTGTGACGTCAACATTCCAAAGGTTCTAAATGTATGAAGTGATTAGATAGGAGAGTCATTTTAAACCCACATTCATTTAGTCCCAAAGCCACCCCGCGATACTGCTGGGTTGGTGGGGAGGAGGAGGAAGTGGAAGGAGGGAGGGAGGGTTGGAGAGATACCGAGGAAGGCTTTAACTTAGAGGCAGATTCTGAGTTGGGCCTTGACCATTATGATTTCAGTAGGTGGGTGCAGGGGAAGGCATACTAGGCAGGGGCAACAGCGTGAACAAAGGCGTGGAAGTTGGCCTCCAACTGCTTGCTGAGTAAATGGACTAGAAAGCAGGTGTGGTCCACTTTCCTACCTTAATGAGGGACCTCCTTAGCAGTGGGGCTTTGTCCTCGGTGGGTTCTCTACTCCCACGTGCTTTTGCAGACCTAGGGAGAGGGGAAGCTGTTCGGCGGAAAGCTCTGGTACTCGTTGTGATTTTCAGGAAAATGAAGGTGCTTTCATCTAAGTCTTCAAGCTCGAGATTACAGTGAGACCTGCCTGCTAAGTAGAATCCCCTCCATGCCAGCTTGGGTGTCCCGCTTCCATCTGGCATCAGCCCAGGCTCAGCAGGAGACACGGGCTGAATGAGTCCACGGCTACCCCTCCAGGTGAGGCAAGAACAAAGAGATGGCTTCCCCTGAGCAGTGGGCAGTCGTCCATGGGTCTTTTGCAGTAGCCTCTTCAAGTTCTATCCTCTTAAGCCCTTCACTCCCTGATCCCCTTTGGCCGTAGCCTAAAGCAGGACAGCCCGAGTTGAGAACTCCACAGGGCTTGGACCCCAAATCATAAAATCTCTGCCCTCGCCTCAGTGATCCAACGGAGCAGGGGAAGTAAACCAGAAAAACTAAACTGCTCCACCATGAAAAGCAAAAGATGAGTCATATGTTTCTTAACTGAATAGAAAGAGGCGGTAGATTCTCTCTCCAGAAGGCTCTTTACTTAGTTTAAAAATCACGACGAATTAGGACCTCAAGTACAACCCCAATTAGAGATGTTGCTGCCAAGCGTTTGGATGCAGCCACAGAACATGCCCGTTATTTAAAGCCTGATGCCAACCCTGCAGGGAGTTGCATCCTTGTGTTTCAAGTGGCTGCCTTCACAGAATTCTTCCAGCAAAAGACACGAGCATACATTTCAGGCAAGCAATCAAGATGGATTAATAACCCCACTAGAGAATATTTATATAATATTAGGAGAGGCGAGGACCATGACACTGCAAAACCACGGCACTAAGCATGAAACCAAACCAAAGGCGGGCGCTTAAAAAAAAGAGAGAGAGAGAGAAAGACCGAGCGATTTAACTACCAAAAGAAGGCAAAAGCTCTATGCATTAAAAACTCAATTAAAAAAAGGAAAAGCACTAAATTGAGAAAATTATCCGTGGCAGAGTGACATAGGGTTAACGTACAGCTTTATCAACACTTATTAAGAAAAATACAAGCCCTTTAGTATAGAAAAAGGACAGAAGGTGGCAAGTAACAAAAAAATGTCAAGCAGAAAATGTATGAAAAATATCCCACCTTACTGGCTATCAAAGGAATATGCATTAAAACAATTGTGGGACTTCAATCAGTCTATCAATTTGGTAAGGGATTTACAGTCTGATCCTGGCCAGGATTCTGAGCATGTGGGGTAGAAGTCTGTGGATTGATACTAACTTCCTGCACACTTGGGCCATATGTATTTCAAGCCTTAAAAGCAACCACAGCCATTGGCCGGGCAATTGCATTTCTGGAAACCCACCCTCAGAAAATATCAGGAAAACATACAAATACGTGTGAACTAGGATGTTACAACATCATTGGCAAGTACAGGAAACTGGAGACAAACTACATGTTCAAAAATTATAACACGATATCATAATAGAACATTGTACAGTCATTAAAATGCTGATAGATACCGTTAGAGCACTGTCCATGTGGGAGGGTGATGACATTATACCGTGAAGTGAAAAAGCACATTGGAGAGTATTCGGTAGAGTTTTGTTTTTCTTTGAGGAATAAAATGGAGATATTTTAAAACTGGCTACATTCTGTACCTTCTTATTTTAAACTGTTCTGTATTTTCTAGTTTTTCTTTAAGGAACATGGATTATTTGTGCTAAAAGACAGAGGAGAAACGATACATGTGGTAGGCAAAATAAAGAACCCTTCCTCAGAATGTCCATGTTCTGATTCCCCAAACGAGTGAATATGTGACGTTCCATGGCAAAAGAGACTTTGCTGCTACAGTTAAGGATCCTGAGATGGAAAGATTATTCTGGATTATGTGGGTGGGCCCAATGTAATTACTATGGTCCTTGTAAGAGGGAGGCAGGAAGGTCAGAATCATTAAGATGTGAAGATGTTATGTAGCTGATTTCGAATATGGAGGAAGAGGTCATGGGCCAAGGGAATGCAGGAGGCTTCTAGAAATGACAAAAAGCAAGGACATAAATTCTCCCGTAGAACTTCTAGAAGGAATGCTGGGTTGCTGGCACTCTGACTTTAGCCCAGTGGGACTTCTGACTTCCAGAACTGTAAGAAAATAAATTTTTGTTGTATGGAGCCGCTAAGTGTGTGATAATTTGTTACAGCAGCAATAGGAAATTCACATAATCTGTCAAAGCACTGCCCACAATCAGACCCTGCTGGCTGAAGCGTAGTAGGATGGGGTGTGGGAGAGCTTTTGGTTTAGGGACAATCTTCCCCAGGCCATCGCCAATAAAGTGGGGTAAAGTGTGTAAATGCAGGTAGCCTGAGACATCCTCCATAAGAATCCTTTCTCCTTAAACTTGGCTTCAAGAGTTTTTTTTAATTGTTTAATCCTTTACCTTCCCTTTAGACTCAGACAAGTCAGGGATCTGGGCTTGCTTGGCTCATCCCCTGGCATTAGCATCCCTGGCATATTAGCACCACGCTGAGGGGTTTGTCGGCTGCGATCACCAGCTCCCAAGTGGATGCATAAATGGATGAATTCCAAACACCACTGTCTACCCTCTGAAGCACATCTCCTGAATGACGCGGCAACTCAGCTGATTTTCTTCCCCCCCCCTTTTTTTTTTTTGCAGGTGGTGTAGAATTTAAAGGCAACAGTGATCTTTCCTTCATGTTTGGATGGTTTTTCCTTCTGGATTTCAGAAGCCCATGACTGAGATTTCGGCCTTTGAACAAACACCCACCCAGCCACATTTCAAACCACAAGTAACAACCGTGGCACTGGAGTGGTAGTTTCATACCCAGTGTGTGGATCCTATCTCTGCAGGATTCTGGTTTTAAGAATGCTGTTGGCTGACTTCTACAGAGGAGAGTTCCAGGTTCTCGGAACGGGCTGGGACCATGACAAAAGTGCCAGAAAGAGGTCTTCTATGCTTGATCGTCCCTCGAGTGAATAGACCAGCTTCTTTCTCCAAAGTCTGGGATCCTTGGAGGCCTTTGGAGGGGAAGGGTAGTGTTGGTTGTGTGTGTTGTCTCCCCATAAAATGTCGCCAGTTCACTCTAGGGACCCCGGAGGCCATGTAGTGCTCCCACTGTGTCCTCTAGCAGAGAAGTATCAAATGCCAACTCTCAGGCTCAGCATCACTGAATCACTCAGTTTAAGTCTTAAAGGGGGAAGAAAAGGAAGAACGATTTTTCAGGTATACTTCTTCCTTACTTACAGGAAGCAGACTGCTTCAGAAAGATACAAATTCCTTGCTGAGTGGATAAGCATTGAGGCAGAATCTTAAAAAAAACACCTGCTGGGAATACTATAAAGAAGGTACCAGATCTGAGTGGAGCTAGAGTCTCTTCATGATGGTTCTGCCAGCTCTGAATCATGTGATTCAGTAATCCTTCCATATAGGCTGGTTCATACAAGCTTGTAGTAAAATGCAGTCACATGCAGTTAATGGAGGAAATAGGGTCTTGACCAGTGTGGTTGGAGATACAGTTTAAGAGCTTAAAGAATAGGTAATAAAAGGGGGTAAAAAAAAAGAGGAAGAAGATTATTTCACAGAATAAACCCCACTGCGTGCTAAATCCATAGAAATCCTAAATCCACGAGTGTGCACATAGAGGAGTTCAGTCCATAAGGTGACCAAAACAGCTTCGTTTCGGCTCTGAACCGTGACCTCTTCCAGACTGGGTTTGGCACCTCCATCCTTGGTGCATTTTGCCCTCATTTATATAAAGCTGGTTATTTCTGCCTCCTCTGGTCTCACTCCCGTGCTCTCATATCTGGGAGCTGGCTGACGCTGTTAACCAGAGTCCAGGTGGGAGGTGCAGGGGACTGATATTTGCATGTCGGGTCTCTGTCACAGGGGGCTTTCCCATTCACTGTCTCGTGTAAAGAAAAGCCACTTGCCACACCTCCGGAGGCATTCAGGGATTCAAGAGCCTGAAGCTTGGTGTCGGCTGCTTGCCCTTTAGCAGCTAAACCCATCGTTGTGGGAGGGCAGGGGCCGTATTTGGGAGTTGTACTGGACAGCACACCTGATCAAGGGTTTTTTGGTTTTTGTTATTTTAACAGTGAAATCTTGGCACTAGAGTATAGCGGATCCTGGCTGTGGTTTGCCTATGACTCTTCTAGATAAATTCAGCAGACCGAGGCTGCTATCTGACGTGGAAATAACAAGGGGACTAATGCCTGGAGTGCACAGGTTGTCAGAGGTAATCAGGTCTAATGTTCCTTGGGTTTCCTCTTCCTCTGTGCTATTCCTCTGTTTTCATGCCTTCCCACGGCAGCAGGCCCTGAAGGCGCTGAGCCTAGGCTCTAGGAGCTTTTCAGAGGCTTTCGGACTTAGGATGATGGCTAAGAGCCCTTCTTTCCCCTAAAGCCCCACACTGGATCCATCATTCAAAACAAAATTGCGAAATCAAAATAAATCAATTTCTGCAAAACGTAGCACGTCAACCGACTCCAAACCAACTCAAGTCTTAGATGGTCACATGCCAATTTATTTCATGTGGGATGTGGGTACATTTTCATACCTTTGATGGGCTGTGGAATGTGACTGCAAAACTAAGCTTGCCTGGGGCCGAGGAGAGATTTACAGCGCTCTTCTCGGTAGCTTCTGGAAGGCTCCAGCCCCTTACGGAGCCAGCATGTTGCAGGGCCTTCAGCAGTTTCTCCTGGGCCCTGCGCTCCGAACACTGGGTGGCAGCACAGAACTTCCTAAGCTTCCTCCAGACTCTGACTGCGAACCTGAGAATTCCACCTTAAGAGGGCCATGCACAGAACCATGCAAAAAGTGCAGTAATTCTTGGATGTGGCTAATCTCTATAATTCACCCGATTGCAGATACAAGTGACAGCTGCAATAGGGGTGATGTTCTCGCATTCGCTGTGTCACCAGGATGCTATTTCGAATCTTCCTGAGATTAGAAAAAGGATTACAATTGCCCCCAGGGCCTTGCCATGTAATTTTTATCAGTCTTGATCTGTGAGTTCCCCCTGGCAGTGTGCATGGGCTTCCGTGTGTGTGTGTGTGTGTGTGTGTGTGTGTGTGTGTGTGTGATGAACTGGCCCATGATGAGATGAGATGTAAGGCTCCCGAGGACCACATGGTCCATTTTTTCTGCCACTGGACTCTCTTTCCAAGTTTGTCCCCAGCTCCAAGACTCTTTCCTTTGTTATTCCTTGCATGCGGTGCAGCAGGACCAACTTCATGGACATCCAACCTGTTCAGCTAAACGAGGCCCCAGCGCTCAGAAGTTCCTGTCTTTGCTTAATCCTCTGTTATTGCTGTCTTAAAATTCTTAATAAACATCGGGGCGCCTGGGTGGCTCAGTCAGTTAAACATCCGACTTCGGCTCAGGTCATGATCTCACGGTTCATGGGTTCGAGCCCCACGTCAGGTTCTGTGAGGACAGCCCAGAGCCCGGAGCCTGCTTCGGATTCTGTGTCTCCCTCTCTCTCTGCCCCTCCCCTGCAGGCGCTCTGTCTGTCTGTCTCTCTCTCTCAAAAATGAGTAGACATTAAAAGAATTAAAAAAAAATTCTTAAGAATCTTTGAACAAGGGCTCTTGCATTTTCACTCTGTAGTGGCCCCATATCCCAAGTAGCCAGTCCTTCCTTGCCTGTGGAGAAGTGTGGCCAGACGTAGATTTCGCTCGAAGGTCTGACTCCACTCTCTCAGCCTCATTTCAGGGACTGGCTTGACTTAGAATTGCGAATGCACAAGCATGGGCTTTTGGTCAGACATACTTGTGTGCTGGGTGGGACCCTGCCACCTACTGCCCCGGGTGACCTGGAGTACATCTGTTGTCCTCCTCATCTGCCGGAAAGGTACCATTATCCTTACCCCATAGCGTGTGTCGAGTATTGAAGGCTAGCACACATGCAGAATGGCCTGGCACTGTAGACATTCAATAAACATTGTTTGCCTCCCTGTCCCCGTCACCGCTGAAAGTCTGCATTGATTCCTTCTGCATCACCTTCCTTGCCCCCCGAGTAGCTGGCTCCAGTGAAAGCTTGGTTTCATCTTCAACGGAGCAAGCTGAAGGCGAGTGGTCAGTCCACAACCCAACTCCCTGTGAGCTGAAAGCAATTTCTCGTTGTGTTCAGGTCTCTGTTCTGAGAAAGGGATGCGTGGCCAAACTGTGGTTACGATTTCTGCACCGCAGGAAAAGCTGGCTTTACAGAGTCACCTACTGTTCGGGGAGCCTCTAAAGTGACCTTCTGATGAAATGCCATCTTCAAGGAACGGCCTCTGTACTAATTAGCTTCATATGTTGTACTTTGATGGTGCCTTTTTCTCCAAGGATCTGTGGACGCTTGGCCAGCAACCACGAATCACACTCTCCTGCCTCGATGTCAGATAACTGCATTGACACGTTTGTTTCCCCACCTGGATGGGGAGCTGAAAGGCCCTGGGGCTGGGCCTGCCTCTGCTCAGGACTTTTGTGAGGTCTTGAACAACTTTTTGGACTTCAGTTACCTCGGGTTAATAGTTTCTGTTTGATCTCAGAAATCCTGTGAAGATGAAATGGTCCCACAATGGAAACACACTTTAAAAAGTAGGAATAAGCTCACAATGCAAGGAACGACAGTATTACATTTGGACGGTGAAGTTCAAGTTTAAAAGCCAATGCCATACCAAATAATATACTTTTGTAGGCATTGAAATGTCCTGCAGCTAATGCTGGGGTCAGATGTCCATGAGACAGATGGGAAATCCTTTAGAACACTGAGAAAATTAACTTTATAATACTTCTCTATGTGGAGTCCATTTGCCCACAGCTGAAAAATACTGTGCAGATACCAGAGGCTCAACGAGTTCTCACTGGACCTTTCCAGAATTTCCCTGATCACCTTTTTGTCAGAGTGAGTTTTTTACAACTACCCACAGAGTCATGTGGCATTGAACCAGGTGAACCTTTTTTGCCATTTGCAACTTGAAACATAGCTCTTTGTTTATCTTGATGGTAAGCTCCCCGAGGGAAATATGGGGTAAAGTACGTATTTGGCCACTCACGACCCAGCACAGTGCTTTGTACCAGCAGGGTGCCCATAGTCACTGTCAGCCCTAAGAAGACAGCTGAGTTAGTCTACCTCTTCCAACTTCTCAGGATCTACAAAATGCTTAGGAGTCGTGTAAGAGAAAAACCTTTGGGCAGCGCCTCTGTGTGGTCTGAGCTTATGTCTGCCACCAGAGAATGTATTGCCTGTACCAGACTGATGTTAATTTAGCCTTTGATCTGCAAAGTTATTAACAAATGCAGCCACTTCTGGGGATTTAATTAGTCCTGTAAGGGATTTTTGGTGACTTTCAGGGGAAAGTTTCTCAAAATGATTACAAAACTCTTTCAAAAACCCCCAAACGCTCTTCTCCTATTAAAAATCGGAAAGCTCTTTGATGGGCATATCGAGAGAATAAGGATGTAGATATGAAGCGTCTGTGGTTTCTCACTGGTAAAACAAATGGCAGATAAGATCTCGGACTGCTTTGCCGTTAAAATTAATCATGCCAAGTATACCTGTACCAATTTCCCTTTCTATATGCTTCGACATCTGTGTAGTTCTTAAAGGTTTCCAGCCTGTCCCTCTCCACCAGCTTGCACAGCCCTTTCTATAGACATCATACAAGGAATGAACCTGGCATTGTAATTACTCATCATTAAGGATTGATGCTATCTCTCATTTAATGAAAGGAGATAACTATTTACGATATTGATTAAGAGATGAACTTGGTGTGTGTCTGGTGAGTTACAGGAAGAGTAGGGACTAGACCTCAGGCCATCTGTCCCTGACTAATCAATCTGGTATAATAATTAAGGCCACAGTCCTACAGTCTTTTTTTGTTTATTTGTTTTCGTTTGTAAAGTTGGTCTGAAAGGCGCCCTAGGATCCCAGGGCATTAAATGGCCTCTGAGGCAAAAGGCCAATTTCGCTTAGCCCCAAATCATGAATTCCCTCCAGCTCTTCATTCAAATTGCCTCTCTTCCTTGCAGAAGGAGGGTGACCTTGACCTGTTCCATAGCTCTCAACTCTGCTGTCAGAAATGGAGCTGAATATGTCATTGAAACCTTTCACTGGGGAGGGGGAGGAATAAGCAATCTCTATTTTAGGCTGAGGTTTTCTAAAAGCTATAAAGCTAATGATCCCTAGAAGCAGCTCGACTTCACTCTGAAGCTTTGAATAATCTACTTCTGGTGGTAAAAAGGAGCCACAGTAAGTCATGTAGTCCATCCCTCTGTCTCTGGGCTGGATTATGTATTAAAAGTTCCAGAAAGGTGGAGTCATAACAATCCTTATGCTTGATAGCCCTTTAGTGTTTACCAAGCATTTTATATACATCATTTCATTTACTGCTTTTCCCAAATACTTCAAATTAGTTATTACTGTCTCTGTTGTACCAAGCAAATTGAAGGTCAGAGAGGCTGTGACTAGCTGAAAGTCACGCTGCTTGTAAGTGCCAGCTCCTGGGCAGGGACCTTGTCAAATGTCCTTTCTACAACATTACTACAACAAGCTATCTGGCAGATTTTGGTTTTCCCCAGGCAAGGAAATTTCTACTCCTTCCTTTTAGATCCAACAGCTTTCGCGGATGGCTACTGCCGATTTCTCCTGTACCTAAGCCCATGTCCTCTGGTCTCTTCTGATCTAATGCAAGTGGGATTCCATCCTTTAAAGAATCATCTTAGACTGACCTGAAATTTGTAACAGCGATTCCCGTAGCCCATCTTCCCGAGGCTGAAGACGCCAGGCTTCTTTAGCATCTTCTTTCACTGGCTTGCGCGTCAGCAAGGTCTGCCATTGGACACGTCACTGAACTGACACATGTTTTCTCACCTGTAATTAAGGGATGATGTCACATACATCACAGGGTTTTGTGAGGATTAACCCAGAAAATACACAGAAAGCGCACATATGAATTGCACAACAAATCAACGTACTTAAATTATTTTTTTCCCTCTTTCTTACCTTTCCTTTATCTTCCTCTCTGGCTTTTTCATCATCCTTGGAGATCCCTGGAGAGAGGGTATCCTCCCCACTCACGGGCATAGATGGGTAGCCTGGTGCTTTGCTAAGAAAGGGAGACTCTACTTTCGATAAACTTCCCCTAACAAATCGTGAAGATAATCCTAGAAATACTTGAGGAGCACCTCAGAGGTTAGCATCCCTCTGCTGACTCAATGCCTTTTATTCTTGTATTATCCATGTGCACCAATTATAGGCCTAAAACATAGCCAGGAGGTGCCACCTAACAGCATTTGATTTATTAGTTTTATTAAACATAGATGCCTTTAATGTGGACTTGTTTGTAGCCTGTGCTGGATTTCTAGCTACTTTATCGCGTCTATTGGCCAATGTATGAATTATCTTCAAAGGACACGGCTTTTGCTTTTTATCACACTTTCTCTCCAACTACCAAGGAAGAGGTCACTTGGGAGACACATCCTTTCATGACAAGAAAGTAGCCTCGTAGATCAAACGTGTGTTTGTTCTGGAATGGCGAAGCAGCCAGGCCAGGCCTGGAGGAGGGGCTGACATTGCTCAGAAATCCTCATCAATCCCTCACCAAATGGGACCCACAGGTAAAGGCTTTGCTGGGAGGGGAGTCTGGGGAATGGAAGTGGGTGGAAGGAGGGAGTACTATAGAGTGGGTAGCACATTTGCTCTGGGGCCGAAGAGGGTTTCAAATTCAAATATGTTGCAAACCTACTAGCTTGGAGGCAAATCAGTGACCGTCCTGAGCCTCAAATACCTTATCTCTAAAATGGGGTTAACACTAGCTCCCTCCCAGCATTCTTGTAAGCCCTGATGAGACTCTTGACACGTATGAATTGACTCCCCATTCCCTTTGCTAATTACAGCCTCACCTGAGGGTCTTAACCCTGAGAGTTGGTGTGATGCAGGAGAGCTTGGTGGGAGGCCCAGGAACCTTTGTTTCCTTGTGGTTTGGTGTTCAACACTTACATTCTTCCATCTTTCTCTGTTACTTTTTAAGTTGCCTCAAAGCAGTGCCCCTATTGTAATTCATTTCTGACTTTCCCCCAGCACCTAGCACCCAGAACACATGGTCAGCAAATGTTATTGAAATAAAGTCAAGGGGCTCTTTTTTGCATCTCTGTGATGATTTTGTTTAGTTCTTGTCTGGCTCAGCAGACTCAGGAGGAAGATTCTGAGGGTGTTGGCTGCTGATATTTATTAGCTTTTGTGTTCCAGACAACAGCCTGGTGTTTGGGAAAGAACACTGGGTGGTGAATTAAGAGACCAAGGGTCCTGGCCTCACCTGAGTGAGCTTGAGCTCCGATTCCGTGTGACCTCGTGAAAGTTGTGTTGGAGAGGAAAACTTTTCCTCTACCCTTCCTGATTCTTTGGCTCATCCAATAATCAAATGAACACAGGACTGGGGTGCCTGGGTGGCTCAGTTCGTTGAGGGTCTGACTCTTGATTTCGGTGCAGGTCATGATCCCAGGGTTGTGGGATCGAGCCCCATGCTCAGCGCTCAGCATGAAGCCTGCTTGAGATTCTCTCTCTCCCTTTGCCCTCTCCCCGACTTGCGCTCTCTTTAAAAAAAAAAAAAAAAAAAAAAGTTTTAAATTAGCATAGGACCAATTATTAAGAGAAAAACAAATTTACAAATTTACATAAGAATATACGGCCCACAGGAAGTGAGGCAATTCAGGTTATTATGCTAAGGATAGGGGATAAGTGTAGGGGTATAGGACTTCAGAGGGGAGGAAGACAATTCACAGGAAGTTAGGAAGAAGAAAAGCTTGGTAAGGGAGTGTTTGCCATGACAGGCAGAGACAATGGAACGCACAGGGGAATGTGATCTCCCCCAGCTTACCACACCTGTCTTTGTATCTTTGTGGTAACTTTCAGTTATAGCTCTCTTCTCTGGGAGCAGGTCCTCTTTCTACATTCTTTTAGGCAGTTAAGCAGGAGGTAAAAATCTCTTCCTGAGTCTTTTGGGACTTGATTAATTTCAGCTCAACGTAATCAACACGCCCAATGGCGTATTTTGGGGAGACATATTCTGAACCCTGTTAGTTACTTAACCTCCCGAGTCTTGGTGTCCTCATCCAAGAAATGGCGATGACCATAGGATTTACCCAGTAAGGTTATTGTGCAGATTGTATGATTACTATATTTAAAACCTTAGAACAGTGCTTGGCTCATAGTGAATGCTGTCTGTGTTTGTTGCTCTTACTACAACTATAACTACGACTACTACTGTTTCTAACCAGCTATGTCAGCTCCATGATGTTGAGAGGACTTGACTCTTCCAGCTCTAATATTCTGTGACTTTGATGAGTCCAGAGGGAATAAAAAGGACCAAAAAAAAAGGGGGTGGCACAAGAAAAGCAAGACAAGGCAGAGCTTATGTGCAAGTGGCCTGCAGCTGAGCCTAACTTCTGTGGTTCTGGGCTCTGAATGTATGTGAGTTCTTGATGGTGCCATCCCCTAGGTCTTTGAGGGCAACACTTGTCCACATGCTTGCTTTTCACCCGGGTTGGATGCTGAAGCTAATAGATCGAGTCCTGTGACACACTTAGCAGATAAGCTCTTCTGGCTTACAGAAATGTAAACTCATAAATACTGGAAAAAATCCCAACTCCTTGCAATCGGCAGTAAACCTCAAAGATGTGAGTCAAGGTGGGAGCTTCCATCCCAGGAATGTTCTAGAGAGTTGCAGATCTGGAGGCCGAGGCTTCAACAGGGGGGCCTCAGAATTGCTCAGGTTTTGTTATTCCAAGCAGTTTTCTACCTTGAGGGGGGGAATGGGCCACGAATAGAAGAGCGGGCTTAGCTGTCATTTTTCTGGCCCTTAGCTCGTTCTGACATCAAAGACTTAATATTTTGGTAACTAGGACATGCAGGACCGGGTGATGGAAGCAGGTGGGGTTGACAAAGCTTCTTGCTTCAAGCAAAAACTGTCTTTAGGATGGATGGACCGTCAGAGGAATAGCAGAACTAGATACCTACTGTGGAGTTGTGGAATGCAGCCCCGGGAGAAACACCTACCAAGGAGAGAAGCATTTATAACTTTGGTGGGGCGGGGTAAGGACAGAGTAATTTATTGCTGACAAAAGAATGTTTTTCTTCCATCAGAAATAGAATTTATCGTCTGTATGATGTGTCGTATATCCAGACTGGAAAAGCCACATTTTGTTAGAGATGCTTCGCCTGGTACATCCACCCCAGACACCAGAACTATTTAAAAAATCAAAGTAAACATTTCTCTTTAAAATGAATGCAGGCTATTGTTGAAAATGTCTGCATGGACAAATTAAAATCTTTCATAATCTGACTACTGAAGACAGCCAATTAGCATTTTGTTATAATGCTATATATTCTCTGTAATCTTTCCACGGTTCAAAACGGTACATACACAGTTTAATTCTAAGTTTTCAATCTGACGATTAGGCATAGGCATTTCCATGTGATTAGAAAGGTTCATAAAATGATTGCGATGAGGTTACCATGTACTGTTAGTTTCTATACTGGAATTTACTAAACCATAATAATGCTGGCAAACACTTCATGTCACTCCCCGTGTGCCAGATACGGTTCCAAGTGTTTTACATACACCAACTCATTTAATTCCCAAAACAACACTGTAAGACTTACATTTAAGATCGCCCAGGTTACAGATGAAGACGACGAGAGGTTAAGTGACTGGTCTGAGGTCACTCAGTTGATGAGCGATGGGGCCATGATTGGAATGGAAGCAGTCAGTGTCCCAGGGGCTCTTACAGCTCCTCTATACTATTCAGCCACTCGACTACTGTTGGCTCTCATGTTACATTATAGCCCTTCTCCCCTACCTCCTCCTTCTCTATCTTCTTCCCCTTCTTTAGCCCTTTTCCCTCCTTCTCCTTCTTTTCTTCCTCCTTCTCCTTCCTCTACTTCTTCATCATCATCATCTCCTCCTTCTTTCTGGTCTTCTTTCTTCTCCTTCTCCTTCTTCGTCTCCTTCTCCTCCTCCTTCTCCTTCCCCCTCTTCCCCCTCCTCCTCCTCCTCCCGATCTCTCTCTCTCTCCTTCTCCTTCTTTCTAAAAATAAAACTGCTGTGAAGGAAGTGGCCTCTTTTCCTTACAAGCGAGACCTTGGGCTGCTGGACACGGGCAGGCTCTTGGCAGTCAGGCTGGATGCAGGGATAAAGGGGCTGCCCAGCCAGGGGGCTGCTGGGTATGTGGGAGACAGAATTTTGCAAACCCCAGCATGAGAGCCTGTCTGTGGCAGAGTCGAAATTAGAACACTGTTTTCTGACTCTTTCCTGCTCTATTTTTCTTTCTACTCCTTTCTGCAAAAAGACACACAAAATCTTTTCTTCATAAGGAAGGATAATGAAATCTTTTTTAAAACCTGATGTCTAGAATGAGGCTTTGGTGGGTATATTAATTACGGCAGATTATTTTCTCCCTATGTCTGTACTTACGTCTTAGCCGAGCAAGTAACTGGCTTTTCTGAGCTTTGTTAAGTATTGGGAAGGAGTTTTGCACCCTTCTAGTCGCATCAGCAGACGAGACTGATATGCAATCAAGACCGAGCCAAGGGCAGGGGGCAGGCGTGGCTCAACCCTTCTGAAGACTTCTCCCCGCCGAAGCTTGCTTTCCTTCTGACCCTGCTTCCTTGCAAGAAGATCTAGACATCCACCTGTCTCTTGGGCTCTTGAATGCCCTGGGCTCAGCAAGGCATGTGGCAGACCAGGCTCTTTCTGGAGGCTGGCAGAGTAAAGTCTGCTCTTCAGACCCCACCTCCCATATCTGAGCTCTGGGGACTACCTTCATCAGAAAGCAGTAGGAAGCCTGATCTTGACCATGAACCTAAGGTCTTGCAATCCGGGTTCACCAACAGATTAATTTGTATTTGTATTTCCCTAAACCTGTAATGCCTAGTTCTCAATTGGTTTAGAAGCCACAGGAAGAGGTGTGTAATTAAAAGCCTTTTCCCTTGATCTTTATGTATTGGGGACAACAAGTATTAATGTGAGAGTCATCCCCCCACCTCCAGCCCCAAGCACTTAGGGAACACGGTCTGCCATTGGCATGTCTCCCATTCTCTACGAAGAAAATCTAGCTCGAGAGGCAAATTTCTGAAGCTCCCTGAGGTTCAGTTCTTGCACTTGGGTGATGCAGAACTCCAAAAAGGTGCAGGGGCAGGCAGAAAAGAGGAGGAAGAATGGGCGTTTTGCATATCAAATGAGCAGAGATTCACTCTTGGTAAGGATGAAAGAACAGGGATGGATGGGTAGGAGGAACAGAAGGAAAACCAAGAACTCACACAAATGGCCAAGGGACTCTTCGGGGGAAGGATTCAGATCCGTGGGGGTATGTGAGTGGGTATTGAGAATCAGGAATGGGGAAAGATAATCTGAAGAAGTGTTTACCGGGAATGATGAATTGAGTTCCTTTGACATTTTTGTTGAGAGAGATACTGGTAAATAGTAAAATTCTGTAAAAACTTGGGGAGATCAGATTTCATTGAATGTGACTTTCTGTGTTGAGTGGCTGTGACGTGGCCTCGGCTGTGACTGGGTTACGTACGCCTCCCCAAATATTTAATTGGGCTCAGGAGATGTTATCAAATGGATATGGAAAAAAAAATGCCTCGAAGTGTCCTAAACCCTGGGTCGTGTTGAGGTTGGGTATCTGTCTGGGTATGTGTTCAGGGGCTCAGGGAGATCTCAACTGGAGCCCGTGCTGTTTTATACTAAAGCTGGGCACCTGGGGACACCTCCCCCCTACCCCCCGCTGGTGCCTACCTGTTTGAGATACCAAGGATATGTGGAGAAAGACTGTGCCCTGGGGGGAAAAAGATGGAGGGGTAGGAGGCGGGTCAAAGACAAGTAGCAAGAAGGAGGGAAGGGGAAATGGGGACGTCTGTCCTTCAGGAGCCAGACCCGACAATAAACCCGAAGTCTGGCACGAGGGGGTGGCAATAAAAGACGGTAAAACAGAAACATGGGCCTTCACTGGGAGTCACCTTCGCCAGGCAGCACCAGGGAATTCTTGAACACCGCCATTAGCTGTGACAGCAGAGGTGATGGGAGGTCTGAGGCCTCTTCCCAGACACCTTGGTCTCGGGCCTCTGTGGCCTCAGCAGCAACCATCACCGGAGGGGCTGAGAGAGTCAGGAGACACCATGTGGAGCCCGAGAGACGTTTGCGATCACACGGGGAAAAGGACACAGAAACGCTCTTCTATGAGAGCCCTAGAATAGGCTAGTGGAGTCTAGGAAACACGGCTTGCTTTTATTTTTATTCTCCCTCTCCACCTGGGTCAGAGACACCTGACATTATCTCAGTGGGTAGAAGGAAAGGAGACACTTTCAAATAGGTGTCAGCTGCGCCGGGCAAAGTTTTGAAGAAGTTGGGCAGGAGCCCCAGCCGGCAGTTACATCTGCGTTCCTGACATCGGGTCTGTAATAGTTGGATTCTAGGCCTAGGCAGATGGACCATTTGCCACGTGTCTGCTTTTCCTGGCTCCTGTTTTCCAACAGCCCTTGCTAACTTGGATCAGGCTATTAACGGATCTGACTCCTATGCACCCGGCACTTTGCACACATATGCGTCCTCACGCACACAGTTTTCTGGTTATCCGTGCAAGGACACGAACGAGTAGCGGAACAAGGTCCTTGCTCTGGCCTCGCCTCGTTCCCTTCTGCCCGCCTCAAGCAGGCTTGGCTCGCACTGGAACTGCTGGTGAGGATCCTTGACGGACTCTCTCAGGGCCAGGCGGGCACTTAATAGTGCGTCCTGTGGCAGTTTGGGGAGCCAGACATAAATCGAAGATGCATACCCTGACCTACAGGACCTGGATGTCACAGTGGGAGTTGCGGGGGCGGGGGGTGGGGTGGGGAGAGGAGAAGATGGTCCCTGAAAAGCTTTGGGTTCATCTCCAAAACCACAAGGCTGCACATCCACATACAGATGGTGCATACTGGCTGTTTTGGTGGGGGGGCTTCACTAGTGCAAAGTGCATGTTCCAAAGAGACGGTGGCATGTTTAGAGGAGATACCGAGACAGACAGGTACGCATTAAATCTCCGCAGGGACTTCCGGAACAGGTGACCCTGCCATCAGGCTCCACAGCTCTCCTTGGTCACCTCGTTTGTGGTGGTATGAGGTCCTGTGACGTCTTGTCAGATGTGCACAATGAATGCGTGCCCCATTGGGACCGAGTAATTAGGGAGACTGTAATTATGGAGACCCTCCTTACAGGGTCCTAGGCAAGGACCCAATTGCCCTACGCTATCTTTTCCACAGGGAGGAAAACACGGGGTTGAATAGAAAGGTAAACCAGTGCCAGCTGGTCTTGTGGGTCCTTTACATTATTGTGGGCAACGATTGCCCAATGGCAACTTGATTCGAGTGGGAAAGTTCAGCTCTCTCCAGTGTCTGCGAAAGGCAGTTGCGGGAGATGGGTTTCTTTGTGCTGCGGTGTTGGGATTCCGTTTCCACCCCGGAGGCTCGGATCAGAAGCGAAGCATTAAACTTCATCCTCAACTCTTTGCCCCACAGAGTGGTTACAAGATGGCTATGCTTTTAAACCAGGAAAACCAGAACGCGGGATAAAGAAGGATTGTAAGAACTTTTTAGCTTAGGCTGCCTGAGGTGTCTGGCAGAGATTCCCAATTCTGAAATACAGGAGGGTTCTTACTTTGGGTAGGTGTGGGGGAAGTGTATGTAGCCTCTTGGGTTTCTAAAAAAAAAAAAAGAGAGAGAGAAAGAGAGAGAGAGAGTCTCAGAATTCCACTAGCAGACTTTCTATCAACATTTGGAGTTGTGAGAAAAAATCAGACAAACATCAACCAAACGTTCCTAGAAAAGCAGAGGGGCTGAAAACGGAACTGCAAAGTGTTTTGGCAGTTTGGGATTTGGGAATATTGTTAGCACCCTCCCACTCCAAACACCACCAGATAATTGACTGCCTGTGCCCGGCTGCTTTTTGTTTGCCTCCGAGACAAGTGATTTCGAAGCCTATTACGAGACATTTCTCTCGAAATGCTTCTTTTCCTTATTATTATTTGTGTGTGTGAAGTAGAAATCAGAGTCAAGTCCATGAGGAGGGTGATTTGGCGGGGGGCGGGGGGGGGGCGGGGGCACTGGGTGGCTCAGTCGATTGAGCCTCCAACTTCAGCCCAGGTCACCGGTTTGTGAGTTCGAGCCCCACACCGGCCTCACTGCTGTCAGCTTGTCTGTTCGGAGCCTGTTTTGGATCCTCTGTCCTCCTTTCTCTCTGTGCCTCCCCGGCTTGTGGTCTCTCTTCTCAAAAAACAAACAAAACTTAAAAAAACATTTGGAAAAAACAAAACAAAAAAAGAGAGTGACTTCGGTTTTAAATGTTTCCAGACAGCCGCCCCCCAGGTCCACGCTCCCCAGAAAGGGGCCACGGCTGTAATAGACAAGCCTCGCTTCCCGGCTTTAGTTCCAGGACCCCAAGAAGCTAAGGCGTCAGGAATTCAAGAGTTCGTCTTCTTAAATCATACATCCATCACCAGCTTTGCTGCTCAGATCAGCACGTGATTGATCCTCCCCCCACATCCCCCACGGGAGGCAAACTGGGAGCCTGTGGAAACTGTATTTACTTCAACGTCTACACTTAATGCAGTTTTGAGTCACTGAGCCTGATGGGCTTATTGTCTCCTTTAGTCCAAGAAGCCCAGAGTCAGGCCAATCTAAGGCTGGGTGGAAGTGATCAATGCTGCTCCATTAGCTGGATAGATCGCACAAGGACAGGCTGATATTAAGTGCTCTAAAGCAGGAGGGAAACTCTGGGAAGGTCTGCTGGGGAAGATTTCTGGTTGTATTGGGAACAGACTCAGTGGCTTCTGCGAATCAGGGTCCCCAGTGTCAGGAGCAAACACGATGTGAGTCTTCTACCCTAAAATACACTGGTCTTCCACCGCTGCTAAGGGACAGTGTTGACTCAATTAGGCCATCTAGTGGTGGGACAGAGCCAAGGTCGCTAGCATTCCTGCCTTGTGGGGCTGCGGCGGGCGGGGGGCGGGGGGTGGGGGGGGGGCGGCTGGTGGAGGCCGGCGCGGCCGGTAACAATTTATCTGAGTTAATGGTTTCATTTCCTCTCTTCTTCCCACTCTATTTTCTATCTTCTCCATTTTTCCTTTAGGAAACTGAGACCACCTGTCCCCAGCTCCTTTGCTGTCACCCGCTGCCTTTTTGGACCAGTAGAGATTTCTCTTTTCCATTTGGAAACCACACATTATTGCTATCTACACATTGTCACCAAAACCAATTTGTGCAAACTAACAGGCTTATCAGCGCTGCTGAAATGAGATTAAAACTGCTTCCAATGAAACAGATTAAAAACCAGATGAATGAAGCCCTCTAATAAGACATTAAAATAATGACAAGAATGATTAACCAGTATGATATATTGAGCAGTTATGAGGAGTCGGGTGTCCAGGATCAGTGAACTAATAAAAAAGAATCTACCTTTAATTCCCTTTAGTCAGTGAGGTGTAATCATACCAGCGTTGTGATGTTTTTAAGTTATTATTTATCTGTGAGAACAATATCACACCTTTCCTCCAAATTGCTCAAAGCTTGTGTGTGAGAGAGAGGGAGAGGGAGAGGGAGAGGGAGAGGGAGAGGGAGAGGGAGAGGGAGAGGGAGAGGGAGATTGCTTTGGGGAGGAGAGCTCTTCTCATTCCAGCTCTTTAAGAATAAAAAGGAATGCTTAATACCCTGCTTGCATTTACACACCGATTATGCAGACACTGTCATATTTGTTTCATCTCTGAGAGTGGCCTATTCATAGCTAGACTGTTTTACACTATATAATCAGTTCATCAATTATTGCATTATCAAGTCCCATCAAGACAATCTGAACGTGACATCGCCACTGGATAATATCACAATGGGTTGGCTGCGGCTGCCACGTTGGAGTTTGGAGTTGAAGGGAGCCCTTCTGGCCATGCTTCAGCTGGGTTATCTTCCTGCCTGGTTGGGTGTGCGTTCATGAGGGAAGGCATAGGAAGGAAAAGGCAGCCATTTATTGTTCATTGGGGCGAAAAAAATTAAGTTTATTTATTTATTTCGAGAGAGTGGGAGAGAGAGAATCCCAAGCAGGCTTTGCATTATCAGTGCTGAGCTGGATGTGGCCAGAACCCACGAACTGTGAGACCATGACCTGAGCCGAAACCAAGAGTCATACGCTCAACCAACTGGACCACCCAGGCACCCTGAGAAGTTTTGGACACTACTAGGTGACAGTGTTATGCTCTGGGGATACAGGTGATTGAGAACTTGGCTCTGCCCTCAGGGAGCCCATAGTTTGGGGTGAGGGGTGCAGCAAGCAGGAGACAAGACAAGTAAACAATGGTGATGACAAGTAAATAAAGCCATGTGACAAGTGACTCTGATTCATACAGGACCCCATGGATCCCTGAAGGACAGAATAACTCTCTGGACAAGCAAGAGAAGGGTTCCCAGAGGAGGAGCCCTTGGGGCAAGTGTGAAAGGGAGACTTGGTGTTTTGCTACAGAGAGAAAGAGAATAGGGAAAACATGAAATCTATGTACCAATGGACACGAAAGTTGTGTTACAGGAAAAAATGCCTGGTGGCGATGGCAGCCTGGAAAGGCGCAGCAGGGGAGTCTGGGGACAGTCAAGAAAAAGCCTGTATTCCACATGGGGGGCTGCACATTTTATCCTAAAAGTCGGAGCGGTCCACTGATACTTTGCAAGAGTAGCTGGAAGATCCGTCCCGTGTTTTGCAACCATGAGTTGGGTGAGTGCGGAGAATGGGTTAAGAGCAGAAGAGAGATGAGTCAGGGAAATTCTGCTATAGCTATGCAACAGTGAGAAGACGCAGCCAGGACCAAAACAGGTATGCACTTGCATCTGAACGTAGCCACTAACTAGCCCTGTGACCTTGGGCAAAACCATCTCTGGAATCACAGTGGCCTCATCTGTAAGTTGAAGATAACAATATCTACTTCCTGGGGGTTAGTGGAAAGATCTGAAATAATATAAAATGAGGCCCAGGTGGCTGGCACATGGTAAGCGCATAACACATACCTTAGTGTTAAGTCTCCATTAAGACTGCTGGGGGTGTGCGAGGAGACGGGGAAGGATGGCGGGATGTATGGGTATATGTGTGCGTGTCTTACTGTTAGAAAAATCGATAAAATAATACTACATTATCACATTATGTTGAGGATCCAAGGGAATCTGCAATTTAAAAATACATGCTCAGATGGATATATTATTTCTGTCATTGATGTAATCGCACAGATGAGACATTTTTGCAATATTTTAGAGAGCCGGTCGATTGCAAGGAACACCCATGTTACCCATTTCACAGGCAGCCGTGAGGACTCAACACTGGTTGTGAAATTCCTTGATAGCCAGAATGTCAGCTCCATGAGGACACTGATGTTCACTGATACATCCCTAATGCCTAGGGCTCAAAAAATAAATATTTCTTTCATAAACGGATGAATCCTATGAATGATTGCAAAAAACCGTGGAAACATTACTTTGATTACTAGCCAATAGGCTCAAAATATCCAGTTTCAGTCTTTCCCTCCATTCTCCTCACCAACTAAAATGTTACTCACGAATCCAACATTTAATCAAAATTATTGAGTCCCTGTACATATCCTTGGCCTCGACTTGCCACGTGTGTAGAATGAGGGGTGTGGTACATAGCGATGATTCATCCAGATGTGGCTTCCCCCTGAGCTGACATTACAGTCTCGTGAAGGTGGGCAGTTGAATCTCCTGAAGGCTGTCACATGTGTAGGTTCTTTCCCCCTTTTCCCCTGCACCCCAGTATCACTCCAGTTGAGGTGTGAATGTTGGATATCAAAGACACCAGGTAGAAGTCACTGTCATGGAATAAAGGAGGATGGGTCCTGGGCCCACATGCATTTGGTTTTGCCTCCTGATTCCATCACTTACTAGACATGAGAGTTTAGGCTAGCTTCTCGGCCTTGCTAAGCTGAAATTTCCTCATCGTGAAAAGGAGTCCTCTCAGTAGGAATTAGTAACATTAGGTATGCTAATCATTTCGTGCAGTTGATTCTTAGTATTATATTTTCCTTATGAAAAGATTGCCTCGTGGACAGAATTGATAGCTATGGAAAGACCCTTGTTTTCCAAAGGATGTGATGCTTTGATATCTACAGTCTGCGCCTCCTGTCTGCACAGGTGTCAGAGAAGAAAATTAACTCAACTTTATTCAGAAAGTGGAAGAATAAACTTGCGGACCTTCTAACAGCTCTTGAAAGTGCTTGTCTTTTCTGGTGGTTTGTTAACATGCAATCAAGTCCAGATTCAGGAACCCACGCATTTGCAAGAGAGCAGTTAGAAATCGACAGGCGGGATACAATACAATGAAGAGAAAAATCTAAAACCAGTATGTGTAAAAAATGCAATCTCACTGTTTAAGATCTCATACGAAAGGGAGTTGAAAGTGGTAAGTCCATTATTTTCACATTCACTGCTGAATTTTACAATCGTGTTTAAAAAACTGTAATTTCTGAATTTAATAGAAATTTTAAACGTGTCTTTTGGGTATCACTTTAAAGCTCCCAATCAAGATTTTCTCCTCACTTGAGCCAATCCCACATGTCCAATCTTACCTGTTTCCTTGCCCATCTACAGAAAAAGGAAGAGATTTGTAAAAATTTATTATACCGATGGATACCAATTTTTCTAATCAACATATTTGGTTCAAAGACCATATTCAGAGATACTTAAAAACATTTCTATAGTCTACAAATGACTCTACTTGTAGGTGAAGGGGATTAAGAGTACACTTACCTTGATGAGTACTGAGTGCATATTGTACAACTGAAACGAATAGAGCAGTGTAGGTTCACTACACTGGAATTAAAATTAAAGTTAAAAAAACCATAAAAAATTCCTGTCTGCAAAAAATCTGCATGCTTACAGAATGTACATTTTATGAAGTGGGGGCACTTACTCGTGGCGTGAAGACCTACGCTCTCCATAAAAGTACATACGCTCCTGAGTTCCCTTGATGAAGAAAGGACTGTCCCTCTAGTTTCTACCATCTACTGTTTGGAAAAAGACTTGAGGATTATTTCTCTAGCTTGCTATCCAGATATAAGAATGAGAGGTGCGGGGCACCGGGGTGGCTCAGTGGGTTGGGCGTCCTACTTAGGCTCAGGTGATGATCTCACAGCTCGTGAGTTCGAGCCCCGCGTCGGGCTCTGTGCTGACAGCTCAGAGCCTGGAGCCTGCTTCCGATTCTATGTCTCCTTCTCTCTCTGCCCCTCTTCTCTGCCCCCTCCTGCTCTGTCTCTCTGTTTCTCAAAATGAATAGACATTAAAAAAAAAAAAAAGAATGAGAGGTGCACATATGATGAGTCTGAATTATATCATCTTTTTAGGTTCTTTCCAGCTTGAAAGGTATATGTTTCTGTGCGTTCAAGTTCTGAAATCTAGGATGAGTCTGCGGCTAGTGTCTCTTACTTTCTGGGTGGTCCCTAAATCAAGAATGTGGGGGCAGGAGCTCTGAGATTAAGGCTTTCTCTGCTATGTTGAGAAAGAAATTGTCTACCAACTAGTCCCTGGGAAGCAAGACTTGTCCCTGAGGTAAGTGTATAATCAAAGGGGAGAAAGGCAGGGGGCACCTGGGTGGTTCAGGTGGTCAGACCTCATCTTGGGTCATGATCTCCAGTTTGGTGAGTTTCAGCCCCAAAGGGGTCAGTCGGTTAAGCGTCCAACTTCGGCTCAGGTCATGATCTTGCAGTTCATGGGTTCAAGCCCCACACTGGGCTCTGTGCTGACCGCTCAAAGCCTGGAGCCTGCTTTGGATTCTGGGTCTCCCTCTCTCTCTGCCCCTCCCTCATGCTCTCTCCTTCTCAAAAATAAATAAACATTAAAGAAAATTAAAAACAAAAGAAGGGTGAAAGGGAGTACAAAAGTAGCTAGGATTATATGACTTTTGCAAACATGTATTTGTTATGCTGCAAATGTGTTTATGTGGATGACTATATGAATGAATCTTACTCAACAATTACCTTCAAAATTGGAAGCATTTCTAAAAAATAAGAGTAATGCACATCATGAATGTTCAAGTAAAATGAGGTTTCTTCATAATGATTATAAATGCAGTAGAAATAACAAGTAAATAGTTATTCTTGGTAGATCTTTACACATTTTAGTTTTGGTTGTATTACTCTCTAATACTATGACATGGAAATTTTTCTGAAGAATAGAATTTTGAATATGACTTACGGATCACGTTTTTCAGAGGATTGATTGCAATCTCCTTACATTTTATGGTTGACAAATTTAGAATCGTTGATAGCTTCAATTGACTTCGCTGTAGACTACTTCTCTGTAGTACTGTTTTTAGTTGAGAAAACACTTCAGGTATTGAGGTATCTGGTAAGCTCTGAGTAAATTCTTCTAGATGGAAGTTTTTTTGTTTTTTGTTTTTTTTAAGTTTGATAAATGCTGCCAAATCATCCTTACAGGCGTCTCTGTAGGTTTACAGAGAGCATCGTCAACACAGTACGTGAGTAAACTTTTTGATCTTTGCTAATCTGTTAGGTTGAAGAAAAGGGATCTTAATGTAGTTTTACTTTGCATTTCTTCTATTAATGAAGAACCTTAACTTCATTTCATATATTTAAGGGAAACATATATCTCCATTTCTGTGATCATTCTGTTCATATCTTCTAATTCTTTTTAAAATCAGGTTGTTAGACTTTTTCTTAGCATGGAAAATATTCTTAATTCCATTTTCAATATGCAAATATATAAATATTTTATGTCAGATATTTTCATATGTACTGTCTTTTTGCCTCCATTTCTTCAAACATTTTTTACAAAACCTATCAATAAATTATCTGCAACATTTGAGGGCTATCTACAGTTCCTTTCCAGGACAGACTATAAGTCTACTAAAAAAACAAAAACAAAATAAAATCCAAAGGATCTCAATTAGAAGATTTTCCCCAGAGGTAAGGGTATTCCAAAGTATGACTATAGATTTTCAAAATTAAATATTTTATACTTTTCATGTCCTATCATTTAGTTTGTTTATTTTTTCTTTTGCTTTTGTGGGATTACATCTTGTCATCTTTCTGGTTTCGAGATTTTTTTTTCCCAATAATTACAATTTGCTACGCATTCCAAAAGCTGAAGTTTGGTGTTGCATCAGCTGAACATTTTGATTAAAGATTTGCACCTCTTTCAAACAAAACACAAGTCAATTTAGAGGACTGCTATACAATGCCATTGTTGGATGGCTGGATCGATCTACAAAGAGTTCTTTAAAAATGAAAACATTTCTAACTTCGGATGATGACAGACAGCAAAGAGAAAAGCATTCCCTGCCATACTAAAACATCTTTTAAGTAAATTCAACAGACCTTTGACACAAAAGGTTATAATTTAGCTGGCTTTGAATTCAGCTTCTATTTTGACCGTGTTTGGACACACTCATCCGTAATATGTGCGCGACAACCAATTCCAACTAGGGTTCTGCTGCACAGGTTTCTCGATTTAGTTAAAAAATTGCTTTTTATCATGATATTGGGCTCCACCAAAGTTTACAACATATTATCACTATAACTGCAAGTAACTTTGTCTCTAAGGTTGGGCGTTTCATCCACATTTATAATAGCATTGGCCATGATGGTAAGTTATTTTACCAAAGCAGAATGAACTTCTCAAAGTTTTACTTTGATTTCGTGAATGGGATTTGAAAGACAGTATTGAAATAAACTGATTTTCTATTTGAAGAATCTCATGACACTAATGTAAAACTGACATCATCTGTCAGTGACATTCCCCAGGTAATGGAACCAGGATTTTTAATAGCCATCATTCCACTTTCACACATAGACAAGTAAAACTTGGAATCAAGAGTGAAATTAATTTAGAAAAATACACATTTGATCCAAATGAAAAGTCATGCTTTCCAGTGTTGTAAATGAACTTGCTACAGCTCTACTTGTGTAGACAAGCTGACATTTTTTTTTTTTTTTTTTTTGAAGTAGATGTCGATGCTCCTTCAGGATATTTTCATCTTCAGGACACTTGTGTCTTCTCCCATCCAAGTACTAACCAGGCCCGACCCTGCTTAGCTTCCGAGATCAGACGAGATCGGGCGCGTTCAGGGTGGCATGGCCGTAGACAGGACACTTGTGTCTTCTAATGATACCAGGTAGATGACAAAAACAAACCAAAATTCTGTGCAGTGTCCCTTTTCATCACCAAGTTTATTAAGAATGGAAATTCATTGTTCACTATTTCACTAAATGGGCACTTTTTTTGAGGTCCTAAAAGTCCAGTAAGACAAAGCCTCACTAAACGATAAAATAAATACATGATTGGAGATTTATATCATCCAATAAACAATAAAAGCCGCTGGACAAATGTATTCAGACTATTCTCTCTACGATCTACGGTGGGACTATCAAGTCTATATTTCCTACGCATGTTTCACAAATTCCCAACCTCAATGATTCCCTCTGACCCACTGACTGGGAGTAGCCTCATAGTTTCATACAATTCACAGGCCGTGGCACCGGGCATTCTTTGGTCAGAGCACCAATGGCCACTAGCACACTGAGTGGCCAGCAGCCGCAACAACACTGACCACTTCTCCCCCTGGGGCCAGACCGCAGGTAGCTGTCCCTAGCTACCTCACCGGAACCCACTTCTTGTTAACAGTGAGTGCATGCTGTCCTTGGAGGGAAGGTGTCCGTAGCGTACCTCTGGACAGGGAAAGGAAAAGTAGGTTAGGTTATCACCTGTCATCTTTCAGATTTCACGACATGTTCATGAGAATTCTGGATGGTACATCGGAACTACACACTGTTAGACAAGACCCTGGCAGAAGCTAGAGGTACAAAATAGAAATGACCAAGCTCATCTTAGTTGATCGTAATGCATTGCTAAAAAATGAAAGGTCCGGGATCCCTGGGAGACTGTGCAGGGTCTGGGATGATATAAACTGGGAGTGTTGTAGCCAAACTACGACACGTGATCACCCGAATGGTAGGGATTGTTTTCAACGGAAGAAGTTTAACAATTATTCATTGTTGGAGACTAAGTAAAGGGTGAGAAATTTAAAGATTCATTTTGTCTACCCAAATGAATAATTAGCAGCAAAGGGCAAATATTAGACTAGTTATAGTTGAATTCAGTGGTTCTCAGATTCTTTGTGTGGTAAACATATAGGTTTGAATACTAAACTAGTGAGCAATAATTATGAAGCAAGGATTGCTACGAGACAGCAGGGTCTCCTGGAGTCTATCAAGTCATTCACAGTTACAGCCCTATTCACTTGGTTGCCCTTCAGCTCTGTGTTACTTTTTGAGCCCAGTTGTTTATTGCTTTGGCTATACTTGTGCTCTCTGAAATACCCAGAAGGCAATGTTCTCGCGCTTTCCTGTAAATAGGCAGTGTTCCTTTGGTGCCTGTGCGATATGAGCTGGGGCTCTCCACTCACCCGTTGGTCTCCTGAGTTGATCTTACCTCTTGCTGCACTTACGCCAAGGCTCCATCTGACATGCGTTGTCATAACATCACGTATACCCATTGTAGCAAAAGCAATTTTTACGACAAAATGATTTTTTATGAACTCACCGGTATACAGTGAGAAGAACCTATAATTTAGTCTCAGTTGATTGCAGCAATCCCAATCCTCATTCTCTTGCCTCTGTGGTCCCATCCGAAGCAAATTTACATAATCGGCATGGGACTTTTACACATCCAGAGGGAATTTATCCTTTCTCAGATGGCCACTTAACCGGCAGGGGTAAGGTAAAAGGGAATTTAAAACTGGTATGATGATAGTTAGCCCAATAAAGACTTGCCTGATTCCTGGTACTTTGTAATCTCAGAATTTATTCTGCTTGTATTATTGTAGTAGCAGATTGGGGGGGAGAGTTCTTCTTACCCTTAGCTTTTATAAGTGCTGTACCAAAGTCTTACAAAAGTGAGTATGTAAATTCTTCATTCAACTTCCAACCTTTGTTTACTAAGTCACATCAAACTTGCGTACAACCAGGGGCAACCAATACGTTGTTACACTTCTGTTACCTCATTCATTTATTCATTTACCATTCAACATTCAGTACATATTTTTTGAATATTTATTTCTTTTGAGAGGAAGAGAGAACAAGTAGGGGAGGGGCAGAGAGAAAGGAAAAGAGAGAATCCCAAGCAGGCTCTGCATTATGAGCTTGGTGCCCAGTGCAGGGCTTGATCTCTTGAACCGTGAGACCATGACCTGAGCTGAAAATCAAGAGTCAGATGCTTAACCGACTGAGCCACCCAGGCGCCCCAACATTCAGTTCCTATTAACTGCACAGCTAACACTTGCCCGTGTACAGTGAAGGTGCTACAAATATAAATAAAACACAACCCCTGACCTCCGGGATTCTAGAAGGCTGGTAGGTACAGGAAGGGAAGCAAACCTTTTATAGAGTATGCTCATCGTCATAATCATGGAGCATATAAACTATAATGGACAAACGGAGGAAAATGTCTAGATCTGTGGGGAAGTTTCCATGAGTTCTTCAAAGAGTGAACAGATGCCTGAGTTGAAAATTTTGCCACACTAGGTGGATTGGGAGTGGTGGATGGAAGGATATTCCAAGCACAGTCAATAGTCACACATGAAGCTATTTATCTAAGCAGCGAGAGCCACTGCTGAGACTCTGACATGCTGTTTCCTCTATTTGGGACACTCATCTCCCCGCACCCTATCCCTTGACCTTGACCTGGCTAGTTCAATCTCATTTCTCAGGTGACTCCTTCCAGTAGTCCTTCCGTGACATACAAAGTCTGGTTTTAGTGCCTTTTTTAAAAAATGTGCTTCCATAGTGTCCTGAACTTCTTCTAACTGTAAAAAATAAATTCAAATTTCAAGTTTCAAAAGCTAGCTCCACCCATAAATTCTCAGTTCCTTGAAGGCAGGGACTGGAAGACCATGATGTTCATGGATTGCCCTAGTACGTGGCACAGCTTGTGGTATATAAAAAGTTCTCAGGATTTTGAAAAAAAAAGAAAAAATAAACTATCAAGTCAGGCCACGTAAATTGAGAGGTAATTTTCTCCAAAAGCTGATCAGGGTTCTGTTAGAACCCTGATCAGCCACTGTTTTAATTTTTTTTTAATAGCTCTCCTTTCTCATAAAACTTGGTGTGTGTTCTCCAAAGGACACTTCCGAGTATTTTTCTAATCATGCTTGAGACGGCAAACAGAGACCTTTCCCCTCATAAGATTGCATCAAAATTATAGCTTGACAGTCCACAAAACAATGAACACCTGATAGCAAAAGTAAGGGGAGGTAGATTCACTAGCTGAGAGATTGCGGCCCATCAGACGGGATGGATGGATGAATACTGACAGATGGAACAGTAAGGGGAGTTGTTCAGACTTGATCACTTACTAGATGAAGCTATGGTGTAAGTAAGATTGGCCCGCCGATTAGAACCTAGGCATGCTTGCAGCTTGGTGTTGGTAAGTAAGGAGGGTAGAGGGGGGCCGAATAGTTGCAGACAGGTAGATTCATCCAAGATGTACCTGTGGAAAGCTATGCCAGGTGCATTCCCCTTCCCCTGTCCTTTCCTGTTCACAGAGTGGCAGGCAAATTGGTATTACTCTCTAGGGAAACATCTAGATGCGCTTCTGTGAAGACTGAACTTTCTGGGGCAATCTACTGTTGTTGGTTGAGAGTAGAGGCCCAGAGTAAAGGTTTTCTTACACTGACGCCTGCAGGGAGCACGGTCTAAGGGGTTGCAGACGCTCCCATTCTCATTCCTCATAACCTGGAGGGAAATTGCTGGAGGAGGAGCCCACCCATGTACAAAGACATCTGCCTTCCCATCAAGAAAGAAGCCTGTTGGGAGAATATAGCTAAAAACTCACAGTAAATGCAATCCACTCCATCCCCTTAAAATAATCAGCCTACTCCTCAATTTCTCCATATAAGAAACACAGAGGGGTCACCGGAAAAGAAGGGAACAAGAGCATGAATGAGAATGGCCAAGATAATAAAGAACAGCTGATCCGGAAGGAAAGAGTGATTACTCATGGACAAAAAGAGGAAAGTGTGCTCTGTGAAAGGCAAAATTAGGGGATATGATTGATATCCTGGAAATAAGAACTATGACTGCTATGACCAAGACTAGTAGTGATCATCAACTGAGCACTTTGTGTTCCTCCTTCCAAAATATATAGTTATTGTGGGAAGCAGTCGTTGAACCCGGAACTAGGTTTTACAGCGCCATCCCCACCAATCCCCAAATTGCATCTAGGTGAGACCAAATGACAGTTTTCACCAATGGAATGTGAGCAGAGGTGCTGTGTGTCATTTGCATGTCAAAGTTGTTGAGAACCAACTTTGCTTCCTTTCCTCCTTCTGTAATCAGGGGATTGTGAGGCCTTGGGTGAAAGAAGGGCCTGAGTATGGAAGGATTCAGGATCCTTGAATCTTCCTATGGGGAGGAGTTGCCTGATGAACAGGGACACCTGTGTTTAAAGAGCTCCTGGGGCATGAAGTAAATTGTGGACTGACATTCAAATTTTGGGGGTTATTTATTACAAGAGCAGATAAAGTTGTCCCAACTAATACAACTGATAAGATTTAATTTAAAAAAATCAGTAGATAAGATGATGAGTTGAAGAAATCTCCTAGAATCTAGAACAATTAGGGAAAGAAAAAGAAAACTTGAAAAGATACAGGAGACATGAGGAATTGATCCGGAAGCTCTAAGCACTAAAATGAGTTTTTAGGAAGAGATAATATAGAAAATTGAAGAGAGAAAATGATCAAAGATGTACTAGAAAAAAAGTTCACAGAGCTAAAGCCTGAGTTTTCAGACTGAAAGGGATCAATGAGGTCTGGCTAAGCCCTAACATAAGATATGTACATGCAAAATTTCAGAAGATTAAGGTTGAAAGGAAGACCTTAAAGTCAATGCATGAAGAAACATTATACATAAGAGAAAAGAATTAGACTGGCTTAGGGTTTCTCAGCAGCATCCTTGTATGCTAACAGGCAATAGAGAAAGACTTCAATATTTTGAGGAAGAACATTTTCAACCTAGGTTTCAATCTAGACCTAGTCAATTCTTAATCACTTGGGAGGGTAAAACCAGGATCTGTCTAGACATTCAAGACCTTAGAAAATCTACCTCTTATGTACCCTCCCTATTTATTCCAACAAAGTGAGAGAAGTATCAGGAAGGAGGCAATGTGGGGTTCAGGAAACAGTGGGTGTGACTGAGCTAAGAAAATCACAGAGAATCTAAAGATCTGAGCAAGGGGTCTTCTTATTAGCAGAGATGGTTAATGAGTGTATTGTTAAGATGGTTGAACTAGGATTTTCTGTCATTTGTATCTCCAAGTATCTAATTATGTATGGAGGGATTCTCTAGAAATCAGAAATCATTGCGCTAAGGTAGGTCTGACCACCACAGCTCTTTCTTACCTCAGGCTGACCAGTTCTAGACTGTTTGGTCCACACCTTCTAGAATTTGGGACCAGATATTTTCCACTATGTCTTTTTTGGTATCCTTACTTTCCTGTTTCCTGGGCTCAAATCTCACTCCCATAGTCCCTAACATTTCTCCCACGAAGCTTAGGAGTCTTCATGCCAAAAGTCCCAGGGAACTGTGCCATTTCCCAGACTTTGTCAGGTAGGTGTGCAGATTAGACTCCTAGATTGGCCCCTACTCTGTGTTTTCTAGAGCTTGCAAAGCATGGGCCTCTCAATTCTCCAGGATAAAAATGGTTCTGTGGACAATGCTTCTTCCTAGTCTCTCTTGGAGAGTCAGTCATACAGTGCATTAGCATATTAACAACTCAGAACTCTGCAGTAAAGAAACCTGATTAACTTTGTTTCACCCAGTGTCTCCTAAACATAATTGACCACAGAACCCTGCCTCACCTTTTTTTTTTTCTATTAACGTACTTCAACATCCCAAGGGGCTAGGTTTTCTTTGAACACATTTGGACCAATGTTGTTCCAGCAACGAAGCCAATCGGTAGAGTGGTATGCGTACCCGTTGTGTGTTTCCTCTGTGGTATGATTTTAGATTATAAAGTACTACATGTCTCAGTCCACTCCGTTCTGGATTGTACTTGGAAGAGGCAGCCATTCTGTCAGTCCTTGATCCAAGATTCCGTGCACCAAGACCTGGTGTTATTTCTACAGCCAAGCAAAGGGAAGGCTGGGGACACATTCTGAGTTCTGGGGCTCTTGAATACCATACCTGATGATGTATAAAGATGACATAAACTCATGTCAAGCAACTTCAAAAAGATAGAGTGGAAATTACATATACATGCCATGAGAGAAAAATCAATGGGGTGACCAGAACAATATATATGCAGAAGCTGAATAAATATTTTTGATGGTGACATGATGATGATTCCAAATAAAGAAGCTCGGATGCACAGGATCCCAAGGGGGTGGAGTAGGGCAGGGGCACCGAGACTCTGACAATGAGATAATTGACTGTGAGCTTGCTCTTGTGATAGAATGGGCGCGCCAGTCCTTGCCTTCTGGCGGCTCTCACGTGAGCGGTTCTGCTGCTCCCTCGGGTCTGCAGAAGGAGTGGGAGGGCGATGTGTAGAACATCTGCTTAATGGAGGAGATGGGACGCTCTGGCTTTGCTCATTCCTTTGAAGTGATATTTTAAAAGGGAAGTTAAATTAATTAAATGCAATGGGACTTTGCTGCTTTCCTTTCAAATCAGGTATTTACCGCTGTAGCATTCACCGGCCACTAAATATTTACCACTTGGCTATTCATGTGTACATGAAAGGCAGCGTGCGTGGTGGTTCTAACAGAGACGGACTTGTGTTTGAATCTTGTTCCACCAATCGCTTGCTGTAATTAAGCTAGTAATTGACTAGTCAGGTACCTTTTTGAGCCTTAGTGTGCTTGGTTATGACATGGGGCTCACATCCTCCCCACGGTGCCAGGATGAGGATTAAATAAAACAATGCATGTAAAGCACTTAGTGCACTACCAGGCACATAGTCAGTACTCAGGAAAGAGTTGCTTCTTGTCAGCGGTTCGTGTACCGTCTCCCAACAGAACTGGTCTTTGAGGGTATGGTGTCTCATCTTTAATCGTTGTATCCTAGGGCTTGGAGCCTTGAACATCGCACGTAGCAATTAATCGTTAGCTGATAGTCCAAGATTATGCTGGCCTAGCTTCAGGGACAATATGGGCAATTACCCACTTAACCTGGAAAATCCAGTCCCCCAAACAGAATTTTTGTTACGGTCTAATTTGGTTATCTGCCTAATTAGCCCTTAAATAATGGCCACATCTATCATTCTTGAGGACTGGTATTGGTGCTTCTGCCCCCATCCCCCAAAAGCAGATCCATTTGCCTTAATTCAGTAATCTAGAATCTGCTTTTCTATCCTGTACTTACATAGGCCTGGGGAGGGTGGGTAAGAACCACGTTCCCCTTGAGGGGGCAGAGTTCTCCAAGTTGCCTGCCATCTTTACTGAATTGCGGGGAATACTTCCAGTTCCTCACCTCACTCTGTCCCTATGGGCCACCCCGGGCTGGCTGGAATGTATTAATGAAGAGCTGAGAAGTCAGGCCATCACCTCACAGTCACACGTATCTACAAAACAGGCGACACGTAGGAAAACACATCTGGATGATGGACTGCAGTTTCCGCTTTCCAGCTGGACTTTTACACGTCGCATAGAATGGGGGCTCTCGGGACTTGCAAAGCAGCGGTCCATGGGGCTGCTGATATGCCCAGCCCCCCAGGGGAGAGGCAGGGGAGGTGAATGGCAGGAAGGGAGCCTTCCTGGGGGGCCTCTGGACTCCTCTGCCTGCCAATCCCAGCAGCGATGTGGCATCAGCCTACCTCACCCAGCGAGGCTTAATGGCCGCGCTCTGACTTAAAAACACAGTCCCAGGGAAAGCATTAACATTCTGAGCTCAGCTGTGTCAACCCGGTTGCCATGGCAATGCCAGGAAATATATTTTGTGTCCGGTGGTTATTTCTCCACACTAATGAAATGGACATTTTTCTTCAGTGAATTGAATCAAAACTAATTGAGTAGTAATCAGTACAGACCCCGAAGTTCAGGGAAATGTAGTCTGACTAGTGCTTTGTAGAAAGGCAGAAACCATTAACTATCTTCAAATGAGATTTTTTTAATTAGTGGAATCTTAGCAACCTATTACAGGAGGGTGTGAGTGTTATCACACAAAAAGCTCCTCATTTGTTTAGTGCTGGGAGGGGAAATTTATTTTCAATTAATTCAAGTGCTGATAGGGTTCTATGGTTTGGGTGCCTTCTCTTCTCCCCCAATAAATATCCTAAACTGATGTGTTCTTTAGATGGACATATATATATATATATATATATATATATACACACACACACACACATACACTTTATATATATATTATATATATAAATATATATAATATATATTAAAGTCCATCTAAAGTCTATACTTTAATATATATATGTACACACACACACACACGCATATATATATATAATTCATATTTTGGATTCTCAGGTGTTTTCAGAGAAGGGTGTTTTTTGCTAAGACCAACTGTTCCTGAAGCCCATTGAATAGTGAAGATAAAAAGGCGATTTCTTTTTGCTTGTTTGTTTTTGATATATCTCAGAGCTAAATCTGTTCAACTGCAAATTGCACTGTGATGTAACACGCCACACAGAGAGATGGCTGAGAGCCACAGGGTCATGATCTTTGTCCTTGCATATATCTACAGATAATTTTTTGATTAATCTAATAGTTCTTTTTGCTTCAGTTTGGACTGTGGATATAAAGGAAAATACAAGCACAAATGAATCTCTGACGCAGTAATACCCCCTTCTGAGAACATAATATTGTGTATTATTACAAGTAGGTCTTTATCTCCTTTGAATATGGGTCTAGCTCACGGCAAAGAGACATTTGGTTATGTGCAAATGAGTGTCCCCTTCCCTTCGCCGCAATAAACTAGAAAGTTGTCTCTAAATGTGTAAGACAGCTGGCTTGTCAGGTTTGGTCCCATGGTGGGCTAGGGATGGCTAAATGCATTCCCAATTTTAGACGTCTGGATTCTCTTTATGTGCAGAATCTGCTGAGATGCGTCTGAGCTCCCTTTGCCCTAGGAAACTTCTTATGTCCCGTGGCCTTGGGGAACAGGGGTCCCAATCCTTCTTTCCCTCCGTTAAGGTGATCGATCAGCAGCGGGGCATGATTGATTCCAGTAAGGCTGCCTTCTTGAGGTCGGTACCAGAGCCAGCTTAAGGCAGATGGGGTTTGAGGAAATGCACCCCAACATTTGGTAAATGGACAAACAGATGAGTTATTTCCCTGGGACTCGGCGTCTAATGCTTCCACCCAGCACTAAATTCACATTAAACATTGATTGCCCTATAATTTTTAAGAACAGCCGGACTTGCTGGCACACATTAGCGTTTCCTTGAGGTGAGCTAAAGCTGCCTGGAGTCAGTCTCTCAGCCAGTTGGTGGGATGAGGTGCGGAGGAAGGAGCAGCTAAGGGGAGGGAACAGAGACTCGGCTTTTCCACGCACCTTCCGCTTTCATAGCCTGGGGGTCTAAAGAGGGAGAAGCTGCCTTTCTGTCACCATAGCAACTTCAGTGCGTCACCCTGGGATCAGGGGTTTGAAAAGCAAGGAACTGCCAAGCTTGGAGGAGTTAGGGGTGGTAGAAAGAGGATGGGTTTTTGCTAGAAACAAACACAATAAGGTGGCAGGGCAATAGAGGAGAGTGGATTTATGGTTTATGACATTCCTAAAATATCTTTATTTAATAATGAAAACTTCATTATCCGGGCTTGGGTGGAAGTGTTGCTATGGGCCCTCTGAGGATCCCAGCAAAGATCTTTCATCTTGACAGAAGTTCTAAATTACAACATTAGTGTTCTAACCGAGAGGCTGTTATTGCCTATTTGGTCTGTCCAGGGAAATGAGACACACGTTGCTGGAGAGTGGGTTATTGAAATCTAATAGCTTCGAATATTAAAAATGGGGGCTGGGTTGGGGGGAGGTCTCTCTCTCTCTCTCTCTCCCCCCATGAGCTGGGGATAAATTAAGTGATAAACCTGGGATGTTTACCAAAGTTTCATTATTTTTCAGGGAAAAAAAAAAGTAATTTATCTTTATTACGGCCAAAGCCATTATTACGTTTCACGTCATTAAGAAACCAACGTAAGGAGACCCCTAAAGCTAATTTTCACACTAACTATATGAACCTATTACGCCTTTATTTTCGGCCCTGGTATTTCTACCTCCTTTTCAGCCGCGCAGCCTGACCTCCAAAAAGTGTTTGGTCTTTGGATGTTTCAAAGACAATTAGGTCTAACTGGCTCCCGGTGTTTGACTAATGGTCAGAACGGATAGCTCTCCAGATCACAGTTCAATTTCCACTCCTTCTGGCGGGGCTGGAAAATGGCCTGGCTGGGCCAGGAGAATCAGAAGAGGCCCACGTGGGTGAGCCGAGGGCTCTCTGCCCTTCTTTCCTTTGCCCCCTCCCTTCTCCCCTCGTATCTCCCCATCCCCCGGACACAAATATATTCACCTTCATTTTCTGTCTCCAAAGCCCGTCTCCCAAAAGGGAGGGCAGCTGCCTCTGTTACAATAATAACAATCCAAGAGCGGGCTTGCTACGTGCTAGGCACTTTGTTTAGTGCTTTCAATGTTTTATCTCCTTTAAGCCTTGCACCTACTTCTGAGATGTAACTTAGAACTCAGCTTCCAAGTGAGGAAGCTGGAGTCAGAGAAATCAGGCAACTGAGCGAAGACCACAGAGTTAATACCTTGCAGCACTGGGCCTTGAATTCAAGCCTTTTCACTCAAAGCCCAGACATGCTGCTCCTCACGCCTATACTGTATTGCCTCCCAAGTATGGCGGTGCTGAAAATTTTCTCCTGCCATATCACCCCTGTATCCCACCCCCATTCCATTAAGGCTTTCCTGAAGAGGAACCCAATATTAAACTTTCCTTTGCTTTAAGAAGGAGGTTGGATGTCCCTTTGAAAAATAGAAATGTATTCCTGGGGATAGGGTGGCAAGATTGCTGCCTAACTTTGGTCAGCAATGATGTGTCATTTATTGAGGGGGTTGGGGTATCATACTACACAATAATTTAGTTCTTCTGGAAATACCAAGTGAGATACGGCATTGAAAATGTCTTTTCGAGCCACGTGCCAGACAGGGCCATATCCTTACACGTGAGTTAGTATTATGATTATCCAGAAGGGTGTTCACCAATCAGCATGTGACTACAGAAAACTTCACTCATTGGCAGAGAGCAGGGTCCTGAGGGGTTACAAAGTAGATCGGTCAGCGTGGCTGGAGAGAGAGAGGAAGAAAGGCCCTCTGCTCAGGGCACTGCTGGGAAGTAGGCTGGAGAGAGGCCCTGCAGAGGGCACCCTGGGCAAACAAAGAAAGGGCACTAGGTGTGTGTGTGTGTGTGGGGGGGTGCGTGCGGGGGTACACAGACATGTGTGCAGGATGGGCATACATTGTGGAGAAAAAGGGAATAGAGAGGCTAAGCTGAGGAAAGGAGGTGGCCTCTGACAAAAGGCAAAGCCAACACTGAGAACCAAACTTTTCCTTTCTCATTCTTTATCCTTTTTCAGGGAAGGGCTTGTGTATCTAATTCAGTGGTTTCCAAACCTGATTGCGGTTTAGAAAGAAGACTTAAGGACCTTCCCAGGCACTACTCAAGACTCCGAGTAAGTAAGCCTGTGGTAGGGCCTGGGGATTCGTACTTTTTAAACACCTTTCTGGGTGACATCTACGGCGTGCTCAGCCTCGGGGCCTGTGCGAACACGCGGCCCACACGGCTTTTCCATTACACGCCCTGCTTTCCCCTCTTCCCTATGAGACTGCACCTGCTTAACGCCTCCTCACCAGAGCTCCTGGGTTGGCATCCCCTCCTCAGCGTGCCTTCCCTGACCTTGTCTGCTCCTTTGTTACACAACCCAGAGAGCTGAGTTCTCTTCCTTCAGAGTGCTTCTCTCAATTCGTAATTATATTCTTAGAAGGCGAGATTCCATAAACATGAAGCAAAGACTATATTTGTTTTATGGAACACCAGTGCCTCTCTAGTACCTAAAACAGACCGGAACATGGTCTGGTGATTAACAATGTATGTACTTTTTATTGTTTGTCTTGGCCTGGGTTCCCTAGACATTAGGGACGACTGAGGAACTTAATAGCTCTTTATTAGGGAGTGCATTCCAGTGGAAAGAACTGTTAGGATATAAGAAAGCTAAGACAGTAAAAGGGAAGAGCAAGCACAAGGGAAGCATTGCTGAGCCAGCAACAGCTTTATAACCAGTGCAACGGATGGTCTTCGGCTAGGCTTCCTGAAAGGCCTAGAGAATTAACTATCTCTCTAGGTGGAGGAGAGTAGGGGACTTGTTGGCCTCCCATTGGTCAAAAGTCAACTTGCGAAGCCTGAACTTCCCTGCACTTCTTGGTGGCGTCTTGGCTGCGGGTCGAGGGCACAGGTCCAGGCAGTCAGCACGAGAGGCAGTCCTCCCTCTTTTCTCTCCACTTCATCCTTTTCTCTTCGTCTTCCTAGAACTTTGCCAGTGTCGGTCTTTTGGTCCCTTTCTTGCATTCTCTGCCTGTCAGCCAAGACCCTCCATCATAGACCCACACTGTCCATTCGACTTGATTTTCAAGGACGTCCTTTGTAACGGGCTGGCTTCTCTGTACCACACACATGCTTTTGGTCACTCTACACTTCATGTCCTTTTTAAAAATGCCATTTCTGGGGCGCCTGGGTGGCTCAGTCGGTTGAGCGTCCGACTTCAGCTCAGGTCACGATCTCGCGGTCCGTGAGTTCGAGCCCCGCGTCGGGCTCTGGGCTGATGGCTCAGAGCCTGGAGCCTGCTTCCGATTCTGTATCTCCTTCTCTCTCTGCCCCTCCCCCCTTCATGCTCTGTCTCTCTCTGTCTCAAAAATAAATAAAAAATGTTAAAAAAAATTAAAAAAAAAATAAAAATAAAAATAAATAAAAAAAAAGAATGCCATTTCTTATCCAGAAGGCAGACGGCTTTCTCTTGATCTCCACATGTACGGATCCTTTGTATCTTTCAGCGTACATCTCAAGTTTCACATTCACCGGACATCTTCCTGTTATGTGTTGAATTGTACCCCTCTAAAAGATGTTCAAGTCCTCACCCCTGATACGTGTAGATATGATCTTATTTGGAAATGGTTCTTTGCAGAGGATCAAGTCGAGAGGAGATCATTAGAGCGGACCCTAATCCAGTAAGACACCTGTTCTCGTGAGAAGAGGAAATTGGGAGACAGATGTGCCCACGAGGAGAATGCCACGTGAACATGAAAGCAGGGATTAGGGCGATGTGTCTCTAAGCCAAGTAGTGTCAAAGACGCCAGCAAGCCCCCAGAAGCTAGGGGAGATGGAACAGATTCTCCTCACGGAGAACCTGCCAACACCTAGATTTGGGACTTTTAACTTCTGGAACTGTGAGACAATAAATTTCTGTTATTGAAGCCCCTAATTTCTGCTACTTTGTTAGAACAGCCCTAACAAACTAAGGCATTTTCTTAGGGTTCTCTAGCTATTACTGCCTTTCTCATTCAACATTTCTAAAGCATCCAGCCTTTACCTCACAATTTAACTTTTTAAAAAATATTTATTTATTTTTGAGAGAGAGAGAGAGAGAGAGAGAGAGAGAGAGAGAGAACACAGTGGGGGAGGGGCAGAGAGAGAGAGAGGGAGACACAGAATCTGAAGCAGGCTCCAGGCTCTGAGCTGTCAGCACAGAGCCTGATGCGGGGGCTCAAACCCATGAACCGTGAGATCATGCCCTGAGCCGAAGTTGGATGCTTAACTGACTGAGCCACCCAGGCGCCCCTCGTCTTAGCATTTAAATGTATCCTTGCTTGTATTGTGAACAGTGATTATGTGCATCGTATGTCTTGTTTCCCAGTTAAGCAGCAAGATCTTCAAAGCTACAGACCATGGCTGATACATAGTTCCTAATCCAGAACTAACACGTAGTAGTTGCTCAGTAAATGTCTCTTCCTCCGTCAGGCTGGGCCGTATGAGATTTAGGTTTGTCTGGTAATACGCAGTTCATCCTTATCTTTAGTGACAGTATGTGAGGCCAGTGGATAAGTGTTACTTGGGAAGTCATGTTGCAAGTACTAACAGCCAGGTCCAAGCTGAGCTGCCTTCTTGGCTAACGACTTCAAACGGGAGCCAAGGTATTTAGTTCAGTTGGTGCCAAGAGGCCACAGATACAGGTGGCTGCCTCCTGTTCTCCCAGATGAATACCTAAGGCTGAATGCAGGTTCCCTTGGCAGCTATTTGATTTATTCCCAAGCCATCTGCAAGGCAATGCCAGGCATGTTTCAAAGGGACAGGAAAAGGATGAGTAATAAATATTGTTGTGTTGCCCATTCTTCTCATCTAGAGGGCACCAAGGCTTGCCTCATGAATGAGGTAGGTAGGCTGGGTTGACCCAACATTCCTGGTCCTGGATTAACACTATTCACAAGAAGCGTGTTGGGTTCTAGCCAGCCAAGAAGTACCTGTATTTTAACCCTGAAATTCTCACATCTCCGGATTCTGGAAAGACCTCAGAGGGATCAAAAATCTACTGGTAGACCATCTAAGACCTGATTTCCTAGAGCTAGAGACCTAATATGTCTTTCAACATATTTTACATCAGGAGACCTGGCCAAGGAATATGTGTCTACACTTAGGGATGGCCTCTTTTCTTGATGGCTTTTCATAACTAGGTTTGTCATTTGAGTACACAGATTATTAAGCAGGACATGGCAGCTACTGTCCATTTGCTAACATTTTCCCAAGCTGGTTCAGACAGTGGCCCACTTCCGATGGCAGTGTCTTACGTTGATGACCAGGCCAACTGGACCACTGTCCCCATTCAAAAGAGTCTGAGTGGAAGGCACCCCTGTGGCACTCCCACAACAGTGGCCTCTGCAGAGCAGGAGCTTTCTTTCAGGTCAGATCCTCCTTGCCTTTCATGTTCTCTCTCCAACCTGCCTCAAGAAAAACACTGCTTTTTCTTTTTTCACTTATGCCCCCTAAGCTCTGGTCCTGCCTGCTGAGGACCACGTAATGTGAATTTCAAGCTGTGTAGAGCTAGGCTTTCAACCCTGGCCAGCTCAGGTCATTGGGCATGGTGAACTTCTATGGTCCTGGGGAGAAGCACTAACCAGGCTGTTGAAAGTGATAAGGAGAACAATCATCATAACTGCCACTGCCCGAAACACAGAGCTTGTCACTGAAAACGACACCTGACTAGAGCTTACATTGAAGTGAGCCCTGAGCTTCTTCAGAGAGAAAAGAGGTGCCAGTCACATAAGAGACATGATCCCAACCATTGGGATCTTCGGGGATGTATGGATAATGCCTTCTTGTTCAAAACCATTTGGATAAAATAAAATATATCAACTTTTTGCAGGGAATTGAACTGATTTTTTAAGGGATCATCAAAAGTAGAAAGGTAGAGGGGCGCCTGGGTGGCTCAGTCGGTTAAGCATCCGACTTCAACTCAGGTCACGATCTCGTGGTCTGTGAGTTTGAGCCCCGCGTCGGGCTCTGGGCTGACGGCTCGGAGCCTGGAGCCTGCTTCGGATTCTGTGTCTCCCTCTTTCTCTCTGACCCTCCCCCGTTCATGCTGTCTCTCTCTGTCTCAAAAATAAATAAACATTAAAAAAACCCAACAAAACTATTAAAAAAAAAGTAGAAAGGTAGAGTGATAGGAAGGATTTTTTTCAAGATTGGAGAATGACTTCAGCTTGGGTTAAAGCTGTTTTGAAAGTAGGGACTCCTAACACTAAGTTGGATTCTCTAAGCATTTATAATGCAACCTAGTAAACCTTTGCAACTCATCGGCCCATGCTCCTCTTACCTGTTCTTATTGCATTTTCCTCTTTGAAAATAAGCCCATCTCTCCAATGAAGTGGAGAGTTGGGATGAGTCACTTTGAATGACAGGCATAGTAGAGCTATTTTTACTGTTTAGATGGATCCTGGAATAAATGAGTTTAGAAAGCTAAGAATCGTTTACTTTTTAGGGGGGTTAAATTTGGAGTAACATAGATGTGAACCTAAAAAGATAAATTTCTAAGTACACGGTTGATAAGATACGTTGGCTTTGGAGCTGAGTTCTTATCTCTCTTTCTAGATGGAATGCCAGTATGTTGAGCTATTAACACTGCCCTATGAAGGTTTTCATGATAGTTCAGTGAAATGAGAATATGACAACCAGGGTTGGCACTGACACAAGCCTGGAATGAAGAGCCTCCTCAAATTTTGCATCCAAGCACCTCTTTTACTCAGTCCTGTTAAAAATACCCAGCCTGAGGTTTGGCACAGAACTAGATAATCAGAGTCCCAACTTCCTCGATCTTAGTTGATGGAATTGTTCAGACGACTTATACCCTACCCTCTTATGTTCCACCCTGGGCCCATCAGTGTTTCCCATTCTCCTTCTCTAGGTGTCCAAGTCTGATGCATAACCAGGGTCCCAGCCAGCGTAAGTCTGCGTGTGGATGGAGAAAGCGAGATTTTGAGTCTTTGGGAAGAGTCCAAACAATGGCACAATTTTAAGGTGAACGCCGTCTATCTTGCCCCTCTGGCAGGATGAGGAACCAGGTGGCGGAGTTCATCTCTGGCACCAGTGGCAAAGGCAGTTTTAAAGGAAATGTTGAGAGTACGGTGTAGGTCCGTAAGAAGTCTTGGATGAGGGCAGGTAGACTTTTCATCTCCTTGGTTCCCATGAGAGTGAGCCTCTCCCCTGAATTGACTCAGAAGAGCCCAACGGCCTGTGTTTAAGTCTAGGCCTGCCCCCCGCTGTGTGACCTTGAACGTGTTGTATGACCTTTCTATGTCTCAACGTGCTCATCTGTGAGAGGGGGATAACGTGATATCAATTTCATAGAGGATGTGAGGAGTGCAGCATACATAGTAAGCTCTCAGTAAGTGTTGTTCGGTGACGTTATTATTATGTCAATGACCACATAGAAGAGGAGGGCTGTAACTCAGCCAGAGAAATGATCCTATACAGCAATCGACCGCTTTATGGACACTTGTTATGCGGAGGGGGATGATTTGGCTTCAGAAAAAACAAACAAACTGCGGCACAGGAGAATTTTAAACAACGCACCCTCCACTGCATTTAAAATATGACCCATTTCTCCAACCTAATTTACACCCTTTATTTAGAAACACACCTTTTGTTAGAACAGTGCACACCTGCGATGGGTATTAACAGCATCCACTGCAGAAACTCGAGTTAAGAAACAGGAAGAAACGAAATATTTGTGAATATTAATGAAATACCAATCATGCGCTAGGGAGACATACCTTATTTTATTAATTTTTCTAAAGAGTCATGCAAAGTGCCTCGTGTTTCTTTCGTAGATGTGAAAGAAGTAAAATTTTCCAAGGTCAGAGAGCTGGTAGATGTCAGAGCTGTTGATGCTCGTTCTATTGGACCACGGAACTCTTGACGAGAGCAATCGGTTTTTAAGGTTTATGTATTTATTGGGGCGCCTGGGTGGCTCAGTCACTTAAGCAGCCAGCTTCGGCTCAGGTCATGATCTCACGGTTCGTGGGTTCCAGCCCCGTGTCGGGCTCTGTGCTGACAGCTTGGAGCCTGGAGCCTGCTTGGGATTCTGTGTCTCCTTCTCTCTCTGCCCCTCCCCTGCTCGCGCTCTGTCTCACTCTGTCTCTCAAAAATAAATAAGTGTAATTAAAGTTTATTTATTTATTTTGAGAGAGAGATGGGGGTGGGGTGGGGAGAGAGAGAGAGACATCGCATGGGCATGCACGTGAGTGGGGGAGGAGCAGAGAGAGAGAGAGAAAGAGAGAGAGAGAGAGAGAGAGAGAGAGAGAGAGAGAGAGAGAGAGAATCCCAAGTAGGCTCCAAATTGTCAGCACAGAGCCCGACTTGGGGCTCAAACTCACAGACCATGAGATCATGACCTGAGCAGAAACCAAGAGCTGGACACTTAACTGACTGAGCCATCAAGGCAAACTGATGAGAGTAATCTTTATTCTTTTTCATAGTCTTTTCCTGTGTCCCCCTTGCCACCTCCTTCCCGTTCACCCTGTTGTCTTTGAACTCTCACCCAAGGACTCCCTATGCCTCTCAAAGGAGAAAAATTGAGCCTCATTGGCTCGGGAACACATTCATTTGGGGTGTGGGAGAACAGCATGATGGACAATAGGAAGCCACGATACAATGCTGTAGTGCAGCTTAATTGAATTAGCTCAAGATAATGGTATATCCTGAAACAGGAACGCATCCATTGATGCTGTTATTATTATCAAGGACACGAATGGCCCATTGAGGATTGATGAGAGAATAAACTGTCCATATGCTGTGAACCATAAGGAAACAATTGATAGGAAAAACCTTAGTGAGGAACTTCGGATGGGATTGATAATGCATCCTCCACGATAAAACACACACACACACACACACACACACACACACACGCATAGTAAAAGGGATGTATGCTTGGCATCTGGTTAATCAATGAACTGTGAAGGGACTGAGACAATAAAGTGAGCAGGTTCCACATTTATATTATAATATGATATGTTTATAGGATGGGAACACTCAAAAGTGATTCTGGCAGCAATGTATAGGATCTATTTTAATTGAGTTCATGTTCTGCAGCAGAAGCACAGACTTCATCCATCACTCAAAGAAGGGGGGTCACAGGAAGGGAAGATTTTGGCCTCGTCTGCCCCTAGAAGTGGCCTTGCGTTTTTACTAGACGTAACGTGTACAATGCATTATTTTAGCCGTTGACTATTTAGCCAGGCAAGTTGTTTAGGAAGACACAAGCCTTGGCTGCCCTGTCTATACCCAAAGGATGTTAAAATAAAATATGCATATCTTAATGCCTTCCTGAAGTCATAAGCATGTTCTGGTTCACCAGGGATCCATCTCTGCTGGTATGATCTATGGTGTTATGGACAGAGGGGAGGTAGCTGCAGCCAATTATACCCGTGGAGCAAATCCGGGGAAGAAAAGATGTATTACAGGCACAAGGAATGATTTGCTGCTGAAAAGGGCTCCATTAGCCCAGGAAAGAGGTTAGAGGGAAAAGGTTCACAGCATAAGGATGCAGATACGTGCCAGGGAATGTCATGAAGGGCTGCCAAGGGTGAGACAGAGGGGAACTCCCCACCTGGAAAATGTTCCTCCTGATGGCAATCTGTTCCAGGTGAAATCAAATGGTTTGCAAAAATGTGCTGGGAATCGCAAACGTTTTGTGGGTTGGGGACGCGAAATTACTCAGCGATCAGGCCTTATGCGTGTAGCCTGTGGATGGCTTATGAGTATTGATCTTGAATCTTGATAGGACCCACTGGGTTTGCGCTCAGGCCCACACATTCAAAACGGAGACATTCCCCCCAGCCCGTTCAAGTGAATGGAGCAAGATTCGCCCTCTGACAGTCGCTCTACCGTCAAGCTCTGACCAGTCTCCGAAAGTGCCCGGCCCCGGGCTTCTCTGGTATTCCACTCCAGGGGCTGGGATGAGGATGGGAGGTCTACCTCTCACTGAGTTGTGTATTTATGCCGAACGGTTTGGGGGCACCTACTCTGTGCCAGGCTCCGTGCTGACTTCTGGGAATAGAGTTCTGCTCACAGTGCTTATTTATAGCTAGGGGTAGAGAGAGTTGGATCAGTAATTATAGTGAAGTGTGATCAGTTCTCGGATAGAAGAAATACAAGTTTCCATGGGAGCAAAGAGAAGGGACGCCTCATCCGGACTCCAAGAGAGAGAAAGGCTTCCCAGGGCAACAGTGTTGAAGTTGGGAAAACAAAAACAAAAACAAAAAAAGGAACTATTTCACAAAACCGCTCACCATCCTTTGAAAGGGCAATGTCAGCTCTTCACCCCCACCCCTTCCCTTCACCTCATGCCCTCCAGCCCTGAGGAAATCCCTAGAGGTTCCCGAAAGGGCCACGCTGTCTCACGTCTTTGAGCCTTTCTACTCTGGTGTGAGCCTTTCTATTCTGGAGCCTTTTCACAAGTCAGTTCCTATCTATCCTTTGAAACTCTTTTCAGGGGCGCCTGGGTGGCTCAGCCGGTTAAGCGTCCGACTTCGGCTCAGGTCAGGATCTCGCGGTATGTGAGTTCGAGCCCCGCGTCGGGCTTTGTGCCGACCGCTCAGAGCCTGGAGCCTGTTTCAGATTCTGTGTCTCCCTCTCTCTCTGACCCTCTCCCGTTCATGCTCTGTCTCTCTCTGTCTCAAAAATAAATAAATTAAAAAAAAAAAAAAAGAAACTCTTTTCATCAGGTAGTCTACAAAAGCCAGCTTGCAGGGTAGTTATTGCTGTCACCCCGCGCATAGGAGTCGGTCTGATTCTGCCCCTGAGTTGTGAATTCTTGGACCAGTGACTCCACTTTGCTGAGCCCCGTGTTCTAATTTGCAAAATGGGAGTAATAAAAATACTCACTATGGGGATTTGAAGGGACCTAATAAATCGTGGTCCTCCTTTCCATCCAAGTTTTGGATACATTGGAATATATGACAAAGCAATAAAGCAGGTGAGAAACTAAACATCCACGTTTTTAGTGATTAAGCTGCTACTAAGAAAATGGTTGTTACTATATTTTATTGACTGTAGGATGTCCTTGCTGTTCACATTGAACATCCTTGTTTCTTTCTTCTTAAAATTATTTTTAAATGTTTATATATTTTTGAGAGAGAGACAGAGTGTGAGCGGGGGTGGGGAGGGGCAGAGAGAGAGGGAGACACAGAATCCAAAGCAGGATCCGGACCCTGAGCTGTCAGCGCAGAGCCCATCGTGGGGGTTGAACTCACCGACCACGAGATCGTGACCTGAGCCGAAGTCGGACGGTTCACCGACGGAGCCACCCAGGGGCCCCTCACATTGAACATCTTGGGACTGAAGGTGCATTTCACAATCAACGGCATCTTACCATTGTTTCCGGCCAGGTGGCCGTCATGACATTATCGGTACCTGTACACACGCGAACTTGAGTTACTCTTGCGGGCAAGACCAAGCCCCTGAACCTCTGGATGTTTCTGTCAATAAACTACTGAAGATCATTTACGGAAGGAACATAAGTCCTGGTTGTTGCCGAAAAACCTTCTACTGACACCTTTGAAAGGGTAAAGTGCTATAGCATTACCATCGGCAGAATGGATGTCTGTGGAAGCAAATCACAGAGCGCTTTGAGTCCTGTACGACATCTTGCCGGCAAAAAGGAAAAGGTAAAACTGCGAATTAAAGATGTAGATGACTCTGGGTCAAAACGTGTTAGACTCTGGGGCTGGGAGCCTGGGTGGTTCAGTCAGTCAAACAGCTGACTCTTGGTTTTCCCTCAGGCCATGATCTCATGGTTCAGGGGATCGAGCCCTGTGTCTGGCTCTGTGCTGACAGCTCAGAGCCTGCTTGGGATCCTGTCTCTTCCTCTCTCTCTCTGCCCCTCCCCTGCTTGTAAACGTGTGCTTGCTCTCTCTCTCAAAATAAATACACTTAAAAAAAAACACAGGCTCTTATGTGGATCCTGAGAAACTTAAAAGAAACCCATGGGGGAGGGGAAGGAAAAAAAAAAAAAAGAGGTTCGAGTGGGAGAGAGCCAAAGCATAAGAGACTGTTAAAAACTGAGAACAAACTGAGGGTTGATGGGGGGTGGGAGGGAGGGGAGGGTGGGGGATGGGTATTGAGGAGGGCACCTTTTGGGATGAGCACTGGGTGTTGTATGGAAACCAATTTGACAATAAATTTCATATATTGAAAAAAAAATAAAAAAATAAAAAACAAAACAAAACAAAACAAACAAACAAAAAAAAAACAGGCTCTGTAAATTTTTTAGAAAAATGATGACCAACTTATTTTCCTTTTTATGCATGCAGAAGAGTGATAGCTCACAAACACTAAAATATGTCTAAAAGAAACAGTCTCATTCAACAGGTATTAAAAAATTCAAAGTGATAGAAAGGATTGCATTGGTTCATTATTAGTCTTTTACTTTCTTTGTGGTACATGAAATAACGGGTCAGCCTTCCACTTGATGGTGTCTTCTATGAGATGAAATACAATGTATCTGCGAGCGAGCCGGCTTCCAAATGCTGAACCATAGAGCTAAGCCACTTTATCCATGAGGACCAGATCCCAGTGTGTTATAGTCTATAGGGGCAGGGCAGAATTATGCTTCCTGTGAGAAGCTTGTTCCACAGAAAAGGGAAGCAGAAGAAGGAGCTAGATTGTACGTCTAATTCCTTCTCCCAAACCCACAAATCAGATTAAGTCGCTCTTTCTCTGTGAGGTGGCTAGAGAGAGTTTAGGAGTGTTATGCACACAGAGTTGTCTCCATGTGGAAGGAAAGATCAGAGGTGGCAAGAAGTGTCTCACAGGTTTTGTGTGAAAGTGAAATAAAATGGGTATTTTTAAACATTGCTCGATTGTCTTTCTAGCATTCAGTGTTATTGATGAGGTTTGATGTCAGTCTGATTCTTGTTGTTCTATCATTTTTTCTGTTTTATTTTGCTCCCCCCATCCTTTTTAGAAGGTTTATTTTCTCCTTTGCCTTAGTGTTCTGAAATTTCAAAAAGGTCTGTGGAGGTATGGGTCTTTATTTTTCATTTTAAACTGCTTAGGATTTTGTTAGCACTTAAACTTTGAAATTAATGTGTCTGCTCATTTCTGGGAAATCGACTGTTACTCATTTGACAATCTCCTCTCCTCTGTTTTTCAGATCTAAGTTTCTGGAGCTCCTCTTACTCAATGCTGGATCTCCTGGACTGAATGCCTATGTCTCTTATCCTTTCCATTTTTTCCATTTTTCCATTTTTTAAGGCTGCCTCCCCACCCTTCATTTCCAACAGTTTCTTCTTCTCTTCTCTTCTCTTCTCTTCTCTTCTCTTCTCTTCTCTTCTCTTCTCCTCTCTCTTCTCTTCCTTTCCCTCACCTCCCCTCCCTTCCCTCCTCTACTCGTCTCTTTTCAGGTAGGCTCCATGCTCAATATGGGACTTGCACTCACTACCCTGAGATCAAAAGTCACATGCTCTACTGACTGAGCCAGCCAGGCATTCCCTCCAATAGTTTTCTTATTATTTCTTTTCTCATAGCATCTTCCCCTTGTTTTACAGATATAGTATTTTCCCGAACCTCTCTGGAGACTTTTGGCAGACTGAAGGAAGTCAGAGATGTAAAGCAAAATGGGTTTGGAGCTGGTATGGTGGACGGTGTATTCTATTGATGTGGTTCTGAATGCTTCCCTGGTAGGTTTCAGGCTTCACTACTTCTTGGGGTAACACATCTCACGTTGGCAACTTGAAAACCTGCTGCCTTCTGATGCTTCGTCTCTCTCTGGATATCTTGGCTAGGAAGCCTCACATACCTTCCTGGCACCCTGAACTTCCCAGGGTCAGAGCATATACTTACTGAGCAGCTACTATGTGCTAGAACCTCTCCTTTCTCCTTTGCTTTGATCCAGCATCTGGGTCATGGTGTGCATTCAGAATCTATGATTTTATTTAAATGGATTTCAATAACTGTCTACTGAATATCTCCTGTTTATGTACCCAGCAGAATACAAAGCATTGTGTGTCATTAAACACAAAAACACCACCAACGAAAAAGTCACAGCCAATGTCATTGTGGAACTTAGAGTTTAGTAGAGGAATTAAGCCAGCACGAGGAGCCAAACTGAATAACAATACAAGACGGTATTCAGATAAGACATGTCAGGATGCAGTCTTCAGATGAAGTGCACAGAAGGGAGATGCTGCCGGATGTAAGTGTTGGAGCAGGCTTCTGGAAGGATGAGCCCTTTGAAGGGGCCATTCCCATCAGGGGGCCACCAGCGGTCAAGCTTCACAGACAAGAGCTATGTGGACCTGTCACTTCCTAGTCATTGTCATTCACACAGTGTTATTTACATCACGTGTCTTCCTCCCAGCCTATGGCAACGAGGAGGCACGGTCCAGGGCACTAAATACGCTTTGCCACTTCCTGCTTGGTTCCATCACCGACACGGGTGGTGATCATGCACCCAGCAGTCTTTCGAGCTGGGGCAGCAGTAGCTTTGTGGGAATGTGGCCACTCTTTTCCCCCTCCTGCTCTCTGTTCATATCTCGGGCTACAGACGAGCCCATCGATTGCCATCTCTTTGATTTGTATTCCTCTGATGCCTTGTTATTTTTTTCATCCTTGTTTCCCTTTTCTGCCTAATGGCAGGTGGCAGTCAGTTGGACAGGACTCAAGCCACAGCTATTTCTCCTTCTGCCTGGATTTCTTATATTACTTCTACCAAAAGCTATTAAATGTTGCTGTTGACATTTTCTTGTTGGCCACATGACAATCACAACACTCAGATCTCCAGCCAAACATCTGCTCAGGAAATATGTTGCTGAGAAACTTGAAGCCTTTCTTCTCTCTGTCATTCTTATCCCACACCCCTGGGCGACATTGACTCCATAGCGTGGCTCTGAAGTTTACACTTTTTAGCCTGGCACTTACAACCTTCACGGCCAGGTCCGTGTCTACTTCGCCAAGGTACTTCTTCCCTAGGTACCTTCTCGCATTTGAAGGGGATGTCTAAGTTGCAGGGCTTAGGTAAGGGGCTGGTTTGGAACCAGAGCCCGTCTCTGATTTTTAGTCCAATGTGAGTTTCTTCCCACCATCCAGTCTGCCTGCCTTTTTCCTCTGCTGCCAGTGGGGACATCTCTTCCTGATTTGATCCTATAGCGTGTGTTGCCTGGGCCTCTCAAGTGACTCTTTTGGGGAGGATGGTAATTTTATTTTATTTTCTCAATGGTCATACAGTAAAATTGACCTTTTTTTCTTTCAGGGTACAGTTCCAAGAATTTTGACATATATATAGATTTGTGTAACTATATCATACACAGGATACAAAAGAGTTCCAGCACCCCCTAAAAATCCTTTGTTATCCCTTTTTAGTTGAGATGTAATTGACATATAGCATTGTACAAGTGTGAGGCGTAAAATGCCTTGATTTGACACAATTACATATTGCAACATGATTACTCCCATAGCGTTAGCTGGTATCTCTACCACATCGGGTAAGTAGCATCTCCTTTTTGTGGTGAGAGCATTTAGGGTCTAGTCTCCTGATAACTTTCAAGTATGTAATGCAGTGTTGTTAACTGTAATCACAATGCTGTGCATTAGAAACCCAGAACTTATTCATCTTCTAAGTCCAAGTTCATACCCTTTGAGCAACATCGCCCCAGTGCTCCCGCCCCCAGCCCCTGGTAACCACGGTTCTACTCTGTTTCCATGCATTCACCTCCTTTCGATTCTCAAGCGACATTTAATCAAAGAGTGCCCTGTATTCTTGGTTAAGTTCATCCAGTGTTGGTATTTAGCTGGCATGTTCCAGTGTGGTTATACAGGTGGTTAAGATATCGAAAGACTTCTGTGGTGGTGTGTAAATAACCGTTACTCTGAATCCCTAAGTAAACTGCCCCCACCATCATCCTGGCTGTACCGGCCCCCACTCTGGGACCTTCTCAGACCTCCTTGTCATCTTGCTATTAGGCTTACACCTGGCTCAGTAAGGGGCCCCCATCCCTAGTCCTACGGCTGGTATTTGTTTTTACCAGTTGATGCCCATACTGTTTGGGTTGTTAGATATTTTGAACAGCAGTCGTGATGTGTGCTTCTCATGTGAACAGGGGCAAAGCTCATCAGCCTGTGTGGCCAGTGAAATGGTACCAATATGGATACCCAGCTTGAGACTTTCTACCCTCAAAGTTGCTGGGTTTCAGCAGTATCTGTTTTGATTTCTCTCGCCCCAGGGGAACTCGGAGGAGGTGAACCAGTCTTCCTGCATACCTCCTCTGCCACTGCCCTCACTGTCCTCCTAGCCACAGCTGCATGAGTGTCTGCATCACTTCTATTCCTTTTTTTAAAAAAAAAATTTAATTTTTTTAATTTATTTTTGAGACAGAGAGAGACAGAGCATGAGCAGGGGAGGGGCAGAGAGAGAGGGAGACACAGAATCTGAAACAGGCTCCAGGCTCTGAGCTGTCAGCACAGAGCCCGACGTGGGGCTCAAACCCATGGACTGTGAGATCATGACCTGAGCCGAAGTTGGGCGCTCAACCAACTGAGCCACCCAAGCGCCCCTAGAATGTCTTTTAGGGGTAGATCCCACAGTCCTCCATTGTGGTTTGGCCTTCATTAAGTTCTTCCTCAAACCCATCCCCAAATTTCACAAAAGTCTATTCCTCTCTGGACATCAACACTGAGAAGTGAAGGTGTTTTGTTTGTTTTGTTTTTTTCCCCTCTAGAGAAGGTCCCCATTCCCATGTGAATCAACCTGTGAAAATGAACACTGGGGAAGGAAAAGCATCAGTCTCCCATCAGAAATTTCTGTTTAGGTTCAGCCAGGATCTCCTCTTGCCATTCTCACACCTGACTGTTGCTTTATTGGGAGCAGAAAGGATTTTACCGCCCCCCCCCCCCCACCTTTATATTCTCCCGCATCATCCAATATAGGACAAGGTAGCTCATAGACATTGAATATAACTTCATTGAGTGAATGAAGGGATACATTCATTTCTCTGGTGGGCAACATCAGAACTTATTACACTAGGGGCTTCCTATTCTGCTGTGTGTCCTAAGGCTTCAGAGATCTCATGAGCCTCTTAAAATTATCAGCGAAGATTCTATGTATGTGAGGGTTTTTTTTTTCAGGCAAGCCTATAGCTTTTCTCCCCCTGAGGATTTTCATACAAGCCTACACCCTTCTACCTTTAAGGTGCATCTTGGGAATCTTCAAGGGGGTTATCTTAGATGAGAATTCATGATTCTTAGTGTCTCAAAGTCTGACTGAATCTGGAAGTATGTGGAAGTGGGTGCCTAGGTAAAAACAGACAACTCTCCAGATTATTCTGTCTTAGAAGAAAGGACTCAATGCTTTGCTTACTTACTGGTCAGATCCGGCACTGCCTCTTGGCCTGGGCTTTACTGATGTAGAATCTTCTTTGTGACTGCTGTCCCTTGTCAGCTTGGCAGTCTACCAAGTCATGCTCATTGCCCGGTCTATCTGTGTCCCTGTTATCAATGTCACCACTGATGTCAAATAAGCTGTCTGTGCTTGCTGTTTAGATCATCTATTTTGGGGAATCAATAGAAAGCTCCCCAAACACATGCCTGAGTCCTGTTCTTCAGAGCCACACTCAGAGGGGGCCTTGAACAAAAAAAGGTGAGTCATGTTAATGACATCTCGGCTTGAAAACATACTTGAGGTTATCCTTTAGAAGTCTTACAAGCCGCAAACCAGCCTACCCCGAACCCGCGATGCCTTTATTAGGCTAAGATACTGTCGAAGTAAACTTTTCAAAGTGGGAGTGGGGATGGGGGTTTTCAATCCTGAAGCATTTTATCAAACTGATGTCATTAGAGTGCTTTCTCCATGGGAACTAGCTTCTCCAGTATATGAGGTATCATGAGCTGACATTACCCCATGCTTTCAAAGCAGCAGGCAACAGTTTACTTTTAGAGCAACTAAAAACAGGATAAGCACCCCCAAGCGCTTCAGGAGCTAAAATAATCACAACCTCCATGCTATGAGAATACCTACAACGGGCTAGACACTCACAAGACTTTTCACCACCGTTGTATTTCACTGTTTGTGGGAGGGATAGATAGGAAGAAAAAAAAGAGAAGAGAGAGAGAGAGGCAGGAATTGTAGTGCAAGCTCTCAGCGGGAGGCAGCCCTTAGATGGATCCTCCCTCCTTTTCCTCCAAGAGGATGCTATCGGGATTATACATTACCAACCCCAGGGAGTCAGCTTGTCCCTTTAAGGCTATTAAAGGGCCCGAGATGAGCTGGATTCCCAAATGAGCTTAGAGGATTACTGGACCAGGTGGAAGGTGGCTGCCCCAAGGGGGAAAGAGAAATTGGCTTCCAGTATATCATTTTGGAGGTGTCCAACGTTAATCCCCAGACTGATTTAAGCAGGAGGAATTTGAGATAGTAATGGCCAATTGGCTTTTGCGTCTTCATGATAACAGCTGGTGCTCTCACAACAGACTGCTTAACCCGGGTACGGGGGACATGAGAGGTGGGAGCCTTGGACGTGGGCAAGATGATAGAGGAGTGAAGGGGGGGGCGGTGCTGGGCACGGGTGGGGGCTGGGGCGGGTTTGGGGAACGCAAGTGTCCCCTGCTTCTCTGCGACTGAATTCTGGGAAGAAAATCCAGGCCTGCTTTTGTTCCACACAGGAACGATAGCTTCCGGGCGGACAGCACTCTTCGGAGGCAGGAGCTAATTTTCTCCCCGGATTAAGGAGAAGATTCATGAGGTCAATGGTGTGGGCTGGGCAGCCCACTCAGAGGCTGTCCTGGAATCATCCATCAAGCGGGGGGCCAGCCGTCCAGTCTCTACCATTGGCAAATATCTATTTTAGGTTGACCCCGTCCTCACTTGCTAGAGGCAGGAGATGTTATTCAGTATGTCAGGGAACTTATTAAACTACTAGATGGCAATTTTTGGAGTTATCCTTTTTTTTAAAAAAAACAACAACAACAACAGCAACACATCCTTGGACATGGGCGTTCTGAGAGGACCTGAGGCTGGATTCCTGACAGGTGGGAGCCCTGACACAGGCCTTCGGCTGGATAAATGCGCGAGAGACCTCACTGGCTCTCACCCGGACCGTCACACTACCCGTCTCACCCAGCCTGGTTCATCCCCCGAGGCGCCCCCACCTCAATGCTTCCCAAGGCATTTTTAATGGATTTCTTCTAGAACATTTCGCCGGGCTATACAAACTCTCCTGGAATTTTGCGCCTGCATATCTGCCTTCTCCACAGTGGTGTTCTGGGTGTTTTCCAAGCCTCGTCTACCGTTTCTTTTCTCCCAGCTTCAGCACCTATCACAACCCTTGACAGAAAGATACACAGTAGACACTCATGGCAAGAGAGAATGAATGAGGGCTTGCATGAATGTAGAAAGTGGGGCACAGACTCTGAGGTTTTGCATTTTTAGACAGAAAAGACCTAGAGAAGGTCACGCCATCCCGCGCCCCGCTGGGACCCTCTCCCACCCCTCTGCAGACAATTTGCGCCTCGCCCTTTACTTTTCTGGTCCATCATGCCTTGTTGCCCTCCATTGCTTTAGTCTGACGTTGACCCTGCATGACAAGCAGATCAACTCCTAATCTGCCAGAGCCCCAGTTTTTCTGGGATGTTTGAAAGCTCCTGACAGAACCGGAGGAGAGGCAAACTGTCAGCTCTCACTTGTCAGCTCTCTGAGCAGCCTGTCCAAGGCTTAATTTGCACCTAGAAATCCCCTGAGGCCATGAGGCTCTGATTGCTGGTTTAGGCCCCTTCCACAGTCTCCCTTCGGGGATAGGTAGAATAGAAGGGTGGAGGGTGGGGAATATTCCTAGTTTCTTCTCGTGTCTCCCAAAAAGGCAGTGATGGGGTAGGGGTGGGGAGAGGGACGGTGGTGAGGCGGGGAACTCGAAAACGCGCAAAGAACAGACTGGCTTTAAGGTTCACATCAAAGCGGAACACTGACGGGGAAATCGAGTGGGGAACCATTTAGAAAACACAGAGGAGTCGATGTACACAGCACTGTCCAAAAGGCGACAGAACATCGACACACGGAGCCGCGGTGAACGCTAAGCCTGACTCAGTGATAATAAAGGAGGCAGCTAAAGCAAAGAGATCTCCCCCGTCTGCTGGGCTTCTACCGCTTAATCAAAACTGACTCCAACTACTGCAGCTGCAAAAAAATGTTCCCAACCTTCCATTAATTTCCATACAATAACCCTCTAATGGGGGAGCTGTTCAGGGGAGGAGGACAATCAATCTGGCCTAATGGCACACCAGAGACCTGGGGAAAATGCAAACTTGGAGCAATTTCATGGCAGGTGCAACCTTGGAAAGCATTACCATTTTTCTAAGTTAATTTGTTCCCTTGATATGTTTGAAATCCATATTTGTACTTTAAAGGTCTAAAATGCAAGATGATTAAAAAATATAACCGGATTTTTGTAAACCTTTCAGCAGTAGCAGGTGATGTATTAGCCGTCTCCATCCTTCCTCTCCCCTGTGAGCAGGGACCACTTTGCCTTCTTTTATCCTTTGCTGTCGTCCTAGACGACCGTTGAGTCTGTTTTGTTTACTATTTTTAGGTTCCTCCCTGGCTCTGCTGGCCACTAGACGGGCTGGCTCTCGGGATGGGGTCCCAGACCCCCGAGGAGGAGGAACAAGGAAAGCCTGGCCAGGGATTGGTTGCCGAGACGCTGTGACGTCTTCTCTCTGTCTCCAAACTCAGGCTCCCAGCCAGGCTTTTCCTCCCAACCAGGTGGGTGAAGAAGGGTCCAGGGAAATGGAATCCAAAGTTGGCACTAGGCCTCCATTCAGTTTCTCGGTTTCTGAGTTTCCCTAGGTCTCCCCTAGGCTTGAGGCTGGTCAGGCTTGGCAGCTTGAAACTGGCCCCCAGAGGCACATTAACGCCTCTCCTAGATGAACCTGGCGGTTCCCTTTCCTCTTACAACTTGTCCTAGGAAATCAAAGGGCAAGTACTCTGCTCTACTGAAAGGTGCTCCGTCTCCCCTCGGCTCTCTCTTCTTCAAATGCCCATTTGGAATAAAATGATGCCGTGTAGACTTCTGCTCCCTAGTCCGCTATCTTACCAGAAGTTGAGCAAACTAGCTGGGCTTCTGGAACAGGAGGTCGCTTCCTTCCCTTCTGTCCCACTCTGAAAGAATCTTTTCTAGACTCTTGGGAATTCCTCTCCCCATTTTTCCTGTCACTTCTCTAGAGCCTCAGTGGTCTCTCATTGGCAGGGAGATGCAAACAACCAGAACCTTACAAGTTCTTTCAGCCTTTAGAAATAAGGTGACATTTCATTCTTTTTAACGTTAAAGTTTATGGATTAATCCAGAAAGTCCCCGAGGATTTGGAGGTATTGTGCTTGGAGATTCAGCTCCAAGGCTTACGATGGTGATTAGAGTTCAAAAGTTGTGTGGTATTTAACCGTCTTGTATCTGGTGCTCTGGGATGAGCTGCCTCTGGAAAGAAGCACAGATCTTTTTGTTTTTTTAAATTTTTGATGTTTTTTATTTTATTTTTGAGAGAGAGAGAGAGAGAGTGCAACAGAGTGCGTGGGGGAGGAGCAGTGAGAGAGGGAGACACAGAATCTGAAGCAGGCTCCAGGCTCTGAGCTGTCCAGAGCCCCATGCTGGGCTGGAACTTTCGAACTGCGAGATCATGACCTGAGTCAAAGTTGGGCGCTTAACTGACTGGGCCACTCAGGCGCACCAGGAGCGGAGATGTTTTAGAGCTAGAAGTTCGAGATGGTTTCTTTTGCGCTTTCCTTAATTAGCTAATTATAGTTTCTTTCTCAGAAAGAGAAAATTAACATTTGTCATGAACTTGGGAAATACTCTCTTTACTATCCTGCATTAGTATTATCCCTGCATCATAAGAATTCTCATGGAGCAATGATGAGGATGTCCCTTGCAAACGTTCAACTCCAGGGAGTGCAGTTGACCGACAGCCCCAACTGCTGGGCTCTGAGTTCCTCTGCTCTATTTACGCTAAGGCCACATGTCCCGCAAGTGGCTTCCAGCCGGCGACTAACGTTAGCAGGGATGCTAATGCAGATTGAGCCCTGGGAGATACTGGACTGTTGTGATTTTGGCTTGATGATTCCCTGATGGTTCCCCTGAACCTTCCTGAGAACGCCTGGTGGTCTAGGACACTCCCTTCCTCTCTGCTGCCTCTGGAAGCCTTCGACATGCCATGGGGTCCGATGGCTCCCTGGGTCCCTTCCTATTTTCTCTCTAACAAAATTCTTTTACCATGTTTAATGTCACTTTGGTGTCTGCTCCTCCAAGGACCTGGACTAACAGACATAGTCACAGGCACTAGGGAACCATATCCCTGGGAGATGAAAACTCAATTGATTCAAGTTCTATTTGCCTCCAGAAGGGCAGATAATTACTCATTTTGCGTTTCAAGGTATGACTGAAACATAAAACAGGGCCCAATGAACGCATTGATCTCCTAGGTTTTTCCCTGGGTTTTGGAACCTTCTATTTGAGTGCAGAACTCACTTTATTCCAGAAATGTGTTGCCTTTTGACTCCTCACCATGTGATCCGTGTATGGCACTCTAGGTAACAGGAGTTGACATTTATTGTTAAACCTGCCTCTTGAATCACTCTGAGGGAGACCATAAATGTCTCCAATGTGATTCCATATAGAGGCTTAAAATGGCAATGTTATCTATATGTGCAATTATGATTCTTCTATTCCTTTCGAAAGATTACAAGTGCTGGAAAGGGGCTGCAATCTTCTTCCTTGGTGAGGTGGGGTGCCCAGTAAACTCATACAAACACTGTAGGGTCATGAAAATGTTATTCCGGTCTAGCTTCTGGGACAGACTTTATTTATCAGGAACACTTCCCTAGATCAGGAGTTGAAATACTCTGGACAGATTCCAGGAACTGTGGTAGGTGTTCCATCTGGTACATTTGGGAATGCACCAGATTTAATGCTATAATTTAACCTTTGCATACCACACGTGACCCCAGTTTGCTTCGAATCCCGCAGAAGAAGGCCCGGAATTACTGTTAGCATTTATTCTCATTACAAGAAACAACAGACATGTAGGTAATGCTGTGGTTCCAACCTCTGTGCTTTTCTCTCCCTCTTTTTTCCTGGAGAAAAATAAAGTCTGGTTTTATGGGGATACGTGGTATTTTATTTGATAGCAGAAGCCAATATTTGACCGGAATATTCAATCAGAGAAGTTTTAGCCATTCATGACTTCTTCCATTCTTTGGAACAAAATACTTCTGACATAGTTTACTTCTTTACAAGATGGAAGGATTTAAAAACAGCTTTCACTCAGTTTTCTTCTTATTAAAGCAGAATTGCACGTCTGATTTCTTGGTTCTAAAATATTAGCAGAAAACAACTTTTTGGCTCACTCTGGATGAAAGCCTAGTGCTGGTCTCTAAAATTATTTGTCTAGAGGGCAGGCTTGAGATACCATGCACTCATTTGTTCTTTCTTCCACAAGTATTTGTTTAAATTTGATCCAACAAATGTTTATTGGGCCCCTGTCATATGTGAAATGCCAGGAATTCTGTAGTAAACAAAATGAACAAAATTTCTACCCTCATTGAGCTTATTCCTGGTGGGAGACAGACAATGAACAAACAAATAAGCATATAATCAGGTAAAATCAACAGTATTTCTTTTTTTTTCTTTTAAATTTTTTTTAACGTTTTTATTTATTTTTGAGACAGAGAGAGACAGAGCATGAACGGGGGAGGGGCAGAGAGAGCGGGAGACACAGAATCGGAAGCAGACTCCAGGCTCCGAGCCATCAGCCCAGAGCCCGACGCGGGGCTCGAACTCACGGACCGCGAGATCGTGACCTGAGCCGAAGTCGGACGCCCAACCGACTGAGCCACCCAGGCGCCCCAAATCAACAGTATTTCTGATGGCTTAGCTGTGAAGATACTAGAAAAAGAGGAGTCAGGGATGAGTGCAAGGAATGTAGCTTAAGAAACTGGGTAAATTAAAAATGTTTTAATGTTTATTTATTTTGAGAGAGAGAGTATGAGCTGGGAAGGGGCAAAGAGAGAGAGAGGGTGAGAGAGAATCCCAAGCAGGCTCTAGGCTATCAACGCAGAGCCTGATGTGGGGCTCAAACCCACAAACCGTGAGATCATGACCTGAGCTGAAATCAAAAGTCAGATGCTTTTTTTTTAAATTATTTTTTTAATGTTTATTTGTTTATTTTTGAGAGAGAGAGAGAGAAAGAGAGAGAGAGAGAGAGAGAACCCTGCACGTGTGGGGGAGGGGCAGAGAGAGAGGGAGACACAGAATCCTAAGCAGGCTCCAGAATCTGAGCTTTCAGCACAGAGCCCGTTGCAGGGCTCGAACTCATGAACCATGAGATCATGACCTGAGCCAAAGTCGGATGCTTAACTGACGGAGCCACCCAGGTGCCCCCAAAAGTCAGATGCTTAGCTGACTGAGCCACCCAGGCACCCCAAGAAACTGGGTAAATTCAAAGAGAAGGAGAATACTGAGGGAGATACAGGTTTGGTGACAGGCAGACTGGGAGTTGGATCAAGAATTCTGTTTTGGATATGTTAAGTGTGAGACTTGTCTACGAGATGCTCTGGTAGAGATTTCATGGAGAGAGTTGGATGGATAAGTCTGGAGTTTGGCATGTAGATTGAGACTGGTAGCACGTATTTAGGACGACACTTAAGGCTTTGGGACTAGATGAGAATCTCAGAAGCGTGTTGATGGAAAAAATAAGCATTCCGAAAACTAATTCTGGGGCTCTCCAACAGTCAGTAATCAGGCAGGGGTAACAGATTCATCAGAAGAGGCACTTACCATGTGCCGGGCACTACGCTAAGTGGTGGGGTTACAAAGAAGAAGAGACATTAGCTTTAAGTTCTTTGAGGACAGGAAATGTGTACTATTTTCTATGGATTCCCAGAAATTAGCACCGTACCAGCCACACAGGACTTCACTTAACTAAAAAGATAGCATGGAGGGACCATGCAGAGTTCAATGATGAACCAAAGATTCTGCTTAATTTAATTCTGCGCATGTGAGAGTCTATTTGAAAATAAATAAATAAATAAAGGTCATAGTCTAGTAGGGGGAGAGGCAAGCAGGTAAGGAAACCATTACAAAACAGTGTGATTTTTTTTTTTTTTTTTCCAAAAGGAATCTGGTACGAAACGTTTTGGGAATGTGAGAGGGACATAGCTGCTTCTGCCCAGGGCTATCACCAGAAAAGACGATGCTTCAATGGGAGGAGAAGAATGGGTGGCTTCTCACCAGGCAGACAAGGCTGAGGAGGACATTTGTCAAATTACCGAGGTCTCACAATTTTGTTGTACAATTTGGTGTTATTGTTTACCAGAGGGAGCGAAATTCTCCACCACAAACTTCCTATATTTGCCAACTTTGAGCTCATCCTTGGCTCCTTTTCCACAGCTAATGTCTGCCTCTTTTAAAAACAGATTTAAACAAACATTTATTTGGTGCCTAAATTCCTACCTGCCTTCAAGAGCTTCTAACAATGGAATGAAACATGGATGTTAGCAGTCAACAACGGGCCAGACCAAGATAGCAAATATTAAACTGGGGCTCCTGGATGGCTCATTTGGTTAAGTGCCTGACTCTTGATTTCCGCTCAGGTCATGATCTTGCAGTTCATGAGCCTGAGTCCCGCACTGGGCTCTGTGTTGACATTGCGGAGCCTGCTTGCAGTTCTCTCTGTCTCTTTCTCTCTCTGCTTCTCTCTCTCTCAAAAATAAATAAATAAATAAATAAATAAATAAATAAACAAACATTACAAAAGCATTAAGCAGAAGTATGAAGATGTGTTACAGTCATGCATAGGAATGAACTGTTGGTTCTGAACAAGAATAATGGAAGGCTGCAGAGAGGAAGTAACGAGCTGATAAGTGGAGTTTTATAGGGTAAGGAAGTGGAGGATATTTCAGGCCGAGGAAGCAGCATGAGCAGGAATAAAGGTGGTACAACGTTTGGTGTGGGAGGAGCAGTGAGGTGTGGCTGTGAGTGTTTGGAAGGTTGTTTCAGGGAGATTGGCTCAAATATTTGCAGTCAAGTCATGGAGGGCTTCGACTACCCTGCTGAGGCATTTAGACTTTAGTCTGTAGGCAGTCGTGATGCTCCTTCACAAAGGAGAGAGAAAACTTTTGAGCCACCCCTCCAATATCAAATCAATAGGAGAAAATCCTCTGTCAAGTTGGGAAGTTTCTTTATAAAGAGAAGGGTGAGAGCATTACATCCTCCCTCTACTGGGTAGAGTTTTTATAAATCATAATAATGACTTTTAAAGTTTCATTAAGTCTTACTTTTAGCCAATTAGTTTGGGGATGTTAAGCTGACATGTGTAATCATGCGACTCCCAAGTGCTCTCAGAGATAGCCAAGTCGGAAAAGTAAACCCTCGGTCTCGCCACCGGACTTCTGGCAAATATGGTGGCTGGACAACACATTTATCTCTCCCACTAACTTAAAGTCTCCTGAAACAACCACAAGGAGCAAAAGAACAAAGCGATTGAGGAAAGTGACACCAGTGGACCGACCGTAAGGTCCGTGTTTGTTCGCTTACGTTTCCCTAGAATCAGGGACGCGGTAGGCCAATGATTTCTGAATTAATGAAGAGGTGGGGAAAAAAGAATTAGATAAAGTCTTTTGCAAGATGAAGATCTGATGAAGGAGAGATAACTGGACATGGCAGAGAGGAGGTCGTTCCAAGCTATGAGTCTGTAGAGGGGAAATACTATGACTAGGAAAGATCCCACTCTTTCTTTGTGTCTCGCTCCCCCTCTAGGGCTGGAGTATGTAATCCTGTCGCAGTTGTTAATATTGTTACAGTTCACTCTTATCCAATTCAGTATGCTCCTTAGATCCAGAAACAGGCATGCTCTGTCCTTGTGCAGCTCTCTGCTCTGCCCAGTTAGATACTGTCACTCCTGTCTGAGAAGAATTCATTGGACCCAGTGAAAGCTTCATGTTTGGTCTCAGCCACAAAAAGCGTGAAGTGTTCCAAAACTTGGGAGCTTGGAGCTTGCCCCATGGGCTTTGCTGGCTGCAGGAAACCACCCTTACCTTCAGCTTCTGTGTCCTTGAATTGAATGAACTTGTTGCTGGTTACTCAGGACAACATTTTCCTTATTATTCCTCATTATTTCCCTCCAAAATCTTAAAAATATGATTCTTCTTTGAGACGTAAGATAGTAAAACCCAGACGCCATGCTTACGATCGTCCATTTGGAGAAGAAACTGGAAAGATACACTGTACATGGGCAGCTGAGTGATCTAGGGATAAAAATGGAAGGGAGACTTTGGTGGGCTGGCCTTGCCAGGCCTGATGAAATGAATGAATTCCTTCCTGAAGAGACCACAGCATGGTGCTTAAGACCATGACCTCAGGGGTACAGATCTAAATTCCAATCCCTGCCAGCCTCAGATGACTTTCTGTAACGGCTTCTCCTCTATGGGAATCCATAGCTTCATCAATTTAATGAAGATAATTGATATGTCTCTGGGGTTGTGCGCTGATTAATGAGGTGATATCTGTAAAATGTTTAGCACGGTGTCTATTGCATTTAACAAGTGATCCTGCATGAAGCTGGAAGAAGGAGGATGCCAAAGGACTGAAATTTGTCATCATTCATCTAACACATCCAGAGGACTGAGACGCTGAATGTGAAGGAGATGAGCATTCAGGTCCCAAGAGAGTTGAACCCTTTCAGGAAGAGTACAGTTTCTCAGGATTTTCTATGGCCTCTAGGAGCCATCCTTCAAGGCCCCCCATTTCCCACTTTACATGCTCTTCAAAACAACACTGTGGCAAATAATGTAGCTTCCAGGTTTTCTGGTGCCTGAAAGAGGGAACTCTAAATACTGGTCTCCAGTATGCTGGTTACTTAGCAAGGGGTATTTTCATTCTAAATGCACGAGCGTTCATTTTGATTTATACATTAATCTCTTGTGAGTTTAGTTCACATGAGTCACCATCTAATCTCCATCCTGTCTGGAGGTGAACTCAAGTGAGACCTGTGTAGTCATAATTTTTTTCCACATGTCTCCATTTCTTCTCCTACCCGCCCTTTCCAGGGATGATCTATGGCCACATGACATTGGTTTCTCTCTGTGGATTCTCTCACTGTTTATCCTGGCCCATTTGGTGGCCAGTCGGACCTCTCAGGTGTCTGGAGCCCCTGCTCTGTATCATGTCCTTTATTGACACCAGGGTGGCAGCTGTTTCCACAGCTCCTTTGGCTGTGGGGGAATCCATGATCCAAAGAGAACACTGAGTCCAAGTATGTCTGATATCTGGTGTCCCCAGAAAACAAACTTATTTCACGGATGTGTTTGTACCTATTTGTCTTAATGGGCCAATTTCTTTTGGAATTGTTGTAGTTTTCCTCATGTTGGAAAGAAGATACAGCTCCCGATTCTGGCTCTCTGAGAGGTCTCTCTCTCTCTCTCTCTCTCTCTCTCTCTCTCTCTCTGTGTGTGTCTCAGGCTCAGAACCTTCCATGCTATTTTCTTAGTGAATGAGTGTAATTCTGCCAGAGGGTCTAGTTCAAGTATCTAGGAAATAAGAAATCCCCCAGCTTCTCCGAGGTATTGGCCATCATCCCCTGTCTCCAGTCAGTTAGTTCTGTGAGACCTTATTGGAATTAATTACAGATACTGGAATTTCACTTTTATAATGTATGTATTTTTTCAGGGTAAGTCAGCTTCTTCCATGATTGCTTTTCTTTTCTTTAAAAAAAATTTTTTTTAATGTTGATTTATTTTTGAGAGGAAGAGACAGAGCATGAGCAGGGGAGGGGCAGAGACAGAGAGGGAGACACAGAATCTGAAACAGGCTTCAGACTCTCAGCTGTCAGCACAGAGCCTGACACGGGGCTTGAACCGGGGAATGATGAGATGGTGACCTGAGCCGAAGTTGGATGCTTAACGAACTGAGCCGACCAGGCTTCCTCATGATTGCTTTTCTCATCACATCCAGCCTTCCACTACCTTGGACCCCAGGTGTGTGTTCTCATTATTTTCTGGCCGTTCGTCAGGGGAGGTTACAATATTTTATCTCTTTTTGTTTTTTCCTCCACTGCTCTGATGGTTTTGAGATATTATTTACTCATCATAAAATTTGCCCATTTAGCTGCACAGTTTGGTGAGTTTTTATAATCACGTACGATTGTGTAAACTATCACCACAATCTAGACAGAACACTTTCTTTACCCTACCATGTTTCTTTTTTCTGCTACTTTTTATTTTTAGTTCATTTTTTTATTTTTATTTTTTGAGAGAGACCGAGCAGAAGCAGGGGAGGGACAGAGGGAGAAAGAGAGAATCCTAAGCAGGTTCCATGCTCAGCATGGAGCCCGATGCAGGGCTGGATCTCACAAACTGAGAGATCATGACCTGAGCCGAAATCAAGAGTCAGACGCTCAACCAACCGAGCCATCTAGGCACCCCTCTGCTGTTTTATAAAGGTGGCTAAAAATTCTTGAAAACACCATGTACCTCACATTTAAGGATCCTTTACAGGGAAACATTTTAGGGGAAGTTTTATTTAAAAGCTTTAATCTGGGTGACATGTTCAAAGTTCTGACTTTGGGATCCTTCCAGGTCTGAAGTTCCAGTTGTGTTTCTGAGCTTTTTCTCCCAGTTAAAGGCCACATTTGTCATCTACATCTGCTGTCAGTGTGGAATATTTTCACAGATGTCAGGTGTCTTGGGTGAAGATTAACCCACTGGCCTCATCCCCTCTCCATTCCTGCCAGCTGCTGTTTTACCAGTCCTTGGTTGGCCTCACAATTCATCCACCGATGTCTGGTCTCTCCCTTGCCAATGTACTGAACAGAGTGTCACAGACCTTAGCAGCTTTGGAAAACTGTGCTATCCAGAAGGTGGTACACTCTCTTCAGTTCTTCCTAGGGTCTATCGCTCCATTCAACGTTCCAGCTCTCCTTTCATCAAGAAAATGGAAATGTGTGTTTTTTCCCACGTGCTTTCATTGCATACCAACATCTGTCTGATATGATTACGTATGACCCTGGCAGAATAATTATACCTCACTGGATCTCCATTTCCATTCATTTATGAATTTATTAATCAATCAATAAGCATCCAGGATGTGTGAATATGTGGCTTACATATGGCAGACATCGGCCAGCCTTGCCCTTTATGGTACCATCTAATTTGATCCTTAAAACAACACGGGTTTTGCACTCGGGGAAACTGGTGGCCATAAGTGATAGTGCTATGACTCAAAATCTGATTTTCTCTGATTGCCAAGATTATACTCCTTTCTGGGTTAGTGGTGCTGGAAGTGTGCTGCCCCAGTGAAGATATCCAGGAGGGATTTGGCTCTATGAATCTGAAGTTCAACGGAAGTGCGTCAGACAAAAGTAGGGATTTAGGGGTCATTGACATACGGATGGTCTTGGAAGCTATGGGATTGCCAGCAGAGAGGGAGAGGTAATCTGGGTAGCTGGGATTGCCAGCAGAGAGGGAGAGGTAATCTGACTAGAATTATAGCCCGGGCACGGTCTGCTTCTTTGTTCTTCCCCACGACATCCTTTTTCACTGCTCAGGGAAACTTTCCCTGACCTAAGGAAGCATTCCTCTTCTCCTTGATTGAACTTGGACGAGACTGGAATTTACCACGGGGTTCAAGTATGCTGGGAAACCAAAACATGGAAAACCCCCAAACCTAGACATGAATGCATTTAGAAAGTACCTATTTTAGATCACAGCTTATTTATAATCAAGCCAGAGACTTGCGTCTCTGCTCTTCCTTATGGAGTACTTCCTCAAAATTTGCTCTTTCTTTCTTAACACTGCCAAGCCCCACAAAAATTCCACATTTAGAATTTCTGGGATTCTCCCTCCCACTTGTTCCCATGGGACGCCTAGATTTATTCTGCCTTGGTTTTTGGTTAATGAGAAGCTTCTAGCTGAACATTATTTTCACTTTTGTATATCACACTTCAGACTCCCACGGCCCACTAATTAGGTTGTTTATCTCACCCACATATATTGCATTTATTCAGAGATGCCTGAATGTCTTTATTACCTGAAGAAGAGCCCAGGCCAGGTGGACCTCCAATCCTGGGACTGTGCTATGTACGTAATAAGCGTTCATCCTGTGAGACAACTCCGGGAAATTGAGAGTAGGAAATAAGGTTGTGTTTCCTTTGACGGACTTGAGTTAGACATTTAGGACTTTTGGACCCTGAGGAGGAGCAAAACCCCCTAACGCAAGGGAATTATGGCAGTCCCTGTTGATATTTTTATTGTTTTAAAGAAAAGAAAACAAATCGCTCTCCAAAGATAGTTTAAATGTCATCCTGCCCGGAGGAAAGGCGATGGGCTAAATGACTTCCCAAGGTCTCCCTTAACCCAAGGATTTTGATAACCGCTCACCCAGAAGATGTGCTCCTTGAGTAAAAATCAGCTAGCTGTACTTTTCCAAGCGACCCCTTGAAGATGCGGTTCCTCTGAAAGTGTCCAGGTTTCAGTGATATATCGCTGCTCTTCGTCATGAACCCCAGCACCTTCTCGCAGATGCTGGAATCTTCTGTCACCAATACAAGCAAATCCATTTCTCTCAGACCCCCGAGTGACTCCCAGGCAACTCGGAGAGAGAGAGAGTCAAGAGGCTTAGTGCTAAAATTACCTGGCAAGAGACTGCTCATTCTGGCCCGGGAAGAGACAATACGTGCCGGTGGCTTAAAGGCTCTGCAGGTTAGGGCTTGGGAGACTGGCGGCTGCAACTGGCTCAGTCCCCGACTACCTGTGGCATACGTTTCTGTGACCCCTGAGACCTCATGCCATAGAGGTCAGGAGCGCGGGGGCTCGAGTCTAACTGGGTCTGCCGCTAATGAACCGAATGACCTTGTGCATGCTACTGCGATCCCTTAAACTCGGTTTTCAGTTTTGCCTTTCGTCCAATTTTGGCGACAGTGCCTACTTCATAGAAGCAGGGGGAGGATTAAAGGGAAGGATTGAGCATCATGCGGCAAATCCGGTGCGACGGTAGGTGCCCACTCCCTGTTAGGTGCTGTCATTCCTTTAGTTTTCTTACTTGTAGAATGAGGAGCTCGGGCGAAGGTAGGAGGTCTTTTTCACCTTTGAGGGTCCGTGAGTCAGATGCTATTTTTTTCCATAGTGGTGTCTATCTCATTTTCTCCTCCTGTCTCCTTGGGGACCCCACCATTTCCCCCGACCACAAGGCTGGCTGTCCTGGGGCCTGCTGTGCTGACTTCTCTCTTTCCCATAGCACGGGACCCCTCACCCCCCTCGCCACTCACTTCTCCACAGGGTGGTCCTGTGTTTGATAAAAGATCCCTTCAGGGCTACGAGCGTACATTCCCCTCCTCCTGGGCCATGAATCCCATCAGGTGCTGAGCAATGGTGTGGCCGAGCCTTCCTCTCTTGCGAGCAATCCGCGAGACCGCCTGACATTCATAAGTTCCGGAGCTGTTTTTCCCTCTGAAACAAAGTCATCTCCAAACTTTTACATTATAGATCATCCCAGAGCTTTATTTTCACCATCACTGGGCTGGAAAGGGGACTAAGATAGCCCATATTTCCCTCCTCCTCAAAATCAAGCATCTCAAATAAAAACCCTTTTGATTCTCATCTTTTCCATTTGCTTTCCTAATGCTCAAATGAAAACGAGACTTTGCCTTTTGATTTTCACTCCTTTGTCAATTTTCCAGTGGCTGCCAACCCAAGAGCGGTGGGGACAAGCTTCAGCAACTCCACACGGGCGGGGACGTGACGGTGGCAGTTCTGTCCCCAGGCAGACGGGCAGCCTGGGTGTTCTCCCAGTGCCACTTTGGCTAATGCCCCAGGACTAGTTTGACTAACCATCTTGTACAACAGTTGAAGTCTGTGGGGCTGCGTGGGAGCTGGACTCTTCTAAACAGCATGTGTGGGCACAGAGTGCACATATACAGGGTGGGCAAGGACCTCAGAAGCCAGTTTAAGTTTCCAATTCCTCCTGGGCTTCCCCGTGCTTTCAAGATAATTTAACTTTCTGATCCCTGGCAGAATCAGATGTCCTAACCTACGGAAAGCTGCTAATAATTGATTGCGTTGACCCTAATAAGGGCATTTACCACTTGAATGAGGACCTCATGAAAAGGGTATTTAACCTCCAATATGCTTGTCTAATGATACAATTTCAAGGAGACTACTAGCAGATTGAGGGAGATGTATTTGCCCTGGAATGTGTCCCTGGTGTTTGTCAAATTTCAAATCACATGTGTAAGGTAGCCATGTCACTTTAAGTATATTTCGGCCTGATTTTACACACACACACACACACACACACACACACACGCACACGCACCTGCTCTGGTTGGGGTTCTCTCCCCAGCCTGCCTGATAATGCCCGGACTGATACCGTTGTGACCCAGACTTGCTAGAGCTTGTTTTATTACTGCATGATTATTAAGCTTTGTTCTTCCTTTCCTTTGAACTTTTGAGATACTGGTTTTTATTTTACGTGGCTCTTCACTGAAGGAAAGCAGAAATTTATTTGGCAGGTGTAGTTCTTCGTTTTAAAATTAAATTGACTCTATCCTTTTGTCTTCGTCCCTCAGAAGCACTGATTTACATATGTTCCCACTATTTCTTATTTTACTTCCTTGTCATTTTCATCATCCCTTTCTCTTCCTTCCTCTGTCCTCTTTCTCTCTCTTCCGTACACCCCCCCCCCCCCACACACACACACCCACACACAGTCACTTTCTTGGTTAGATTGCTTTGGTTTTCATATGAATAATTCTTCCAGACATGTTCTATAACCTGATGCTGAAGCGGGCGTCACTTGATGAACTCTTTGATGAGTATTGCCCCCTGGGAGGCAATTATTTTCATGGTTAGAGAGGGCGTCCCTGGATCCTAAGGTTCTTTCCGTTTCCTTTCCTTAGCTTAGACATCCGAGTTCTTTTGTGCTTGGCAGTTTCAGTTCAGGTTTTATTGACTCCTACCTTGGGATTTTTTCTAATGGAGAGTAACTACGTGCATGCTTGAGACCAAAAACTTTGGCTAACCATATTAAATCAGATAGCTTGCCAATGTTAAAAGGTCGAAGCGGTCCAGATTTTGTGGGCCCTGATGCTAATACTCTTGTATTTTTCTTAAAATAATTAAAAATTGCAAATAAATCATACTCGGGGCCTTAAAAGGGATCCATGCAAGTAAGGGTCCACAAGCTTAGGCTCCACTTACTTGACAGTAAATTTATTTCTTGGAAAGGGGGATCCTCATTGCAAGACCCTTAAATATTTTGCTCCACCAAAAATCTTGTTTGCTCTGCTATCGTTCTTTAAGATCCCTCAGTCATCTACTTCACAAGTACCCACTTACACTTAAAGATAAGAGAATCTCTATTTCCCTTTTGAGCCTATCGTTCAGGTCACCACGAGTCACAGTTGCTCCTGACTCATGATTTTGGCTCCAGCTTCTGGCCCCTCTGGTCTTGGCTTTCCTTTCTGTTTATCTTCGGGTCCTATCACTTCCAAGCCTTCCTTTTCTAGATTGGATTAAAGTGCCCTACGTTTCCGGCTCATGAAGACATTTCCTGCTGTAGGCTTAGCTCCAGGGAACACAAATTCCCCTCAAATTCCAGTCTCTGGGGCTAATATCGAGATAGGCTAGATCTGTTTGTCTGGTTAGATGGAGGAGAGGGGTTTCAGACAGTTACAGAGCTTCAGTTCTATCCGTAATGAATCCAGGACAAACCCTCGACTTGGCTCCATTAGTTACCCTCTTTCACCATAAAAGAGAAAAAAAATCAACTTTTTCCTTTTAACAAATACTGCAATCTCATATTACGCAAGGGCTAAATGTCTCCTGTTGTATCGTGCCATATTGGAGGTATGCCCAGGGGGCTCTGACAGGTGAAGGGAACTGAACCCACCCTAAGGATGCCGAAAGGTTTCCATGAGGAGGTCACGGAAGACTGTGAATGCCAAGTCAGCCAACTTGAACTTTATCTTGAGGAAAATGGAATCCACTGACCAGGGTGGTGGCTTCACCCGCGCTCCTTTTAAAGATCTCCTGTTAGCAGCTCATGGAATATGGGCTGGAGGAAGCCTTGCTTTAGAGGTGGGAAACATAGTCAACCAGTGCAGTCCAAGTGTCCAAGTGAGAGACGAGGACTCTGATGGTAGGAAGGAAAAAGAGGCAAAGGAGATAAGACGCAAGGACTTAATATTTAGGAAATAAAGTAAGTAGGGCTGATTATCATTCAGAGCCTGAAAGTCTAAGTCAGGGTCACTGGCAAGACTCCTCAAGGGCCACGTTTCTCCTGCCCACCTTGTTCTACTTCATCCCCTTTCTAGCTCGGAGAGAAAGAAGTTGGGGGAGGAACGGCAGGGTTCTGTTTTGTAAGACGAACTGTGTTTATTTGTTAAGTTCTGCTACCACATAAGGCCAGTGGCAGGTCAGAGGCGAGTGAAGGAAACTGCCCTCCGTGGGACCCCAAATTCTAACCGGCTACAGACCTGGTTCCGCTGCCATGGCTAGGGGAGCTCTTCAGCTCTCTTCTGCCTTGCCCAGCTGTTCTGTCTGGGCTGGCTTTCATTCTCAGGACGCTGATTTAAGAGAGTAGCCTTGCCTTTCACTACTGTTTACGACGGGTGAGACATGGGCTCTCGGGGCTGAGAAGCACTGTAATTCACAGAGCGCACGGCTCCCACTGGGTGAAGCTCAGATATATAAGGGCTGGCCTGGAAACCAAGGCCTCCTGGATTCTAATCAGACAGGCCTGATTCCTCTCCTTCCGGTGGCTTTTATGACCCATCCTTGCCTGAGATGACAGAGTTCCTCATTGTCCACCGAAAGGTAAAAATCCGTAAGAGGCAATTCAATTTCACAGGCCATAAAGTTATATGTCCACTTCTTGTACTTCTTCTTCTTGTTTATTATGGCAGAAAACTTCTGAGTTCACCATCTATATTTTGTCAGTGGATAGAAATTGCTTTATCCTACATGTTTCTCCTGCCTCCTGCCACCCTCTCTCCTCACCCTGGCCTTGCTTGTATCTCATTCTATTCCTTACGTACGAGATCCCTTAAATCAAGGCTCGTCACTTCCTGGCAGATCAAAGCAATCTGCCCGTAGCTGAGACTGGGGATGAATTTCCTCTGGGTGATGGGGTTTGTGGTGGAGAGGGACAGAGGAGGTAAGCAAGAGGAGGGGCAGACGCTTCCTTTTCTGAGCAGCACTTAGAATAACCATTTGGTTTTTCTTTTCCCCTGGCCCCCTATAGTTTTACATATACAGATTCAGTGTTTGCATCCTGAGTATAGTAAAAACATATAGTTCCACGTGTTTATTGTTCCCGTATTTCTATTACACCTGATAAGGAGGCATGTGTCACGGAATCAGCCTTGCATACAGTCCCTTGGGGGAGCAGTTTTCTGTCTCATGCGACTTCTTGCCCCTATGGATGTGCCTAACTGAGACAGGACTAAGCCCCTGATGAGAAGGTAGCCAGCCATCTCCATCACCTGGCTGAGGATGCAAAACCTGGGCCAATCAGATTCTCCCTTTTGAGAATTTGGGGTTCCCCCATCATTTTATTATAAAAAATTTCAAACATTTAGAAAAATTGGAAGAATTAAACATTAACTACCCATAAACCCACCACTAGATTCTATAATTAATACTTCACTCTGTTTTCTCACATTATCTATCCATCTAGCCATTCTTCTAGTGATCTAGAAACACATAATATTTTTTATGCATGTCAAAGTAACTTGCAGAAATCACTACACCACGTAACATGGGTAGGGAGACTGTCGTGAGTTGGTGGAGAGTATTGGAGCTAGAAGGTCACGTAGACTGGGGGATGGAGGTGACTGGGTCTCAGTCACGGACAGCTGATGAGTGCTGGATTCAGTGTGCAGAGAGAAGGAAACGAAGCAAGCATGGAGAGAAAAGCAGTGGCTTGTGACCACCGTGGGGCACAGAGATGCAGAGAGAAATTGCTTCAGTTCAGAAACTTTTCCAGGGCTAGGTTATCATTCCCCTGGGACCCAGTTGTACCTATATTTTATTTTATTTTATTTGGTGTACAACAAGATTTCTGGATCCTTTATAAAATCTCTTTTTACTTGAGTTTCTTTCCGGCAACTTGAAGACTCCTGCTTTGAACACCCTATTTATTTCAGCAGAGTCACTGGGCTCCTACCATGGTCCAACGGTTGTTAGGCACCTTGAAGACATGATTCCCTCTTCCTGAAATGCCCTGGCCCCATGATTCCACACCAGACAATCAACACTTGCTCTTCCTTTAGTGGCTCATTTCTGTGAAGCCCTCCCTCACTGGCCTAGGCAGAGGGGACCAATTTCTCATTTGGGCTCCTGGAAACCTTTATACACACCTACAATGTACTGATCTCAACACTGTGCCATTGTTAACATTTTATGTGTCTGAGACCTCTGTAGATTGAGTGATGATGCAGGTGATGTCGTCATGTTTGCATCACCATGAGCTAATGATATTTAGCACATGGTAGGCTTGCAATAAACACAGCAAGGTTTATATGTATTTTCTTCCATTGGTATGACTGGAAAGCCTTCTGGACATTTCCTGCTAGAGGGTTGCAGCAACCATGGATGTACACTGCTCAGATCTCCCTGCAAGAGAGAAGCTCCTACAAGGAGCCCAGTGAGCCAACAGGGCAGTGCTTTGGGCTCTGTCATGGTACTTGAGTTGAAGACATGCACTCTTCTAGCAACTTTCACCAATGACTGAGAACAGGGGTATGTGTATGGGCAGGGTGATGGGATCTACACATTTCTGACCACCATGGGGTCGGCCAGCACTTTCTCAGAGCTGCACTGCAGTCTGAGACTCTTCCTACCCAATCTTCCTTCCTTCCCTTTCTTCTTTCGGAGTTGGTAGACCTTCATCATGGCCTGAAGGCCACCCTGTTTATTTCTTTTCCCTGCCTCCATTAGCTTTCATGGGTATTACCCCCCAGTAAATCTCTTGCATTTCTGTCTTGGTGTCTGATTCTTTGAGAACCCAAATTGACATAATTTTTCCTAGAAGTGGTAAAAAAAAAAAAAAGAGTTAGGTGGTAGGGTGGGGTTTGGGAACTGGATCCCCGATCACCATCTGGCTGTCCAAAAGGATCTCAGCCGGAGTAGTATGTGGTCCGCAGGCAGTTCTTGCAAGAGAATGGCTGTCCAATCGGTAAAACTTTCTCTAGTTGCGATTTGGGGAAATGTCCCACTGGAAAGAATGCCCTTCCTGCTGTGATGATCCCAGCACTGGAAAGATACAGGGGAAGAATGTGCACAGGACAAGGGAGCTGGCTGGTTATTACGACGTTGCCGTGACCCCCCACAGAGGGATAATGAGAAACCGAGGGTAGTTAACAAACAGCTAAAACATAAGTGTGTTGGCCAGAGAGCCTTTCTGGTAGCTTCAAAAGCTCGTTATCACCTGCGGTGGATAATTAGATACAGCTGAGGAGGTAATGCAGGTTCTGGTAGTTACAGTCACAGACTTCAAATATTGAATTCTTAGCCAAAGTTCAGGTCTAATACGGTTGTAGGGACATCTAGGTGAACATCATGGAGATTGTGCTTCTGTAGGATCCCCTGAACCCTCAGGGCATGAAGAAGTTAACTACTACTATTAACAGATAACATTTCTCCTGTTTGAAAAGACACTGCAAAGACCTTGCCTCCACATGGCAAAGGCACCCCCGTAAGGAGTTGTACTTCCTTTCCCAGTTGTCAGACCAATTGCCAGAGTTAAATCCCACCATAACCCACCTGTGGGGAGTGTTGAGTCTGATAAGGAAGGAAAAGGCTTGTATCTCACAGGAGATGTAAGAATCAGCCAGCGTTTCCTGGCAGACGCCCGAAAAGTACCCACAGAGATGGATATTGAAGATGCTCAGAGGCTGGGACATAGACTGAATCAGAAGCATTCATTACTTGGGGGCCCCCTCTCGGGATATAGTTTTACATCCTGGAAAAGATCTTAGGGTTTGGGACAAACTCACTACAAGAGCGGATCTCAGAAGCCCAAAGAAGATGATAGCCTGTGCGGAGCAGAACACAAATGCCTGAGTTTCTGTAAAAGATGGGGTAGGAATGACTTAGGAGGTTTAGGCGCAGGGAAGTAAGCATGCTGGAATGGGTAGATTATCAGAGGCCAGAACATCCACTGGAAGATTATGTTCCAAGGGAGGGCCGAGAAGACAGACGCTATTCAGAAAGGCTGTCAAAACTGCTGGAGAGGGGGGCATAGCATCTCTAACAAGTTCAGTGGTGGCTTTTTTCTTCAGGTTAGGGCTGACAAGAGACAGGGCTGTCACAAAATTCGACTTATTAAAGCAATAGAAATGATTGGGCCCCAAAGCAATCGAAGCCACGTTGCTGTTCTTAATCTTGAGAAGCTGGTACGATTGGAGGTAAGCCAAGGGGGATTGACCTACAGGGAATTAAGGAGATGTTTCTTTCTTTCTGAAATCTTGGCGATGATAAGAAAATCCTTGATTTTGTTTTCCAACCCTGCGAGTTGTGGAACTTTCTGACTTTCTATATTTTCTCTTCATTCTGTTTCTACCCAAGACAATTCTTACCCGAATTCACACCTCTCTTGTAGTATCTTATTAAATCCTGTCAGCAGAAGCCAGCTCATATGTCCACATCTTGCTGCAAAATCACTCCACTTGACCAGCTCATTAGGTGCATTTTCTATCCTCCAGGTGATTGCATGAGACAGTTTTACCACACGCCTCACCACCTCATAGCACACCCACTTCTTCAGCTTTATTTAATAGTTTCTTTGAGCCAGGGTTTTTTTTTAGGTTTTTGTTAACATAAGCTCCCATTTCTAGGTCCAAATATCTGTATCAGTCAGCTCTTGCTGCGTAATAAACCATCCCCAAATTCAGCAGCATATAGTAAGAGCCACTCATTACTTTGCTCACAAACCTGCAGGTGAGCCTGGCTGCTCTGCTTCAGACTGTGTGACTTCTGAGAGGCTTGGCTTCAAACTGCAGGCCTGTGGGTCGCTGCCTCTGGTCCATGGGAGACTTTTACTTTGGAAGCAGTGGGTTACCCAAGACATGTTCTTCCCATGGCAACGGCCAAAGCCCAACTGAACAAGCCCCACTGCACATAGACAGCTTATGTCTTTTCTTTTTTCCTTTTTTTCAATGTTTATTTAGTTTTGAGACAGAGAGAGACAGAGCATGAGTGGGGGAGGGGTAGAGAGAGGGAGACACAGAATCCGAAGCAGGCTCCAGGCTCTGAGCTGTCAGCCCAGAGCCTGAGGCAGGGCTTGAACCCACGATCCATGAGATCGTGACCTGAGCTGAAGCCGGCCACTTAATGGACTGAGCCACCCAGGCACCCCAATGTCTTTTCTAGTGTCACACTTACTACCCTTCCATTGGACAAGTCAAGTCACGTGGCCAAGCCCGACCAGCAACAATGGAGTGGGGAAGTATCTCCTCTCACAGTAGAAAGGAATGGAGTGAATATTTTCTGAGCACGAATCTGAACTATCATCGGTACACCAATTTGAGGAAGTTTTATTGGACATCTAAGTAGAGTACTTGGATGTATATATGTGTTTGGATTTCAAGGCAGAAGTGTAGGCTAGAATAAAAAATTTTTGAGTTAGTAGCATATAGAAGCATATAAAGCCATTATCCAGGATTAGATTGCCGAGCGAGCGTGTGCAGATAGAGAACAGAAGAAGTGTACTTACTGAATACTGGGGCAATCTGGCTTTCAGAGATTGATAAAAGAGGAATCAGCAAAGGAGATAGCAAGAAAGTGATTAATGAAGGAAGGGGGAAACCAGGAGAGCACAGGGTCTGAGAATACTTATAGAATTCCCTTCAAAAAGTATTTAGGTGGACACTTTAAGCCTTAAAAAGCCGTGTTAGAAAAGAAAAAAAAAAAAAGTAGAAATTAGTAAGATTAACATCTAACTGAAGATGTTAGGAAAAGGTCAACAAAATAAATCCAATTAAAATAGCAGGAAGAACATGAAGAAAGCAGATATCAGGGTGACAAAAACAAAGATACAGTAAGGATAATTAACGACACTAAACATTTGTTCCTCAAAAAGACTAATTCAGTTCACACAACTACGATGAGATTGACCAATTCACAAGAGAAAGGCCCAAAATAGGTAATATTAGAAATGGAAAAGAAGTCAAAATGGCAAGTGCTACAGAGGCAAAAAGAAGAATAAAAGTATCAATTCAATGCTAATAAAGTTGAAAATGAATGAAATGGACAGAATGCCCCCAAATAAGTGATCAAATCTGCATCAAGAAGAATTAGAAAGCCAAATACTCCATAGAAATTAAAAATATTGAAACTATAGTGAAATCTTTCCATAGAAGTATCACCTAGAAGTTTATTTTTTTGTGTGCCAAATTGTAACACTCGAAGAAATATTTCTATGTTTACTTGAACTATGGCAGAATATAGTAAAAAGAGAACACTCTAACTCATTTATGAGGTTCGCAAAATTTAAAATAACTAAACAACAGTGGGGAAATTATTATTCTAGGTCACTATCTCCCATGAACATAGGTGTAAAATTCCTAAACAAAATAGCAGATCACTTCTACTGCTGCATGAGAAAAGATGATATGTCATGACCAATTTGGAATAAATTCTACAATGTGAGTTTAGTTCAACATTAGACTAGCAATTACTAGAATTCAGTGAATTAACAAATAAAAGGAAAAAGTGACAAAATTATATTTCCTGTAGACACAGAAAAACATGTTATAGAATTCCACTCATATTTATTATCTTAAAATATACTCTTAGAAAACTAGCTAAAGAAGGAAATTTCTTTCATGGTTAAATATAATTCACAGGAAACCTAAAGCAGCGGTGCTATTTTAGTGGTGAAGTGTTGAATGCATTTTGATGTGTTTATTTTTATTTTTTATTGTTTTTAATGTTTATTTTTGAGAGAGAGAGAGAGAGAGAGCACAAGCAGGGGAGGGGCAGAGAGAGAGGAAGACCCAGAATCCGAAGCAGGCTCCAAGCTCTGAGCTGTCAGCACAGAGCCCATCGCGGGGCTCAAACTCACAAACCATGAGATCATGACCTGAGACCAAGTCAGACGCTTAACTGACTGAGCCACCCCGACACCTCATTGAATGCATTTTTAATAAAATACACATGACAAGGGTGTTTATTCTCACCATTTTATTTAACATTGCACTCAAAGTCCTAGCAAAGCACTAAGGTAAGAAAACATAAAAGGTAGGAGAATTAGAAAGTAAGAGGCAAAAGTGTGATTTTTTTAAACAGTTATGTTATTGTATATGTAGGAAACCTACAATGATCTAATATATTAGAATAAAGAAAAGAGTTAAGCAAGGATGTTGGATATATGAATATATGAAGGTTAATGGCATTCCTATGCTCAGCAATAAACGTTTAGAAGATGTAATTTTAGGGGTGCCTCGGTGTCTCCGTCAGGTAAGTGTCCAACTCTTTACCTTGGCTCAGGTCATCATCTCACAGTGTGTGAGTTCAAGCCCTGAGTCACGCTCTGCGCTGACAGCACAGAACCTGCTTAGGATTCTCTCTCTCCCTCTCTCTCTGCCCCTCCCTCCCTCCTCTCTCTCTGTCTCTCTCAAAAATAAACATTAAAAATAAAATGTAATTTTAAAAGGAATCATTTGTTCTGGCTTCTATAGCAGTAGAGGACCTTGGCTGAACTAATCTTCCCTCAGATAACAATTAGAAAATATGGAAAAAAATGTTTTTAGAATTGCCCTGCGTTTTGGAGAAACAAGAGAGTTACTAAAAGCAGAAAGAAGCCAGCAAGGAGTCAGCCCTTGAAAGATGAACCGTGAGTTAGGTATTTTAATATGAGACATTCCCCAGTGCAGCAAAGCTCATTGGGCTGAAGGCCACAGCCCTACTGGCTTAATGTGTTAGAGAACAGAATTTGGGACAATTAAAAAAAAAATAAAAATAGGGGCGCCTGGGTGGCTCAGTCGGTTAAGCGGCCGACTCTGGCTCAGGTCATGATCTCGTGGTCCGTGAGTTCGAGCCCCGCGTCGGGCTCTGTGCTGACAGCTCAGAGCCTGGAGCCTGTTTCAGATTCTGTGTCTCCCTCTCTCTGACCCTCCCCCGTTCATGCCCTGTCTCTCTCTGTCTCAAAAATAAATAAAAATGTTAAAAAAAAAAAAAATAAAAAAAAAAAATAAAAATAAAAACATAGAAAATTAGGTGGGAAATCCTAGAAGGCAAGGATCCACAGAGGGGTAAACCCCAAAATCTGTATGTATATAATCCACCAAAATCCTTGGATGGCCATTAGCTTTCCTTTCACAGGGGAAACTGTAGAAGGAGTTGTGATAAAAATAAGCAACAAAGAAAAACAGTGGAGGCTGAAGTCATTGAGAAATTTATACTTCCATCCATTTCAGGAGAGACAAAATTTGGAGTTTGAGCACAGCTAAATTAAAAAAAAAAATCACTCTTCAGTGTACAATAACCGAATCTAGACTTTATACAATTTTCATAATGTCCAGTATCAATCAATTATCAAGAGATGTGTGAAAGAAACAGAGAAATCTGGCCCATACCTGAGAAGAGAGCCCAAGTTCAAGAAGAAGTGGATGTTGGGATGAGGAGATAAAGACTTTAAAGCAGCCGTTATGAATATGTGCAAGAATTCAGAGAAAGATGCATTCATAATGAACAGATGGGAAACATAAGCAGAGAACTAACAGTTATAAAAAAAGAACAACATGGAAACTCTAGAGCTGAAAAGGACCATTACTGGAATGAAAAATCCACTCAATGAGTTAACAGCAAATTGGAGATGGCAGAAAAGCCAGTTAACATGGACGAGAACAATAGAGGTCCGCCAGAGGCGAAGGGGGTGGGAGGCACAGGCCTCCAGTTAAGGACGGAAGAAGTCACGGGGGTGAAAGGTACAGTGTGGAAAATGTAGTCAGCGGTACTGTAATGGCGTCGTATGGTGACAGATGGGAGCTACGCTCATGGTGAGCATAATGTATAGAGTTTTCAAATCACCATGTTGTAAGCCTGAAACTAATATGGCGTGTGTCAGTTATACTTCAATTGAAAAAAAAAGCTGAAACAACAGAAATTACACAACCTGAGAAGTGGGGAGAAAAATAATGAATAAAAAGAAACAAAGCTTTACAGACTATATGGCGATAGTAAGAAATCTAATCTATGTGTAATTGGGGAACCAAGAGAAGAGCTGGAGAATGTGGCAGAAAAAAAGTATTTGAAGACATATCGGGTGAAAACTATCGAAACTATCGAAAATTCAAAAATATACACACAGGTACGGAGTAAATTGATTTTTTAAAATGTTTATTTTGAGAGAGAGAGAGAGAGAGAGAGAGAGAGAGCGCATACAAGCAGGAGGGGGGTAGAGAGAGACTCCCAAGCAGGCTCCACATTGACAGTGCAGAGCCCAACACAGGGCTCCTTCTCATGAACTGTGAAATCATGACCTGAGCCAAAATCAAGAGTCGGATGCTTAACAGACTAAGTCACCCAGGCACCCCCCGACCCCTGCCCCCGGCAAATTGATTTTTGATAAAGACACCAAAGCAACTCAATGGAAAAGAAAAGTCTTTTCAGTAATGATGCGAAGTCACCTGAATATCTATATAGAAAACAAAAAATGAACCTCAAACCCTTACCTCACTGTACAAAACAATTAACTCATAGATCTAAAATTAAAAGCTAAGACTGTAAAGCTTTTAGAAAAATTATAGAAAGATATCTTTGCAACCTGGGGTTAAAGTGTTTCTTAGATGTTGAAACAACAATAATAAAAGCAAAGCAACAGGTAAATTAGATATCAAAATTTAAAATATCTACTCATAAAAAAATAAAAACGTCTACTCATCAAAATAAACTGTTAGGTAAACAAATAGCCAAACCACAGACTGGGGAAATACATTACATGTAAACATACCATCCAGTGAAACTAGATTAAAATGAAGAAGTTTTATCTTTCAAAATACAGCATAAAAAATGTTAAAAAGACAAGACACAAATTTGGTGAAGATGCTTGTAACACATATAATTACCAAAAGATCAATATTCAGAATCTATAAAGAATATCTCAGGAACAGCACAAAAGCTATAAAAATGAATAAATTATAAGAAGACGAAGCTTGATGATCCAATTGAAAAATGGGCAATCACTTCTCAGAAGCACCAAATTAAAAAAAAAAAAAATCAACCTCTTTAGTAGGAACATACTAATTGAAGTCACAATGCAATATTTCACATTTAATAGATTGACAAAAGAATTCAAAGTCTAACCATATCAAGTTTGACAAGAAAGTGAATCAATCAGAATCCTGATACACAACAAGAAAAAGTGAAAATTGGCACTAATGTTTTGGAAAAAAAAAAACAGAGTTGCCTAGTTTACCTGAAAATATACATGCCTTTACCTTACTTAGCAACTCTCTTTCTTGCTACATACCTAGAAAAACTCTGGTACGTACCACCAGGAGACAGATAGAAGAATGCTCACACGAGCATTAGGTGTAGTGGCAAAGTATTACAAAACAGTTCAAATATTTATTAACAATAGAATGGATATATTGTTGAACAAATGGAGTACGATACACCAGTGAAAATAAGCAAATATGGCGATACACAGCAACATACACAAATCTCAGGAAAATGAAATTGAATGACAAAAATGCAAGGTCCAGAAACCTAGAATGGGATTCTATTTTAAAAAGTTTAGAAACATGCAAAACTGAAGGGTATATTGTTTGGGTATAAAGATATACATCACAAAATAATCATAAAAGCAAGAGAGTGATAAACAGAAGACACGGGCTGTGGTCTCTAAGAGAATAGGGAAATGGATGAGGTTGTTGATAGGTTCAATGGTAGTTCCATGAGTAATGGAAATGTTCTGTCTCTTACACTGGGATGTGAGTGGGTGGATGTATTCACATATACGTAAGAGTATTTCTTCTATTTCTATTATCTCTATTTCTGTTTCTTCAATAGTACATAAAATAGAGATATGTAAATATAAAATATAAATAGTAAATAAAAATGCATACATCTCTCTTGGAAATGTTTATTGACCCCATGGCGTTCATCACCATGATAACAATTCTGGAAGTGGAAAATCTGGGGTGTGAATTCCAGCTCCCAGAACAGTTTAACAGGGGGTTGTATGCTACGTCCTTGTTCCCGTCTCTCAGCCTTATTTCCTTTTCTGCCTCACAACCTCTGCTCTCCCTTATCAACACAAAAACACACCCTATAATGGAGTACTTCAGCATGATCAAAAGAAATGTTAGAAAAGAACTTAAAAAGTAACTTCACCTTCCTCTCAACAAGTGTTTAAGATAACGTTCGTTTTCAAGCCTCTCACCGGTACTTGTGCTGACCCTTGACATAACTGGCCAGTCAGCATTTGAGAACTCTCATTGGGGTTGAAGCTTTCGACCTCTTTAGCCCCAAGATAGATCCATTACAACCACACAAATCTTTCTTAATGTACAGCCCTAATAGATAAAGTCTCTATATGGGGGGGGGGGGGGGGATGATAAATAAATCAGTTATATTATTATTCATGTTCTAAACTCAAAGGAAATACTGGTTATCCCTAAATATCTATATTTCATAAGTAAGGAAATGTAGGGTGACAGCAGGTGTCTGACCCTTAAATCCTTTCTCTCCTTCTTTCTCTCTTTCCTTCCTTCCTCCCTCCCTCCCTCCCTCCCTCCCTCCCTCTCCTCTGCTTTCAGAGCAAACAGAACAAGGGCACGATGCACCATTGCTTGGGAACTAGGTGGCATAGTGCTACAGACAGTGATAAAAACAATCAACAGTGGGGGCGCCTGGGTGGCGCAGTCAGTTAAGCGTCCGACTCCGGGCTCAGGTCATGATCTCACGGTCCGTGGGTTCGAGCCCCGCGTGCTGACAGCTCAGAGCCTGGAGCCTGCTTCCGATTCTGTGTCTCCCTCTCCCTCTGCCCCTCCCCTGCTCATGCTCTGTCTCTCTGTCTCTCAAAAATAAATAAATGTAAAACAATTAAAAAGAAATTAAAAAAAAACAATCAACAGTGGTGCCAAAGGAGTGGTAGAGGGTGAGAGAAAAGTGAGAAAGAGGATTGCTCAACCTCTAGTTTGTTTTTGTTTTGGCTTTTGTCTTCTCCGCCTAGAAATATGACCTTCACACCGAAAGAAATAGAACAGACACAGCTCAGGAAGAATTAAATCCCAAGAAAGGTATGGAACGTATCAAAGAACCTAGATGCCCTGGAAGAGTAAAGTCCCCAGGTTCAATAAACCATTGGAGTTCTCACAAAACTTGTATTGGTCTTTGCCAAGCTGTTGTTCTGTATCTAGGACCAAAAATATCAACTGCCCACGCTGGAGAGGTAGGAACACTGCTTTACTAGAAGCTCACGAGAAAAGATTAGGTGCTATTTTAGTTGGCTGCATGCTGAATATGCATCAAACATAACAAGAGATACCAGAACGGCTAATGTCATCTTAGGCTGAGCTGAAAGGAGCGTGAGGCCCAGACAAAGAGAGTTTAATCTCCCTCTGTTTATTTCTGGCATTTCAAGAGAAACATTGACATGCTCAGTATGTTCAGTCGGAGGAGGCTAAATCGATTGCGCGGAGGACTGGAGACTATGCCACAAAAGGAAGAGGTACCCGGTGTGTTTAGAATCGTGAAAAAACACCAGCCTTAGCCAGGAGGAAGGAGTCAGTCCAACAGCTGTCTTCCAATATTTCAAGGATTGTCAAGTACAAAAGTGATGAGACATTTTGCATCGCTTCGGAGTGCGGAACCAAAGAGAAGCGTTTGGAAGTGAGGGGGGAAGAAATTCCATTCGATAGGAGAAATTCTAACGATCTCTCAAGCGGATGTGATGTTGCACAATCCACAGATATTCTCGTGTGCATCGTCTCCCATTAGAAACAACCCCTGAACCACCGGTGGTTGAGTCAGTGGCTGGGCACGTGTAAGCAGAGGCTAATGAGTCACATTAGACTAGATGGACGTAAAGACTATTTCTGACTCAGACTGTGAATTAACCAGGAGCTCCTGTCAAGCCAGCTTCCAAAATGACAAGGAACAAGAAACAAAAGCAATAGCACTTCAGCAATTCATCCTGTGTCAACTTACACTTTCCAAAGTAAAAAAAAAAAAAAAAAAAAAAAAAAAAAGTGAAAAGATACATGTCTGTGTTCACCGTAAGGGGAAATAGGTTGATGAGGCACTTTTTCCGTGCTTTGGGGCATGCAAGCGGATGTTGACTGCCTCTCTTCTGGAGATTTCTGCTCTGGATAGGAAGAGAGACCACAGAACCCTCGGGTCCCCTTCTAAGGCCAAGGTTCTGTGAAAGTTATATTTCACATGCGGCTCTGTTACTTTCTCAAATGGCTTTGTGCAAATCATTTTCATTCTCTGGGCTTTATTTGTCTTTTTTATCCAATGAGACTAGTGTGATTTTTTTTTTTTCTTTTAAAGAGAACTCACATTCCACAGTGAGAAGATTTTATGAAGGATGTGTGAGAGCTTTGTTCTTCCACATTCAATCAAAAATTAATTGATCTTAAGTTCTGGTCCTGGTAAGATCGTGGTAGCAGTATAGTTTCTGAACTTTTTCCAAACTCCCCTGAAAACCAAAGAGAAAATTAGGGTAGTATAAGCAAATACATATGAGTTATGTGTTTAAAAATACTAAGTGATATGAACCGCCCCCCCCTCCCCCCCCACCCCTTCACCTTAGAGTACTGGTCGGTGTGATCCAAACCATGTACAGCAATGGTACCTAAAAGCAATCAGCGGTACTCTGGTGGTGGTTACTGTTTGGGGCGGGAACACTGGATGGTTCAGAAGGTGGGAGGTGGCTGAAATGGGGAAAGGGAAGAGTGGTTCCATTGCAAACTTGTGCGTCCCCTACAAACCACAGGAGCCCGAATCACTTATGAATATTCACCCTCAAGAGGAGAAGGCCTTTACCTAGAATGAAAATTTGTCTGCACAAGCCTGAGAACGAATGTGAACTAGAACTTTTTCCATGCTATGACCTGCAGCTGAGAGCAAACACGGGCACATCGCATCGCCAAGGGATCCGGCAGTGCTGGAGTCAGGCAAACGCTTGACGAACTGCAAAGCGCCCAGTCAATACCCTTTTCCGGATATGGCATCTCCCTCTGAGGGGGATACCGCTAGAAACAGGTGAATGGAGCAGGCCCGTACCACTGGACAATTGAGGGGAGGGAATGGTGGCCCCAAAGGAATCTGATCCCAGAAAATAACATAACAACCAAAGCATTCATCTAAAAGTGAGACCACAGCCTTGCAGGGACAGGAGCTCTGGGAAACACGGGCCTGGAGGTAGAAAACATTACTGACCAGGCTTAGGACCGAGAGATAGACGAGCCATGTTTTGTGTTCTTCACATTAACAGGGGAAGAGGAGGCCTGAGATAGACTGAGAGAACTTCCCTAGTTCCTCTCCTGGCTCCTTGCTGCCCCAGGAACTTCATCCTGATAGTCTAGGGAGAGCCATCCCTTTAAACATGTGACGTGTAGGGACGAATAGAGTCTAATACAAAGCTATTCTAAGAAAACACGTCATAATGAAACAAATACATGAGAGTCCAGGAATAACCCCAGAGAAATATGGACACAAAGCAGATGGAACCCATAACAGGTGATATTGAAATGAAAGAAAAGAAATTAAGGAAACTATAGACACTTTGAAAGAACAGTATAAATCAGAAATAGAAGAAATAGGTGAATAACCAGTGGCTATACACTGAGAACTCACAGCACTCAGGAAAGAATAAAAAAAGAAAAAAGAAATTGAGAAATAAAGACGAATAAGAAGGGAAACATGAGAGATTAACCCTGTGGAACACGCAGTAATGAAATTAGAAGGTAGAAAGAAAAATGAAAGAAATCAAACAGAAATAAAGGAAGATAAAGAGGCTTTGGGAGAAAGTGAAAAATAGAAGGACAGGTAGAGATAGGAAAGTCATAAAAGAAGTAAAGACAAGACACAAATAATGAAAAAAAAGAGAGAGAATCTAACCAAAAAAGTCCCCAATGGAGGAAAACTAGACTTAAAACTATAAGTCAGGAGAAGTTTCCTGAAGTAAAAAAAAGCTTTAAAATCCACCTTTTTACTGTAACTAGAAAAATGAACTCATAACAGCAAGGGAATACCAACACCAACATCAACACCAAGGGAATCCTAATAAAAAGACTGGACTTTAAAGATAAGAAAAATATCCCTTGGGCATCCAGACAAAAAGACTAAGTCATTTTAAGGAAAAAGAAAATCAGATCAGAATTAGCCTTCTTAACAGCAACATCTTTTTTTTTTTGTCAGAAAGCAGCAGAAATACTTTAGAGACGCAAGGATAAAAGAGAGAGCCACAGATGGTTATAAGCTACCTAAGAGAATTAAGTCTAGAGCTACAACCATGGAGGGTCTTATGGAGCGTTAGTCTCATGAGATCTTCCTGAGAACTGGCAACAGACTGAGCTTCAGGCAATCAGTGAATGATTTTAGAAGATTCACTCCAAGTTCTCAGGGTAAGCATGAATGTATTTAACTGTGGAACAATGAAAAATTGGAGATGAGTTTGAAAAATAGTCCTATTGGCACATGCATGGACAATGCATGCCAAATAGTAAAACTAACAAAGGTGGGAGAAGGTGAGACTCCTTGGAAAGAATACTTTTACAGATTGCCTGATATGTATTTGGTTGGAGTAAGAGGCGATCCAATAAGGCTGACAATCCTAGTGTTTGAAGCTTCGATGAAGTTAAGCTTTCTTACTGTTTAAAAATGATCATTAAGAGGGCGCCTGGGTGGCTCAGTCGGTTAAGCGGCCGACTTCAGCTCAGGTCATGATCTCGCGGTCCGTGAGTTCGAGCCCCGCGTCGGGCTCTGTGCTGACAGCTCAGAGCCTGGAGCCTGTTTCAGATTCTGTGTCTCCCTCTCTCTGACCCTCCCCCGTTCACGCTCTGTCTCTCTCTGTCTCAAAAATAAATGAATGTTAAAAAAAAATTTAAAAATGATCATTAAGGAGCGTCTGGGTGGCTTAGTCGGTAGAGCATGTGACTCGATCTTGAGGTTGTGAGTGCAAGCCCCTCGTTTGGTATGTAGAACTTACAAATAAAAATAAAAATGATCATTAAATTAATGTTCGTGACATACATTGGATGGGGGGAAGAGAAGGAAGGGGAGAAGAAATGATCATTAACTGAGATTATCATATAAAAAAATTAGGCTAATATATAAGGAGTAGTAAATAATAATAACCATTAGAACATGAATAAGAACCTTTGTAAATGTCAGAAGAACCAAAAATAAAACATACCACAAGTAAAGACTTTGTATGTACATTATGTACGTGTATAGACACAGAAAAGTCATAGGTAGATGTATATGTGCACAAAGTTGATTGAAGCACGAAATTGGCATTTTTATAGGTCATAAGCAACAAATTATCAGCAATTTCACATTATTCAAAAAGAGCAAGCATGTAAAACAATGTAACAGGAAAAATATCGATTATAGCAATAGGTATAAGGGGCTTTACTTACCTCCTAAAAGAAATTTTTTTTTCTGATCTTAGCAAAGCAAAACCCATCCTCTTCTTTTTTAAATTAAAAAAAAATTTTTTGAATATTTATTTTTGAGAGAGAGAGACAGAGCATGAGCAGGGGAGGGGCAGAGAGAGAGGGAGACACAGAATCTGAAGCAGGCTCCAGGCTCTGAGCTGTCGGTACAGAGCCCCACACAGGGCTTGAACTCAGAACCACGAGATCATGACCTGAGCTGAAGTTGGATGCTTAACCGACTGAGCCACCAAGGCACCCTAAAATCCATGCTGTTTTATGAAAAATACTAAAAGGGAAAAAGTGACTCAGGTGAAGAATAAAACTACAGATAAAGGCATACCAGTCGATTGAAAATAAAAGGAAAGCAGACAACATGATTTGAATATCAGAAACCATAGATTTCATGCCAATAAATATTACAAAATATGAAGGCCATTTTATGCATTTAAAGAATAAAATTCACAGTAAAGATATAATAATTACTAATATCTATGCAGAAAGTAAAATTGCAATTTTTATAAATAAAACATACAGGCAATAATGGAAGGAATGGACAGACACTAATAAATTGAGATTATTACCATATCTCTTTCTAGACGAGGGGGTTAAAAATTATTAAGAATATACAAGACCTAAAAAAAATCAATAAGGTGGCTCATCTAGCCTTACATTTAACTCTGTATCCCAATAATAAAGAATACACTTTCTTTTCAAGTGCATTTGGGTCATTGACATACATTGAGCATATTTTAAAGCACAGAAAAACTTCAGTTAATTTTAGAAAATAAAAATAATAAGCCCAACTTTTTTGACCCAAAACATGCAATTAAACCAGAAATAATTGACAAATTCTCACAGTTCTCTCTTAAAAACTCTTGGACCAAAGGGAAAATACAAAACAAAACTGCAGAATCTCTAGAAGTAATAATAATGTAGACATTATATATTTGGAAAACTCAAGAGAACCAGTGAAAAAGCCTACTATAACCAGTAATAAGAATTTAGGAAAATAGTGCGATATAAAATCAACTGATAATATCATGTCATGAACAAGAACCATTAGACGTTTTGGGGAGCCCGGGTGGCTCATCCGGTCAAGCGTCTGACTCTAGATTTCGGCTCGGGTCATGATCTCAAGGTTTGTGGGTTCAAGCCCCGTGTTGGACTCTGTGCTGGCAGTGCAGAGCCTGCTTGGGATTCTCCCTCTCTCTCTGCCCGTCTCCTGCTCATACTGTCTATGTTTTCCCCAAAAGAAATAAACTTAAAAAAAACCAAACTATTAGAAGTTTTAAAGAGAGGAGACACCCCTCTATAACAAAAACAAAAAAAAAGAAAAAAAAATGCCTTGGCATAAACTTAACAAAATGTGCAAAACTTATATTTAGAAATCTTTTATACATATTGAAAAGATAGAGGAATGTTATAAATAAGTGGAAAGTTATACCATCAAAAAGGATAAAAGGATGATAGACTAACTATGGTAAAACCTTGAGAGTTGTATATCAGTGGGTGTATCGAGGTGGATTATACTACCCTCTCTGCTTCTTTGTACGTTTGAAAATTTTGCAATAAGCTAATTTAAAGTAGTTAATCCTAGTGTTAAAAAAGCGCGGTATTTAGGTTCTGGCTCCATGCTATCAAAGCACACCCGGATTAATTACATGAGTTAATTAAAATGATTTGATTAAATTTGCCAGTCAGACTTGGTTAAGCTCAATCTCTTTAGAATCTCTGCTTAATAGAAAGTTAATTGTACATGCATGTTTTGGATACTTGAGTCGTATAGCTTTTCTGTCTACTCTCTCCCAAGTTTTGGCCAAGTGAGGCATCACGTTTCTTCCGGCCTCAGCTTCCTGAAACGATGTAAGGTTGAGAGTTGAGAGGCAGAAAGGGAATTTCCCAGGCCACCAGAGCTGCCAACACAGGGCCTCCAGTTCTCAGACCGGGAGGGACCTTCCCGAACACCTGACTGGTTCTCTGGGTTCTACTTGGGACCCTGTGAAATCCAGATTAACGGCTAGGTCCATTTTCCTCTGAAGTGTTGCCATTGAAATGCAAAACCTCCCCAAATAAACTAAAAAAAAAAAAAAAAAAAATTCTTGATCACACTTCATGTGTATCCTGCCTAAAAATTCCAGATGAGCAATTTTACTTTTCCTGGAAGTTAGTGTTTGCTTATTCTTGAAATAATAGGCACCAATGTTATTATAATCACCTTCAACAAACCAAACCAAAATGAAGCAACAGAAAGCAAGACATGAGCTAGCTTCTTAGTTCCTTGGACAAAGCTTAGCCTCCTCACCCTGGGGTCCTGGCCCCAGCACCCCCACTCTCCAGGGCATGGCTCCAATATATAGTTTTCGCTGATATTGTCTATTATGTATCATAGCACTGCTAATCTCTATAATCTAGACAAACCAAAAAAATCCTAAAGCCTAATATCTATCCCATGTTGTTTAGCTCACAGAATGTTTTCAATACATTTCAATATATTTAACTACAAAAGCCTTAAGAGCTGGGCATTATTTACCTTTCTTTTATTTTATTTTTTATTAAAAAAACCTTTTTTAACATTTTATTTATTTTTGAGAGAGACAGTGAGAATGGGGAAGGGTCAGAGAGAGAGGGAGACATAGAATCCAAAGCAGGCTCCAGGCTCTGAGCCCGACACAGGGCTCAAACTCATCAACCGGGAGATCATAACCAGATACAAAGTCAGACGCTTAACCCACTGAGCCACCCAGGCACCCCTATCTTCATTTTGTTTTTTAATGGTTAAAGCCATGCTGGAGGACCTATAACTCTGCCCAACATCAAAAAGCTAACACGTGATGAAGCAGGACTTTTTATTTTGAATTCTGTGCTCATCCTACAACAATATATTACCACTAAACTGTGTAGTCATTAATCCATGAGAACATTCGCAATCGAATGTCCTGATTTTGCTACCAGACTCCCTTCTTATGAAACCCCATTTTCCTCCTCATCCAAGTTCCTCAAAATTCTTTTCTTTCTCCACTCCTCCCTCCCTCCCTTCCTCCCTCCCTCCCTCCCTCCCTTCCTTCCTTCCTTCCTTCCCTCCTTCCTCGAAGCTTCTGTGCTCTTTCTTTTGGGCCAGCACAGGACATTTCTGGGTCTTTAGGGGGCACTTGACCTATTCTACCTTGTGTTGTATCATTCTGTGTCTTATAGATGTCTTACTCATCTTTTGTCCCTTCCATGTTGCAAGTATAGTGGTACATAGTAGGTATTATACTTAACAACTGTTTGGGGGACTACATGGGAATTTGGTTTAAAATAATTGAAAGACCTGCCTTCTTTCTTTTTTTCTTTTAATTGTTAAAAGTTTATTTATTTATTTTGAAAGAGAGAGAGAGACCGTGTGTGAATGGGCTGAGGGGAGGGGGGGGGGGTGGGTCGAGAGGAGGTGGGGGAGGGCAGAATCCCAAGCAGGCTTCATGCTGTCAGTGCACAGCCCGACTCAGGGCTTGATCCCATGAACCACAAGATCATGACCCGAGCTGAAATCAAGAGTCGGACGCTTAATCAACTGCGCCACCCAGGCACCCCAGACCTGCCTTCTTTCTGAAAGCGTTCTTTCCTTACAGTAGAAACTCATATGGTAAGTGGAAGCCATTTTCATAATAAGTAGACAGATTCATGTGAAGTATAAAAATAAAATAATACTGCTAATAGTTATAATCAGTGACATCATAATAATGGTAATCTTATAAGCTTGAATTATAAGGTTCTTTCCTTTCAGATTATAATAATTCATATCAGCCTCATGTATTTTCCCAATATGCCTGTAAGCCCAGGAAAGGGTTGTCAGTACAGTGTTTAGCCTGGAAACTGAAGAACGGGAGCCTAGGTATCTGGCACGCAGTAAGCACTTATTAAATGGTGTTATTATTATTGTTGCGAGTGAAGACAAAGGGATCGAAGACCCAAGATGATTAAGTGGCTTTCTCGAGACGGTATGATGAAATCTAAAGACAGCTCGGGTTTGGGCCTCCTGGGTTACCTCATCATCTCCCACTGTGCCCCATTCCTCTGCCCCTTATCTGCCCTCTAAGTCCTGTATAATAAAGAATTTGGCTGGCCTTTGTCCCCAACTCCCGGGAGGTAAACTCTAAACTTTGGAATTCCCCAAGTAATAGGAGCGTGTTTGCTATTCAAGGTGGAGCCTGATAGGTTACATTTGCTGGGTAGTTTATGCTAAGGAGAAGATTCAGGATGGGGGCCGGCCATGCCAGGAAGACTGATCACTGACTAGCAGGTTACAGCTTTGAGTCACCCTAATATCAGACCAACCCCCAGGGAGGGGAGAGGAGGCTAGAAAGGGAGTCAGATGGCCGGTGAATTAATCAGTCACGCCTACATGATGAAGTCCCAATAAAATTTATGTTTCAGAAGAAGCTCAGGTGGGCTTCCTCGGTGGGTCATACTCTGTGCACTGCCACACATTGATGTGCCAGGACGCTGAGGCATCCTGACTCCACAGGGAGAAAACAAAGGAATCTTGATGTTTCGGACCCTCCCAGACATTGCTGTATGTGTCTACCTTTGGGTTGGTTCTGATCTGTAGCTTTTTGTTCTAATGCAATCGTAGGGGCACCTGGGTGGCTCGGTCAGTTTAGTGTCAGACTTCTGCACAAGTCATGATCTCACAGTTTGTGAGTTTGAGCCCCGGGTCGGGCTCTGGGCTGACAACTCAGAGCCTGGAGGCTGCTTTGGATTGTGTGTCTCCCTCTCTGCCCCTCCCCCGCTCTTACTCTGTTTCTCTCTCTCTCTCTCTCTCCCTCTCTCTCTCTCTCTCAAAATAAGTAAATAAATAAGCTTTAAAAAAATTTATAATGCTATTGTATTCCTGAGAATAGTGTTTCCCTGGGGTGCCTGTGTGGCTCAGTCAGTTAAGCGTCCGACTTCGGCTCGGGTCATAATCTCAGGGTTTGTGAGTTCGAGCCCCGCGTCGGGCTCTGGGCTGACAGCTTGGAGCCTGGAGCCTGCTTCGGTTTCTGTGTCTCCCTCTCTCTGACTCTCCCCCGTTCATGCTCTGTCTCTCTCTGTCTCAAAAAAATAAATAAACGTTAAAAAAAAATTAAAAAAAAAGAAAAACCTGGACAATTATTTCTATCTGGTACTAACCTGTCAGACACTCTTTTCTTTCCCAAAACCCTCCTCCAGCCTCCAAACAAATTAATTCATCTGCACCACGGAAGGAGGAAACGAAGCAGAGGCCTCTGCCGTGAGGGACACCAGGGGGACATTCACCAGGACAGCTGGAGTGCATATGCTGTGGCTCTCGACACCCTACTGGGGGCATATCTCTCTCACCAACAGTATGGAAATCATAATTAGCACCTTGTAGCGACTCAGGGCTTCCAACCCACCCGGATCTGTTTGTAGCCCTTCTCAACTTACTGAGAACAGCATCCATCTCTCGCATTTAGGTAGCTGCCTGCCTCCCGTCTGCTCCGCTGGCTCTAATGTATTTAGATGGATTCTTCTTCCATGAAGCAGAGCCCAAGTTCATTAGAATCATGCGTTCTGCTTCAAAACCTCCCTTAATCTCCCTAGGTGCTCTTTGGGCTTTTCCAGTTGTACTCACTAACCTTGGATGTGGGTATTTAGGAACAATGCTAATGTTCTTAAATTGCTTTGCGGTCTCCTCTCCTGGATTATACTGGCAGGCAAAAGAAAGAAATCCCAATTAAGCCCCAAGAGCCATTTTGCAAATGCTCTTTCTCTTAAACCAGGGAATGTCTGACTGCGAACCCGAATGGAAAAGGTGCAGGGTGTGCTGGGATGTGTTGTGCATGTTGACTCTTTTCTTTCAAAGGGGACTAATCTTTTGGAGTGGGCATTAGGTAATGCTTTCAATATATTAGTAAGGGCCAGAGAGAGAGAGAGAGAGGGAGAGAGAGAGAGAGAGAAGACACTTCATACGTTTCGGATAATACCATGTTGGTGCTTTAATAATATTCATCTTAGAAGGGTTTTTGTTATTCATTATGTACAGTGCATTTCAGAGTTCTGTTTTCCATTAGCCCCTCCTCTGAGCAGACTGCAGATAGCTTTAAAACCTTTCTGTTAGGAAAGCTAGCCTCAGCCTGGATGTTAGATTTGTTTGGGTTATGGGGGTGACTCGGATGTGTGACCGTCACACGGTGATACATGGTAACCCTGGCTGCCTTTAGAAGGGAAGTAAATGGCGTGGAGACAAGAGTCAAAAGTAGATATTCTGTTATTAACGCTGTGTGTTGTACCATGTTAATATATCAACAATTCGAAATGCAGGTAAGAAAATATATAATTTTTTTTAAACGGTAAGCAGAATGATGCAGTCGTGGTAGAAAACAGTATGACAGTTTCTCCAGAAACTAACGTAGGATCACCACAGGATCCCACAATTCTGCTTCCAGTCACGTACCTGAAAAAAACTGAAAGCAGGAATTCAAACAGGTGTTGGCACAACCACGTTCAACAGTGGCGTTATTCACAAATAACCAAAAGGTTGACGCCACCGAAATGACTGTGGGATGGACGAAAGGGGAGACAAAACGTGGTATACGCATGCAATGGGACATTATACAGGCTTAAAAGGAAAAAAAAATTGTGATACATGCTAAGTCATGGATGGACGTCAAAGACATTATCCTGAAGTAAAATAAGCCAGTCACAAAAAGACAAAAAGACTGTATGATTCCTCTTACATGAGGCACCTGGGGATAGCCAAATTCAGGAAGCTGGAAAGTATAAAGGTGGTTGTAGGGGCCGAGAGAAGGGAGAAACGGGGAGTTGAGTGGGGACAGAAATTTAGTTTGGGAAGATGAAAAAGTTCTGGAGACGGACCGTGGTGATGGTTCCAGAGCAATGTGAATGTGCCTAATGCCTCAGAACTGCACACTTAAAAATGGTGAAAATGGCTAATTTGCTGTTGCCGTTACAAAAAGGAAAAGAAACAATGTAAGAAAGATTTGTTATTCCCTTGGATAACACTCTGCATTTCCATCCTATCCGGGAGGCAGCCTCCACGATCTGGCACCCCATCTCCCCTGCCTGAGACCTCAGCACGGGCACTTGCGAAGCGATGGGTAGAATGATTCAGCAAAAGAGAATGTTCTGCTTCTGTCCAATCAGACGAGGGAAGACAAGTATCTGTAAGTACTTATCGAGGACCTACTCAGGACCTCACACTGTCCTAGGAAGAGTGAGGGCACGGGAATGTAATGGATGCATTTTGTTACGTCAGTTCATACAATTAATAAAAATAAAAATTGGATTCCTGCTGTGTCGGGGCACTGTTCTGGGCCCTGGAGACGCAGAGATGAAAAGATAGAGTCAGATATTCAGAATTTGACGGTCAGATTTGCATACTGATAATTAGATAGGTTTTTATACAGGATATTGAGGGCGTACACACAGGGAGCATAGAATTCCTCAGGCCTGACTTTATTGAGCTTCGAAAGTTCAAGATCTGGCAGCCAGTCGAATGAACGAGTAGTTTTTGAATACCTACTATGTGACCTAAGTTCTGTGAGTGATTCAGATCATGTATACGTGCGACTGTGTTCTGTTCCTCAGGGAGCTTAAGTCCACTTATGTGAACACTAGTCCGAAAAGACAATAGGGCAGCGAATGATTGTGCGGGACACATTCTTGGCTTTGGCAGGGACTGCAGAGAAGATAGATCCGTAAGGGCTGGGATTGTCAGGAAAAGTTTTACCTAGGAAGTGAGACCAGAATTGAGCCCTAAGAGATAAGCAGAATTTCAGCCAGTAGAAAATGGGTGCCAGGAGACAAGAGAGCATAACAGTACATCCATAATTACCAGATAGAGTGGGCAAAGCAGGTTTGCCTTTCCTGGGCTAAGCCACTAAAATTTCCCATTAGCATATGATTCTGTGAAGCAGGGACTCTTTTTCATTGAATAAGCACGAATTAAGTACCTATTACGTGCCAGCCGTTGTTCTAGGCACTGGAGGCATACCATTGAACACTCAAAGTTCATGTCCTCAGAGTTTGCATTCGACTGGGAGACATAGACAAATAAATGAAATACATCTCATGCTAAGTGGTAATAAGAGATCTGGCTGAAAGCAAAGTAGGGGGTGGGGTGACTGCTGGATAGGTTGGTAGGGGAGAATATTAGGTGTCCCATAAAAAAGATCGTTGCAAAGCAACTACGCTTCTGAGATGTTTGGGGGGCCGTCCTGTGGCAGATGACAGTAGGGACTCCATCTCCTGGGGCTTCCAGTCCCCAAAGTCTATGAACTTTGACTCTGAGCCCGAGTGAATGTTCCACCCAGTTTCCTACTGCTATGAAAATGTAAGGTGATAATAGCCTCAGAGACCACATGTCTTTATCCTAAATGGACCCTTTTGGGGGTCCTTTACTTGGGGATACTTAAAATGGGTATATTCTGACACCAATTTTCTGACACCAACTGAGCCTTCTAAAATTAAATTCAGCATTGACACTAAACTACCTGGAGTTAGGGTCAGACCCCACAAGCTAATGTGCCCGCATTTCTCGTTTCTGCCCCGTTGACTATAATTTCAGAGTTTCCCATAGCTCAGTCAGGTTCAGAATTCTCTGGAGGAACTCACAGAACTCAGACAAATGCTATGCTTCCAGTTACCACGTCATTATAAAGGATGCAAATGAACATGGAAGAGATACATGGAGTGGGGATGCACCATCCTCATGGTACATGGGTATGTTCACTAACTGGGAAACTCACCTGGGCTTCAGCGTCCAGAGTTTTAGATGGGGTCTCATTAAGTAAGCATGATTGGTCCAATCACTGACCACGTGGTTGAAGTCAACCTCCTGTCCCTCCTCTGTCCCTGGAGTTTGGGGGTGGGGCGTTAAGTTTCAACCCTAATCACGTATGTTGTCTTTTTGGAGGGGTCAGCCCCTTCCCTGAAAGTATCTAAGGGGTCACCATGAAGTCACCTCCTTAGTATAAATTCAGATATATTAAAAAGGCTCCTTATGGATAACAAAAGGCACTCCTATCACTCTGGAAATTCCAAGGGTTTTTGAAGTTCTGTGCCAGGAACTGGGCACAAAGACCAGATATATATATTCTTTAGTATATCACAGACGGCAAGAACTCTGCCTTGATTTCTCCAGCTAATGCTTATATAATGGTCTTATAGTTGGCTACATTCTACCCCGGACAGAAGAGAAATCAGGTTTTTCTTTTTTTTCAGCTCTCAGCTAAGAGCATCAAGAAAGCATGGCCTCAGCAAAGCCACGCTTTGCTGTTGATTTAAAATCTGTCAGCTAAAATGTAATATAACCATACCCTTTGTCTTCCTGACTCATGACCAGTCATGGAACACCAATAAGAGTTCCTAGTTTCAGCCTTTTGAGCCTGGATGCCTCTTGCTGGTGAGCTCTACAGTCAACTTCCCTCTAATTCCTCCTTAAGCATCAAGCAGCTGTTTAATGCAAGGTTCTCGTCTGTTCTTTTCCCTTTTTCTTGGTCAGTGGATTAGCCAAGATTGATTTTTCTGCATGGCTGGGGAAGGCCTAAGGTTAAAAGATAAAAGGTAGATTTCCTTTAAATGTAATTTGGGTTTCTTTTCTTGGCATTAGTTCTGATATCTACCATAGAATCACTTTGGTGTTCCAGAAACACCTGGGCCCCAACCACAGATGCTAGAGAAGGGCAAAGCTGGGCTTCCAGCAAAACACAGCCTTGGGGGGGGGGGGGGGGGTGGGGAGGGGGTCCAGGTGGAGTTGCTGTCAGATGCCATATTCTCTCTCTCTCCCTCTCTTTCTCTCTTCTTTCTCTCTCTCCACCCCCATCTTTCTCTCTGTCCCTAACTCTTTCTTTTAAATTTGATTCTGCTTGCAAAATGCAGCTAGATACACACATTTATTCTACACTATTGTTCTTTCAGATCAGTGTGTATTTATCTTTTGCAAACCAAAGAGCTCAAGGGGAACTGTTTCTGAGTCAACCAGATGACAAAAGAACCAATTGATTCATCCAGAAAGCCTGTCAATTCAGCGGAACATCATTGGCAGGAACGGTGCTGTGGACAAAGCAGGCACCAAATGGACTCAGTTTTGCACTTTTGGCCAGGCTTCTCTTTGGCAGCCAATAGACCGTGCCCAAATGCCATGCCAGGTGTGATGGATAACCCTGTCCACCTCCGGGTGGATGTCTTTCCACTTACCCCATGCAGGGTATACAAGCAGTCCTCCCCCTGTTGAATAGCAGCAGGCAATTTGATAAATACCATCTTCTAAGGGCTGGGCACTCCCTGGAGCCTGAGGCAGAGTGACAGGGGCAGTGGTGGGAAAGGAGGTGATGTGATGCTAAATGGCAGATGAACTAGACACGTGTGGAGGAATGGAGACTGACGTTCAAGGAATGAGGCTAAGCCAGGAGAGAATTTGTGGGAAGAGTGAGGACGGGGAGAGCACTGGCAATTCAAGGTGAGCAATGCTCAAGTGGTAACTTAGGCCAGACTCTTGCTGTTCTCAATAGTGCAGCTCAAAAGGTCTTAAGGACCTGTGTCCCCAGGAGGGGGCAGCGTGGCTTCATGACATCATGTTCACAGGGGCTATGGGGGCAAGAGACAAGAGGCCACGCCCTGCTCCACTGTCTCCCTCCTTCCTTCCTCCTCCATGCCATCCCCCGCCTTTCCTCATGTAGTTATTGCTAAGATTGGAAAGGGACACTTGAGCGATCCTTATGTATGTCTTAGCCACACTCAGACTTACATTCAGAGAGCTGGCTTCGATCCAGCCGGCCAGGGAGAGCGTTTCTAACTGCTGACATGGGATTTCAGACAGCCAGCTGGATGTCAACTCCACAAGCTAACACCTCCCTCTGCCATTGGGTCAATGTCTTGGAGATACCAAGACAGTTTGGGAAGTTCACCCAACCAAACGAAGCTACAGCAAAGGAACAAAATGGAAACTCTTTCATCAGACATCAGGAGGTAGAAACAGACGCTCACAGGCAAACTGGGTGTAAACACAAAAGGGAAGAACTGGAGAAGAGAGGAGAAGATTCTGAATCAATTAGGATTCTCCTGGTTGCAGGCAAGAGAAACCTATTGTGCCCAAGCTTAGGTGAAAAAGATTGGTTTAATTGGTTTTATTGGTTAATCCAACTTAAAAACCAAAAAAGTCCAAGGGTGCTTCTGGCACACTGGATCAGATACTCCTACAACACCTGGTGCCGTCTGTCCTTCTCTGAGCTGGCTTCATTTTCAGGCACATTTCCCCCTCATGGTGACAGGAGATACCCTCCGCATTTCCAGACTCAAACTCCATTTCATTAGTACCAGGAAAAGTTCAAGATGGGCCTTCACTGGATCAATTTGGCTCATCTTTCCTGTCTGGACTAATTACCGTGGCCAGGGAGACAGGATGCTCTCATTGATCATGCCTCGATCAGCCCCACCTAACATACACAGTCTGGGAAAGGGCAAGGAATGGTCCTGCTGAGAAAATGGGGGTCTTCTCTACAAAAGAAGAAAATGGTGGCCGGAAACAAATAAACAAGCAACACAAAACAGATGACCACCCCAGATGCTAAAAAGAAGCCAAAATCATAAAAATTTTAACCACGAGCAGTCAGGCACTGGTTGCTAGAATCTGCCAGAAATAGGTCAGATCTATATGGGGACTCAAGGCTTACATGACAGCTGCCCAGATCACATTTGGTACAAGTGTCTCTTTTTGGATAACTAGTTCAGGGCCTTTCTGGCCCGCTTGCTGTTGCTCTTAGAAGGAACTTGCCCTCGCCAGGCCAGACCCCCGATACCCCATTCCAGAAGGGAATCCCTCCATGGAATTCAAGGATGCCCTTCTGTCTTTCTCTCTTTCATCCTCACAAGTTCTGGTCTTATATACTCACCCCCCCCCACCCCTCCCCATACACCTTCTCGTTGTTTTCTATTGTTTTCACACAGTAATCAGAAAGGACATTTGTATGGCCATTCTAGTGAACGTAGGCATTGAGACAGACCCTACTCCCATAGATACACAGTGGATGCCCAGGGGCCTGAGTGGGAGTTTAACACAGTGGCCCACATAGTGGGCAGAAAGAAGTGGGACAGAGGACAGGAGGGAACGGCTGCATGATCTTGTAGCTGCAAAGCATAACTCTGATTGTATTTACCAATATTTTGCAAAGAAAGGGGAAAAGAAAAAGCCATACTTCTTAGCAGAGCGATCCTTATTTAAACAGCGCCCAGCATCCGTGGTCTCACCCATATGCCAAGCCCCGACAAAGGACACACACCAATGAGGGCACAGAAAGAACACAGCCGCAGGCCCCGGTGCTGAGAGGCCTAATTATCAACGCTGTGTCTCCATCCTGTTGCTATCAGTCCTGGCAGGGCATGGAAGCTGCTGCCAGCGGAGAGGAAAAAATTACCCAGGCTGACGCCTCCAAATAATTGATAATTTGCCTAAATGAACGAATCGAGTAAGATTTAATTGTTGGCAGGGATCACCACTCAAGAACAGCAAAGTATACAATTGCTTAAGCACCGCCCACGGCTTTCCACGAGTCCCCCGGCCCTCCCTCTTTCTTTTCTCGAAACCAAGTATAATTGTTTAATGACATTGATGGGGGATAGACTTGTGACATTATAAGTGACACTTATGACAGAACTGTCAGTTGGTGACAGCTCGTTGACAGCCCCAGTGAGAAATTCATCATTTTAGATGCTTTATGATTTGCTCATTTATAGTCGCAAATAAGATCTTGCTGTAAAACCACACCGAACCTCATCCCCTATGGGACAGTTTGGTTGTTTTCTTACCTCCAGGATGGGGGTGGTGGGGTCTGGGGTCAAGGGTGGGGAATATTTGGTAGTAGGTCCGTGCACCTTCACCTCTAGGGAGAGGCTAGAACTGACCTGGGGAAATCTGCACCTGTGCAGCGTCCGAATTCAGTTTTCTCACTTGCCACTTGTTTAAGGAAGCTTTCAAGGGGAAAGAGGTAACCTGTTGGGACTGATGCTAATAAAGACAGAAAGCAGAAAAAGCAGAGAGGTTATTTTTAGCTGGGTAATGGGGAGTAAATGGGGCCACCCTGTGATATGCTAAGATATGCCTGCGCTCATTTCTGCCTGTAACTCCCACACTCTCTGCTGGGCAGACATCTGTTAATTGCTTTCTGTTGGACCTCACTTTGACATTTGGGGAAATGGAAGGAGACTGCCTAACCATCTTTTTCTCTTTCCTTTTTTCCTAAACGACGTCTCTGTGGAGTTTTGGAGCCAGGGAGGAAAGGAAGTGAGGTGAGTTTGAAGCTTGCTCTCTGCTTGGGTTTGCTAAAACCTTCAACACACTGTGCCTACGGCAGTTGAGCCTGGATTTTATTGAAAACCCTGTGTGGGGCTCCCAACAATCAGAGTCACTGAAGTTTTTCTTTCCACGCTATACTGGCCTGAGCTCCGTTTAATCAGAACACATGCTTATCTCTCTACCCACCTTTCCATACACTTTACTAATCTTATAAATAGACTCTTAAAAAATAACAAAATGAACTTTCCAATTTATAACAAAAAACATCTCAGTGCACATGCATCAATGCTTTCTTGCTGAGGCAGTTCCTGTCACCAAGCAGCAGGAGGCTAAAAAAACCAACCTTCAGGAGGTGAAGGTGGTAGTTTCACTGGTACATAATCTTCTCTCTCTCTGCCTTTTCTTCCATATTTAGGCGCCTAAGTTTGTCTGCACTGGTTATCAGTTGCCTTTGGGTAGGTTGACCTATGTGGCGTAGTGTGATTAACGACCACTAGGTGGCGACAAACGACCTCCTGGCCGGATTATTGGATGGATGCGGTGACTGGTAACAGGTGAAATGGGCTTGCTTTCGGTACCAATAACAACTAGCAGGCACCATCAGAAATACTCTTTATATGTGAATTTATTTTATCTTTGCAGCAATCCTGTGAGTCCTGTAAAAGATAAGGAACTAATTTGCCCAAGGTCACATATTAGGTGACTGGCAGAGCTGAAATTTGACCTCAGCTCAGACTAAAACAGGCTGTGTTGTTATACACTGCACTCTCCTGTATCCTTAATGGAATACCCTATTAACTTGGGGAGGAAGTTGAATGGCGAAACTAATGTCTTGCCCCCAATGAGCTCTGAAGCTCCATTCATCACCACACGATAAGGAAAAGCAGTCCAGAAAGAGCGAACTTATCAGGTACATAGAATCTGAGAGTTGGAAAATTCTTGACCATCTAGTCCAGGGATCCCATTCAATATAGAATTCTCCTCGGCACATTCCCGAAGGAGGATCCCACAGTCTCTCCTGGATCTCTTCTGAGACCAGGTTGCCAAATGAAGACGGCATGGTGCTTTCTCTACCCTCCCATGGTCACCTTCCTCTCCAAGAAGGGAAATTCAGAGGGGCAGAACCAGAAGAAAAATTCAGAGCCCCTTGTCATCAAAGCAATTGTAAGGAACGATGTGGGTGTGATGGCTGATGATACGTGTCAACCTGATTGGGCCATAGGTTGTGGTCAAACATTATTTTGGGTAGGATGTTTCTTTGCATTGGGAGACTGAGTGAAACTGATGGCCCTCCCCATGCAGATGGACCTCATCCAAGCTGTTGGAGATCTGAATAGAACAAAAAGGCTGACCTCCTGCGAGTAAGGGGGAGCACCTCCTGCCTGATTGCCATGGAGCTGGGACATAGGGTTTTTACTCCCTTTGGACTCAAAATGAAACGGGGTCTTCCTAGATCTCAAGCCTGCTGGTTTTGACCCGGAACCACAGTTGACCCTTGAACAATGCAGGGGCTAGGGACACTGGCTTCCTGCGCTGTCAAAAATTCGTGTGTAACTTTGGACTCCCCCCAAAGTTCATTAATAGCCAACTGTTGGCTAGAAGCCTTAGCAGTCAGTTAACCCGTATCTTGTATGTTGTATGTATTATATACCATATTCTCACAACAAAGTAAGCTAGAGAAAAGAAAACGTTCCTAAGAAAATCATAAGGAAGAGAAAATACATTAAATACATTACTGAAAAAAATCCACATATAAGTGGACCTGTGAAGTTCAAACCTGTGTTGTTTAAGGGTCAACTGTATACTATCGACTATCGACTCTTGTGGGTTTCGAGCTTGCTGATTGAAGATCTTGGGATATTCATAGTCACATAGTCACATAGTCACATAGCCTCCATAGTCACATAATCATGTGAGCCAGTTCCTGGTAATAAAAAGCCCAAAAGAGTGACACTACACGTATCCATATACACACATACATACATAAATGGTATCTTCCACTTAGTTGTCCAAGCATCACCTAGAATTCTACATTTTAAATTTGAGTCTTTCGTGGTAATATCTGTACCTACACATCTCCTATTGGCTTCATTTTGAATCGGTATGAGCAAATGGACAGCAGGCCAATGCAAAGATTCAGTCATTTAGTTAGTAAACATTTCCGAGGGAGACAACAGGGAGCCTCTCAGGAGAGGCTTAGCCAGAGAAATGGTAGTGATTTCTCCTGCACCGCTCTTGGTTTATTCAAACGGGGAGGTGGAGTGGGATGCAGATTTCCAGGAAAAGACATCCTTAGGATGGACTGTATACAGCTTTGCTTTCTTGACTGACAAGCCAGCCTTTGGGGCCTCCCTTAGTTTAAAACATTATTTTTGAAGAAAGGAAGAGGTCTCTTGGCATGGGTAGACTATTCTTTTACAGGCACCTGAAGCTGGTAAATATCACCTGTCTGAGGATCTGCAAATGGGAACATTGAACTTCTGCCTAGAGACTCCTCCTCTCCCTCTCACCATTTCCTCCCTCCCCGCCCCCCGCCCCCAGTTCTTGACTTCCTGGTTTTTTGCCCCTACGTTGGTTTCGCACTTGTTATTGGGGAATTTGTACGATCTCATGGCTTTGGCTGACAGCTCTCAGAAGGAAGCTAGACTATCATCCTCATGCATGCATTTCTACCTATTTGTCGACCGTCATCTTGATTTCTACATTTAAAAAATCAAACCCTTTTGTTTTAATCAGTAAAGTCACAGCCTGTCCCCCAAACCACGATTCTGTCCGGGGGGCCACTCCCAGGACCTCCAGGCTGCTAGACTCGGCAGGTTGAAATCACCTTCAACGCATCTCCCCTCCTTCATCAATTGCTACCACGGCCCGCTTCCAAATTTCTCCCAGATTTTCCCGTTTCTCTTGGTTTCTGCCGATCGGGTGTTGAACACTGCAAACCTGGGTGCCTTCAGCTTTCGGGGGGCAGGGGGGAAGGGCTCCTGTATCTCATTGTGTGTGCACAAATAATTCTGTTAAAATGCCCCTTGGAACTCACCCTTTTCCTGCTCCAGACCCCACAGATCCTTCTCAGTGCCTCCTCCCCAGGTACAGAGTCCTCTGCCTGGTTTCTGGATGACAACCCCTGTATGTCTGTTCCCTCATTTCCCCTTATTTTCCAGCTTCTGTCAGTCAGATGTCGCTCTGTCCTCCACAGCCTCCCTGTAATGCTGTGTAAGGAGTGTCCCCAGAAGCCCAGGTGTGAGACTCAGAGAATGTTTTCTGCCTTCCCGTGCCCTGCTTCATTCTCCTCACCCTTTGTAGCCCACCAAACCGCTCTGATGCTCCACCTGCCTTCTGGTCCCATTTTTGTTTAATTTAAAATTTAATGACACAAGTGATACCATCTACATGGCCTTTAAAGAAAAGTTTGTAGACAACACTAAGGTCCCCTTTGCTAACTTTCCCCTTGTCCAGAGGTAGCATGGTTGAGTGGCTGGGGTGTATACTTCCAGAGATTTTCCGATGTTTTTACGTACACGTATACATGCCCATAGAGGATGTGTGGTATTTATATTGCATGTGTCCGTTTTTAATATAAACGGCATCACACATTCACATTGTGTAAAATTACTGGAAATCTCTCCACGTTGCCCCCCTCCCCCCCGGATGAGCCTGACTCAGCTCAATGGTGGGCACTTCCCTGTGGTATGAATCCATCAATGTTCACTTGACCAGCGCCCTCTTGATAGGCATTAGATTATTCCAGCATTCGATTATTCCAGTGTTTAGGTTTACAAACACTGTTGTGCCGAACAACTGGAGGACACATCCTTTTGTACACGTGTCAACAGCTGTCGCTGATGGTATTTGCTGGTCAGAATCACACAGCAAGATTACAAGGAAGTTGATGTTTATCCAAAGATTCTGAAGTACCAGGCAGCGGCACAGGCATCTGCAAAACAAACTTGGGCTACGTATGATCCTTCCCATTTCATAGATGGGAAACTGAGGTTTCAAGAGGCAAAGTGAGTCCAAATTTGAAATCCCACTAATGTTCTCCCTCCCACCCGCCCCTCGTGTGGAGTATTTTCCCTTCAACTCTGCTGTGCATTTTGTGGCAGCAGGAACTAGCCACACATTTCCTTTCATTCTCTAATATGTCCTGAGTACCCAGGAAATCTCAGTAAAACCTGATTGATTATTTGGAAGACAAATTAGCACTATCATCTTAACTAGTAGGATATTTTATTTAGGTGTTTTAGCAACAATAAGAAGACGCTAGCATCGTGGAGGAGCTGGTTAAAATATTATTAGAAGTTAATTCATATTTTAGCAGATAATTCCTAATTAATTTGCTGTAGTTATCTTGTTAAACGTCAATTAAATCTCTCCACATCCCTTACAGGTTTCTGCTGTTCATAAAATGTAATTATACAGCTATTGCCCATGTATTCTTTATTGCTTATATAATCTACCAGTTAAATGCAAGTCAAAAAGATTTATCTTCCAAGTTCTTAATAACATCGCTAAGTGTTCTAATTAATAATCAATAGTCCATTTGCATAATTAATTGGAGAAAGGATCCTAATGAGACGGTGCCTTGCAGCTAGCCACTCTGAGGCCAAAACTTCATCTCCTGTAGCAAATCGTCGCTCGGAGTGCAAGAGATTGGTGAGCAACTCAGTTCCTTTCGTGCTCCAGGAGCCCTGTGCCCAGCACTCATGTGCGGGGTCTCACGTGATTCTACCGGCAAGTCCTTATTTACGTCGTTCCTCAACAAATATGGAATAGAAACCGTTGGATACGAATTTTCACGGGCACAGGCTCAGGCGAACAAAAATAAATTTCTTCATTTTCCTAAAAACCAGTTTAATTCTCTGAATCCGAGCCCTTGCTCCACTGGATGCACAAACGCAATCTAGTCACTTTCAAGCAAACTCGGTCCTACGAGGTATCTTCGCAGGCACATACGGTTATAATTCCTTCACATTCTAGATCTGAAAAAAAAAAAAAAAAAAAAAAAAAAGCAACCAGAACCTTCTCCCTTTCAGCTTTTTCCTTCTCCCTCTTCCTTGGCCCTGATGTTTGGCGGGGAGGAGGGCGGTTCTACCACGGTCCACTGTCAAGTGTCATCTGGGCGGGGGATGTCCACGACACGGCCTCCACCCATTTGGGTCCTGGCTGACGTCCTTCGAAACATGATGTGAATGATGGGTCCTCGGGGGAGCCCCTTTGCAACGGGTCCCACTGCCAGGTGTTCGGCCATCTATCTCTCATTCACCAAAGCAGTTTTGGTTTTACCGTAGCCTTCAGCTCCCCAGCTCCATAAGGATTCCCTGCATTTCCTTGTTCCCATCTCCTGGTTCCTGTGCATCCACCCACCTGCTTCCTAGCCCTTCTCATGAGCTTGGGGACCACTTGTAAGTCACTTTTTGATGGCGGAAACACTAAAGGGGTGTAGGAGTCTTCACTCTGCCCTACCGACCCCCTTACAGCCCGGCTGCCTTATTTTTCACACACCCCAAGGCACAAGGGTTCCTGGAAGGATGCCAAAGACTGTAACTCCAGGTGGGACCAGTAAGACATTGATCTTTCTTTGACCCCAGAAAATCAGGTTTTTGTCCTACTCCCCTCTTCCAAATTATCGGGCGGTGGTGGGCAGGATTCAAAGATTCAAACTCATCTCTGCTTTCTAGAAGCTCTCTAGTCCTTTTCTCTCTCTCCCATATATGCAAGGGAGGGCGAGGAAGAAACAGTTCTACCCACAAGCACTTTGTTTCTTTTTTTTTTAATTTTTAAAAATTTATTTATTTTGAGAGACAGAGAGAGCAGAGGAGGGTCAGAGGGAGAGGGACAGAGAGAATCTCAGGCAGGCTCCCCGCCGTCAGTGCAGAGCCCGATGCAGGGCTTGAACTCACGAACTGTGAGATAGTGACCTGAGCTGAAACCAAGAGTCGGATGCTCAATCGACTGAGGCACCCAGGCACCCCACAAGCACTTCGTTTCTTACACTTTCTGCTTACGCCAGAAAGCTCAGCGTTTTGGGGCGCCTGTGTGGCTCAGTCACTTCAGGGTCTGACTTCAGCTCAGGTCATGATCTCACGGTCTATGGATTCGAGCCCCGCACCAGGCCCTAGGCCGACAGCTCAGAGCCTGGAGCCTGCTTTGGATTCTGTGTCTCCCTCTCTGTGTGCCCCTCCCCTGCTCTCTCGCGCTCTCTCACACTGTCTCCCCAAAAATAAATACACATTAAAAAAAGAAAGAAAGAAATCTCAGCATTTTATGTTGGAGGCTGACAATGTGACATCTTTGTTCTCGGCAGTAAAAGCGGCCCCTTGTCATCCACAGGAATAAGAGTGGTCACGAGGGAGTAGAGAAAGTAACTTGCCAGCAACATGGCAACATGCGACTCTGCCACCCGTTTATCATGTCGGAGACAAGGACGGGAACACTGGAATGTAGAGCCTCACGAGCGTTCCCAAAGAGGATCGGCTTGAACCCACAACATAGAGGCAAGGAAGCAGTGCAAAGTTTCTGAGGGTTCTATGGTGGGATTCAGTTAGTTCGTCTTGCCTAAAGTCAGAGGGATGGATGTGGGGACCCCTCAAAGGGACTTTCAGTCTCAGGCAAGTTTCCTATAAAGCAGAGACAAAAATGTTCCTCTGATTTTTTTTTTTTTTTTTTAAATCCCAAATCTCTGGCTTCACTTTAAAAATAAGGTTATCTGCTTGGGGGCTTCAGGCTGAGAGTCGCACATTCTAAGAGTTTTCAAAGAACCAAAAAAAAACCAAAAAAAAAAAAAAGATTTAAAATAAAATGCCGTCATTGTTCATTGAACTACAAATTGCGATTGGTGAAAGAGAATACTATTTTGACTTGGAAGGAGAAAACCCCTTCACCCGAGCGTGTCGTGAACCTCGTGATGCAGTTGCCCCTCTTCAGACAACACTGCCAGAACAGCCACACATCAGATCAGCCACAAGTATTATCACCTTATTGAAAAGACTCTTGCTTGTCATTTTTTTATGAAGCGTCTGCCCCTTTCAGTTATCAACAACAAAGAGCCTTACCCCTTCCTTCCTGCTTATCCTTCCTCCCGGCTCTTATCACAAAGGAATTGCATTTTCACACTGGCCCTTCTCACAGCGAAGAGCTGCTTCCTCTGTCCATAATAACAGAAATAAGAGGAAACAGAATGAGTCTATCTCACAAAGCGCCAAATGGACTGTCAATCAGCTTAGCGCCAGAGCAGAGGAGGCCAGCGTGGGAAGCGTCATCTGAAGGTCATCTCGTCCCTCTTCTGTCTTCTGGCAAGATGGCTTTCAACTCAACCAAAAGAAGTCTCACCTTGAAAAGCTCCAAGGAAGGACCCTCCTTGGCTTCTTGCTATCACACCCATGTCTCCCATCTAGGAGTGCGCTGAGTCTGATGAAAATCTTTCTCGCCATTTTTCGTTTTCCTTCCTCCTCGTGAGATTTACCCCTGAAAAACGGATGAAGTCGGTAATGGCTGTTTTGGGTGCCTTCTCTTCCCTCCTCCCCCATTGCCATGCGTCCTTTGCTCTCTCCATCTCCTGGGTTTTTCCGGGTCTTAATTGTCATAGAGGAAAGTAGATGGATGCACTTTTTTTTTTTTTTTAAAGAAAAAGATATTGCAAAATGAGTCCAGCAAGAAAAGAGCAATGCTTAATACAAAGCGTTGAATTATTAATGATGACATTTCAGGCACTTCCGAAAGGGAGACTGGGGTCAGGGTGAACTTTGCTCACATCCTTCAAATAATGTCATGCTTGTAAGATCAATCATGACTATTGAGTCAAGGCAGCCGGCTATGAACTTCAGGACACCTGCACCTGGCTCTCCTTAGTAGGCTCGGTCACTTCAACCAACTTATCAAATGTCTCTCAGCTTTATTTTCCCTACCTGTAAAATGGGGGTAATCAGCCTACAACATGGGTTATTGTGAGACTCAAATGAGATGATGTGGGGAATGCCCTTTCCACCATGCCTACCAGGCACGTTGTGTTCTCATACAGATTGGCTACCACCGTCATAATCCACGGTGACTTTTAACGGATACAATCAAAAGATTTTTCAGACAGGCTAGTGGAGTACTAAGAAGCTGCCAGTGGGGAGTAGTTGCTCCTTCTACTGATATATTTGATAAATATTACTATATAATCAACAAGTATCGTTCTCTGTCCCCAGGATAACATAGTCGTGGCAGGTGGTGAAGGAATAGAGGCACCGGGAAGTGAGAGGCCCCCCGGATAGGAGTGGATGGTCAGGTGGGCTCGAGGAAGGATGCTCCTTCCTGTGTCCTCTGCCTGCCCGAAACATTTTGTGATTCTCATTAACCAGAGTGAATGTCAGCAAGGGCCGGGAGTTAGGTTGAGCCCAACATCTTCGTATTTTATATTTCCCAGGACTGACCCATATACAGCCTCTTTCACTGTAAGATAGAGGTCCGCCTGGCATACAGTCGAGCAGACAGACAAGTCGTGATTTGGCGAAACCTGAAAGAATTATGAACTGTAGCAAAAATAGCCAACTAAGGGATAGCTAAGGCATCTTTTCCCTTCCCCTAGATATCTGTGGAAATGTACATCTTCAAGCATCACGGAAATAATCACCTACTCTCTATATTCCCCCCCCCCCCATTTTTTATGGTTTTTATTGGTATACAACATTATTCAGACTAGGCTCTTCCCTCTCCCAAGCCAATTTCTTTTGCAACTGTGTTTATATTGATGCGATTCAAACAATGATCCTCTGCCTCCCCTGTCAGTTTCCATTGTGCATTTCACATATTAGGAACTTATTTAAACAAAAATCATCCTCTCCGGGTACATTTCTTTCCCATCTGTTTTCCCCCTGCCCCATACTACCAATTCTCATTTCAAAGCAACATTGTAATATCATTTATTGTTATTCTCTCTTGTTTTCCTGAGCTGCTCCTGTAACGTTCAGAGTGGGAGAGGTGGGGGAGAAATATACAGTTTTATTGATTTATACTCAAGAAGGTGTTTCGTACTCAAAATGTTTCTGAAGGCTTCATATCATTTTTTTAGAGCAATGAGACCTCAGTAATGACGACACTTTATATTGGTAGGGTGCTTACAGATAGTTTTTAATGTATTTTCACTAGTGTCATTTTAGAGAGTTGAGAGAAAGAAAAAAGGAAAAATACAGCTGGCTATCCAAGTCACTCAAAATATCCAGATTTTTGGCAACACTGTAGACTGGCATGCAGATGTTTGACTGAATGATTCACCCTTCTTCTAGACGCTCGGTGTTGTGGAAATACAGCTAGTTGTCTATTAGGATTAACATGGGGTGGTGGTGTAGCGGGTGGGAGATGTTTTTATTTTATGAAATCATGTAAACATGGAGAGGCAAATCTGTCTCTGAATACATTTTTAGCTTAATAATGATTTTTTTAGTTTCTGTTTGCTCAGTAGTGTTCCATTTCCCAGGCTCAGAAAGACCTGCTATAAATACCCTAATCCTTTCTAAGTCAGGTGTTTGTGTACCTGCTCCCATGTAGATATGTTAGGGCCATGAGAGACGGTTTATTCTCATAATCTTCCAACCAAAGACGGATGTTCTCCCTGCCTGTGCTAGCCTTGCCCAGAGCCCAGTGCAAGCTCCCGAGGCCAGCTGCGGGAGCTTGGCTCAAATTTTTTTAGGAGAAGTAAGCCTTTTCCAGGTTTGAAGAAGTACCTGCAGAATCCACACTCAGAAGGACAATTTCTAGAGGTTACCGAATCCTGCGTGTGGTTTAATGATTCAGAGGCTTTTTTCAAGAGTTCCCGAGCTTTGTTAAGACTCTATCGCATGCAGGACAAACAGCGGTAAGCAGCGGTAAACAGCGGTCATCTTCGGTCTGGCTCCATCCTTCCTGCCATCCTTCCTTCCTCCATCCGTCTTGAAGCCCTGTGCTCCTGAGTTGGAACCTCAAAGCCTAGTGTATATTGGAGACCATCTGCTTCACTTTCTCTGGGCTAAAGGAAACAAGAAAGCAAGGTGTTTCAACCGCTCTTTGTCTGTGATGGTTTTACAAGTGGGGAAGAGTCTGTTCATCTCTTTTACAGTTCATTACACCTGAGGAACCTTATTTAGTTGGAGGAAATTGCCCTTGGGGGAATGGTTAGAATTAGCAAGGAGTAAAAGCTTTTGGGGTGGAACACACTCTCCACACATCACAGAAAACAAAACCCAACTCCCAAACCTGCTCCATGATATAATCTCCCAATGGTGAACAAAAGGTCTTTCCTTTTCCCGACTCTTCTGTGGGTTTTATAGCAGTTTGGTTTCTGCTCCTCTGCTCTTGTTTTCTGTTTTCTTTGGGTGGGTGAGGTCTGGTTTCGGTTCCACACAAGGATGAGCTTTCTAGAAGTGGGAAGATCCAAACATAAGATGTGTCATGTTGAATAGTCATATAGTCACTGGAAATTCCGATGGGGGCTGTCAGAAGAGTTGAGTGAGGGAAGTCACGCCTCAGAAGGGGCATTGGACCATGTGTCTTTTTAAAACATTTTTCCATGTTTGTTTATATATTTTGAGAGAAAGAGAGATAGAGCACAAGCAGAGGAGGGGCAGAGAGAGAGAGAGAGAGAGAGAGAGAGAGAGAATCCCAAACAGGCTCTGTGCTGTCAGTGCAGAGCCAGACGTGAGACTCGAGCTCACAAACTGTGAGATCATGGCCTGAGCGAAAATCAAGAGGTGACACTTAACAGGCTGAGCAACCCAGGCACCTCTGGACCAGGTGTTTTTAAGTATGCCCTTCTCATCACGATAGACTAGCCTCCTGATATTTATAAGTAGTTCATTTGTTTTTCACAAGGTCATCATGACCATGGCCTTGGTCACGTCATCACTGCCATGATCTTTGTTTCCAAAATCTCCTTCTACTTCCGTAGTTCTCCTTGGCCTCTTTGGGCTTGAAAAGGCTCCTTTCAGAGCCTTCGAGGTCTATAATCTTTACTTCTTTAGCTAGGCAGCTTACATTGTTTCCTTTTCCAGTATTGATTATATTCTGGCAGCCGCTTTCCACTGTCCTGACCAAATATGCTTATGCAGTTGAAGGTGAAGGAATTTCTGAATTCAAGAAGCTCAGAGATTTAGGTCCAATATGACATACTGAGCCACGGAGCTAGGACCAGGAGATAGAGGGCTCCTGTCGAGTCTCCCAGCACTCAGTGGACAGTTACGCTTTCTGCCTGACGTCTCCGTGTCAGGTCTAAGTAATATTTGACTGAGCATGTGGGCTTGTGATGAACTGTAACTTGAAGGATGTCTGAAAGATGTTGCTCTGCTTTTAGGCACCAGTTTCAACAGTCGCGTTGGGTAAGGGGACTCCTGATTTAGGTCCTTCTTTCCTAAACTCATTCGGAAGTGAAGGGGGCGTGTCCTCATTTTAGAGTCAAGAAGCTTGGGTTAGACCGGACCCTCTTCTGCTGCCCAGGAGTGTGTGATGTTCAGTAAGCCATGCAGTGGCCCTGGGCTGATTCCACATCTGGGAAATGAAGGTGGACCTAGGTGATCACCAAGGAGGCTAATTGCTGGGCAAGTACAGCATTTCATGTAGATTGTCCCAGGATCAGAAGTTCGTACACTCTGCTGGGCTTCACAAGCTTCAGGGCGATTTTGTAAAGGATAGATTTCTGGACTCACTCCAACAGGTCTTTTTTTTAAGCAGCTTTTGAGGGGCAGAAGCAGTCCAGCAGACTCCGTGCCTAATCAGTGCGCTAGGTGATTCTGACACTCAGGGTCCTCAGATAATGCTTTGAGAAGCACTACGAGGTAGAACTGCAGAGTCACAGAGAACCTCTCCTCCCCAACTCCTCATTAACACTTGAAAGGTCCTTCTTGGGGTACCAAGGGAAGACTTCTCATGGAGCTTAAAGCCCACACGTCTTAGATAAAAATGCAATCATACCAGAGAATAAGTGACAAGCGAGTCCTTTCTAGAAGCAGGTTTTGATGGGAGAGAGGGGGAAGCTTGAAGGCACCAAAAGACTAAAGGGGACAAGAATGGGGAAATGGCCCAACTGATCGGCAGAACAACTGAAAGGCGAACCTCCCTGACTGTAAGATTTTGCTACAAGTGGTCCTCAGAGATATAGGCAAGGAGTTGATGAGAGGTGGGGAAATGTAGAAAGGGGTTAGGAAGCATGGCTGGAATAATGCATCCAGAAAGTAAGTGCCCGAAGGTGTTTTCTGAGGGACACACAGGTGAGAAGATGGCTTGTTTTGGCAGGGAGCCTGTGGTACCTGGCTGCATCCTAGAGACACAGGCAGATGTGTCGATATGACACCCTAGAGACACAGGCAGAGCCATTTGACGATGTGACATCTGTGGGGGTGATGATAACCGTTAGTTTGAAGTAGAGACAGAGCATGTGTGCTGGGGCAGGTGCATCCGTGTGGGGAGGAGTCCCGTGTAAGAAGTCAGGACAGAGGGGAGCCAAGCAGTTCAATAACCCTGTCTCAATTTCAGCTCCATTGGTGCAAGGTTTTGTCAAGCTGGTCTATTTGCATGCGAGGTGCATAGCTCTAATCTACTCTGATAATGATTTGGGTAAGCAGGTTGGAAATTTCTTTCTCTTCCCTGGAGGCTCACCATGTGGGAAGGAAGAAGTATAAAGCAACCTTTTCGTGATCCAACAAGGAAGGAAATTATGTCTTGTTTTTATTCTTCTCATTTTCTTTTTCCATCTCTTACCACTTTGGATGCTGAACTAGGCTTGGCAGGGATACGGACTTGAGATTGGGTTACTTGTTTCTTGGAATTCAAACATCTCTTCATCATAAAATCTTAGTAATGCCATCCAGCCAATTTCTGCATTAAACAAATACAAAGTGAATGAGAGGGACATTATTTCATTTCTACGTGGCCAACACCCATTTATAACTTAGATTTTCCTGAACCTAAATGTTACGGACAGATTATTCATCTTTTTTTCTTTAAATGTTTGATTCTTCTCTCAGATTTATTCTTACATGGCTGAAATGATGTATTCTCCAGGTAAAAATTCAACAACACCTCTTTCAATTCCAATCCATTTCATTTGGTTGTGTTCCATTTTGTCCTGTTCTCCTTTTATTTTAGTTTTTAAAAATTCATATATTTATTTTGAGGGGGGTGGATAGAGTAAAAGAGAGAGAGAGAGAGAGCGAGTACTAGCAGGGGAGGGTCAGAGAAAGAGGGAGAGAGAGAGAGAGAGAGAGAGAGAGAGAGAGAGAGAGAATCTGTCAGTGCGGGACCGATATGGGGCTCAAACTCACCAACTGTGAGATCATGGCCTGAGCTGAAACCAAGAGTCAGGCACTCACTGACTGAGCCACCCAGGCCCCATTTGGCATTCTTGTCCCATTCTCCCTCTTATTCCATTCCAGAAATCACTGGAGTCAGACCTGGAACTTAACTCCCGTTTTGGATGCCTCGTTCGGTTACCAAGACTCCATTGCAATGGTGGGGTTGAACCTTCGTAAAGGTTTAATTTCTCCATCCTGTTACCAACCCCTTCCCCCAGCCCTGCCAGACACTGAACACGGGAATGGAGCACAGAGTAAATGGAGATGCATTTACTTAAGAGGCTAGGATCTGGGTGAGTGGCCAGATAGCGCTGGGGCATCACTGAAAACCAATTAACAGGAAGGAGAGTCAGGGCACCTGGCTGTCTCAGTCGGTAGAGCATGGAATTCTTGATCCCGGGATTGTAAGTTCGAGCCCCACTTTGAGTGTAGAAGTTACTTTAAAATACTTTTTTTAAAGTGATATTGAAAAAAAAGAATGAATGAAAGGGAGAATCATTCCAAGGGAAAATTTGAACTAGGTGAAATTTATTTAAATGTATTCAATTTCTTTTTCTTTCTTTTTTCTTCCCTTGTGGGGCCCCTATTCACTTCTCCTTTCTCTTTTCTAGCCCCAGAGCACTCATGCTACCCTTCTGCATCCTGGGCACTCTTCTCTGGCACCATATTGGATGCCTGATCCTTTCTTCCCATCCAAACCCCAGGTCTACTTTCCTAGGTGAATGCTAGTTAACTGATAGGCTAAATTTTACTGAAGAATAAAAGGTTAATATGTTATCCTCTCCTATGGAGTTTTGGATTTTGAAAGGAGGCTTTAGAAATTATTTAATCCAAATGACAAGGATGTGAGGAAATGGGAAACCTTGTGCACTGTTGGTGTGAATGTAAATCGGTACAGCCACCTTGGAAAACAGTACAGAGGTTCCTCAGAAGATCCTAAATAGAGCTACCATAGGGTCCAATAATTCCATGCCTGAGTCTCATCTGAAGAAAAGGAAAACACTAATTTGAAAAGATATATGCATCCCCATGTTTATGCATCATTACTTAAAATAGCCAAGATATGGAAACAGCCTAGGGATCCTTCAACAGATGAGTGAATAAAGATATGATGTGTATGGACAATGGAATATTATTCAGCCATATAAAAGAAGGAAATCCTGCCTTTTGTGACATCATGGACGAACCTTCAGGGCATTATGCTAAATGAAATAAATCAAAGAAAGAAAATTACTGTATGTGTGGAATTCACGTATGTGTGGAACCTAAAAAAGCTAAATGCATGGAAACAGAGAGTAAAATTAGTGGTTGTTAGGAGCCTAGGGGTGGGGGAAATAGGGAGATGTGGTTAAAAGGTACAGATGTGCAGTCGTGAGACAAATGGGTTCTGGGGATCTAATGTATTGCACGGAGACTATATTAATAATACTGTATTATACACTTAAAAGCTGCCAAGGCAGTAGATCTTAAATGTTCTCAGTACAAAAAAGAAACGGTAATTATGTGATGTGAAGGAGGTGTTAGCTAATGCTACAGTGGTAATCATCTTGCAATATGTAAGTGTATCAAATCAGCACATTGCCCCCTTTACGCCCTAAACCTGCACAATGTTGCATGTCAATTACATCTCAATAACGCTGGAAAAAAATTAAAGTGCTATTTGTTTGCTTTAGAAAATAGGTGATTTAACCCAAAGGAATGAATCTCTTTGGTGGAATTCTAGGCACTTTGGTAGAAAATTTTTGGGCTGAGTGTCTGGGCCTGTTCAAATACCACCATGTATGTAGCTTTCTACTTTGTCCCTTCTTTAAGTCAGTTCTACCGCCTGCGATCAAAGGATAACTTTTAACTAAGAAGACTCACTGCGTAAATCACTCACTTCGTTCATTTGCACGAACACGTGACAATCTATTTATTCAACAGATATATTTTTATTTTTTTTAATGTTTTTTTAACGTCTATTTATTTTTTTGAGACAGCGAGAGACAGAGCATGAACGGGGGAGGGTCAGAGAGAGGGAGACACAGAATCCGAAACAGGCTCCAGGCTCTGAGCCGTCAGCGCAGAGCCCGACGCGGGGCTCGAACTCATGGACCGCGAGATCGTGACCTGAGCCGAAGTCGGCCGCTCAACTGACTGAGCCACCCAGGCGCCCCTCAACAGATATATTTTTAAAAAGTTTATTTATTTTAGAGAAAGAGAGAGAGAGAGAGAGACAACCAGAGAGGGAGGGGCAGGGGGGTGTGCAGAGCATCTGAAGCGGGCTCTGTACTGACAGCAGAGAGCTTGATGCAGGGCTCGAATTTACCAACCATGGGATCATGACCTGAACCAAAGTCAGAGGCTTAACCGATGGAGCCACCCACGTGCCCCTCATTCAACAGATACTTACTGAGCACTTACTATATTCCAGGCCCTGTGAAGTGCATTTGGTAGAAATGATGAACAAGGCAGTCGTCCAGGTAGTGAAATTTCAACAACCAGAGTTCCCTTCCTGACATCCTCTAGGCTAGGAATACTTGCCATACCCATCCCATCCATCAAGAGAGAGAATGGGAAAAAAAGAAGGATGGAGAAGAGATAGCACACACTTGAACTTAATTCTCTCTGCTCTCGTATTATGGCTCAAGAAGAAAGGGTTTGGAAAAGCAAGATAAATACTTCAGTCAGAGCAAGCTGGCTGCTGAAGCATATTTAAAAATCAAATTACCATTTTAATAGTAGGCATCGTTTCCATATCAAATGATGACATTATTGGCAAAGCCTAGAAGGTGACACAATTTTGAGTGCTTAAACTGTACCAACAATAGATGAAGCTATCTTATAGGGACTACAAAGCCTTCTGCCATCTGGCACCCTCTCCCCATCCTGGTGGGAATGGAGGAAAGCACACTTCTAAGTGGTAAAATGAAATTGGCTGCTGCCTCGAGAATACACGTTGAGGAGGGTCTGTTCGCCCATCTGACATTTTTCCTCACTGTGGCTGCACAAAGGGTTGACTTCCTAAACAGCAGCCATATAAACACACAGTTTCTTTTATTATTGCAAATATAGGGCATGTTTACTGTAGAAAACACAGCAGAGCACCAAGCAAAAAATAGAAACCATTCACAAAACCCGGAGATAGCTAATACTGATATTTCTGTGTGCATCTTTTGGATCTTTTAAACACGTCTGTGTATTCATGTGAGTGTATATGTGTGCAAGCACGCTTGCCTGTGTTTGGAAGTATGTGTGTGTGGGGGGAGGGATGGTTTTCAAAGCAAAACTGAGATCAGACTGTAATTTTTCCACTTAGTGCTGGGCTAACTTCACGAGTGTGTGGCCTGTGGTTGGTTCCATGCTCTGCTGTTGCCATCGTGAAATTCCTAAGAAGTTTCTCTTTGAACTTGCTGTTTTTGTAAGTGAAGCTCCCCAGGACGTATTTGTGAGCACAGGACATCCGTGCAACAGAGATGACTTTTGTTCCTGCTGCCCCATTTGCAGGTAGCGGGTGGGTCCACGATGCACGGGTCTTTCTTGGTACTGAGGGCGAGTGCCAGGTAAGGGTGTTGCATTTTGACTGAGTGAGTGGGAATGCTGATAGTCGCGGGAAGCCATCCTTTCCGTTTGAACCAGAACTTTTTTCTATGGGAGGAAGACCACAGGTGCCTGAGAAACCTTGCCACATCCTTCCCCGCTCATACCCCTTCCCTCTAGGAGCCAGTCACATGTGCCAAAAATGATAAAATGGAAGGAAAGGGAAAAAAATCGGGCACCCCTTCTCTTTTATTTCAGTCCTTCCCTACTCATCAGCCAGCTAAAAGTAGAGTGTTGTAGATTATGCACATCTCAAGAAGTGAAATAAAAACAGTGGGTTCATTTCGTGCAGCGTTTCCACACTTTTGGCAAGAAAGAAGTATATGTGTGTACGAACTTCGAAATATGAATTGTATAATTTTGGTAATCCTGCTATCGAGCTGAGTGGTTTTATTATTTGCATTTTAAACTTGCATTGCACATTGGAAAGATGAATGGTAAAATTCATGTAATAATTTACATTTTTAATTTTTCTTTACTTAGAACCACATCAAACAGCAAAAAGATGCCACGCGAAGCCAACTGAGAGATCATTGAAGAAAGGCAAGTTACTTTTATTCTGATTATTGACCCCGCATTTTCATTTTCTACTGGCTATGCAAATCGTGTAGCCAGCGCTGACTACCCCTTATATTGTGACCGTTTTTCAAGTCGTTAAATATGATTTTAAAAGATTATTACTAACAGCTGCATAGTAAGTGGTTTTCATTGATGAATTTATTCAACTCAAGCCCTATTATTTTTTGAGACATTTAGATGGTTTTCAATATGCTCACAATGAGTTGATTATCATGGTAGGATGAAAACTTTTATACATAAATATTTGCATACATTCATGGTTATTTCCTTACGTAAATTCCAAGAAGTAGGATTGCTAAGTCAAATGATATGTACATTTTTAAGGGTTTTAAGATATCTGTGACACATTGCTCTTCAGAAAGTTTGTAGTAATTTACAATTTTCACCTCAATAGGGCAACCTCAGTCAGTTCTTCAGTTATGGTTTTTACCCATGCGGTCTGTCTTTGGCATTTGCTCCTTAGTTTAATTCCTTCGTCAACAAAGCCAACCATGTGCCAGGCAGTGTATTAGGAACGTACTGGGGCTAATGGTGAGCAAGACACGACTTACCTTCATGACACTTACCGGCCAAGGGGAGGGGTCAGGTGTTAAACAATCACACGAGTACATACATGTTTACAAACCGTGAAGAGCCTGTGAAGGAAAAGAAAGGAGTTTCTAGAGCATTTAGTTGGCGACTTGACTTAGCTGGAAAGTCCAGAAGAGTCACCCTGAAGAAGTGATTTCTAGCTGAGGTTGGAAGGAAGAGGGTAAAGTGGGTAAAGAAGGAAGGGGAAAGAGATCAGCAGCGGAGGAAGGGCAGCCTGAGCCAAGTCCTGTGGGAGAAGAGGGCTCGGCCATGTTTTGGATCAGGTCAGTGCAGGCAACGGAGGGGAGAGTGGAGACAGATGAAGCTGGGGTGACCATTTTTTTTTTCAAATTTAAAAATTAGTCATTTTTTTGCTTTAAAAATTTTTTTCTTTTTAAATCCAAGCTGGTTAACAGACAGTGTGGTAATGGTTTCAGGAATAGGATTTAGTGATTCATCACTTACACGTAACACCCAGCGCTCATCCAAGAAGTGCCCTCCTTAATCCTATTTAGCCCATCCCCCCCCCCCCACCTCCCCTCCAGCAACCCTCAGTTTGTTCTCTGTATTTAAGAGTCTCTTATGGCTTGCGTCCCTCTCTGTTTTTATCTTATTTTTTCCTTCCCCTTTTTCATCTGTTTTGTTTCTTAAATTCCACATATAAGAAAAATCATATGATATTTAGCTTTCTCTGACTGACTTATTTCACTTAGCATAATACATTCCATTTCCATCTATCTTGTTGCAAATGGTAAGATTTCATTCTTTTTGATGGCCAAGTGATATTCCATTGTACACATGTATCACATCTTTTTTTTTTTTTTAATTTTATTTATTTCGAGAGAGAGAGCAGGGGAAAGGTAGAGAGAGAGGGGTGAGAGAATCCCAAGCAGGTTCCACACTGTCAGTGCAGAGCCCGACGTGGGGCTTGAACCCACAAACTGTGAGATCGTGACCTGAGCTGAAACCAAGAATTAGAGGCTTAACCGACTGAGCCACCCGGGCACCTTATAACACTTCTTTATCCATTTGTCAGTCGATGGACATTTGGGCTAATAGTGCTGCTATAAACATTGGGGTGCATGTACCTCTTTAAATCAACAGTTTTGTATCCTTTGGATAAATACCTAGTACTGCAATTGTTAGGTCGTAGGGTAGAGAGGTCATTTTGGACGAGGCCAGGGGTCAGCCAACTATGGCCTGCCTGCCAAAATCCAAATCCCACCAGATGTTTGTGTTTGTAAATAAAATTTTTTTGAACGTTTATTTATTTTTGAGACAGAGTGAGCACAAGTGGGGGAAGGGCAGAGAGAGAGAGAGGGAGACACAGAATCTAAAGCAGGCTCCAGGCTCTGAGCTCTCAGCACAGAGCCTGATGCGGGCCTCGAACCCACAAATGGTGAGATCATGACCTGAGCCAACGTCGGACGCTTAACCCGCTGAACCGCCCAGGCGCCCCTGTAGATAAAGTTTTTTTGAAACACAGATGTGCTTGTTTTGGCTTGTTTTTCCATATCGTCTATGGCTGCTTTCTTGTTACAACAGCAGAGTTGAGTCGTTTCCACAGATACTGCATGGTCTGCAAAGCCTCAAATATTTCGTATGACTGCTCTATAGAAAAGAAAAGCTTGCAGAGTGCTGGATGAGGCCATGCACGGCCTTGAAATCTGGAGATATTTCAGTCTTTACCTCAGAGCAATGGGAAATGGTTAAAAGGCAACGTGAGGAGCCTTGGACTTTGGGGTAGGTTGGAGGGGGCCGAGGGAGACCCAGGGAGCCCTGGGCAGGCTGTCACAGCATTCCAGGAGGGAAATAATGGCCCCTTGGAACAGGGTGGTGGCTCTACAGATGGAGAAGAAAAGACATTTGGGAAATAAAACCGAGGGACATAAAATGATGGACGTGGGAGAGAGGTATCCAAAGTTACCCCAGCTGTCTGTCTCACAGAATCCTATGGACCACAATACCCTTCACAGAAGGAGGGACAACTGGAAATTTGGAGTGCTCTGGGCGATATTAATGAGTTCAGTGTGAGGTCCCTTTAGGATTACCCGAGAGGATTTTCAGCAGGCAGTCGGATAAAGATTTCTATAGCTCAGAAAAGTGGCACATACTTCTCATTATCATTTGCCCAAATCCATGCTTTGTATCTCAATACGTACTTTTTGCCGGGTTTATATTTGCCACTGACTTTTCAAACACAAAGAGCATCTATTTAGTGTCTCTGATGTGCTAAGCATTTGTGACTTACTCCACAAGAATCGGGCCAAAAAAAAAAAAAAAAAAAATGCTATGCCACCAAATAGCAAACACAAAAACGAAGGGACATGGGGAGGAGTAATTAGTTTTGTGAGGGGTGAGGAATCTACAAAGGAGACATCGGAACTTTAAAGGATTAATGGGGTCTCTGAGGGTAAAGAGGAGCGAAGGACACGGACACACGAGCGAGAGGAAAAGCGTGAGTTGAGCAGTGGGGCTGAGACAAGAGAGCAGCTATCTGGAGGCAGTGGTTTCTTTTCTCGTTCTTACCATACCCAGCCCCCAGCCCCTCCCTTGCCCTCGGGTTCGGAACGACGCTTGGCACCCTAATGCTGCTTTAGTTGACTCTAATCTCTATTTCCTGTGAGCATATAGTGTTTCATCACCCGTACTATAGATAAGAGATCTTATCTGACCGATCCCTTATTCCCACTGCAGAAATAGTTAATTGCTTTCTTTTCTGCACTGTTATATTGCTTTATCTTTTATGCTAAGATTGCCCTTGTCATGGGCCACTGGGGTGAAAGGCACAGAAGTCCCCCTATGTGTTGGGACATGAACTTCTTAAGAATTTCTACTCTGTCTCCTATACCTCTTGGCCCCAGGTGCCCAGAACGGTGCATTGTAACAATAACAGCAACAACAACAGAGGGCCGCTGAATCGAATTGGACAGAGGCCAAAAACTTCTGGCTCCAGTGCTGGCAGTTTGAGTGATCTGATGAAAAGTCCCAGACTGCGTGCTGGTGAGGACTGGGAGCAAGAGAAGAAATTGGATTTGAATAATTGAATTTTAAGAAGGAGGCATATGCTTCTGCTGTAACCTCCCCACACCAGACAGCAGAGCCCAGATGCAAGTCAAAATGCATTATGTATTTAATGTGTCTCATGGGGTTGGCGTTTGAGATAATAGGAGGAGAAGGCAAGGATTATAATCAAAGTGGCAACATCTGAAGACATTTAGCTGTGTGAAAGGTCAGGGCATATCTTTAGATATTTAGTCAACCTTGTGCCAGAGAAGAGTGGATATGATTGAGGGCTGGTGTGTGTGTGTGTGTGTGTGTGTGTGTGTGTGTGTGTGTGCACGCACGTGCGGACAGTTTAGAGACAGAAGACTCTAAGTAGCAGGTTCAAGATTCCTAGAACAATTGCTTTTGGGGCTGCAGGAGCTGGGTGCCAGTTTTTACAGTGGAGGTTGAAGTCAGCGTCGGTGCTGAGACTTGAACCTGGGGAAAACAGAAGTCTTTTGCATATAGGGGTGGGAGAGGCAGAGGGAAGGTGAGGTCTGGGGGAAGTAGGACGCCCAAGCCAGCACTCTGGAAATCCCACCGCACGGGTGGCTGCACAGCTCTTTGAGAGATCCAGGGCTGAGTGCTGTCCTCAGCATGGGCGCCCAACGGCATCGCGCATGTAGCATTATTCACGTCATTTGGCTGTCACTCAGACGTGAACCGTGTGATCGAACGGTGGCTGGATAGCCATGAGGTCTACTTCTGTTGTCTCCACTCAGGAAAAACTACTCAGAAAAGAGGAAGCGTGAGACAGGGGGGGGAAAAAAGAAGTCACTCCAGAGAAACCAGACTCCTCTGGGAACACATCAATGCCATCTTGTCACTGGTCAAAGATGGAGCGATTGAGGGATCCGGAGATGAGTGGCTGGTCATCTGTTTTCTTGGTCCAGGAGGAAGAAAACGGGCTGAGGCATCACGCTGGAACCCCTTAGGTGTCAGGGCTTGAAAGGAGCACGCTTCCCGGATCACACGGAGCGCCTCGGCATTTCTCGCCGTCTCCAATGTGTTGTTCCGTTGACAATTCTGAAGCCTTGCCACAGCAACCAGCTGTCTCTGTCAACCCCAGCGTTTTTCTGTCTCTCATGCTCACTGGCTTTCCATTGCACAAAAGAGTTCTGTTAACTAGAAGCCTTTGCAGCAAGGCAGTGAGGTCGTGGGGGTTGGAGCCCCCATTGGCCAAAGCTGCCGGTGGCTGTCTGGGGCTCCAGACATTTTTAAGATCAAAATCAGGGGAAAAATATCAAACCCTTTTTGAAGCCGCTGCTCCAGCTTCCTTTGGAGTGTCAGGTCTCCTCCCCCTCCCACAGCCCCAGGCACTGTCTGACCCAGCCTTTTATATACTTATGCTCTAGAACATTTCCAAAAATAGACGTGCACTTTCGCAAAAAGTCATCCTAGCTGCTGTTGCCCTGATGGCAAGAGTCTGTAGGTGGGCTCCCGGCCCTCCTGCTTGGAGGAGAGGAATGTGGGAGAAGGCGCAGGTTGGGATGGCAAGCAGCCGCCTCGTGCGTTTCGCTTCTCTCCCAATCCTCCCTCTGGCAAAACCCTTCCAGCCGCAGAGTGCAAAAAGGGCCCCAGGATTTGCAGGCAACGGACAGCTCCCAATCCTGGTGCCCTCCCTTCACTGCTGAGATGACTTTGGAAAAGTTACTTACCTTTTCTGAGCCTCAGCTTCCTCATCTGTCCACAGAGACTAATCACAGCCCTCTTACTGGCTATACGGGCATGACGTTGGCAACATGTGCTTAGAGTCTAATACAGCGAGCACGAGGTTGATCTTCAAATGCACTAGCTGTGATGACTGCTATTCCTATGACTGTGCCACGACTATGTCCTTTCATATCCAGAGCTCCCCCCTCGTTGGGGATTCTATGCCTCGCCCAGGTTTGCATGCAGTAAGCTATGAATGCACACATAAGAGCAATGAAAACATCTCGAGAGGTGCCGATCGCGGCTCCGGGAGTCGCCTGCTCCACGAGCCACAGACGTAACTGCTGCCAGGCTGGCAGGAAGGTGACCCAAGGCTTAGGGCCCTAGAAGGACTCGAGGCCTCCTCAGTCTGCCTGGCGGATGCCTGAACTCCCACCATCACGGACTCCTTTCTTTGATGTATCAGCCACGAGCTCGGTCAGAAAATTCCCCAGAGGGGCGATGTGGTTACGCAGCATTTTGCCCCTGCATGTGACTCGGGATGAGGCTAAGACAACGCCATTTTTGTATGCACGATAACCCTCTAGGATTGTGACAAACATCCAAACACCAACAGTATAAATGGACGTTCAGCCTTTTGTTAGGAATATCCTTAGGTCACTTTGACACTTGATAACGGGGTCCCAGGGTGGCATCACTTCCTTTCATACCCAGCTCCTTGTTTTGCACCACTGGCTGGTCCACGCACGTGCCCTGAAATGGCCCTGACCGCGAGCTGCTCCTCAGAGCGATAGCATTTTCTGCCGAGCATGTACTTCCTCCCGTGCATGCTGACGTGGCAATGCCAGAAAATGCCCTGCCTGTGTCGCTAGGAGGGTCAGAGATCCCTGTCCCTTCCTCACCCTTCCCTATGTCTTCCCTGCCAGAAACTGAAGAGGAGCTGGATGAGGCCAGAGTAGACATAAGAGAATCGTTCGAAACGGTCTACCGAACGCAGATGCCCTGAACCCGGCACTTAGAGGACCGAGGGACTTGGAAAAGTCACCAGGAGCTGGCCGCAGGAATTAGCAAGGGAGAGAGGTCAACAACACACCGGTATTTGTTGAGCGCCTGCTGTGTACCCAGAGCGGTGCTGGTTACGAGGTGGGGGTGCAAGTGTGGTTGTCCTGGGATGTGTCGCGAGAGTGCAGTGGAGGAGGGTTTTAAAAGACGACTGAAGAAGAGACCGGAATCATCCCCGACTTCGGGGAACCCTCACAGTAGCAGGGGGAACACGATTTGACCGGCAAGCGAAAGAGCGAGAGAACACGAGTAAACCGAGGCAATGGACGCCATGGCAGGCCACCGGGAACCTACCCCGAGACGGGCGTCGCCAGAGGGCTTCTTACGAGAAGTGGACCGGCCTGCGGCAGCATGGACCCTCATTAAGGGCCTTTGCAGGTCACTGAAAGCGTAAATAGAATTAAGGTGGATAAAGATGGGGGCGGGAGGAAGGGGACAAGTGTGCAGGACGCGAGGATGGGAGGGGTCACTCTGCCCAAGCTCATAAACATCCTGGCCTCCGACAGATGCAATGAGGTGTCCAAAGCCCTGGATTAGAGGGATTCGCTCCAGAGCCGTGAGGCTCGAGGCGGCTGAGTTCAGAGGTGCCTGGATTCCAAGTGGGGTCAGTGAGACCTGACATATTACATACAGGGTAAAAAAAAAAAATGTGCCTCATTGTTCAATAACGGTCTATTACATAGGTACTCCGGGTGGAGCACAGTCCTGACCATGAGGATAAAGGGGATTCAGAATGTCAGCGAACTGGGAGAGCGTACATCGGGTGGGGCGGGTCTTATCTACACAGGAGGCTGGGGAACCCTGCAGGATGCTTCTGAGGCGGAAGACTGGTCCCATCTGGTGACAACAAGATAAAGAGGAAGAAGAGAGATGGAGTGATGTCCGTTTCCCCAAAGGATGAATCAACAGGTGTCAGCGGCACACTGGTGGACTGATTCGCCACAACCATCATTCCCCTGGGCTGAGAAGCAGCAACAACAACAACAACAACAACAACAACAATCCCTAGCTGAAAGGTAGAGGTTCCAAGCCACTGAACTTGTTATTTTATGCTGTGGCTGCTCCCTGTACAACAGGGTCTGGTGTGACCCTGGGAAGCTGAGAGAGGCACTTGGTAGTCCCCACTGGAACCCGAGAAGCAATTCAGGGGCTTAGCGCCCCCGCCCCCGGGTGGCGATGTGCTGCGGAAGCCCTGCCCATGCATGCCTGGGAGAACAAACAGGGAAAGAATCCAAGATCAAGTTGTCCCTCACCCATTCAACCAGCGCTTACGAAGGATCAGCTCTGGGCAAAGCGCGAGCAAGCGTATGGACATAAACTCTAAGCATCTAGGTCTCTAGACGCTGTAAGACTTTGGGGGACGGTTCCCCTCATCTGCAAACGCCTTGTGCCTCAGCCACATTTGCATCCCGAATAGCCTAAGAGGATTTGGTCCGGGCTTCACGAACGGACGTGCGCGTGAAGGAAGGAATACTTGAAGGGGCCACCGAGGGAGGCTGGAGGACTCAGAGACGCCTCCTGGAGAAGATGAGGTGGGGCAGATGAGGCCTGAGATGGACAGGTTGGAGCAGAACCAGGCAGTGGAGGGTTGAAGATGAACAGCCTACAGCCTCGGTCTGTCGGGGGCGGGGGGAAGGCGGGGGAGCTGCTGCTGATTCCCTCCCTATGACTCATAGACTCGGCCAATGTGGTCGTCTTACGTGATCTTCTTGACAAGCCCCGGCCCTCTGAATGGTGACAGAGAGATTACTGTTAGCTCTACCGTGGTTTAAACAGGCTTCATTTTGTTAAACATTCCCTGAAGGCAATGCTCCGAATCTGGGGACAATTACTCAGTCTCCCCATCGCCTCCTGCTCTTTTCTAAGACGGTGAGGGGTGTGTGGTGTGCAGAGGGAGGGGTTCACTCGGCTTTGGGGAAGAAGCATGTATATCGTCCGTGAGTCCTCCCACGTCTGGGTGCTCTGCTGGCCTCAATTCTGACACTCTCTCCACTTGGAGACAGCTCAGATTGCACAGGGTGAGGGCTCAGCCCTACAAGACCACCCCTCGCCCCTCACCCTCAGGCACATCCAGGTTGTCTGTCCCCTGTTCTCCTGACCAACTGACTGTAGATTGGCGGTTCCCGTGACCTTCTCAGGTTCTGTTAACTGGCTCCTAGAACGCAGAGAAACATTTGAGTCATAGATCACCAGTGTATCACAAAAGGACACAACTCAGGAACATCCAGATGGAAGGGAAGAGACGCACAAGGCGTGGTATGTGGGAAGGGCGGGGAACCTCCATGCCCCCTCCAGGTGCACTCCCCCCCCCATCTCCACGTGATCTCCAGCCTGGAAACTCTCCAAACTCCGTCCTTTTGGGGTTTTGTGGAGGCTTCATTACATACCCAGAAAGGATTAAATCATTGCTTGTCGCTGACTGATTCGACCTCCAGCCTCTCTCCCCCTCTCTCCCCTCCCTGGAAGTCTGGTGGTGTGTGAGGCAGGTGGGGGGGGAAGGGGGGGTGGGACTGAACATTCCAACCCTCCAATCACATGGGGCCACCAGCCCCCTTCCTTAGGTGACCCAGAGGCTTTCCCAAAGTCACCTCGTGAACGTAATAAAATACATCTTTATCACTCTTATCACAGGAAATCCCAATGGTTTGAGGAGCTGGGAACCTGAAACCAGGAGGCAGACCAAATACATATCTCTTATTATGAATCACAATATTACGCCCCCTCTCTCCTCTTGTCACAGTGAGCTCCTGGCCGGCTTACTGGATTTCAACTCAGCTGCCTTCCCTCCCACACTGGTGCCGCTGTGGATGGGGTGCTTCTGGGTCCCACCTACCTCACTGGAAGTCAAGGAGGCCCAAGAAAGCTAAGCTGCAAGGGAGAGAGACAGAGCGTGCACAGGAGAGAGGCAGAGAGAGAAGAGGAGAGAGAAGGTTCCCAAGCAGGCTCTGCACTGTCAGTGTGGAGCCTGAGGAAGGGGGGGGCGGGGCTCGAACTCAGGAACTAAGAGTCAGATGCTTATGCGACTGAGCCACCCAGGTGCCCCAGCAAGGGAGCGCTTGTGCCTGCCCACACTGCATTACCAGGTCTGTGCTGCTGTGGCTGTGACCGCAGGGCAGCCTGGGAGGGCACCTTCCAGAGCAAAGCCCCTACAGGTAAGTGAGCAAAACAATGAGGGCAATTTCATACAACGCTTCCCAGCCAAGGCTTCCCTCTCCTACCTCGCTGCCTTCTTTTTGTCACCATTTCCTGTACCTGCTGCAAAATAACCCTGGTCCCCCTGAGCAGAGTCTCATGGCTTGGCTAACTTGGAACAAGGGGACCATGAGGTGAGTCTCCTGGGGTGCATTCACGCCGGACTAAAAAGGACCCTAAGAAATGTTTAAAAATCACATCCCAATTCAATAACCCCATTCGTCTGCATGCAAATTCCTGCTTCTAACTCTATCTCTCTCTTTCTTTGCCTTCTTTATATTAAAAACAAATCCTCATCTTCCCCCGGAGCAGACAGATTCCTTAGACCCCTGGAAAAGTTAAAAAAAAAAAAAAAGAAGAAGAAGAGCTCATTGAGACTCATTATAGGTGTTTCACAAATTTCCATCTTTAAAGGAGCCCCGCACCTTTCTGCAGTTGAAACCCAGACACGGCAAAGTTAAGACACCAGCTCAGGGCTCTGAGTCCCTAGGAACAGAATCAGAATCGGGGGCTGGGTCTTTACATCCAGGTGTCCGGCCCCCACATCCCAGGACATCTCCAGCAGGGACTGCCACCGGGGGGCCCAGGGAAACGAGAGGGGGAGGGGGGAGCAGGGCTGGACCCCAGGCAGAGAAACAGGATGGATTCAGGGAGAGAGAAGGGGGGTTGGTGGAAGTTTTCTAGGCAAGAGGAATGCGGGGTAGAAGCAACGTTTAAGGTGGTTGGCCGGGGAGGGGGCTGCAGGAGGCTGCTTTCCATTACCCCTGGGGGAGACAGCTTTCCTCCCAGTGGGAGCGTTCTGAGCGCTCTCCCCGCCTGGGTCCCCTCCGCCAGATCCCCTTCAAAGAGCCACACTGGCAAACCCGCAGGCTTCTCCAAGCCTGGGTCTCGGCCTCACTGGGGGCGCGTGCTGAGACCCTCCTGTCGTCGCGGGATCCCTCCCGTTCCTGCACCCTGGCTGCTCTTCTGCTCCCCCGCCCGCGACGACCCATCCACCGGGTTCCTCACTCGCACTAGATGCTACGGAGGAGACAAGCACTATATAAATGCTAAACAGACCGGCCGCGCCTGTCCCCGGATAAATAGACCGCCAGCTCCCGCTGTCAATCCTACACCTTTCGTGAACACAGACAGATCTCCTGAGAAGGGGGGAAATGTTGGTGTGGCTTCTCCATTTAATTCTGCGCTTTACCCTCAATCTTGACACCAGAATGTTGTGCTTTTCGTTTTGTTTCTCTCTCTCTCTCTCTCTCTTTTTTTTTTTTTTTTGGTATTGATTTCTTTTTCTTGTCTTTCTTTCTTCTTTTTTTTTTCTTCCCAGAAAGATTTTATGGTTTCTTATGTTAATTTCCTGGACTCGTATGCAGAAAATGGGATGCTTTTCTTCTGATCGCTCTTCCAAAATAATAATGATAACTATCATATGTATAGGACTTTCACGTGCATGATCTCATACAAATTCATTAGACAGGAGTGAGAGGAAAAGGATTCCGGTCTTGATTCCATCTCCCACCCCCTGTGTGACCTTGGGCACATGACTTGACCTCTCTGAGTCCTGCTTGTTTTATTTGTACAACGGGCACAGGGACAGACCTGTTCTTCCTAGCACAAGGGCTTATGCAAGGAATAAATAGGATAATTTATATGAAAACTTGAGGTAGGTATTGATTTTTAGATGAGAAATTTGAGGCACAGAGAACCTAAGTGGTTTGCTCTGAGGGCTGTAGCTTATAAGCAGCAAAGGCCGTACATAAACCCGGCTCTTCTGACAACGAGTGATCTATCCACAAAGCACAACTCTGAGTGATGGCTGGCACTTGGGCAGATGGACGTAAAAGCCAATATTACAAAACACTCCAATAGTTAGCATTTACGAACACTGACTACGGGCCAGCCACTCTTCCAAGAGCTTTGCTGTATTAACTCATTCAGTCCTTATAATAACGCTGTAAGTCTATAGTTGGTGTGTTTATTTTATAAAGATTAATTTCTCGAAGGTCACAAAGCTGAATCCGAGCACCGCCTGGAAGGCCTGTCCTTAACCGCTAGCCTATCCTGCCTCCGAGCCCACACGTTTACCAACTGGACCTTTAAAAGAAGAGGCAGGAGGAGGGACCGGGTTTCAGGAGCTTGGGGCCACTGACCTCTGTAAACACACTGCCAGGTTTATCTTGGTGGCTTAATGACCAGGCCAGTGGTTCTCAACCTTGAGCATTGCATCAGAACCTCCTGGAGGGCTCCTTCAAACACAGAGGGCTCCTTCTCTCTCCCGATTTTCGCTTTCTTGTGCAGGGCTGGGACTTGAGAATTTGCATTCCTAACAAGTTGCTAGGTGGTGTGGACGGTGCCAATTTGGGTACCACGTTCGGAGAAACCCAGCCCTAGAGAGTACAAAGTAGAAGATGAGACACCACAGGACAGCCGGATCCCGGGTCCAGCCGGATAAGGACTCGCCCTTCTCTTAGTAAAGAAGACTTGGTCTGGACCCATTCAGCGGGTCTCTAGGAAAATGTTCCCAGCGGTAGAGGGGTAGGGGCTGTCCTCCCTGGGGGTCGGAGCTCCTCCACCAGCTCCTGCCAGGGCTGGCTGAGGGCTGAGGGCTGAGGGCCGAGGGCAGTGTGTTCTGCATTATGGATGAGCGCGCTCAAAAGCCCCCGCTGCAGATTAAGTAAACAAACAGCCTCTGCAGCCACAGGAAAGGCTGTGACCAAGCCCCCTAACCCTCCCAGACAGAACCTTTCCTTCAGCTGTTGTTGTTTTGTTCTGCTGCTGCCTTCTCATCGCCTTGTACTGACAATAGCCGTAAATAACCGCAGTGCTGTAGAGAAATCATTTTAACAGCAGAGAGTCAAATAAATACATTAGACCTGACAGCTTAACTACGCGGAGTCCATTCGTATGTGGTGGCCAGCTGCTTCCCGAGACGTGCGCTGAACGGAGCGGCCGCGAGAGGGCGCGCCGAGCTCGCGTTGAGCAAGGCCAGCCGCGGCGTCCCCCCGACCAAGCCCTGCCCCGGCCTGGTGCCCGCGACTCGCGACTCGGCTCTCTCTCGGGTCTCCGCTAAAATAAAGCTTTCAGATTCCAATTAGCGCGGAGAAATCATGCAGACTCCCGCCCGCACCCCTCACCCTTCCGCAGGGGGAGGATTTTGTTTTCTGCTCATGTCAGACTTTAGGGTTAGGGTTGAGGCGTAGGGTGCCGAGATCGGTGGCTCCGGAACTGTGTTGCCCCCAGGGGTGGCAGAGTCACCAGGTCACCCAGCGAGGGGCATCACATCGTCATGCGTGCGTGCCACCCACACGCACCCTAGTCCCATCCGGATGCTTGGGATTTTCTTTTCCCGGCCCTGGCTTTCAGTGGACTTGGGCCCTCGTGGCTCTTCTAAGGCCGCTCCCCTGATTCGCAGGAGGAATGATCTGCCGCTTTGCCTTCCCACGGCGTCCTCGTTTTCAGGCCGCGCATCCTTTCAGGAAGTGCTGAGGGTCAGTGGAGGGCAATGCGGTTTCAGGGTACCATCCTCCTCTGGGCAAAGACATCCATGGAGTCTGCTGGATCCTGCTTCACCAGCAGCCCTCTCTCTGCTTCCCCGTCTGCAGGGTCCCCCAGGCCTGGAGCTAAAAAGAGCTTCCCGAAATAACCGTGAGTGGAGAGGAGCGCTCCGTTCAAGCTGACCACCTTTCGTCCAAACCCTCCACTAGCGTGGAGATGGGCAGGGAGGGCGTGTGCGTTCCGCCCAAATGGAGGCACCCAAATGCTCTCGTGCTGGTTGGTCAGGGGTTGTTTTTTCTTTGCTGTCTTCCTAGATACCACACTTCAAACTCCCCATGAGCCTTGACTGGATCTTACTGTCTGCAGGATGCTTGTTACTGACGGTCAGTTGATTATAGGGGACAGATTATGAGAACACTTAGTAGCCGCCTTTGAGCCTGTGGTCATGGGGTGAATATTTTATGTTCTCTCAAGGCAATTTAGAATATAGCCAGTTAGATAAAAGGAAGCACTTCCTGGCAGTGAAGTTATTAGATGCTGTAGTGAATTCCAAACGGGGTTGTCTATCTCGTTGGGGGCAGACTGGGTCAGACCGTGTTGTGCCTCCTGGAAACTGGCACCGTTCCTGTTGTTTGAGAGCTGAGTCACCGTGGATTGGGCCCCCCGAGGAACTGTCCGCTTGGTGCCACCTTCCCCCTCCCCCTCAAGGATCTCTCCCTGTCTCCATCCACAGCAGAGGCAGCCATGTTAAAACAACCCTACCCTGGGGCGCCTGGGTGGCGCAGTCGGTTGAGCGTCCGACTTCAGCCAGGTCACGATCTCGCGGTCTGTGAGTTCGAGCCCCGCGTCAGGCTCTGGGCTGATGGCTCGGAGCCTGGAGCCTGTTTCCGATTCTGTGTCTCCCTCTCTCTGCCCCTCCCCCGTTCATGCTCTGTCTCTCTCTGTCCCAAAAAAAATAAAAATAAAAAAAACAAACAAACAAAAAAAAAAAACAACCCTACCCTCATGCCCCAGTTACGTGATATTGGTTGAGGGATTGGTATCTGACCCCACCTAGTCAAAACATCGTGATGCCTCATGGCCTTAGAGGATTGTCCCACAGTGCGTGCCCGACGTGACCCTGGTCAATCCAAATTCTAACCTGGGAATAGTGACACTGAAATAGAACAAAAGAAGTTCATCTTTGTTGGAGGTTTGTAGATGGTAAGATGGAAAACGGAGTGTTCTTGCCTCCGTGTTTCTCATCGCCATGCCAACTCCCAACGTTCTCCATCCGGATTTATCATCTCCACAAAGAGACTGCAACTTTCTGCTATTGTGTTAGGTACACGTCCTTCTCTCTGCCTAGAATCCTACGGCATCCCTTCAGTTCTTGAGTCTTTTGTAAGAAAACTGTCCCCTCTCCTCCGAAGCTGTTCCAGACAGACAAGGCACATTTATTCGTTCCCATAGCACTTTGTTCAACCTTCTTAGGATGTGTTCTTCTGTACTGGGGTTAGAGAACCGTGTTCTTCACAAGCCTATGACCTCCTCAAGGATGGGAACGTACGCCATCAGCCCCATTTCCATAATGCCTGACACATCGGAAATACTGAGGGTGACAATATACAGTGACAATGAAGCTGGTGATCCTGCCCACAAGCAGCAAAGGAGGTCCTGAAAAGGTCCCTGTGGCCAGTAATGCCCAGAGGATGCAAGATAGAGAAAACAGGATACACGAAAAGAGGAAACACAGGGATACAGTGAGGACCTCTGCCCTTTTCCCCTTCTTTCTTTCTTTTTTTTTAAAGTTTATTTATTTGGGGAGAGAGAGAGAGTAAGCATGTGTGTAGTAGAGGAGCAGAGAGAGAGAGAGAGAGAGTGAGAGAGAATCCCAAGCAAGCTTCCAGCTGTCAGCCCAGAGCCCTACACGGGGCTCGATCCCATGAACCTTGAGATCATGACCTGAGCCAAAATCAAGGATTGGATGCTTACCAACTGAGCCACCCAGGCGCCCCCCTTTTCCTTCTTTCTTTTTTTTTCAACTTTTTTTTTTTTTTTTAATTTATTTTTGGGACAGAGAGAGACAGAGCATGAACGGGGGAGGGGCAGAGAGAGAGGGAGACACAGAATCGGAAACAGGCTCCAGGCTCCGAGCCATCAGCCCAGAGCCTGACGCGGGGCTCGAACTCACGGACCGCGAGATCATGACCTGGCTGAAGTCGGGCGCTTAACCGACTGCGCCACCCAGGCGCCCCTTTTCCTTCTTTCTTATCCCCATTTAACTCACTCCTTTCTCCAACACACACACACACACACACACACACACACACACACCCCAACACTGTTCCTTGTTGCCCTAGCCCCCACCCAGTGTTTAGAACTGATTCACACCTATCTTCTCAGCTATTACATTCAGAGCCTTCTTCAAGCTCGGATTGCCAGAGGGAACCTTCCAACTCAAAGGCAGAAGAGAAAAGAAAAAGAAAAAGGGAGAGAAGAAGGAGAGAGGAGGTGAGAGAGAAAGTAATATCCAATTTCAACATTTTGTTCTTTGCTCTTTAAACTTCCGGAGGCGGCAACTGTACAATTTGTATGTTTTGTATCATGTCTGCTTCCTTGTGGGAGTTTCATAAATTGATGATGATAACACAGCACATTGCTTTTAAGTCCTTAGACATTCGGTCTTTATTGCTTTATAAAGTCTGCTCGGGGCACAGCAGATGAAATGAAGCTGGGGAGATTTTGTGCTGCCCATTCTGCAAGTTCCATCACGGAATTTGCACCTGCTACGCAACTGGCCTTCAGAAGTAGCAAGTCATGTCGCCAAAGGCCAGCGGAAGGCCACCTCTGGGAGCCTCAGGATAGTAGGTGACCCAGAGAGATTGAACAGTGTCAGCTCAGTGGCTGCCTGGAGAGGAAGCCACTTGATTAAAGATCAGTCTAGGGAAACAGCTACGGCTTTCTGTAACCTCCACCTGCAACAAGGGTTTTTTGAAAACTATGCAAAATTCATTTCCCTCCAGCCTTATAATAAAATATATGCAATATGTAAATAGCAGCATTCCTAATGCGGAAGCCATTACGGTCACCTGCTGTATTTAATTATTGGAATACAATGATTTTTTTTTTACCCACAGCTAAGTAGCTGCACTAATAAAAACATCAGATTGATGGACAAACTCACTCCCCAAGCCGATGTGTTTTTTTGGCTTTTATGCTGATGTCATGAACAAATGTGTGGCATTTGTAGTTCGCACCAGAAAACAATGAGGTCTGCAGTATATCATTACCTACCTATGCAGAGTCAGTGTGATGCTGAACTTCAGACTGTGAGAAAAACCTTCATCTGTTAATAAAAGGAATCAGACCTTTTTCAGACCAAGGTATAAAACTGAGCAGATGAAAATAATCTCACACAAGTAGATTTCCATCCTCTTACCCACTCTGAACCCCTCGGAATAACACCCCTCCCAACGCACGCACACACACACACACACACACACACACATGCGCACACACACACACACACACAGGATTTGTTTCCTTCTTGAATGAACTAATTTATTCCTGAAGAGCAAAGGTGACTTAACTCATGCTGGCTATATGCAAATAACAAGCTGTAGCTGGTTCCTTTCTGTGAGGAGAGAACAGACCACCCCCCACCCCACCACCTCCGGGCATGGCATTACCAGGACAAACTGGGAAATGCTGCACCCAAAGTACCTAGTCTGGTAAACTTGGCCTTTCAGCTGCCAGCCTAATGGGTGGGCCAGCTTCAGGTCCCAGAGAGACTGAGCTAAAGTAAGGGCTGTCTCTTGCCCAGTACCTTCCACTACTGCCATTTGTTCTAAGACCTTGTGTAGCCACTGTGTCCTTATCAAGCGGATGTGAAGGGATCAGCGGGACACTGCACGTGCATTGTGGGTCAATATAACGAAGTTGCATTGTGGCCAGCCCCACTGGATGCACCTTCGCTTGTCAAATAAGATGCGGCGTGCAAAAGAGCCCTGCCGGTCCTATGGTGCCTTGTAACCCATAAAAACCACGGTCACGGGGGTTTGCTGTTATCAGGGTTGTGATTATGAATCCCTGAAGGACAGCGCATTACAGCAGGTCGACTCGGGGTACCCGCAGATGTGGAGCAAGTTGGGCTTGAAATCAGAAATGAGCTGGAGATTTGCTGATTTTTTTAAACGGAGTAAATGCTTGGAGACGGAAGGGGATCCTTTACGACTGCCGTTAATACCTTCCTTGGAAAAGGCATGTCGCATTGCCTGCCATCTAGTGGCAGAAGGGGTAAGTTTGCAATTCCCTTAAGTCCCTGGGAAATGACTTACAGATTGTCTCTGAGAAGGGCTGGCAGACGGACCAGGAGCTGTGGGTGGAAGCTGACCCCGCGGTGAGCGAAAGAGAGTGACTGTCTTCGCTGCCTCCGCCAGCCCAGGAGCCTGACCTCCGGCACTGCCACAGCTTTAACTGGCATCTCCGCTGTGTAAACCCCGAGAGCCCTGTGGGTCTTTCAGACATTAAGTAAGAATAACAACAGAAATGATCCGGATGATGATGATAATATTAAGAAGCACAAACAATTATAATCATAACACCAGATTGCTTCCGCTGTTCCTTTCTAGGCTCTGATGAGTCAACATACAAAAGGCTGAAGCAGGGGATAGAGGACGCCCAGGAGGCTGCAAACAGAATGTAAAATCCTCCCTTCCTTCAACTCCTCGCTCCAGGAGAGTTTGCTGAATTAAACAGTTGGCCTTTGGACCGCCTGGAGCTTTTGAAGACAGGGGCCCCACGTCAGCAGTGTCTCCATTTATTCGGGCGAGTTGTTGGATTTCAGGAGGCCTCGCCCTGCCGGCCACCGCCACGGGGCAGTGCCTTCACTTGTTTGTGGTGGACCCAGCAAGCCCAGCTTCTAAAGGAACTTCCAGAAAACAGTCGGGGTGATCATTGGAAGAAACCAACAAAGATGAATAGATACAGCACTTGCTCAAATTAAAAACACACATATGCACGCACGCACACAAAATGTTTCAAGTCACTGATAAGAACTATCGTGCATTGAGTACGTATTATGCACTAGGCGCCCTACATGCACGGTGCCAGCTAAATCTCCCAGTCATCGTATAAGGTCAGTAGAGCTACTGCCCCCATTTTACAGATGGAGAAATAGAGGATCCGAGAGGTTAAGTAGTTCGGCATTGGTCACACAGTAAGTCATGAAACCAAGACCAAAAACCTGTTTGCACATGCCCCACTCTTTGCACCTGTGGCCTTTCGGTACCTTATCCCAGCCACCGGACTCTCAGAACCTTAGTGTGGAAAAGAACTTGCTCATCCCAAGATGCAAGTTTCTTTTGTAGTGGTGGTTTAGAGACTCTGACAGGTTTTGATTGATCGTGTGAAAATCATTAAATGCCTCAACAAACCAGCGAAACCAAAAAGCACATTCCAGGTTCCAGAGACCACCTCCCTCCCCCTCCCCTGCCCCTCCAGCTCCCCCACCCCCACCCCCCAGCGCCTTTCCTTGCCCCTCACATTCTGATTTGGCTGCTTTGCACTGAAGTCTGGAGATTCCTCCTAAAAGGCCTCTTAAGCGTTTCTCCAGCCCAGCCAGGGCGGAAGCCTGTGCCCTGCAGCATCCCTCCAGCACCCTGGAGAATCCCTCCAGCACCCTGGAGAAGGAGCAGAGGACGAAAAGGCTTGGGGCCGGCAGACCAGGGGGCTGGCTTAAATTATCTAGAGGCACGGAGGTTCTCTCCCGCCTGCTGCCTAGGCAAACGGGCCAAAGTTAAATAAAACCTTAACAGATCAGAGCTTTGTGCTTCCATTTGTAATTGGTGGCAGGGATGGCGCTCTCTGTGCGCCTTGACTCACTTGCCCCTCTCCGGGGCCCCGGGAGTTGCTGCTGCATCTTGGAGAGAGTGTTTGAAAAATACAGGCGGCTGCGGGAAATGCCCACGCTGGGGATGGCTCTCGGGGTGCAGACGGGAGCCCACACACTTGCCGCCCCAGAAATGGCCAGCAGCGATGGGGTGCCTTAGGGCTGAGGGTCACTAACTCCCATGGTCTGTGAGTGGCGGCTGCGGCCCAGTGACTCCCAGATGGCACCTCCCCGCGGTTGTGAACCTGCTCTGGCTCCCTGTTTGGCCTTTGGCTTTCTAGAGGTGAACTGGTGATTATCTGAAGACTTGGGTGTCTGTATGTAGCTAGAGTCTTCGCTTCCCATTAAAGCAAAAACATTTATCTGGCCAAATGAAGTCACCCTAGACTATTCGAAAAGCAAATGTCCTTTAGCTATTTTGTGTCTGATGTTTGTCTTCCTGTGTATTCTCTCTTATCTGGAGACTTTGTGGATTTCCTAAAAAATCAATATAAGAGTCCTGAAAGGAAGTTCACACGAGCTCCCCGTAAGAGCTGCATAGAGAGAGAGAGAGAGAGAGAGAGGAGAGGTAAAAGGGAAGAGTCCCTCAGCCAGTGAGCGTCTGTGTGCCTAGTCCTTCGTTCGCGACTATGGGAACCAAGGCAAGTTCAACTCTCAACTCTCAGTGGCTCTCACAGATATTCGAGGACACGACATGGAAAGGAAGCTAAAAGAAAGGATTCTAATCAAAGGTCTTGGGTTTTGACGCGATCTGATATAAGCAGCGTGACAAAATGGTTCCGAGCGTGGGCTCTGAATTTGAGTTCGTGAGACTGAAAACATCTCAAATGGAGGATGTGAGTGGGGGGTACATAATGAATAAATAGCACATCACTATATGCCAGGAGTAAAATCACAGTGAGGTGTGGTAAACAGTGCCAGGAAGGTGGGAAGTCTCTGCAGGAAAGACACCTGTTGGACTTCGTTTGACCCTGTGTTTCCCTAATTTCTTTGGCCGTAGAATAATTGGATTTCATTTAATATTTTTATTTATTTACTTTTTTCATCTTCTACTCTCACCCGTGGAACTTGAGTCCTGACAAACTCATTTTGGGCAACTCCTGTCTGGATGACTATGCCCTTGTTCTGTAGATGAGGAAACAGGCCCAGAGAGGGAGAGTGGCTTGACCGATGTCTCCTGTAGCTGGCTGGTGCTGAGAAACCACCCGTGTCTCGAAGTCCTCCTCCACCCCTCTCTCTAATATGCCAGGACTAACTGAGGCACTGCTAACTTATTCCAGGTTCATTCACGTGTGGCAGCAGTCAGAGAGACCTTTGCAACAAACCCCGGGGTACTTGGCTGTGCTTTATAGGTGGCATGGGTTTTATTCCTTAGTAGCCAGTCAGTACAGAGCATTCCTTTCTCCACCTGGTAAGAGCTTTTCCTTTTAAATTAAAAAAAAACTTTTTTCTTAATATTTATGTATTTTTAAGAGAGAGACAGAGGCGCGAGCAGGGGAGAGGCAGAGAGAGAGGGAGACACAGACTCTGCAGCGGGCTCCAGGCTCTGAGCGGTCAGCACAGAGCCCGAAGCAGGCCTTGACCTCAGGGACCATGAGATCATGACCTGGGGCGAAGTCAGATGCTTAACCGACTGAGCCACCCGGGCGCACTGGGGACCTTTTCCTTTTAAAGCCTTCTTTTCCTTCAACTCCTCTTTTTCCTCGTTTTGAATTCCAGGCCACGTGTGCACCAGTGTTTTCTGAAATGCGAAATCAAGTCGGACGAACACTGGATACCGTCTTAAGGACTAAAGGATTTATTTGCTTCCCAACTAATGGGTTCCACTAAACGATGAATGTATCTGTTAAGGAGGGAGTGTTATGTTTGCGTCTAAAATTAGCGTCTCTGTTTTGTTTTGGGTGGATGTGTGATGGGGTGGAAAGCCCAAGTACAGGCCAGTGTTCACAGAAGGCTCAATTCATTCACCGTTAAAAGGATGCGTGTGGAAATGATGCCCTAGGCTCTCCAGGTTTTTGAGATGGTGACATTTTAAAACCATTTGCCTTATCTTAAATTTTGCCTGAGATAAGATGCCTGTGGAGTGAATTCTCCTCACAACTGTTTGCTTCTCGTTGGAGGGGCGGACTTTAAGCCCCTTGTATTACGCGTAGATAAACTTGTTGATGGGAACAGTGATTTCCTTGACTTGATTTTGTAAATTGGCTTCTTTGCATTGACCAACCCAACCAGCTGTTTTGGATTCCTGTGGACTCAGGGTCAAAGTGCTGATGCAGCTGAAGAATTGTAGAAATTAATTCCGAGAAATGGCGGCAGAAGGAGTAAGAACCTAAGCCTGAATCCGTGCTTGGTAGGCTAAAACTGATCAATTTCCCGGTCCCTAATTAAAACAAGCCACCAAACACGACAACGGCATAAAGTCCAGGGCTTTGCCTGGTGATGAATGCGACCAGCCTGCAAATTTCTCCTTGCTGGGAACAGAGATATCGTGTGCTACAGCAGTTAAACAGGAAGCTTGCTGGCAATTCATGTTTGACAATATGTATGTATCTACTCACTGCCCCGACCCTGCCCCTACCCTACCTTCATCCCGACATAGGCGACCACTGAAATTAAGCCAATAAAATGAAAGAGGACGTTTCCTTCTTTCACATGTGTGTCTTTGAAGGGTGTCCGTTCCTGGATATTGAAGGGGTAAACAAATAGGGCAGGGTATCTAAATCTTTTATATTACTTGAGTTGTGAAAATTTGCATGTGAACCATCTGCTTTTAAATTGAATCCAAGCTTTCCATCAATTAGCACTATAATTTCAGACGTAATGTAGGTTAACTTCTGATTGATCTTCAATTAACACTAGTTCTTAACCATTTACTTTATTTCAAATTCACTTTTCCCCTCCCAGATACATCAGGAAGATGTAGAAAGACATTTCTGCTTTTGAAATGCTGATAGCTCTTTTGGATGAAAGAACCCACATCTCTCCCACCCTCCTTTTATTCCTGGGTTGGGAGAGCCCAGGTAATGTAACCTTGTCGGTACAACATGATTTTCCAAAAAAGCATCAAGGAAATAGTTAAGAAGACTTTATTTCATGCAAATACGTGTGTTGTTGTTGTTTTCGCTTTGCTTATTTAGAGTAGGGAATTTTCACAAAATAAGTCATAAAACCATTCCAGGAAGGCCTGCAATAGCATTTCTAAAACTTAAGGTTTGCTGATTATGTAAATCTTAAGGCATTCGGAGATTTGGCTCCTTTCCTGGGACAGACTCTCAGGGTTTGGAGAGACCTCAGAGGCGCCCCAGCCTCTTACCCGCTGAGGGCAGGCGCGCCCCCCCAGAGCATCCCTGCCAGATGGTCAAGCAGCTTTTCCTTGTTGCCACCATTGGACAAAAGGCAGAAACTTACTGATGAGGTTGTTACGGAGAACTTCTGGCCGGTGAGTAATATTTATCGACATAATTCAGATATTTCTTTTGCAATCTGGAATCATGAGCAATGTTATTGATAAGTTCTCTATGGCTTATGATAGTATATCATTGTGATGTGTTAGTCAACTTTTCTCTTGTAAGTTTGATTCGTAAAAGATTTGTTGTATCCTTGCACTTGTAATTTTATCACCTAGGGGGCCGGGTTTTTTTGTTTTTTGTTTAAAGCGTATGTATTTCTTTTGACAGAGACAGAGTACGAGTAGGCGAGGGGTAGAGGGAGAGGGAGAGAGAGAATCCCCAGCAGGCTCCGCGCCACCCGTGCAGAGCCCCACGCAGGACTGGAACCCACGAAACCGCGAGACCATGACCCGAGCTGAAACCGACTTGGACGCGCTTAACCGACTGAGCCACCCAGGCGCTCCACGGACAAGTTGTTTTAATGAAAGAGATTTGTGACCTTCTCCTGCGTGATATCTTCCTTTTGTATGATATGCATCACTGTGTCTCTTAGCAGCGTGTCACGTTGAAAATGAACAAGGGTCACCGTACCAGTTAGGCCTGGTAGTATTTGCTGCTGTTGTTAACCAACCCCGAACCTCAGTGGCTTTTCTACAGGATAAGTTCACTTCTCACTCGTGCCAAGGTCCAATGTCCATGTTCTTCCATGGATGGTGTTTCTTGTACTTCCGCCTTGCTTCTCCATTCAGCTGGGAAATGGAAAACGGAAAATAGAATGAAAGATCAAGCATGGGAGTTTTTAGGGCCCTACGTCCACTGTTTCTCATGCATTCCAGGAGCTAGAACTCAGTCGCTGGCCAAACCCCACTGCAGGCTGGCAGGGAGAAGCGTCGGGAGCCATGACCAGTTTCTGCTGCCCGTGCTGTTAGCATTTATTTTACTTCTCTATCCTGGAGACTTGTACGTCTAGGAGAGCTTCTAGAATTTCTATTGCAGGTGTACTCTCGGACTTCACTGGAAATAAATGAAGAGGGATATGAAGATTTTTTTTTAGGTGGCCTGAATTCCTGGGTATATACATTGAAATATGGGGCATCGGGGCGCCTGGGTGGCTCAGTCGGTGAAGCGGCCGACTTCGGCTCAGGTCGTGATCTCGCGGTCCGTGAGTTCGAGCCCCACGTCGGGCTCTGTGCTGACAGCTCAGAGCCTGGAGCCTGTTTCGGATTCTGTGTCTCCCTCTCTCTGACCCTTCCCTGTTCATGCTCTGTCTCTCCCTGTATCAAAAATGAATAAAACGTTAAAAAAAAAAAAAAAGAAATATGGGGCATCAAGGGTTCCACTTTGCAGTGATCTCTGAGAGTGCTTTTTGAATCGGGGAGTCCAATAAAGAAAATGGCTGGAGGTTACACCTTCAGCAGATTCAGGCTTATTTACCATTTCCCCTCAAAGATCTGCCCAAGACCACAGCTGCCACTAAAGGGCACAGCAGATGCCTTATAGAAAATCACCCTTCTCTGTGCCAGGGACTTAGTAGCAATTGGTAGTATTATTATGACAGGAAAATATAGGATTCAGTAGGCAGAGAAGGAAAAGTTAGGACCTGAGGTCCCCGGATGGGGAAAAACACATATTTTGTAACAATGCTGGGAGCGTCTGACCACAGCAAACCCCTACAAGCATAAGGTTCCTCTTAAGAACGTAACAGACACGGGGGCGCTTGGGTGGCTCAGTCGGTTAAGCATCCAACTCCTGATTTCAGCTTGGGTCATGATCTCGTGGTTTCATGGGGCTCTGTGTGGGTGGTGCAGAGCCTACTTGGGATTCTCTCTCCCTCCTCTCTCTCTGCCCCTTCCCCACTCGCGCTGTCTCTGTCTCTCTCAAAAGAAAGAAAGAAAGAAAGAAAGAAAGAAAGAAAGAAAGAAAGAAAGAAAACTCGAAGAAAAACAAGGATGTAACAGACAACACCTACTCCCGCTCAGGTTTCCCTTAGGAATTTGACAACAGACTTGGCTAAAAATAAGTAGACCCGAAAACCTATGACCCACAAGGAAAGATTTGGCCATAGACCACCCCTCATACAATGGAAATGAGCCAATCAGAAATGGTCAACCCAGCACTTAGAGTTATTAAGCCAATAAGGGTAGGACCTGAGAAGGAATAAGGGGAAGGGGGGTGGGGGGTGCCAACCAGAACCTTATGAAACAAAGACCCTTACCTCTTGCCATGGGCATTCACTTCCAAATGACCCCCTCAATAAAACAACAAAAAAAAAACCCTTTCATACTATTCTTATTTTCTGATCTTATACTCCGATAAACTTTTGCTTGCTTCTCATTCTGTGTCCACCTCTTCATTCTTTGAAGCAGGGAGACAACGAATCTTGGGTACTGAGGTCAAAAAACCTTGCCACATTATAAATGGGGGCAAAGACATGGGGTTCCTGGCAGCCTAGTCATTCTGGGCAAGACTGGTATCATGGGAAAGAGGAAACAACAGCCTTCTTAAAAGAAGACTTGAAGGCCCAGGGGCTCAGTTTGGAAATCCCACTCAGCCTCAACCCTACAGTACAGAATGTGACCCAGGAAACAGGACCTTGAAGTGAAGGATTGTCTTAATAGGGTAGATAACTTGTCACCTTGGCTACATTCCTAAACTATGGAGACACCTTTCCTGATTGTTAGTTTTTCATTCCCAACCTATGTGAGGGGCTAGAAGGGTAGGGGTGGAGTTAGGGCTTGTTCCTGTTTTACTTACGTCTTGTCAATCTGTAGGGATTTCGGTGTGAATCTATGTGATGCCCCCATCTGCTTAAAGGAAAATCTTCAGTCTTTGTTCTTCCGTTAACATTTGGATATTAATCTTTAACGGGACTAAAGCCAAGTGTCACTTACTCAGTGACCCCAGCTTATTCAAATGTAGCCCAGAATAAGGAAGCAAGTGAAGGAGCCCCTCAGTAACCCCTCAGGAAGAGAAGCCACCAACTGAATCCAACAGTTAGAAAAGAGAGATTACACAGGCAAAACACCGATCTCTACAGAGAAGGCCTTGCGGTCTCACGAAGGTTTAGGACCCCCTTCCCTTGTCATGGGCAGTTGAGAGTTGTTTCTGCTCACTTCTTGAGGGTGACAGGGATGAAAGGAGGCAGGGAGAGGGAGGTGATTCCACGACCAAAACCACGTTGCCTTTCTGTGTTCATTTACTGAAATCAGTGCCTTTAACTCCCTGCTCAAAACTGTCTGATTGTCCTTTGGATTCCTTACTTTAGAGGTCAATATTATCAAAATCTGCTGTGTTTGCTCTTCTTCCATTACGTGATTCATTTAAAGTTTATTTATTTTTGAGAGAGAGAGAGAGAGAGAGAGAGGGAGGGAGACACAGAATCCGAAGCAGGCTCCAAGCACTGAGCTGTCAGCACAGAGCCTGATGTGGGGCTCGAACCTACGGACCCGCGAGATCATGACCTGAGCTGAAGTCAGACGCTTAACCGATTGAACCACCCAGGCACCCCTAAATCTCTCTCTTTTTTATTCTTCCCTCACCTATGAATGGAAGCCGCTATCTTACTTTTTTCTTCGTCCCCTTTACCAGTGAGTGTCTGTATGTTCACTTTCCCAGTCTGACTTGAAATGGTTGACTTTATTTCCCCTTTTCCAAGAGGCAGCCAAAGTTTGGGGTAGAAACTAATTCATTAGGGCTTAGCCTTGACACCTGGGAGAAGTGGGTTAGGATATCTAGATGTAAATACTCCGCAGTGGGGAGCTCTCGTTAAATAATGACTGGGATGAGTCTCTGTTACCTGGAGGGCATCACAGGCAGATCGGGGAGGTGAAGGGTTTGGGCTTTATCATGAAAGTGGCTGTCCTTGATCTCTGGGACTTGGGGACAGGAGACCCAGAATGCTGAGATGTAATTTATCCCCTGCTGGGCCTATCCTGGCACCTTATCCACGATGGACGCCCGATTCACGGTTTTCTGAGTGTGCAGATGAAAACAAGCCTTCAGGCGTGCCAGCAGAAGGAAGGGGAACTTACAAAGGGGGGCAGAGGGCAGAAAGAATGGTTTTTCGATTTGGGAACCCGGTGAAATGCTCGCGGGGCAGAGGTCCGTGCATTTTGATCTCTGAGGAGATGAAACACCCTGAGTTGGTGAGGAGGAGAAACCCCAGAAAAGCACAGTTAACCTCTGAGTCTGCAAAGGACTTTTCGAGAGTGTGTGAGGATATCAAGTGCAGAAGTTGTGTCTCCTTCAAATCCTATTAGTGGAGAAAGAGATTTTCACAGCCACATTTTTAAGAAGTGAATGGCAAGAAACAGGATTTTTCTTTTCCTCTGCCCTCCTCCCTCCCCCCTCCCTTCCCCCCCCACCCCCACTGGGGCTGAGGGAGGGGCCCTGGACCATCTATTCAGAATAATGGCAGGAGAGCAATAATGAGACCTTTCTCAAGGACTGATTTGTCTGCAGAAAGGAGAAGTCATCAGGTATCCATTGTGAGAAGACTCGCCTTCTCTTAACAATGGCTCTGATGAAGCTGCTAGAAGGTTCTTATCGGGAAGAAAAGACTCCCAGCAGCAGGAAAAGGGGAGAGGGGAAAAAATGAAAGGCTACAAAACCCCCAAATCATCCTCCAGGCTCAGTGCAGTGGAGAGGGTGAGGGAGGCACACTTCCTGAATGCCAAGTGACATTGGCTGGTCAGTCCAAATGAGCCTCTAAAGAGAGATATTAAAAAAGATGAGAAGGGGGGGGCAGCTTTCCTGCAGGCAGGCTTTTAGCAGGGAGTGTGAGGTTGGCTGATTTAAGCTGTGCAATCCTCCCGTTTCTCAGGCGGCAGGAAATAGCTAGAGGTCATACAAGCTTATCCTTTGGCCTCTACCTAGAGATTTTCTAGACCCGGGTCACAGGGCCACCGCTTCTTCAGCTGGATTCTGGGAAGGAAGAAGAAATTCATAGCCAGCCGAGCGTCTTGACAAGACTCCAGGCCCATTTTTTCCCAGGTAACAGACCCTCAGATTCAGAAACAATAGATTTTCTGGGTGCTTAGAAAAGGGAGAAGAGAATTGGAATTAATTCTGCACCTGTTAACTTCTGTTAGGGGCTTTACTAATTTGACTCAATTAATCCCCATCACCTCCCGAGAGGTGACTCTGTTCAAACTCCAATCACACTGCCTTCTGTTCCTAAGGCTTCAAGGGCTCTTTGTATTTAAATTGAGCGAAACTCTGGCCTTCGTCCACACCCAGAGCAGAAAGCTTCCGTGATGTGGCCACCACCCACCTCTCCTGCTTTTTCTCCCACTACTTATGCATTGGGCTCTCCTGCTTTAGTGCTAGGCAACCGTTGACTCTTAGATGTTTCCCAGTCAGGCTCTCAGCGCCCCTCTTCGCTGCCTTGGTTGAGGCTATGCCTCCCTCTGCCTGGAATGTTCCCTGGACACCTTTTCGGGCTCCTTTCATCTATCTTTCAAAGTCATGTGAATTTTCCTCCTCTGTGAAATCTTTATCAAAACTGAAGTCACTTCTCCCTCCCTGGAACTCCCAGAGTTCTCTTAGAAGATTTGTCCTATTGGGTCTTTTTATGATTATTTATGGTCTTCTCAAACCCTCTCTATTGAACCATGAGTTCTTCAAAGGCGGGGACTGAGTCCTGCTTATTATCTTTATCTTTCAGTGCCTAGAGCATAGTGGGTGATCCTGAAATAGTGATTGAACAGGATGTTCATTAACATTTGGACGTCTAATTCTGAAGTGAGGTGAACTTTGTCTTGCCACTTCTAAGTTGGGTTGGAAGGCAAATTCACGGGAAACATCTGGATCTGTAGAAGGGACATTCAAGCTCTAGATACAATATCAAATGGAAGAGCTGTTCCTGACCAGCATCCTTCTTCGGGACCCGCTGTTTAAATGGATTTGGATTTTGTCCCTTTTCACGTCTTTTCCTTCTCCTCCAAAGAGAATGGGACAGAGCAATACAAAGTGGAATTTATTGCACACTTAGCCTGTGCCTCGCACTTGTTAACCTGAAACTTATGAACCTATTCTGAAAAACGAGCAGCCAAGGAACGTACGCATCCTTCTAATTTCTGTAAGGTTTTTGTACACAGCTCTCAATTTTTGGAGCTCACAGCAAATTTTGCTTTTCTACTGTTACATGAGAATATTCTGGACCCCAGGGCTGCAGGCTTGCCTTTCTTTGTTAAAAATGAAATTTTAAAAAGTCCCTTAAGGACGGAAGAGATGGGTAGCAGGAGGTAGCGGTGGGTCCTGAACCTGTTGATCGTCACAACGCCTGAGACTGTCCTAGTTATCACATCTGGGAGCCACCGGTCTGGCAGGGAGAATATGGGCATTACAGTCAGATAACTATGGTTCAGAGCCCATCTCTGCCACTGACCAGTCAAGGGAAATTTGAGTAAGTTATGTAAACTTTGCAGGCTCAGTATTGTCATCTGTAGGATGGAGAGCATAAGAACCTCCGGAAGGGTTGCAAGGATTCAAAGAAAGGACTACATGTAGTTAAATGACCATGGAAGAGTCGAAATTGCCACCATGATGGTTGAGCCACAATTAATTCGAACACCCTTTAAAAATGTCTTTTTGCGGGGAGGGTATGTGTTCTCTTATATTTCCTAGATATGACCAACTCCATGTGATATAATGTTTTATTTTAGTGCGTTTCTACCTCTGTGCAGGATGCTTTCCCACCTCAATCCTAGACTCAGCGGTTGCCCTTTCAGGGTGCTCCTGAACTCACCTCTGCTCACATCTCTCTCTGGCCACCTTCACGCTACACAAATGATGTGTAGACGAAGCTTCTCAAGATAGTGCTTGGGCAGAGAACAGAGCAGGAGAGGCAACAGGGTCCCCATTTAAGAACACCAGAGTGTTTAGCGCTCACTTCTGCAGCACATACGATGCCGAGAACACTAGCACAGCACGTGTGCAAGGGTGACACGCAAATTTGTGAAGCGTCCCATATTAAAAAAAACAAAAAAACACCAAAGCGTTTAATGGCTTGCCTGAGACCATGTGGTTAGTCTGTAGCAGAACTTAGGAATCCGATCCTGGGACTTGTCACTGCAGTGGGAAACAGCCACTTGGAAGAGAACTTGTCCCGGTCCAGGAAAGAGGTGACAGTCTAGAGGTAGACAAGATTAGTTTTTCTCCTCGCCTCTAATTTCCTTTGATTTCCCTACCCTGGCTACATGCTAATGGCTTGGCAGAAACTTCAAAATTAAACTTGTAAGAGCAATCACCGTTATTGGACCTCTAGGCAATTATAGTAGCTGTCAAAGGTTTTAAAGCCAACAGCCAGCCTGACCCTTTCCAAATGACTCAAAAGTGGCATTTTAATGAGAAACGAAAGCAGAAAAGGTGTTTAAAAAAATTTTTTTTTTTTAAATAAGAGGTTTCTTTCTTTCTCTTTTAAATGAACAAACTGACATTGAATTTCACCGCTTATCCAAAGGGTACGGGTAGGATTGTGAGACTGGGCAGCAGATCCCAGGGCAGCTGACTTTTGTTTGTAACTGCAGCTCCCTTACTTCTCCCACTGGAGCCTATTATGAGAAGCCCCACAGAGGGGTGCTGAGGGATTATCCTCCAGTAAGACTTCCTGCTCAAGAATGCATTTGGGATAGTGGAATACCAGCGCGGGTCAATCTCCATTTTCTTCTTTATCTCTGGGTCTGGTCAAGGCTAATCTCCTAGGTGTCAAGATTGAGCTATTTTTTAATATCTATGTATTTATCTATGTATCTATCAATCATCTATCTATCATCTGTTTATCTATTATCTATCTATCTATCACCTATTATCTATCTTCCAGCTTTATTGACATGTCATTAACATACAACATGGCGTATGTTTGAGCTGTACAAAGTGATGATTTGATACATGTATATAATGCAAAATTATTAACCACAGTAAAGTTATTTAATACCTCCATCGCCCCACATAATTACCATGTTTTTGGTAGTGGGAACATTTAAGATCTACTCTCTTAGCAACTGTCGAGTAGTCTAAAATATAGTACTGTTAACTACAGTCACCACGCTGTACGCGAGATCCCCACAAATATTCATCTGATAGTATTTAGCACATCTCAAAAAATTATTTTTGAGCTATTTTTTTGAAAGACAACATTCACACGCCGTAAATGCCACCCCATTAAAGGGTACAATTCAGGAGGTTTTAGTACAATGATCACCACTAATTCCAGGACATTTTGTCACTCCAGAAATAACCCTGTCCCCATTAGCAGTCACCTACCATTCCCTCTTCCTCAGGTGCCAGGGTGAGCTGCTGGGCCTAGGGTTATGGGGGCCTGTAGGGAGCCAACTAGATCTGTGGGAGTCAACCTGGGGCAAGTTGGCTCTGGGGTCCCCGGTGAAGTCAGGCCTTCACTTTGCTCTCCTTTCAAGGGGGAAGTGCTTCTCTGCACTGGGCTGCCTGGGCTTGGGAGAAGGGATGGGGCTCATGTAAATTTATCTTTCCTACCTCCTCAATCTGTCTTTTCATATTTCTGTGCTTCACGTGGGCGCTGTAATCCCTCACCTGAATTCCGCGGATCTTGTGAAGGCATTTTCCTGGGTTGCTAGTTGTTTAAACTGATGTTTCTGGAGAGGAACAAGTGTTAGAAATTTCTATGCTGCTGTTTTGCTGATGTCACTCTCCTTCGTTACAGTTTTAATTCTATTTCCCTAATGACTCATGGCGCTGAGCACATTTTTAAGCGCATATTGGTCATTTGTGTATCTTTGGAGAAATGTCTATTTAGATCCTTTGCCCCTTTCAATATTGGATTATTTATCTTTTATTGTTGAGCTGTAAGAGTTCTCTATATATTCTAGATACAAATCCTTTATATTCTAGATACATGATTTGAACATACTTTCAGTTTGTGGGATGTCTGTCTTTCACTTTCTTGACAGTTTTTGAAACACAAAAGTCTAACATTGTAATGCAATCCATATATCTATTTAAAAATTTTTCTTCCTTGTGTTTTGGTGTCCTATCTCAAAACCATTGCTTAATCCAAGGTCATGTTTTCTTCTAAGAGTTTTTATAATTTTGGCCTTTAAATTTAGGTCTTTGATCCATTTCGAATGAACTCTTGTCTGTGATAGAGGTAGGGGTCTCACTTCATTCCTGTGAAAGTAGGGGTCCAACTTTTGCATGTGAATATCCAGTTGTCTCAGCACCATTTTTAAAAAGACTATTTTTGTTTTTTCTCAATCGTCCCGGCATCCTTGTAAAAAATTTTGCTCTATAGCTTTGTTTATGGTTTTGAAACCAGAAAGTGTGAGTCTCCCACTTTTGTTTCTCTTTATCAGGATTGTTCCGCTTGTTCTGAATCTCTTGAAAAAGTTTAGGATCTGTTTGTCCGTTTCTTCAAAAAAGCCAAGTGGGATTTTGGTAGGGATTGCATTGAATTTGTAGCTCAGTGAGGGGAGTATTACCATGTTAGCCATATGAAGTCTTTGATCCGTGAACATTGACTCTCTTTTTTATTTTTATTATTTTTTTAATGTTCATTTATCTTTGAGAAATAGAGAGAGAGACAGAGTACAAGTGGGGGAGAGGTAGAGAGAGAGAGGGACACAGAATCCAAAGCAGGCTCCAGGCTCTGAGCTGTCAGCACAGAACCCGATGCGGGGCTCGAACTCGCGAACCGTGAGATCATGACCTGAACTGAATTCAGACGCTTAACCGACTGAGCCACCCAGGTGCCCCAACACTGACTCTCTTTCAACTTACTTACGTCTTCTTTAATTTTTCTCGATGGTGTTTTGTAGTTTCCGTTATATGAAATCTGTATTTCTTTTCTAAAGTTTACTCCCATTTTATTCTTTTTGATGGTGGCCTAAAAATAATTGTTTTCTTTAATTTCATTTGTGGATTGTTCATTGCGAGCGTACAGGTTACATGATTGATTTTTGTGTATTGATTTTGTGTTCTGTAACCTTGCTGAAGTTGTTTGTAAGTACTAGTTGTGAGTGTGTGTGTGTGTGTGTGTTTTATATTTTTATATGTAATCTAAGTAACTTTTATTCCTTTTTATTGCCTAATTTCTTTGGCTAACACATCCAATAGAGCAGACGTCCTCGTCCTGTTCCTGAAAAAGCATTCAGTTTGTCACCATTAAATGTGATATTTCTTGTGAGGTTTTCTTAGATGTCCATTATCAGATCAAGGAAATTCTCTTGTAAGATTGTGGAGTGTTTTTAGCATGCAAGGTTATTGGATTTTGTCAAATGCTTTTTCTGCAACTGTTGCGATGATCATGTTTTTTCCCCTTCCGCTAATACAGTGTATTACGTGGATTGATTTTCCTATGTTGAACTAACTTTGCGCTTCTGGAATAAATCCCACTTGGCCATGTGTACAGTCCTTGAGTTACTCTTCAGGTCTCCCTAAACCACGGGCTCCAAGCTCAGTGGCACAAGAAATGCTCTTTAAGGTCACTGCAGCAATTTGGTTTACCCAGTTTTCAAACATGAAAATGGCCCGGTTTCACCGTCAGGTTGTGTTCAAATTAAAATACTTCCATCTGGGGCGCCTGGGTGGCTCAGTCGGTTGGGCGTCCGACTTCAGCTCAGGTCACGATCTCGCAGTCCGTGAGTTCGAGCCCCGCGTCGGGCTCTGGGCTGATGGCTCAGAGCCTGGAGCCTGCCTCCGATTCTGTATCTCCCTCTCTCTCTGCCCCTCCCCCGTTCATGCTCTGTCTCTCTGTCTCAAAAATAAATAAACGTTAAAAAAATTTAAAAAAAAATAAATAAAAATAAAATACTTCCATCTGAGCTTTATGAACACAGTGACTACGTACTCTCGTCTCTGGGCCCAAGTACCGAACCCAGTCTGATGTGTCATAGGCGTGCAAGCAGTGTGAATGAATTTTCAACCAAACTCTGCCTCTTCGAGGGAACCTCTTCTATAGTTCTGGGCTACGGGAGGTTACCAGGTGCGGTTCTGGGGAAGGAGGTATGCCACACGCAGTAGGTTTTCAGTGAGCAGTCCTGATGAAATCCTACCTTTTGCTCCTACAGATTGGTTGGAGAGGTGAAAAAAAGCAGCCGAATTTACAAATCAGGGGTAGGTCCACCTTAGAGCAGGATCTCAGGCCCCTCCCCAGGCCTAACCAGACAGAATCTGCATTTAGCAAGGCTCTGAGGGGACTCCCACGCACAGGCAAGTTTGAGAAACTGACCGAACGATGTGGCAGATGCTTGCTCTGGAGCTATTCCATTTTCAAATGAATCATGGTCTCTTTGGGTACAGTTCAATCTGAGATAAATGACAATCAGAGTGAAAGTGTTCGTCTCATGTTAACAAAATGAAATCAGCGGATAGGTTTTGAACCCGTATTGGACAGGACAGTCGTCATTTCTTTTTTTTTTTAATTTTTTTTTTTAACATTTATTTATTTTTGGGAGACAGAGACAGAGCACAAGCCGCGGAGGGGCAGAGAGAGGAGACACAGAATCCGAAGCGGGTTCCAGGCTCCGAGCTGTCAGCACAGATCCCGACACAGGGCCCGAACATCACAAACCGTGAGGCCATGACCTGATCCGAAGTCAGACGCCCAACCAACTGAGCCACCCAGGTGCCCCAACAGTCGTCATTTCTTTGCATGCTGTGAAGAGAGAAGTCAGTATAGTTGCTCCTTAAGAAAAATACTTCAGGGGCGCCTGGGTGGCTCAGTTGGTTGAGCATCCGACTTCAGCTCAGGTCACGATCTTGCGGTCCATGAGTTCAAGCCCCGCATCGGGCTCTGGGCTGATGGCCTGGAGCCTGCTTCCGATTCTGTGTCTCCCTCTCTTTCTGCCCCTCCCCCGTTCATGCTCTGTCTCTCTCTGTCTCAAAAATAAATAAATGTTAAAAAAAAAACTTAAAAAAAAATACTTCAGTAGTGCCTTCCAGGGACCTCCAAATTATCTGAGTCATTCTTTTGGATTCAATTCTTTTTCGCATCAGTTGGGACAATGAAATCAACTGTTGTGTGACTTACGTTAGCCTCAGTAAGAAAAATGGACATTGAATAGACGAAAGTTCAATTTTGAGGGAGGGAGGAAGCAAGAAGAAAAAAGCCCTAGAAGGCTGAGACAGTGAAAAAGGTAGGGTCTGTGGGGGTCTGGAGGGACAGTGCCAGACGCTGGGGTGGCTAACCGGAGAAAGGATGCTCTGCACGGGGATGTGAGAAAGAACTCAAGATACACCTCACATACTTCACGGGCTTGTATCCATCTGGGCTTGGCTACCAAGCAATGCAATTTGACTTTTCTAACTCAGGCTTGATTTTCCTTGAATAAGAACCACCCCAAGGATTCTCGTTATGGGACAGTAGCAACAATGGAATGAGACATGCTTTCTTCTCCAATTTCTTTGGAGAGAGAAAGATTGATGGAAAACAATGCAAACGTCTTCCTGGCACAGATGGGCAAAGCATTTTGCTCAGGGCAGATCAGTCCTAGCACATTGAAGACAGTTCTAAGCACCACATCAGAAGTGCTTCAGGGGATAAAGGAGTTGGCTGGGAAAGGAATAACACAGGAGCTAAATATGGACTGGCTGGCTAATCACCTCTGAAGGGGGAACCAAGCAGTATGGTGATGATCTTGTGGGCAAATGCTATGGGAATTTGCCTGGGCTGTGTGGCATAATTGAAGTAAATGTAAGGTGAAGGACGATCCAGGAAGAATACCTTGCACTGATGGATTTACAGGGGACTCTTTCTCTCTTCTTCCCCCCCTCCCCCCCGCCCCGCCCCGGTGTTAGATGTTTCTCATCTTTGTTGTGTGTGCCTTCGCAGTGTAAGAAATCTGAAAAGACAACTTGAAAATTGCCTGAAGAGAGAGCACATGGCGTGTGCTAAGCTGAGCAGGTGATGTGCATAGCAACACCCAAGCCTCCTCCCAAGTCTATGCACCTTGATAGGTGGATTCCACTTGGAGAAAGTCTTGTGCACAAAGTGTTGGAGTCGGCTGGGGACCAAGAGCAGGGCGTCCCGAGATGGGCCACTTTAGAATGAAGATGATTTGGAGTTAAAAAGCCAATCAAAACCCAGTAGATTCAGGAAAGGCTCTTTACTTCCCCTGCAACTGCCCAAAAGAACTTAGATGGAGGACCTGTTCCAGGAAGAGAGCCATCACCACGGATAACTGCATTATGGTGTGAATGACGTATGGTAGACAGGGAGGAACCTAGCAAGGTCTGTCTGGAAAGAAACAGCAGGTCAGGGAGAAACATGGCAAAGTCTTCTCTTTGTCCCATTGTTTCAGAGTAGCCCAAGAAACATTTATCGTTTACCTTTTTTCATTCTTCCTGAAGATTGCATTCCTTCCCTTTGAAGACCCAGGCCCCTACCCTCTTCTTCTTAGTTCAGAATGACATCTGTACCTCATTTCACTTATTTCTGGAACTTTCATGTCTGTGTGGTTTCCCCTGTATATATACACCTTTAAACTTGGTTTTCTTCTGCTGATCTCTCTCATGTCAATGTGATTCTCAGTCCAGCGAGAAGGACCTTGAAGGGGACTGAATATTCTTGCTCCCCAACAACAGAAGGGCCATGTCTCTTTCCTTATTTCTTTTTTTCTTGCTCTCAGGGTGGAGAAAATATTTCCTTCTTACTCTTCTTGGTTCTTGGCTAGAGCTCTGTAACAAAAGACAGACTAACAAGAGAGCAGCACACAAATTTGCTTAATATAAGTTTTACATGATAAAACAGGCTTCATAAGGAAATAAAGACTGAGGGGCTCCTGGCTGGCTCAGTCAGCAGAGCACGTAGCTCTTGATGCTGGGGTTTTGAGTTTGAGCTCCACATTGGGTACAGAGGTTACTGAAAAATAAACTCTTTAAAGAGAAGGGAAAAAATGATTGAAAGCAGTCAAATTTTAGTATTTTTTGTTATTTATTTACTTATTTATTTATTCATTTATTTAAAGATGACTCAGTGCTCATCACAATAAGTGTAGCCTCACTCCCTTTCACTGATTTCACCCATACCCCCACTTACCTCCCCTCTGGTAACCACCAATTTTTATAGTATTTTTATAGTAGGTTTGATGAAGAGTGGACAGTAGTGAGAAAGTGCAACCACAAAGGGGTATGAGCTGAGAGCAATGAACAAGGAGACGCTCGACAAGGCCCATTTATTTGGATTTTTCTTAGAGTCACTCTGTTGTGGAGATAGGATGCTTCCTTCCTCCAGATGTAGGGAAGGCACTTCCCACACAAGGATCATATGACCTGCTTCAGGGGAAGGTCAGAAAATCCTCCCTGCAATCCTGTTCCTTAAATTCCTTCAGCTTAAAATACTCAACACACAAAGGCACCATAGTTTGGGGCAGTTTGTTCTAAACCCTGTCGTTGCTGGAAGAATGATAAAGTGCGGAGGGTTTTTAACTTTATTTTTTAAAATCCATGGACCAGTTTGGCAGGTGAACAGAGAACTCAGTGGCTCTTTTATATGGAAAAGGAGCCATTGTCATAGTGATACTTTTAAGTTATTCTTATAACTTATTTTTCTTATTTTTAAAAAATAGATTCAAGTTGACTCTAGAGAATGTCCTTTAAAAAAAAAAAAAAAAAGCTCTGTGATCTTGCCCAAAGATTCATGAGACAGTTTGGGCAACATTCTTAGAATACTGTCATGGGCAGAGGTCAAGGGTGAGTACTGGATCTGTTGCAAATATCCAGGAATTAACTTCTGCTTTCAACATTTTTGTTTTTAAAGTTCCACGTAACTGGTTCTGAGTAATGCGGCTCCCCTGTTCATCTGGCTTTTTTTACAAAGTGATGCGTTGTCAATTACGCATGTGACCTAGGCGGTACCGTCCGGGGAACAAGTGGCTTAGATCTTCAGCTTTTGGGGGAGGGAATGGAAATTGAGATGCAAGCTGAAGGGGAGAAAACTGGAAAGCTAGGAGCTGAACTAAAGCCATAAACCTTCCTGGCAGTGGCCCTGATGCTTAAGGACTGCTCAGCTTTCAAAGGGAACGTGGAGACCTGAGCAGTATTATTTATGGGGAGCACCCCTGGAGCCTGGTCCTGAAGAAACAGCCCTGTCCTGTGAGTCTGTAGAAATGGCTGTAAACATTTACGCATCCTGAGCACTTCCAGCCCGCAGCTGGCAGGGGTTTCCAAAGCAGATTGCTCGCTTGCGCAGCACATCGCAGGCCACTCGTCCACACTGCCTCCTTGGAAAACACGCCAACTTCTATCTCATTTCCCTCCATCTCCCTTTGACTTTAGGAACTGGAGTTTCAATGCCTCCTTCCAGGGCTGGTAGGACACTGCGAGGTGGGAAGGCTGCCCCTCTGGGGTAAGTTTTCCGCAGGCAGCCCCATTTTATGATGAGGGCCTCCATCTCGTGTGCAGGGAGCCTTCATGGCACTGTGAAAGAAAACCAGTTAGTCATGAGGTAACCCAAGTCCTCTGGAGTAGGAAACAGGAAGCCGAATGACACGCATCCAGCCACAGATGTACTAATTCAATTTCATGCCTCAACGTCAGCTGCTCCTCTCCACTTAAAAGGAGCATTTGAATCCATCTGTCATCATCTCCCCCTTTCATTTTCAAATCTCTTTGCTCTCCTTTCTTTCCCTTTACCTCCTCCCCGCCCCCCCCCCCCAACTTGATGAAATAATGGGACACATTTAAAATCCAAACTCAGGCAATTCAAATTCTGAACTGATGTGATTTTGTTCCATTCTGAGTCACCCTGGAAGAGCGTCTGGGGAGTAGAAATCAAGGGGCCAAACGAAAAAAGCAAGTGAGAGACAGAAGATTTTGAATGCAAATCAGCCTCGTCTACCCATTTGAAACAACCTGCTGTGAACTGGGCTCCAAAGCCTGGCCCATTAGCACCTTGTTAGGCTGTCAGAGTCTGAGCCGCTGAACCGGGTGATAATGGGGGAGAAATGGCTTGAGACCTTTTCCATCCCAGCCCCAGCTATTCTCCCCCCACTGACTCTGGGACCCCAGGAGCGGGTCTGCTAACAGTAGCGCAGAAGAAAAGGAAGGGGGAGAGAGAACAACTTCATGAAACACATCCTTACAATTGCTAAATGCACCTTCCTAGCAGAAAGGAATACAGAGGTTAATTTTAGTTTTCTTGGAGTAGGGAGCGATTAATTTTTGTGTGTGGGAATCTTTTTGTGCTCGCTCTGTCCCGCTTCATTCAATATTGAGATTTAGTTGAAAAAAAAAAAAAAGATGTTGAAGACTACATGATAAAATCTTAGTGATTAAGTCTTAATCCTCATCAGACAAATCCTCATATATAAGATGTATGGTTGGCACACCTATCAGTAAACATTATTTGCAAATGCTTTTAAGAATACAATACTTGCTTTATTTGGAGCAAGGATTCAGAGAGGGAAAGACTTGCTAGGAGGTCCTCTATCCTATTCTCTTCCAATGCTTGGGTGGAGCGCATCTTTAGTGGTGTAGACTGTAGGAAGGCCATAGCTCTTGCTGATGAGAATATTTACTTCTAGATATCGAAGATATTAGATATTCCATTGCTAGGCAATAGGAATATTTTTTTTCCGTCCTAAAAATGCACAATTTGTCAGGTTTAGTATGAAATAAGCCTCACTGACTTTGATGAGCCATTGGAAATGACAGTGGGGAAATACAATCTAAGGTTTTTGCCAAAAGGTTTAAGTGGGATGATGATGCCTTTAAGGTCAGGCTTAATGAGCATGGTCTAATTTAGGGTCAATGACCGTATAAACTTAGGACTTATACCCAGAGGGGGAAGAAACAGTAACCACATGAGTTAACGTGGAGAAAGTCCGGAAAGAACAGTTACTAGAACAGTTCCCAGATGAACTCTGCCATTTCCACGCCAAACTTCTTTGAAAGTATTTTGAAGGGATTCTGTTGTCATTACCAGGATGGTTTTTAAGGGGTTTTGCTTGGAGTAAGGGGATAGATTTCATAACCTCCCAAGGTCACCAGAATATTTCTGTGTTCTGAGGCTATGCTAAATACCAATAAGAGATAAATAGCCCAAGGGTATTTGTTTTAGTGTTCATTTTGGAAAGGCGGTGGGGATTAGGATTCACAACACTAGGGCGATTCTTTTGTCTCTCTGTCAGAATAAAAAATGAGTAATAAATAGCCACATTACACTTAATTTTATAAAAGTGCAAAGTAAGTGCAAAATTTTGCAAATTTTTAAATAGAGCAATGTAAGTGCTAACCGCTAATAGTCCTTTGCTTTCATTCCTAAGGGAGCTTTCTCCCACTTTTTTCTATAGGCAGGATCCCTGAGGCTAACTCAACATCCTGCTATTCTTAAGGGATATGGAAATGTCTCCGGGACAGCTGTACTCCCCTGGCTGAGGAGCCCACAAGGTTAATGAACACCCACAAAGACTGAGGGGGAGAGCGAGCGTTCTTCCCTGGATGATTAGCATGCGGGCATTCTTTCCTTTGTGGTGATGATGGTCAAGAAGGTGCCTGGCGATAGAGGGGAAAATGGAGAGTTTCTGCTTCTTCTGCCTCCAACGCTTATTAAAATTCATTTCCATTCAAATAGCCATCGTCTGATTTTCATCATCAAATAAGCACGCGCCGTACATATTTAACAGGCAGGAGACCTGTGCCGAGTTCATGTCTTTTTGAAGTGAAGGCCTGTTCTCTTAATGACTGTCCATGCTTATCTCTGCATGTAAATTTCTCCCCTTCCTCTTTTTTACCCCCTCCACTTTGCTGCTACCCTGGTTCTGGGATCTTTGATAGGCAGCCTAGATGCCTATTATCATGATAATTCATTTGGAGCGGAAAGGAATCTCCTCCACTAGTCTAGCTCATTATAAAGGTGAAGCCCTTGGGAGGGCAGGCTGGGAATGAACAGGTTTACAGAGGTTTTTTTTTTTTTTTTTTTTTCTCCTCTACAAGAGGCAGAGACAGGATGGGGGAGGGAGGTTTCCTTACTTCTCTGCTTCGGGTTTTTCTCCCTTTGGAGCTGGCCTCCATTCCCAGACATGGTGATTGTCCTTCAGTGCTTCTGGGGACCATCGTCAGCTGGAAGGCATTTCAGCTCAGGCGGTTCTATATGGAACAGCTGCTGGGAACAGCTGGGCCTGCCCTACTGTCGTCTGGGCGAAACCAAGTGGCAAATGTGAGTGTGTTGGGCTTCCTTAAAGGCTCCACGTGATCTGATAATTCAGCACAACACAAAGATGCTGGCCTCTCTTGGGGTGTGCCAGGTGGACCCGGGTAAGGCTTATTTTATTTTATTTTTTTGTAAGCATAAGGGCCATCAAAAAATCTCTTTGAAAGGTTTGTGCATCTCCAAACTCCTTCAAAAAGAGTATCAAGAAAGCAATCCTATCAGCGTTGAGAGTTTTATTAATAAAAGTCATGACAAGATAGAATTTTCTTACGTGATTCAATTTGCAAAGTGTCTCATTATAATTAAAGTCCAATCAGGACCGGGGAACAGATAACTTCCTTTTCTTTTCTTTTTATTTTGTTCTCACCTGCCTTAAAAAAAATCCACTTTAGGTCTAAAATAATCTAACTCAGGCTCATGGGTTGGAAAATCATCTCTACATCTGCAGAGTCCTGGTGTAGAGGATGGGGGGAAGAAATTAGTTTTACGAGGCATATGCTGCACCAAAATATAAGATAAGTGAGATTTGGGATAAAGCAAAGAAAAATATTTCTTGCTCAGGGTCTGATTCCTGTGATTTCTTTTTTCTTTTGAAACATATTGTGTCTCCTAATTTTAGAAACTTGATTATTCATAGGAAGTTCATTCTGATGAAGTAGTTCTCCTGTTTTTCAACAAAGAAATTGGACAAGTTCAGAAAGTTTGTCCAACCTCCTCATTTGAGTGTCTGGAAAGAACATTTGGTGGCAGTAATTGCCAGGAGCTCATTTCTAGCCTTCAGGAGCCTCCAAGAGTTGCCTGGCTCAGCCTAATTTAAACCCCAAATGAACTGATGATACCTGACTCTTTATTGCTTTGGCCACATTGTTTTTCACTTAGGGAAAGCCACCACTCGTGGCTGGTAGAACAATAAGAAGAAAGTTGTGTAGATGTAGAATTATGAGAGTAGCTGTTTCAGTCTCAATACCAAGGTTGGCAAACATTCCCCTTTCTTATCTGCAACAAAACACAGCCAAGGCAATGTGAAGGATTCCAGAAGGGGCAATATGGATGAAACGATTTATTAGATTTACAAGGACTGAAGGGAAGTGCTAAAGCTATCCATCTCCTATACTTTATTGAGAACAGGACCAATGATTCAGACTATCAGGACAGTATCTTCAAGGCAGAATTGAAATCCCAAAGTAAGCTGAGAATAAGTGCATGCATTTTAGGGGAATAAGGATCAAAGGCCAGAGTAAAAAGCACATGTAAGCCTTCAAATACATTGAATACAAATCTGTCTGTAACAGCTATGCAGCCACATAACTTTGTAAATAAAGACCTCATTTCAGATGGTCTTAAAGATTTCTTTCCCCTTAGTTCTTTCTTACATTGGAAAGCAAATTCCAAATATCAGGTGACAGTGGGCAAAATTATTATTTGGGTCATGTGAAATGCATGTGTGTAAATAAATAAAACTAAGAATGATATAAACAAAAAATACAATTTAATTGAGACATATACCAGTTAGATCTTTTCTTTTGGCAGGATGGCATTATCAGAATAAGTCAAATTGGCTGAATACGTTTAAAAGTGTCCTGTGTATCTATGGGTTTGGAAATTGAGTAAATCTAAAGACATTTGATTTAGAATCTTGACAATATAACACGCTAACATGTTTGTCTAAGGGCACGGGTTTCATTTTTAAGTTAGACATTAATTTTAAAAAGATTTAAAATGCTTTTTTTTTTTTTTTTTGCCTTTGTTCCATCAGATAAAACTGGTTTCAGCCCCTAAAAATGGCTGGTTTGGTAATTACGATCTATGTGATCTGGGGCAAGTTTCATTTATCTCTGCTTAGGCTTAGTTTTGTCAGTCGTAAAATGGGGATAACAGTGCTTAGTGCAAAGATGAAACTTGATAATAAAATTAAAACAGCTCACGGCTCAATAGTAAATGTTGGCTGTGATGATGATGCCAAAAAAGTGGGTGGTAGAGCCTAGGACCCTTTTAGAAGAGAGCTCTGAAGCAAGGAGAGGGCATGCGCCAGGAATTCGCTGGTTATTGCCGGGGATTGAGGCTAAAATATTAATTCCCGTGAAAAAGTATTCACTGAGTAACCACTAGGTTCAGGTTACACACTCTGCTTTCTTGTAGACTGTGTCCACATAAAGGTTATAAGAAGCCCAAACAGCTTAACTGTGTCTCAAGTCAGAACAATGCAGGTGCGACAGAAGAGGCCCATCCATGGGACTATGGGAGAGACATGTCACCCTCAGCAGGGAGGGAAGTGGTAAGAGAAAGGGTAGAGAAAGGAGTGAAGATGCATCCTTTAAGAATGAGTATAAATTTGAAAGGCAGAAATGTTCACTCATTTAACAAATATGTATTGAATATCTGCCAGGTGCTCTTTCACGTGCTAGAGATTCAGCAGTGAGCAAAGCAGCTGAATTGCTTTGCTTGGTGGAACCAGGGAGGAACATTGGAATGAATGTTCTTTGGATTTGGAATAATAATAATAATAATAATAAAAAAAGCCCACTAAACTTTATGATGACAAGTAACAGTGATTTCCACATATATATCTTAAAGCCACAATACCTCACTTATCTCTGTCCAACAAGCATAAAATTGGGATCCATTTCTCAGAATTAGAAGATGATTAGAGACAAAATTTTATAGATAGACGTAAAGAGATAAAATCCTAAAGCAGAACGTGTACTCTTCACTCTGTTTCCTTGACTCATCCTCATATCCATTAAGTTTTTCTATTTGACATAAAGATAATAATTTTCTCAATATATCCATATCTATATTTATATCTTTTCCATCTCTCAATATAAATTTCCTTTTGAGAACTGCATATCTAAGTTCTTTTATAACTAAGAGTCTTCATTTTATTTTCCAACTTGCCCACTTGGCACATTTCAGCTCCTGTCCCTTTAATTCTACTTCTCCTTTACAACATGGCACTCCCTAAATATCTTTCCATAGTACCCAAAACAGCTTACTGAAGGAAAGAAACAAATCCAGTTGGAAAATAAGACTCAATGATGCCAGCCCGAGCTCTATCAATCTCCCCAAGGGAACAAAGTAGAAATCTAATGTTGTTGGATCCTGGAACTTCTCTCCTAAAATGCAAGATTACTGAATTAAATATAACATTAATATTAGCAAATTTGGTGGCATAATTAAAAAAAATATTTTGTCTATTGGACAGGCATAGTTACCCTTGGTCTGCCTAAAGAGTTCAACATCTTGGCCAATATCGATCTTCATTGAGTTTTAAAATCCCAGAAGCTCATCCAAACCAGATGGACCCCCAAATTAAGATGAATGCGTGTAATTGTCATTCAAGACTCTCAACGTTAGATGTTGCCATATGCGTGAAGAGTTGGCCTCCTGTCTGTGTCCCTGTCCATGGTACTAAAGAGCCCACCATGACTTGTGGGAAGGCTATTAGTGAAGACAGGAGTAAATATTAGAAAAGCATGTTTGAAAGCAAGACTCTGGTGGTGCTATTTCTTAGAGATCCACACATTTCATTTAAAACTTTCACAGTGCTGATTTACTAACAGTGTCTTTTTAATTATCATCCTCTCTCTTTGGTGATTGACTGACCTTGGGCCATGGGAAGAAAATGTCAGAGTTTGCAGGGGCCTGAGCCTTTTTAGAACGGGTATAGGGATTTCTCTAAAGGAACATGTATTTATTAAAGGCAGATGGTTGAACAGAGGTAGGATTTGTCACTTCCTATTACAAAAACTTATTTTCCAAGATTTTACAACCCAGCCATAAAAAATTATATTGTCGGATAAAACTTAGAAAAGACTCTTTCAAGGCTAACTAATTAGGAGAAAGTCCCATAACCTGCAAGTTATGCTCATGGAAGTTAAGGCAATGTTGGACCGCAAGTGCCTAACTAGCCACCATTTTTTGTGTGAGGCCATGTAATTTAAAAATCGATAACCAGGTAGTGTATTTAAAACTTCAGACCCTAGAGTCGTACAGTGCTAACCAGTTGGAATTGGTCTTAGAGGGAAAACGTTCATAGTGGTGCCAAGAAATTGTGGAGATGCTGACGTTCATGAGCCAGCTGTTCTGCATCGGTTGTACTTTCTACTGATATCATTATGAAGAAGAGGGTGAGTGAGTTGGCAAGAAAGCCTAATGCTTGATGCTTTTGAAATCATTAAATAAGATGGCATTACCTCAGCTTATATCAGGGCCACCTGAGCCTTTTTAGAACAGGTATAGGGATTTCTTTAAATAATGGATTTTAAAAGTAAAAAACAGCAGTTTCAAATTTAAGATTCCTAGTCTTGTACTATAAATTGGTTCATATATCTTTTCCTCAACAGAAAAAAAAAAAAAAAAAAGACAGCAAAATAGCCTTTTCTTCCTGGAGTGGCTGAAAAAGTAAAACCTCTAATTACAACATAAAAAATGTTTGAAACTTGCATTTCAGATCTCTACAACCATTAATATGTTTGTCTAAAAAAATAAATTACAGATATTTGATTGTATGGGGAATTCTTCACAGCTGTGACTATCTAGATAAAAGAAAATAGAAATGATAATTGTAAGAAAGTGCTGCATTAATTCTGGTGAATGAGTTAATTTATTAAATGATTTACACTGAGTACTTAGAACAATGAATGACACACAGCAAGTCCTTCTACTATAAATATGCTTTGTTGTTGCTGATGATGTGTTTTTTATTGTTGTCATTAAACAGATAGGGTAAAAAAAAACTTGTACTCTCTGGCCTCAAACCCACATTATCAGTTAAATATAATCACCAGAGGTGCTTGGCCAACTTTCTTCCCTCCTCCTTCCTTTCTTCTTCCCCATCCCATTATGTACCTCTCAATATGTGCTTTCTTGTCCTGATAATCTTGGGTAAAAGTATTATAGCTTAAAAAAAGTTAATTGTGAAAGACAAAAGGTCTCTGTGGGTCATCTAATAGTGATAAAATGGTCCTTAATTCAAATTAAATATATATATATATATATATATATATATATATATATATATATATATAAAATAGTCAGCAGTTTAGTCTGGAATCCAAAGAATAAAATAATTGGGGTGACTGGGTGGCTCAGTCAGTTGAATGTCCAACTCTTGGTTTTAGGCTCAGGTCACGGTCTCAGGATTTGTGGTTTCGAGCCTTGTACTGATGGTGCACGGCCTGCTTGGGATTCTCTCTCACTCCCTCTCTCTGCCCCTCCCCAGCTCGCACTCGTGTTCTCTCTTTCTCTCTCTCTCAAAATAAAGAAATAAACTTAAGAAAACCCAAAGAATAAAATAATGGCCTCAGTTTCCTCATATGGAAAATGAAACTAGTAAGACCTTTCTCATAGAATGTAATGGAGATTAAGTTAAGTACCTTCAAAGTACCTAGAATAGTGGTTGGCGCTTGGTGCCTAAGTGTCTTTAAACAATTTTTTTTAAATAAAATAAAAAATCTTTGTTATTGTTCTTGTTTTTATTTTTCTCACCAGAACCAGAATGCATATGAAGAGCTCACAGAGTCTGAGACTGTTCTGGGCAGGAGCCAGAGAGTAAGGCACTGCTTCAGAAACTATCCTATAAATAACACAGCAAAATTAACTCAGTCTCTAAGGCTCCAAGAGTTCTCATGTCAGGCCCCACATTGTCTTTGTATAAATTTTCCCTTTTATATCTCTCTGATGCTTTCCTCCTAAACAGAGAATATACTTAAGGCCCTACTCAGTCAATGGTGGGGCATATGAAGCTACTTTACTCATCTTAGGGCTGAAGGTCATACCTGGTAGTAATTTATAGATGTCAGGAGTCATTGAATCCAAAAAGACTCTGCTGAAGGCAATGTTCAGGATTTCGGGGTAGCCTCTATGTATATCCCCTACCTCTTCCTTAACTTTTATCTCTGTTCCAGACCAGAAGCTACCTCTTTCTGTTTCCAAGAGGCTGGAGACAGCTAGCATGTCTATTTCTGGCTGGATTCTCCAAGAATTATACGTAATCCAGGCAGCCTTCAACATCAGATGGTCCTTGTGCCTTTGGTTTCCCACTGCTAACCAAGTTCTTAAATTTATTTCATTTTCTCCAAGTCATAAATTCTGTGACCATCTCTTTGTTTCAGGTCCTTCCTAGGTGGGTGTCTCCCTGTAACTCTCAAATTTGTATACTGGCCTGATTTCCCTCCACATACAACTCTCTACCACCAACTGCTTTTTGTTTGTTTAATTTCGCTTCTAGTCTTTGTTTTACCAAGTTGCACAAAAGTTACTGATCCCATACATAATACGTTTACTTTTACATTTATGTTATCGTTACTTCTGCCAAAGTCAAGCAGGCATAAAAAATTAGGCGTGTTTGTACCGCAACTCAACTGAACTGATGGAAATACTCATAACTCAGATGACTGGAACTAGTATTTTCATCTAGACAAAGTATTTGGCCATTTTCCCCCCAGTAAACATTTTTTTTTTTTTTAATGCTGGTTTGGGTACGCTGGTTCCATATTCTACGGTTGCCTATCAAAAGATGCTGTACAGGGACGCCTGGGTGGCTCCATCGGTTAAGCGGCCGTCTTCGGCTCAGGTCATGATCTCGCGGTCCGTGAGTTCGAGCCCCGCATCGGGCTCTGTGCTGACAGCTCGGAGCCCGGAGCCTGTTTCGGATTCTGTGTCTCCCTCTCTCTCTGCCACTCCCCTGTTCATGCTCTGTCTCTCCCTGTCTCAAAAATAAATAAAACGTTAAAAAAAAAATTAAAAAAAAAAGATGCTGTACAAATTCATTTTACCACTTGAAGTATGAAGTGCAAACTTTGTTTTGGTAATTGTTGATTTGTTTTCGGTAGGGCAATTTGATCTGTCCATAGAGTCAGGAAGACATAGCGGAGGGGTAAAAGGGGGAAGAAGAGTAATTTTCCTAGACAGCAGTTACAAGAAGTATAAATCTTTCTGGAGTGGAGAAGGGTGAGCTGTCATCTGAGCCCTCACGTCTTCTGGGTCTGAGTTCCTGAGATAACTCAGCGGGGTGGTCATGTGTACACAGATAAGAAATCATCTTTTATTCTTTAGAACCTTCCCTAGGACTTGCTTATGGAATGGGGAGGGCGCAAACCCTGTTTGTTTTGCTATGGCAGAAATTCACTTGTACTGCTAAGTTGCTTTGAATAGTCAACTGTTGAATCTTTGGCTACCCCTGTGTGTAGAGCAAGGAGATAATTGCTCTGATCCCAGGGTGAGCCATCTGCTAGTACAAATTGCTCTGCTATCTGCTTCATTGAAATGCTTGTGTTCGTTATATTATGTTGAAACGTTCATGAAACGTGGTTTATACTAAGCTGTGTTCCTGGAAAATTTGATTCTATAAATGGGCAGAACACTTTTAATTGCAAGGGCTTGTCTCTCTCTTTAGATTTCTAAGCTGCTTTGTTGATTTGATCTGGGGCGGTGGAAAGACAACATCCTGTGATAGAAGCTGATTATCAGTGCCTAGGAAGATACAGCAGTGACAACCCAAATTTACAAGACTCATCACTGTTTCTAAAATCTCCTTCAAAAACAGACATTCCTGAGTTGTGGAAGCTGAAAAAAAAAAAACAAAACAAACATGTCTTGTTATTATCATTCTAATGTTCCTTGTTGATGTTGCTATTGGAGAGTTCTGTTAGTGTCTCATCTATCAGCTTCATTCTTGAACTGTAATACTAGTCAGGGGAAAGTATAATGTGATAAATGCCCACTCCCAAATCTTTTTGTTTGCTGTGTTAATGTAAGATTAATGACCAAGATAGCTCGAGATGGGTTTTTTTTTTTTTTATGTGTTGCTTTCTTTATGCTTCCTGATATCACACAGATCTGCAAAATGTATCCGTAGCACGAAGGGAGAAAATAATGACTTAAGTCAGAGATAGGAGTTGAGTCTTCAATTAGCAAGACAATGTTAACATTTCTAGGTGGATTTCATCATTCTTCAGGCACGTCTGGTAGAAATTTGAGAAGTAAAGGTAGGGAAAGGCAGAGAGACAATGTTAGGGTATTAGCAATCTCTTCCTGCCGTAGTATTTCTTACTCCCCTGTGAATAAAGCTAATGTTAATTTATTTATCCATCTATCCTTCGAACATCAGTTTAAAAGGCCATAAGATCCAAGACTTATGCAGGAGGCAGATTTGCTCTGATTGAATACTCCAGTGATTTTTATCATCTGAGGTCTGTTGACATAGTAGGGGTATTGGTGGACCTGGGATCACCAGGTTGGGCCTCTTCTCCTGATACCTCCATCATCCATGATGATTTGTACACACCAAATAGTTCCTTGAGTGGAATCGTTTTACAAACGATGCGTGGAGATTGTATGTATAGGGCTAAGAGTTAGTAGATCCAGCTTCAGACAAAAAGTTATATACGTGACCAATGACAGTCTTCCATCATCTGCTAGTAGCCTGGAAGAGACAAGGGACAGATGGGCCCTTGTGTGGCGAAGTTCGTTTTAAAATTCTTCCTTTGTCTTTCCCACCTGTGCCGGGCAGCCAAGACCAAGAGGAGAGCTATTCATTTGAAACATCTCTCCTCTCTCTCTTCTTCATCTTTCAACACTTTGATTCCCTTTTTATTATCATTATTTATGTTTTGTATAACTAGAAAAATAATTTGTCATGGATTACATCTTATTTGCAGGAGGCTCTAGCAAGATGGCAACAAGGCGTGCACAATATATCATAATTTAGCAGCTTCTCTTGTAACTATACAGAAGTAATGGCGGAAAAAATATATATAAACAACTCTGAGGACAGATTTTGAATGATCCAGTAATTTTGATTTATACTTGGTATTTGATGGAACTGTATTAGCAGTTAAAGTCAATGGCTAAATGATTCCCAGCACAAAATGAGCCAGAAGTACAAAAGAAGCTTTACAATGCGCGATTGAGAGCTCCGGGCCTCCCAGCTTAAATTTCCAAAGTGCGGTGTAAATTACAGGCCCGGTTGTCACTTTTAACTAACAATTCTACCCAATATGGTGTAGCTGGGTGATTTGTCCACTATTCCTTTATGAAACAGTAAACACCAGCTTAATGCCGTTGGCTTTTCTAAGGCAAGCAGCCTCATTTCTCATATCTACTGCAAAGGAGGGGTGAATCTCCTGCCCCTGATGACAATAAGCCCCACTCAACAAACACCATGTAGATGGGCTGGAAATGCTTTTCGTGTCTATCAATAGCCTTGGCTGCCGATCCTCTTGGAGAGATCAACCTCCCCGAGTCCTGCTGGGGATAGGGCCCTTATTTTCCTGTTTCCCTTCCTTAACCAAGATTCCTTCCCACCTCCGAACAACCCGTTCCTTTGCACTTGTTTCCTCAATGGCTTTCCCTATCACAGAGAGGAAATAAATGACAGCGTTGGAAATCAAAGCCCGGCACTCCACCAATATCAATGGAAAGAGAAAAACGCTCCAAATTTCAATCAGAGCCTCCAATCCAACCAAGCAAAATATGCAATTAGGCAGGCAATTGCTGGTTCGGCAGTCACTGATATAGAGTGATTTCTACTACTTCATTAATTTGACTTGTATATCCTGGGCAATTTGATCATACCCCCACAGCAAAGTTCTTAGCCAGAAATGGATCTCTGAAGATTACAGATGTTATAAGGGCAAGACCATTCAGACATGAGATCTTTGATCTTTGCAGGTCAGGTGGGAAAAGCTAATAGATTTGCATAAATGCTTCCCAGGGCATCTGTATTGTGAGCAGGGATGCAGTTTTATTCAAGGGCTTGGATGTGGACCTTTTTCTTCTTTAACCAAAACGTGGCCTTCATGCACAGAGCACAGTCAACCCTTACATCCACCCTCTGGTCTTTATTATTTTCTTTTGAATCAAAGAGCATGATCCCTGACACTATCTTTCATTTGGAAAGCACCCTCGGAATCTTGCAGTCATTGATATTCACCAAATATTTACAAAGTTCTTACTTTTGTTACGTGTTGTAGTAGACATTAGGGATGTAAAAATGAACACTGCTTGGCCTATCCTTGTAGGACTCAAGGGCTAGGGGGAAGATGGACATATAATTGGCTGTTATAACCACAACAATCTTAATAATATGGGCAAATAATTGGCATAAAAATCCTGAAGACCACTGAAGGGGGAACAGCGAACTGGGAGAGTTATGAAAGCGATGTAAGAACAAGTGGTGTTAGAGTGTGTTTATTTTGTGTGGGTTTTGTGTGTGTGTGTGTGTGTGTGTGTGTGTGTGTGTGTGTGTGCATGTTTGTTGTTGTTTTAGAGTGTGTTTCTAAAAGACACCTAAGAACTTAACAACTTTTGATGGCGAGTTGCTGTGGTGGTGAGGGTCGGAGAGTACGTGGTCTTTACTCAGTTGAGAAGATTTTATTGAGCCACTGCTGTGTTTCTGGCATTGTGCCAGATGAACTCATTATGCCAACACTGCTCCAATATTCACCCCCCCGACCTTCCTGTGAGCCGGTTCCTCCAGGATGGAAAAGAAGAGGGTGGAGCTGTAGGGTGGGGAGGAGGAAACTTTGAGATTCATTACCTAAAGGTCGTTTGGAGAACAAGATGCACGTGATGTGGCTCTTCTTTGGAAGCACATCTCCTGAGCTGCCAAAATGCCACCATTTAAGAAGACACTAGCAGAGTTTTACTCTTTAATTTCTCTGCTCATTAAGCCTTCACTTCTGAGGTGTGAAAATGACTCCAAGCTGGTAATAAACGGCTGGAGAAGTCATTATTTTAAAAATGATCTTGCTCCCAAAGGGGACAGAGTGGTACAAAGCACATTAGCTCCAAGATCAGCTCCTCTGCAGGACAATGATTGTTCAAATGTTTCAGTTATCGCAAGAATAAAAAAGGGCTGTCTACTTACAGCAAGAAAAGTTGAAGCACAGAGTACCCAGACCTACTCAATAATCACACTAGTCTATTTTGGGGGGTGGGGAGAAGGCACATTTCAATGCGGGAAAATTATAGTATTGTTAGCCTGGGCATTATAATGCAAAGGCAGCCAAAATGCTCCCGGAAGGACCAAAGGAGACAGAAGTCACTTTCACGGAGTTTTGTGATGTTAAAGAAGGAACCTGGAATAAGTTGGAATAACAATAATGCTGTTAACAATGACAAATTTCTCTTAGAGTGGTAAATGTCACTCACCTTCATGTTTGAGGGAACTTAGTTCTGTGTAGACAGGACCTCTTACAGTTTTGCTTTTTCACATGGTTCTCATTTGACCCCCAAATTAGTGAGGGGCGATGCGTGAAACTTCGCATAATTCTGAACCCTATGTATATTGTTTTTTGCTATTCATACATACATATGATAAAGTTTAATTTATAAATTAGATCCAGTAAGAGATTAATGACAACAACTAATAATAAAATAGAACACTTATAATAACATATTGTAGTAAAGGTTATGTGAATGTGGTCTCTCTCAAAATGTCTTTTCGTACTATACTCGCCCTTCTTGTGATGATATGAGATGATAAAATGCCCATGTGATGAGACAAAGTGAGGTGAATGACACAGGCATTGTGACGTACAATTAGGCCAGTATTGACCTTCTGACAATATGTCAGAAGGAGGATTATCTGGTTTTAGACCAGGGAAACCTGCAGCCTTGGAAAACTAAACCGCAGATAAATGGAGACTACTATACTTCTTAAGGCAGTAAGTCCCAGGCTTTGGGACATTAACTTTCTGTGTCTTTTCTCTCCCTCCCTCCTGGCCTCCTCCCACTCTCCCTCCCCCTCCTCCTCCCTCCACCCTCCTCCTCCATCCACCCTACTCCTCCCTCCACCCTCTTCCTCCCTCCACCCTCTTCTCTCTCCTCCCTCTTTTTCCCTCCCCATCCCCTCCCCTTCCCTCCCCTTCCCTCCCTCCCTCTCTCATTTCCTTCCTTCCTTCCTTCCTTCCTTCCTTCCTTCCTTCCTTCCTTCCCTCCCATTGTTTGTTCAGTGCTTCTGGCTATATTTCTCCCCTTAATACCATCACGTAGAATGCAATCTCTGCTTTTCTCTCTAAGTAAAAGTAAATTAAGACAATTTGATTTTGAGAAATTTTTGAGCCTGCAGTAGAACCCCGTGAGTTAATCAGACAGCTCCTGTGTTGTTGCCTAAGTGGGATTGTGGGAGGTATAGAGGGAAAAATGATTGATTGAACGTGGATAAAATGTTATTCTAAGGATTCTGCTTTTCATCCAGCATTTTTAAAGTCTTTGAGCAATCAGCCCCCTCTGCTTGGGCCAATTAAGGGGCATGATTAGAGAGAAATTGAAGCTGCCAACTGGTGATACAGGGATAATGTTTCTCTTTAGGAGGCAATCTCTTCTCTGGGGAAGGGAGTTCACTCAGTCACCTCACCTCTGACCTAAATCTATTGGACCTCTGATGGGGAGAAGGAAGAGTAAAACTCCTGTGGCCTATGCAAGCCTCTTGGCTTTCCTCCTGAGGCTATTAATTATTTCCCTCCACAGCAACTTGGTAACATGTCCTCACTGCAGAATCACCCAGGGACTTGCCCTTCACTTCTAAAGGCTCATTCTCAGGTTTCCTTCTGCCACCAGGTACTTGGCCTTGTTCAAACCCATACCAGATGTTACTGAAGGCATAAACTGAATAACTGCCCTTTTGGTAACTGCTCTTAGACTCAGTGGTCCAAGTAGCAATCACAAGTTATAGCTCACCTCTTCTCCAACCCCTTATATTATATGGCCAACTTCCACACGATCAGTTACTCTTCAGTCCTTTGACAATCGATTTGGCATCAGCTGGGAACTAATGAGGGGACTAAATTTTAGGCACTGAAATAGAGCACAAAGAAGACAGAGCACGTGGTGATCTTAACTGGAATGATGTAGTAGATGCTTTCTCATTTTGGGTTCATATTGATGAATGAGGCTAGTCTGCTGCTCAGGAAGTTTGGCAAATAGAACCCTCATGTCTTACTGGAACAGCCCAAAGAGCTTTGCCATTGCAACCCATGCTAAACACTATCGCTACCTCCAGCACCAACTTGACCATCACCTCCTCCACCATCTCCTCTGTTTCCACCTTCATGCCACTATGCCACTATGATCACCTCTACCTCTACCAGCTCTTTCTTTAAAAAAATTTTTTTTCGGGGCGCCTGGGTGGCGCAGTCGGTTAAGCGTCCGACTTCAGCCAGGTCACGATCTCGCGGTCTGTGAGTTTGAGCCCCGCGTCAGGCTCTGGGCTGATGGCTCGGAGCCTGGAGCCTGTTTCTGATTCTGTGTCTCCCTCTCTCTCTGCCCCTCCCCCGTTCATGCTCTGTCTCTCTCTGTCCCAAAAATAAATAAAAAACGTTGAAAAAAAATTTTTTTTTCATGTTCATTTATGAGAGAGCGAGAGAGCGAGCTGGGGAGGGGCAGAGAGAGAGGGAGACACAGAATCCGAAACAGGCTCCAGGCTCCGAGCTGTCAACACAGAACCCGACGTGGGACTTGAGTTCATGAACCAAGAGATCATGACCTGAGCCGAAGTTGGACGCCTAACCCACCGAGCGACCCACGTGCCCCTCTCCCATATCTTTCATTTCCACCTTCACACTCAATGGCACTATCATTGCCTCTTACCACCACCTTCCTCACCACAAGGCCGCCACTGCAGCTCTCATTTCTACCCCCACCACCTTCACTTCCATATCCATCACCGCTAGCATTGTTCCCTCAGTCGTTTAAGTCAGTAAATGAGCAGGCAATGGCATCTCCCTTAGATTTGAAAAAGGTGTGTATCAGTCTGCCTTCCTGTTAGTTCTTTTTCTCTTGGGAGCTCTAACTGATCATTTTTTTTTTTAATTTAAAATTTTTAATAACTTAATTTTTAAATGTAACTTTTATTTTATTCACAACTTAGACATGGCAGAGGGTATTAGCGCTGAAAATTCTCAAAATACAAATATGTGCCTCTTACACAAATGGTAGCAGACTGCATGCAACATTTATTTTTAATTCTTTTTTAATGCAATGACTTGGATATCATTCCAAAAGAGTGCCTAAAGAGCTTCATTCTTCTTTTATATTTGTCTGAAATTAAATTTTAGCTTTTACTTATATTAGTTTTTTCCCTCGATGTTAGTTGGGTTTATTTTGATGTTTTTATTCTAATTTCTTTTGAAGGATGCTTAGCTCATTGATTTGCAATCTTTACATTTTTCTAATACAAATAATTACGGCTATAAATTTCCATGTATTCCATTAGCTTCATCCCAGGTCATAGTATTTACATTATTTCATTACTTTTTCCGTTCAAAATATTTCAGAACTTCCATTATACTTTATTCTCTGACCTATTTGAAAGTGTATTTCCTAATTACCCAAAAGGGATTTATCAAGTTTTTTTTTGTTATTGATTTTGAGCTCAATTGCATTGTTGTCAGAGAACATATTCTGTAAAGTTTTTTTTAACTGTCCTTTTGCTCTATGCCTCAGTATATGATTATGATTATTTTAAATGTTTATTTATTTGAGAGAGAGAGAGAGTGTGTGTGTGAGTAGGGGAGCAGAGGAGAGGGGCATAAAGGGAGAGAGAGAGAGAGAGAGAGAGAGAGAGAGAGAGAGAGAGAGAATCTTAAGCAGTGTCTATGTCCAGTGTAGAGCCTGACCCAGGGCTTGATCCCACGAAGTGTGAGATCATGACTGAGCTGAAATCAAGAGTCAGACATTTACCAGACTGAGCCATCCAGGCACCCCTCGGTATATGATTATTTAAAAAAAATTAGTAGATTAGGCTCTGTTAAAATAGTTTCTCTTGAAGGCGGTTCTTGTTAAGAACATAATGCTCTGGTGTATTTTGAAATGGTTTCTTTTCCCCTTTTCCTCTGGTAGCACCAGGGATTTTTCTCCAATATTCACTGTGAGAACTTGGTTCAGTTGGTGGTGGTAACACTCACTGAAGTGTCAGTGCACTCCCCCTGCCCAATTCTGAGCCCCCTAGAGTTTTTAACTCTCAGACTTGTCCACTCCGGGCATCCAGCAATTCATCAATTACAGTTTGGGTTTTACTACCCCAGTACTGGTTTCTGTAGAGGGTTTTTGTTCCTTTAAGTCGTGATTCTTTATAACGACCTCTCTGTATCTCCAAGTCTGGGGACATCCGTTTGCTTCTGTGACCTCAATTCTCTGATGGATCTAAGAAGAGGAGCAAAAACCCTCTACAGAAACCGGTACTGGGGTAGTAAAACCCAAACTGTAATTGATGAGAGAAAGTCTTTTCCCGATGTATATTCAAGCCGTCTTTGTCATAGACTAATTGACCATATGTTTGTGGGTTTAGTCTGTGCTCTCTATAGCTATTTCATTGATCTATGTGTCTATTTTTATGCCAGTACCATACTGTTTTAATTATTATAGTATTATAGTATAGTTTGAGATCAGTGAGCATGATACCACCAACGTTGTTCTCCTTTCTCTGGCTATTACTTTGGCTAGTCAGGCTTTTTTGGCTCCATACAAATTTTAGGATTCTTTGTTCTAGTTCTGTGAAAAATGCCATTGGTATTTTGATGGGGATTGCATTGAATCTGCAGATTGATTTATGTAGTCTGGACATTTTAACAATATCGGTTCCTCTAATCTGTGAGCACGTTATAGCTTCCCATTTATTTGTGTCTTCAATTTTTTTCAGCAACTATGTTTTAGTTTTCAGAGTACAGGTCTTTAACCTCCTTAGCTAAATTTATTACTAGATATTTTATTAATGCTGTCATTTTAATGCCTTTTCTCCTGTTGCATTTTTATTTTTTATCTTTTTTTAAGTTTTATTTATTTAAGTTATCTCTACACCCATTGGGTGACTCATGACCCCAAGATCAAGAGTCACACGCGCCTCTGACTGAGCCAGCCAGGCACCCGAATGCCATCATTTTTAAATGCAGATGTATTTTTTTAATGTTTTATTTATTTATTTATTTATTTATTTATTTATTTATTTTTTAATGTTTTATTTATTTTTGAAGGAGAGAGAGACACAATGTGAGCAGGGGAGGGGCAGAGAGAGAGGGAGATACAGAATCCAAAGCAGGCTCCAGGCTCTGAGCTGTCAGCACAGAGCCCTATGCGGGGCCCAAACTGAACTCACAGTGGTGAGATCATGACCTGAGCTGAAGTCGGATGCTTAACTGACTGAGCCACACAGGCGCCCCCCTTAAAGCAGATATTTACTTTTTGTTGGGGAGGAAAAAAATGTTCTTTTAGTCTTCGAGGTTCTTTGGCTGTTCTAATAATTACATTAACATAAGAGATATTAACAAGAGAAAAATAAATTTAATTACATACATACAGGGGCCTCTCAAACACAATGAGGTGCAAGGACAAGCTGGGAAATTGAGGCTTATATGCCATCTTGAGCTAAGGAATGGATTAGAGGCCTGGGACTTCAAAGGGGACAAGAATGATTCACAGGATGATAAGGAAAGCAGACGTTTGGTAATTAGACATTTGTCCTGCCATCCAAATAGGACATTTAGATTAAAAAATCATCTCTTGGTAATAACTCTTTTTCTGAGTCAGGCCCCCTGTCTAAATTCTTTAAGTAGTTTAAGGGAGAGGCATAAGTTTTTCTTGAGTTTGATGGGTCTTGATTGCCTTTAGCTCAAAATAGTCCACATGCAAAAGTGGCACATTTTAGGGATACTTGTTCCGAACTCCTTCGCTTTCATTTCCTTTAAACAGTAAGTATAGTGGTTTTAAAATATAATTCTGATGGTTCCTGTATCTGAAGTCTTTATGGTTCTGTTTTTACTTCTTGTTGTTATTTGTTTGTTCTCATTCCTGTTACCTTTTGTCCCTATGCCACTGAAACTTTTCTGTGCCACCCATGGCCCTTGAAAATTATCATTTTAGGTTCTCAGAGACCTTGGATAAAGATACCCTCCTCCAGAATTGATTTGGATTTGCTTTTTCAGATATCCGTAAATAATACAACCAGACTTGACATTTTTGGACCAACCTGACTACGACAATTTGAGCAATTTCTACCAGATTGTCAAAACTTGGTTTACAGCTAATTAAAAAAAAATTTTTTTTAATTTCTCTACCTGATCATCATTTTATTGTCTCCCCCATTTGTTTTGTCAGGATGTGGACGATCTGTTTCTCAGGAGCCCCTAATTTGAGACGGTGGCTCTTTGCTTGTACATGCAAAAGGACACATTGTTCTAGAGTACTGACCACCTTGGTCAGGATTTGGGTTTTCAGTTTGTCCTTTTTACCTCGAACAGCCAGCAAAACTTGAGCTCAGTTTTACAGTCCTTTCCTCTCGATTGTCAAATGCCCCCAAGGGAAAAGGAGCAAGGAATCCCAACTAATTCCTCTGAGTTCTCAACCTTTTCTCCACTTTAAACCTAGTAATAACCCCTTCCAGCTCTTTGATACTTCTTTCAGAAAAACTATTTTGAATTTGTGTATTTTGTGCCTCTCTATTTCCTTGGGGTCAGTTCCTGGAAGGTTACTGCGTTGCTTTAGTGGTTTCAAGTTTCCCTGGTTTTGCTTGATCCCAGTAACCCTGCAAAGGTATCTGCATTTGAAGAAGCAGTCATCTCTTCCAGACTTTATGGACTGACTTCAGTAAAGAAGGACCTGAAACTATGGGGGCAGGAGGGGGTCTAGGGGTGCAGGGTACCAAGTACAGGGGCACAAGGTGGCTCCGGGTGGGAGGGGGTGTGATGTCTCATCAGTTCAGGCCCCTGAGGTTCACAACGCGAACAACTGTGTGACTCTTGGCTAGAGTTTCAGGGCTTCCGCAGGGGCTGTAAGAATGTTGGGGGTCCTTAGCAGCACCTCCAGATCCAGGGGCTAGGGACCAGTGCAAGCAACAGTGGTGGGTAGGGTAGGGTGGTGGGCACATGTCCTGTGGCAGGGGCCCAGCTGCAGATACACAGAGGGTGAGGGCTGGAGGCAGCAGGAGGGGACCAAGGCAACTGTGGGCTTACGAGCAGCTGTGGGGGTCCTGGCTGTCAGCATGAACTCATGCTGTTTTAGAGTCTCACCAAAGGCGAGTGTGGCAAAGGGAGCTGGTGTTAGGGAGTCGGGATGGCGACGTGCAGTGCACGGCTGCAGGGGCTAGGTGCCAGCCAGCCCAGGTGTGCTGGCTGGTGACAAGAATTTGGGCCCATGAGTAGCTGCGGCTGGGTGTCCGCGTGCACTCCCGCGGCTGCTGGGGCTAGCCAGGAGTGCGCACATGGCGGTGGGGTCAGCCGCCAGGGTCTAGGCTGACGCCCTGCACGCCACAGATGCTGGGGCTGGCTGCCCTAGTGGGAATCCTGAGCTCCACGGAGAGGAGAGTGGAGGGTGAGGGGAGGGATCTGGGCAGCTGGTTTGGGGGAACGTGACAACATGTGGGGAGAAAACCTCAGCAGTGAAGTCCGTAGAGGGTCCAGGATGACTATGCTGGCCATTAGTGCAAGCTGTTGGGGTCCTGTGCAGACCTGGGGCCCACGACCGGGTCCTCAGTGATGAAAGCGGGGGGAAATTGCAGCACGAACAAGAGCTGTTAAGGTCCTCAACGGCAAAGGCGGCTGGGGTCTCCTGTAGAGCAGACAACTGAGAACTGCATTGGCTCCCACTTCTTGGCAATCCATAGTCCCTGCCCTTCTATCTTGTTCCTCGCTTTCCTGAGATGTTTCAGCTTTATCCATCTCTGGATGGGGTGAAACTGAAGCAGGTCTCTTGTGAAGTGCCCTGAAAGCCTGGGGTAGGTGGTTGCTCGCCCCACTTTCCCTTTATTGGTGAGGGAGATTCTTTGGACCTGGGAGGTTCCCTCTTGGCACTAAGCAGTACTGGCCTGGGGGATGGACTGATGTGGGCAAAATGAAACTGCTCTTTCTACCCTTATTGTGCAGAATTTTCAGGTTTTATTTGTTTCCCTGTGCTGCTGAACCTTCTTCACTGGACTCCTGAGCTCTCCCAGAGCTATTTTTTTTTTTAATTTTTTTTTTTTTAACGTTTATTTATTTTTGAGACAGAGAGAGACACAGCATGAACGGGGGAGGGGCAGACAGAGAGGGAGACACAGAATTGGAAGCAGGCTCCAGGCTCTGAGCCATCAGCCCAGAGCCCGACGACGCGGGGCTCGAACTCACGGACCGCGAGATCGTGACCTGAGCTGAAGTCGGACGCTTAACCGACTGAGCCACCCAGGCGCCCCTCCCAGAGCTATTTTTGATCAAGGGTGGCTATCTAATGATTGGTCTTTGTTGGGGGACAGAGGCTGGGGTGACCTACTCCACCATCTGGGTGCTGTCACTGACTCACCTCTTTGATACTTTGAAGAAAACATATATAAAAAATTTATCCAGCATTTTATTTGTTCTCTGCTGGAGAATTAGTCCAAATAACCTAGCTTGTCATTACTAGCAGCAGATGTCTCTTATATGTTCTCAGATTGTTCCTTGATTACTTTTTTGGGCTTCTGTTCACAGATGTGTCAGTATATCTCCTCTACCAATCCAACAAACCCATTTCCAACGTGATTTAATCTCAGATTTTTTTTTTTTTTTTTTTTTACAACAAAATCTAAGCCAGCCTTGTCTCTACTGCAGTCTGTTCAGAGGTACACGGGGAAGGGGCATGCATCCAGCCCAGCAGTCTAATCCTTTTGACTGGTTCAGATCTTGGCCAAGGGTAGGGGAAGAGGTCCTGTGATCCTGACCTCACTTGGCTACTTGGCTAGTCCAGCTGGATAAGGACTGGTTAAGGCGACATACTGGGTCCTGAAGGCCTAGGATTTCGAAGGACTCCTTTGCACACCTAAATCAGTCCTTCCACCTTCAGATTTTATTCCACCAGGGATCTTTCTATTCTTCTCTTTCTTTTCTATTCTTCCTTTATTTATTTTTTTTAAATTTTCTACTCTATTGACTTCCTAGTTCTCTACCTCTTTCTCGGATCTAAATTGTCTCCTGTAAGATGTTGATTCTGTTTTATTTTTCAGACTACCTCTTAATTTACTACTCCTCTTTGAACCATATTAGGGGACTAGAAAGTCTGGATCCAAGATAAAGCCTTCTTACTTTCCGGGCTAAATCTCTTTGCCGAGTTACAAACAATGACAATACAGCGTGCTTACGATGTGGGGTAAGAGTTTTGCTCCTTATCTTGCTGAAATTTTACATCGTGTATATTATTTGGAAGACAAATATTATACGTGGAAGATTTGTCTTACAGATTTCACACACTTCGGTTATCATTTTCTTGGTTTTGCTTGTTTATATTCCTTCTCTCTGTGTTTCCGTTTGGACTCTTGGGAATCGTTTGACCTAAAAGTTTTCTTTTCAAGATGAATAAATTGAGAGCCAAAGAGTTTAGAATTTTTGCGGGTCGCACACAGGTAACTTGTAGCAGAATTAGCTTTGGACCTACAGAGTTGCAACATCAGTACAGAGAATTCTCTTCCATCTCTTTGCCAGATTCTCCTCCTGTTAATATCTCATGTAATCATATTCCAGTGACCAAAACTAAGAAGTTAGTGTTGGTACAATACTATTAGCTAAGCTACAAATTTTATACTGATCTCATCAGTTTTTCCACTAATTTCCTCCTTCTGTTCCAAGATCTAATTCAGAACGTCATGTTGCATTTAGTTTCCTGTCTCCTTAGTCTTCTCTAGTTTTTGACAACTCCTATTTTTCCTTGTCTCTTGTGACCAGAACATTTTTGAAGAGCTCTGGTCAGGTATTTTGTACAATGTCTTTTCATTTGGGTTTGTCTGCTGTTTTCTCATGACTGATTAAAATTACACATTATTGGTAAAACTACCATGGATGTAATATGCCCTCTTCGGCACACCATATCAGGGGCTACCTGGCGTGGGCATCTCATAACTGGTGATGTTGACCTTGAGCACTTGGTTAAGGTGATATCTGCCAGGTGTCTCCCCTGGAAGGTGCTATCTTCCGTTTATAATTAATATATATTTTGGGGGAGATACATTTCCCATTTCTCCATAATCTTTTGCTCATTAATTTTAGCATCCATTGGCTACATCTTGTATATTTTACCTTTTATAAAGCAAACCTTTCCAGAAAGAAAAAATGGGATCAAATGCTCACATTCTACCTGAGGGACCAAGGTGACGATATGGGGCAGTTTCGGTTGAAATCAGAAGACAGAATTGGTAAGAGTTTGAACTGTTGTAGAAAGGTGATGTATCTAAATAATTCCATAATCTAGAATTATGGATCCAAAGGTAAATGAAACCCAGATGCAAATGGCCTCCAGAGTTAAGACCAGGCTGTCACATCAGAGAAATGAAGAAACCTTGGACAGGACACATGACCAAAAACCATGCAAAATGATAAAAACGACGACTCAATTTGAAGATATGGGTGGAAGGTGAAATGTCAGAGAGCAAAGTGACTCTGACCACCTAAAGTGCCGTGAAAAGTGTGCTAGGGGAAAGGTGTTTACCAGGGAAGACAATTATATAAGAGTTTTGGCAGAGGGGTACTTATACCCATCACCATGAGATTCCGTAATAACAGTGAAACAGTTAATTTAAGCAGATATAATTATATATGGAGGATAGTTATTTTATCATACCCATTAAGGGATAAGTAATTAGAACCTAGTTGTCATTGTTCTTATTTTGCTTTGCTGGTATCTGCCACATGCATGATTTCTTCCCCTCTCTTCTCTTTCCTTCATAATCTCAGACAGGGACATTAGTGGGTTTCATAAACAAAATGACCCAAAGGGGATAGCACAGAGTAATTCCCCTCTTTTGCTTCCTTCTCTGGATAGGGAGTCCTTTGATGGGAGAAGGACATTGTTATAGTATTTCTCATTGCTTCCTAGCTTCCCTTTTCCACTTTTCCGACAGAATGGAGTTTTGAACAGTCCCTGTCACCTGTTAGGGGAGTGTCTTGCACTTTTAGAAGAAGGAAAGCTAGAACAAGGGAATCAGGAGGTCAGGAAGCAGGAAGTACAGTCCCACCCCGTCTAAAACTTTGGGACAGGAGGATGCGAGGAGTCCTAAGGAGTCGGGTGTGCAATTGCCTGGAGCATTTCTGTGACAAATATCTCAGGATGCCAAACAATGGGGTGGAGGGCAGATGGACAGTTGAGGCAATGTTATTTGCAGGGACTGGGGATCCTTAAAAGATTGTTGCTCTTTATCTTAATGTTGATAATGTCAATCCCAAGATTGATGGTAGAGAGCAGGTCTCTTTTGGGATGGGTATCCATGTCTCAGAATCTTCCATTTTTTTCTATATTGCTTCCAAGTTTGAAAATGCAATTTCTCGGGGTGCTTGCATGGCTCAGTTGGTTAAGTGTCGGAGTCTTGATTTTGGCTCAGGTCATGATTTCATGATGGTGAGACTGAGCCCGTGTCAGACTCCACGCGGCAGAACAGGGCCTGCCTGGGATTCTCCGTCTCCCCCACCCCGCCCTCAAAAGAAATAAATACACATTGGGAAAAAAAAAAAAGAAAATGTACCTTCTCCTGTGAAGGATAAGATAGCCAATGTAAAAGCATCTTAAGATCAATCAGCTTATCAAGGACAAACAAAGCAGTTACTTTTGAAGCGCTTAAGGCTCAATACTAGTTTTTCTATTGCTGGTGTAATGAATTACCACAAATTAGCTGATTCAGATAACACAAATTTATTATCTTACAGTATCTTTAGTTCAGGAGTCAGAAATGGCTCTCGTAGATCTAAAATCAAGATGTCTGCAGGGGCGCCTGGGTGGCTCAGTCGGTTGGGCGGCCGACTTTGGCTCAGGTCATGATCTCACAGTCCGTGACTTCGAGCCCCGCGTCACGCTCTGTGCTGACAGCTCAGAGCCTGAAGCCTGTTTCAGATTCTGTGTCTCCCTCTCTCTCTGACCCTCCCCCGTTCATGCTCTGTCTCTCCCTGTCTCAAAAATAAATAAACATTAAAAAAATTAAAAAAAAAAAAAAAAAAGATGTCTGCGGAGCTGCGCGCTCTTTTCCGGAGGCTCTGGGGGAAGAATCTGCGTCCAGACTCACTTGCGTTGTTGGAAGAATCCACTTCCTTGTGGTTGTAGACTGAAGTCCTCACCTCTTGCTGGTTGTTGGATTTAACTTTTAGAGGCTGCCTGCATCCCTTGGTTTGTGACCCCCTTCACCGTCAAAGCTGGCAATGACGGGTCAAGTCCTTTGCACAGAAATCCACTCCTGCCTCAACTTTCTGGTTTCCTTTTGTCACATCTCTGACCGACTCTAGCCGGAGACATGTCTTAGCTTTTGAGGACTCAAGTGATCAGATTGGGCCTGCACAAATAATCCAGGATAATTTCCCTGTTTTAAGGAATGTAACGATTACATTGGCAAAATCCCCTTTGCCACGTAATGTATTCACAGGTTCTGGGATTTAAGGTGTGAACGTGTTGCGGGGTAGGGACATTGGTCTGTGCATCATAGGATCAAACAACACATGAGGAAGTTTGTGAAAGGGGTTGGGGAAAGAGGCAGGCCGAGTCCCGGAGTGTCATCTGTAATACGCCAAGGGACCACTGGGAGGACACCACAATGATGGGAAAGAATGAGAGAGAGGAGCAGGAGACACTGGTCCTCTGTGCGGGTGAGAGATAAGAATTTAAACGAGAATCTCAGTTGGAGGCAGAGGTAATGGAGGACGATATTGCCTTCTCAAATTTACATAGGCCGACTTTGCTGAGGAAAGCCAGTGGGGGACGGAGTAGGGCTGATCCCTGGAGCACTCCGCTCGTTTGAGGAGCACGTGGATGTCTGTCTAGACCCTGGCCTGTGGAGCACGCAGGCCAGCAGCAGAAGACGAAGCAGAACTTAGAGAATCCGGGAGGAAGTGACCTGCTGAATCCAAAGTACAGCTTTCTGGCCATCTGTCTGCTTTGTTGGCAATCCTATGACAGCTCTTTGAGCCCTCTGACTCTTCCTGTCAATGGCACTGGCCTGATGGTAGGGCTTCTGAGAAGCCCTCACACTCACTGACATACATCCTGACTCTCTTCTCCGTCTTCCACTTTCTTCTAAAGGAAACTCTGGCACAGCCTGACACTGGAGCTGGGATGTCCAGTTTAGACACGTGTTATATGGGACTCTTCATGGTCACACAGCCCCCTCTTTACCCCAGCCGCTGCCAGGGCAGCCAGCTTCACACAGGCGCCCCGGAATATCCCTTTGCTTCCCTTCTGCCTCAGGATCGTGTGACACCACGGTGGGACTGGTGAAGAAAGTAATTGGCATCATATACACTTCAGAAGTCAGCGAAAGGTTGATATTCCATGAAACAGTCTTTGACCAGTGGGAAATGGGAGCTTGGGATCAGTCTCCCCCCTTCTTTCTCTGAGGGGGATGTTCCTGAAGTATATTCTATACCAGCTCCTCACAGGGTCCTAGTGAAATGGATTCCCACAGGAGTGACCATGCCACGCTCCCATACTGGCTCTCATCCCTCCTCAGCTTTATGCTCTCTGCTCTCTGACTACTGTTCCCTGGAATCACCTCCCAGAATACATTGCTGGTGCGCAAGCTTTGTCTCAGGTCCTGCGAAGACTTGTGCCGACTATATTAACTGGCAAAGCTGAGGAAAATCTTTGTCAGAATCAAAAAATTCAGTATGACAAAGCTCAGTCTCTTTTCTTAACACCTACCCATGAATCATTGGCCAAGGCTGGGAGAAAACAGTCTGGAGCATCTCCCACCACTGGTTCCTGGGGAGATACATGACTCTGTAAATCCCTTTTAACTGCAGGCCAAGTTGAAGATGGCTGGTTTGTGTAAACAAAGGAGGCAGAGAAGCATAGAGGCGGCATTTACTGGTAGTATAAAGAGTTTATATGGATATCAGGAGGCAACACAATAGAAAGCCTATAATACATCAATTAGTCAAATGAATCGATTGCTGTGTTTCAGGCCTGTCCTTTGGAAGGAACTGGGAGGGAGCAGAAGAAGAGAGAGAGAGTCCTCATAAGTCTTTTACCTAAAAAATGTATTGTAGAAGTTAGGTATTGACTAATCTTAGGGATGCTTGAAAGGCCAAACATAAAGGTTGGAATGAAAACAAACCCTAGAAAAGAGAAATACTCGGCTGTGAGCAAAATATATAGTTTAAATGTGCTGACTCCACTTCTTTTGTATCTGGGAGACCTGGTTTCTAGTTACTTAACATATTTGAACCATAATTTTCTTGCCCGGGAGCTGGGGATACTGATAAGTTTGCTCTGATGCTATGCTGTAAGAATCTAATAATACAATGTACGTAAGCCAACATTACCATAAAACAAACATTTGGTGAGAACCCACGATGCACCAGGACTGCTCTAGAGAATATAGAATAAAGAGATAAGTGCGACATGGTCCTAGCCTTTGAGGAACTCCCAAGGCATGAAGACAGAGACAGGTATATGTGTGAATATATAGAAGGCAATGCCACTAACAGAGGGAAGGAAAATCTGAGGCATCTGGAAAAGAAGCAATCGATTTTTCTGGGTGTGGGAAATGAGAAGTTGACATCTATGCCAGAAGCTTAGTAGCTTTGTTAATGCATAGAAAGAATGGAAATATGTTGGGGGAGCCAAGGGCGTGCCAAGGAGACAGACGAGCCTACCTAAAGGCATCCGTGTGCAAGTTCGAATGAAGAAATATTAAGTTTGCTTTGGGACTTATGAAACGGAAAGTTCCCACCGAGCCTCCACAGTGTTAGCATTCAGTAAGTAGTTGGAATTAGGACTCAGAGACTCAGGTGACGGGATGAAACTGGACATAAGGATTGGGAAGTAATTTGCATGTCCATAACTGTTGCCACGAGAGTGGGAAACCGTTCAGAGAAGACGCGTGTGTTGAGTGGAAGCAATAATTGGCTCAAGGACAGAAACCTGTGCAATACCAATACTCAGGGGGTGAGGAAAGGAAGCCGGAACAAGATGTTCAACTGGAAATTTTAACTGAGACAAGAAAACATAGTTATAAAACTACAAGTTGAGGCATCCGATCACTAGGCAGAAATTTAAAAGTAGGTGTCGGAACATTTTGCTAGCTCTCGTGTCAGCGAGGAGCATAAAGAAAGAATCTATAGAGGTTGATGGGAGAATTTATGATAAGGACTTTTTTGAGAAAAGTCTATTCTGAGAGTCCTAGTACTTCTCACTGAGGTTTCTTAGGAAGAATGTCCAAGGAGATCATTTGGAGAGTTTGGTATGCAAATCTTGTATTTGGAGTCTAGGGGACAATTGCCTGGCATCCAGCACCTGTCTTAAGTATCAGAACACGAGGGGCGCCTGGTGGCTCAGTTGGTTGAGCGTCCGACTTCGGCTCAGGTCATGATTTCACGGTCTGTGGGTTCGAGCCCCGCATCGGGCTCTGTGCTGACAGCTCAGAGCTGGAGCCTGCTTCGGATTCTGGGTCTCCCTCTCTCTCTGCCCCTCCCCATTCATGCTCTGTCTCTCTCTGTCTCAAAAATAAATAAACATTAAAAAAAAAAAAGAACCAGAACATGAGGGAGGGGCCAGCTGAACTGGCCTGTGGTGGCAGCATAGTGACAAATAATTGCATTTTCTTCTAATGATGTGTCCAAGGTGCATGATCCTAGGGACGTCATGATAAGATGTCATATGGTGTCACTTAAAAAGTTATCTCTATCAGGAGACTTATGTGCGAAAGAGTTCTAGTTGGGGGCTTTGGTAGGTGGGCCTCCAAAACACCCACTAATCTTGTCATGAGAGAAAGAGTCAGCTTTACATTCCTGTCAAGTCGGGAGATAACAAAACCTTCTTAAGATAGTACCAGACAGGGCAGAGCCTTCCATTCTACTTCCTTCCTTCTTCCATTCTTCTTCCAATTAAGCCATGGTAAGTTTAAAAATAGCAATTAGGAGGAGGTGACAAAGAAAGAGAGAAAAAGTGAACCTCACCTTCTTTCTTGAAAACAGTCAACCTGCTGTTAATCCTGTGCTATTTGGGGTGTGTGTGGGGGAAAGGGACTGTTACATCATTGAATGAAGATCGAAATGCCAATTAACATATTTAACTAGGAATTCTTAAGTTCCAAATTGAGATTCTATGACTAAAATCATTCTTTGGTTTTATTTATTTCCCGAGTGACTACCCCTTCTTTCTTTCTCTCTTTCTTTTTCTTTCTTCTCCTTTCTTTTCTTTTCTTTTTTCTTTTCTTTTCTTTTCTTCTTTCTTTCTTTCTTTCTTTCCTCTTTCTTTCGTTCTTTTTCTTTCTTTCTTTCTTTCTTTCTTTCTTTCTTTCTTTCTTTCTTTCTTCTATCTTTCTTTTTCTCCTCATCCAGAGACTTGGGAAAGACATTTCCCAGTGAAAGAGCACAAATAAATAACAAAATACTAAAATAAGTTTGCAGTTTGAATAGATCCCACATGTTGTATTTTTTTTTTTTCAAGGCTTGATTTGAAGACGATTCAGAAAAAGAAAGAGAATTAAAAGCCAGAGAAGTCAATAAAATTAGAGTTGTAGAAACTAGGGGGAACATAAGCTATCAAAAATAGGGCTGATGCAGGAGATAGTTATTTTCATCCTAACAATGAGACAATCTGGAAAAACTGTAAAATGATACTGTATTTTTGAAAAATCCATCTGAGATCTGAGGATTTAAAGAATCCTAAATGAACTAAACCCAGAAAGAGATGAGTCCTTTCTAAGAGGAAAAAGTCTTACAGATGCTTTAATTGTTGGATGCTGGAGACACAGTGGCTAAGGAAGTAAACCACCGCCCATAAAAAGGATAATGAGAAGCCAGACTCTTAATGAACATTTCATGATTGCATGTGGACTAGGCATGACAGGCCAGAATTTTGAAGAGTTGTAGTCATGGAAAGATTCTGCATACACCCACCAACTCTTTTCCATGGACCTCCTCCACATCACCATAACACATCAGGGCAGTGTGCTGAAAGCTGGGGGGCAGGACAGAAGAATCTGAGAGAGATTTGTCCCTGGGTACAAGGGGTCTTTTCTAAGAGTAAGGCAGCAGCCAGCAGAGCATAGGTAGGAGAAATGACAGAAATGTCTTTAAGTTTCACTGGGCTTTTACCAATTACAGTAAAGCCTCAGTTTGTGAGCATAATTCATCCTGGAAACATGCTTAATCCAAAGTACCTGTATATCAAAGTGACTTTCCCCATAAGAAACACAGAAACTCAGATGATTCTTTCCACAACCAGAAACATTCATATAAAAGTGATAACAATACTGTAATATAATATAAAATAATAAAGAATACAAAGTATGAAGAAAAATTAACAAATTAACCTGCACTTGCCTTTGAAAACCTTCATGGCTGTGTGAGAATGACAAGAGGAGGATGGTTATTGGGTAGGACGACTTTCACTATCTCTAACGGAATCCCTGCTATTGATTGGTTCAGTGGAATCTTTCTCTACATGGGAGCCATTGTATACGCTCGCACAGATGTTGACTACAATACAGCATTAATAAACTCTTGTCATCTACTGTATTTAATGTAACTGACAATACGGCAGCAGAGGAAAGGGTCTCTATCTGCAGGCAGCCTGACCTAGAATGAAGCAAACATTCTTAAACTTGCTCTTGTATGGAAAAACGAAGGACTGTCTATAGGTGCTTTAAAGTGACAAAAAAGACACTAGCGTCAGCTGTGGGCACCTTCCATTGTCCTGAAAAATCACTGATTTCTGCCAAACACCACGGCCTGACACTGATCATCTGAGCATGGGCGACGATCACCCAGAATCCTGCAGTGAGAGAGAGAACCATTGGTTCAGTTGTGATCGTGTGACATTTAGCCTCGCGTACTACTTTATTGCAAGACGTCACTCGTTTATCAAGTTAAAATTTATTAGAAATGTTTGTTCTCCTGGCAGGACACTCACAGAATAAGTTACCCAGAATCTAAGGTTTTAATGTACAGTTTATTGGCCCAATAAAGACCAGGGACAGGGATAGTTCTTCCAAAGTACAGAGAGCCAGCATCAGAACTGGAAAGCAAAACAAACAAACAAACAAAACTCCCCAGTGACCCCAAAATCTGACATCCAGGCAGTAAGGGAGTGAGATATACCACAATTTGAAAAAATGGTACTTAGAGAGACCTTTCGATCATCACCAGTACATAGATTCCCAAAAACGTAATACTACCTTCACAATATTTGAAGCAATTGGTAGGGTAAACGTAACTAAAGTTGTAAAAAAGCCCAGACCCAGCTCAGCGCATCAGGTTCATTCTATCCACAAACTAACACTCTGGCACTGGAAGAGGTATAGCTTTTTCTGGGGATTAACAGTACTTACTTTAGAATCTATTGTTCTTTTATTCATGATGTTCTGTATACAATAAAAATTACAAAACATGAGAAAAGGCAAGAAAGTGTGAGCTATTATAGAAGAGCCAAATGGAGACCCACAGATAGTCCAGATAAGTGCTTTAAATTAATCATTATAAATATGTTAAATATTTTAACAGAAAGGTGAAAGGTATAAAAAAGAACGACATGGAAATATTGGAAATGAGAAGTTTATATTGGAAATAAAGAATTCATTCAATGGCTCCATTAGTGATCTGGGTACAACAGGAGGAAGTATCTGTGATTGGTCAATACAATCATCCAAACTAAAAATCTCAGAGAAAAAGACGATAGAAAAACCAAGCCGAGTGTCTGAGACCCGTGAAATAACACCAAAAAGTCAAGAACATATGCAATGGGAGTCTCAGAAGGAGAGGAGGGAGAGAATAAGGTGGAAGAAATATTGGAGTGGATAACGGTCCAGAAGTTTTCAAAGTTGATGAAAGACATCAACTCACAGTTCCTAAAAGCCCAGCAAACCCCAAGAAGGAAAAACACAACTCTGAAATATGTCATAATCAACTTGATAAATACTACTTGTAAAAGTTAAGTCTTGGGTGCCTGAGTGGCTCACTTGGTTAAGTGTCCGACTCTTGATTTTGGTTCCGGTCATGATCTCACAATTTGTGAGTTTGAGCCCTGAGTTCAGCTCTGCTTGGGATTCTCTCTCTCTCCCTCTCTTTCTGCCTCTCCCCTGCACGTGCACACTATCTCTCAAAAAAATAAAAATTAAGCCTTAAAAGCAGCTAGATAAAAAAAAAAAGACACATGGGGTGTGGAACAATAAGAAGAATAATGACTGACTTATCAGAAATAATGAAGGGAGAAGACAATGGGTACAGCATTTTTAAAGTGCTGAAAGAAAAAATAAGATAAAACAAAAACTGTCAGCCTCAAATTCTCTATACAGTAAGACTATCTGTGCTTTTTCCAGGCAGATAAGAGCAGAAATAATTCCTCTTCAGACCTGAACTACAAACATGAAAAAGGATATTCTCATACCAGATAGAAGTCTTGTTTTTCAGAAACAAATGCAGAGCACCACAAAGGGTAAAACTGTGAGTATGTATAAAAGATCTTTATATTTTCTTTAAACATCTCTAATGGACCATTGGCTGTCCGCACAAAAATTGTAACGATGTAGGCTGAGTGTGAAGAATTGACTAGTTGCCTGGTGGAAGCCGTGGGACCAGGGCCAAGAATCCCGTTTTGGGGGGTGTTATCTAGCAGGCCCAGGGCCGGTGAGGCAGTTTGTGTGGTTAGAAGTGGTGTGGCTGTGGCCAAGGAGAGAACCTGATATTGGTTAAACACAGGGAAATCGAGCAAAGGAAACGAATATTTTGAGAACAGTGGGAGCGAGTTTGTGACTGTTAAATAAAGGAGATACAAATATAGAAAGAGGGAAGGTCCGAATAAACCCTCTGGTATTGGGTTAGGATTGAAGGTGTTGGTATGAATTCATGGTTTTACATCTATCTATCTATCTATCTATCTATCTATCTATCTATCATCTACCTATCATCCATCTATCTATCTATTGATAAACATATAGGTACTGAAATAGAAACAAATGCAGATGTTTGTGGGTATATACATAAATACATTTCTTAGTTTTGCCCATTGAGAGGACCTAGAATCAATGATGTTGAACAAGAACAATAAACATACCTAGATTTTCCTTTCTAAATACCATTGTACGCTAAAAGAAACCAGAACTTTCTGAAGAAATCATTGATTCTTGGACCAGGTCAGGGAAAGTTCAAAGTAAGTATTTCATGCATCAGAAAGCAAGAAAGTGCACAGAGAATGTTGGAAGATACAACAGAAGCGTATAAGAGCCTGCTTGTGTGAACTCCTGCTAGCCAAATCTGGCCATTTGGACATCAAAGTAAATAGTGGTGGTAACAGGTTATGACCCATTGAATAAAATAAGAATTCATGTTTCCATATTAATATAAATGAATGAATGAATGAATGAATGAATGGGAGAGAAGGGAAAGCTCTACCTTATGGATAGGATGCCCACTAATAAATGCAGAAGTAGGTACAGGCATTAGAAAAGTCACCATTTGGTGCTATCATAATATTAAATGATTCAAGCAAGAAGCGTTAATAGACATTAAAATGAGTGGGTAAAAGTTTGAATAAGAGCAAGATATTTATGTACTGTCAGCATATCTTCCCACAAATTACTTACTAATTAATAAGCACCAAATACTTCGTAATTTACGGCGGAGTCACTTAGCGGACTCCATTTTAATCAAGAGATAGAAGGTAACATCACCAGTAATAGAACAAAGAGACATTATATGTTTCCTGAGATGTTTCATTTAGAAGAACGCAGCATCACTCCTGTGGCGTTCCTTCAAAACACGCATAACCTGAATATAATTAGGAGGAAATGTTGAACAGATCCAACCTGAAGGTTTTTCTCCAAATTAATAGGCCATACATAACTATGATTTTTAAAGACTCAGCCAAATGGATTGCCTGCTTCCATCCCACCTCAATATATAAATGGGAAGCTTTCAAGGGGGCAAAACAGAAAGAGGAACAGTTAGCCAGAGGAGGCAAGGCCCCTATTGTCCTCGTGCATATTGGACGTCCATTAGTGAACTTGCTTTATGGTTAATGAGCTCCCGCTTTGAGACAAAACCTTTATGAAGGTTAAACCTCATATTCTCACCTTAGCATAAATTTCTTTAGTCAGATCATTACATTGCTTTCTTAGGAACACATTGAAGAATCACAAAGGGAGAGCACCTGTTTTCTCTTTTTTGTTTTGTTTTGCTTAGGTTTATGTATTTATTTTGAGAGCGAGTGAGCGGGGGAAGGGGCAGAGCGAAAGCTGAGAAAGAATCCCAAGCAGGGTCCAAGCTGTCAGTGCAGAGCCCGATGCGGGGCTCCATATCACGAACTGTAAGATCACGACCTGAGTCGAAATTAAGAAATGCTCCACCAACTGAACCACCCCGGTGCCCCTTTCCTTTTTAATCAAACCTTTTTTTGGGGGGTGGTGGTGGTGTTTACTTGGAGCACATGACATTTAGGAGAAAAAAAACACCTAATCGGAAAGTGGGGAGACTTTGGGTAGCTGAAGAGAAGCCGAGAGACACTGCTCCCTGGAATAGTGAGAAGCATGCAGGGACAAGTTGAAGATTGGGAGTAGAGAAAGATCAACCGAAAATTTTGTTTTCTTGCAATTTTTTTTTCTTTTCTTTTTTTGTGGATTCAGCTATCTGTCTTCATGCTCTGGAAAGTCACCCAAATGGCCATTGTCCTATGGGAAGAAGGTAATTGCCAATGCCTTGAACAGAACTAATGGCCAGTCAAGATAATTTCGAAGGAAGGGGTGAGGTTGTAGTAGTCACCTGTCCGATCAGAGAACGAGAGAAAATCATTCTCATGCGGGTGGGCGGGTGGTTTGTTGCCCTGTCAGATACAGACAGTAGGAAAAGTCACCTGGGTCCCAGAGAAATTTTACAAAAATCCGCAGGTTCTGGTTCTACTGCCTCAAAAATCCATTTCCTCGTGCTATCTGATCGCCTCGAGGCCAGCTCCTGAAAGGAATACTGCCTCAGAATGGGATCAGGGGCATTGGAATCTCAGGTAAGTAAACAGCAAAACACAGCAAAACCTTGTTCTCCAGTCACTTAATAATGCTTCCTATAAGTAGCCAAGAAGAAAGATGAGATTGTTTTCATCAAACAAAGCCTGGCAGAGGGAGAGAGAGAAAAAACATGTTTAGAATGCTTTGCTGTATCCATGTAGCTTTTAATCCTAATAATGTCTTCTTGAATTCCTGGAGAGATGATGTGTATGAGGATGGCCGTTGGCAGCTGCCTACAGATCCATTTTCTTGTTCAGCGGGACCCCAAAGGGCAGAATATAGGTGTGCAGTTTTGGGTTGAGTTCCAATTCAACTGGCTAAATGACAGTGTCATAAATGTCCTGGTGCTGAAGATTCATGCCAGGATGCTGAGGGTTGGGGAATACATTTAAGCAGCATTTGGGGGTTAAGTAGGGTGAACATCTGATCCCAGTTTGCCTGGGACTCTCCTGGCTTTAAACCCCAGGTCTCAGTCCCATGCAAACCAAGATGTCGGGCCACCGACCCAGTGGGTCAAACTCAGTGATTTGTAAAGCTTTCTTCAAACCCTAAAGTCCTTTTATTCCGATGCTTGTGTATGTAAGTCCAGGGCTGCCTTCGTGAACTCTGGGCTTGGAATAACAGAGACAATAATTGTGTCACTAGCTTGGTCAAGAGGGCAGAGTGTTGGACCAAGAACTGGTGGTTTTACCAATAAACAACCGTGTGACCTTGGGAAAATCTCTCCTCTGGGTCTTTGCTATTTCCCAGGGTGAAGGAACTCATACGGAGGTCTTACAAGATTCTTTCCAACTCTACCTTTCCATGGCTTTATTCTATGAATTTAAATTGTCTCGTGTGAGTCTTAAGAAGATGCCCTTGCATACCAATTCTCTGCTTATCCGTGTGTATGTGGAGGGGGAGTGGGTGTAAGAAGGGGGGGTGGGGAAGGAAAGAAAGTAGAATGAAAAGTAGGGTGTAGAAAGGAAAACAACAACAACAACAACAACAACAACAACAAGATTAGGAGAAATTCTGAGCTTTTATTCCAAGGAGGTCAGAAGACACATGATAAATCTATTCACTTACCACTACAGAATTCCTTTTAGGTACGTAACAAGCAAGATCTCTCCTTTCCCACCACAGGCCCAGAGAGAAAAAGAAATTTGTTGAAGGTTGCACATTAAATTTGTGGCTAAGATAAGCAGTAGAGGTTATGTCTCCTAGACTGTGCTGTTTTCCTGCCAGGCTGGGCTGCTTATGAAGGGCCCCTAATTAGAGCAACCGTTCCTTTCTCCTTTCTTTTTGAACCAAAGAGGGGAGCACTGTGTCTGGTAAAATGCAAACAGGGGAGACAGGGAATAGTTTTCAGGCTCGGGTCTTTCTCCCAACTCATTGTCCAACCCTTGGCATTGTTGACTCTTGCAGATACGGGTTAAATACAGCAAGGGGAAGTCAATGCTACCCCTTAAAAATTAATTGTTCAAGTACTAGGTCATTTCAGAGTAATGCACCGTGAAATTATGTTATTCTCCAGAAGAATTTCCATAAAGTTTAACATGCCATGACACATTCTTTTTCCATTGGAGTTAGTTTTTTTTTTTTTTTTTAAAGTACATAAAAAAGAGTCTTTGGAGCCCAGGGATGTGTGTAAACATTGCTTCAGACAAAGCGGGACATGTGAGGCAAGACTTTGCTAGCGGCAAAAGCCTTAGCAGCGGAAGACCCCATTACCACGCCATGCCCCCTAAAAGCACAGCCCGGCTGGTATCTGCAGAGGCAAGCGAGGAAGAAGTCATTAGTCTTGGTGCTTTTTTACTGTTATTCACACTGGGATAATGAGATTATTGGAATATTTTTTTTCCTAATGAGAATGAGACGGAATACCTTGGTCTCTAAATGATTTAGTCACAGGGGGAACACATTACTCTTCCCTTGATTGCTGTCAAATGCTGGAAAACTGGAATATTATACTGATATTTATCGTGATGGGCAATATTTTTCCTGCCTCCTCAGTGTCAAATGAGATGGGGAAAATATTTGTCTGAAACACAGGCTCCTTTACAAGGTTTATAGAAAGGGAGACAGATGAAAATGCAGGATAAGGAACCGGGGGCGGAGGTTAGAAGGAGGATAATTGGAAGATGGTTTTTTGCTATTTCTTCTTCTTCTTCTTCTTTTTTTTCCACCAGTAGAGCTATCCCCTTGTTTTAAATTTCCTACCGTCTTCTCTTCCAGTAAGCTCACCAGTGCTTGGGGCTAATTAGACATTGTTTAGATTCAGAATAGAAGGTTAATTTCAAGGGGAAATGAGTTTGTGCTGGTCTGGAGGTCATTAGTGGCAGCTAGTTAATTTGTGTTGCTCGGTTAGAAATAACATCCTGGGGATGGAGAATTCCTCGCAGAGGGAAGCAAGGTTTTCACGCTTACTCTTAAGAACCTTTCACCTGAGACTTGTCAGCCCGGGGTTTATGTGGCCAGTACAGACTAATTGGGTGACCTGGTGCACTGAGCTCCAACCCAGGTCGCAGGTGGCTTTGCAGGCGAGCTGGACAAAGAAATCCTGAGTTCTAACTCCTGGTCCAAACTTGTTCTCCAAGAAGGCCCGAAACTTTGGAAAAATGGAAATACATGAAGTGTAACACTGCCGGTCATCATTATGTGTTGGCTTTCGGAAGGGGGATGTCACCGTGTTGCTACATTATAATCAGGAAATGTTAGTGTTCTCAGTGTAACAGGTGGAAGGTGCTTATAGCACAAGCATTGGCCCGGTGATTTACAGAGACGACTATCTGTTGGATCCATTCTGAGATCCTGTTATAAATACAGAAAGTTCAGGCTCACCCCACTGTGGTCCCGATTCTGTTAGTTCAGGTGGGGGCCTATCGTCTGCATTGTAACGGACTCTCAGAAGATCTTGTTGCAGTGCTGGACATAAACTGGGGCTCTGACAGAGAAGGGAGGTGTTCTAAAAGCTTAGGACAGTTGAAGGAGAGGGCCAGAAACAAATGTCGAGGACTGTGTGCAAGCGAATGGGATGCATGGTTGTGGATGTATCATGCGGGCAAACTCTAGACCTGGAAATGTCCGGAAGCAACTCATCTGTTGTTTTGTATCGCAATTTCTTCTGAGATTAGGACTGTATCTTCTTCCCATGAATCCCTGGAAAGGAAACATTCCCTAGGGCCAGGGAAGAGGGCATTCACTCAGCGTAGACGATGCTCAGATTCCAGCTCCTCCAGGAAGTTTCCCGCCCCTGGCCAAGGACCTCTCTTCCTTTGAAACGAGTGGACACCTCCAGGTCAGACTTAGCAACGTCCAACTTGTAGTATTGGTACCTGTATTTATAATTTGTCATTTATAAATCTGTATTTATAAATCATAAATTTGTAATTTATGCAATCTGAGACCAGAAATAATCTATTTCATTCATCTTCGAATCTCATCCCTGGGGACTTCTAGAGAGCCTTCCCTAGAACCTGTTTGTACTGAAGTAATTAAATGGACAAAAATGTGCCACACAGAGTGAATGGCCCTCCGCTGCACCCTGTCATATACCCTTCCTGTCTCCTGCTCCTTTGTCTTCTTATTCTGATGTCCCGCCCTCCCCCCATCATCTCAAGTTTCCAGACCGTGGCTTGCCTTTTTCTTCTTCTGTCTCCTTCTCTTCTTCTTTATTCCATTGCCTCGCTCAGCGTCACCAATAGGAACGCTACTTAGCACGTTACGGGGTCAGGGTTCCCTGTTGCTGCTGAAGACGGTGGTGAGGTCTGGGATTCTAGCACCGTTTTCCATCAGAACACAAGCAAATCATTTCCTGGGTGGTGAGGAATAGTGTATCCTGGTCACGCTCAGTTAGCTTCAAGCTGGCTTGCCTCTCACCTCCAGTAAAACCACTTATTTATAACATATCAATGTATTGACGAGGTCGGAGAGCAAGGCTGTCCTGAAGTGACGTGCAAATTCCAAAGGGGTGAGCACTAATTGCTCTGGTGATTGTTTATTCATTGGCCGCGACATCATTACTCCCCTTGGGGTCACACATTCCCCTCCAGGTTGCTACATCGTGCTGACCTTGGGATCAGGCCAGTGCAGGGTGTGGTCGCTGAGACTCAGACTCCGGAAGCAATCAGCCAGAAGCTCCTAGAGAAGGTGGTGGGCCCTGTTCCCTGAGGGATGGCAGTGGTGGGTGGAGAAGCTTGGATTCTGACCCTGCCGCGGAAGCTCTCTTGGTTTTCTGGACGTGCGGCGAGTACCATGCGGGTCCGGCGTGTGGCCCACGGGACCCCGAAGGGTAAATGGGCACAGCAGATGCGTAGGAGTCTGGTCCCGGGAAATTAGCACCGGGGCTCTGCATTCAGAGCTGCGTGTGGCAAGGATCACCTATTTCATGTCTCCTGTATCCTGTGAGGACCGGGCACTCCACAGCCGCACAGCCAGCCACGCGCCCCTGAACCGTATTGCAGGGATATGTGTAGGCGGCCTCATTTGACCTCCGCACAGGTATCCCCAGAGAACGGATACCAGGCTCTGTTCCTGCTTGGAAAGCGGTCATTTGCCGGCAGCATGACCGAGATCCCTCTGGACACCTTCCGGGACCCGCCACCATCCTCGCCATCAGGGAAGACGAGGCATTTGCAGCTGCGGCAGACGGGGGCTTCAACGCGGGGATGGATGGGTCTGTGATTTTTCCAGCGGAAGCACCCTTGCAAGGGTCAGCGCCAAACCGGATACCCAGGGGGCACCTGCAGCTGCAGGCCCCGCTCCCGGGACCCCGGCCAGCAGCCATCTGTGCCCTGCAGCAGACCTGGGCTGGGACTTGGGGTGGGTTGACTTTGCACTGTGGTCTTCCCCGGCTGGCCGCTCTCTCCGGGAGAGTGGAGAGCAGATACGGGGAGATGGCTGAGCGTGGGAGAAACGGGTTCCCACCAACGTGAGTCGCCCAGTGTCTTTCTCTGTTCCCTCATACATTTTTAAAGCAGATTTATTGCTAGCAAAAGTGCTGGCTGGACAAAGCTGTCTCATGCTGTGCATTTGCTTTTTCTTCTCTTGAATGTTTTTCGACCTCTCTAGGTGTTTTGTCTGTCTGACCCAGACTGGCAGAGAAAGCTAGCAGTCTGGATTCCCGGTTCACTGCCGTAAAGGCTTTGCTACTTGCTGGCTGCCCGGCCTGGCCAGCTCCAGGCCCGCAGGCCCCACGCAGCGGGGGGCCTGCAGCACCAGATGGAGAGAGGGAAGGCCGACCCAGCGAGAACCCTCGCGAAGAGAAGCAAACTGCCCAGGGAGGAGAAAGATGGAGCTGGACCAGTTGGACAAGAGCCCGGCTCTGAGCAACTCCTCCCATTCGGGGGGTGGGGGGTGGGGGGTGAATAAAATCACAAATGAGAACACTAGGGGGCCAAGAACCAGCTGGAGACAAAGGGGTGTTAGCTTCGGGGTGGGGGCTGTGAGACAAGGAGGGCTCTGACGAGATGTTCAAAAGTCTGGCCTGCCGTGGACAGCTGCCACCCGAGCTCCGGGCCCGGATCGTTGTCACAGGTCCAGCAAGCCGAGCCGAGCCGTCTGCCTCAGCCCAGGACCCAGGAAGACTGATGAGACAAGGAAACGCCTGGGGCCTCCTCTTGCCACCCCCCCATCCCACCCCCCATCTTTTAGCCTTTCCTGTCCACCCCTGGTGATTTAGCATGTACCGCCAAGATTCCTCCCCTTAGGCAACTGACAACAGGAGGAGCAGGAGGAGGAAAAGGAGGAGGGGGAGCAGGAGGGAGAAGGAGGAGGAGGAGGGAGGAGGAGAAGAGGGGGGAAGAGGGGGAGGGCTGGGAGGGGGAAGGGGAAGGAAAGGGAGGAGGGGAAAAGGAGGGGGAGAAAAAGGGAGGGAGGGAAGGAGGGGGAAGCAGGAGGAGGGGGATGAAAAGCGGGATGGAGGGAGAAGAGAGGGGAGGAGGAGGAGGGGGAGGAGCAGGGTTGGAGATTCAGGGAGATTCAGGGTAGAGGCTGCTTCTCACCATCCCCACCTCTGGGACACTGTCTCTCAGCAAGAAGCTGAAATGGTCTTTCTGGAGGGTTTCGGCCTCTCCACATTTCAGAACACGGAACAGAAAAGGAAATCAGTAGTGGGAGGATGGCCTCCGTCTTGCTGTCCCTCTCCTGTTGTGCATGCGACTTGCTCTGTCCCGTTCTTGATAGGAAAATCATCCCTGCTTGTATTCTGCCTGAACTTTTTATCCTGGAACATCACAGAGCCTCCCCCTGTGCCTGTTACTGCACAACTCCCAAGATTAAAGGCTTCCTCCTCCTCGATCCCTGCTCAGAAACAAGTGTAACATGAAGTGCCACTTAGTCATTTCTTTGCATTAACTGGTGATCATCTCTTGATCTGACTTGAGGCTTCCAAGGCATTTTCCTACTTGGAGAAAGATAGACAGGATTGAGTCCCGGTGTGTGAAGGGAGAAAAATATTAGGTCCTCTTAAGGATATTAGGCAATACACACACACACACACACACACACACACACACACACACACACACAAACACACACACACAATTTATATATGCACATACGCATACATGCACATATATACGTGCATATATGTACTATACACTTACAGGTACCTGTATGTACAAATATATATACACGTATACATATATATGCTTATCTCTATGTTTACATGGGATTTATACAATATTTAAAATATTTGTATAATGCTTTATATTTTAAAAAATATTTCCATATCTAGTATCATATTTGATGTGATTCGTATGACAACCTTGAAGGATATGTAACAACAGAATCCTTATTTTACAGAGGAAATTCAAGTTCAAGCAGGTTGTGACTTGTGTAAAGTCACACAGCTCCTGAGTGGCCTAACTGGAATTCAAACCTAATTTTCTTTTTGAACGTAAGGTTTTATGTTCTTTCCTTCATACGATTCTGTATTTTATACATAAGGTAAAAGAATTCTCATAAAAGCGTTCCCTTCATCTTTACCAGGTAATGTGCTCGGCACGATTTCATCTAAGTTAGTTTTTAAAATAGTTGTTTAACATAAAAATTAGTATTCTTGGGTGTGTAAGTAGTAGAGCCACGATTTGAACCAAGATCTGGATGCCTCTAAAGCCATGCTCTTTCCATTACTCCAGAGAATGGGCGAGGTGACCTTCTGCAGGTCAGTGGGGGCAGAATCGTCCAAAAGAAAGGCACAAGTTCCAGTTGGAACCTGGATCTACCTTCTATTTGCTCTGGGAGTTTTGGCAAGATCCTTAGTCACTTTGATCCTCAGTTTCCTCAGCGATGATAATGGGATTAACAACATCCGTCCTACTGTGTGCTCTCAACATTAAACGAGACCAGGTGGGTCTCTAGCACAGTATCTGATACGTAGTAGGTACTCAACAGATGATGCCTATACAAGCTGCTGTCTACTTTTTGTGTATGTTGCTGATTTGGGTGCGATTCCCTAGTCATCCCTGAGACCGAACAACCCATATGGATCAAGAAATGTTGGCTCAGTAAGAACAGGACATGACGATCCAGAAGGGAGCTTTTGATGCTGAAACCAAGGCTCTAAGGCAAGAAGAGGAAATCCTGGACAGGAGAGGTTCTGAGGATTGCGACTGTTGGCTCTCCCTTTTCCAGCTACTCAACTTTCTGCCCAGGTGAGTGGGGGACAACACAGAAGTACAAGCACACAGAAATGAAGAGCATCGCTCTTCGTTCTAACTAAGCCATGGCCGTGTCAGCCATGCCCACACCGTCCACTCCTTGTAAGCTTGAGGGGGTAGTTTTTCTTTGGCTTTGCCTTCCTGAATGAAACAAAAGAGGAGAGTAGCTTAAGTTGCATGTCAGGGCAGGGAAAATTCCTTGACGGAATCGTCACCACCTGTTAGCCGTGAGGGAGCCGATTAGTCTACAGAGTAAGACCTACACCCCACTTTCTCTTTTTTGCGAATGCTGTATCCCTTGGAAACTTCAGATCAGGGGCATCTGGGTGGCTCAGTCGGTTAAGCATCTGACTTCAGTTCAGGTCATGATCTCATGGTTCGTGGGTTCGAGCCCCACGTGGGGCTCTGCACGGACGGTGTGGAGCCTGCCTGGGATTCTTTCTCTTTCTCCCTCTCTCTCTGCCCTCCCCAGGTTGTGTGCGTGCGCACCCTCTCCCTCTCTCGAATAGATGAATAAACTTAAAAAAAAAAACCCCTTCAGATTAAAGCTTCTGTCTTTTTGCTACTTTGTATTTTAAATTAAATTTTGCCCTTACTGTCTTAAAAAGAAAATAAAATACCCAAATTGACCCCCAACTCTTCCTTTTCTCTGACACATACAGACACTACATTTCTAGGCTCTCAGTATTGGTGCTTTTCTTTTTTTCTTTTTTTCCCCGATGCCTGTGACATTTTAATAATTATAACACCAGGGGTGGAGAAATGAAAAAGGAAACAGCATGACAAAATACTTCTGGGCCATTTTGGAATTAGTGATATTTTTCAGGAGTGATCAATTACATTACTTAACTGGAGAGCTCAGATTATAAAGAGAAATATAATTAGTGGCAAATGTGGTGAGATATATAAAGACAGATAGGCGGGCCAAGGAATGGGGGCTCATCAATTTTTCCAGGTTCCATCAGGAGGGCAGTTGTTTTACTGCAAGACTCCATCCAAGTGATTGGAAAGCAAAAGCAAGCACACTCTGAGCATTGCCAGCGCTCAAAGGAAAAAGCATCAGCTGAAAATCAGCGGGTCTGCATCTGGTCTACCATTGATTACCATGCAATTCACTTATCCTGCCCCATGTCTCAGTTTCCTCCTCTGTAGAAGAGGATTAATAATGCCTCTCCATCCTGCCTCCCTGGGAGCTGTTGTGGGGCTTAAGTCAACCATATGGATGTGGACTTGCCTTGAAAATTAAAAGCCCTATATACATGCAAAGGAGGATTAGGAATATTATCGCTATTCGAGTTGGATCTTGCCGAATAAGTAGGATTTGACCTTCTGGAAACAGATATGGGGGGTATCAGTTAGAGGATACAGAACAAGCAAGGCATTGAACACATACATTAGTCTCCTGTAGCACAGAATATTGAAATAAGACGAGGAAAATATTATAACCAAAATGTGGGCGGGAACAAGAACATGGAGGCTTAAGAGTTGGAAGTTTTTTTCCCAAAGCGGAGGCAACTGCTGATAAGCTCTGGTGGGGGATTCCATAATCTAGGCAGTGTTGCAGAGAGAGGAAACAGAGAGTGTAGGGTAGAAGGCATTTGTCAGGGAGAAGTGATTAGGAGGTTGTGGTAAAAAATAAGGGATCCCTACGCAGGGACACTGGATCCGAGAAAAGAAGCATTGCAGGAAAATTAGTGAGGTGGGACACATAGGGCTGATTGAAATGCCAAAGAAGAGGCTACGGAGAAAGGACAGAAGGAGGAATCAGCTTACTTCAAGGGCTGGAGTCTGAGCTCCTGGGAGGATGGTCATGCCATTGACAGAAATCTAGAACGCGGGTTAAGGGGCACCTCGTGGTGGGGATGGAGAGCATAGTAGATGTGATCCATCCTGCCGAGGTTGATTTTAAGGAGCTGATTAGACCTGCCGTGTAAAGTGCCATTTAAGTGGTAGAGCTAGAGCTCAGGAGAGGGGTCAAGCCATTTTGAAACCATTAGGAAAGAGGAAAAGCCATCGGGATTGTGAAACTCTAGGAGGAAAACGAGAAGGGTCCAGGGGATGAAGGCAACAGTTTCAGGCCGTTGACTGGAAGGGGAGGTGAGTATGTAGACTTGACTTGCTCACTGAGTTTTCTGCTTCCCTTCCAAAGCTTGATACCTTTCTGTCAAGGGCAGTGAGGGGGAGGGGAGGCATTCTTATCTCTTGGGAGGAGGCAAGCTAGGGCCACAGGGATAGTGAGAACATTTGCTCGGACTGGTGTGGCACCTGAAGAGGGGGAAGGGATAACGGCTCTGTCAGAGTTCACTGACACCACGGTTGGCCACCCTGGCCCTTGGGGAGCCTGGGAGATTACTCTGAAGCTAATTAGGAATCGCTCTTAAGGATCAATACCATCGTTTTGATTCCCCGTATCCGGAGCCAGAAAATTAGCACTTCTCTGAGAATACGGATGGTCTGTGCGACTGCTTTGTTGATGGAAAGCCACATTCTACTTTACTGGAATGTGTTTCACACGAGCAGCTTGTAGATATGGAGGAGCCATCAGCTTGCAGCTCTTTTCTCTGGAACACAGTCACAGGCTGGACACTGTCATAGGAGAAGGGAAATGAATTGGACCAACAGATTGGAAACTACAGCCGGACAACTTTCCCTTCCATGGCTGAAAACTCCACCCCCAAACCGGAATGCCAAAAATGGTATCTCTGCTTTGGTACCTCCCTGGGCCTGGGTATGATTTTTATGATTTTGTTTATGTATGTGCCTGCGTGCAAGTGTTTGTTTTTGAAATCTCAGACACACATTTTACAGGAAGAGTATTGGCATTTCAGAAGTCATTGATGTTTTGGGCTATTGTATCCTAGAGATGCGGGTCATTGCTGAACAACCTGACATGAGCATTATCAGGCTTGCAAACCTGTTTTCAAGTGAGATGTTCTAAAGCAATATTTATAGCAAAGTTATGACCTCGAGGCATCTAAATGTAATCCATTTTTAAATCTCATTTTTTCCCTCTGAATCCTTCAATCTAATTAGGCTCACATCAGTATATTATTACGGAGAGTAATCATTCCTTTCTTCTAATAACATTCATGGATAATTTTATTTCTCATTTCCAGCCTCCTACTCCTGTGGTGTAATTAGTGTCTTTGGCACCTCGTGATGCTCAGAATGAGTTGCAGCTGCTAATTGCTAATTGAAAAATTAGAAACTCAGTTAGAAAAAGGATCTAATTAAAATGAAATTAGATAAAATCCCTTCAAACCAGCTCCTGTCTCTGTCTCTGTCTCTCTCTCTTTCTCTCTTTTCTTTGTTTTTCTTTTTTCTCCTTCTGCCTTCTTTTTCCACCACAGAACTATTAGCCCTTGCAAAACATGTGTGATAAGTGAAAGCCAAATACCTTTCCAGAAAGTGTTATACAATGGCCTTTGGGAGGGAGCTATGGAGAGTTTATAACCATTGAACTTAACTTCAGAACCTGGACTTTCTCCCTATTCATGTTCCACCCATGAGTAGAAGTTCCACCTTACAAGTAAGACTTCCAGGCTCCCTGGAGGATGAGTGTGTGGTTAGCCCTGCGCGATCTTCTCGTGTGTTTGGAAGGGTCATTGCCAGCCTCATGCGTGTGAGCTCCAGGGAGCCACTCACTTCTTGGTGCAAATCTATCCCACCCTCTTCTTTACTGTCTTGTCCACCCAATAAATGATTATCTAGTCAAAGCTCAGCCCCGTAGGAGACACAGAGTGAACATAGTCCCTTCTGCCTCCAAAGTATTTACAGTCTGCCGAGAAGCCTAAACCGATAGACACAACAACGGAGCAAGAGGACATATAATCAAAAGCAAAATAGTGTTTCTCATTCTATGTGATAATTAGTTCAACCCTTCCGATATTTTTGAGCAATTTCTTACTGCATGTCAGGCACTGTGCTAGCTGCCACATGTAGAATATATACCATATAATTCCTACCTTTAAGGAGTTCGTATTTGAACACACGTAAATGAGTGATTTATAATATCATATGATAAAAGCAATAGTAACAAAAGCACAAGTTGTTGAATTAATGCAGAAATAAGGGTGATGAACTCTGATGGGCCAGACAGAGAGGGCATCGGGGAATTCTTTACACGGAGGAAGTGACATCTCCATAGGATTTTGAAGGATGAGTAGGGGTCCATTAAGGGGACCGGCATTTTAGACAAATGTGCCATTTCCAAAAAAACACAGACACATAAGCAATACAGTGACTTCTGGAACTATGACCACTGGCATTTCCGAAGCCTAAATTGGGAGGTGCAAAGCAAGAAATGAGACTGGGGAAGCGGTAGGGGTTCAATTACAAAGCGACTTGTGTGCTTTTGAAGTTTAAAGGAGAAATAGATTTGAATATTTGGGAGAAGTTTTCTTGGATGATATAGGAATTAAATGATAGTAGGATCTCAATAAAAGTCTTCAGGAGGGGGTTTTGTGGAATGAGAGGGACATTCTGGATGAAACAAAAAGATAGGAAAGACTTTGAATATCCAGTTTGACTAAAGCAGAGAGAATAGTTCAGGCATCGGTAGAGAAAAATAAAGTGAGTTCAGATCATGATTAATAATCAGGCCAAGGATGTGTATTTTCAGAAAACAACAAGAAAAATAGGCCCTTTCAACTACGTATTTTCCTTGGTAGACAAATCGACTCTCTGTGAGGATGTGGGCACTGAGGGTCGGAAAGCTTAAACGACTCATCCGAGGCCACACAGCTAATTTGTGACCTGAAGGAAGTCCAACCCGAGTGGGTCTGATTTGGGAAGCCACTCCCTCCGATTCCACCAGCCCGCCACCTGGCACCCCACCTCAGTCCAAGGTCCACCGCACCACTTTCTACCCCTTCCACATCCTGGAGGCGGCAACTTCTGCTCGACACAGCCCAAACGACTGCCCAAACGACTCCAAAAACAGAGGTATGCATGTTCTGTTCCTTGTAACTTATTCTGATCCCAAAAGATAATGGAATGGCGACTTAAGCCTTGCCTTCAAGAAGTCCTTCTTGATAGCTAACATATTTCTCATGCTGCAATTCAGCTAACTTCCCTCTAGTTTATCACCACCAAACCTGATACTTGCAACCCACCTGTATCTTCTAGAATAATTAAAGTGCTCTGGTTTGTCCGTGGCTCAACACGCTCCACAGAGTTCAGGTACAAGGGTGGGAAAGATGTAGAGTTATATTAGTGCGTGAGCTTTGGATCACACCACTTGGGTTCAAATCCAACCTCTTCCACCCGATTGTACAAGCTGCTGAATCTCTCCATGGTGATGATGATGGCAAAAATAATAATATTTAGAGGGTTTGGGGACAATGAAGTGAGATAGTACATTACATGTTCGGTCCATGCTTGACACTGGCCGGTTACTGAGATAAGAGACTAGGAAGAAAAAAAGAAGGTGAGTGGAGAAGAACAGAGGAACGTGAGGGCTGGCCCCCTTTATAGCCCTCAGCTCAGTGCCTGGCAGAGACTAAGCCCTCTGTGCTTATGGCTTGATTACCGAATGAATGTCTGGATAGCACCAATTCTTTGCCTGATTTTGCTGCCTGTCACTGTTAGCCATCTGAACTACAGTGGCCCCGTGCTCTCTTGGTGGCATGAGATGTTCTAAAGCAGACTGCGACAGGAGCTGACACGCTGACAATCTCCTGTTTGTCGCTTCTGGACGGAGGCTGGACAAGGAAGAAGACGGGACTGTGAACCGGTCGAGAGAATCCGCTCAGACTCAATTTCGGGAAGCGACACCAGGGCCAGCTAGTTGCAGATGCTGGTGCCCCCCTGCCTCTCCGTCCCCGTGGGTCTCCGGGCTCCCCTCTCCAAAGGTACCCTGGGGCTCTTCTGCAAAGTTCCTGTGAAGCTTGAAGCTTTCTGCCTCTCCATTTTGGGGGAAGAGCCTGGTAACTAACTGGATACGACGTGAATAAAAACTATGGGAAACTCAAGTGAAATTAGCATTTCCTGGAAAAGGAAGCTAAAGGAAGATTTCCTGTATGTGCTAATTTACTGAGAGGCACATTTTAAAAAAGAAGCTTCTACAGCTGTTCAAAGGAGCATTTATGGATTATAAATTATAACACCCTTGGAATTTGGTAGCGATCAGCTCAAGTCTCGTGAAATACATTGAGTAACTTGCCTCTTTGCTAAGCTACTCCCTGGTGTATCACCTTTTTCCATTTTCCTCTTCCGCGAAACATCATTGGACGTCAACACAGAAAGAATTTAGCCCAACGTACTAGGAGGAGAAGCATTTTTTCTGCTTCGACCTAAACTTCTCAAATAGGCCGTCTGGGGAATTCTCCACCCTCTCAGACCGTGTTTTAAAGGGGAACATGAGAAGGTGCACATCGAGAGAGATGCTTATGTGGGGTGCATCCATATTCAAAGCGTGATTCTGTTGGGCAGGCCAGTTCTTCTGGGGTTCAGCTCGCTTCCACCTCAACACACCCTGCGAACTGTAGCCAAGATAGCACAGCTTTGCTGTTCGGCTTCATAGCGAAGGGATTTTCCAAGAAAGGTGACTTTGAAGGATTCAAGGTGAAAGTCACTGTCAGCCCGCAGCGCCGGCTGTTTGCAGAGAAGGAATTCACTGGGGGATATAAGAAGGGCTGGGGGCTTTAAGTCCTTGCTACGGCTAAGCTTCCCATTTCAGAGAAGCAGGTCGTCCTGCTAATTATCTGTCACGTCACCCTGGCTCTCCATAGAAACAGATGATTTCCTTCTCTGGGTTTCTCAAAGCCATTTAGAGTTGCAAGAAAACCCTTCGCACTCTGTCTTTCGGAGAGTCTAGGAACAAGAGTAAAGGTTATGACCATCAGAGCAATTTTCTTCAAGGACTTCCCAGTATGTTCATATTGATGCAGGAAGGCAAATGTGGTAACTCAGTCACCACAATCCCTTTAAGTGAATAGATGCTGTTTTATGGTTTCTAGCTACCTGGAGGAGGAAGGATGAAAATAGTAGTAAGGGCAAATTTACTCAAGGGGAATAATACAGTGTATCATGAGACCCAGGTAAATGTTGCACATAGGATTTGGACATTCTGGCCCAAGGGTGCCAGCATCACATATTCTGATAATCTAGATTTTATTACGTGAAAACATCTTGAATCATCATATCACATAATGTGAAAGTCGTAAGAGGGAAATCATAGTGAAGTGAGACGCAGAGGGATGTCACCAAGGGAGGCTTGACTGTTAGGAGACCGAATAAGACCGGTTAAGTTCATCCAAGTCTAGAGACTACCCCTCAGCTGTATGGGTTTGGGTTCACATCTGTCGGTTTCCTGGAGTTCAACAAGGGGACTGATACTCAGCATTGACACTGATATAAGAACGTTCAATACAACCGCACCTGTCCTGTGTCCTTCATCATGTTAAGAGGTGGCGGAGCCCGGTGCCGAGGAGAGAATGAGCCCTTGGGGAGATAATCTGGGTACTATTCGTCTTTGTACTTCAGCATCCCGCCCAGTGCCTAGTCCCTGAATACATCTTGCTGGATGGCAAATGACTGTTCAGTGACGGAGTGAGTGGCTGGCTGGCTGGGTAGATGAGTGAGTAGATGGGGGTAGGTGGGTGGAGAGATAAAAAGCAGGCAGAAGAGAAAGAGTGAGGGAAGAGGATGTAGTGATGTCCCAGCTGGTATTTACTGGACAGCACCACGTGACCAAGACTGTGCTGAGTGCTTTCATACGCTGTAATCACGAAACCCTCGCAACAACCTCGGGAGGACGGAGAGGCTGCATTTGCCATTTTATACGGGAGGAAACTGAGGTTGAGAGGAAGGTGGTTTGCTCAAGGATACCCCAAGAGTAAGTGTGTGGAGTCAGAATAAATTCACAAGAGCCTAACCCATAAAATAATTTTCGTAGGGCCCAGTTAGAACTAGAACGATCGAAGTTGATGCCTCACTTGCCTTCTCCGGCAAGCATGGTCCCTCTTGCTGGACAAGCCATGCAGGAGGCCGAGTGTAATCAGACGTGTTGTGTGGAGGCTAGCCTCAGAATGAGGAAACATGCGTCTGGCTTAAATGTTTAATATCGCCTAGCGTCTCCCTCCATGTTCATAACAGGAGTATGACTACCAGGGATCAAACCTTCATGTAACCATCCAGAGCCCTTTCTCCCCTGGGCAGCGCTCACATGGATGGCTCTGTTTCCCTACGTTCTGTGCTTCCATTGTTCATCTTTTAAATTTACACCACCCTGGAAATCAGAGGTCCTTTAAGATAATTTTAGACATTTCTACTGTAGCATACGTTGTAGTTGTCAACATCTACTCTTGTTCCTCTCATGTTTCAGATGCTGGGGCCCGTTTCAGGGTCCCCTAACATTAGCCAGTGCTAATGTAGATGGCCGGGGTGTGAGGAAGGAAAGTGACTTGCTCAGCTGCATGGGGCTGAGTCTCCTGATTCTAGCCTGGTTCTTTCTTGCTGTATTACACCCACCAGTTGAGTGAATAAATAACTATTTCACAGAATCTTATACTCGTCAAATCAAAGTTGTTTTAAATGCACGGGATTTCTCAGCTCTTGAGGCTTTATGTCTGCTTTCTCTGGCCTTCCCCAGCCAGGGGCCTGCCCCAACCTGCAGGCTTTTGGTTTAGGTTTGTAGAATCTGAGTGGGTCTTTGTCTCCTGGGTTAAGAACTTTAGACACCCAACCATAGATCATATAAATGACTCCTCCTGTGAGATAAGGAGACACCATGTGGACACGTCTCTTCAATCCACATACCCTTCCAACACGTCTATTTTGACAAGAAAATGTCAAGATTCCTGGGTATTATGGACACCTGTCAGTCCCACAGTTAATCATAAACTCTCAGTGAGTCATAAAGTCTGGAAAGACTTTTCCATATGCCCTTCCTCACCTTGCAGGATTCTGAAGGCAGATTGATGACACCAGAAGTTCTAGGGAGACGGAGTGTCTTCTGAGATTTTGGCTTTCCCCACTGAAGCAGCAAGACAAAGATCTGACTACCATGGAGGATAACTGATGGGTCCTTTTCTGCAAAAACAAAGAGCTACGTAAGGGGAATTTCACCCTGTAAGGAGTAATGGTTCATTTGTTCCATGATAAGTATTAACAAAAGAAGCCACCCTCCTCCTGTGTGTAGGGACAGCCCTCCCTCCCCCACCCTCTGCCACATGCACCTCCAGTAGAAAGCCTGAAAACTCATCAAGGCTGGCCTTACATAGCTGAACAGACCTTGCCATTACTTTTTCCCATCCCCCCCCCCCCCATTTCTGGGTAATGTGTCCCCTATGCTCTCCAAGTACTTCATTATCTGCTTATTTTCTGTTTGATTCACCCCCTTCCCTGGCTAGCAATTTCACTGGTATAGCTCAAAATTACTTTAAATAGTTTTTTTTTTTTAACTCATTTTAAAATACCTCCCATTCTTTAATCTCTTCATGCTAGACTTGGCTTTCTCCTAAACTAATCTCTGTGATAGCAAATTAAGGCCAATATATATTAAATATACCACCAATCAACGTTTATAATGAGAATCCTTCCATTTATTGGTTTTGTTTTAAATTAAGTGGAATGATCGATGGGAGGGATTCAGAGGATTGAGGATGATGGTCTAGATGCTCCCAGCCAAGAACAGGGTGGGCATCACTGAATCCAGATGGTATACCTTCAGATATTTCTATGCTAGCACAGTCTGAAGGAAGTTGCCTTATAGTGAATAAACACTCCTCAACCTCTCTGCGGTTCAAGATACGAATGTTTTCAGGACCCCAGGGCGAAAGTACCAAATGGAGGCTCACATGCCTCTATACTGGAACATTCTACGTCAAGTCAACAAATTGTTCAATGGGCTCTAAGTGTTGACGTTGACAATTATATCCAAGTAATAGCCTGAAGACCAGGTTTACATTTAGAATTCTTCAACCCTTCAGAATTCTGTTTTTGAACATGGTGGCACAAGGACACGGGAAGGCCTGGCCTTTGATGTACGTGGCCTTCTTTTGCTTTCCACTGCTGGCTCTGATTTACGCTGCAAAGGCCTTCGCGAGCCTTCACGTGAATGTCATAGCCTGCACACCCACGCCGTGTCCAATCTTCACCACCAGACCTCTCTTTTTTCCTCAACTTGAGGCATGGGTAAACAGAAGATCTGGGGAAAAGGCTTACATAGGTCCTAAAAGTGAACTCTAGGCGGACTGAGTAGGGAATTGGTGAAGGAGTCTGAGTACTCTGAGTGTGGTCAAGATAGATGGGCTTCAGAGGCACACACGCTCTGGGTAGACACGTCCTCTCGACTCCGCGAGGTGGGGAGCAGTTGGAGGAGTAAGACAGAGAGGGACCCTCTAAAGTGTGGGGCCCATGGGACAGGTCCTTCTTGTGGGGCCAAAGGGTAGCTCTGGTGTTAGAAACTCAACAGACTTTGGAAGAATTAATGTGGGAGGAACTGGAGCCGACAACAAATGATTACTTTAAGGATATTTTCATCTTATTTTTGTTAGGTAGATTCCATTATTTTACGCAATAACCGTTTTTATTAAGTTAATAAGCATTACACACTCTCAAGACTTCTCATAAATCATTCAGAGGGCTGCTATTTTAGCTAGATGAAACAATCCACCAACTCAGTAGCATTGACTGGTCTCCTGTACCTGTTCATTCCAGCCCACGTTACTAACAACACGTGTATAACACACACAAACACATACTATCAGAGGAGATCTTTAACCTAAATCGAGCCTTGTAAATGTAGCTCATACAGTAAATATTTCTAAGCTACAAGTGCCCTGAGAAATCCTTATTTCCACCCCTCTCCCTTGGTATAGGGAACTGAAGTCGAGAGAGAGAGAGGAAGTGATTTGCCAGTGTTTTGTTTGCTGACCTTTATATCTCCAGGTCTCACTGTGGCTGAAGATAGGGAGGTTGGGCCCATCAACAGAGTCAATTCTGGGGAAAGGAAAGTAGCCAGGTGTCCCTTGACAGCAGCTAATTGGGGTGATTCACTAAGCAATCAACCGTCCCCCCCCCATCACCCCCCATTTTAGAAATCTTTTGTCTACTCTTGGGGGAAGTTAACTAATCTGAGGGAATGGAAATCTTTTCATTTGACCCTAGACAGAGAAGATAGGCTAGTGTGCATCTAAGAACTGAACCATTTTTATCCAAAAGGAGTGTAAAGATTAAAAAAAATCAGTATTATAGGGGCGCCTGGGTGGCTCAGTCGGTTAAGCGTCTGACTTCGGCTCAGGTCATGATCTCGTGGCTTGTGAGTTTGAGCCCCTCGTCAGGCTCTGTGCTGGCAGCTTGGAGCCTGGAGCCTGCTTTGAATTCTGTCCCCCCCTTCTCTCTGCCCCAACCCTGCTTGTTCTCTGTCTCTCAAAAATGAATAAACATTAAAAAAAAAATTTTAGAAATCAGTATTACAGAGGTAAATTTCACATTTAATGAAAATCCTCAATTAAAAAAAAATTTTTTTAACGTTTATTTATTTTTGAGACAGAGAGAGACAGAGCATGAACAGGGGAGGGGCAGAGAGAGAGGGAGACACAGAATCTGAAGCAGGCTCCAGGCTCTGAGCTGTTAGCACAGAGCCTGACGTGGGGCTCGAACTCAAACTCACGGACCGCGAGATCGTGACCTGAGCCGAAGTCGGCCGCTTAACCGACTGAGCCACCCAGGCGCCCCGAAAATCCTCAATTTTAAGAGTAAAATTCGATAAAGTTTGACCAATGTTTATAGTCAACACCACCATTACAATCATCATATAGACCATACCCTCAAAGTTTCTTCCTGCTCTTTGGAGGTAAATACCTGCATCTGTCCCTAGCATCTGTCAAGTGATCAGCTCTTGGCCACTACTGTTTTGCCTTTTCTAGAATTTCATGTAAGCGGAGTCATATAGTAAATAGACATTTATGTCTGGCTTCTTTTACTTCTGAGATTTACCCATGCCGTTGCATACAATAGACGTTCACTTTTTAAATTGTGGAAGAGTACTAAATTATATAGATGACCCATAATTTGTTTATTCATCAGTGGATGGACACTTGGATTGTTTCCAGTTTTTGACTGAGAAACAAACAAAAACGGGCCTCCTCGGACACTTGAGAGCTGGCCTGGCACTCACAGCTAGGTCATGTTGTTTTCCTAGAGGACGTAAACAGTCTCACAAAATAAAAAATTCAGACAAGGTGACTCTGAGGACATGATGCCGCGAGACAAAGCAAGTCTACTTCATGATTTTGCATACGCAGAGACAAAAATGTTCTTATTTCCTACCTCCAAATTCACCACGTTTCCTTTCTTGGACAAACGAATGACTGCTGCTTCTTTATTAACCAGAGCTCTATGCCCACCTGCTCTCCCTATCGATTTATTATCCAGATGCCCGATCAGAGAATTATCTTCCCTTTGCCACCTTCAATCCAGCGTCAACCCCCACGTCCTCCTGGTGCCTCTCAAATCCCCCAACCAGAGTCCGAATCCTATCACAGTCGCCTTCTCCCCGCCCCTTACTGAGATTCTGCGAGGTTCCCCACCACTCGTGCGCTCACAGGATCACTCACCGCAGTGGGTTAGAAACCTAACGCGCTCGACTACCACCGGCGTCTTCCCAGGGGGAGCTTTGGCCGGAGAGCGGTTGCTTGAAACATTCACATACAGGTCTTCTCGTGTACCTCCCTTGCTTTTGTCCGAATCTAGGGGTGGAATGGTTGCCGTGTTGGTAAATGTGCGCTTCATTTTATAAGACGTTGTCAAAGGGGTTCCCGACGTGGCCACCAGCAACACGGGGAGATTTCAGTCGCGTCCCATCCTCCGGCCGTGCTTTTACCGTCCGGTCTTTTCAAAGCGACCACTTCAGCGCGTGTGGCCTGGTATTTTTATTTCCCGGTGGTTTTAACTAACACCTCTCTGTTCACTAGTGATACTGAGGCTCTTTTAACATGCCGAGAAGGCATTCGCGTGTCTTTTGGCGAAGGGGACTTCAGATCTTTTGCCCTTTTTAAAATTGTGTTCCTTGCCTTTTATTGTGTTCTAACAATTGTCAGAGTTCATTATATGCTTTGGATTCAAGTCTTTTATCAGTTATGTTGCAACCATTTCTCCCGCTCTGCCGTTTACCTTTATGTGTTTTTAGCAATTGTTTCAGAAGAGCAGATTTTTAAAGACTTTGATATTACCTATTATATCACTTTTTTTCTTCTTTCTTTGGGGTTGTGCTTTTTGTGTCCTCAGATATCTCTGTTTACCTAAGGTAATAAAATTTTTCTGCTGGGGCACCTGCGTGGCTCAGCCGTTAGGCAGTTCGTTGAGTTCAAGCCCCGGATTGGGCTCTGTGCTGACCGCTCAGAGCCTGGAGCCCGCTGCGGATTCTGTGTCTCCCTCTTGTCTCTGCCCCTCGCCTGCTCACGCTGTTGCCCTCTCTCTCTCTCTCTCTGTCTCTCTCAAAAATAAATAAACATTAAAAATTCTTTTCTCCTATTTTATTTTTCTGAAGTCTTGAAACTCCTGTATGTGCTTTACACTTCACGACATATTTTATTTTATATTAACCGTATTTTAATTGCTCGATAGCCCCATGTGATCAGTGGAAACTGTATTGGACAGTTCAAGACTTAGGTGCATCAATCTTATTGATCTTTTTAAAGAACTAGCTTATAATTCTTTGATTTTTCTCTACTGCTGTCCTGTTTTCAAGTTCGCCTATTTCTGTTTTCATCGTTTTAATCGTTACTCCTTTGCTACTTTGGGTTTAATGCCCTCGTCTTTGCCTAGCTTTTTAAGGTAGAAATTTATACAGTTGGGGCACCTGGGTGGCTCAGTCGGTTAAGCATCTGATTTTGATTTTGGCTCAGGTCATGACCTCATGGTTTGTGGGTTCGAGGCCCATGTCAGGCTCTGTGCTGACAACGTGGAACCTTCTCCCAAATAGGTTCTCTCTCTCTCTCTCTCCCTCTCTATCTGCCCCTCCCCCACTCTCTCTCTCAAAAATAAATACATAAAGTAAAAAAAAAAAAAGAAATTTATATAATTGATTTGAGACTTTTTTCTTTTCTATAAAGATTTACCTACAACTTCAGCGACTTCACTTTCATTTACACACATTTCAAAATACATTGTTATATATATTTCATGTTATCTCGAACTGTATTTTTTTGTTTTCAAATATTTTAGAGTTTTCTAGATGGCTCTTTATCAGTCATTCCATTTTCTTTCTGCTGTCAGAGAATATATGATTTTAATTTTTTTAAATGCATTAATGCATGTTGTATGGCTCAAAATATGGTGTATCTGGTGCATTTCTCACGTGTACATAAGAAAAGGAGAGTTCTGCAACCATCAGGTAGAATATTCTATAAATGTAATTGATAGAAATATCAGTTAAGAGGCACCTAGGTGGCCTGGTTGGTTAAGCGTCTGCCTCTTGATTTCAGCTCGGGTCATGATCCCATGGTCCTGGGATCGAGCCCCGTGTTGGGCTCCATGCCGAGTGTGGAGCCTGCTTGAGATTCTCTCCCTCTCCCTCTCCCTCTCCCTCTCCCCCGCCTTCTCAAAAGATAAAACACAGAAAATAAAAAATAAGGAAATATCAGTTACGTCATGTTCGTTGATGTTGCTGAAGTGTTCTATACCCTTACATGTGTGCATGGCTGGTTATTTTATCAATTACTGAGAAAGGAGTGTTGGTGTCACCAACAATAATTGTGAATTTGTCTATTCTTTCAGTTCTGTAAGTTCACTAATTTTTTAAACTTTTGTTCCATCTAGTCTGTTAGTGATTTCACCTAAAGTCTTTTTCATTTCAATACTGCATTTGTTATCTCCAAAAGTTCCTTCCTTCCTTTTTCCTTCCTTCCTTCCTTCCTTCCTTCCTTCCTTCCTTCCTATAAAATACCTTCCATGTCTCCCCTCACCACGTTCATATTGTCCTTTGCCACTTTGAGCATATGAAACACATCTGTGGTAACTATTTTGACATCTTGGTTGACTAATTCTATCAATTGTCATTTCTGGGTCTGTTCTAATTAATGAGGTTTTTGTTGTTGTTTTTGTTTGTTTTTTAGACAGAGAGAGAGAGAGATGGTGTGCAAGTAGGAGAGAGGGGCAGAGGGAGAGAGAGAGAAAATCTTAAGCAGCCTCCACACTCAGCACAGAGCCTGACATGGGCTTCGAGCCCACAACTCCGGAATCATGACCTGAACCAAAATCAAGAGTTGGATGCTCAATCGACTGAGCCTCCCAGGCGCCCCTGTTAATGTTTTCATTTTAAAGAATTTCAATCCTTCCTGTGTCAGCACTGGGTGGAAATAAAGGAATAAATTAGTGAATGAGGCTCAGGCTTAGTATGTTCTTTCTTACTTTAGAATTAAACAAAAGACGGGCTAGAGGGTCATTATTCCTAATGAGAGATTCATCCACTCTTTTTGAAGAATTTAAACACTTACCACTTTTAAATTTGAATTTTTTCTCTTTCTTTATGGTCCTAATTGTTTTATTAAAGAATGGAGCCCACTTATCTATGAATCTATTTCTGATCTATTAGTGAATTACTTTAAGTTAGGCCTAATCTTATTTATATATGTACCTAGGATGCTTTCTTCTGTCTTACAGATTGTGCTATTTGGTTCCTTCGGACACAAGAAAAACAGACCTTTGTCATGTCTGATTGCTCTCATTTACAGATGTTTAGTCATGGTACTAAGAAAGTTAGGAAGACAGAAAAACCTCAAGACCAGTCAGCTGAACAACAAGGGGAATGAGAACATATTTCAGGAATAGACTGTAGTTATGACAACCAGGTGTTATATTTTAGGTAGCCCTTGCTACCTACTCAATTGCTCTGCCATTACAGTCACAATGTATGACTTTGCTCGTCTGGCTTATTTCCCTTCTCTGGCTTGACGCTGTTTCCTGCCTTACACATGGCTTCTGTTTATTTATGGTTTTGCTACATCATCACTTCTGCTTACTGCCTTCTTTCGACAGGTATCTCCTTTTCTGCCCTTCTCAATTGTCGGCTTAGGCTTTCTGTATTCTGATTGGGCTGAATTCTCATTTGGGGTTACATCATAGGCTGCTGGCCAGATGGCAACTTGAGCACAAATACCCGTGCTTGGTTCGATCACTTGTAACAACGTAGCACAAATAACGCCATGGAACTCTTGGTTCATCCCTATAAACCCACTTAACAGGGTGCTGGGATTATTGAAGATACTGTGAGATATTCCAAAGGGGGAAATAGAGGTGTCAGACATCTTGTATTGACGATATACTGTGTATATGTCAACTGAATTATCACTGAGTGAGCGAATGGATTAAATAATAAACCTATGCTCCTTTGTTTGACTGGAGGAAGAGCACTTAGCTAAAACATACTTTATGGTTTCAGCTTCCCTGTTATTTCATCTCAGTCTGGTCTTTCCCCCTTTGTAACTTTTCCTTTTCTCTCTTCCCCTTCTGTAACTCAAAATGGAACCGGGCACCTCCGGGCAGAGCGGATCCTCTCCTGGTGAATGAAGGAAGGTGTTTCATTTTCTGCCGCGTCCTATCTCCGGACAGCCAAGTGCCTCATTCCTCATTGGCTTCTTAGGGCGGCTCTGGAGGAAGAAATGAAATCCTTTATATAGATTCACCAACCTCATTGTGTGTGCCATAAAAAGTGCTTCATATCAGTAGGCGGTTATTTTTCTGTGCTCCTCGTGATGGGCTCCTCATTTGGACGTACCCCAAACTCCCAAATTACTTTAAAAAAAAAATGTTCCCTTTCATATCAGGAGGTACCGTCACTGTGCCGTCAGTGGTGTGTGTCTGCTGCGGGTTGTGGGGGTGGGGAAAAGATTGAGTAAAATAATCAACTAAGGGGTTAATAATTTATTTTCCCCTCTTTATAAGAGTTTTCATTTTTTAAAAAAAATTTTTTTTAGCGTTTATTTATTTCTGAGACAGAGAGAGAGACAGAGCATGAGCAGGGGAGGGGCAGAGAGAGAGGGAGACACAGAATCCGAAACAGGCTCCAGGCTCTGAGCTGTCAGCACAGAGCCCGACGCGGGGCTTGAACTCACGGACCGCGAGATCATGACCTGAGCCGAAGTTGGACGCTTAACCGACTGAGCCACCCAGGGGCCCCAAGAGTTTTCATTTTTAAAAGAAGATTTTGCTAAGTCCAAGGGATTAAACTCTGAATATATATATCCTCAGCAAATATGGGTTGGGAAAAAGGCACCTCTTTCCTGCGTGTTCAAAGGTAAGAAAATGCAGTGGGCAATACTTACTTTGGCTTATTTGGCTTTCTCGATTCAAGCACTGATGTTAGGGTCAGGGTTTTTATTTTTATTTTTATTTTTAGAAGTTTATTTATTTTGAGAGAGAGCGAGAGAGAGCGAGTGTGTGAGCAGGGGAGGGGCAGAGGGAAAAGGAGAGAGACGATCGCAAGCAGGCTCTACTGTGTCAGCGCAGGACCCCACGATGTGGGGTACTCATCTCACGAATGGTGAGATGGTGACCTGAGCCAAGATCAAGAATTGGACGCTTAACCAAGTGAGCCACCCAGGCGCCCCAAGGTCAGGTTTAATTTCCACAGCTCCGAGAAGACAAGGACCTGATCTATGTATTATCCTTCCTGAAAAACTTCGGCAATCAAATACTTCAAAGACAGTTAAGCCATCTAAGTTCACAAATGAGTGAGGAAGTATTTTCCTGCTTGAGAAAGGGGTGAGTGAAAAATGGAGATCCTTAGCCAATCCAACCGGTGGCTTAGAAGGCCAAAATGAACTCATATTTCTGGACTCTTTTGTTGGTCCTCGAGCCCCTATTTGCTTATGTTTTCGACTGTGCTGTGCACCCTCCTCCCGTTTGGAGCTCAAGGAAAAAGTGGACATTGGTGGAGCTGAGGTGCCAAACCAAATAAATGCCATGAGACCCTGGAACATTTACAGCTTCTCAGAGAGTAGTCACTTTTTTCTTTCTTTCTTTTTTTTTTTTTTATTTTCTCGATTGAAGTAGATAAACCAGAGGCAAACTTCTGCACGGCCCTCACGTGCAGCTGCTCGCTTTGGGGACGTCTTGCTCACCAGCTATCTTAGCAGTGTTTCAGCAGGCAGGGCAGCCAAGCAGAAATACCACACTCTTTGCGAAAACCCCGGGTCAGCACAATTTCTTCCCAGGGAAATTGTAACCTTTTGCGCTGAGATTGGGATGTCTGGGTTAGAAAAGAGGAGAGAAAAACCAGTTTCTGGGGTCCCCAAAGCCCTTATCTCTTTCCGGAGCACCAGAGCTAAGATCACAAGTTCATTCGCGGCAGATGGAAAGCCTCCCAGCTCTCGGGACCGCTAAGAGAACGCGAGGTGTTTTGCAACTCACACTCCCAGTAATACTTACATTGCAGTGACACACGCTTTTGAGTTTCCTGTTGTTTTACTCTTGCCTCTTGCTCATTTTATTCCCTCATTCTTCTGCGTGGAATGGCTTGCCTCCTCTGGACTTATCCCTCTCCGTCCTCGAAGACTCAACTCTCCAAAAACTGTCTTTCCTGAACTTCACACATCACATGTACGTTGTCTTTCCACCAGTTCTACGTGGTTGAACTTCTTTGCTCTTGCAGTTTTCTGTGCTTGCCTCCAACCTAGAGAGCACCTAGGACTGTCTTCAAGTCCTCTGTTTACACGCCTGTGTCTCCCATTGTCCCGTGAGGGCAAGAACCGTTATCTCCTTTATCATTGTGTCTGGAGGGCTCAGGGTTTAGTTTAGAAACTTTCAAATCAGAGACTTCTGGATTCAAACCCATTCTGTCTCTTACAACTTCACGAACTTAAAATAGAACTTCTTCTATAAAATGAAGATAATAGGGGCACCTGGGTGGCTCAGGCGGTTAAGCATCCGACTTCGGCTCAGGTCATGATCTCGCGGTCCGTGAGTTCGAGCCCCGCGTCGGGCTCTGTGCTGGCAGCTCAGAGCCTGGAGCCTGTTTCAGATTCTGTGTCTCCCTCTCTCTGACCCTCCCCCGTTCATTCTCTGTCTCTCTCTGTCTCAAAAATAAATAAATGTTAAAAAAAAATTAAAAAAAAATAAAAAACATAAAATGAAGATAATAATGCCTTGAAGGTGGATATAGTTTAAAAAATATATATGTAAGTCCCTTGCACCGTGGGAGGATTTTTATATTTTATTGAATAAAACTTTGCTGAACATTAAGACCCTCTCTGAAGGAGAAAAATGCCACAGAAGGTGCACAAATTGAAGGGGCTGTAAGAAGGTGTAGCCAGTAAAGCAGCCAGTCCTTTGGTGACGTGGGTCCATGAGGTGGCGATGGGACACTATGAGCTGATTCTGCGTGTTCAGGTCTGCCAGATCTTTCATGGTGCTTGTGGGCTGGGCAACCACTTTCTGGCCGGCCCTAGCCTTCTTCTCCGCTGCTGTCTCCACCCTCCACAACCTGAGATACTTGGCCCGAGTCGTTCCCTGGGATTGCCAGGTTTTGTGAACAAACATGGTATCAGAATAAAGGTCTCAAGAGTCTTTCTGTTTTCATTCAGATCAAAGCTTAGGCCACACTAGCTGGACTCTTACCTTTTCTAAGAAGACTGGGAATGGTTCTTAGTTCCAGTGGATTTCCATTTGTGTAGCAACACGTTAATCAGATAGGCCTCTTTCATGTCTCACCTTTAAGGGAAAACACAAACACGAAGACTTTGTCAGTCCGTGGGCACAGCTGAGAAAACAACAGTTTGGATGGCAATATTGCTGAGGTCGGAGAAGAAGTGGCCCTCGGGGTTCTGGGTCTCTAGACACTCATTGAACAAGCATTCCTTGAAGAGTTCTGGCATGCTAGCCCCAATTTTTCCATACGACCCATTTCTCTTAATTTTTACAACATGTGACATAGATATTATCGTCGTCATTTTGTAGAACCGGAGTCACGGAGGTAAAGTGACTCACCCACAGGCACACACAAAATAAGTGGAATAGTCAGGATTTGAACCCAAGTCTGTCTTTCTGTCAAGTTCAGCTTCTCTCTTTTAACCTCAGCGGTTTCCCCAGTATCAAAAAATATGTCTCCCCAAAGAAGTACGAATGTTGAGGTCAAGTACAACCCTCCATTTTGTATGTTTGGGAAGCCAAGGCCTCCAGGTGAATCTAACAAAAGCCAAACTTCTTCCTCCTAGGAAAAATGTACATATGTATCAAATTTTACATCTAATTTCTTGGGTTAACGGAGCCCTGGATCCCATCCATGGGGCTCAGTTGACGAATTCACGATCTGGTCTAAATTGTCAGGTTACTGACGGAGAAGCTAATACCAAGAGAGAGGGGAAGGCCATATTTAGTCAATCACCTGGTGGCAGAATCCAGGCCTTTCAAATCTTTGTCTGGTTTTCTTTCACCACCCAATGGGTCTCCCATATGCAACCGTACACTGAGGGAAAATTAAAAAGCCACACGCAAGAAAACAATGAAAGTCGAGGTGAGGGAATAAATAAATGTCAATTCCTGGGCCCAAATTACTGTAGGCTCTGAGGGCACTGTCTTACAGAGTGGAGGTAGTGCATGGCAGTGATTTTAACTCCTTCTAGATATTTATTAGTCCCAAAGTCCCCGATTTCCAAGGCATCTCACTTACTAAGGAGCAGCTTATACATAGAAAGAACGTGCAGCATCGATATTCCAGCCTTGCCTCACGCCCTATAGATCAATGGCTTGTTCTTATCTGACAGCATCCACTGACATATTTCCCTGGGATCGAAGAGGGAAGAGAAGAAATTACAGGTAGGATTTGCAGCTGGTTGGCATGTTGTGCTTTTATTGAGGGGCTTTACTGTCCCCACGTTGCCCGGATTCCCCAAACCCATGCCGTCAAGAGTCTCAGCATGCGTGAGAAGGTGATAGGAGAGCCCGGTCGCTAAGCCTCCCCTATTCCGCGTTGGTTGTCTCTTTACCAAGTTGGAATATCATTTTCAAGGGCTCTGACTCTTATCCTGGCAAATCTGTATTTTCATGAGAGAATAAGCAGAGGAAATTCATGCCATGTAAATGTACATCCATAGACAGACTCACCCAGGGTACGCCTTAGGGTACACTGCGTATACCGTTAGGTTCAGGATCCAGAAAAGGAAAAAAAAAAAGAATGTGTGAAGGCATGCTATGATGTTGATGAATTGCACAAAAGAACCTCTCAATACCCTCGTATTGAGTGTGTCCCAGGCACATACTCAATAACAGTTCGTAAGGGTTGATTTTACCTTACATCGTCAGGTAGGACAACCTGGCAAATTGGCCACTGAGCTGAATTTTGACATGAATAAATTAGATAAATTAGAGATGAAGGCAAGGTGAGTGGGGCATTTGTTCAGAGCAGGGATTGTATGATGCACTACACTGGCATGGAAGCATTAAATAGCGTGGTGGGTTTAGGGGATTTCATGTACTTCAATATTATTGTTGGAGTAAAGGTCGTGGAAGGTAGAGGAGTGGGGGCAGGGAGGGAAGAAGCTAGAGAGTTATTCAGGGACAGGATCACAAAGAGTTTTATGTGCTAAGCTAAGGAGTTTGAACTTTACCTTGAAAACTAAGGGGAGCTATTGAAAGATTTTAATAGAGACGAGTGGTAGGATCAGATTTACATTTTGGACAGATGATTCTGTCTGCAGGGGGGAGAATGTGCTGGCAAAGGGCCAGACTCGAGGCTGGAAGATGAATTAGGAGGCTATTGCTGTAATCCAGATGGGATCCAGAATGAAGTGGTAACAGTTACTAGAGATAGGAAGGCATATATATTAAATATATATTTAAGATGTAGGATGTAAAAGACTTGAACTGTTTGTAAGTGGGGATGGAAAGAAAGGAGGAGTCAAGGACTCTGCCTTGGGCAATTATTTGTATGTCGGTATCATTCGCTGAAATAGAGGATATAATAAATAAGAGTAGCACGTGGCAAGGACATTAGCTTAAGGCAAAGTCATTAAATTATTTTAGGAGATTTTGAATGTGCACGTGAAGATACCAACGTAGCAGTTGGCTATCTGGGTCTCAGGAAATACATTTCAACTGAAAATGCAGCTTTTGGATTCATCGTTCATAGACGGCTATGGGCAAGATCGCTCAAGGGGAACATAAAGCCTGGGAAGAACAAAGGGGGGAGTCCAAGGAGTGGCCAGAAAGTTAGAAAGAAAGCTGTAGGAAGGTTGTTTCAACAGAGGCCAGAAGAGGAGACAGTTTTAATAAGGAAGAATTCTACGTGGTCAAGAGCTTTAGAAGACAACGATGGGGATCATTTGAATTGTTTAACGACATGGAAAGCTTTTGTCCTACAAAAGATCGTATTTCAAGGAGATGAACCATGAGTGGGAGAAATGATAAATGATAAGAAATTAGAAACAACTGATGTAGATAATGCTTTCAGGAAGATAGTGAAAGGAAGGAGGGAGGTAGGAAGGTTGGGCAAGTGGATATAGTTTTGATCCGTGTTGTTTCATCGTGTTGCTGTTTTCATGGGAGAGGCCCGATGGGGTTTATTTTCTCCGAAGGAAGACCCCTTACAAGGAGAGACAAAGGATGCGGCTGCACCCATGAGGAAGTACGAGAGGATGGGATCTAAAACATGACTGGAGAAACCATTCTTAGATGGCAAACCAGAAGGAAGAGGAAGGAGTAGGTGCAGATAGAGGTAAGAGTGTAGGTGGCAGGGGAGGAAGCTGATGGAGTGGCTGCCGGTGACTCCTGGAAATGGCATTATCTCCCTCATGATAACAGGCAAGTCTTAGTTGAGTCATGAACTGAGCATTTGGGATAACGAGGCGCAGGAGTGACGAGGCCGTACCAGGGTTCCTGGGCAGTGCCGGGGGCCCAGTGGAGACAGTAGACCTTGAGGTTGTAACGGTGACAACGTGTGCTTCGGAAGACCCAATTGTAGTGTCGCCTGAATACCGGCCACACACCGGACGGCGGTCTGGAAGATGAGCCTACCTCTCCCACAACACCAGGAAGCTTCTGCGGCACGGCGGAGGATGGAAGGCTATCCAACGTCTTCATCTCGCCAGACCGTGTCCCGGCTGCGTGACCTCGAGCCGGTGACTTCGCTTTCTGAGCCTCGTTTTCCTGACCTGTAAAAGGGTTAAGGTCACCATGTATCAAGGGTAGTTACTATGTATGAGAATTCACTCTGTCAATTATTTAATGGTATGTAAAAATGATGGATGTTTTTCTGAATATGAAAAATGAATGCAGAGCCTTTGGAGAGCTTACTACTCTCTGTTACAGAATAAAAGTAAATGTGAGTTGACGTGGTCGAAACACAAATTTGAGCAGAGATGAACAGAAAGGACCTTTGAGACTAAAGATGAAGGCACAGGAAAGTTTCTTCTTCTTCTTTTTTTCCCTCTTAGTGAAAATTTAAAAGTTACAAGGTAATGTGGAGTGACCAAGATGCATAAAGAATCTCTCAGAATCCTCTACCCTAAGAATCTCATCTGAGAGAAAGGACCAAAAGAACTTTTTTGCTGGTTGGCTAACTTGGAGATAAATATGGGGGATAAGAAGGCAAAACGGAGGATGATGCTGGTACAAGCCTCTAAGAAGCTGCCCCAGGGGACATGGCGTCCAGAACCTCCTTCAGGTCCCACGTGAAGATAACAGGAGAAAGAATCTGCCATTTTGGGAAAACCTTCAGGACTTCACCCGAGGCAGCTGAGGGTTCTCTCTGACAGCCAAAAAAATTGCTACTGCCCCACCTGGTCTGCCTACCAGATCATCATGCCAGTTGAGCAGTGTGTGTGTGTGTGTGTGTGTGTGTGTGTGTGTACGTGTGTGCGTGTAAAAGGCTGCTACAACTAATCTCTTATTTATAAAATCGATCCACTTTCCAAAAAACACTGTATGTTCTGAAATGCCATTTGTGCAACACATTTTGAAGAGGAAGCAACAGGAAACAATTACGCAACAATAGAAGTTGGCGTGCAACCTGGAATGAAATTGTGAGTTACAATGATAAGAATTACAGGAATTCGTGGAACATATTGGGCATCGTGGGCTGGAAGATCAGATTTGAAAAAAAAAAAAGTTGGGGCGCCTGGGTGGCTCAGGGTGGTGCCTGAAGTGGTTAAGCCTCCGACTTCTGCTTAGGTCATGATTTTACAGTTCGTGGGTTCAAGCCCCAGGTCAGGCTCTGTGCTGACAGCTCAGAGCCTAGAGCCTGCTTCGGATTCTGTATCTCCCTCTCTCTCTGCCTCTCCCCTGCTCATGCTCGGTCTTTCCCTCCCTCTCAAAAATAAATTAAAAACATAAAAAAAAAATAAATAAAAACAATAAATAAATTAAATAAATAAAAAAATTGAAAATAAATTAAAAAAAAAAGTCAAAACTGGGAGAGCCCTAGCAGTAATGCAGGTCAGTTTTGTTTTGTTATTGTTGTTGTTGTTGTTGTCGTTGTTGTTTTTTGCCTTTTACAAACTCAACTCCATTTCACAGGTGATGTGGTTAAGGCTCAGAGAGGTGAAGCCACTTACCCGGGGTCACGGTGAATGAGTGGCAGAGCTGTGGTAGAAGTAAAAAATGGCAGAAGCAGCCCTGAGGCAGTTGAGTGAAGCAAAAATGCTGCAGTCAAGCATTATGAAAATAATTTCTATTGATGAAGTGCTTACGGAGCACCTTCACTGCATTAATCATCATGGATGCGGAATCCTCTTTTAATACATGCAGCAGCTCTGTGAGGTAATTTGTAGGTTATAATGAACGGTTATCTCTGGGGTTTTTTTGTTTTTAATTTGACCATTCAGAATCTGTATCCCCTTCTTCTGTTGGAAAAACCACTTGCTCTTTGAGGTGGACGGTGATCATCACTACAGAAGGTGGAAGCTCCAGGTGAAGAGCAGAGAAGAATATTCCCGAAGATTATGGGCTCGGGAGTGACGCACGTTAGTCTGCAATTCCGGCTCTGAATGTTCCTCGGCTCTACTGCACCCCGGGGTCCTGGCCAGTGAAAGTGGGGACGACATACAGACTTCACAAAGTCCCGTGAAGATTAAGCGAGTTAATGAATGGAAAGACAGAAGGGTGCCTGGCACATAGTAAATGCTCAGTAAATGAGAGCTGCCATTATTATAGCTACGGTCTCAGCCTCCCTAGCAGCTGGGGCACGGGGCCCATGACCTAGGGCCCACCAATCAGATGTATTCACTTCACGTGCTGAGAAGGAAAAGAACAGGAGCTGCCAAAAAACAAAACAAAACAAAACAAAACAGAACATTTTTTAGTTAACATCAAGGGGCTGCGACCACCGCAACGATAACTAGTTTCTAAAGACGGCAGGTGCTTTCCGTGCGCTACCCAATACCCTTTGACGAGATTTCTCCTTAAATTAGCAGCTGGTGTCAATACCTTGCATCTAAGAATGCTGACTCAGCACAGAAGACTTACTGTTTTTGGCCATTAGCCATTAGGAAGTTTGTTCAAGTAGCTGGTCTGTAGTGAAACCGGGAGGCTAATTCAGACTTTTCTGGCTCCAAATCCTGGTTCTTATGCCTGACCCTGCTTTGCCTTGGACGCTCAGGGACTCCTTGTGTTTACAAACACGAGGAAGTCACGTAGACCACCCTTCAGCGCAGGAGCGTCGCATGCGATATCCCCACTGGTGGTCATCCAGGCTCGGTATGAACTCTACCCGTGAGAGGGGATCCCAGCCCTTCCATTTTGTCAATTGTCAGACAACGTTTGGTTGCTGTTCCTTTCACACACGTGTGTGCACGCGCACGTATATACGCACCCTGTGGTTGGCGGGTCGAAGAACCTAACTCTTGGTATGTACTGTTTCGTTAGTCTCCTGGGGCTGCTCAACCAAGTTACCACAAACCAGGTGGCTTAAAACCGTGGTAACTTAGGGGCACCTGGGTAGCTCAGTTGGTTGTGTCTGACCTCCGCTCAGGTCACGATAGCATGGTTGGTGAGTTCAAGCCCTGCGTCTGGCTGACTGCTGGCAGCACGGACCCCCCTTTGGATCCCCTGTCCCCTTCTCTCTGCCTCTCCCTCACTGGCACACATGCTCTCTCTCTCTCTCTCTCTCTCTCTCTCAAAATTGAATAAACATTAAAAAAATAAAACAATGGCAATTCAGTCTTATTCTGGAGACCAGAAGTCTGAAGTCAAGGTTGGTTCCTTCTGGAAGCTCTGAGGGAGAATCTCGCTGTGCCCCTCTCCTGGTGTCTGTTGTCTGCCTGCCATCTTCAGCCTTCTTTGGCTCTCGGCTGTGTCGCTCCCACCTCTGCCGCGTCCTCGCGTGGCCTCCCTCCTCCACCTGTTTCTTCTCTGAGTGTCTGTGTGGCCAGCTCTCCCTCTCCTTTCTCTTGTAGAAGGCAAAAGATTTACACGCTCTGAAGAGAAACCAGAGTATCTGCTTTCTGTTGCAAAGACACCGGTCTCCGGGTTGGAGCCCAACTTAATTCTGTACGACCGCGTTTTAACTTGATTGAAATGGCAACGACCCTATTTGCAAGAAAAGTCACGTTCATAGGTAGGAAGGATAGGACTTGAACAGAGCTTCTTGGGTGACACAATTCAACCTACAACTGCGATCGGTAAAATTAAAAGATGAAAATGTTTTTATTAAAGCGCATATGAGTGGACACAGGGGAGAAAAGGCACAGCTGGCTCACGTGAGGAAGGGAAGCTAAGAAGGTGACAAGGCAGGGCACTTGGGAACACATCTGTCTGCTGGATGGAGATAGATCTTGTCCCTGCTCCAGGAAGCTGCAGTATGTCTTAGAAAAGGCTAGAACCTGGCAGACGCTTATAGATTAAAACATTAACACTTATCTCCCAGGCCCTTCCCTTTCCCGAAGGTAACCATTACTGAAGGGTTTTCTTCAGACCTATTTAAAAAATTGGATCTTGCTCTGTATATACATACACATAGTTTAAAATACATATATGGGGCCAAGCTAGGTGATGTATTTATTTGTAGTGTGTCCATCTTGCTATTTTCTCTGAAATTTGTACCCCCTATCAGCTTTTGGAGGTCCGTCTTATTCTTAGTTTACTTTTGATCTGCAATCGATGTTTTAATTTCTTTACCAATGCAAGCCAACTTCAGTTAACAACTTCTACAGAAGAAGTCTTTGCACACAATGCAAGTATTTCTTTAGCCCTTGGAAGGGACGTTACCATATCAAAGGGTATACATTTTAAATCTTTATTAGATACTACTTACTGGCTTTTAGAAATTAGTTTATCAATTCATTTTCTCACCAACAGCCCATTTTTGTGTGTCCTTGCCTACACTAATATTATGTGTGCTATTTTTGCTAATCTGAGATGAAAAAATATATTTTTCCCCTCACCCTTATTACTGGTAACGTGGAGAAGCTTTTCTTATCTTTATTGGCTATTTAATTTCTCCCGGTGAATTACCTGTTCATAGTCTTTACATTTTTATTGATCTATTTATCTTTTTCTTATTAATTTGTAGGTGTAATTTTTACATTTTGTATATTAATCCTTTGTTTTATGTGATCATTGCAAATATTTTTTCCCCGGCTCCTGCTGTTCTAACTTTACTTATAGTCTTTTGAGGATAGAAGTTTTAAAGTTTATGTATTCCCGTCTACAAATTCTTTCATCTTTTTACATCGTCTACATTTTGGATACTTTTATAGTTTTAATGTTTACACTTATTACATTAAATCTTTGATTTAAATGGCTTTTATTTTTGTGCATGTGTGAGGGTCTAGATTCATTTTTTTAAGAAATAGCCATAGATTTCAACACTATTTATCTAGTTTATATAAAGCATTGAATTCTGCTTAGTATCCTTTTTGTAAAGTTTTATTCATTTATATTTGAGCAAGAGAGAGAACATTGGGGAGAGGCAGAGAGAGAGAGAATCCCAAGCAGGTGCCACACCACCTGCACGCAACTGGGCTCAGACTCACAAACCATGAGGTCATGACCTGAGCTCAAATCAAGAGTCTGCGCCTTAACCGACTGAGACACCTAGGGGCTCTTACTTTTTTTTTTAAATAAAGTTTTATTGGAACACAGCTACCGTCATTTGTTTTGTTTTGTCTATGGCTGCTTTCACATTGCAGTGTCACAGCTGAGCTTTAATGTCCCACAAAGCCTACTGTATTTCCAATCGTGTCCTTTTGCAGAAAGGACAGGAACTTTTTTGTAATTTAATTTAATTAATTTTTTTAGCTTTATTGAGGTAAAAGTAGCAGATAAAATTGTAAGATTTTCAAAGTGTTCACTGCTGTAATTTTCTGTGCGCATACATTGTGAAAGGTTTCCCACCATTTGGTTAATTAACACGTCTCCTATTATATTTATCTCTTTTCTTTGACCCCTAATTCCCTACTGAATTGCAGTACCTCCTTTTATGTACTACATGTCTCTACATGTCTGCTTATACAGTGACTTTTTCTGAGTTCTTTTTTGCTCTATTGATCTACATGTCTATTCCTGGGTCAACGTCATATAGGTTTATGGCATATTTTGATAGCTAGTATGTTGAATAACCCCCTTGTTTTTCTGTTTCAAACATATATTATGTATAATATAATATGTATATATAATATATATTATGTGTATATGTATATATAGTATATATAATATATATTATGTGTATATGTATATATAGTATATATCATATGTATACATATAATATATATATTATGTGTATATGTATATATATAATATATATATTGTGTGTGTGTGTGTGTGTGTGTGTGTGTGTGTGTGTGTTAGAACCACCTGTCAAACTCTAAAATAAACAAAAACTCTTGCATTTCTGGTCAGAATTCAAGTCTATTCGCAGATCTGGTGAGAACTGACGTCCTTTTCATGTTAACACTTTTCATTCAGAAACGCTATGCCTCACCATTTATTTTATATTGCTTTTTGCTTTCCTTGGGGGAAAGTTTTATAATTTTCTTCTATAGGTCTTGTGCATTTCTTGTTAGATATGTACACATGTGTTTGAAGGGTTTTTTTGGGGTGTTTTTGCTATTGTGTATTTGTAATCTGCTACTTTGCCATTCCACACTCGTCTTCTTTTTGGAGGGGGATCTCTGGTGAAGGAAAGGAGTTGCTCTGGTTCTACCGGCCTCTTACTACAGAAGGTAAAGTAGAGGGGATATTTTATCTTCCCTCCTCTGGCAGCTACAGAATGAACACATAACAATCTTGGTCGGTGAAATGCTACTACCAGGGACTTTAACCCTTAAGAGTAGCATGGAGAGGATCAGTTAGAGGTACTTTCCGTGTAGGAGCTTCTCGGAGGCAAGAGTGAAGAGGGTTCGTGGCTTGGAGGTGAGGGTGCTGGGACAGAGGAGACCAGCAGCATGGCAGTGGGTATCCAGTGGTAACGTGCTGCCATGCGAATTGCTTTTGGTATGATCTTGGCTATGCGTTGCCTGTTCTTGATTTCTGCCTGAACTTTCTCCCAATCAATTCGGTGACCTACTTAATACCCTTCCGATAAACTTTGTTTCTGCCTAAGATAACCAGCATTCGTTTCTGTTATTTATAACCAAGAACCCTGACAAGGGATCATCTTACCATTACAGTTTATAATTGGTTATTGTTGGTGCATATACACGCTAGCAATTTTTGCAATAGTCTCAGAAGTCAAGGCAAAATGGATTATTTGACCTTCTGTCACTCATATTTACAGGATTTTGAAGCTGTCATAGCCCTGAGAGTGCCTGGCGATTGAATACCTGCCACATGACAGACACATGTGTCCTTACTGCATTCAATTCCTATAATTATCTTGGAGACCTGGCATTTTTATTTCTATTTTTATAAATAAGGAAATGGGGTTTTAGAGAGGTTATGGTCTATGGTTATGTAATTAATCAGGAATGGAGCCAGACTTTCAACTGGTGTTTGTTTTATCGCTCAGTCTCTGATTTTTTTAGTTCATCAGACTGACTTTCTAAATAAGTGCTGTCTTTTAAATGTTTACTTCCCAGATATACATATGTACTATTCACATTTTCCCCACTAAGAACACGGACGTGGTCCCAGGTCTTCTCTTCAGAACTCTAGGCTTCATTGATATCCCTCCTATTTGCCCTCTGCAGCTCCCACACCCATAACCAGAGAGTTTTTGCTTCTTCGTCACCAATCATTCTTTCTCTCCCCTTGTCCAATTTCTGTATCTAAAGCCTTCTGTGAGTTCTCTGGCCTAAAATGTCGCTTCTCTCCCCTCTCTGAACTTCTGTCACAGATCTCCATTCCCCTCATCTGGAGTCTTACACAGCTTTGCATTTTTATTGCCTTATCACCCTGAAAAAACTGCTCTAAATCTGGAGGGCACGAATTTACCCTATTCGTCTTTGAGATCCCCTACGGGAGCAGGCGTCCCTGTTAAATGGCATGCTCGTGGTAACTCTAAAAGGATCAAAAATCATCAAGGCTCTGAGGTCTTAGAAAACAATCGACCCTTGTGTGAGACAGTCCACTCTGCAGGTGCTTTATCTGTGGAGCATAGACCTCTGTGGAGGTGGTTCTCAGATCCCGTCTAACGTTTATTTCAGATTTGCGAAATGCTCTTGCAAATACCTAAGGTGTGGATTGTGACCAGTTGACAATCTCTGCCACTGTGAGACTGATGCAGAGGGGGCCTGGCCAGAGCTGCAGCACATGGCTGTACAGAGGCACTGGAGAAGGTGGCCCTGCCATCTGGCACGTTCTTCCCGAGCCTGAAGTCCTGGGCTGGAGCTGTGCCCCCAGAAGAAGCACATTTTTTCTAATTTGCACAAAAGCTCCCTATAGCTTCTCAGTGGCCCTGGGTATAGAAGGGTTTTGCGTAAAGTACTGGCAGTAGACCACACTAAGTACTTTCTTACTCAGAAATCAAGGCTTTGACGTTGTTGTTGGTTTTCCTTTCGATGGAAATTTTAACCAACAAAAAAATGGCCATGTCCTACAAGAAGTGTAGTTTTATATTTACCTGAAGACAGAATAGATGCATCCAAGGACTGCTGATTTTAGTAGATTGCTTCCCCTCACCATGACTTTGAGATTCATTACTCAGAGGAGCAGGTAGGAGATCCGGATGGAACTTACACACCCTCAGACTGGAACCGGAAGGGGATCACATCCCCAACGTCCTTGATCTTTTTCCACACGTATTCTGTATTCCTCCTTACAACAGGCATGTAAGACACATGCATGTGCACACACACACACACACACACCTGATCCATCTAAGCTGTATTGCATCCTCCAATTCCCTGGGCTCATCAAACTCACTGCCATACCCTAGACTCTCTTTTATAGAAACCCAAGCCCTCTCTCTGTTTTGACAAGGGGAAGAAAAATACAATCTCTTTTTCAGGGAAAATAAGGTTTGGAAGTTTAAAAAGGGACAGCAATTAGAAAAATAAAACCGGGTGCCACCCACAAGTACAGAGACATTTTGCAGAATGCAGACATCTGAGCGTAATTTTATATACATTTAGCCAGCAAATCGTGGCACACATTTCGTAGTGTTTACAGATGAATTTCTTCATGTCTATTCACCCCTCTCTGGGGTAGATATTGAATCATGATGTTCAGATTTCTGGCCTTGGTAGATTTCAGCGAGTGTAATTTTGGGTTGTGATGGAGTCTCCAGTCTTCTTCCCCAAACCTGCACTGAAGCCCAGGTTCCTTGTTGAGCCCCTGGTCATCCTCTCTGGCCTGGAAGGGTGGGGTTGAGAGTTTGGGGGTTGCTCACGTGCACACTCTGCGACCGTCTTATCATGGATCCCTCCCTCCTCATCTACCTCATGGAAGAGGGTCTCATCCATCTGAATGTACAAATGTCTCTGAGGGCAGTAGAGACTCTTACACCGGCCTCCGTGTCATTATTCTCCTCTTTCTAGAGGCCTCTATGCCTTCAGTCTATAAGCTCCCGTGTTGTCCCTGGAAATGTTTTGTTTTTCTGAAACATATTCGTCAATATTATTAAGGTTTGTTCTATCCCCTAAGCTAATATGCTGACCTACCGTCTTGAAGATTTGGTAGCCACAGTTTCCAAATGCAAAATTGGAGTATATGGTCTGACAAGGTGATAGAATATTTGGAATCGGGACTGACCTAGAAAATTCAGGACAGGCAGTTGTCATACATAATGGCCAAGTGGCCTAGATAACACACACCACTTTCCCTGAAGCCTGTCTGCATCATGACAGCTTCATCTGATGGTGTGAGATAGCCTGTCTCTTTCTGCTTTGGGTCACCCAGTTAGTAAATCCCAATTTCCTCTCAGAGGGATGAATCCTGCTCTCAGCCAATTTGCAACACGGGGATGATTGACAAGCCGTGTTCCTGGCTCCACCCGGTTCTACAGGTCAGCTTGGCTCTACGCAAAGGGTGCTTCCCCCAGAATCTCTTGTGGCTGAGCAACCAGCTTAGCCACACTGAAACTTAGGCTGGGAAAAGGCAGGGGAAAAGGAAAAGGAAGCGGGAGGCATTCTTATTTTTCTATTGTGGACTGAGATGAAGAGCTGAAATCGATTTGCAGGAGAGAGGGAGCAACAAGACTGGTAGTTCTAGTCTTAACTAGCTCTCCTGGGAAGCTTTGTGAAATTCTAAGCATGAGTATTGGTGCTTAGGATCCGGGTGGTAAAGGAGAAGTCAGAATTTTGGAGAAAGCTCTCTTCTTGTTTCTGGGTATCAGGCACCTCTGTGGTTTTCGGTTTGGGAAGCACCGGGAGAGGGCAGCTGCTGTGGCCTGGATGTGTCCCCCTCAGGGTCATATGTCGAGGCTGTAACCCCCACCCATGTGACTGTTTTGGAGATAAGGCCTAGAAAGGGGCAATCAAGGCTAAATGGGCTCATAAGGATGGAACCCTGATCCGACAGAACTGGTGTCTTTACAACAGAAGGGGGGACGCCAGAGGGCTTGCTCGCGCCCACTCCCACCATGTGAGGACATTGAGAAGGTGGCCATGGACAAAGCCAGGAAGAGAACTCTCACCAGTAACTGAACTCTGTCGGAAACTTGATCTTGGACTTTCCAGCTTTCTGAACTGTGAGAAAATAAATGTCTGCTGTTTAAGCCCCCCGGTCTAAGATATTTTGTTATGGCAGCTCAGGCAGACTAAGGCACCCTTATCACAGATTTCATTGTTTCTTTAGAGCACACCAGCAGCGGGGGAGGGTAGCGTGGAGAGCCCAGAGGGTCAGCAGGACGGCTCTGGAGCCAGATTGAGTGGGTCTGTATCCTGCTCTGTATTCACTAGCCCCGCAATGCTGCAAGTTAATTGGCCTTTCGGTGCCTTGATTTTCTTATGTGGTAAATGAGTCTCATTGAAGTTGAAATTAGCGGATACATTTGAAGTGCTTAGAGCGGTGACAGGCATGTAGAAAGTTCTCAGCAAGTGTGTGCTTTTATAGGCAGACTTCATTTTATTGCATTTTGCATTATTGCACTTCTGCAGACGCTGTGTTTTTGTTTTGTTTTGTTTTTGTTTTTTAGTGAGCTATCCCATCAATGTGGGACTCATACTCACCACCCTGAGATCAAGAGTCGCATGCTTTACTGCTACTGACTGAGTCAGCCAGGTGCCCCTCTAATTTCTGTATTATTTTTGTTTGGTGATCTGTGATCAGTATTTCTTTACATATATATATATATATATATATATATAGAGAGAGAGAGAGAGAGAGAGAGAGAGAACAAGATGGTTTATAAATGATTTTATTTATTTTTGAGGGGGACAAGGAGCAGGGAGAGAGGGAGACAGAGGATCTGACGCGGGCTCAGCGCTGACAGCAGAGATCCTGATGTGAGGCTTCAGCTCACGAATCATGAGATCGTGCCCTCAGCCGAAGGTGGACGCTTGACCGACTGAGTCACCCACGTGCCTGTGATCGATGATGTTTGATGTTACTATTGTGATTGCTTTGGGGCACCATGAACTGTGCCCATATAAGTGTGCCGACCTCTTGTGCCTACAGACTTAGTGGAGATTCCCTCTCCTCAGCCTCCCTATAGTCCCTGAGACACAACAGTATTGAAATTAGGCCAGTTCATAACTGTACAATGGCCTCTCGGTGTTCTAGTGGAAGGGAGAGACTCGGGTCCTTCATTTTGAATCAAAAGCTAGACGTGACTAAGCTCAGTGAGAAAGGCATGTTGAAAGCTGAGATAGGCTGAAAGGGAGGCCTCTTGTGCCAGTTAGCCAATTTGTGAACACAAAGGAAAAGTTCTTGAAGGAAATGAAAAGTGCTGCTCCAGTGAACACATGAATGAGAAGAAAGGGGAACACCCTTATTGCTGATATGGAGAAAGTTTGAGTGTCCTGGAAAGGAGACGAAACCAGCCACAACATTCCCTTAAGCCAAAGCCCAATCCAGAGCCAGGCCCTCAGTGTCTTCAATTCTACACAGGCTGAGGGAGGTGAGAAAGCTGCAGAAGATCAAAGTTGGAAGCTAGCCGAGGTCGGTTCTGAAGGTTTAAGGAAAGAAGGCGTCTCCCTAACATAAAAGTGCAAGGCGAAGCAGCCAGTGCTGACGTAGAAGCCGCAGCAGGTGATCCAGAAGATCTAGCTAAGGTAATTCATGAAGTTGGCTACACTGAATAACAGATTTTCAGGGTAAATGGAACAGCTCTCTATGGGAGATAGAGATAGAGATCTCCAAGGAGATGCCGTCTAGGACTTGCATAGCTAGAGAGAAGTCAATGCTTGGCTTCAACTCTTCAAAGGATAGGCGAATTCTCTTGTCAGGAGCTATGCAGCTGGTGACCTTAAGTTTAAACCAATGCTCGGTTACCCTTCCTAGAATCCTCGGGCCCTAAAGAATTATGCTAAATCTATTCTGCTCATGTTCTATAAATGGGAAAACAAGGCCTGGATGACAACACATCTGTTTACAAAATGATTTACTGATTATTTTGAGTCCACTGTTGAGACCTACTGCTCAGAAAAAAAAAAAAAAAAAGATTCCCTTCCAAAGATTGCTGCTCATTGGCAATGCACCTGCTCACCCAAGAGCTGCGGTAGAGATGTCCAATGAGATTAATGTTGTTTTCATGCCTGCTAACACAACATCCATTCTGCAGTCCATGGATCAAGGAGTAATTTTGACTTGTAAGTCTTATTATTTAAGACATGCATTTTGTAAGGCTATTGCTGCATAAGTAGTGATTCCTTTGATGGATCTGGGCAAAGAAAATTGAGAACCTTCTGTAAAGGATTCATCATTCTAGCGGTGCCTGGGTGGCTCAGTTGGTTAAGCATCTGACTTTGGCTCAGGTCATGATCTCACGGAGTTTGAGCCCCTGCCGGGCTCTGTGCTGGCAGCTCGGAGCCTGGAGCCTGCTTTGGATTCAGCGTCTCCCTCTCTTTCTGCCCCTACCCAGCTCGTACTCTGTCTGTCTCTCTCTCAAAGATAAATAAACATTAAAAAAAAAAAAAAAGGATTCATCGTTCTCGATGCCATTAAGAACATTTGATTCATGATAACAGGTCCAAATATCAACAGTACCAGGAGTTCGAAAGTGGATCCTGACCTTCACGGATGATTCTGAGGGGTTCAAGACTTCAGGGGAGGAAGTCACTGCAGATGTGCTGGAAACAGTGGAGCCGGAAGCCGTGCCTGAATTGCTGTGATATCAGGATCAAACTTGAATGGACGTGCAAAGAGAGCGGTCTCTTGGAAAGGAATCTACTGGACGTGACACTTGTGGACATGACAACAAAGGATCTAGACTATCACGTAAACTTTGTTGATGAAACAAAGTGTGAGAGGTGTGAGAGGATTGACTCCAATTTTGAAAGCAATCCTACTGGGGGTCAAATGCTATCAAACAGCATCACACGCTACAGAGAGATTGTTCGTGAAAGGAAGAGTCAACCGATGTGGCAAGCGTCACTGGTGTCTTATTTCGAGAAGTTGCCACAGCCACCCCAGCCGTCAGCACCCACCACCCTGACCGGTCAGCAGCCATCAGCATTGAGGCAAGACTGTCCACCAGCAAAAAGACTTACTGAAAGCTCAGGTGATGGTTAGCATTTTTCAGCAATGGAGTATTTTTTTTTCCTTAAGGTATATACATTCTTGTTGTTTTTTTTTTTTAAGACCTAATGCTACTGCGCACTCACGAGACAACAACATAGGGTAAACATGGCTTTTATGCGCAGTGAGAAACCAAAAAAATCATTTGACTTGCTTTACTGTGGTATTAATTTTCTTGCGGTGGTCTGCAACTCAGCCCGCAGCACTCTGAGATGTGCCCAGTTTTGTTCGACGTCAATAGTAACGGGTCCTCACTTATGTCCATAGGCTGATGAGCACTGTGTGCATCCGTGTAACATGATTACCGTGTTAGAATGTTCCACGCAGAAGAAACTGCTACCTCCTTCCTGAAGTCCGTGCTTTTCTCTTCTTCCTGGACAGTGACACCAGCTTCTCCTGCTCGTAGCCGCCTCTGTGTGACAGAAGTCCGGTTGTAGAATGTGACAGGGAAGTGATCGTTGCCACCCCAGACTTGGCCCGTGACAACTCCCCATGGGCACATCTCGTGCATTTCTTCTTCCAGGTGGCAGGCAAGAGAATACCTCCAAAGAACAACACCCAAGTGTGGAAAATGGCAGAACCTTCATCGGTCTGGGTCCTTGAGTAATGGCCAACTGTTTACCCTACCAGCAAAAAAATAAGCTTTTATCGTGCTTGTGCTATACATGTTTGAAAGGTTATTTGCTGCTGCAGTTAGCCTAATACACTTCAAATATTGTAAGCCTACCATAAGGATAAAATACTCCTTTTATGTGTCTTCAAAAGGGTTATTTACTCACAGCATTATAGATGTAGTTATTTCTATAAATAAGCAGGACTCGTGGGATTTGATCAGAAAGCACTTTTATATTTATTTCCCACTGCTTTTTTATACCTGCTCAGTGGGAGAAGTCCTTCCTTTCTATGGACACAAAGTAGGGAGAACCTCACAATGTTTCTGGTTACTTCCAGTAAAGGCAAAGACCTATGCTTATTTAAAATTGCAAACACAAACTCAGTTTGGCAATAAACATGTCATTTCCTATATAATAACCAAAGCTTCCAACTTCATTAAAATGTTATGTTTTCCTCCTTCATTTCCTTGCTAGGACCATGTTGCAGGTGGAGACTTCTGCCTTGGGGAAAGAAAGGGTGGTCAGTTTTTCCTCTATATTTTATCTGACCTTCCAAGGTAGAGAGGAATGTGCACTATGGGGGTGGGGATGGCAGAGACGTGAGGAGAGATAAGGGGAGCAGAAAACTCTTCATTACCGGCGCCGTCAGGCCTACGAGGTAGATGTTTCTGTCTCTTTCACGAGGTTCTTCATAAGTTCTTTGGAGAAATCATATCACTGGCAGTCTCTCACCTTCAGTTCCTTAATCAGGTATATTGTTCTTTGGCCCAACTTGATTACTGAAACTATTTTGTTACTTTTTTGTTTGTTTTTACAGCAAAACCTTGGACTGCGAGTAGCTTGTTCTGTGAGTGTTCTGCAAGATGAGCAAACATTTCTAATGAAATTCAACTTGATACATGACTCATGTCTTTGCAATAGGAGTAGTACATGATGCCAAATGTCACATGATCACAACTGAGCCGATGGCTCTTCTCCTCTCTCTCTCTCTCTCTCTCTCTCTGTGGGATTGTGGGTGATCGTCTCCCATGCTCAGATGCTTGGTCTCAGGCTGCGGTGTTTGGCAGAAATCAGTGATTTCTCAGAACGTTGGAAGGTGCACACAACTGGCACGAGCGTATTTTCTGTCACTTTGACGCACCTATGGACAGTCCTTTGCTTTTCCATGCAGGAGTAAGCTTAGGACTGCTTTGCTTCATTCTGGGTCAGGCTGCCTGCAGATATAGACCCTTTCCTCTGCTGCCCTATTGCCAGTTACATTAAATACAGTAGATGACAAGAGTTTATTAATACTGTACTGTAGTCAACATCCATGCGAGTGTATACAGTGGCCCCCATGCAGAAAAAGATTCCATTGAGCCAATAGATAGCAGTGATTCCATTAATGATAGTGAAAGAGACACACACACACACACACACACACACACACACAGAGAGAGAGAGAGAGAATCTTAAGCAGGTTCCACACCCAACATGGAGCTCAATGCAGGGCTCGATCTCATGAACCATGAAATCCTGACCTGAGCCGAAATTGAGAGTCAGACTCTTAACTAACTGAGCCACCCAGGAGCCGCTCATGTGGGCTATTTTGAAAAACATCTTAAGAACTCCAATTCTGGCTCTCTCTTTGGTATGTTTTGACGTGCCAACTTTTATTTCTTGCTGGCTGGGTGAAGAGTCAACAAAGGCAGAAACCCTCCTTTGTTCTACCACCAAAGCCTCTAGCCAGCTTATCTTTAGCTCTCGGGATTTCCAGAATGGGATTGAGATACCAGCCCATGGTGGCACCCTTCTCCCACATCCAAGCACAAGAGCACGTATCAGACCCATTGAGAGTTTACATTGAATCCCTCTCTCTTGACATGAGGTGAAGGTCAAAAGCAGATACTCATAGCACCACTATCCCCAAAGAGAGTCTCATAAAAAAAATCTGCGTTTACATTCTCTTGTCCTTTACTATATATCCTCAATGTGGGCAAGGAGGTCCAAGAACCACTACACTGGTTCTTATCATTTCCTCTGAAAATTTGCATCTTGATTGTGTATCCAAACCTGGTGTCCAATATAATTGTAACTCATGTAAAACTTCAATTTAACATCCTGCTCCAAAGAGGTTAAGTATGTTCTATGTCAAAAACTAGGATATGAGGTTCTGAGTCTCAGCAAGCAGACGGCTAGTGAAGCAATGAACAGAAATTAGGATTTGTTCATTTATTCAACATTTATTGAGTCTTTATTGTATAATAGCTTTTGAAAAAGACATTAGAGGCTGAAAAAAGTAGAAAACATACATAGCTACTACCTTTATGGAGCTTATAGTCCAGATAGGGAGACGGATATTGATTAATTAAACAAAATGATACATAATTTAAAATAGTGGTAACTGTATTGAGGGACACTATCGGATGTTATAAGACCAAATCAGAGAAACACCTGATTTAGATGGAGAGTTTTTAAGGAAAAGTCATTAGGAGGTAGAGGTGGCCCAGTGAAAATTTTGAGAAGAGTGTTCCTAAGAGAGGGAAGGTTGTCTTTAGAAGTCTGCGAGGCTATAGCTATCATAACAAGTTTGAAGAATTACAGGGAGAGCAGGGTCCGTGTTTCCTTAGGCGCCCAGTCATGCAGCACCTTGGAAGCCACATGGAACATTTTGGAAACCCATCAAAGGATTTCAAATGGGGGAGGAAGGGAATACGATTTGTGCTTAGAAATGATCACATGAACTACTGCAAAGAATGAATTCGGACTGGGACTAAACCTGGAAGAACACTTTTGTGATAATCTGGAAGAAATGTACTTCAGACCAGGTCTGGACATGAAGACAAATGGAAAGAAGAAGGCTTATTCGGGATATATGTTGGAGGTTTACACAAAAGGACTTGGCCTTCAATTGGATGAAGTAAAGGGAAGTGTTTAGGACAATGCCCAGATTTCTGGCACAGGCAAGAGGTGAACAGAGAAGCCACAGAAATAGGAGCCAATGGTAGGCAGGAGTGAGACAGTATAGGGAAAGTCAGAGGGACTTAACTCCTGTAAAGACACTGGTTTGAGGGTTAAAAGTTTCCATATGCTTGAAGACAAATTCCTCCTCCTGGGAAAGAGAATACAAGAGAGAGAACAGCCATTATCGGGTAACGGTTGCCTGAGCAAAATTAGAAGTAACAATTTAAAGCCTGCTTGCGTAAGTATTTTTGTTTTCCGGAAGCCCTAAAGAATGTTGACCATGAAGAAAGGCATCCTGGGATTGTCTTATGTTCACTAAAAAGTAATGACCACAAAATAATGACTGTGGGACCAAAGGATGCTTCTCTACTCCTAGTCCTTCACCCTTTGGAAAAGTACCCTTATTAGCTTTGCATGCTACCCTTTCAGAGAGTGATATTCTTCTTTCTTGTTGGCTCCCTTGTATACAAGCTATTCCTGTGACATTTGCTTGTCATAAGGCAAATGACAGCAAAATGGGAACAAATTGCAAAACCAATAATAATAAAATTCCACCTATTTTCTTTCTTCTGAGTCCCGTGTTCATTTCTATGACATTGAGACTCAAGAACCTGGTGTTGGCGGTCTGGTAACAGGAGGTGGATAAGAAATTCAAGTGTCCAAGACACCGAATTTGAGGAGTCCACGGAACCTCTAAACAGAGATGCTAACCCAACAGTTGTCTAGAAGGTTCCATAACTCGGAAGAGAACTCTAAATAAAGAGAAGAGATTAAAATGTGGGAGTTGGTGGCATTCGCTCGTCACTTAGAGGTTGCATAAAGGAGGAGGAGCCAGCGAGGTGACAAGAAAACCAGAAGCGTGAGACATTATCAAAGCAAGCATGTCAAGAAAGAAAGGGTGGCCAAACGCCTTGAAATTTGCTGAGATATCTGGGAAGAACAGGAACTAACATGTGCACATTGGATTTTTTCGGTATGGAAGCCATTAGTGATCTTAGGAAGAACATTAAGGGGAATGGTAGCACCAGAAGCCAGAGGGGAAGGAGCTTGGAAGAAAGGGTACTGAGTGGGTAGCAAGCATTCGAGGATCCGATACTGGAATGACAGAGTCCCTGAGAACATTATCAGAGAGTGAGCTTCAGAAAATAGAGCGTGGGCACGAGTCAGGAATCAAGCACGCAGAGGAGGGCCTGGGCGAAATACTGCATCAAAGTGACAAAGAATGATTCGGAGTCAAAGGATCCTTAGTGATTTAATGAAATTCTGGCCCTACAGAGAGTAAGCCGAGCCCTAGAAATGACTTTGTTGAGGCCACACAGTGAAAGAATGGGTGAGCCAGGATTAGAACCTTGTCCGGGATTGGAGTCCCTCCACTGCTTTTTCTGCTACCTGTGTTGCCTCCCTCAGCCTGTCTATTGCCGGCAAGAGACTCGGGAAGAGGACCTTGGCTCTGTTGTCAGGCAGCCCCCGGCACTCCCATCTGGAAGAAACTCATTGGAGCCGACGTAAGTGACCTGTAACTTAGAACCGGCGAGCCAGGGTCAGAAATAATCAAGCCTCAGCCCGGTAATTTATCAACACCTAGAAGCGCGCTTCCAAGGCTGCCTGTCTCTTTCAGTTGTTCAGGCACGGGCCACACAGCTCTCCCTCAGTCCTCCAGTGGCAGGAGGACTTCATAAATGACATTTGATTATGCTCAACACAGCAGCCAGTACACCAACCGCAATAAAGACAGCAAACACGAGCGATCTCCATAAAACACGGGAGCCCGGGGGGAACGGAATCGAAATCTTCATGTAGAGATCCACGGCCACTAAGGCAAATGACAGCAAAATGGGAACAAATTGCAAAACCAATAATAATAAAATTCCTGCTTGTGCTGCCTGTAAGGCATCAGCTCTCCAATATCACCCCCAGGGAGCAAAGTCACCTCTCCATGGGGTCAGTGGAGGCTGTTAGAAGCCTGCTTGCTGGGCTTCTCAGCTGGAACCCATGGTTGCTGAAATAGCTTTGTGTTCGATTGAGTTGGAACCCTCTAATCCTGCCCTTCTGCCTGAGGGGAATCGCGGGCACATTTAGCCTTATTCCCAAGCCAGGAATATTCCTTGAGACATATGAATTCCTAATGTTTTTTTGATTTCTCAAATATTTAGTTTTGAATGAAATTTTTGAATTTTAATGCTAGAAGAAGTCTTGGAGAGATCATTTAGTCCTTCCCGAGTCTTTTATTCGCAGGAACTGAGAGCCAGAGAAATAGGAGCCTTTGTCCGAAATCACACAGCTCGTGACAGCACTTGAATTGGAATCTGGAGCTTTGAATACACAGCTAACGCTCCCAGGCAGATGCAGTGAAGGAGAACTTACTATTAAACAAGGAACTAAATATAGATGTACTTTTTTTTTCATTCTAGGGGAGTCACAGAATTTACCTCAGGGTGAAATTTATTCTTTTGTTTAGAAACACATTTTAATTTTTTTAAAAAAAATTGGTCATAAAAGGCACAGCCTTGGGTCTTATCTGAAAAGGGGAAGTTAAGTGGACTGTATAAAACTACATAATAAAGAAGTGCATTCTCTCAGGGTCTGGAGGGATTGTTTTGATGTGTTGCGATTGGGGAGAGCGATGGGGTAGATTTCCTCCGGAGGAGAGTTCTGGTGGGTTCTTTGCTTGAAGATAGAAGGGAGGATGGATCAGATGAGTATAATTTGGCTGTGGCTTCTGCAGACCTGGCCAATCTGGGGGGGGGGCAATGGCCCCCTTGCAAAGGAGGGGGTTCTAGAATGTCGGATGTTGCCCTGATATTATCCTCATTAGCCCTCAATGGCAGGTTTGTTTCACCACGGAGCATAGTGTTAAGGGTGGAATGGATACAATGTATGGGCTTCTGTGCAGTGAGGAGGAGAGGCCTTCCTAGCATCTCTCTCCCTGGAGACTTGGAGGCTAGAAGTGAGAGCAGCATCATAGGAGGAGAGAACTGCATCCCAGGATTCTAGTAACTAACAAGCAAGTGGAGGCATTAACGAAAGCAGGGAGGGATGGCCACCAGCCAGGCAGCAACAGTGGGACCCAGACTCAACACTAAGCCAAACTTACTGGGGGGAGGGTACTGTTTCAGGGGTAGTGCACGTGCCAGGAAAGGTAGGAGACTCTAGATTCTGCTTTAAGAAATAAGAAATTGTGTGGGTAATGGGCATGAGGGTGACCCCGGCTTTGAATACTTGGGTCAGCCATTTAACTCTACCGGACTTCACTGTCCTCATGCTAAAAGATGTTCATCTTTATTCTTCAGAGTCCCTGTTCTGACTCAACGTGATAATATTAATGTGTCATAGAACAAACCCATTCTTATTCAGCTCTCTTTATATTTCTGCCTCATGGGCGATCTCAACCCCAACCCCAGTCCGTGCCGTTTCCATGTAATCATTCCTTTCCCTGTATGCTCTGGATCCCATACTTAGCTCAGCCGCGAGATCGTTCCAAAAAGCAGACGAGCAAAGGGGTTGTGGTGTAGAGGGGAATCCGGGGCCACTCCTCCCCAGGAAGCCAACCTTTCTTTCCTTGAATCTCCCTTTTTTATTTGGGGTTTCAGAATGAAAGACCGAGGAGCTGAAATCTCACCTCTTCTGCATTTTGAGTTAAGATTCCAGAGATATCCAGAGTGGGGAAGGAGCCATGAAGAAAAGTAAAGCCGTTTCAGTCACCAGATACTTGCCTCGGGTCAAAAAGCAGTAGGGATAGCAAAAGAGACGGAGAGGAAAAGCAGGAGTCGGAGAGGGTCCGAACCTCTTTTGCTGGAAGCTTTCTGGAGCTTGTGGGAAAACACAATATGTATTTTGAGCTGTGTACATCTCATTTCACTGTTTAAAGGAAAATAGCAGGCCCAGGCCACAAGGGGCCCAGATAGAGACAGGGGGCCTTGGGGTACACACACACTCAATACTGTGACCTTCTCAAATATAAACATTCCAGGGATGAATAGTTTATGACTTCTGCTGGTGCCTGAGATCGCTTCATAAGTGAATAAATTAGATTTGGCCACAGTAAATACCAACTGTAAGAAATTTGCAAGGCCAGCAAAGGAAAAACAAGGCAGTGGAAGTTTCTGGTTGTCCTTATAAGAAACATGAATGTTTTCCATTTGTAGCCCCTGTAATATATATTAATTTTCATGCTGTAGTTTGGGTCTAAAGAAAGCAAAGGATTCTTACTCTCTGTGGCTGATGCTGCAGATTGTCTGTATATGATCCCTCTTTTCTTAATAATTCAACTCTGACTCCGTATAGGGTGGCGGGGAGCCTACTTGTTTCCCAGCCCCTGCTTGCATGTAGGGGATGGCTGAAGGGAACAGTGCTGGCCAGAGAGATGTGAATCAAAGTCACCTTCTGGAAGGGTCCCGGGAGGGGTACAGATTCATCTCATTCTCACATTTCCTCCCTTATTTGTTCTTCTACCGTCTTCTAGAATTGAAGCCAGGACACTGTGACCGTGTGACCTCATGTGACCACGAGGATGACAGATGATCACAGGGCAGGCTGAGCAGAAGCACAAGGCAGCCGGTCTCTGCCGGTGTCTTTGAGCTACTGCGCTAATCGTCACCAGCCTACCTCTGGACTTCCTTTTGCACCAAAAAAAGCAACCCCTCAACCTCTTTTGTGAATTTGTCTGTTGAAGCCAAAAGCAAGCCTCACTGATAGAATGGCAATTTTTACTTTCAAGATACATATGGGGAGGGATGAAGGAAGTAACCACCATGGCACGTTCGCAGTGATCGCCTCTGAGGGGTGCCTCGGGCTATCACACTGGTGGCCAGGATTCTCCTTGGATCTGGGCACCCTCAGGCCCAGAGGGTGAGAAAGACTGCCTCCTTCTGGAATTAGAGACGCAAGTTGAATGTAGACCTCCCAGATCACCTCCAGGATAAGATGGTCTATAAGACACGGGAGAGAATCCAAGCTCATGCAGGTGGGCTAAAAACCTTGAGCTGAAAGCTTGCCCATCGTCTATGGGAAAACTTCAGAAAGATAGTCACACCTGTCTCATGGAAGCTTCAAGAGCATTTTTAGGTATTTTCATGCTAAGCATTCAGTAGTCACTCCACCAAATTTGGTGAGGTAAAGTGGAATTCAGAAGTCTGTTTAGAATTGTCCAGACATTTTGGCAAATCATAGATGTGTGTGTGTGTGTGTGTGTGTGTGTGTGTGTGTGTGTGTGTATCAGATATATCAGATGAGACCAGGCCACTGAAGGCTTAAGGATATATGATTACTGAAAAAACGTGAACCAAAACTCCATTCTAACAGGGTCAAGTGCTGCGCCTGTGTTGACATTAACTGTTCTTCCTACAGGGCACAGTTGCCATTAGGTTGGTAAAGCCTAAGTGACATCTCTACCTTTACCCAGCAGAAGGTGACTCATGTTTAATTTTATAAGTCGTGTCAAATTTGAGAGAGCACAGAGAGCAGTTGTGTAAAGTGAATCAAAGCCCCTTCTCTAGTTCGTTTAATTCCAAGTGATCTATCTGCTTTGTAAATTTTTAACTCTTACAGCTCAGCTTTCCTTAAAAGGGGCATGTTCCTGGCTATTATTGGTAGCCTTTGAGAACAGACAGAGCAGCCCCATAGAACACCAAGGAAACTCCCAGCAGTTGAGCAGTCAAGAGAGCCATTTGTTGGTAAAAGAAACAAAAGTAATTGTGCAAAGCTTTTATGAGCTTTTTGAAACAGTCTGGAAGGTGATGATCTTTCCGACGGCTAAGCTCGGCCTGAATGACAAGGAGAAGGTAAATACACTAACAAATTGTTCTCTAAATGTGTTTGTGAGGTGACTTTTTTTTTTTTTTTCCCAAGGAAGCATACTGGAGATAAAATGAGATGACCTTTTAATGTGCGGCTCCCAGTCAAGTTATTATGAGTTGCATTATAACAAACACCACCAGGAGTAGTGTCCCCAGGCAACCTCCCTGATGTTGCCCCCCCAAATTAATTTGTAGATCGGATGGGGACCCACTAGAAAGGGCAGCCATCACCTGAACAACCCCCATTCTCCAAGATCTTCACACACACACACACACACACACACGCACACACAGAAAGGAATGAAAATTGATTTTCGATGTTTTGGCAGCCACGGGAGACCCTCGTCCCTTCAGCAGCAGCATTTCCCATAGAAGACATTACTTATCAGAGTTGGTCGGCATCAGCAATCTCTCAGATAAATAATTTATAGGGGGAACTAATAAAATAATGGAGTACTTCAGGGGATGGTAATGAGCAGGCAGAAGCAGGGCCTCCTGGGGACACTTTTGGGAGGAGGCATGGATCTACAGCCTGGGTGCATTGCGGGTCTTTGCTTTAGCTCTCCGCTGGCCCCACTCCCTGCCCCCCACCCCCACCCTCACACAATGTCATCTCTTATTGTATTTTCCTGTACTTGAAACTCATGTAAATGCTCCTCATATTTCAATTGCCCGCTCCACTCTTTCCTTTTGGTATCACCTCTCCTGCCCTAAGGTCTCTTTCCTTCAAATGTTCATAGTATTTGTCTTTCTGTGATTTGTCTCATAGCCCACGGTTACAGCCACATGTTACCCCTTGTATTGCAATTTTATTTATGTTTTGGAGTGTAATTAGACTCTAAGCTCTCTGCAGGAAGGGCACGTTGAATAGTTTCTGAATTCCCAACAGTGTATATAGCACATTGCTTCATATCTACCAGTTGCCTATGTTTGCTGACTCACCTCCGGTTCCACAATCCTTTCAACGAATTGTTCCTTATGTTGTGTGAATCTAACAGTTGGGGAAGGGTCTAAATGTATTGGATTTGGGTGGCAATTTGGAAAAGCAAGGATTTTTGTTTTGTTCTGTTTTTTGAAGAAGTATACAAAGGATGCCCAAGAAACAAAAAATATCAGATTATTCTGGAGGAAATTAGCAAAGAACACAGGAGACTCCGATTGGCAGTCAATTAAACAAAAATTGTCCTTTCGAGAAAGAAGTCTTTGTTCCAACTTGCCCTCGGGCCAATGGAATGGCATCAAAGAGAAAGGGCCTTAAAGGCAGGAAGGAGACAATGGGACCCACCCAAGTGGAGCTTCAATGTGGCCCCCAAGGAGGGCTGGCTCCTTTGTTTGATGCTATCTGAATCCTTCCTTAATACCTATGGGTCTTCTTTGCACAGCAGGGATCTGTCACAGATTCATCCTTTCTAAGAAGCAGTTATAAACCTTTTTTTCTTTTTCTTTTATTTATTTTAAATTATTTTTTAATGTTTATTTAATTTTGAGAGAGAGAGAGCACGAGCACAAGCAGGGGAGGGGGACAGAGAGAGAGGGAGACACAGAATGAAGAGCAGGCTCCAGCTTTGAGCTGTCAGCGCAGGGGCGCTCAAACTCACGAACTGTGTGATCATGACCTGAGCCAAAGTTGGACACTTAACTGACAGAACCATCTAGGTGCCCCCATAAACCATACTTTCTTACAGCCCTGAGCCGGCCTCCCTCCCCATTTCCCCATAGTCTTTTCTTGTTCAGGAAATCCTGAGGTCTTGGGTAGCAGCCAGTTCTCTGATGCCTCAGGTTCTCCTATGTTCTCTCTCTCTGTGATACTTTAGACTCACAGCCAAAAGCAAGTGCGCCTTTGAGCAGGGTAGTCATGATGGATTCTCTTGGAAGCGGGCATTTGAGCTGAAGCCTAGTGGATAAGAATAGCCAGCTAGGCAAAGAGCAGGAGACTGGCTGAGTACCCAGGGAACACCGCTCAGCCTCCCCCCAACCCCCCCCCCCACCACTGACCATTGGCTAACACAGGTGTATACTTGTGGGTAGGAGAGCATTGTCTTTTCTCCAGAGGTGATGGCGGGAGTGGGGGGTCTTCCAGGGTCAGAGCCCAGGAGAACTTTAGCTGGAGTGTTATGACCAATAACGAGTGATGATTTGAAATGGTTTTGGGGTGTATGAGATCCTTCAGGACAAAGAAGGTCTTCAACAGTGCTGAAGCAAGGTAGGAAAAAGACCAGACAAAATGTGGGGAATGTATAGAGCAGCCCCAGTAGCTTAGCCAAGGATTCCCAGGTGTTCAGACACGAGTCTCTTTCTATCCTCACTTTGTGCATTGGATGCGTGTATTTTCCCGTGCTCTGTGCGTCTGTAGTAACTGACAAAGTCAATGTTCACAGGAAAGGGCAGTGGGTAACCTATGAGTCGAGGGGCAGGGGGACTGCAGCCTATCAAGTTAAAGAGCACATCACCGCTGAGCTCCAGGAGATTCAGGAATCCTGCCTGGTGTTGTCGAGTGTGATCATTTTTCAAGAGAAACTTGAAATAGCTGGATTTGCATGTGAAATTTACTCGTTTCCAAATGCTCACAACGAATAAGAAGAAACACTTTGTGGGCTGCAAAATGCCCTGTGAGTCACCTGTTACAATCCAGCTCAGGACTGAAGGTGAGAATAGGGCCTCACCGTTATCTCCTCAACCCCACCAGTGTCAGGCACCTAGTTTCTCAAATATGCATGGGGGGACAAACACCTGCATAGCCATTCTTTAACCACTGCCGTGCCTGGTTTATCCTAGCATATTTAGTCTTTGTCCGAAGTCTGACATCACGTCAACTTAACAAAAGAGCATCAGTGGAATGAATTTTCCCCCTTTTTTCGGAGGAAGAAATTCTAGTACCCGGTTTCTCTCAAACTCCATCACATCCCCAAGCCCTTCCAGGCCGTTCTGAGTCAGACTAAGCTTCCGAACGCATTCCAACATTTTCTTTCAAGCAGCCATGACCAAGTAGTTATTTTTTCCCCAGTCTGGCATCTCGCAGTGTTTTTATCAAACGTCTTATTAATTAACCTTAATTAATTAGAATTTAAGAGAGCTTTCCAAATCCACAGTAATGTAAAGCTGTCTTCTTTCCCTCGTAGGAAGATTCAGTAGAAAGTCCTGAATTCCCATTAAGAGCATAATATCCTCAAAGCATGTCTGTCATGAAGACTATGAAATTGTTCAAAGAGAAAATCAGGAGAAATTGTCTCTATCAAGTGGCACAAGGCTATTTAGATAGAATTACTTTGTCAAGCCAGCTTCAAGCTAAGTTATTCTTTTGTGAGATTTCTTTTTTTTTTTGCTTTGCGTATTTTTTTTTTTTTACCCCTTCCCCTCTCCCTGATTCTTGTAAAAAAAGAAAATCAATGTTTTCTGGAAGAACAGAGATGAGAGCCTTTGGAGAACTCCACCTCCTGTTTGCTGCAAAAACATTAATAAATGTCACCAGCAAAGTTGGGTACCAGGGGAAACTGGATGACCTCATGAATATATTTTCTAAAGAGCTTAAAATGTCCGTCTTGTATATTATTCGTCCCGTAAAGAGTCTAAGAGCTATTGATTCCTTCGACTGCTGCAGAAAGCAATTTAAATGCACTGAAAGCTCTAAGTATGAATGTATAGACAGAGCAGTGCCTCTTCAAAGTGGCTTCTAAATGTCCCCTTTCTCAACGTGGAGAACTGCTCTGCGGTAAAGGATGCCCCATGGTAGGATAGTTGGTGTCATTGAGTCTATTACAGCCAAATAAAAAGAAATTAGTGCTGCTTTTCCTTACAATGATATTAGTGCCTAACCCTGCTAAAATTTATCTGCTGATACAAATTGATTTTTATATTCATTAGTCACCATTTGTAGGTCTCCCCCCTGGGTTTCTAAAGAGGCCATCTTCTGACACCCTTCGTCATTTGGGTACTTATTTAGTTCTCCACCTGCAAGCCTTCAGTGATAGGTACGGTATTCCAGAATGGTACTTAGCATCCAAGTGACATAGACCAGAAGCTAGGGACAGAGATCCAGGTGTTATGGGATATTAAGTGATGCAGGCTTATCTCTGGCAAAGAACTTCTAGGTGATGCTGGATCACCTACTCTGCCTGTTCGTTGTGATTTCCCTGCCGATACAATGTTCTTTCCTTATCACTTGGGGGTAGTAGGAGGGTAACTAATGAATGTGCTCTGAGATTAGCAGTGTGCTTTGTCAAAATGAGGCAACTGTAGGTCTATGCCTATAATTTCCAGGCCAAAGAAAGAATATTAAATATTTTATCCTTTAGGAATTTCAAGGTGCTTTGAGGCTTCTGGTCTGGCTCTGATGTTTCCCCCTGAGAACCTTCAAAGGTTCTCCATCAGCTCTCAGCCAAGGAATAGGAAACTCCTTCTATTACCATTCCCTTATTCATACTGAGACATATTCGCAGGGCTGTACGACCAGGCCTGTCTTCTTGAGTGCCCAGTGACGAGAGGAATCAGAGACATCTCATACGACAGTGAGGGCAGTGCGGAGGGCAGGGCGCTAAGTCGGGACTCAGAAGTTCTGCTCCTTAGTTCCAGCTCTGCTGCTAACGAGCTGTGCAAACTTGGCCGAGTCATCGACCTCATGGAGTTTCGAGTTGACCTATCGGTAAAGTGGGGGTTATAATAACATAAGAGCGCCAGGATGAAAAACACTATGTGAAAGCGTTGTGTAAGCCACGAACAGAAAAACACTGTCACAAGATAGGTTAGTCCCAAACAAATCATCTTTTCCTTTGGGAACCGTTTCCTACTGGTTTCGTCTGGATCTGACTCACGGGCTCCATGATTCATCATTGATCTTGGCTGAAGCTCCTCTTCTAGGTTGTCCTCGTAAACACTCTCACTTCTGCCGGCTCTCTTCCTACCCCAATCTGAGTACGAAAACCCTTACAGGCAAATCTCTCCTTCAGCAGGTGGAAATCCTTTGGTTCTCTCCAGCTACCATTCCACCCAGGTAGATGCACCACCCATTCCGGCAAACATTAGCAACAACCCAGTTGTCGTTAGGATCCAATCCATTCCATTCCAGACACGTGGATGTGTCCTGCATTTGTAAAAATGGTCCTGAGTTAGTTGCCAGAGGGTTTTCCTCTGTACCCTTGTACCAGCCCGTTTGTCATTTAGTAGGTGTGTTTTCAGGAACCATGACTCTGCTGTCCTGCTATTTGCTGCACTTTTAACAGGCTGGACAGCAGCCGTACGCCCATGTGAGATCTCACAGGTGACATTGTCTGGCAGGGCAAAAGTTGCTCGGGTTCCCAAGAGTTCAGTGTCAAAAAAGGGCAATGCTTCTCTTTGTAAGAGGGCCTCTAGTCTCCTGTTATACTCGTGGACACACACACAGCCCAGACTGACTTTGTTTTAGGTGATCAAGGTGTAGACAACTGTACGTTCAGTATCGGTCAGGCCCTGGGTGGGGCTCGGCAGGGATAAAACCATGACATTTGTCAGTCCGTCCTAGCATCCTGGTGATGTCAACCTCAAAAGATTTGGGATACCCCCGCATTATTTTACTTTCCTATGGATTATTTCATCAAAGCTCTTGAACTTGCATATTGCTTTCCGAGGCTCCTTCGCGTCCACGGAGGAACACCCGCTGAACTGCACTTCTGAAATGTGAGTCTGATCGTGTCGTTTCCCTTCTTAACAACTCCAGTGGCTCTGTCACTCACATAACCCTTGGTGTTGCTTCCAGTCGCTCCCCGAGTTGGAGACCGAGTTGCGGATTTGCCACTAGGCCTTTCCGCTTCCCGTAAGAGACCACTTATTTTCATATCCCTGTGTTTCCTTATGCTTTTTTTTTCTGTGTCTGAAATGATCTTTTTCACCTTGTCCGATGACATAATCTTACTCATTCTTCAAAGCTCAGATCAAATGTCACCTCAGCTGTGGAGCCGAGAGATTCTTTTCTTTTATTACCACATACTTATGATAATGCAATCATGCTTATTTTTCTAAAGCTGTCCCTCTTCGGTTAAATTTTCCATCAAGGACAGAGTCACATTCTATTTATCCAGGTATTCTGAGGGCCTGGTTGAGTGCTTGGCACATGGTAGGCGCTCCACAAAGCTTTAGGAAAAGAAACAACGAGGAATCAGATATGGACAAACACTGAGTCTTTTACTGGTTCCAATATTATTATTATTTTTTAAAGATTCGAGAGTTAGCTCCTACTTCATACATACACACGGTATAGTCGGTAGATACTTCATGTGACACAGTTTTTTCACACTCTGTACTCTTTTAAAGGATTCGCCAACACATCCCCTCTCAACTTTTTTTTTTCTTTCCAGATGGTTCTAATCTTTCTGATTCATTTCCATATCTTGTATCCTGTTGATAATTTTAGTTGTTTTCTCTGGAGCTTTGCAGTATTATTTCATCTTTTATAAAATCAGGACAGGTTGGACAGCCTGAGCTGAATGCAGGATTCCAAGAGTGGAAGATTTATGGTTCGTACAAGGCAGCAGCAATGTTTTCTGCCTTATTACAATATCTTCTTGTCCCTGAAGGCCAAAGGCTCTCTTCAGGGAATGGTTCCGATGTCTCCTGAGTCCCCTTATCAAGTTCTAATGATCACTCAGAGCCCAGTGTCCTTTGAGTTTAGACCATCTTTTTTTTTTTTTTTTTTTTTTAAAGTCATTGTCTTATTCTTGCTCATGTGGAAATATACCTCCACCCTGTGACCTTCACTTGGGTTTTTCCTGACATTTTTCAGAAGTACATCACAGGAGTTTTCTTTTCCCCATATGAAGAAATTCTCTGTTATCTGCACACTTGGGGATTTCACCAGATAGTCATCCTTCTACTTCATTAGCTAAACTTTTAAAGAAGAGTGATTAAGAGTCTAATATCTTGGTGATCCTACTATTAACATTTCATCACAGAATCCTCATTTACTTCAATCCTTTCATTCCTGGATCTATGCCATTTCTTTAGCTACGAAGAAAAAGGATCTCTTTAATTATGTGTTTTTAGACAAAAAAAAAAAAAATCACTTAGCATATAATTTAATCAAAGGCTTTTTGCAAGTGCAAATAATTGCATCTCTTAATTTTATTTTTACCAAGTTCAATTTCTTCATTCAGAAACACCACAAGGATCAGGTAGCTGGGCCAAGTGGGCTGAAGAGTAGGTCTAGCTGCTAGTGGTAGCCAGAAATACATTGCTCGATAGAAAGACCAGGTAAAAAGAAGAACAAGGAAAAGAAAAGGCAAAACAGTGATGCTAGAGTTTGTAGAGGACAGAGAAAGGGAGTGAGTTTAGCAAAGGGGCAAATAACGTTGGCTAAAGTCTGAGAAAGACAAAAGCCCAAGGCTGATGTAAACCAACTAGCAACCAAGGTTAGGAAGTAGATGTAGGTGGTGGAGAAGAGTTTACTTGGATAGCAGCTATTTATTTATTTTTAAAGTTTATTTGTTTATCTTGACAGAGAAAGAGAGACAGAGAGATAGCAAACAGAGAGTGAGAGACAGAATCCCAAGCAGGCTCTGTGCTGTCAGGGCAGAGCCCGAGGCAGGGCTTGAACTTACAAACTGTGAGATCTTGACCTGAGCTGAGATCAAGAGTCAGACGCTTAACTGACTGAGCCACCTAGGCGCCCCAGAAAATGGTTATCTTTGAAAGCTAGGATCTCATTTTTTAAGGGTTTGCATCTTCCTTAAGTGCGAGAATCTCTAAGGTTGACTTCTGAAAGTATAGGTTTCCGAGGTACGATTTTCCCCCCCACCAATACTGTGCCACTATATTTTAAATTTTCTTCGTTCACTGTTCAATGATTCTATCCTCTGTTATCCAGTCAACAGACACTTACTGGACACCTATAATTTTTAGATCCTTGCAGAAAACAAACAAGATGGAGAGAGTAGTGTTGTTCCCTGCCCTTAAGGACATCACAATCTAGCAGAGAGGGAGGATAAGACAAATAACCACAGAAGTTGAATATAAGATAGACTAGAATATGTGCTGTAAGAAAGGCAAAAACAAAGTGTTATATACACGGGCATCTCTGGTTAGAAAGTCTTTCCCAATATCACCAATCTCTGATTGTCAAAATAGGACTTTTCTTTCCAAATTAGCTCAAATGCCACCTGTCCTATGAAGTCTTCTCTGACTGCCCCCCCCCCCCCAACCTTTTGCTGACAACTTCCTTGTGACATGGTGTGTGTTTGGAGAGTTATAAGGATTCTAATTCCCAATAATAACATGATGAGTTTATCTTGGATTTTTCTGAACAGTTAATTTTTTGTAACTGTATTTCTTTTTTCTTAATAGAACAAATTTAATATCTGTATGATTTCATCTTCAGACCCTGTCACTTATTAGACCACATGCTCCAACCCTGACCTTTGGTTTCGACAATATAGTCACTTTGGCTAGAGTCAGAGATAAAGTGCATGTTCCCCTGAAATGACTGGTCTGCCATTTGTTTATGATTGACGCCCATACTGACTGATTGGGAAAAGTCTATTCTGACTGGTCGGTCGGAGCCCATGCCATGTAAGCTGTTAACTATTTTGAATATCACTCTAGGTGATAGGGCATTCATGGAAATGTGAATGGGGGTTCAGAAAAGTAGAAACGCATACCCTTGGTTAGGGAATTTTGGCTCCATATAGGGAAGGGCTCTATGATATCATCAGTAGTTTAATACATACCTGCTCAGATCAAATGATTCACTGATTTGCAAACTCAAAAGTTTTTGATTGTCTGATCAATCTAGACATTCTTTTGCATTTATGCGTCTTGCGTAAATACAAATTACAAGATCATACATACATCTTGCAACAAATACATATCGAGTACCCATGCGGCAGGGACTACTCACTGTTTACCCAAGTCCCCTTCTTATTCCTGGGCATCGCTATACATTTTTCTGCCTCTTTTGCAATTAGATGTGACCATATGGTTAGACTCTAATATGGTATGACTGGAATGGAGAGGCCCCTTGAAACTATGTGTTTAATAAGGCAGAGTAACCATCATCCTGGGCCATGAATAACTGTGTGGACCAGTGTGCCCTCCACTTTTATCTCGCCAATCTGGCACAGTTAGTGAGCAAAAAATAAATTTCTAAGCTATTAAGCCATTAAGTATTGGGATCTATCTGTTATTATAGCCTGGCTATATCAATCAGGATAAGCTAGGTTATGATTTTTTTTTTAACTCAGTGGTCTAAACTATAAATGTTTATTTCTTAATCATGTTAGTTAATCATTGAGGGTTTTCTGAGGGTTATTCTGCCATCTTGTTCTTACTTTGTCACTCTTTCTCTGGGGGCCAGCATCATGGAACAACCACTGTCTGGATCATGCTGGTCACTCTGAAGGAGAGAAAAGAATCCTGAAGAGTCTTTCTTTAGCCATTAAACAAACATCCAGACAGTCCTACATGTCAGACTTGGCCATATGGCCCCAATCAAAGCCAGAAAAGACAAAGCTATTATGTGTCAAGAAGCTGCATAGGCAGAATTCAGAGAGTGTCATTAAAGACCACCACAGCAGCCTATCTAAAACAGCCTACTGTGCGCTAGGTACTATGGAACATGTTGGCATCTCAAGGTAAATCTGTCACAGTGCCAATTTTATGATTTTACAATGCATTGTCTTCTAAACCTATGGGTCGATACCACCTGTACCTGCCGATTTTCTGTAATATGTTTTAAGACAACAGCACATACATTATCAATTAACTACTGTATTCCTTTATCCCACCAATAATATTTATTACGTATTTATTTACTACCTATAACCGTCTTGGGAGCTGTGGGGTTTACAATGATGAAGTCGACATTAATCTTGCCCACAGAGAACGCAGAGTGTAGGAAATGTATTTATTATCATACTTCCAAGCTACCCCAGTAAATATGTCCCTGGCTGTCTTTTCAATAAAACTAAGGTTGGGATTTCATTTTGTGGCTTTGCTCTCATCGTGTGGGAGTCAAGTGTTAAATTGGGAGAATGTCTAGGCTCTTGCCCAAGGCTCACGGAGAGATCCGCTAGTGATCTTCTATCATTTGGTTCTTGGGGCTTTGGCTCACTTGAGGTTCTGCGAACCACAGTCTACACACGGCATGGCCTCCACCAATATACCAGAGAAACGGAAGATAGGGACACAGACTGAAAGCAATGTGCTCTGCTCTAACTCATTCTTCTTCAGGGGTCCAGGCCCTACTTATTTTTGGAAACTTTTTTCAATTTACAAGTCTCTTTGAAATGTCATAAAGTAGTGGTTTTCTACAGTGCAAGAGGAAAAAGAGGAAGGTGACCCAGGGAGGGGAGGGGCAGCCCAAGCAGGAAGCTACAGGCATTCCGTCTCAACTCCAACCAGAGCAGCCTCACTTTTGACTGTTTTATGTATTGAAATTCTACCAATGATTCTATTATTAGACATCTTAATTTCTTTAAAAAGATTAAGTGATCTAATAAGTGGCTATTCCAAAACATTGCAAGGAGCCCAAGAGAATTAACAAAGTCACCTTCTGCACAAATAACAGACCACGAAATCTGGAAGGGACTCAGAATCATCCAAATTCCTTGGAGACAGCAGCTTTGGTCTGTGTCTGGAAAGTGCAGAAGATCTCATTGAATATACCCCCTTCCCTCAAGGCCATGACTTCCCCAAAGGAAGAAGTTAGCCCAGTGCCTTGCGTGCAGTAGATGATCAAAGAGTATCTGTCGAACAAACAAAGGAAAGAATCAGGGTTGACCTTCTTTGTCATGGGTAAGAAAAACAAAGCTCAGAGTGGTGAAGGTTTTGGCCCAAAGTCATACTCTAAAAGCGAAGGTAAAATTAGGAGAAGACTCTAGGGCTTTGCCCACTGGATCATGTCATGTTGACTCCTAAACAGTATTTAAACTTCCAAACTCAATCTTTCACTTCTTTGTTCTGTCTCCACAGCCATCCTAACGATGTAGCCAAGATAGCCAAATTTCCGACACAAATGATCTATGGCGTTGTCTGTCTGCTACTTCTGTGAGTATGGGATGCGAACAAAGTATCTCTCTTTTACGCTCCATGATGCAGAATGTGTCTCACCCCTTCCTATCCCAGCCTCACCAAGGGCAGGGCACACTCAGAGACTGCCGAGCAACAGTATCTGAGGTGCTAAACAGAGGACAGGGCCTGGGGGGGGGGGCGCAGTTTAAGAAGGACGAGTTATGTTAGGGTTGGGTTATTGCTGTCTCTTCCCCCTTTGTGCCTTCCTTTCTTTGCGTCACCGATGATGTTATTTCTGGGATTCCAGTTTCTCTTTTTAATTAAAAGGAGGAAAAATCCAGTCTTGTTCAAGAACAAGAGGGATGACTCAACGGGACTGCTCAGTGCCAAATGACTTCCTGTAATCACTTCTGTAACAGTGTTTCTTACAGAAGCAGGCCTTTGGACGCAGGGTGAGACTGCACCACCGGACGCCCACCTGCCCAAGTGGTTCACTCCGTAACCCAGCCCGGGGTTGTCTGGTGCATCTGCAGTCATGAACTCTGACCTGGGGAACCCAACCTGACCAAATCTTGTGGGTCTAGGAGCAGGGAGAGGGGAATAACTTAGCAGAGCTCACTGACTTCTTGCTCAAATCTTTCAGGTAATCTACATATTAGCCTTTTCAGGCACTAGAACATGCCCAAGGATCATTATTTTTAATAACGTAAATTAGCTTGAAACTCACCTGCTTTAACTCCTTTTTTATCACAGGTAAGAAAACCGAGACTTAAACCAATTTGGCAAATATTTATTGACCGCCCACTGTTTGTAAAGGATTGTGCTCAGCCTCTCTGGTCTAAATGACATTTTAAGGTCTCACAACTTATTGGGCGACAGAATTAAAAACTAAATGTCCTCACTCCCTTGCAAGTCTTTTTTCTTCCATCAAGTCTAAAGTTTGGGTTATTGCCCTAACTCTGTTGCTGGTCTAGAAATTCTAGACTGGTTTGTGATTGAGTATGAACATGTGGGATGTGTGTGTGTGTGTGTGTGTGTGGGTGTGTGTGTGTGGGTGTCTTTTAACCCTGGGCAAGTAGCTAGGAGAGATATTTAGCAATCCAACCTGATAGCAGGAAACACTGGAGGCAGCATGTGAGAGTTAGAAAAACACCTGCTTTGTGTTCAAACAGTTACGAATCCTGGCCCTCCCACTTAATATGTGACCATGGTTCAGTTGCAGCATCATTTTGAGCTATACGTTCTTCATATGCAAATGTACAACAAAGTATATTTAATATTTACCTTAAAAGAATATATACAATATACAGAATTAATATAGTAACCGTATCTTTTACTGTCTGATGCTTTAACATCTTGGTTAAAGCCTTGCTGACCGTGGAGGGATTGTCCCTGTCAGGGTTAGATAGTTCCTACCACCTTCCATAGGCAAACCAACCAATTCAGAGCCCATACCCCTAACCACTTCCTTTACCAGCCTCTCACCTTCCACACTACTGTTCGTCTGGCCTAATCACTCCAGGGCCAGGTGCCAGACTAGCAGAGACAGCACTTGTGATCCAGAACGTCTGAAATTATTTGAACTAGTCAATCTGAATCCTGCTTACCCTGCCTTGTCCATTCTTTCCTGTGGAAACAAGAATAAGGGCTCTTGCCTATGCTTTCTCCTCCTTCCTCTGCTTCTTGATCTTGGTTCCTCCCCTGTGGCCTCCCCCGCCATGGTTTGAGCCTCCGTCCTCCGTCCCCCCCGGGATCTGTGAGTAACAAATTACTTTTTCAATGACAACCCTCCAATCTGTTGGCCTCACTATACCTGAATAATAATAAAACCTATATTTTAAAACACAGTGTGCTTGATAAAGCACCTCGTCCACAAAGGTTCTTGATAAATTCCTTCATATGACATAATGTATTAATGGCCTGCTACGTGTGAAGTCCCTGGGTGCACAGATATGAATAATACGTAGTTCCCTCTCTCCAGGAACCTCATTGGGAATATGGAAAACAGCAACCTGTCAGAAGTGGGGTAGGTTGCGAAAATTTCTCTGTGGCAGATGGAGATGTAGGAGGCAGCAGAGGCATTAAGCAACCCGCTTGGGGACACACAGCAGGATGGTGGGAAGGAGGACTCAAGTTCAGGCTCTTCTGACCACCAGCCCAGGATCTGGTTTTTAGCGGGATCCAGGATTTCTTCGAGTGCAGGAAGCTGGAGCTAGGGAGACGCAGAGCAAGCCTTGTTGCCCACAACAGCCGTCCTCTGTCTCTTTCTGCTACTCTAGGGGTTTGTTTCTGCAGTACTTAAGACAAAATATTCAGCTCTTCTTTGGCCTCCATTCCACATTCCATATTCATTTATTTTCAATAAACGTTGTCAGATTCCTTATTTTCCCCCCTAAAGCTTACAAATAAATTTTTTTCTGTCTTGCCTTTCTTGCCACATTTACATAAAAGCCACACTGAAAAATTTATAGCAGTAATGGAGGTCTCGGGGAAAACAAAACGCTCTGAGAACAAATGCTGCCTTAACCCTTTCCTGAGGAGCAGTGCTGGGCGGGCCGGGCCACGGAGCAGGACTTTACGTGGCAGGGAACACACTGAAGATGCTCATTTCACCGACGAGGCGCTAAAAACGGGGTCCATTTGGGGATCCTCGCGGCTTCAGTCACTAAATTCCTTAGACCGCGAAGGATATCATGGAAATAAAAGGGAATTCAATTGCTAAATTTGAAGCTGCTATATATATTCTATGCAAGTTTACTGTTTGGAAACACTGAAAGGATGGGATGTCGCTTAGGGCGGAATATGACTTTGTGAAAAGTCTGCATAGCAATATTTTATAAGGATTATCATTCGACCACTTTGGAACACAGTACGTATAAAATGAACGACCAAATCATTTCTCCTTTCATCCAGTGAACATTTAATGTGCATCTACTAGGTGTGGGTCCCTCGGGATACAGAGAATTTAATGCATTCCTTGTCCACAAGGAGGACGTAGCCTAGTGTTTATTAATAGAAAAATTGGTCCTAACAAGCCAAATAAGTTAAATTAGTAAAAATCAAGTTTTTATTTTATACTGTAGCATACACATGAAAATACTTGGGCACAGGAGAATTAATTTCTGAATGCCTGGAAGTAAAAGGGATCTTTATGGCATGTTCAGCTGAGACGCGAAGATTTTGCAAACCCTCTGTGACGTAGGAAATAATGGCTTCAAACTCCTTGATCAAAATGATCACAGCTAATGTTAACAAATATATATTGCCAGTCTTTAGGATTTTCCAATCCAATCCTCCATTTTGCCCTCTTCACCTGCTGTTACCCAACCTCCAAAGCTTTGCCGCTGGGTTTTTCTATGTAATGGGATGAATTATCTAACCTCCCTAGAGATTAAGAGAGTTACTCCCACCTAAGGATAGGCTATGTGCCTAGAGTAGGGAGGCTTGAATGCGGTCCTTCCTGTTCCTTGTTGTAGATACATTCTGGTTCTACCTGGAGGGCTAGGCTGAGGATATGTTTCATCAGCTACGGGGAGTACCAAGGGGAGGGCAGCTGCGTATCTGGCAAGGCAACAAGTATATAAGGGGCGCTAAACAGTCCTGGAAATGTGACCAGGGGGATAAATGGTATTTAACAGGACACCTTTCTGGGGTCGCATCAGATGCGGTTAGAAGGAGGATGGGGAAGGCACCCGGGATGAGCATAGACAAGAACCCGTAGGCACATCAGCCACACCTCCTTGAACATAGCACTTTTCTCTTCCCCGCTGGGTCATGCACGTTCTGGAACCAGACATGAGTTACTCTAGCAACAGAAGCGAGGTTGACGGACCCCATCTTTGGGTCCATGTCTTCATTCTTCGCAGCAGAGCATTCAGATTCTCCTCTGTGCAAATGGCGGACAACTATCTGAGAATACGAGTCCCCATGTTTCAATCTACCCCCGACCGTAGATTGAATACTCGGGGCAAGTTAGTATTTCTGTGTCTTCAAGTCACCTGTGTTTGAACTTCACAATAGTATCATAGTAATAGAATAATAAAAGTAGTAATCCTGGCGGTGGTGGTAGTAACTACTACCTGCTGATCTCTTCCTTTGTCTACCGCGAGGAGACTTGGAGTGAGAATTTGGGGTTTATGATGCCCCCAGCTCTGTCATTTATTCTGTTAGTTAACCTCTATCCACCTCAGTTTCCTCCTTTTCGAAGTGCAGATAATAATTTTACGCCACTTCATGAGGTTGACAGAAGGACTAATTGAGGTCGCGTGTGCGGTGTTCAGAATGTTCTGGGCATGTCATATCGCTACGTTACTTTATTTGTTATTACTATTTTATACATTCCTCACAATAGCCTCGAAAGGGAGGTGTTATTCCCATGACGTAGGTAAGAAACTCAAGCTCATGGAAGTTAAACAATTGGCTCAAGACCAAACTACTGATGAGGGCCAGAGCTGGGATTGGAACCCAGATCTCACCGATACCAAAGCTTCTCTGACACAGCATCCTGTCAGTGTTGTGTAGTCCTTGAATTCAGCAGTTCTGGGGGCTGAGCTGCCTGAATTCAAATAACAACCCCACCTCTTTTTGCTGTGTGATCCTGGGTGAGTTCCTTCACCTCTCTGTGCCTTACTTCTTTTGTGTCTAAAATGACATATGAAATCATGGCTTCTAACTCCTTGATCAAAACGATCACAGCTAAGATTAGCAAATATATAGTGTCAATGGTTAAGGCTTTCCGATCCATTCTTCCATTTTTCGTGTGTCTAATCCCAATCTCAGAGGGTTAAAGAGTGAATATACATGGGGTACCTTGCACAGTGCCTCGTACATGGTAAGTACTCAAGGTTTGTGATTTTCACTATTATTACCAAAGCTATTTATAAATGGAGAGCTTTTGTACAGGGGTACTATGTCCAATGTTTTTGTTAACCTTGTATCCTTTAAAGAAACACATTCACATTAGTCGACTTTTGTTAAGAGCACGTAAAACCTGGGTTTTGGATATTCTCTGCTACACTATCTTTCTCGCTCTCAGAACGTGTTCAGACTTCCTTCTGCTCACGTGTCATGACCTCCTGCTCCTCCTGTCCGGTTTGTCAAGCCACAATGACCTCTGTTTCTTGAGGTTATAGGATGAATCTCGTCTTGCCCTTCAAATTCGTCTGTGGAAGCTCTAACCCCCAGTACCTCAGAATGTGACTCTATTTGAAGACAGGGCCTTTAAATTAAAATTAGGGGGGTGGGGGAGGCCCTAATCCAATTTGACCGGTGTCTTTATAAGAAGAGGCTGCTCATGCACAGAGGGGTGACCAGGTAAGGATGAAGCATTAAATGAGCAGCCATCTGTAAGCCAAGGAGAGGGGCCTTAGAGGAAACCCACCGGTCAGCACCTTGATCTTGAACTTCTAGCCTCCGGAACGGCAAGAAGATGAATTTTGGTTGTCTAAGCCACCAGTCTGTGGTTTTTTGTTACGGCGGCTCTAGGGATGAATATTCCCGGCTTCACGAACTTTCTCCGGCATAACTGCGACCTCAGGTCCCCATATGAGCCATTCTACCCTGCTAATCTCAGCCTCATGCAGACTACACTCGGGTACGCATCACGAGTGTGGGCACAGACTTCTCCTCCACCTCCCCGCCTTGCTTATTCCCAGGACCCACAACACATGCTCCTTCTTCCGTCCTCTGAGCCTCTTTGTGGTGAAGACCTGGGCGTTGGTACCAGTTTATGGTTCTCCCTTCCACAGTTGTGATACAGGAATGGGTTGCTACTGAAAGGCATGAATGCCTTACAGTCATCCATCATTAAAATAAACACAATGTAGCTTTGTTAGGAAGCCGAACAAAGTTCTGATTTTACTCCTGGTGATTGTTTTGATATTTGGAGGGAAAAAAGCAAATGGCTATTTTTTTTCTACCCTCATGTCACCTCCGATGTATTTTACGTGTTCTGGAATCCTGAGCACATGTGGATTTTGCCTGTCAAGTGATAAAGATTTGATAAGATGACTTCCGGCCGTCTCGTGGTCTCCCAGCTCTGGCATACGTGACCTGCTTCCTCGACCTTCTTCCCACCTTAGCCGCTTAGTCTGGGACCTCCAAGCCACAGCACCTCCAAACCTCCTGCCTCAGTTCTCCCTGCTAGTTTGCTGCCGAGTTGCCGCTCCCCCTCTTGGTGGCAAAGTCCAGCGCGACAGGCATCGGCTCTACTACTCATTCACCACAAGATTTTGCTTCTACACGCACCGTTTTCCCTTTTGTTCTGTAGAAATTTTGAGTCACTTTAGTGCCGTTGAGAGGTAGGGAGGTAGGAGAGAAAGCCAGAGCTTTGGAGTTTGAGGGGCTTAGCTTTGAATGCTGGCTTGCCTTCTCGACCGGGATCTTGAGCAATGCACGATCTTCTTGCGGCTCTTGTCACATATTATGACAATCTTAGTGGGATGAAACAACAGAAATTGATTCTCTCACGGTTCTGGAGGCTCAAAGTTTGAAATCGATGGGTCGGCAGAGCTTCACCTTCTACAGGATCTGGGGGAGCGTGCGTCCTTTGCCTCCTCCAACTTCTGGTGGCTGCTCGGCCTTCCTGAGCCTGTGGCCATATCACTCCAATCCCTGGCTCTGTGGTCACGTTACCTCTTCCTCTTTGCATGCATTCTCCTCTGTATGTCTATCTTATAAGGATACAAGTGCTTGCATTTAGGACCCATTGGGATAATCCAGAATTAAGCCTACCCTCTCAAGGTCCTTACCATAAACTCATCTTTTCCCGTGCGAGATAATATTGACTCCTTTTCCATCTAAGGTAATGTTCACAGAGTCTGAGGTGTAGGACACGGACACGTATTTCTAGGAGCCACATTGAATTCACTTCAAGACAGCTACAGTGCCTCAGTTTTCTCATAGATAGAACAGGAATAGTAACAGCCACTTCACAGACTCCAAGTGAAGATGAACTCAAAGGTGTTTAGTAAATGTAGATGCTCAGCAAAAATCCGTATCTCTGGGACCCCCCCCCCCCACCCCCCGCCCTACTGGGTGTAAACTCTGCCAGCCCCCAAATGTCCCAGCCCCACTCCAGCTGTGTTTCAAGGAGTCTGTTACCTGCAGCCCCGGTCCCTCTTAGTTCTAGACCACACGCGGAGAGGCTGTGCCCAAGACAATGACCTCCAGGAACAGCTGGCCACTCTAGGCTCATTTCCCCAGTGTCTGGGAATGGATTTGGTCTTTTTGTTAGTCCAGGAGCAATTGCAACATCAACTTTGTCTAACTAACCCATCCTCATCTCATCGACGCATCTTGGTCACTGCCTCATCATTCAGTGTCTGCAGTAGATTTTGACCAGGCCTGTTCCCTGCCCGTCTGTTTCACTGAGACCTGAGTCGGCTTCTCTGCGGCCTCCACCCTGCCCTGCAGGGACCTTGCACTCAGCCTCTTCCTTGCCTCACCCGCCTCCTCCCTCTGCATCTGAGCCATTCTCCGACTTGTCCGTGGCCTCAGTACTCCAGCCATTGTCTGCCTCACCTCTTCAGTCTCTTTACATTCGAGCCATTCCCTGCCTTATTCCCTCTGCACTAAAGCCATGGCCTATGCTCCCTTGGTGGCACCATTCTCTTTCATCACTATCCCTTGGCATGTATAATTTATTTCCCTTGGAATGTACTCGCTGCCTGGTCTGCCTGACTACTCTTATTTTTCCTTGAAACTTATCATCAGGGTTTTACTTCCTACAGGACATCTTCTCATATTGGGGTAGATGTTCCTTCTCCATGCTCCCACCGTGGCTTTGATCCTCTATCATGCTTGGTTTTTTTTAGCATGACTCTCTCTCCTAGGAAGCTGCTTGAGGCTGAGGGTCTTATACCGTTGGCCTCTCTCACAGTGCCTGAAGATATTAAGTACTCCAAGAAGGACTGCTGAATGGTCCTTATGTCAAGAACTATCATCTTCTTAAAGTCACGATGCTGAATTCTTTGAATTAGAACCTCTTTAACAGACAATGGGCCCCAATGGGGCTTTAAGGTATTAATTGAAGTTGTTTAGATCTCCAGATCCTCTCAAAGACCGTCTCTGCCTCTGTAGTCAGTTGTTTTTAAACCCATCTTGGGCCGAGCCAAACAGATTCCCAGGTCTATCCTCCTCCTTGGTAGAAGCTCTCAGGACATGCTGAAGTGGGTCTCTGATGAATTTGACAAGTGAAAACCTTTAGGAAGTGAAACTCCCCGATCTAGCTGAATGCACTCAGCTGGGAATAAACTTATTCACCGGGCTTTTCGAGAACCAGAAATGGATTTTATTTTAATTGTTATTACTGGCAATAACATGGTGCTTCACAGTTTACAAAAGTGCTTTGTCATCTATTATGTCAGTTAAACCTCATGTTAACCTTTGTGGGTAGGTATTAGTATTATTTTCTTTCTTTCCCTCCTTCTTTTCTCAAAAAGTACCAGGGTGAGAGATAATGGTAGCAGGGTTAGACTTAGGTTGGGATCTCATCTCTGTTGATTACTAGCTGTATGCCTTTGGAAAAATCCGTTAACTTCCTTGACCCTCAGGCTTCTTAAGTTGTAGGATATTTTAACCACATCAAATTGAAACCACCATTTGGCTCCATCGTTTAAACTTCAGAGATATTTCAGCCTTGCCGTAAAATTGAAACGGAAAAGAAAGAACGCTAATGAAAATGGGAAAAAATTACGAATGATTAAATTGTGCAATATGGAACATTGATCAAGGAATTAAATTGGCTTTAATGGAGTTCGCTGGAAAAATACTTTCTCACCAAAGTGTATTGATGTTAGCATAATTCTCATGAACATATTTGTATCTGAAATGTACTTGGGGGACAAAATGGGGTTGAAAGTGGGAGCACACGTAACCTGGTCCCTGATGACCATAATAATAACTGTAATACTCACATTGAGCACTATTTCAAGTACTTTGCATGTAATATCATTTAATTATCCAAAAATCCAGGGGGAAGGGATGCCATGTGGCTCCCTTTTACAGAAATGGAACAAGGTCTGGCACATGTGACTCCGTGATCACCATGATTATTACCTCCATGCCTCCATGCTGACATATTATGGTTTCTCAATACCATCAGGATAAAATCCAAACTCTTTGTCAGAGCCTGTAAGACCCCTGCCTCATTTGTTACCTAAGCTTTTTTTTTTTTAATGTTTATTTATTTATTTTGAGAGAGAGAGAGAGAGAGAGAGAGAGAGAGATTAAGAGCACAAGCAGGGGTGGGGACAGAGGGAGAGGGAGAGAATCCCAAGCAGGCTCTCATCGTCTGCACAGAGCCTGGCGTGGGGCTCAATCTCATAAACTGTGAGATCATGGCCCGAGCCAAAATCAAGAGTCAGATGCTTAACCGACTGACTCGCCCAGGCGCCCCCATTCCCTAAACTTTTTACCATATTTTTCACTCTTTTCCTTGCTCATTCATACTTATTTCTTGCAGTCCCTGCACGCCACAAGCATATTTCTGCCGTACGCCCCTTCTAGTCCTGTTTATGAAATGCTCTTTCCCTAGACAAGTGCTTGGCTCCCTCCATTCTTTATGCCTGTGACACCTGCCACGGAGCGTTTCTTGACACCTTTGTCTCAAGTAACCATTCCAAACTTGGCACCCTCTACCTACTCTTATTTTTCCCCTTTCGCGGAACATGTGTGAAACTTTATTTCTATGATTTTTTATTTATTATCTGTCTTCATCACTAGAGTATTCAGTTGACCCTTGAACAACATGGGTTCGAATGGTATAGCTCCACATCCATGCAGATTATTGGTTTTTTTTTTTTTTTTTGAGAAATACAGCAGTACTGTAAGTGTATTTTTTCTTAGGATTTTCTTAATAACCTTTTCTCTAATTACTTTATTGTAATAATGCAGCATACAATACATATAAAAAAATAAAATACATACAATGCATCCAATACATATAAAAAAATACACATATAAAAATGTGTTAATCAACTGTTTGCGGTATTGCTAAGGCTCCCGGTCAACAGTAGGCTATTAGCAGTTCAGTCTTTTGGGGGTGAAAAGTTGTATTTGGATTTCTGATTGTGGGGGGTTGGGGAGTAGGCTCCCCTAATCCCCACATTGTTCAAGGGCCAACTATAATTGCCACGAGGGAAGAGAACATCTCTATTTAGTTCATTGCTTTATCTCCAGTGTCCAAGACATTGTCTGTCACATAGCAGGCTCACAAATGATACCTGAATGAAGAGATAAATAAAAATGAGGTCTTTGTATATAATCACATGTTTCTAAGTGCTTGACCTTTGCTTCTTATTCAAGTGGCTTGTCCAAGGAGCCCCAAGCAAGAGGTTTCTAAGGGGGACATACCAGAAATCAAGTCTCCCTGACCCCTCATCTCTACCCTGCCAATGGCACTGCCCACGCTTTCTGCTCTTCATGAAGAAGCTCTTTGCCCAAATCTCGTCCACACACTGGTCATTCTTCTTCCCTCCTTTCCTTTTGCTCCAACCTGCCACCCTAGGAATGACACAGTTAGTGTGCAATGACAAAACACAACGTCACTCCTGTGAAATTCCTTTCCTGGGCAGGGGTCATTGTGTTTTGTTTACTTAATGAGTTTTTATGTTTGGATCATGGGAATAATTTCTGGGGCCTGTGGAACGTGTAAATAGCCTGCATCCTTGGAAGGAAGACTGAGGCAGGTAAGGCCTGGCCTCCCAGAGGGCCTGTCTATGGCATTGGTCCGTGCGCTGGCTATTTGCTGCTTTACAGATCGCTGAGGTCATTCCTATTGACAGGTGTGGCACGCCTCATGGATGTAGTATGTTCAGTCTCCCAGGCGGAAATTGATCTCAATTGAATGACCAGGAAGTTGGATTTACATTGCTTGCAAAAACAGCCACCTTTTCTCTTCAGATTTAAAAAAAAAAAAAAAAAGGAGATAATGAGCAGGATGTGTCAATGTTCAGGGAGAGGGATGAAGGCAAGCGAGAAGAAAAAAAAATCAAATATTGATTAAAATCAAAGAAACATATTGAAAGCGAACAAAGGCCCTTTATTCTTCTGAGCAGGGGAAGAAATCAGAATTAAAAAAAAAAAAAAAACGGGTGGTAGCCTCGAGTTGGAGGGAAAGAGGCATGGTGGAATTGGAAAATAGCCTAGAGATCTTTACTTTGGAGTTTTGACATATTTATTTGTGTAAGTGAAATCGTAATGGAAAGAACAGAGAAGAAGAACAAAACAAAATTCCCCTGAACCAACACAAGAAACGGAGCCCAGGCCCCGAATAGGATTTTGGCTTTTAAGTTTGGAGTGTCAATCGGCATCTTTAAAAATTTCTCCTCTGACCTAGCCCAGAAGCTGTAACTTCTACATGAACCTGTGCCAGATTGATGGTCTCCACGTTCACGTTCACGGGAGCGACTCTCGGTCTCTGAACCATCTGCTAATACTTTTGTATCACAAACCTGCCACTGGGTGGGGCCAAGTGCAGAAAAACTGAAATCAAAGGCAAAGAGGGAGAAAGGTCTAAGGCAGTGCAGAGGGCTGGAGTGGCTACGTGGGAGCGACACCGGAGGGAACTAATAATGGATATGAGAAAAGAAGGCGGTTATAGATATGGATACAGATCGAGGGAAGGAAGCTGAAAGAAATGACAAGGTGGCAGAAGGAAAGACAGGGAGGAGAGGTATAGGTGGTCCGCTGAACCGACTATGTACAATCCTGCACATCTAGATTTCTTTTGATCTTTTGGAACTTTTAAAAATATACAATTGAATAAATTTGTAGTTGTTTTCTTTTGGCAAAGTCTCTTTTAAGAGGTTTTAAGGATCTCTATATCTTCTGTGTATGCTGCTGTTCATGTTTAAAAGCTCATCCAACATGTGACCGTTTTCTCAACGCAAAAAGGTATTATTTCTATTAAATGTCTCTCCTCTAAATTACGATTTGAGAATCATAGGGTAGATCTATTTTTAATTTTTTGAGGAACCTGCACACTGTTTTCCAGAGCGGCCGCACCAGTTTGCATTCCCACCAACAGTGCAAGAGGGTTCCCGTTTCTCCACATCCTCTCCAGCATCTATAGTCTCCTGATTTGTTCATTTTGGCCACTCTGACTGGCGTGAGGTGATATCTCAGTGTGGTTTTGATTTGTATTTCCCTGATGAGGAGTGACATTGAGCATCTTTTCATGTGCCTGCTGGCCATCTGGATGTCTTCTTTAGAGAAGTGTCTATTCATGTCTTCTGCCCATTTCTTCACTGGATTGTTTGTTTTCGCTGTGGAGTTTGGTGAGTTGTTTACAGATTTTGGATACTAGCCCTTTGTCCGATATGTCATTTGCAAATATCTTTTCCCATTCCGTCAGTTGCCTTTTAGTTTCGTTGATTGTTTCCTTTGCAGTGCAGAAGCTTTTGATCTTCATGAGGTCCCAATAGTTCATTTTTGCTTTTAATTCCCTTGTCTTTGGAGATGTGTCAAGTAAGAAATTGCTGCGGCTGAGGTCAGAGAGGTTTTTTTCCTGCTTTCTCCTCTAGCCAAATTATGGAAAGAGCTTAAGTGTCCATCACCTGATGAATGGGTAAGAAGTTGTGTTTTATATACACGATGGAATACTAATTGGCAATGAGAAAGAATGAAATGTGGCCTTTTGTAGCAACGTGGATGGAACTGGAGAGTGTTATGCTAAGTGAACTAAGTCATACAGAGAAAGACAGATACCATATGTTTTCACTCTTATGTGGATCCTGAGAAACTTAACAGAAGACCATGGAGAAGGGGAAGGAAAAACATAGAAAGGGAGGGAGCCAAACCATAAGAGACTCTTAAAAACTGAGAATAAACTGAGGGTTGATGGTGGAGGGGGGGGGTGGGAGGGAGGGGAAAGTGGGTGATGGGCATTGAGGAGGGCACCTGTTGTGATCAGCACTGGGTGTTGTATGGAAGCCAATTTGACAATAAATTTCATATTTAAAAAAAAAGATTTGAGAATCAATATACAACAGCTATATATTTTGGTGGCTTAACATACAAGTTTTTTGAGGGTTTTAATTTAAATTCTAGTTAGTTAACAGACAGTGTAATAATTTTGGGTGTAGAATTTAGTGATTTAACACTTACCTACAATACCCAGTGCCCTCCTTAATCCCCATCACCCATTTAACCCCTCCCCCCCTCCCCTCCCCCCTGGTAACCATCAGCCTGTTCTCTATAGTTAAGAGTCTGTTTCTTGGTTTTCCTATGTTCATTTGTTTTGTTTCTTAAACTCTACACATAAGTGAAATCATATGGTGTTTGCCTTTCTCTGACTGACTTGTTTCGGTTAATATAATACTCTCTAGCTCCATCCACATCATTGCAAATGGCAAGATGTCATTCTTTTTTGTGACTGAGTAATATTCCATTATATATATATACACACACACACACACACACACGCACACGCACACACACACACACTACATCAAGATTATTTTTTAAAATAGTATTTTATTACTTTGAACTCCAGATTTGCATGACTCCCTTTGTTTGTTTGTTTGTCCTTACTAGTCCACACTGCCTAATATCTTCTAATACCTGCCACCAAGGTCATGTTTGCCGAGATATGAGGTCCGGGACATTTCCTAACATGTTTAATGTCTCAGAGGCGATAAGTGCTACGTGCCTCCATTTTAGAAAGATTTTATACATGTCACCATGTCAGCCCTAAAGGAAAAAAAAATGACGAATTCATAACATTCAATTTGAGTTCTGTGTGGCTGTGTGTGGCATGAAAGGTCGTGTTGCATAGGCTTTGAGGCCTACTTTGGGCATGTCCACATTATTTCCACCCCCTCAATGAGAAAGGAGCCATTGGGCTTTATTTAGGTCATGTAACTATACCCCTTCTCCTATTCCAGGGGGTAGTTGTTTGGGCCACAGGTAGACTCTGTCTCAAGGGCAGCCAGTATCCAGCATAATAAAAGGCCTCTAGTATTGCTTGGCATAGAGAGGGGCTGGGCCAATGAGATTCACTTCTTCCATATTTTGAACTGAGAAATATGGGATCCAACAGAGTTAGAGTTACAGGAGCCAGATGGGACCTAAACTATGAGGAAGCAGAAACAAAAAAAAATATGGAGAAGTCACGAGGTAAGAAAAAGTAGAAAGAGTTGCATAAACAATGAGCAAGTCAGTAGGAGGAAAGGGAGCAAATGTACAGAAGAAAAAGGTATGACCAAAAGGAGGTTAGAGTGGGAGAGAGCCAAAGCATAAGAGACTCTTAAAAAATGAGAACAAACTGAGGGTTGATGGGGGGTGGGAGGGAGAGGAGGGTGGGTGATGGGTATTGAGGAGGGCACCTTTTGGGATGAGCACTGGGTGTTGTATGGAAACCAATCCGACAATAAATTTCATATATTGAAAAAAAAAAAATAAAAGGCGCCTTATTGGGGCACCTGGGTGGTTCAGTCGGTTAAAAAAAAAAAAAAAAGGTATGACAGAGTAGTCATGTGGCCTTTGAACAAGAAAGAGAGGAATTGACCCCGAGAATCACCTTGCTTCTGATAGAATGACAGAACCCATTTCAGATCTAGCCCACGTTTATAAATATAACTAGCACAAATCCCTTGCTTACTATCTTAAGGTGTTTCAGTGAACTTCTGTTCCATACAATCAAAAAGAAAAAAAAAAAAAAACCCACCACTACCAAAGTTAACCCAAATAAAACTGAAGTGATATGGGCAAAAGTTACCAGTCATTGCTTTCTGTCAAGTAGGAAATTTAGGCCTTAAATTTCAAGCATGTTTTGTGATAAGGAAACTGATTTCCGGGGCTGTGGATCCCATTGTGACTCACTGAATAATGATCAGTTTGGACCAGTTAGCATCCAGGCAGGAAAGCCAAAAACTAGTCCAGGGTTCTTCTAGGAAAGGGGATTTAAATTCAGGGACTCTGTTACAAAATTCCTGGGAGAATTAAAGATGCAAGAAGAGTGAGAAAGAGATTACCTAACGATGAGTAACAGCAGGGAACTCTTACCACTCCTTGAGCTGGCGGAGTAGAACAGAACATGGGGTCACCCAGAGTTGGACATGCTGGTTATTGAGGCTGCTGGAGAATTCTCCGATGCTGCTGCTGTGGTTAGGACCTCTGGTGCCACTTTGCAGGGCCCCCAAAGCATGGACATCCCCCCAGCTTGTATCAAGGTAAGACTCTGTATGTATGCAGAACTTGCCCTCTTCGACAGGATTTTCTATGGAAGCATCAGCACCTGGTGCCTTGATGCTTAAAGACGATATAACTAGTTCAGAAAAGGCACCAAAGTTCCTTGTGCCAGATCTTCTCTGAGGATTAAAGCATTCCAGTAATTTGTCACCAATGGCCTGTATTGGATTCCTGCTGTTTTAAATATCCAAACTGGCTTCCCGGTTGGCTACACCTCGCAATTGATCATGGCTCAGCAGAAAGACACAACTGGAGATTCACCGCCCTGGGAGAAAAATGTCCTCCCACTACCAAAAAGAGTGAAGATAAATGCAGATGTACAGATTATTAACTCCAGTGGAGGAGACCTCTCTTTTGTAAACAAAATCTTCATTGAAAGACCCTTAATTTATGTTGGGTGATGAATAAATCTTCTTCCTTAAGCTATATCCTAGTAAGTATAGAGTAACATAACAGACATAAATAGAACGGACAGTGTGTAAATCATCCATAAACTTTTTTTCAGGACCCATTGAGAAAAAAGAAGAAAACAGTCAGCTAACTAATGGGATGCTATGGAGGCCACGTTATGGAGGCGGCCGGTCTTTTGCTATGGCCGTTGTTGCTGGGATCATTCTATCTGAACCTAGGGGTCCCCGCACACCCACATCTATAGATGCTTCTGTGTACAGACGCTGACAGATTCATAATTGATTCTGCCTTCCAGTCTCCCCCAGTTCCTCAGAGTCTAACTGTAGTCTACACTGACAGAGTCTAAGTGTAAGCCACCTGGGAAATAAGTCTTAGAAAGGTAGGGTATAGGCTTATTTCCTACCACTGCATTATAAAGGAACTCAAAGAGGAGTAAGAATGGACATGAAAGGCAGCAAATAATCAACCCAAGAGATACACCAAAAAAATTCCTTGTAGTTACTGTTATGCCCAGAATTCGTGATCCCCAAAGACCACTAGGGAGCCGAGTCCGATGCAAAAGCAAAAGAGCCTTTATTCGAGCTAGCTCGAGCTCAATCCCCTACCTGCACCGACGCAGCGGTGAGATACCAGGGAGAGAGAGCCAGTTTCAAAAGCACAAAGGTTTTATAGGGGTCTAGGGGCAGTTGGTGACGTAATGGCTGTGGCCTCAGCCGATTGACTGGGGAAGGGTCGTGGCCTCGGCCGATTGGCTGGGGAAGGGTCGTGGCCTCAGCCGATTGGCTGGGGAAGGGTCGGAGTCCTGTTACGCAGGTCTCTGGGCGTGTTTTGATCAGGAAGTTTGAACGGGTGAGCAGGAGGTTACTCAAGGGGAGGAGGCGCGGTCTGAGGTTTCTGCGATTTTCCCGGAAAAGGGGTCATGTCGGGGACATAGTCACTCAAGGTGGAGAACACAGAACGAGATGGAGTCGGCCGGCGGAGGCCCGCCCTTTCAGTTACAAGACATTGAACTTTGTGAATAGCTAGCTCTTCATTACAGCGGTCCACAACATCATGCTGGTTTCCTATTCAAAAATCCCGGTGTCACCTATCATGGTACACATCCTCATGGGACCCAGGGCAAAGGCCATGCCCAGCTCTGAGGGTGGACTCTGATGAGTCTAAGCCTGGTTCTGGGATCAGTTTTAACAGTGACAGGTCTATGGATACATATGTGAGCCATTTCTGGTCAAGGGTAGTACATGAAAAAGTGATGGATGAGTTTTTTTCTAGTTCTTTGAGAGAGATGAGAGGCCAGTCTCTCTTTTGTCAGACATGGTCAAGAAAGCAAAGAGCGGTGCTCGCTACTTTGCAAGTGTGGGAGAAATTGGAATTAAAGTTACCCATGTGGATGGCCACACAGAGATCTGGAAAGAACCAGAGTCCTTGAGGAAATCACTGGGCTACCAAATCCATCAATCGCGAGGTCCCCACCCTACGCCTACACCACTTTTATATGAATCAACGTATTTTCTTAGTGTTTAAACCAATTTAAGTTGTTGGATTTTTTATTACTTGCAGCTAAAATCCCCGTAATACACACACATATATTCAAGGTTATTTTTATAACAGTGTCACTTTTCTGCTTTTTAATAAACTTTTGTGGGAGATAAAGGGGCAAAATTATATCTAGAATGTTAAGAAGTATATGTAATAGCAAGTGCACTCATATGACGCTGGTCCATTATGCCTACTGCTGTGGTTAAAAAAATAAATATTATCCATATATTAAGACATTAAGACAGGGGGCACCTGGGTGGCTCAGTCGGTTGAGCATCCGACTTTTGCTCAGGTCATGATCTCTCAGTCCATGAGTTCGAGCCCCGCGTCGGGCTCTGTGCTGACAACTCAGAGCCTGGAGCCTGCTTCGGATTCTGTGTCTCCTTCTCTCTCCGCCCCTCCCCTGCTCAACGCTCTGTCTCTGTCTCTCAAAAATGAATAAATGTTAAAAAAAATTATAAGAAAAAAGACATTAAGAGAAGATGCAAAACCAATGTTAGGTGCGAGAACCTTTAACCAAGAGATGGACAGATTTGTGGCGTAGTTTCTTTGAGCTTCGTTACCATATGGGAGACAGATTCTTCCATCTAGAGGATGTAGCTAGGACAAAACTGACAAAAATGACATGGAGGCAGGTTTCAGTGCATTGAAAAGTAAAATTATAGTTTCAGGACTGTCTAAAAATGGACAGGGCTTCTTGTAGACCAGGAAACGAGTCCCTAGTCACTGGAGATGTTTAAGCAGAGATTGACCACTCTGGGACTGTTAGAGAGGATGTCATATTGGGGAAAGAGACTACAGAAGAGGCCATCTGAGGTCTTGCCAAGTCCAAGATAGAATGATGCAACATCACCGAGCCCATGAGAAAGCATTGCACCTAGTCAGTCTCCCTAAACGATGAATGGCCAACAGACAGCTCAGCTTTACGATCTCTAGTTGAGACTCCGTGGCATACTTCAGAAACAATTATTTTGAGGGGGAGAAAGTTAAACCCTGACTAGGATGAGATTTTTAGTTGCTCCTGGGTGGCTCAGTCACTTAAGTGTCAGACTCTCGATTTTGGCTCAGGTCGTGATCTCACGGTGGTGGAATGGAGCCCTGCGCGTGGAACCTGCTTAAGATTCTCTCTCCCCCCTGGCCTTCTGCCCCTCCCGACCTGTAATCTCTCCCAGGAGTGACTGAAAGTCGGCACAAACCACTCCACAGACAGTAGAGAGTGTGTGCAAAGCGTAGGCAAACTACTGTCCACACAGCTCACCCCGTGAGGCGTGCCTGGAAGTCAGCGCAAGTGCACAATTAAAATATCACAATGAGCCATAGACCCCAGTAGGTAGAGCTCCTTTGTCTAATGACCTTTTTCATCGTGTGATAACAAATACAATAGGCTGGCCTCATAAATCATACCTCCAGAAAACATCCACAGGGCAGACTGTGACACTGTTTGCATATTCAAATGTCACCCCGTTCATAAGAGGAAAGACAAAACACTTTTTTCTCTCTCAAAAATGTCAGCATAGCTGGATTAGAAAAGATAATTCGGAAGTACTTCTAGACAATAATTACCTCTGGCACCTATCTGCAGGGTACTTAATGAATGGGAAGAGGGATTTTTTTAATTTTTAAAAATTATGATTATTACAGTAATTAATCAGCTGCTCAGTGACAGCTTCCTTGAGGGGGAGAAAGTGCCTCAAAGGCCATCTTGCTTCTGTAGGGCACCTTGTTGATTTCACATCGCATATGCAAAACATATCCTATTATTATTAGCGACAAAAGTGCTTGTGGAAGTAGAATTAGCCTCAATTTCCTAAATAGTCAGGAAACTCACATTTTACAAGTGCAAGGAAAAAAAAAATCCTAATCCCAAATGCCAGTTGGAAAAAAAAAAATGTTTCAGACTGGCTCAGCTCGGGTTGTTAAACCAATCTCTTACTCTTAATTACATGCAAAAGGTTCCCGGTTCTAATTATGGACCTTGGGGAAATAGCCCATCTCCCCAAACCAATAACGCCTCATGTTAACTTCAGCTCTTTTGTGTTTAATATCCTACCGCTGGATTTCAGCTTCCCTAGATGATCTGTAAATTTGGCTTTTTCGACTTCATTTTTCACCGTGCTGCTCAGAGCGGGGGCTAGGAGACCTCACTCTCCCCAGTGATTCTTTTATAACATTTCCTGCTACTCGAGTACAAAATTCTCTAATCTAAGCTATCTACATCAGAGGCAAGTTCTTCCCTGAAATTCTTTCCTCTGCTGCTCTCCTACCTTTCCTCCCGCTGCGCACAACCCTCCAGTTCCTGCATCAAAGGCCCCCGGAGTGCTGTGAATACAACGTTCTTGTGGGGGACTTCTCTGCACAGGTGTGGAGGTGAGAGATGCTTCCGGAGGTCAACGGGCCAAGTGCCTTCTCATATGTGGACCCTGCTGAACAATCTGATGGCCAAGCATGAGCCGGCTAGACACTTCGAAGCAGAGACCGTTAGTACTAAACTTTAGAGAATGTTTAGTCCAGACCCCTCAGTTTTCAGATGAAGAGGCTGAGATTATAGGAAGGAATATAAAGGGACTTGCTCACACCACAGTAGGTATGAGGAACCATGCCAGTAGGTCTCCAGACCCCATAGCTAGCGCTCGGGATTTATCATCCAGACCCTCGACTCCTCTCTGTTCCACAATCCCCTCCTCCAGCTGAGAAAAGGTAAACTCACATGACCTGGGAGTTCACGACTCAGGCCCCCGGATCCTCCCCTCGTCTTTTCTGTTAAAGAATATTTGGGCTTCGTACATCTAAGTTCTTTCAACAGTGAAATGGGAATTATAATACTCACTCTTACCGTGTTATTTGTTAAAAGGGAGGAAAAGGGAAAGGGGTGGGGAACAAACCTGAAAGTGTCTTTGTTGAGTGAAAAATGGAAAGGAATTACTTTCCATACATTTCGCAAGTACATCAGATCAGACCATCTCTAACATTTTAGAGAATATTTTTGGGTAAATCTCAGCCAAAGGTTTTCAGCAAAAAAGTGCTTTGAAATTAAAATGAGGATGAAATCTTGTAGCATGTGGATGTGTGCATACTTTCTAAAAAGGAAGTTGGGCTGTAACGTTTTTGCACTTTATTTATTTTTGAGAGAAAGAGAGAGAGCATGAGGGGGGTGGGTAGAGAGAGAGGGAGACATAGAATCTGAAGCAGGCTCTGAGCTGTCAGCACAGAGCCCGGCGTGGGGCTCGAACCCACAAACTGTGTGATCATGACCTGAGCCGAAGTCGGACGCTCAACCGACTGAGCCACCCAGGAGCCCCGTGGGGGAAATTTACTTTGATATACAAGTGCTTTGGATTACAAGCATGTTTGCGGAACGAATTGTGCTCACAAGCCAAGGTTTTACTGTATGTGGAATCTATGGGCTATAATTTGTGTTAAATGTTTGTTTGCCAACTCTTAGGTAGATAGGTGGCAGCTAACTGCTAAGAGATTTCTGTCCTTCCAGGGGCAGTATATCCCTAAGTCACAGATGAAATCACATATGAAACAGAGCCATGAAATCTATCTGATCAGAAATCCAAAGTTAGCGGATGAGAAATGGTTAAGTAGAAGTGAGCAAACTGATGAATCTTCTGTGTAGAGACCAGGACACTTCTAGTTTATTCTAGAAAAGGTGGGAGAAGGATTCTAAGAACTAAATATAGATTATTTCTTCTTTGGATGGTTAAGAGTGTTTAATGGGAAAATTTAGCTTGGATTGGGGATAGAGGAATGATTTAAATCAATAGTTTTGCAATGAGTGACTAAATCCAGAGGCAACAAAAGGAAAGACTGATTTTTTTTTTTTTAAAGTTCGCATCACAAAACATACCATAAGCAAACTGCTACTTGGGCAAAAATATTTGCGACAGATAACACAAACAAGGAGATAATATCCCCATAAATAAATAATTTTTAAAATTGAAGAGAAAAGGACCAAAAACTTGATAGAGAAATGGAAAAAAAGGCACACAACGATGATTCACACAAAAGGTCCTCAAAAAATGAAAAAAATGTTCAAGCTTACTCACAATAAATGACATACACATTAAAACAACTCGGAGATGTTATTTCTCACCAGGCAGACTAGTAAAAATTAAAAAGAAAAAAAAAAAGAGAACACATTCTGCTAGTGAAACTATAGGAAAACAGGCACTCTCATTGTCTCTGGAGGAAAATTTTAGCTAAATTGTAACATTGGCTAAAATTTAGCTAACATGTAGCTAACAGAGCTACAAAGGCACTTGCTTTCTGGCCTACATTCCCATGGCTAGGAATTAACCTCTATTAATAGAAAAATACACATGCAGAAGGCTATTCACTGTAGCATTGTTGGCGACTACAAAATATGGAAAATGACCCATGTCCAGTCATAGAGTAGTGGTTGTAGAAACTCTCTTACATCCACACGTGAAGAGCTAACATGGCCATAAAAAAAATGCGAACGATCTCTATAGGGTGATATGAAATGAGTTCCAGGGCATGCTGGTAAGTAAAAAAGTAAAGCGTAAAAGAAAACGTACGGTATGCTACCTTTCTGTAGGAAAGAAGACGATATAAGTAAATGCACGTGTCTACTCATTTGTGCAAAAGAAATAAAAGAAAGATAATTCACAAATTAAGGAAATTGACTACTCGGTGGAAGGGAGAGGCAATGGGGAATGGGCGAAACGAAGGGATATTTTTTTTGGGGGGGGACTTTTTTTAAAAGTGGGATTGGGGTTACAGGAATGACAAAGGAGTTTACTTCTCTAAGCATAACTTCTGGCTCTTAAAATCATGCTAATGCTTCATACACCCTTAAAATTTCATCCAAATAAACGGACCAACCAGGATGGGGATGAGGGACCCAAAATAGAACACACACAAAAATAACGAATTAACTTAATTCTATAAAGTCTATAGCAAATGGATAACAAAAGTGCACTGAAGAGGGCAAAGAAGAAAAGAAATGACTTGGGTAAGCAGTATCTTGACTGGATACTGTACGACTACAGGCAAAAAGAACTGTGCATAAATGCTGAATTTCATCAGCTAATTTCTTTCTTATTGGGATATGAGAATTTAATGATTCTAAAACAACTTTAAGAGTACACCAGAATCAATGACAGAAGTAAACATGCAGAATAAATGAGAGCCAGCTTGCTTGCCATTGGAGAAAGAAGTTACAAATAAAGGGAGAAAACGAAAATAAACTCCGTGGAAATGAATTGAAATCAGTCATCAGTATAAACCCGTGGTTAGTATGTGTGTATATATATATATATATATATATATATATATATATATAGTACATATATATATATAGTACATATACATATATATACAAGTATATATACATATATACACACACATGTATCAACCCACATCCATATGCACACACACACAGATAAATACAGATGCTTGTGTCTATGTGGATTAGCATACATACATGCATATTTCCTGTTCCATCCACTGAGAAATTCTAGAAGCAAAGACACTCCAATTGGCATGAGCACACCTACTGATCAGATCTTTTCTAAACACCATTCTCTGAGAAATGTTTGATACCGGGTCTGGGGCAGGAAAAGAAAAAATCTGAGCTTGGGGCATCTTGGGACGCCACAAAATAAGAAGTGCTCAAATAAGAAAGGAGACTTTTCATAAAAGATAGTGAAAACAACTCGAAAGATCTCCTAATGACCAAAGTTGGAAATATTTCAGCATGAAAATAAATAATGACAGTGTTGGATTTTAACCAATAGGATAAAATCAATATCCATAAGTCATAGTGACATAAGTATTTGAATAAATAAATAGCTGGGGAAAACCGACAGCTCTTTCTCGTACCAAAAATTCAATGAATACATGTAGAAGGAAATAAAATAGAAAAGCACCATTAGGCAAACAACAAAGTAATAATTGTTGTGAGCAAGATCCACTAATTGATGCTAAAAATAGTGGGAAGAAGTCTGAGGAAAAACAAGGCATTTTCACAATCTCTACGTATCTCCTACAGATGTTTGGTAATTGCAAAGGGGAAAAAAGGTCACTCTACAGAGGAAAAATCTAGCAGCACACCGTCTTGACCAGGTGATCAAGGTTAATATCACCAGTTACAAGACGTATCGACAAAATGGGGCCCTTGAGGAGATCATGGAATCATTTCTGTAGTATTCTTGCCAACACCATTGGGAAAATTTGTATACGATCTACAGTTTAGTTAATATTATTGAACCAGGGTTAACTTTCTGGAGTTAATAATTGTACTGCAGTTATATAAACAGTTAACCATAGGGGAAGCTGGAGGAAGGGTATGTGGAAATTTGCAACTTTTTTGTAAGACTAAATTGAATTCAAAACAAAAATATAAAAAAATATATATGTAATTGGTGCCTACATTTAGCCGTCTACTCTAGTCTGGTCTCCAGTCTCATAGCCACCAAATTAGCTCCTAATCAGTTCTTGTACTTTCATAGTATCATTTGCTTGACTTTCTGGTTTTCCTCACACCCCGCCCCCCAACCTGCTCTCTGCTGTGTGTGTGTGTGTGTGTGTGTGTGTGTGTGTGTGAGTGTGTGTGTGTGTGTGTGTTGTTCTCTGTCTCCTTTGCAAATTCATTTTCCTCTACACAGACATTAAGTGTTCCAATTCCTTCACCTTTGATCATTTTTTTAAATCTTACTCTACCCTTTTTTCTTAAGAAATCACATCCAAAGTTTCCATTACCATGTAAATCTAGAAGATTCACAATTTTTGTATCACCAGCCCAAATTTTGGGGGGAATGGGATGCAGTGGGGGATAGATCCATATCTACACTACTTGAGATCTGAATTTCTTGATGGCCCTTCAAACTTAGTATGTCAAGAACGAAGCTCATGACCTAGCACTCCCTCCCGCAGTGGTTTAAAATATGTCCACAACTTATTTGACACACCCTTCCAAAGTGGAGCCTGATTCTACTGTAAGTGTGGGTTAGCAACTCACTGACGTAGAATAGAGAGAGAAATGACAGTGTGTGACTTCAGAGGCTAGGTCATAAAAAGCACTTCAGTTCCTTCTTTCTGTCTCTTGCTTGGATTTCTTATGCCGGGGAAGACAGCTGTAAGGCCCCTCACGGAGAAGTCCACGTGGTAAGAAAGTGAGACCTCCAGCCATCCGCCACATGAGATAGTTTGTAAGTAGACTCTCCAGCCCCAGGCAAGCCTTCAGATGAATGCAGCCCTGACTACCATCTTGACTGCAACATCCTGAACCAAAATCCTCCAGCTTTTCCCAAATTCCTGATTGCTTAGAAATTGAGATAATAAATGTTTCTATTTTAAGCCACTATGTTGGGGCCAACCTGTTATGCAATAACAGTCTACTCCCTCTTCCCACCTGTTGGAAGCTGAGCTATCCCAGCCTGAGTGGCAGCGCCCGGGCTGTGGACGGATTGGTCACTGCAGGGCGGCTCGCCGACAATGAAGCTTCTTGTACTCCTGCTTTTACGTAATTTGGCCTTGTAAGTACCTGGGGTATTGTCTGTTGGGGAATTGCCCTCGGCAGGCCCTCTGGGAAAAGAACCATCAGGGAAGAAAATAAGGTTCCTCAAGAAATTGTGCGGCCTTGCGTTTAGCCCTTGCCATTCCCCATGGAGACTCCTCTACTTGCAAGAAGGATAGCCTCATGCATTTGCCAGCAAAGGCGGCCAACGAAGGAGAGACATATGGATCTGAAAGCCCCACTCCGGTAACTAAGGAGTGTATCTATGGACGCAGGTCACTCTGACCCCTAGGCCCACTTGGCCCCCAGGAGGCATTCCAGATGATGATTGAACCTAGTCGGTTAAGCTACAGAATTGGTTCCTAGGTGCGTTGCCTCTCTGACAATGTATAAGGCGTGGGTTCCTAAGGCCCTGTTAGCCCCCTGCTGGCACCTCGGACCCAGGTGAACACTTTTGTTCTTCAAAACCACGAATGGTTCAGGGAAACAACGAAGAGGTCACGTCCCTGTAACTGTTCCACTTGAGGTGTTGAGAGATAAATGACCTTTCATGAGGCAAAGCAAATACTTTATAAATTATAGATAAACATAGATACATAATAAAAACAATAAAAGAAATTGATCAATAAGCAAAGGGCAGGAGGGAACGTTATGACAAAACAATCATGTTATTCCTTATTGGGTGATTATACAAAGGAACAATTTTAAAATTGGGTAATGTTAGAAAAACATAGGTGACATATGTTACAAGAAAATCACTAGCATATATAATGCCACGTTTTACTGCAATAAATCGGCCAGTTCAACACACTGCTGTTGCCTGTGCCCATGACCTGAGCTGAAGTTGGTCACTTACCCAACCCACCCAGGCGCCCCCAGGATGATCTTTTCAAAAAACACTCACCGATCACCAGTTCTAAGCTGGAAGCACTAGCATGGGTCCCCAGACAGACAGAACTCTCCCAAAGGCAGGGACAACAAAGAGAGTGCAGCGAGAGGACAGTGTCTTCTCCTAAGCTTCTCATCACCTCCACCCTGAACAATGTCAAAGTGCACCATTTGAGGACGGGGAGAGTGGCCTTTGATCAATTTGATCGTTACAGCTGATTCGGAGCTGTGACGTGCATGGCTCAAAAAAAAAATCATACTCTCAAATTGTTTTTAAATGTAATACATGCTTATGTTTTACAAACTTGGAAACTGTGTACAGTTTTTAAAGAGCGGGAAAAATCACCTTTAATGCTACCGTACTGAAATTTTGGCTTATTTCTTTCAAACATTGCCCCCCCAGTGCTCTTTCAACCTTATTAAGATTGTTCTGTATATTGATGTAATTTTCTATTCCACTTTTGGGCTTCAGGTTATAAGATTCTTTCCATATCATTAAAAACTCTATGCAAATATCATTTTGATAGCTGCTTCCCCGTCTATGATGTTAGAAATTTCGTTCTGAAATTCATCTTCTTGCCCAACACGAAAATGAATTATTTTCCTTTTGGGGCGGGGGGGGGGGGGCAGTAGCAATGGTGGTAACGTTGGGGGTCTGCTTCCATGGTTTCATGACACTTGGAGGCTGCTGTTTAAATATTCAACCAAATTGTGTTTCTCGAGCTATGGCCTCAATCCAAAAGGGAGCAGCAAATCTGCTTGGTGATTCCAGCACTTTCTAACAATATTTACTCCTCGAGGCTTCCAAAGCTAACGCACTCTTGGTTTTCTAGTGGATAAGCCGATAATGCCTCTAGGATGTCGCTCAGGTCAGACGCCTTGAGAGAAGAAGAAGGGAAAGTCAAGGAGCCCCAGAGAAACGATGCTGAAGTATGCAAACACATGTGGCCCTCAGAAAACCCAAACCTAGCTGCCTGTCTTTTCATTAGAATGCGCAATGATTAGTAATCCATAATTTATGGCTCGAATTAATTCTTCCCTTTATCACGGAGAAAGACTCACCCAAGCATGCTACAATGACAAAGCTCGCATACACTGCTCCCTTCAACCCCTGGATTTCCTGGCCGGGAAGTCATTTTGCAAAACCCATTAAGCTGGCAAAAGATCCAGAAAGACATGCCTCCCCCATTCTGCTTTATTTCATGAAGAAATGGAATGAAGAGAGAGAGAAAAAAAAAATCCGATTGTGTCATTTAACTGAGGCCACGTCTCCTTCAAGAGGATCCCTTTTGGGCCTGTAACTGCAGCCAAGGCACGTTCACGAAGAGCAGATATTCTACCAAAGCTTTGCTCTCTTGGAGCCTGCTGACCCCATCCAAGTGTATCCAGAGCTTTGGGAACTTTGCCCAGGGTCTTCCCATAATCTGGCTGTAGCCCTAGGTAATGGGAGAGCGGACATTACCTCGTGACTAGGGCTGGGCCCAGCAGGATGCTAACCTGTAGTCTGCCTTTTTGGATGACTTGAAATGATAAATTTAAATTTAGTTCGCATTTATTGAGAATCTCCTCTATACCAGGGATTTATTAATTCATTTAGTGCTCACGACTCACTGAGGTAGGTGCCACTATTATAAATTAGAGCCGACATTCCAGACGGCAGAGCCCCTGTTTTGATTTCTACTATATCTCCGTATAGAACTCCCTTGGCATAGAGTAGGCGCTCAATGAATACTTGTTGAGTGAATACTCTTTTTTTTTTTTTTTTTTTTTTTTTTTTTTGCACACGAGAAGCCTGAGGCACAGAGCTAGTAAGTGGCAAAGTAAAATTCAATCCTTTCCATTCTGGTTCCAGAGCTAATGCTGTTGAGTGTCAGTGGTGAATCCTTGACTTCTGCAGAAGTTTGGTTTTATTTCCTTTTTAGCAGAGGGATAATCCTATTCAGTGTCCTCAAAATATTTTTGAGTTCAAGATGCAAGGTAGGTACCAGGTGTTAATTCCTCCCGGCATGGACTTGGGACATAAGACAGGTGCAGCCAGTGATTGATGACAATATTGCCACCAGTGTCACTCAAATGATCATGGCTTGCTTGCAGAGGAGACATCTATTTCTCTCCACCCTAAGCCCCTCCTGAATGTTCCGAGTCCCTTTCTTATGACAGGCCATGTCAACCTTCAGATGCCTCCACCCACAGGCGAAAGAAAATGACCCATTTCTGCAACCACAAGGACAGACGCCCTTTCCCACTGCCTCACCTTTGTTCCTTTGCCCTCTCAGGTTGGATTTGTTTTCATTTCTTTCTGATCTGCAGATTGATGAAAATCTTTCGTCTTCTCCAAGGCTGCCCGAGCCCCAGACTGTGGCCCGGGCGGGCCATGTGAGAGCAGAGCCTGCAGCCACAGCTGAGAGAGGTGTTATTTACATATTTATTAGAAATTCTGTCCTGCTGGCAAGAGACGCTCACTTCTGACTTTAATTCCGATAAGTAAACAACCCCATTGGCAAGGAAGAGGGGGAAAACAAACCAGAGTAGTTTGCACAAGATAATACAGTACAGCGGAAAAATATCCGTAATGCAAAACCATTTGCAGTGCAAAGCAAGAGAGAGAGAGAGAAAAAAATCTATCTCCATAACCTAGCTTAGGTTAAATACTCCAAAAGCAATAATTACAAAGTAATTCAATTATATTTGGTATCAGTTGCCTCACAGGCCAGTGGAATGACAATTAATCCCAGGGTGTCCTCTTTTTTTTTTTTTTTTTTAATACTTGTGGTTTGTTCAGAATTGCCCTCCAGCAGTTAACCACACTCTGCGGTCCTCTGGCTGATCGTGTCTCTTTTCTTCCTCATTCATTCTGGCCTGATAACGCCCCGCACCAGGAAGCGGTTCTGCCAAGTTCAACCTTCTCTGACCCCACTCTCACACTGTCCGGCATCCTAACATTATGCTTAGGTGCCCTTCTGCTTCGCCTTAACTATATTGTATCGTGAGGATTGCAACAGTGGGAGAGTTTAGTGGCCTATGGCTTTCTCCTAACGTTCAAAATTGAGCCCACATCATCATCCCCGTGACAACGCAGTGAATTAAATCTTTCTCAGCATAGCATGTCTAGCTATTCCCAGAAAAAAAAAAAATTACATTTTAGGAACATTAAAAAGGACTGGCTTTAATCCACAATAGCAAAGGAAGGAAGAGATATGGCTGAAATCCTGCCTGATGTTCTGACCTGAACTTACTCTGCAGATAAAATCATATGGAATTCTCTGCGTTTCTATAGCTTCTTTCAGTCAGGGATTGCAAGGTACTTTACACATAGTAATAAGTTCCACAACCTTTCTCTGATGCTGTGCCCTGGCTCCAGGAAGGGTTCCCACATCAGAAATTGGCAATGATGGACGGAAAGGGACTGGCCCAGGTGACATCCCCAGCTGGCAGAGGTGGAGAAATGAGAACTCAGGCATCTGGATTGCAGCACTCCACACTGGTGATCAGAATAATCATTGTACTTCTAGACCCCCAATGTACTTCTAGAAATAAAAATAAAAGTTGCAGCGAGACCAGGGTTGTGGATTTGTTCTGCGGGGGAGGAGAAAGCCTTTTTCCTCTACCCTCTTAGGTTATCTAACTGGGGCCCTGCAGATTAGACTGACAAAAGACAGATTACGAAGAAAAAACCAAAAGTTTATCAACCTGCACAGGTAAGGGAGAAAACCCAGTGACTGGCAACTCTAAGGGGTGGTTAGAACTTGGGGCTCACATAGCATGTCTAAAAGAACAGTGCACTGGTGAAGAAGTGACAGGAGAAAAGAAGCCTTAGGCTTCTGGGGTAGCAAACTGGAAAGGGAAACATCCAGGGAGAAACCACTGAAGGTAAGTGTTGTTTAGGTAAGAACTGTTATGGAGATGTCTCTTATGCCTTCTCTGGGCTGATAAGAGTTTAGAATTGCCTCCAATGATTAAGTATCCTCCCGTCCTTCCGGGTAGAGAGTTCTCCCCTTGTCTGTTTTCTCAATTGCTCTCCTGTCAGAATAATCCTTCTGTCAGAGTGTCATATTTCGGATGGCATACCCTTCCTCGGTGATCCAGCTGACTGAAGCACATGTGAACCCAATGGCTTGGAGTGAAAATAATTTTTGCTAATAAACACACCTGTGTTATTTCACGGTGTTTCCTGTGACCATGAAAGAGTTAGGCTCCCAACAGTGTGATATTGCCAAGTTACAATATACAGTATTGTATTGTATTGTATTGTATACAATATTGTACAACATACAATGAGTTACAAACCAGATGAGTGGCTGTCCAATGGTAATAGCTGCAGCTAATCCAGTGCTTATTATGAGGAAGCTGCTGCACTAAAAACTTTATGTGCATTAATTAATTTAATATTCCCCACACAACTACACAGATATTAATCTCATTTTCCAGGCAGCTAGCTGAGTCTCAGAGAGTTCAGGTAACTTTGCCAAGTTTACACAGCCTATAAGTGGTAGAACTGGGATTTAAAAAAAATATATATATTAATGTTTATTTTATTTTTGAGAGAGAACACGCGTGGGGGAGGGGCAGAGAGAGAGAGGGAGACACAGAATCTGAAGCAGGCTCCAGGCTCCGGGCTGTCAGCATAGATCCCGACGCGGGGCTCGAACCCATGAATGTGAGATCCTGAACTGAGCCGAAGTGCTTAACCGACTGAGCCACCCAGGCACCCACTGGGATTCTAATCTAGGTGATTTGGCCCCACAATGCAGGGTGTTCTCTGAGAGTGAAAATAAAATATACATCTGGAAGTAGGTGGATGCAGGAGAAGAATAGGTTCAGGTGGGAAAGTGGATGGGAAATCTTAATCTTTCGTCACAGACCGCCTCTAGTTCTTGGAAGAAACCTGCTGGACCTTCAGTCTCTTTCCCTCCCAAGAGAAGACAGCCAGTGTCTTGCATGACTTAGGAGTATGGACACTGAACTGGACTGTGCAAATCTGAATTCCTGGCCTGCCACGTTCTAGTTGTGTGACCTTAACCTCTACGTGCCTTCTGTGTGTCTCATTTGCAAAATTCAGGTAATGGCTACGGTCTCAAAAGATTGTGCTGAGGGTTGAGACGATACGTGTAACGTACTTAGAATGGTGCTTAACACTCCGCGTATTTTAGCTAATATGATTCAAAATTATTTTACGAAGGTGGGTTCATCTACCGGTCAACGTGTCTTCTTTTCTCTTCCCCGAGTTAGAGCCTGGGGGGGTGATGGTGGTGCGTGATTGGTAGATTCCAAGGCCTCGTTCCCTCCTGGTGACCCTAAATTAGCTTAATCATATCTACCTTCAGACCGCACCTTCTCGTCCTGAAATACCTTTCCTGCCAGCTTACTTACATGTTAACTCCTATAATGGAGAATGGAGCCTCTCATCGTACGGCCGGGAAATGTAGTTACTAGACAGACTCCTGTGGTTGAAAGACATCCAATCACTCATGAGTGCTGGTGGGCGGAGACAGGCCACCCTCTCCCCTTGTGAAGTCTTCTGTTGGATGGCAGACAGACTGATAAATTACAGCGCAAGTAAGAGCAAAATTACAATAGTCATGCATACTACAAAATAAAATTCCAGAAGGTGGGGGAAAATCCCATTCCTGGCCAAAAGCACGGCATATGCGAAACGATTGGGAGAGAATATGGCAGATGAGTGGGAGATGGCCAGTGTGGGTAGAATGCAGGTGTGCAGGGAGCGGATTTCAAACAGATGAGACACTCTGGATATAGGCAGAGGCCAGGCCATAGAGGTTTCAATCTTTTTCCTGCGATCAGTGGGAACTTCTGGAAGGGTGGAAGCAAGGATGATAAATCAGATTTTCTTTTTAAGAGATCATTCTTCTTCTTTTAATGCAGTCTCCATCATACCAATAGCCATTTATTTATTTGTGTCTATATATATATATATATATATATATATATATACCAGCATATACCAGTTTTCGTTTTCCTTATTTTATTTTATTTATTTTTATTATTTTTAACATCCATTTAAATAACCAGTTATTATTTTTTAATGTTTTTATTTATTTTTGAGGGACAGAAAGAGAGAGCATGAGTGTGCAAGTGGGGGAGGAGCAGACTGAGGGGGACAGAGGGCCCAACGCAGGCTCTGTGGTGACAGCAGCGAGCCCAATGTGGGGCTCGAACTCCCAAACTGTGAGATTATGAACTGAGCCGAAATTGGACGTGCAACTGACTGAGCCACCCACTTGCCCCTCATCGGTGATTACTGAGCACCTACTCTGTGTGAGAGCACTTAGCTAGACCCAGAGCATGTGGAAATGATTAACATACAACCCAGTGGGGAAGACAAGTTAAAAAGAGAAATTATGATAAAACCTGATCAGTGTTAGTTACTCCAAAAAGGATAGAGTCATTGAAAGGGGCTACATCCTGACTTGGAAGAGGAAAGGCCTAATGAATGTTTCCAGGGGAAGACACGTGGGATATATTTATTGGGGAAAAACTGAAAAATGCAGAAAAAAATACAAAAAGGATATCAAATGACATATAATCCTTCAATTTACATCTTATGAAGATTAATGAAAATATCAATTCAATAGAATTGAATTAAAAAAATCATTTATTTATTTATTTATTTATTTATTTATTTTTTAATGTTTATATATTTATTGCATGTGTGTGTGTCTGAGAGAGAAAGAGAGACAGAGAGAGCGCACAAGCAGAGGAGGGGCAGAGAGAGAATCCTAAGCTGACTCTGCACTATCAGCACAAAACCTAAGTTCACAAATGGTGAGATCATGACCTGAGCCGAAGCCAAGAGTCAGATGCTTAACTGAATGAGTCACCTAGGCATCCCTCAATTAAATTTTTTAAAAGCATATATTTTAAATATAGAAAGCCCTCAACTTACAAATGCATTGTATTTTAATGTTTTAATTGTTTACAAGGAAAAGTTTGTAGAATTCAGAGCATACTTGCATATTTCCCCACAAGAACAACATTATGACAGGATTCCAGGTTCCCAGGCTAACCTGTAGTATTTCATTTATATATATATATATATATATATATATATGTATATACATATATATACATGTGTATTAGGTCATATAGTAATATATATTAATATATAATAATTAAATAATTAATAATATATATTAATATATTACTATTAATATATATTAGGTCATATATTAATAACATATATATTAGGTCATATAATTTATAGGTTACTGTATTAATTTATCTATATCACTATTTAATAAAGTATCCCAAAACTTAGTAGATTAAAACAAGCCCGTATTATTTCATAGTTCCTGTGAGTCAGGAATCCGAGCACAACGTCTCCTGTGGCTCAAGACTCCTGAAAATTTGCAGTCAAGGCATCAGCTGGGCTGTAGTCTCATCTGTGAGTTTGACTGGGGAGGCATCTGCTTCTACGCTCACTCACGTGGTTGCTGGCAAGAGTCGGGTTCTCATGGGTGGTTGCATTAAGCACCTCAGTTCTTTGATGGCTGCTGGCTGGAGGCCTTCCTAAATTCCTTGCCATGGGGGGTGGGTCTTTCCATAAGATAGCTCACAACATGACAGCTGCCTTCAGTGAGGGTCAATAAGCGAGAAGAGCCACAGAGAAAATACAGGCAAGAGGAAGTCACCGGTTTTTTTTCATTTTCTTTTTAATTAAAAAAATTTTTGTAATGTTTATTTATTGAGAGAGAGAGACACACACACACAGAGCATGAGCAGGGGAGGGACAGAGAGAGGGGGAGACACAGAATCTAAAGCAGGCTCCAGGCTCTGAGCTGTCAGCAGAGCCCGACGCGAAGCTTGAACTCACAAACTGTGAGATCGTGACCTGAGCCGAAGTCGGGCGCTCAACCAACCGAGCCACCCAGGTGCCCCAGAAGTCACAGTTTTTTAAAAGCTAATCTGGAGCTGTCATCTCAATTTTCTATATTCAGTTTTTCAGAAGGAAGGCTAAGTCCAGTCCATACACAGAGGAGGGGATTACATAAGAACATGAATTGCAGGGGGCAGGGATCATTCCAAGTCATTTTAGAAGCAACCTACACGTCTTTCTCTTTTTCTCTCCTTCTCTCTGGATGTCTATCTATGTACATCTACATATCTGTGTATCCATCTATCTCTTTCTAGATATATATTTATATAGATAGCTATGGATGTATTTGTTTTCAGTAGACGTCTTCTTTTAAAAATAAATGGTTCTGCAGAAGCCCACTGTGTAAAGCAGACACAAGTGTTGCTACAGCAGTGGGGCTGGAGGAGTGGACTCTTGCCTAGTCTTCAAGAGTCTGCGAACCCAGGCTGAAAATTCCTAAATATCTGAGCCACCGTTTCTCCCCAGGGCCCAGGACAAGAACAGAACATCTTATCACAAAGCAAAGAGAGTGCTCATGCTATGTTCTTTGGAGCTCAGAGTTGGTCCAAATTACAACTCTGAAACTCTTGTGCGCTGTTGGTGGGGCTGTAAAATGATACAGCCACTAGGGAAAAGCGTATGGAGGCTTCTCAAAAAATTAGAAATAGAACTGTCATTTGCTTCAGCAATCCCACTTCTGGGTATTTACCCAGAGGTATAGAAAAAATTTTAAAGCGATATTTGCACGTGCCGTTCTCAAGGCAGTGTTGTTCACAAGAGCCAAGAAGTGGAGACAACCTCCGTGTTCATTGTTGAATGGATGAATGAAGCAAATGTGGCATATACTTACAATGGGATATTATTCAGCCTTAAAAAAGAAGGAAATCTTGTCATCTACTACAGAGAAAGACCTATATTGAATGAAATAAGCCTGTCAGGAAAAGACAAACATTACATGATTCTGTTTGTAGGACGTATCTAACATAGTCAAACTCTTAGTAGAATTGTACCTGCCAGAAGCTGGGAGGAGTTGGAAAGGGGAGTTGTTCAGTCTGGCAAAATGAAAAAATTCTAGAGATCCATTGCGTAATAATAGGCATGTAATTAATATACGTATAGTTAAAAATGGTTACGATGGTAAATTTTATGGTTTTTTTTACCATCGTAAAACAATTATAAAACAAAATAAAAATAAAAATCACAAAAACAAAAAAATAAATTACAACTTTGACAAAGGTGACATCAATTTAGATACATCTTGGTGTCACATTTTTCTCTCCAATTCCTATTGCCTTGGCTCTAGACAAACTCTGTGTTCCTGAAACTTCAACTCAGTATTAACTCAGTATTGCCTTTTAGTTCTATTTGGCGTTTATTTCATGTTTTATTCATTCATTCATTCATTCATTCATTCATAGGGAGAGAGTGCATGCAAGCTGGAGAGAAGGGCAGGAGGAGAGACAGAGAGAATCCCAAGCAGGTTCCATGCTCAACCAATCCCGATGGGGAGCTCCATTCCATGACCCTAGGATAATGACCTGAGCCGAAATCAAGAGTCCGTGGCTCCACCAACTGAACCATCCAGGCTTCTCTGTTTCATGCATTTTAAAGCTCCAGTGTTATGGGCATACATGTTTAAAGTTGTTATATCTTCTTGAACATTTATTCCTTTATTATTATATAATGTCTCTCTTTATCTCTGACAATATTCGTTTTCCTGAAGTCTATTTTGTTTTACATAAAAATAGTCATTTCAGATTTCTTTTGGGCTGATATTTACACGGTATATTTTCGTTTTTACTACGATTTCATATTATACTGATAATTATACTGCATGCATATTTATATTTACATTTATATTTGAAGTTGGTTTCTTGAGAAAAGCATAGAGTTGGGGCTTGCTTTTGGATCTAATCTAATCGCCTTTTTTAACTAGTGCATTCAAGCATTCATATTTAATGTGATTATTAATATGGTTGGATTAAAATCTAACATCTTAATAGCTGCTTTTCATTTCTCCCATCTGTTCTTTATTTCTTTTTTCTTCTTCATCTGCCTTCTCTTGGGTTAATTATTTTTATGATTTCATTTTATTTACTCAATTGACTTATTATTTATACCACTTTTAAAATGCTTTTAGTGGTTGCCATAGGGTTTATGATGCACGACTTTAATGGCGTAACTTCTTTGTTTCCATAGGAAGTAGTCATGCCTTAAAAAAGATGGAAAAACCACTGAGCTTTATAACAGGTTGATTAACTCATATTTATTGAATGCCTATCATATGCCAGGTATTACTCTAAGCACGTTGCAGGCATTAACTAGTTTATTGCTCCAAACAAAAGAAAAAAGGCATAGCCAATTGTTACCCCCATTTTACAGATTAAAAAATCAAAGCACAGAAACCTCATTTTCTCATGGTCACAAAACTAGTTGGTCTCCAGAGCTTATACTTAAAAGCATTGAGTTGTACTTCTGTGGGCCACACAAGGACACTGCAGCTTAAAATTTGGGGCCAAAACCGTCAACTTACAAAACATCTTTTGAGAGCATTTTTCTCAAATATACTAAAGACAGTTGGCCTCCGGAGGGGGCCTCCAGAGTTAGGCAGAAGAAATTCATGCTTAGCTTACATTTCTATGTGCTGAATTTTGTAAATCAAGTATTTTTAAGTCATTAGTATCATAAAATGATTGCATTTGTAATCACTTAATTTCAAGGCTGAGAGTTTACTTGGATATCGTCCAATTTTCTCATTTTGCTGATAGAGGCAATGAGGCCCCAAGAAATTACATTTCTTGCCTAAAGTCACAGAACTAATAATCAGTAGCAGAGTCAGAACCCGGCCCATTCTGGAGGCTCCCCTCCCCAGAGTCTGCTGTTTCCCTCTGTGTTCCTATACTATGGAAGCTTATTTCTCATCAGTGACCATGGTCACACAGTGGTCTATTTGTTCTTTTATATATTTGCATCTTTTATTAATCTTTAAACTGCTTAAATGGTAGCTTTCAATCCTATTTGATTTAGTGTCCTGAGCAACTGTCATAGAGCAGAATACATTGTAACTTTTTTTTTTTAAGTCTGTGGAATGAACAGTCCTCTATTTCGGTTCAAGTCTAGAGCTCTGGTCTCGCTGTCATTCTATATCCCACGAAAGACAAGGAGCCATCCCCAGTCTTCCAGCCTCCAGGAGAGTGACATACAATCTCAGGGTGAGACTTCCGACTTTTCTGCCACTGCAATTAGAGCGACTTCGGGATCAGAAGGATATCAGGGTACATGGCATTCACTCTGGAATCGTCTATAGGATGCAAATCAGAATAACTCTTAGACTTTGATCATATTCGAAGACTCCTAGAGGACCAAGATGTCATAGAAGACCCTTCGTTATTTTGCTGCTAAATATCCTTCCAGCCAAATCTCCAGCCATTCAGCCTTTTCCATGGAACACGTTGACAACTTTTGCCTGGTTAACTTCTCCTAAGACTCAAGGGTCTATTTTTGTGCAAACTCCTGGCCGGCAATCAACTTGTCTCACGAATTGTGGTGACTCCTTTACTGAGTCTGACCTCAAGAAACATTTGTTGGTATTCGGAAGGTGGCAAAATACGGTGGTTTGGGGGTTCACAACTTACTGCCTATGTGACTTGTGGGAAAGCAACTCACCGTCCTAAGCCTCATTTTCCCCACCTTTAAAAAAGTGAAAAGTAATTACTTCATAGGGTCCCTCTGAGGCTGAGTGTAGACAATAGATACATGGGAAGCATCTTGAAAGGGCCAGATACACATATATTTAGTATGTAGCTTTTAATATTCCATTACTATTACATCCTTATCATCACTGTTAATCACAATATCAAACAAATGAGAGTGTGAAAGGAGAGTTACAATGACATTTCATTCTCTATTTCTAAATGTGTAGTTTCAAACAATGTCACATAAGAGACTAGAAACCTAAAGCTCTTAGGCGACCGGGACCCGGGACCCGCAAAAATAGGGACTTTTGTTGTCGAGCCCAGGACCAGAAGCAATATTTGATGATTTTTTGATGCCTGTCTTGGGTGTGGAGAAAGAGGAGTTCAGGCACAAACTTGTGTTTTGGAAAAGAAAAAAAAAAAAAAGAAAACCTGTGTAGAGTAAGTGGGGAAGTGTTTGTGGCTCAAGACCCAGGAGGTCCCAATTACTGGGTCTCTGTAAAGGAGTCAGAAGTGTCAAGGGCTGACGAAAGACACGCTCTCAGAGGCTACTTCCAAGACGCACTCAGACAGAGCAGAATTCTAACAAGAAGTGGATGGTATTTACCGCCTGGGACCTGACAGGGATCCCCAGGAAGCCAGCGAGCCAGCTCCAGGAGTCTGATGATGGTCAAGTGTTTCCGGAGGCAGGTGTGGAGAGAGGAGATCTTGGGAGACTGACTCTCCTTGATTTTCTGTTGCTTTGCTGCACCTCCCAGAGAGGCTGAGCCCATGACTCAAGACACACGATCCCCTGCATGTTCTTACGCAGCGGTTGAAGGCTTCCGGGAGGGACAGGCAAATAAACACCGTGAACAATGAGAAAGATAAAATGAAAGCAAAATCGCATTTGAGCTGACTTCCTAGTGGGCGAAGCACAGATCCCTGAAGAGTATATGGGGTCCCTATACCAAAGCTGTAGGGGGATGAACCTTTTCAAAAACTGTGGCTAGTCATTGGGTTTCATGTGGATTGTCCAGAACTCCAAGCTTCTCCCTACACTGCCACTGCCTAACCATTTCTCTTTTCCCTCGAGCCCTCCCAGAGAGAAAGAGAGAGAGAAAGAGACCCTGCTGAAAGGCTTGGTACGTGAGATGATAGGGGAGAGGGTAGGGTGGTGAAAACTGAGGTGGGATCTCTTGGCTGAAATGAATTTTCAATTTCTTGGTGAATCTCAATTACACAGACTTTCCCTGAGGCCTGTTACTTCAGAGAATCAAAATTCTGCTATCACTTGTAGCAGAGCGGAAGTTCTTAGTCAGTCCGTCTACCTCATTTTAGGAGAGCATTTGTCCCCAGGAACGTGTAACTAAAAGACAGGATTACAAGAGCCCCCCTGGGGAAAGCACACCCTCTCATACCCTTTCAACCACAGAATAAACATTTCCAGGCATACTAAGCAAGTTTTTCTGACTCCACAATTTAACATCAGCCCTTAGCAGGTGTTCAATAAATAACTATTGACTGAACGAGTGGCCTTGATGATCTTCCGCATGTGGGGTAGCTCTCAAGGATTGAAGAGCAGTAAAGATTAATAAAAGGAAACTTTTAGCCAATATGGTGAACTAAGCAGAAATGGGCAACTTCTCATCCTGCTCCAAAGACACAAAAATGCTGAATAAGATAGAGCACAAATTTTCCTTTAGAGTACATAGCTGAAATTGAAATCAAGAAGGGGAAAGAATTACAAAGTCCTAGAAATGAAAAGGAAACTCGAAGCCATAGTGGTAGAATGGCATATGTCTGGGGGGGGGGGGTGGTAAATGACCAAATATGCACCCAAGGGTGCAAGGGTGATATCACACCAAAGTGGAACCAAGCTGTGATACAACAATCATGGATGAGACGAGCGGGATATCCAGAGTTATAGCACTCTTACATTCCTCATTTTGTTGAGCAGCACGATAGAGGTATCGATTAGTCTTAGATTTGGCTCTTTGTGCATTAACATTCTAAAGGTAAATACAGAAAAAAGCAAGGTGGGAGAAAGGAAATAGAATGTTTAGTCTCAAAAACCAGTGGAAGGGGAGAAAGGAAATAAGGAAAATGCGGCCAAAATAGAGAATGTCAATGAGATAGGATACTTAGGGACACATATACCAGAAATTACTGTGAATCTGAAAGGATTAAAGCTGACCCTTGAGCAATACAGATTTGAATTGCATGGGTGCACTCATATGTGGAATTTTTATAGTACAGCGCTATAAATATATTTTTCCTTTTTATGATTTTCTTAATAACATTTTTTCTCTAGCTTACTTTATTGTAAGAATATAGTATATAATTCATATAACATACAAAAGAATTGACTCTAATCAGTAAGGCTGCTGATCAATAGTAGGTTATCAGCAGTTAAGTTTTTGGGGAGTCAAAAGATTTTCAATGATGCAGGGGATCAGAACCTCCTAACTCCCAGACTGTTCAAGGATCAACTGTATTTACTAACAAGAGGCAGATTGGAAATTGGAAATAAAAAAAATTTCTGCTGTATGCAGGAATTCCTAAAATATAATGACATACAAAAACTTAGAAGTCAGGAAAGATAAACCAGGCAAATACTAATCAAAAGAAGGAATAATAATGATGGACATAGTAATTGGTGGGAAATATGGGGTTTGGAAAAACATGGGAGAAATCATAACCTCAAGGAAAAAAGAATTTGGTGGCTGTTGCTATTGTTTCATTGACTGGTCTGGAAAAAAAAAGCAAAAAAGCTAAGAGTGATTAATTAGCAATTAAAAGCTGAGAGTAAAAGGTAGAGAGCCTCCTTGGTAGCATACAAGGAGCCTCTCATCTCCTATAGCAGGATGGCAGAGAAATTTAAGAACCCAGACGCAGAACTCAATTGTAATAGTGGTCCAGCTCTAAAGAGGTTTAAATTCCTAACCCAAGCAAGTCTGCTATGCCAAGGTCAGGGATCTAGTTGGGACATTTGGCATGTGGCATCCAGGTTGTTGCATCTGAAAATCTCGAATCCCCAGACATAGCTGAACGTGGCAAGCTCTGTGGCCCTTCCTTGTACGGAGCTAGTACGCTCCCTTACTTGAAGATGATAAAGAGGACCTATGTAGCCTCTTCCCTGCCCCTAGGTTCTAGCTCCATCTGCCCTCTGGGTCAGTAGGCCAACAACCAAGATTACGTACATCAAAACCTAACCCGGCCATACTAGGTTAGGATATACTTGAGCCTACTAGGAAAAGGAACTAACCCCCAAAGGAAATTCAGGACCTAGTAGCAAAGGAGTGGGGAAGATATACTTGGAACTACATTTTGAGGCTGCTAGACCCAAACCAAACAAACAAACACCGAAGCCAGCAAAAAGCCAAAACCAAACACTAATTTGGACGAAAGAAACCGTATCAATATCAAATGCATCCCTTTTGGGCTTGCAGGGAGGCAGAGTATCTGACCTCAGGGGAAACTGTGAACACGCAGCCATGCCGGCTGCTAGACACAAGGCAAAAGGGCTACTCTACATTGACTCAAGAAGAGAAGCCAGAATGGTCATGATAGGAGGTGGAAAAAAAATGAAAAGCCTCAGAGGAGTGGGCAAGTCAGAAGGGATACATGAGGTAAGATCAGAAAACCTATTAGATGACTCTATCTCACATGAGGGCTAATAAAAGACATCATTTACCAGAAAAATGAGGAAGGTGTTGGCGGGAAAAACAGCATCAGTAGGAAGGTCCACAGCGATTCTCTTCCGTAAGTCAAGTCTGATGGTACAAGAAGCCGTTACTGAAGAGATTCAGTAACACAGAGCAAAGGAGAACCTAGGATGCTCTGACTGCAAAAACAGAGGCCAGGTGGCAGTGTTTTACACTCAGAAGCCAAGTGAGCACAGTTTGTGCAATAAATGGCACCGTTGGAAGGGCAACCAGAGGGCTGGCTTTCAGAAAGTACAGCAAGAGTGAAACGAATGTGGCATCGCTAGGGGCAAAATAGATGGTCACCAACATGAGTACTATTCTATCTGTAAAATAAAAAGAGATTGAGGGTGATTATCAGAAGGCCAAGGGCAATCATTTCAGTAAATACACCCTCTGTCCAACATCCAGTTTTCAGGCCCAGGCCCATTGGCTACAGAAGACACTGGTTCAGAGAAGGCTCCTGCAATATTGTGGCAAATACACATGACAATGACCTCCTCCGAGCTTTCCCAAAGGGACCTGCTGTCATTTATTGGATGACTAGGAAGAAGGAATATCCAAACATTTTGAAGAATATTGGATACAAGGTTCAAGTTGATATAGATGCCAAAGTATCATTATGGTCCCTCTGATAGACTGGGGCATGTAATGGTGTAGGTAAGCTCACAGTGGATGAACCAAGTATCTGTGAACTCAGTCAGTGGTTGTTTCCCCAGATCTCAAATTATAATTGTAATAGATCTATTTGGAGGTTATCAGAACCCCTGTATTGGGTCCTTGGTCTATAGGATAAGGAAAGGCCAAGTAGAAGCCTATGAAACTACCCCATCTAGATAACAAATTAAAAAAGATAATATATTAATATAATAATTTCAAGATCATAAATTTAAAAAAATCATAGTCCAATATGAATGGCTGAAATTATTACCACCTTTAATATACATTAAGGGATGTAGGAATGATGATTCCCATTGGTCTCCATATTATTCAGCAATCTGGACACTGCAAAAGCAACACATATCCTGAAGTGGATTACAGTGGATTACAGCAGATTATTGCAAACACAGCCAGACATTAGACCCAATGCAAGGTGTGGTATCTTTGCTAGAACACCTTAACATGGCATCACATATATGGCATGCAGCCATTGATCTGGGAAACACATTCTTCTCCACCCTTAGGAAAAGAAATAATTTTTATTTATTTAAAAAGTACAACAGGATACATTGATTACAGGTTTGCTCTTGGGCTGTGTTAACGTTTTGGGCCTTTGTTGAGATAGTCTGAAGCTATTGCAGACTATTGGGATAGCCACACAGAGTCATGTCACGTTTGTGTGTGATATCGATAATATCGTGCTAATGGAACCAGACGAGCAAACGGCAGATGCTAGTTGGAGGCTTTGCGAGAAGCATGGGTTCCAGAGAGTTGGAGATAACCCGTATGAGGATCCAGGGTCTGCCACATCAGTAAAATATTAGGTGTCTGGTGTTCATGGCATGATGAGAACCCTCGTCCCTCCCCCCACCATAAAGAACCAATTATCGGAAATTCTCAGTGTGAAGAAAGAGGCAAAATGGCTACCAGCCTCTTTGAGTTCTGGAGGCAGCATATTTCATGCCTAGGAACCCTATCTGGGGAGACATACCGGATGATATGAAAGGCTGCCAGCTTTGATAGGTGCTAGCTTGATAGGGATGCTGCCCGTGCATTTTGGAAGCTCATGCCGAAGTACCAGCAAGTAAAATGAACCCCCATCTTGGCAGGGGTAGATACTAGTTTTGCTGAACAGTGAGAGAAGAAGGAATATATTCGTAGCAACCAGGTGATACACTTGTGCATATTTTAGCAAACGCTGGTAGAATTACAAGAAGAAATCTAGAAACATAATACTTGGGTAACAGTTTTAACACTTATTTTAGTAGTTGACGGATCCACAAGTCAATGCTCGTAAGGATGCGTTTGAACAATACAGTTGTTCTCTCTCACATAACATATGCAATGTAATATAATGCAATACACATAACATGACATGACATGACGTAACATAACACAGCTATAATCTTATGTCAAGGAATAGGGAGCACATCTGATTCATAAGCATACATGTATTATTTTAAAAAGTTGATCATATGTGAGTCGATAATCTCAAAAGCTACCAAATAAGTGATACCACACAAAATATTTTTTCCTAGTACCGTATGATAAAATGGATACAATTGGACTTTCCCAAACATTTGCTGGACAAGTAATCATCTATGGCAAAAAATAATTGAATCGGTGATAAAAATTTCTCTCTACAAAAGACATCAGGTCCAGACAATTTTATGAAGAAATTTTATCAAAAATTATAATTCATAATCCTTATCTTATACAACTTGTTCTAGTGAATGGATAAAGACAGCAAATTATCTATCATGTGATATCAGAATTAGGCACAAAGAGTATAAGTAATGAAATTTATTGTCCAATCCTACTATGTCATAGATGAGCAAATCATGATAACATATTAGAAAATCGAAAATTGTATTTAAGAACATCATGATAAAGCAGTGGTTATCCCAAGGAAACAGATGCATCAACATCAGAAATAAATAAAATAAATAAGTAAGAAGAAATCTATTTGCATAATTTAATGCATTAACCAAACAAAGGGGAAAAAAGTGATATCTCAATGGATATAGTCAGTACCTATTCATAAATTAAAGGAACAAAAAGTACATTAATAATAGAAAGAAATTTTCTTAACCTGATAAAGCGCAATTATCCCAAACCCGTGACAAATGCCATACTTTATTTAGAGTCAGATTTTAGAAGCATTCACATTAAACTCAAGACAAGAAACTCTTCACTGAGTTTTTCTATAGCAGTTACTGGAAGCTCTAGCCAATTCAAAAATGCAATAAAAAGAATTAAATTATATAATTACTGAAAAGAAAGAGGCACAATTGTTATTTGCACATAATGTCATTGTTTGCATACAAAATGCAAAAGAATCCACAAACCATTTAGAATTAAAAAATTGGGGAAGTTTAATGGAAATAGGATCAACATACAAAAATGATTACAATGTGAGGCTTTATTTAATAGTAATTTAAAAATAGAAAAAGTTATTTTAGAAAGATTACATTTATAATTTTCTTCAAATTTACATAGTACTTGGGGAAAAATCAAACAACTGGTATTTAATACTTTTATAGAAGAAAATTATAAAACCATACAAGGTCAAGAAATACATGTTTATGCATATACAAGTTCAACCTCATAAACATATACTGTAAATTATTCCCCAATTGATCTAAAAATTCAAGAAAATTGCAATAAAAACCCCAATAGATTGTTAAATAAATTTGATGAACTTATTTTAAAATTCCTGTATCTAGGGATGCCTGGGTGGCTCAGTCGGTTGAGCGTCCGACTTTGGCTCAGGTCATGATCTCGTGGTCTGTGAGTTCGAGCCCCACATTGGGCTCTGTGCTGATGGTTCAGAGCCTGGAGCCTGCTTCGGATTCTGTGTCTTCCTCTCTTTTTGCCCCTCCCCCCTCTCACGCTCTCTCTCTCTCTCTCTCAAAAATAAATAAACATTAAAAAATATTTTAAAAAAATGAAATAAAATTCCAGTGTCTGAGTAAATGTTCGGGAAGAGGAGGGACCATATGATAAGAAAATTTGCTCTCCTGGATGTCAAGAATTAATTTAAATCTATAGTGGTTAAGCGTTATGATGTTAGGCAGACTTAAAAACAGATTAATTACACAGACTTAAGAATTTAGGAATAAACTCTAGCTTACATGGGCATTTGGTTTATGATACAGGTGGCCTGAAAGATCAGAATTTATTGGAATAACTACTTATTTGCATGTAAATAAAGAGAATTAGAGCATTGCCTCTATATAAAATAAATGTCAGGTAGATTAAAGATCTAAACTTGTTAAAATGGTTTAAAACATTATATAGGAGGACAACTTTATGATTCTGTGAAGAAAGATAATGTTTGGATACATGGGAAAAACACAAATCATAAAGAAGACGGATAATTACATCAGAATTTAAAATACCTTCATGACAAAAGCTAACAAACCCAAAAGACAAAGATTTTTGCAACATACAAAGACACATGGAAAGAACACCTTCTTACTTGGAAGATAATGATAACAGCTAACATTTATTAAACACTTACTATATGCCAAGGTCTGTTCTAACTGGTTAGTATGTGTTGTCTTAATCACCATAATAATATTATGAGATATTATGTTAATCTCCATGTTTAGGGATGAAACCAAGGCACGGAGAGGTTAAGTAACACACCCAATTATGAACAACTATTAAGTGACAAATCTGGGATTGATATGCCCACAGATATCTGTATACAGTACCACTGGGTGTATATATCTAAATAAAACAGTGTTGCCTTCGCACACCCAGGTACATACACATCTTCTGAATTGCAAAGCGTGCTTCAGGTTATTTGAAGTTCTGTACAATATGTCTAGCCTCGCAGGCAAAGTTTCTTGTTAATTTCCTCAGCTCCATGAATGTATGATTTATTTAACAAAACTTTCATGCAGCAAATTAAACAACATTTGTTCCACCTAGAGGGATAGTTCCCCAGCATCACGGAACAGACAGGCCCAGTTACGAAGGTTGACGTAAGAATAGTGGTCCAGCTCAGAATCCCAAGTGCAACAGTGTCTCCTGGCCTATTCCCACCAGATACACTCCAGTGTCTAATTAGCCCCGGGGGGGGGGGGGGGAATAAGGAAAAAAAAATAACAACAAAAATGAAACTGTGCCCCTAACAATGCTTGTGGTTGTTGATTTTTTTTTCATTCTCTTTCTTCTCCTTCGTCCTCCAACCCCATCCCTTCACCAGGATGTACTCATAAATGAATACAATTAAACGGGGCCCTTTCTTCTCTTCCTTTCTTCTTCTGTCCATCTCTCTTTTTTTCTTAAAAAAAAAAAAAGATAACCTATGTTTTAGTTGTTTAATCAGAGAATATCAAACGTTTAGCCATCCGGTTCAAAATTTTTTACATAGGAAAAGACCTTGAGCCATTTCAGTCTGAACCCCTGGGAACCTATCCAAGAGAGGTAAGAAACGTGCCATACCTGATCTTTGCTCTGCTCCTTTGCAGTTTCAACCCAAATTAAAGAAATCATAAAACACACTGCAAAGTAAGGAATCTACAAATCATTAAATATCAGCAATTAGCATTTTTATCCAGCTTGCAAATCCGTATCACCCTAAAGCAGGGCCCATTTCTGACGGGCAGAAGGCAGATATGTTTGCTAAATTCTGATAATATTTTCGCTTTTATTTTTATTTTTCCCCAGGGCTCAGCATCTTAGGAGCTGTTTTGTGTTGGGAGGTTCACTCTTGGCACCTATCACATCTTGCTTCATGATTGGGCATGCTTAAAAACACAAAACAAAAACCACAGGCATTCACGTACACGATCAACATATATTGAACACTTTGAGAATATAAACATGACGGGTAGAGTTCCAATCCTTCGTGGTGTTCCAGCTACCTAGTGGTTCATGGCGGTAACTCCCAAGCTTTGCGTGTATTTGTGTTGCTCACAGATACAAGGGAGCAGGCTTTGAGAGGTCATGGGGGGAATAGCGTGACCCTATCCCACCATGTCTGTGGTCTCAGATGACAAAATTCAAGGCGGGGTGTGACCAGATGGCTGAAGGCAGACGCGAACTGAAGGTGCATCTGGCGGGAGATCCTTCCGGGGGGGCTGAGACCGAGGGGACTGTTGACGCCTTCACTACCAGGCGGTCTTGGGGCAGCTGGACTTCTGCTAGGACTCCAAAGGACAGTGTCCTAGTGAGAAGCAGAGGCTGTGTTGCTTTTTCTGACCTTTTCTTAGAAGTGAGGTCACATCACTTGCAACTCATTCTGTTGGTTACCAGAAACTCACAGCTGAAATAGATTCTGGGGAAATGAACGCGGATCCCATTTCTTGAGGAAAGGTAGGCCAAGGTCACATGGTACAAAAATATGTATGCCGGGAGATATTTTTGTGGCCATCTCAGAAAACACAGCCTGCCACGGGCAGCTTATAGTTCAATAGGAAAGATAGACACGTAAATACGTCCACAGAGAAAGGGGGTCAGCGCTGCAGTGGAAGAACGGTGTTACGTGCACTAAAACACCTGATCAATCAGATCTGGAGAAAAGGAGGTCAGGAAACATTTCAAAAAGGGGGTGAATCTTAAGGGGGATAGGTTGGGCATAGAGTGGTACACATTTTGGGGGAAGCTGATGGAATGCGGAGTTTCGAGACACAACTCGCATGAAGTACCCCTTTACTGGTAACACGTATTACGTGCGTTTAAACACGTAAACACGTGCGTTCAAAAAAACGAACAAAAGGGGATGTCCGTTCCACGGCCTTTCGAAACCCCTTTGCCAGTTGGAGAAGGAGCTTGAGATGGGGGAGGGCACCTGGAAAGGTTGGCTGCTCTGGGCCCGCAGCCAATCGAGGGTGGGGTGGGAAATCGCGGTGTGTGACATCACCCACTCATGACGACCCTTGCCCTGGTAGAACCTCCCCAAACTGTGAGGGGCAGCAGAAGAATGCGGGCCGGCCAGGGCTCACACTCGTCTACCTTTATGCCCACTTAGCCGCTGTCATGCCAGGGTTCACTCAATCCTCGTTTGCCCTGAAGCTTAATGTGTTACCTGCTCTCCTCACGTCTCGGGGCTTGATGAAACTGTGGGTTTGTGGCGGCCCCGGGGGTGGGTCCCCAAGGAATGCAACCATCTTGTGCCTTTATTAAAAGGTAAGGTCAACCCTTGAAGCTTTAGGGTAGCCCGAAGGCAGTACGAGAGGGGGTGATGTTCCTAGACGGGTGAGAGGAAAAGCAGGGGGATGAGGGTTCCCCAAAGCAAGTGGAAACATTCCTTCATGTGTTATTTGCTTTGGGTCATAAAGGAGCATCACTGTGCCAGCTGTGCTGAGCCAGAACTTCCAATTCAGTGGCAACGTGACTCTCACCGAGTGCGTGCTTAACGTCCCCAGCACCGTTAATCCATTTCTCTCGCTCTGTCTCTGGCTAATCCTTCCCTTTGTCATGAAGAGATGTCATGAAGAGGGCTGCGGCGCAATCTGACGGTGGGCAACCACTCTGGCAATTTCGGAGGGACGTCCGAAGCAGTGACAGACTATAAGACACAAGACAGACTATAGCCACCGCTGGGTTTGCCAGGTGCCCAGCACAGCTTATCGATGCATATTCTTTTCCTGTCCCAACGCACAAAGAAAACCATGCCCGGCCATACACTCCCCAGCTCGTCACTCCATATCAACCCAGGAGAAACAGGTTTTCCACTTCCCCATCTGTGAGTGCTCGTAGGAGGTGGCAGAGGCTGCGGTGTGGGGAGAAAATGAACAGTGAGGCAGATTGGCCGCTGAGACAGAGAGGGCATCAGGAGGGTAGGTTGGGAGGCGGGCAACGGACCTGGGGCTCCACTTTCCCACATCTGATGTTGGGGAGCTCTGGCCTCAACTATTCTTTCTGCATTTGGGCATGTTCTCTCTTACTTCTGAGCCCGTGTCTCTGTTATTTGCTTCTACCCAGGACACTCCTTTCAGACCCCCCATTACACCCTCCATACTCCATCTTTTTTTAACTCCGAATTGTCCAGCAAGTTTCAATTTGATGCTACATCTTCCTGGAAGCCTTCTCTTCCTTTCAGGTATTTGGTTTGGCCCTTCCCTTCGCTTTCCTTCCTTAGTGCCTGAACCTATTTCCAATAAAGCCTTTGCATGTGGTGTTATAATTCCCCACCCCCCCTTTTTTTTTCTCGTTTGGTTTTCCACCTAGGCTGAAAGGTACTTGAGAGCATAAAACCTGTTTTCTCTGCGGTTCTATTTCTATGCCTCTAGTACGACGCCTACCACCTTGTAGGAGCTCAGGCAAAATTATGGATTAAGTAAGGAAAAGAGAGAGAAGACAGAAGTTACAGGGAAACATGCGGTCAGAATTCAGGTCCACATGGATGGACCGACAGTTGAAAAATGGAAAGAAGTCTTATACCAACCAGATTTGAAAAAAAGAAAACAGTCAGTCATGGTGAGATAGTGGTGAACTTATTACATGCATTCAAACGACGGCAATATTACATTAGTAGGATAGTTTTAGAAGGTAATACCTCAGGTGAATAAAAAGCTCCGAAATACATATACCAAATAGACTCTGGAATCCCACCTGTGGGAATATAACTTAAGTAAATCGTCTTAAAAAGGCAAAGTGTCATTACATGAAGAATAATACATTGTAGCATTATTTATAATAGTGAGAAATTGGAAACAATTTGAACAGTATAAGAATGGTTAAATAATGACAGTATCATACAATATAAAACTATATTACACAGGGATTAAAATGATAGATGTGAGGTTTATTTGCCAGCATACAAAATATTTATTACGTAATTGTATGTTAAACAATGGAATTGTGCCTGTGCCTTGCTTTAAATTATATAAAATTATGTTTTTGAATGGACAAGTTCTAACAGAAATACATGAAAATAGCTGTATTTACTGAAGTGGTTGGATTTGGGGTGTTTTTTAGCCTGCTTTTGTGTAAAGCTTCTTTAGTGCTGGAATGCTACACAAATGACTTTAAAATATTTTTTTTCAAAAAAAGATCATGAGGAAGTTATTGAGAATTGAATCGGAAGTCTGATAGACTCTTTCTCCAAAACATCTATCTGGGATTTGTTTCAGGTAACCTTGGCTAATGGATGGAAAGTCTTATTTTTTTCTCTTTTCAACTTGCAAACTTTAAGATTAAATCAGAAAGATCCAGTATCAGGATGTTGGGTGATTTTGTTTCGATCTTAACCTTCCAGTTAGGTCAACTACTGGTCAACTGCTCATCCTCCAGTTGTCAAACAACTGTTCAAATACAAACATCTTCAAGTTTTCAGAGGAAATTATTTCATGACCAGCCATGATTTGGATCAGCTAAAGGACCACATTGCATTTCTTTCTATTTGTACACAAGGGTATTTTTGAGCACAGACTTGCAACTTTTCTAAACCTCCATCAAGAAAAGAAAGCATCAGATGCACTCTTATCTACATCTGTTGGATAAGGGGCAATCTGATTGGGAGCCTGGGAGGTGACTTAGGATGGTTAGAAAGTTGGTGTCTTTGGAGTAGACAAATGTCAGCTTATTTAGGAATAGGACTGTCGCCAAGCTAGGCAATCATTCCGGGTCTTGATCTTCTCAACTAAAACATTTGGAAACCAACACCTATCTTCAGTGATTCTTCATAAAGATTCAGTTCAAATAGGTGTGTAATGTCCTCAGCCCAATACCTACCACACAGGACCCTCTTCTGTTCAACAAACATTTATTGAACACTTACCACAGTCCAGGCAAACTGGGAAATGGAGACCATTGATGGCGTGCAAACCAAGCCCAGACCACCTCGCACAGAGGGCTTTGTGTTCACAATGAATTTGGAATCTCTGTCCATGGCTAACTGACAGCTAAAGGCAAGTGAACACAATGCTGGCCTCTTTGAGGACGATTGTGCAGCAGTGGGTGATGACCATATGACATATCAGGGAATAGGGATTGGGAGGCTCTGTCGCTGATTCCAGCGAACAATTCTGACCCTGTAAATGAAGAGACCACAGTAATTCCAGAAGCAACATGTGCAATTAGCAAAATACAGACAATTAAATCCATGCTTCATTGACCTAGCTTTGTCATCATTCTGGGACTCTTTATAGTGGTGACCCTAGTTCTGGTCAGAAGTATTTCATGCACACAGAAATGGACCAAAAGCACACATTTCTCTCCATATCTCTTACTGCTGTGTAGATAATAAACGTATTTTGTTGGCTGCCACGCAATCTCGTAGAAGAAGGTTATACAAGGTCACAGGACTCTGGTTGTGATAGTTCTCCCTCACATATTTCCTGTGTGATTTGGGGGCAAGGAGTCTCTGGGTCTTCATGCCTTGAAACCATTTTAATATTTTTGCCAGATTCTTATCCATAAATAATTCCACAAGGAAGAAAGGAGGGGAAAAATGCCCCAGGGAGCCAGTGAGTATGGAGGAAGAAGGGTGGTACAGAATCTATAATCTAGCGTGGCACCTGGGTGGCTCAGCCGGTTGGGAGTCCGACTTCGGCTCAGGTCATGATCTCATGGTTCGTGGGTTGGAGCCCCGCATCAGGCTCTGTGCTGACAGCTCAGAACCCGGAGCCTGCTTTGGATTCTGTATCTCCCTCCCGCTCTGCCCCTCCCTTGCTCACGCTCTGTCTCTCTCTATCTCTCAAAAATAAATAAATGTTAAAAAAAAAAATTAAAAAAAAAGAATCCGTAATCTAGCAAGTCTGGGGACCACGGTGGTCTGCTTGTGATGTCATACGCAACCCTGGACTCCATCCATGCATGCTGAACACATTTATATTGCAAGGAAAACTTGGTGTTTGACCACTTCAGACTCAACGCTATCTATCATCTTCTAGGGGGAAAAGCATCAGTCCCTTCTCCAACTTCCTGTCTCTGAAGGGCTCTTGAATTCCTGGAGCCATGTTCTTTCTTTCCTTGTTTCTTCCCCACAAAGTATTAAAATGCATTTACTTCGGGTTCTGAAATAGTTCTACTCTAGTCCATTTGCTTCTTTAAAAAATTTTTTTAAATTTTTAAATTTTTATTTTTTTAGATTTTATTTATTTTTTTCATTTAAATCCATATTAGTTAGCATATAGTATCATAATGATTTCAGGAGTAGAATTTAGTGACTCATCGTTTACATATTACACCCAGTGTTCATCCCAACAAGTGTCCTCCTTAATGCCTCTTTTCCCTCTAGTTCTTCTCCCCACCCAACACCCCTCCAGCAACCCTCAGTTTGTTCTCTGTATTTAAGACTCTTAACGGGTTGTCTCCTTCTCTGTTTTTATATTATTTTACCTTCCCTTCCCGTATGTTCATCTGTTTTGCATCTGAAATTCCTGGAGCCATTTTCTACTCGCCCTCCTACCTACTTTGCGTTATTTTTTGAATGGTGTATATTGCCTCTTTCCCCGTCCCCCCCCCCCCCCCTCCCCTGCACCGTGTCCACCCTACACAGGTCTCCTGAACCTCTCTAGGATTCCGGTGATTTCTACATTCTGCATTTTCCTCTCTCCAGTCCGCGGTAGCCAGATCTTTGTTAATGTTTATGCTCCCCTGGTTCTCTTCTGATACGAAAACTCGGGTCACTCCCTGTTTCCTCGGGCATCAAGTCTAATTTCCTCTCCCTGGCCTTCAAGGATCTCTGCAACTCCTCCGCTTCAACCGCTTCCTGATCTGACCACGTCTTTGCTACCCTGCTCACCTCGGCATCACTCCTCCTCTTTCCGGAGTCGCCTGTCTCCTGTCCCAGAGGATCCCTCTGGCCTAGTTTATCACAGAGCCACAGAACCACCTCCCAGACCTGGGCTGCTTTCTCTGTCATCTCTTGCCAGGCTTTTAGTTGCGGAGACCCAGCCTGTGTTCCTCTCCCCTCTCAGGGAACCAGAGATTCGGACCGTGTTAACAGAGGCGTGCTCTCTGATCCATGACTTCCCTTCCCCCATCCTATCTGTGATGATTTCTTTGTTACCATTTCTGAAAGTGATGGGCACAAGCTTCCTTCTTCGGTCAGGCGGATAGAGCTGTGAAATCAACCCTCATGACAACTTGGAAAAATTAATCTTCTTTATTTGGTCTATAACACCTGCAGTTTTCCTCTCAAGCCTCCAACTTGCAAAATCGGGAGGAAAGGTGACTGTGTTCGGTCCATCTGGACGGAGAGAGGCCGAGGAAATCCCAATCTCAGGTCTTACAGCTCCTGGACCGCACTTTTCTCATCCTGATGGACTGGCTATCATCCTGATCCTTATGGGAGCAGTTTAAGGGAGACAAGGAACCGGGCAGATGTCCCTGATGTCCTGTCTCCCCACATTACCCTCTTGATCTGATGTGTCTGTTCACGCCACGCCTAAATTCAGGTGACAGAACTGCTTCCTCCTTTTTTGCCCTTCCGCATGTCCTCCCACAGCCAGGGGTGTGATGGGGTTGATTTTGCCCCCTTCTTTGGACATTTATAGTTTCTATGAATGTTCAGCATCTATGCACAGGGTTGTTTTTTTTTTTTCTTGACATTTCCCACCTTCCATCTGCAAAGTCGAAGTCCGAACTTGGTTTTGCGGTCTCCCCTGCATCCCCTTGATATAGGCCCGTGGTCAGAGATCTGTGGAAGTCCTGGATTCAGAAAAAATGTGCGGGGAAGGAGGTGCTCTCTGCCATATGTGTCCTGGTCAGTGTGGTGGCACACAGCAGGTAGATGCAGCTCAGTGGTCCTGGGGGTCTAAGCCCGGCACCTCTGCTTTGCCAGAGCGGGATCAGTCGCATGCTGATTCTGGTGGTATATTGTTCTTGCAGATGCTGCTTCTGATGCTGGTTCTCTGTTTTTTTTCTGGAAATTCCATGAACGATCTAATATCCTTTAATGACTCTGCTTTAAAGAGCCAGAGTGTATACACTGCAAAATGCTGATATACCACTCTTCTGGCCTCACACGCACGGACGTTCTTGCTTGGGTCACTCTTAGGTACAGATGTGCTGGCTCATTTCGAGCTTTGATAGACGCTGACTGGCAGCTGACAAATACCTGGTTTTCTGGCTTTGTCTTGCTCGTGGAGTCAGGTTCTCAAACTCTCCTCTCCCGTCATCTCAGAACAGATTTGGGGGCGGAAGTTTGCCAGGGACATTCGCACCTTGTTCTTCCTCATCCCTTGCTGGGAAATTTAAGCCACGCCCCTGATGACTTTTCCAAACCACCTGTCCTTCCCAGCCCTTTGCAGCTTTTCTTGGCTCTGCTCTTCCCTTGTTGAGCATTTACATTCAGTGTCCCATAGTTTAGTACTGAATCTTTGCCATATGGACCACACCCTGGCAGAAATAAACCTTAAGAGAAAATAGTTTAAGAAGTGCAGTGTTTCTGCGGGCGCCTGGGTGGCTCGGTCAGTTAAGCGTCCGACTTCGGCTCGGGTCATGATCTTGCGGCTCGTGAGTTCGAGCCCCGCATCGGGCTCTGTGCTGATGGCTCAGAGCCTGGAGCCTGCTTCAGATTCTGTGTCTCCCTCTCTCTGGGTCCGCCACCCCCCACTCACACTCTGTGTCTGCCTGTCTCAAAAATAAATACAATATTAAAAAAATTAAAAAAAAAAAAGAAGTGCAGTACCTCTGGTTTTGCCCAACCTGGAATTCAGAATGTTGATTATTATAGACGGCGCAAATCCAGCCAACTGTCATACATTATAGTAAAAGTAACACGAGGGAATTTGGTTCTTTGTCCCGGAACTTCAGACTTGTGTCTCTCCTCAGAGGTGCAATCAGCATACTAAATACAACATGTCCCCAAATCACCTGCTTCCCCCACCCCCCCCCCCGGAACCTGCTCCTCTTATGTTCTTCTCCATCTCAGTACATGACAACTTCGTGTCCGAGTGCCTCCCTCCCTCCTCTCTTTCTCTCCCAGCTGTATCCAATCTCCGTGTCAATCTGTAGTGACAACCTTGACCACTGTCTAGAAGGCAGGCACTTCTCACCAGCTTTGCAGCTGCCGCCACATCTCTCCGAAATTATTGTAATGGCCTCCCACGTCCTGCCCTTGCTCTCCGCCCCCGACCACAGCACATTCTCAGCACGGTCCCTGGAACGAAACTTCCAGAATGTATGTCAGATCGTGGTGCTCCTCTCTTCAAAAGCCCTCCGTTGGCTTCCCGCGGCACACAGAGCAAAAGGGAAAATTCTTTCAACGGCTTGGAAGACGTTATATGAGGAAGCTCGTGGCTACCTTTCTGATTCCATCTCCCACTCTCTTTCTGCCTGATGTTCTAGTGAAGTGAACATCTCTGCCGCCCCTCAACTAAAGACAGCCGGTTGCCACCTCGGAGTGTTTGTCTTCGAGGGTCCTTCTGCTCGAAATGCTTCGCTTGCCGAGCTCCAAATAACCACTTCCTTAACCTCCACTGGGGTTTGGTCTAGTGTCACCCTGTGAGACCTTCTCCGACGGAGCTGTTGAATCCGACAACCGTCTAGCTTTTACTGCACTTCCCCTCCGAGTTTTTCCCATGGCATTTACCCTGAGCTGATACACCTTGTCAATGTTGGGTCATTTATTTGCCGTCTGCTTCCTTCCATTCAGACATAAGCTTCGTGAGAGCAGAAGAGAGGAATAGCTCATGGGGAGCGACAGGGACTCAATTAATTACTCTTAAATAAAAGAATAAATACATGAGAGAAAGAGCAGGACCCAGCGTCAACTTAGAATGGCTGCAACTGTAGTCTACTATACTCTAGTATGAAATCATATGGAGATTTCTACACAGTGAACCTAGACATTACTTGGGGGGAAAAAACCCTATAAAATCTATAAGCATGTAAATTTAATAATAACTCTCAGTCCCTTCTCCCTAAGCAAATTAACTTGAGAATCTTTCACTCTTGTCGCCAAGAGAAGAGTCTCACATTTGGACAAATTGGGTGATCCTCTTTTTCCGTCTTGGGTATGTGTGTTCATTTTATTTTATTTTATTTTTTTAAGTTTAAAAAAATTTTTTTTTAAGTTTATTTATTTTTGACAGAGACAGAGTGCAAGCATGAGCTGGGGAGGGGCAGAGAGACAGGGAGACACAGAATCCGAAGCAGGCTCCAGGCTCCAAGCTGTCAGCACAGAGCCTGACGCAGGGCTCGAACTCGCGCACTGTGAGGTCATGCCCCGGGCCGAAGTCGGACGCTTAACCGACTAAGCCACCCAGGCGCCCCTGTTCATTTTATTTTTTACAAAACCTTTCTCTGTGTCCCAGTGAGAATTAGTCCTGGCACATCTGGGGTTGTGATGGCCGATGCCTTCCTCTGAGAGCCCTTACTACAAAGTCTTGTCTGTGTTGGTTTCCAGAGTTGGCTTGCGTTAAGTGTTTCTGGAAGCTTTATAGTCCCCAGCAAGCCGTGCACAGGGTCTGCTGCCTGCTCTATGTAGTCCTTTGGGAATGTGCTCACTCTCTCCATTCTCTCTCTCTTTTTCTCTCCCATCTGTACAGCTTTTATCTGTGCGCGGTGGTCTCTTGCCAAACTTTCAGTGTTCTCCGGACCTCCTCTGTCACTCTAGAAGGAAGATGAAGGTTTTATTTTGTTCTTTTTGGTAAGAAGGGTCATTTGCTAAGTTCCGACCTGACTTCATCATACTCCTGTGGGCTAAAAGACAGTGAATTTAGTTTGATGATAGTTTGATAGTTCTTGGTACCTAACTAAATTATAGGTTCCTTAAGGAACTGGGAATAGATATATGGGGGTTTGTTTGTTTTTTATAATAGAAAGTAGCAGAGTTCTGGGTCCATCATTAATTCTTAATAAATATTTATTTGATTAATTCGTTCACTTAGCCAGATCTTTATTTATGCAATGAATATTTGTGGGCCCATCAGGTGCCAGACACTCTTAAATGCACCGAGAAGAACACATTGAGAAAACAAACTTGTGTCCTCACCAAGTTTGCCTCCCAGCAGAGGCCGGCAGACAATAAGAGAATATGCAATACAGCAAGCAAATGGTGATCCGTGCTAAAAAGAAAACTGGAGCTGTAGGAATCAGAAGGGCTTGGAAAGGGGGGATTTCTATTTAAAAAAAATTTTTTTAACATTTATTTATTTTTGAGACAGAGAGAGACAGAGCATGAACGGGGGAGGGTCAGAGAGAGGGAGACACAGAATCTGAAACAGGCTCCAGGCTCCGAGCTGTCAGCACAGAGCCCAACGCGGGACTCGAACTCACGGACCACGAAATCATGATCTGAGCCGCAGTCAGCCGCTTAACCAACTGAGCCACCCAGACGCCCCACGGGGATTTCTATTTTAAATAGAGTATTGAAAAATGTTGCTGATGGCGAATGAGGAGAGGTGCAAAGGGCTGGTGGTACAAGCAATGAGGATATCTGGGGGACAAGTATGTTCCAGGCAGATGAGCTGACAAACGTCTGGATCCTTAATAGAAAATATGTTTCTTGAGTCGAAGGAATATCCAAGAAGCTATAATGGCCAGCACGTGGAGTAAGCAAGATGAAAGGTATTAGGAGATAAGATCTACCAGTGGGACAATAGGATGCTTAAGATTGACACTTAGAAGGGGCCGAAGCTGTTGGTAATGACAGGGCCTAGGGAAAGGCCATGAGATTGGGTGGCTGGGACATTTGAGGAGAATACATCCTGGAGCCGAAAAGCCAAGGTATTGAAAGGATCACCTTCAGGTATATTGAAATAATGAAGGATTGTGACAGGAATTGTATTGCACAGAATATCGGAAACCAGGAGTGAAAGTCATCAAGGCATGAGGAGGGTTCATCCATCTGGGGATCTATAGATGAATAGGGTAGAGGATGATATATTGTCGTGGTAGGAGCATCAGAGCTAGAGGGGAGTTACAGGGAGTTCGGTGAGTGGAAGGGTTAAAGGGCTGGAAGAGACAGTAAGAATGGAGGATAGCCTGCCCATAGGCAGTGTTACCAGTGGCATGGCGCCCTAGAGTTTCCTAGAATTTTCTCAGTTAAGCCACTTGAGAGGGCTATAGGAAAGGCAGTATTTTCACGCAAAAAAATGAGTAAAAAACAAAAGGGTTCAAAAAAGAGACTGCGTGTGCAGGGGTTTTTGCTGATAGAAGCATTTCAGAATATATTTAGAGCCTTGGAATCATGATTTCAGTTTTGATGGTCATTGTACTGTAGATACAATGTTCTTAATAAAGAACTCCAAATAGACAAGTTTACTGTTTTGTTATTTTGACGGTTCCGGGCTCTTGTCGTATAAAGAACAATGTAAATGCCAGTCTTTCTCTCTGTACACAACAATGGGAATGGGCTTCGACTTTTCATTCTAGGAGCATGATCAGATTTTCCCCCAGAGCATCAAGGCACTAGGAACCACGTACCCTTTCCTCTGGACTGGGGCCTCAAGCCAAGATGAAAAACAATCAACTTTCAATTTTCTGTGCTAGTTTGCTTTCTGCCCAGAATACACAGAAAAGGCATTTAAGCAAACTTTTGGGTTAAGTTTTCAAGGACATCTTTCCATTTCTGCCAACAAAGGATTTGGGAGCCCATTACTCCTGGGTCCCAGGAGCTCGTTTTTATTATTTCAGTGTGGGTGTCTTCAGAGCAAAACAACCTCAAAAACCCAACCCAAGCCCCTCAACCCACCACCATTTGCTAAATGAAGCAAAACACCATAATGGTCTTAATGATGTAGATTTATCTCTTAACTGTTGTTTTGAGATCACAACAAATCATTAAAATCATTAAGTCTTCTAGCTAAATTAGAGTGTGGATCTTCCAGAGTGCATGGCCAATGTGTTTTGTTCCATAAACCACCCCCCAACCCTCCCCCCACGCCCTCATCACTGTCCTTCTCAGATTGTTTCCATGCAGGAAAAGCTGGCTTAATATATTCAAAGTCACGTTTCTAAACAGCTTTTTACCTCCCTCTCTGCTCATTTCCCCCCTGTACCCCAGGGCTCCTTCCCTGAGAGGTGTAGGCGGCAAGACAGCTAAGCTAAGGGGTTTAGATCTGTGCTGATTCTGGGGCCCAGCACAACGGAGTGTAACAAAGACAGGGAGACAGCCAGTGGCGTCTGGGTTCTTCCAGCACCCCTTGGCGAGCAGAAGCTGTCCCCCGCTCACCTTCCACTCAAGCTAGCAAAGATTTCATTTGGAGAAGGAAGACGGGTAGTGTTGAGATTCCCTCCATTTCTTCTTAGGTCTGTCACTTACTGTCTCCCCAGCCCATTCAATGGAGGTAAGGAAGCATGTCTTCTGTTTCCGGCCCAGACAGCACGGGGGCGGGAAGAAAATGTATCATGTGGGTATTGACTAAGTAGGTGAGACCTCTTGGACCTATATATGCTGGAGAAGTTCATGCCTCTTCTTCTAGAAGATCCTACGAAAATAGGATGATAGGGTACTTGAAGAGCTAGGCGACGGCCATTTATTCACCTTTCCTTAAGAAAAGAACAGAAGTGCTTGATGAGAATACTGAGTTGAAAGGCGTTCAGGAAGATGGGTGAAACACAGCCGGATGAGTGATTCAAGCTTTCTTTACACTAATTGCTAAACTAAGTTACTGTTAAACAGTGACACATAGCTCAGTGCTGCTCAGGCACCAGGAGATGTCCAATTAATGTTGGCTGAATTAAAGATTGTATGTAACGACCTCCTACGGGGGCCTGGGGTTCTCGAAGTTGAACCCGCCTGATAAAGAGGTTAATTTTTCATCTAGTCGCCTATGCCTCCTCTCTGGTCGAGGTCTGCAGGCCTGTTGTAAAGGTGGGTGACACACCTTTCTCATAATTCAGTGGTTCGAATTCAGGTGCCAAAGTTATGCTTGAAATCTAACGTGTGATTTATTCTCAGCTATGACTGCTAAAGAATTGGTGAGTTACTTTTGCTGGGGAAGCCGTCCCCCGACCAACTCTAAATTCTAAACTCTTGGTCCCCTTTGGGCTCATCTGACTTTTCCATCTGAACCTGGTAAGGACAGTGAATTAGAAGGGGCGTTAAAGAAAAGTGTCCCCCTGAAGCAGTGAGAGTCTTAACTCACTTCCGTGGGTTGGAAGTTTTACCTGTTTCTCCTCCGGTGGGTTTCCAGAAGAACTGAAGTGGGCGTTAAAGCTCTCTTAGGTTTTAATTGTATTCTGTGAGTCCAAATGTATGTATGTAAAAGTCCATTTATCTCCAAATAGAAGAACCCACTCTAAGCTCTATCTTTGGTACTAGAAAATTAGTCTTTTATCAGACTAATTCATGAGCCAAATGAAGGACTACGGAATATAAAATCAATGACCTTTTGTAGACAGGCAAAGTCAGGGGGAGGAGAGGTTGTGAGTTGGGCAAAGGAATACTTGTCTGCTCTGAGCTCCTGTTTGTAGGAGAGAAAGCATAGGGTGGATGTGGGAAAGCATAGGGTAGGAAAATAGATTTCCCATCAGGGGAGTTCTAACCTCGGCCTCAGAGAGATTGATGTCTGGGTTCAGCACATACACACGAGTTCCTTTCTCTGGGCAACTGGGAGGCTCTTGCTTTACTCGCCTCTGTGGGCAAGTGTCACAAGAGTGTGGCCCTGCTACCTCGCTCCAGACCCCAGGCTGTCTTGTTTGTGCTTTTGTCAGTCCTCTAGCTTGTGAGGAAGAGAAGCGAGGGACAGAACAGCCACAGCCGGGCGTAGGAGCACAGAGCGACTCCTCTGGGCAGCTGCCCCAAGCACGCCCCTGTTCCTGTCCCATGCCATCTTCCTAGGGAGTCTGAGCTCTCTCTGGGGCCCCCACGTCTGGGCGGTGACTCTGTGAGTGGCAGCTGGTGGCTCTGTTGGCAACCCCGTGGTTACCCCCAGGACTCTCACAGGACCCCAGCACACTGCTCTCCAGGGGTTGGATCATGAATGGTGCAGCGGGTACCCTCCTCTTTGCTCCAGAAACTCTACCTCCAACCCCAGGACTGAGAGAAAAGAAACCACCAGCGGGAAGGTGAAGGATGCATGCATGCATCATGCGTTTGCAAGATCACCCTTGCTCACTGGTCTTGTGAAGTATTATGGTCTGCATTTTACAGCCTAGGAAACTGAGGCAGAGAGAGGTTAAGTGAGTTGCATAAGGTCATAGAGCTAGAAAGAGGCAAGGTTGGCATTTAGACCCGGGGTCTGCTGACTCTGTGATTTTGCACCACAACACGTGGCTGTGGCTGAGTCTGTTCAGATAAGGAGCAAATCATCCAGGACCCCAGCGGACCCCCAAGGACAAGCTAGACAAACAGTCCTGCCTTCTGAGCCCCCCAAACACACACACTCACACATACACACACACACCCGTACATTCTCTCTCACACGCAAACTCTTTCTCTCTCACACACACAGACACACACACACACACACACACACACACACACACACCCCGTGTCCTGCTGGTATTTGTTTTAGTGTTGCCCTTCCTGAGGGAATCAGACAACCACCCAGGCTCCCATTTCCATATTCATTGCCCCTGTGTAACTCTTCTGTCCTGAGGCCGTGCAGGGCAACGAGCACTCTTGTATGGATTTGGACCCAACTGAGCACTCACTCAGCGGGCAACCATGATTTTGGTTATTACACTCTCCCCTCTCTTTTTGTCCGTCCATTTGTTTCGCCCAACCGAAGCATGACAGGCAGTGAGACCTGGCCCAGGTTCTCAGATGAGGATTGTTGTCACAGCTGGGCCCTCTCTTGCAGGGAGAGCCCATCTTGTATGGAGGTAAACTCGTTTAGGCTTCAGCACAGGGCATGGCGCGTAGTGAGAGCTTCAATGGTTGCCTCAGAATTGCTCAAAATACCACTCTGTTAGCACTTTGCCAATAAAAAACGTATAATGGCTATCTCCTGTCCCGAGGCCATCCACAGGCCCCTATTCCAGCCCCTCACAAACCCAGAAAAGATGTGACATCTTTATTTCTACCTCCTTATCTTCCCCCTTGAGACTTCTCTGGCTGGAATCCACCCCCCCTGGCCCTCCTTTAAGACTAGAAATTCAAATTCCCACTTTCCCAGGAGACTCTCCCTCTTGGATCCAGCCCTCTGGGGCTTTTCTTCCGAGCTAACCTCTAAGCAACTTACTGTCTGAACGACTCCAGGCGTGGAATCACATGCCATCTTATTTTGTTATTAATATTTTCATGGGTAGAATCTTAAACATTGTAAACCCATTAGGTTCCAAGATTACATAGTAAATGTTTTCTGTATTACTCAGGGTGCTAGTCTAGTGTTAGGAATATAAAATGGATTTTAAAAATATTTTAATTAGAAGCACCTGGGGGGCTCAGTCAGTTGAGCATCCAACTCTCGATTTCAGCTCAGGTCATGATCCTAGGGTTGTGGTATTGAGCCCCGAGTTGGGTTCTCTACTGAGCAGGGAGCCTGCTTATGATTCTCTCTCTCTCTCTCTCTCTCTCTCTCTCTCTCTCTCTCTCTCTCTCCCCACCCCCCCCGCCCCTCTCCCCTGCTCGTGCTCTCTCTAAAATATACATATATGGGGCACCTGGGTGGCTCAGTTGGTTAAGTGTCCCACTCCCGGCTTCTGTTCAGGTTGTGATCTCACGGTATGGTGGGTTCAAGCCCCACATTGGGCTCTGCCCTGGCAGCGTGGAACCTGCTTGGGATTCTCTTTTTCCCTCTCTCTCTGCCCCTCCCCCACTCATGCTGTCTCTTTCAAAAACTAAATAAACTTAATTTAAAAATTAAAAAAGAACAAAATATACATATATATTCGAATTAAATTGTATTAAAATTCTAGTCAGAGCTTGCACAGTATGCTATTTATCCATCTTTCATGTATGAACCCCTTGTAGAGAAAAACATTCTCATAAACACCCCATGTTTACTTTATTTTTATTATGCCACTTAAGCGTATAAACATAAAACTAAGTAGAAACTCTTAATAAAAGCTTAAGGTTCTTAAATCACTGTAAAACTCAACAAATTTATGCAATTAAATATAAATAACCGTATAAACACTGTAAAGTTCAAATTAACAGTGTGAATTTATTGTTATATATGGTACTTCTCAAACCAAATCGCATCACAGTTATGGGATGGCTGTGAGTCAAGTTCTTCTGAGTTTCTGAGCTTGGCGTGATTCGTTTCTCACACCAGTCTCTTCTGTTCCTTACACGGAACAGCAAAGCCTTTATTCCCACAGTGTGGTGTCAGGTCACTGGTGCCTTATTTAACAAAATGCCATCATCATTATCAAGGCTATTTTTTTTTCTTTACCTGAGACAAAGACACAGTGTGCTGAAATCACTTGTCAGTATTTAGATTGGTGTGGCCATCCAAATATAGTTTTGGGGGATTATCTTTGAAATTAGAAATCAAATTAAAATATCTTGTAAGAAAACTTTTGGACCATCAAGAGCATATCTACAGATCCCTGGTTGAATAACACAACACTGTCGACACTCTAGTAGGAGGAGAATTATTTAAAGCAGAAAAAAATGAAATTGTTCTTTCTTCCTCCCTTTCCATGGAAGACTGTCAAACAGAGTTGCATTATCTTATTTTTTGTCACAAGGTTTATTATGTTAAAACTGTGACTAGAATTTACTTTTCATTTGCACACAATAACATGTTTATCAGAGAAAATTTGAACACCTATAGGTTTTTTCAAGAAAAGAAACTAAGGCCCCCAGAATCCCACCTTCCAGAGATAACCGTTGATGGCTTGATATAATAGTAATGTGTCTCTTGTTAATATCAACAACATCAACAATGAGTGTATATTGACTACCACATGCCTGTAAACGTTCAAAGCCTTTTATTCATTTATTCTGCACCCCCCTACGGTATGGGTATCATCAGCATTCTCTATCTTATGGATGATGAACTGAGGCCTGAAGTGTTTAAGTAACTTTCAAACACATAACTAGTAAGTTGTCAGGGAGGATTCTTTTTTTTTTTTTATTTTTTTTTTTAATTTTTTTTTATTTTTTAATTTTTTTTTATTTATTTTTTTTTTTGGGACAGAGAGAGACAGAGCATGAACGGGGGAGGGGCAGAGAGAGAGGGAGACACAGAATCGGAAACAGGCTCCAGGCTCCGAGCCATCAGCCCAGAGCCTGACGCGGGGCTCGAACTCACGGACCGCGAGATCGTGACCTGGCTGAAGTCGGACGCTTAACCGACTGCGCCACCCAGGCGCCCCAGGGAGGATTCTAATGGAAGCAAAATAGAACAGTACATAAAGAAAACAAATGAAATGAAATACAGGATCACTTATTTTTCTTTTAAAAAAAATATGTATTTTTGGGGGGAGGAGAGGTGGGGAGGACAGAGGATCTGAAGCGGGCTCTGTGCTGACAGCAGAAAGCCCGATGTGGGGGCTCAAACTCACAAACTGTGAGATTATGACCTGAGCCGAAGTCGACACCTAACCTACTGGCCGAGCCACCCAGGTGCCCCACTAATTATTCTTAAAAATATTTTAAACACCTTTTTGTTTCAGTACGAGTATTGTTTCTGAGAATCGGATGGGTATATTCCATTATAAAAATACATCATGTTAATCAACAATTCTCTGTTGACAGCCTTCTAGATAGTTCTCAATCTTTATTATCAGAAACAGTACTGGGATGAACATTCTCGGACCTAAATCTTTGAGCCTATCCTTACTAGCATAACATTTTTTTTAAACATTTATTTATTTATTTTGAGAGTGGGGGAGGGGCAGAGAGAGGGAGAGAGAGAGAATCCGAAGCAGGCTCCACGCTCAGCATAGAGTCCGACCCGGGGCTCAATCTCATGACTGCAAGATCATGACCGGAGCTGAAACCAAGAGTTGGACACTGAACCGACTGAGCTCCCCGGGCTCCCTGGGAAGCATTTTAATTTCCTATTTCACTAAACAATATAAGAAGAGGAAAATACAGAAATCTCTGCAACTGTAGTCTAACATTGTTGTACCAGTTGATTTTTTACTCGGTAGATAAGCACTTAGCTTTACATAATGCCTAATTGTATGTATTCGTTCAACATTCAACCAAAGTTGAAGTTTTTGCTAATGCTAATAGGTGAGCAAGTATGAAACCCGTTGGAAAATTTAGTTGAATAATTTTCAAAAACGTAATTTTTTTTTTTTTAACACAACTGGTTTGAATGTTGCCTTCATCACTGTGGGCTTGGAAATCTTGGGCAAGTTAGCAAATCTTTATTCACCTAAACATCCACTGTATTAAGTGGAGAAAACATTACCTTCCACAGGACTGGCATTAAGGTAAAAATAAATAATCTGTGTGAAGTCCTTACAACAGAGAAGACATGGAATAGATCCTTTTTGCATTTCCTGTTTCATAAGATTTTAATTGCATGTTTTACAGGAATGTTGGCATGTTTAAAGAAGACCCAGTGAGAGAGCAGTGCTTAACTCAAAAGAAAACTCTGCTAGAGCTCAGTCAGTTGGGCTCAGTGAGTTGGGCATCTGACTTTGGTTCAGGTCATGATCTCGCTGTTAGTGGGTTCGACCCCCGCTTTGGTCTCTGTGTTGACATTTCGGAGCCTGGAACCTGCTTCGGATTCTGTGTCTCCCTCTCTCTCTGCCCCTCTCCCACTCATGCTCTGTCTCTCAAAAATAAAGAAAGAAAAGAAAAGAAAAGAAAAGAAAAGAAAGAAGGAAGGAAGGAAGGAAGGAAGGAAGGAAGGAAGGAAAGGAAGGAAGGAAGGAAAGGAAGGAAGAAAGAAAGTTAAAATAAAAAGAAAAAGAAAATTCCCCTAATGTCACATCTCATGATTGTGGGGTCAAGAACTTCTGGAGACTTTGAAAATATTCCATGTTAAAGCATCCACATGTACGGAATCACTTCCCATTCTCCCACTTCCCATTCTCAAGGCAGAAAATATTTAGGGAAATAAGGTGCAGAGAGTTGAAGCAAGGCAAGGAAAACCACCTTCTCCCAAGCTTACCTGGAGGTTTTTCAAGAATGTTTGGCATGAGCAGGTATACTTTTGCTTCCTGCCTTTGTCCCACTTTCAGAGCTTATCTTCTCCCAGGATAGAAGAATATGTATTTCCAGGGTATCTGTCCCAAATACATTTCTCTGTTTGTCTTTTTGAAGGTGGTGGGGTTGAGTCCCCAAATGGTGGAGGAGGAAGGGGACACTTCGTGCCAGTAGAAAGTGTGGGTGCTGGAGCGGTGGGGACCTGCTATTTCCAACACTTCACAGAGCACCCGAGTGTTCGAGAAAGCAGTGCTTGGCAAGATATATCTGGCTTCTAATTAACTCTGCCACACTCTTCCCCTCGTGTCCTCCAACATGTTTTCAGACAGGTGCCAGTCATGTGTTCTAGGGTGCACATTTTTTTTTTCCTGCACAAGGTGGAATAGATTATTCTTCATGAGATTCTTTGGCAATCTTAGGAAAATCTATCCTGCGAGCTCTCTACCAGTTCGTTCTCATGATTAATAGATTTGTCTGTCTCCTTTTTTTGTCTCAAAGTCAAGACAATTACCCTTTGAGATGTGACAGAAGTGCAAAGTCGGTCCAAATCTAGGGACAGCCTGGGGATTCGTCATTCTAATAATTCATTAGGATGGAAACATAAAGCATGCCCCTTAGGAAAGGTGAAATGTATTTCAGCTCAGATGCTGTAAAAAGGAAGTGATATTTATTGATACCTACTATGTGCAAGGGGCTGAGCATAAACTGTTTGATGTCATCTGCCTGCTGGTAGGTGAGGAGGGTGTTAATGCTTTAATTTCCAAAATAAGGAAAGTGGCTCAACAAGGTGGAAATTCACACAAAGTGATAGAACTCACTGGGGATCGAGACAGGGACTCAGCCTGCTCTTTTCTGACCATGAAGGACTCCCTTCCAGAATGGGATACACCAGGCGATCGACAGAAAATCCCCCAAATGTTCCATGCTCGACGTGAGTTCCGGCTTTCCATCTTTCAGCCCATAGCTGGTTGGACTCTCGCCAGCCCCGAAAATGGGCACCTGCTCACCGGCCTCTCTCTCTCCTCCTGCTTGATGGTGGAGTTGCATCCCAACTTCACAGACAACGGGGAGGAGCTTTTCCCTCTCTTCTTTTCTCTTCTACCTCCACATGAGGGAAACATATTTTCTCCTGGAGAGAAAAGATAGCTTTGTCACCATCTGGTCCAATTCCAGAGTCACCACATTGCAAGAATGAAAAGCTAGTGCTCCCAAAGATTCTGTTTGCTGCCGCGTGTGGCTCCTATCACTCCAGCCTCAGAGCACCCAAGAGAGAAAATCACCGCTCCATGAAGAATCTAGGCAGCCAGACTAGGCTTACCGACATGCCGAGCTTCTCTGTCAGGTCACCCCCATGGGGACCTGCTTCACTTGGCCCTTCATGGGCTGACAGATCTATGAAATAAGTCCGCCATACTGTTTGGTTGCCAGTGGCAGAGTGAGAATTTCCCTCCCACGACCCAGAAAACTCCGAACTCTGGTCACATCTGCCAAGTTGGCAGATGTGGTTCTTCCTGGTCCAAGCTGGGCTTCAGTAATGGATACATAGCATCCACTTATCTTTTTTGGTTACCTTGAGCCAGGCGTTGGCACAAGGTAGGATTGCCAACACATGGGGCATTTTTGTGCCATTTGTGAAAATTAACTTCCCTAATTAACTTACTCATACAATGGCACTCAGGATGAAGACATTAGGATGATCACCTAGAAAATTACTACCTTGGTAGAGTCCCCTGTGCCTCCTTTTGCCTCTTTCATGTGCCAAGAACGAAATTGCGCTGATGACATCATCAGATCTCTGAGAGCAAGTAACTGATGAACAAAAGGAAGGCGCCACATGTTGGCTCCTTTAACCCTAATTTTAGCTCATGGATTCTGCTCAGCAGGGGGTGGCCAAGAAATGATGTTCTCCATCCAGAGGGAAGCACGGGTGAGGATCAGAATTACTTCTTGGTGCATATTCAAGCTCCTTCTCAAGCACCAGGCTACACAGCAATAATGGCTAAATGAGTTCCACATCAATTGGAACCACGAGGAAGGTCCTCTGGGGGTGGGGGGAGGGCAGTAGGAGGCCTACATTTCAGAAACAAGAGGTTATAAAATTTCATTTTGTTTACCCAGTCTACAAATGCCGCTTTATTATTTTTTTATGAGCCTGCGTATCTCCAGGTAGAGCCTCAGGTTTATGAAATATTTCTAGCCCGAGGGAATTTCACTCCCTCTCTTTGAAATTCCCTATATATAAGTGTTGGTCATTCGTAACAGGATCAAAGATTTCTGGGAAATTTCCATCTTTTCCATGCTTTTGCTTCAGTCCACTATATCGTATGCGCAGGTGACTCTTGGAATAAAATGCACAGCTCCAAATTTTGTTCTATGTTCTTTGCTGGGTCAGGCATGAAGAGGGATCAAAAGACACGGAGTGTGTGGTTCAGTGTTGTTGGAGGTAATGGTGTATGCTTCCTGCAAAAGTTGGAGGTAAATTTGCATCCTGAGGGTTTAAATGAATGGTCTTTGACTCTGCTACACGTTAAATTCGTCTAGCGAGTTTATTTATTTTTTAAATGACAATGCCTGAGTCCCATCTCAGACAAGTTAAATTAGTACATCTGGGAGGGTGGGATCAAAAGATCTCTAAAGTTCCCCAGCTGATACCAATGTCAGCCAGGGTTGAGAGCCACTCATTCATTGCTTTCACAAATATATATTCATCACCTATTTTGCCCTGGGCGTCATTCTAGCGGATGGGGATATAGCAGTGACCAAATCAAAAACTCCTTCCTTCAGGTAGCTTACATTCTAGTGGATGTTGACCGGCTACAAACAAGATAAAGAAATAAATAACATTCGTGGCATATAAATTGATTCTAATGAGAAAAATAAAGAAGGGAGATATCGCACATAAGGGGTGCATCCAAGGGCCCCTCAGGAGAAGATGACATTGCATCCGGATCTGAAGGAGGTGGGGGAAGAGTCTCTAGGGGCACAGGGAACCAGCAGATGCACAAGTCTCGAGGTGGGAGCATGCCAGTTCCAAGAAAAGCACGGGGACTAAAGTAGAGTCTAAGTTAACGGTCTAAGCTAATAAGATCCATACTTCCGGTAGAAGATGAACTCCTTGTGAAAGTGAACCGAAATGCTGTGGGAACATTTGTAGTTATAATTTTGAGAATACTCTGTACCAGGTCAGTGTGATCCAGCTGTAATCCTAAGGCAGCAGGCCGGGCTGTGAGCATAGTATGGTAAACAGACATAGAGTATATTCCATTTTTGCCTGTTTGGAGTAAGGGGGTAGGAGTAGAAGAAGACAGGTTAGTGTGGAGAACAAAATAAGGCAGGTGAAATGTACAAGGATGAGAACAGCCCTCTGTGCCTGGTGGGGGGGGGGGGGGGGGACGGCCAGTGGGCGTTGAGAGAGGGTGACCGTATGTGGTTAACATTTGAATCACAGAACTGACAGTTATTATTGTCAGTCAGCGCTCTTCAAGCTCACTTTTAAAAAAAATTTGGCTTCTAATATCTCTAGCTCATAGGGAACGGTTGTATTGATCAGCCAGGGTGAACATATAGCCCACCCAAACATTATTTCTCGTGATAAATGAAGAAATTGTGATTGAGATTCTAGATATGAGTCTAAGGACTTTGTATAAGGTAGTTCCCCTGAATCGGATTAATCCAGCATTAAGTACCGAGGGGATATGTCCTGTGGATTTGGGACTGCGATTTTGGATAAGAGAAACGTCCTCTGTGGGACCTCTCGAGGCTCCCAGTCTGCCGACCTCTCTAGCTGCTGACTTCACATTGTCCTGTGGCATTTACCTTCTCGACCCCAAACTTCATTTTGCTGTTTGACTATTGTTTTTCCATAGTATATATCTTTTCAGAATAATACCTAATATCTAATCTGTCTCTTACAGGTAGTATAAAAATCAGATGTGATAATATATATGAAAACATTTTAAATGTTAAAATGGTGTGTAAAATAAAGCAGTAGTTTTATTAATAATGACAAAAGTAGGGGCGCCTGGGCGGCTCAGTCGGTTAAGCGGCCGACTTCGGCTCAGGCCATGATCTCACGGCTGGTGGATTCGAGCCCCACGTCAGGTTCTGGGCTGACAGCTCAGAGCCTGGAGCCTGTTTTGGATTCTGTGTCTCCCTCTCTCTCTGCCTGACCTCCACCCACTCACTCTCTCTCTCTCTCTCTCTCTCAAAAATAAATTTTAAAAAAGTTAAAAAATACAAAAATGATAAAAATAAATTCAAGTAAATGGAAAATCAGAAACCTGTTAAAGTCACTTTGTATTTACTATATGTATAGATTGGATTCAACATTTCTTGTAGATGTATTTTTTTAATTTAAGAGCTAACTTTATGTATATAAATACATACAAAAAAATCTAGAATGTTAATACACCAAAATAAAAAATAATATTTTTTTTAATTTAAGAGCTAACTTTATGTATATAAATACATACAAAAAATCTAGAATGTTAATACACCAAAATAAAAAATAATATTTTTTTAATTTAGCAGCTAACTTTATGCATATAAATACATACAAAAAAAATCTAGAATGTTAATACACCAAAATAAAAAAATAATGGCTAGATCTTGAATATAGAATTTTAATTATTCTTTTCTTTTTTTCCCATAAATATGATCATCTCATACAAAATAGATATTAATAGTTGTATATCCTAAATATTCAATAGCACATATTATGAAGATGAATAATGAAAGTTACTTTTTTTTTTTTTTTTAATTTTTTTTTTTTTTTTTCAACGTTTATTTATTTTTGGGACAGAGAGAGACAGAGCATGAACGGGGGAGGGACAGAGAGAGAGGGAGACACAGAATCGGAAACAGGCTCCAGGCTCTGAGCCATCAGCCCAGAGCCTGACGCGGGGCTCGAACTCACGGACCGTGAGATCGTGACCTGGCTGAAGTCGGACGCTTAACCGACTGCGCCACCCAGGCGCCCCGAAAGTTACTTTTTTAATGCTTATTCATTTATTTTGAGTGACAGAGAGAGAGAGAGAGAGAGAGAGAGAGAACACTCAAGCATGAGTTGGGGAGGGGCAGAGAAAGAGCCCCAAGAGGGCTCCATGCTGTCAGTACAGAGCCTGGTGTGGGGATAGATCCCAGGAACCATGAGATCATGACTTGAGAGGAAATCAAGAGTCAGACACTTAACCAACTGAGCCACCCAGGTGCCCCAATGGCAGTTACTTTTAAAAGATCCTCGCCCTAGAGTGTTATGTAGCTGCTACATAAATGGAACGTTTGAGTTGACATGACTGGTAATGGGCTGGGTGTTTAGAGCCATGAATCCATTTTTGAATGTCAGTCAAGAAAAGCAGCATCCCACAGCTCGCTGCAGGCAGGTCCGTGTGACCTGCCTGCCTTTATGAACACACTCCTGAACCAAGAAAACCATGGAGCTGTTTCAGAGGTCATGCTTCTGTTAGAATTCAACGGTGTCAAAGAGATGTCTTATGTGTTTTTCCCTTTTCTTTTGCAAATATCAATAATTCCTCTGGAAAAAAAAAAAGGAAAAGATTGCATGAAAGCAGAAATAGGCAAATGTGTCCCCAGACACATTTAAATTAAGCAGGTAGTAAAGACTTCTTCACTTGAGCTAAGGGATAATTGACAGAAGAACCTGGCTGGGTGAAAGAAAATGAGTCACTTCTCTTCTGGGAACTTCTCTTGTGAGGACACAGTCCAGCTGTGAAGACAGCCTGAGACAAAGAGAGAGAAGGAAAAGGGGATAGATTGAACCTCTCCCTCTCCCTCAAAGAGCAACTCTTGAATCAGGTAATAGAGCCATTCGTGCTAACGTCCACAAAGCAGTAAACTTTGGGAAATTTTTCCAGCGGTTAAGGTAGGGCTTTCTTTTCATTTCTTTATCCTTTACTAGAAGTCAGTTAACAAACCTCTCCATTTCTTCTCAACCACACAAGCAGCCATGTTATACTTGGGCTTTTTCTCTGTTTGCCATTGATATTAAGAAACACAACACAGTCGTCTTGCAGATGCCTGATGGGGACTTTTTACCAAAATGGTTCTAAGACTTCCTGGACTGCGTCTACTCCCACCTCCAAGAGACATGTTTTTCATGAATAAATCACTGTATGCCATGAGCAGCATTTTATTCTCCCATCAAATATTTGACCCATTGGATCAGAAAGCATAACCCATGAAATTGACCCTGCGCATATTTTTGCTGGACTTCTCCAAAGCTGGCGGGAGATGTGTCAGGGTCTGGGCTACTCCAGATTCCTCCAGGCTGTCCATTCGATGCCAAAAAACACGAGGATACAATTGGCATTTCTATAGCTTTCTCTTAGATCTTTCTTTAGCCTGAGATACACCCCCAGGGCCAGAAAGAGTAGTTTGGAAACCCATTCCAATCTCAGTAAATAAAAGGAAAAAAAGAATTCGCCCAGAGGCTCAGACTGGGACCAGAATTAGTGTCTAGAACACATAGTAACTCCCCGAGTCCCCTTCCCCCTTCCAGTCTCTCAGTTTGGGTGTCCTACTCCAGCCCTCCATTTTATCCCTTAAAGACAACCACTATGAGTCGTGGCATGCTAAGAAATCACTAGGAAGCCACACGTAGTAACTGTTTTTGCAAATCAGAGTAAGTTGGCCGCAAGAGGGGAAGGGGCGTGAGATGGAGGAGGAGGAGGAGGAAGAGAGTCAACGCGTGATGGTTGTCACTGACCTTTCGGTGGGGTTTCCTTCATGCCCTCACCCAACTTTTCCTGAGCTATGCCACTTGCGATATGCACATTCGCTGGGCAAGGATGGCAAGTTACAAGTGGAGATGAGCAGGATCCCTCATTAAATTTCTCTCTCTCTCCTTCATACTTCCTCCTGGGGGAAAAGAATACATAACTCTCTTGTTCAAATCCCTTTCCTGCTAGGAGTTGTCTCCTCAAAAGAGGATACAATAAAGAGGAATGAAAGAACTCCCTCCGGTAGTTACCCCTATTCTTGATTGTGAGCATATTCAGGGCAGGCTAAGGACCCCAGAGGGATCAAAGTGTTGCCAGATGTCTGGGATAGGGCACAAGGATTGGTTCGCAGAGGGTGGGTGATTCAGGAGACAATTTCGGACTCGAGACTTTGGACTACGTTCTTTAAACAGCAGCTCGGCCGAGTCACATCGCATTTGACATGAATGGAGGCGGCGGTGTCTTGTGACGTAGGGCAAGTTGATGCTAAAACATGATCCTGACATTGAAGAATTGGCTTTTGGGGACTAGGATTTCCCCCACGAGTCTGTTGAGATTTATAAGAGTAAGTCATGGCTTCCCCTGATGCTAAGGCAACTCGGGTTGCAGAGCAATTGTGGAGGGCCTCTGGAGAAAGGTCAAACTGCCAGTCACACACAATTATGGGTCTGGATTACCATGCCAATCACAGATGCCAGTTTCATGGGCCCAGGTGAAATACTGTGTTTTGGTTTTTCTGTCCAAATAAGGGACGGTGATTTGTGTCTTTTACCTCCCGGGTGGATTTACTGAAGACAATTTTGAACACGACATGAATTCAGGACACTTTCAGGGCTTCTCTATGTTCCTTCTATCTGGAATGCCCCCTTGCTCACATCTATTGAACAAACTCCTGCCCAAACATCACCTCCTCTGTCTTGCCTTCCTTGGCTCTCCCAGGTTGAGTCCATTACTCCCTCCCAAAGGGCTGCCTGTCTTTGGCTAAGTGGATTGCAAGCTGCTTCAGAGATGTTGGTTATAGTTCTTACATGCACAGGCCTAACACGATCCCTTGTTCATAGGCTCCAGAAAATTGACTGTATCTCTGTTCCTTTTAGGAACCTTTCCAGGTTGCCATCTACGGGGGAGATCCTGCCAAGGGGATTTCACATAAAGTCCATTCTGCCTTGGCTCTCAGGCCACGAATGAGAAGTTCTTTCCTTCCTGGAAGTTCACGTTTAGAGTTTCAACCTCGTACTTTACCCTTCAAACACTACTTTGGAGGAAGGATAATTTCAAGCCATTCATTAAGGAAAGCACATGCGGCTGATCCGGATGATCTCTCCTTGACCTCCCAAACCTTCTCTCTCAGCACCCCCCAGCTCATGCAGGGAAACTGTGACATATGTAAGGGGTTACTTGAGTGTTAGGTAGCCCGAGGCTCAAGTTCCTTGCCCCAGCTCTACCACAGACTAACTGAGTTATTTGGATAATTTGCTCCCTCTCTCAGACTCAGGTCCATCATCTGTCCACAAGCAGGTGGGGATCAGTGATGTCCAGATACAACTTCTAACGCCAACGACAGTCTTAAACTGTTAAGAGTCTCCACATTTGTGAAGAGTCAAAGCTGGGAATCCAATTAATGGCTGTTTTCTTAATCTGTTTGGCAGATGGGTTCCCCGCCCCCCTGTTGTTTAGAAATTTTTCATCATTAAAATAATTGAGTGGGATGTTGTTTTTATTCCTTTGGCCTCTCTGCTTTCCACTGCTTTAATGAAACTCTGCACCTGCTATTTGGTGACTAGGCTTCTGGGGAGTTCTCTTACGCGCCATTGCAATATAGAGGTGGAGTGGAAAGGGCACTGAGTAGAAATCAGACATTCTGGGGTCTTGCCCCGCTCTGCCACTAACTAGCTTTGTGGCCTTGGGCTTCTCATGTCCCCTCTTGGGGTCTGCATTTCCTCACCTGTTAATTGGGTGGGGGGTGTGTGAGCTAGATGATTTTTATGGTTCTTTAACTCTTGCATCCTATGAATTCTTAAGCACTGACACCTCCCTAGAGAGCAAAGGCTGGATGGAAACTTCATGTTACACTACTCCAAATGCCAAACAATTAATTATGGAATTCCAGCAATCAGCTCCCCCTCGCTGGTGCCTACCCCCTGCCCGCCTGCATTACTGGCATTTTTAGAAATTTCTGTTCAGAGCAACACGTCAGTCCCAGACTAACTGGCATCTTTCCATCAATGCCAGAGGGAGTCAAGGGTCTTTACTTAGAATTCTCCTAATTCCCCTCTGTGGGGCAGGAGTGGGCTGGGCCCTCAGCCTCTGACGCTCCTCTTGTACCCTCCAGCATGCTGACTGTATTCCCCTTGGTTTCTGTCTCTTTAGGATGTGTGCTCATTTGAGAAATCCCATTAAACAGAAGAGCCGTCTCGATCATTCAATATTCATGGAATTTACCAGACCACTTTGTAACCATATGCTAACGAAGATTGAAGTTCCAGAAGGAAAACAAGGAAGGGACCCTTTCCGGTTAGTTCCAGTATCATGCAGAGTTTAAAACCACAGACTCTGGGGGACACTTGCCTTGGTTTGAATCTTTATTTGCCACTGAATCAGCCACGTGACAGAGGGAATTTCACTCTGGGTGTCTGTTTTCTTATCTGTAAGATGGGGTTAGTGAATAAAAGCACGAGCCTGACAAAACTAATGAAATAAGACATGTTAACTAATGTAGTGTTTAATACAAGGTGGCTTTTAATATTAACGTTATGACGGTTAACATTATTTTGGGCTAATTGACGTCTGAACGGTGCCCCTTCTGCTGGCGAAGCCAGTTGTTCGTCAGTAGTTTGGTAGCAACTCATGTCTGCCCATCCCCTTGAGTCCCCGTCTCCCCGGGCTCCTGTCGCATGACTCCTGTGAGCTCTCACTGTTCTCTGATGATTATCTAGCAAAGTGCTTTTCCATTGGGAGAACCCTCCTTCCAACACCACCCCCCGCCACCCCCGGATGCTCTAACTCCTGACCTGAACAACTGTGCAGCTGACAGTGAGCCTTTGCAAGAGAGAAGACACTTAAATGCAGAAGGGGTTTTAATCATTACTTCTGATGTGCACTCCGTAGGCACGACAGTTCACCACGCACACCCAGTGAAAGCACCTCCTACTGCTCAGAGAGGGGCAAAAGCCCCCCACTTATAGAACGGGCTGAATGGAGGTCCGGTTTCTGGTAATCTTTCAGTAACCAATTCCATTTTCTTTCCTCCCTACTTCCTTTCCTTTAATACCAACGGCTGGGACTGTGCAGTGTGCCGCAAAAGGAATTAAGACTTTCTCATGAGGGGGGAAGAGTAGAAGCAATTCATTTAATGTGTTTTATTGATTTCACGGCACATTTACTCCGTGGGTTCAAGATACCACGTGCCTGTTCTCTTGAAGGCAAGTCCAAATCACTTATGGCATCTTTACGGAAGTTCAAAATTAAATGGAAATATGACTACGAAGCCATCAGCTAAAAAGCATCGGCTCCTCATGGGGAATTTTGCTTTTTTTTTTTTTCCCTCTCTGTCTCTCATTTGTATCATCTTTCACAGCAGTGTCCTTGAGGAAGTCTCCGGGCCTCTTCTACAGCTCTCCGAAGGACAACTTTGGTAAGAGGCAGTAAAAATACCCAAACCATAGAACTAAATTGAATGAGATACCTGGTTTGGGAAACCCATCATCATGAGTAAGCAAGCAATAATTTATAAAACCAAACTAGACCATATGTAAGAGTTCCCTGTGTTTGTAAAAATCAAAGCATGTGTTTAACAACACTCAAATGATGTGAACACTGTCAGGTTCCCATTCGTGTACACAGGAGGAGTGGTGGGGTGGTGCCTTCTCTGAAGACCAGCCTAAACAGTTCTGGTGGTCACCCGTGAATGGCTGTGTAGGCTGGGTAAGAAGAATGTCAAGGGTCATCAAGGTCAGGAGCCAGGGAAGCATCTAGAAGTGCGTTGGTTGTGAGAATGACACCTATGGTGCCAGAAATCAGGAGTATGAAAAATGGTGCTGAACGTAGTTTCAGAAGAGGGTTTGAATAAGTGGCTCAGGTGCAGTATCATGCCCTGCAATAGGGTGACCAAGATCTACTTTCAAATGACCCACTTACGTGGCCTGGGAGCAAACCTGGTGTGAAAGCTGCTCTTATTCCAGGCAAGAATTCTCATGTGTGTATGTAGTGACCACGGGTACTTTTAAGAACTAATTTGTCATGGGTCAGGGATATGTGGGGAGCACCTAGAGCAAAGGCAGAAGGGATAGACGATGGAGGTCTTGGGATTCTAGCCCTTGGAAACGAATTCTCTTTTTGCCTGCCTCCAACTCTTTGCTAAAAGACCAAGAGTTGGACTCATGCCGCTGAGTAATTAAGACTTTCTCATAGAAGGAAGAAAACCCAAAGCAATTCATTTAGTGCATTTTATTGACTATACAGCTCATATGCTTCCTGGGTCCAAGACAGCTCATGTCCATCCTCCTGACAGTAAGTTCAAATCATCCTTGGCATGTTTATAGTATCTTTCTTGTCCACAGCAGAGAGTAAAGGAAAGGATGGGGGGAGTGTGTGTGTGTGTGTGCGTGTGTGTGTGTGTGTATAAGGTGGGGAGGGAGAGGAAGAAAGAGAGAGAGAAAGAAGGGGGGAACCTAGGAGAAAAATACCTAAAAACTAAAAGGAATTAGTATTTTAAGGCAAAGGCAAGATTTGGAGAAGGACAGATTGCCAATGGGATGCAGTCTTTAGAAAAGAGGTTCTGAAGATTGCAGGGTCTAGAATAAGGAAGAAAAATCCTTTGGATGACTTTTTAAGGTTTATTTATTTATTTTGAGAGAGAGAGAGAGAGAGAGAGAGAGAGAGAGTCCGTCCCAAGCAGGCTCTGCCTTGTCAGCACAGAGCTGGATGCAGGGCTTGAACTCGTGAACCCGGAATCGTGACCTGAGCCGAAAGCAGTTGGATGCTGGACAAAATGAGCCACTCAGGTTCCCCACTTTACGTGATTTTAGATGTCTTATTGTCTAACACAACAGAAGCAACCCACAAACAGTCTTTTTTTTTTTTTTAAAAAAGAACAGGGGTGGTGTAAGAAAGCCTCTGAGAAAAGAGGGTGGCTGACTTTCGGTGGCTAACAACACTAAGAAGAGAAAACAGACTTTCCAAGCTGAAGGGCAACCAGGCTGGGAAGAAGCTAAATGTGTTACACGCAGCATGTATTTGAAACCTGCTGAACGTAGCATAGCTCGGGCTCCAGACTCTCCAGGCTGCAGAGGAGAAACTACTTTTACGACAAAGGAAGAAAAGGAAGGGTGATTTTGCAGATTAGTCCCTGGGCGGGAGGAGAGTGGGGGCTGAAGCAGATTAAAAGGAGGCAAGCTTCTTTGGGTGTTGGCAGGCTTGGGGTGCAGGGAAGGCAAGGCTGATCTTCTCCTTGGAAGCCTGCGTCTCTCTCAATGGCAGAAGATGTTTCCACTGGCCAGTACAGAGAGCTTCATTTTCTCGTCTCCCTACTTCGGCTGTCGGTCATTTACAGGGGCAATGACTTAGATCCTGCCTGCTCAGAAGTCTCTGGGTACCTTAAACCAATTACAACTCTTCACTCCTATTACCGATTTAAAAATGTATCTGGGATAATGTCAAACAGCATCGAGAAAAGACTTTGGGCCTCAGATAAAGCAGCAGTGACCTCCTTACCCTCAATTTTCCCTGGATGTCAGGACACCCCTCCACGGGGTGAAGGAGTATATAAATTTAATCTGGTTGTTCATACTAGGGTGAATGGAGGGACCAATCAGTTGTCACTCTGGGCAGTGACAAGCTCACAGCCTGTCAGTAATGGGCAATGAAGCACAAGCTGCCATTAGATACATCCTTGTCACCTGAGGAAGAAGAAAAGGGGCAAAGGAATCCCCACAGGAATGCCTTTGTTAGGCCGGTTTCACAGATTTTGAGAGGAAATGAGCTCCTTAAATAGTGAGAGAGGTTCCCAACTGAGCCAGTCAGATGGATTTCTATGCAACCATTTTGCAGGAGAGGTGAGAAATCGTTGGGCAGCTATGATTCTTCTCTCTTTCTCTCTTTCACATCATGTAACACATAATTTGTATGCATATTAATCACTGTTGTACAGAATTCTCTAACTATCCAATTTTACTGGAAAGAAATTCTATAGATGTAGCTTCTACTACTTAGACAAGCAGCAGTGACTTTCTTTATATCATACCGAATATGAACTTTTTCAGCCAATTCAGCTGAAATGGATCAGGTAGGAGGAGAAGATCATTTCCTTCCACCACTTAGTTTAGCTTCCCACGGAAGCCAAACACGAATCGAATAGAAAGGAAATGCAAGGAACATTTAATTTCGTTTAAGCTTCATACCTGGTTTTCTCCAGATTCAGGTTCAGTGTTATTTGCATGGCTCAATTGAATTGTTTGAGCATCTGAGTGCATGTGTGTGTGTGTGTGTGTGTGTGTGTGTGTTGCCCACAGAAGCCTAAGCATTCTACTTTTATTAGGCAATTTCTAGATAAGGCAATGTGCTTCATCTCCTTTCAGCATCTCCTTCCTTTCCTTTCTTCTTCTTTTTTTTTTTTTTAATGTTCATTTATTTGCGAAGACAGAGTGCAAGCGGGGGAGGGGCAACAGAGGGAAACGCAGAATCCGAAGCAGGCTCCAGGCTCTGAACAAGCGGTCAGCACAGAGCCCGATGCGGGGCTCCAACCCACGAACTGTGAGATCATGACCTGAGTTGAGGTGGGACACTTAACCGGCTGAGTCACCCAGGCACCCCTGGATTCACTTCATTATTAATTTAAATTCTAACTGAACTTCAGTAAGATGCCTGATGCTGTTCTAGTTATTCCAAATTCACAGATGCCTAAGGCAAAATCCTGACCATTTGCACCTTGGTGTAGAATAAAGTAATGTGTGGGCTTTGGGCCAAATTCTTGGGCTCTGACTTGCAAGATATATAGTCAAGTTGCTTGAAATCTGTGAGCCTTCTTGCTTCTGGAAGCCAGCCTGTCTAAAAAAAAGGAGATCGTAAACATTGTAAATCTAATGACCATGGCACAGACTTCTCTGATATCTTATGAGGCACATGTTAGCTGCTTACTAAATACTAAACTAAATTAAATTTTGAATACAACTTAAAAATCAACATGATATAGGAGAACCTGATTCTCAGCTGTGCTACCAAGTAGCTGAAAATGCTTGGATAAATCATTTAACTTTAGGGATTTTTTTTAACATGTAAAAAGAAACTGGAAAATTCCAGTTTTCTTTTTTTCCAGCTTTCTATACCCTCTAACATGTGATTCGTCTCTAGGATTCCAAACTTTGTGAAATGCTACACCCTCTTTTATAACAAATTCCATATTTATCATTCACTAAGATTTTCTTGGAAATACACACACACACACACACACACACACACAGTCTCCATATGTATACATGATATGTATACATGATATCAATGTACATATGATATCAATATAATATATGCTGACAAGAATACATATATCTATTTTCAGTCATTTTCTGTATGAATTGAAAGTTTATACACTATTTTAGTAATTTAAAGGCCCACAATGTCCTAGAGTAAAGAAGGCTTTGGACTTGTTTAATACAGCATTTCCTAAGCTTATTTTAATCCCTTCTTTTTTTTATATAATGCCAGTTGACATCTTAGTTTTCCTTAGCGTACTCAAAGATCTTTGGCATTCTGTGTTTTTAAATCTTCGTTTTGAACGTTCACAACCAATCTCCAAGTTTCAGAGAGAAATTTTTAATTTTGCCAAGGCACCAATGAGTATCATGCTACAGGCTCCTGAGCAGGATGAAGTCTTTACCGCTAATGCTCAAGCCCAGTGGACCCTCCTGCCGTCACCCGGGTGTGATGTCCTCCGCTCACTGTCTCTACCAACTCTCACTATTGGCACATTTTCTAGGCCATGGATTCACAATGATCTTGTACTACAATCCTTAAGAACATCAGAAGTTAAATGCAAATGTTTCCACCTTTGGATGCAGTCTCCTATTTTAGGCCACTGGTACCCAGACCCGAGATGGATCATTGTTCTTTTCCTCGCAGCATTGGCCCTCTGTAAAGAGAAATGTGGCAGATAATCAACAGGCCCTTTCAATCTCATTGGTAAGACTCCAGCTTTCCTGAAATGTGAGTCATATACCAATGACATGTGTAGTGGCTTAAAGAAATCCTGACATCTGGTCAGCAAAGCCCAACATTTTTCCTTTTAGTCATGACCTAAGCACAGGAAGCTATGTCACCCATATGCCTAATGCCAGCACTCGTCCTGGCACCTCTGTTGATGGAAACTTCTCGGCAGTGCGATGGAATTGTTTCCCAAGGGCTTCTAACCTAAGGCCTGGATTGTGAGGAAGAGAAAAGGCATTTTTTGGAAAGCAGAGTCTGGTTCAGAGACTAGAGTGAGACCATCAGTTTACGTCTCCAACTGGTATCTCCTCAACTTTTCCCTCTTTCTTGTCCTGACATAATAGAGCCTGGGGATGGCTCCTATTAATGATTATGGAGATTCACACAAAAAAGAAACCGTTCCTCAATTCAATGAGGCCTAGTTGGAGGCAAAGAGTGTTTATTGGCCTCCGCTGTTGGGCAGCTAATGAAATTAATTTTTTAAGAAGAGTTGCAAGTGAAACACTGCAGTCACACTGCTGTCTCCCAGCTCACTGGGATATCAAAGGAGCCACACTTAGGTCTATGGAATCTCCCCAAGAGATTGTTCTTGGAGAAGCCAGAGTAGATGATGCAAAGATTAAGCACTTCTCAGCAGAAACGCTACAAAATCATGTCTTGAGTTGTTTTATTGTCTCTGTGTTACAGCCGTGAGACACGTGGCCAGCGGTCTGCAACAAGCCGTCCCATTTTCGACACAGCAAATTAATTCTTGAATTTGAATGCCATGCGGAATTAAGATCAGAATTCATTGCAAGTCAATTATTGATCTTTAAATGGAGAAACTCATGACCGTCGGCGTTCTATAAGTCTTGGAAACCATCTTCCAAGCCTTGCAGCTTCTTTGGTCACCAGAAAAAATGACAGAAGGCTGACTAATATTGACTTCAGTTCGCAGAAATTGTTTCATCCATCATACTGGTGATTCGGGTTTCTCTTTATAATATTATTGATGATCAGTTGTGAGTATTACTTATGATGGATGAAGCCAAAAAGGGCTAGCAGAAAATTCTGTGAGCACAGGTAACACAGAAATGAGAAGTTAGGTGGATAGAAGAGTCCCAAAATCATTAAATTTCCTGCAGTTATGTAAGATGAATAAGCCTAGAGATCTAAAGTACGGCGTGATGATAATAGGTAATAAAACAGTATGAAAACTGGAAATTTCTAAGAGGAGATTTCAGGTGTTCTTAGCACACACACAGAAAGATAGTCGGTAAGGAGAGGATCTGCTAATTAACTTGATTATAATAATGTTGTACACCTTAAACATATACAACTTTTATTTACGATTAAATAAATAAAACCGAAACAAAACAACATCTGATTTTCAACCTTTTTGGATGAAAATCGAACTGAACTGGAACTAGTTCTTCTGAGCACGGGTGAGACTGCCTTTTTTATCATGTTTTTTTCTTAGTGACAATGAGATCACAGACGACAAAAAAACAAAAACAAAAACAAACAAAACCCCAAAAAACCACAACAAAACATAAAGGAAATCTGAAAAACAAGTTACAGAGCAATGTTATTTGATTCTAAGACAAATTATTGAATAAATAGGGTATCCAATGAAGAAGAATTTGTTTTTGTTTGATACAATTACCCTTGTTTATAATTTCTTCGGCACAAATTATTTGAAATGTATTTTATACCTCTCTGGGTACAGAACTTTATTTTAGGACATAGGGAGAATTCAAACTAATAAAAAAGCAGAGCTCTTGATTTGAGAGCCTCTGTGTCTCTTCCCTTCAGCACTTATTAATTCAATAGCTATTTCTTGCGAACCTATTATGTGCAAGGTTCTTTTGCTATCTGAATATTCAGCAGTTAACAGCAACAAAAGACAAGATTTGTTTAAAAAAGAGTTACATTTCCCAAAATGAGAAAACAAGAAAAAACATCAGGCAAGATCATTTAAGACAGTTTTAAGTTCTCTTTTTTATGTTTATTTATTTTTGAGAGAGAGAGACAGAGCATGAGAGGGGAAGGGACAGAGAGAGAGGGAGACACAGAATCCGAAGCAGGCTCCCAATGTGGGGCTCAAACCCACAAACAGTGAGATCATGACCTGAGCCGAAGTCGGATGCTTAACCAACTGAGCCACCCAGCCGCCCTGTCAGTTTTAAGTTCTATGAAGACAATAGTTCATGGAGAATTATAATGGCCTCAGCAACTTTGGATTGGATGGTCAAGACAATTGCTGCTTTTGGTAGGCTGTAGTTTGCAGAGACCAATGCTACAGCTGAGCAAATAAAAACAAAAAACAAAAACCCAGCCAGACAAAAAACTAAAATCATCTGTGTAATGGTGTATGGGGACATTGGAGCCATTCAGATCATAGTGGTTAAATTTCAAGAGGAGAAAACTATAAAAAAGTGAGTTGATGATAAAAATCTGCTTTTTCCTTGGGGTATTTGTTGAATCTGGGCATGCTAAGTAACTCATGTGGTTCTAGGCATTAAGTCACTGCTGGGAGACAGGAAAAACATCAGATATTTAGGTGCTATGTAGATATGGGGTGGGGGGGTGGGGGCGGTAAATTGACGATCTGAAGGGCCTAGGATACTTGGCCAGATTCTTCTTCAAGACATTTCCTGACTTTTGGAGCTATGCAAGCCTTTATCCTAAAAAGCTATACTGCAACCCCCTGAGAACCCTCTGAAATCTCTTGAAAATATACTCCTTTCGCTTTCCAATACCTCCAAAGTCTAGTCATGTTATAACATCAGGCTCAAGCTTGAGGTCCGGAATCTCAGTATCTAAATCAGGTCCATGTGTTGATGAGGCTGAGGCTCCTTGAGTAAGCTTCTTCCCAAGCTGATGATCTAAAAACTAAAGAGAAATATCTGTCCTCCCTCCCCACCCCCAGTGGTGAGACAATGCTTAGATAACCACAGTAGATATCCCCTATCAAAATGGAGGAAGAAGCAGGCAACACGTTGTAGTTCCTGAGTCACAGCTGGACCCATGTTGCCAGTTCCTTGATTAGGGTCCAATCCTGTTCTATGAAAGTGGTTCCCTAGTATGTGGCTCTGCATCCTGTTGATTCCAGTGAGTCAGAGGGCTGTGACTGAGTCAGAGAGGAGACTGTACAAGGGCTCAAATATCAGGGATGCGGTTCATTGGAGCATTTTTAGAATATAGCCACCACAGTGATATAAACATCCTATATAACATACTCAAAAATATGTCTGTGGCTACTTTAAATAGAGTGAGGAAAAAAAAGTCTTTATTTTTCTATGTGGATTTGACATCGCACTGGCCTATAAACTTCTATTGAGGCTAACTTCCCAATTTTGAGATGTAAAACGATCTGGGCTTAGCTCAAAGTTCTACTGCTTTTAAAAGAAAGACCTTGGAGAAGTCACTTAATTCTTGCAAGTATTATCCCAATCCATTTAAAAAAGAATATAAACTATATGGCTTACATAGTTATTGTGAGGATTCTATGAGATAACGTATGTCAGGTATTCAGCCCAGTGATGGGCATTTTGTACGTGCTTTACAAATGGTAACTTAAAAAATATTGTTCATAGGATATATGCTGAGACAGGATTTTAGGAATGGCCTCAAGTTTTGAGTTCACAAATTTAACTTGGCATTTGACATCAGACAGGGAGTAAGCGACTTAGATTTGGAGAAATTCAGTATCGTTGGACCACTGTGTTCTTGAACAAGGAGACAGGGCGTAGGTGATCTTTTCCCTTAATTACCCTTACACTTAACTTATACGCCCAAAGCTTGAGGATTCTCCCTGAGCCTCCTTTACTCTTTTCAGATGTCATTTCATAACGTTTTGGCTTCTAGGAGCCTCCTACTTTCCAAATCTAACCACTTTACATCTGTCGTAGGCTGTGGCTTGAAAGGAATTAAATATCGCTGGAGGAAATCGGATTGTAGAAGCTTGTTACATGATCTTTGAGTCAGTCCTCTGAAGGCAGCCCTACGTCTCTTCCGTAAAGAGTATTGTATGGACTTGCTGACCCTTTTCTACATAGTTTCTGTTTTTTCAGCTATATTCCGACTGATTTTGGTTGCTAGAAGGCTGACCCTTGGGTTAATAGGGCATTTTTGTACTCCACGAATAAGCTTTGATTACAAAACACTTTAAATGGCAAACAAAACAGTTAAGCATAGTGTTGGGGGCTGTCGAACCAGCTTGTCTATCCCATCTATTGGCGTATCCAGTTGATTTCCAGAGCTCCTTGGAGAGACGTTCTGAACTTTAGTGTTAACCAACATTTCCTGGATCCTGGCATGAACCCATGTGTTGAACTGCCCTTGCTTCTGACCCCCTGCACATGTCAGCAGAGAAGCAGATATATGAGCTGACGCCCCCACCAGGGAAACACATCCTGACACAGCATAGCCTGACCTCCCTTTTCACACCTCTTTTGGCACATGCTTCAGGGCTCTGTTAATAGCTTGTATTACAAAAGTCCCCAGGGCTGTGTTCAAGTGTAGAAGCTTCAGAAGAGGAAACAAGATGAAAAAGCCTGATGGGGGGGTTCTGGGCAGGCTATTGACATGGCCTGGAGGTTGACGGAGGAGGTCGTTTGGAAGCTGCAAAGCCAGAGGTGGCTTTCCAGCCAAAATCGGAAAGATTTTCTTTGACTTGCTTCCACTTTCCACTTAATTTCCCTTCTACTCATTCCATTGTCCCTGACCAACACACCTCTCCCCAGAGTTCTCAGACTTTCCCTGGGGCTCTGTCTTGGTTAGTCCTTCAGGAACAGGGCCGTGTGGCATTACATAATAACCCCTTAAGGTGGGATGCCTCCCAATGGCAGTGCCATTTTTACAGGAGCTCCTTCAAGGTGGGAAAGATTTCAGTATTTAAAGGAATGACTCTAATGGTCCATTTTATGGTTCGAGCCCACGGAGAAGACCCCTCCTCATTCCACTATGTATAATTACCTGCTTGCTCACTCTGAGAGCCAAGGGCTGCCTGTTGTATCCTGCTGGGTGAATAATGGAGTTGATTCTCTGACCTCCAACAACAACCAGACTAAGGTGAGTTATAGTTTGGGGTGAAGGTAGCAGGAGAGGGAGGTGGGCATTTGGATTTAATTGGAGTTGAGGCCACCAACTTTGTAGATAAATGTCTTATATGCTGAACCTATTCAATAATTACAGCCACCGTTCACATACACAAAAAGTGCACCTGAGTTCAAGAAGGGGAGTGCTAGGATTATTTTTCAACCCAGTTGGTCTAAATCCTCTCCTCACCCTTCTTGGCTTCTGCAAGCAGATGCCGAGCATGCTTTGAGCAAAGGACTAGGGGTTTCCTGCCAGGCAGCTCCAGAAGCATCTACAAACCACAATCATCGAAGACATTTCCCAGAAGGCTTTAGGAGTACAAATCTCTTTAATTAAAATGGGAAAAGCCATAGTGAGCGAGGTGAGAGGGGGTTGGCTGAGAGGGGAAGGAGGAGGGGGATGAAGGGAAGGAAGGGACGGAGAAAAAGCAATAAATATTTTACAAGTGTTTTCAAACACTAGCCGTCTAACACCCAGTGGAAAATGCCACTTGATGGATTATATTTTGGGTTGGAAAGTGAGGCTAATTCGACGTAATGAGAGGTGAATGGGACTTCAGGCCTTTATCCAACCACAAGAGACCCCTTACAAAAGAGTCTGCTCTTTCAGTCATTAATTTTTTATGAAGTTTAATAGGCCTGAGCCTAGAGACCTTCTGTGGTGTTGATTAGCCTCATATTTCTCTCATTAATGTACAATCTGATTAGCTCTTATAAAAAGCATTTCATCTCAGGCTCCAGCATGGCAACCACATTGTTCTGATATTAGGAATTGCAAGTTTGATTCAGCCGAGGAAAGAAACATCCTCAGGGACAAAGGCCCTGGCCTCTTGCTGTCACAGAACGAGAGTACTGGGGAGACCAGCTGTCTTTCACATTTTGTTGGCTGCAATAAGGAGCCCTCGACATTTGGACGGGGCTAACCTTATTGGAGGCCAGTGGGGCTGGCATACTGCAAAGAGAGCAGAGTTAGAAGAATGGGCAACAGCCAGTGTATCAGTCAGAGTTTGAGGAGAAAAGCAAGACTGCTGAATGATACAGGAGAAGAGGGCTATTGTAAGGATTAGCGGTCAGGAGCTGGCCGAGGAGTCTGTGGCCCTGCGTCTGCTATTGACCCTAAAGTTGCTGTAAATCGGCTAGATCAGGAGTCAGGATGGAAAGCGGAACGTGGAAAACAGGGACAAACTGCAGTCCACAAGGACAACCTGGAATCCCCCTCTGCTTCCTGCTACCGCCAGCCTTGAAGTCACGGTTGCTCAAGAAGAGATGCCTGTGCCCTTGACCCCGGAGACGTGTCGGCCCTTGGCTCGAGACTTGGAGAAATGAAATAAGATCATCTGGCTACTTCTGGAGAAGCTGCAGGTTCAGGAGCTGCCCACGTCCGGAAGGGGAGCCCGCGGGTCAGGGACAATAGGCGAGAGATGTCCCAGAGTCTGAAGTCCGGCACCGACCTTCAGAGAGTAAGAACGATTACTCCTCCATTTCCACCTGAATCTCATGATTCTCTAGGACCAACACTAGCCAGCAACCATACGGGGAAGGGAATTCTGGGAAATGTTCCAGTGTAGCTAATGTGTCACAGTTACAAAGCCTCCACAGGTAGTCCCAAGGATTGTGCACGAAACAGAATGACTAGATACCAAGGGTGAGCACTAATGTGTGAGCGGATGATAAGGCCTCTTCATTGGTACACAGTGAAGACTCAATTTGTGAGAAACATGGAGAGATTTGAGGCTGACAGAATTTCATTTTCCATAAAGGTTTTACGGTACCCGTGACTATCCATCTATTGGGATGTTTATGGAAGCTTCTTCATGTAGGCATAACCCATTATTAACTCCATTTCCAGCCTCTCTCCCCTCTCGGGAGAAGCAGGGGGTGGTTGCTGGAAATCTCAAGCTTCCATGCATGGCTTGGTCTTTCTGGTGACCAGCCTCCCATCCAGAAGCCATCCAGGGACTCCGCCATGATTGCCTCACTAGAACAAAGGTACTCCTAATATTCTTATCATTAGGAATTTAAAAGGGTTTTAGGAGCTCTGTGCTGGGAACCTGGGGCCTATATATCAGTCTCACGGACTGATAAAGCCATAAAGAAACTGAAGAAGGCGATTAGGGGCGCCTGACTGGCTCATTCGGTTAAGCGTCCGACTTCAGCTCAGGTCACGATCTCGCGGTCCGTGAGTTCGAGCCCCGCGTCGGGCTCTGGGCTGATGGCTCAAAGCCTGGAGCCTGCTTCCGATTCTGTGTTTCCCTCTCTCTCTGCCCCTCCCCCGTTCATGCTCTGTCTCTCTCTGTCTAAAAAATAAACTTAAAAAAAAAAAGAAGGCGATTAGTACAAAACTCGGGATGGTGGGTGTTGGCTTAGGAGGGAAATAAAATTGTGACATGTGGAAAGGCTTTTCGGGCGGCTGGCGAAGTTCACTTTCTTGCCGTGGGTTGTGGTTAAAAGGATGGTCACCTTAGCACAACTCATGAAGCCATACTTTTGCTTTTGTGGGGTTTCTTTACCTCTCTTTCATTCTATAACAAAAGGTTTCTGTTCTTTCCACCTCTGATGCCACCACAATGCCCATTCTCTATTATATCAACTCTTTATTATACAAACTTTGTATATGCACTGAAACTGCATTTGTCACCCACTAGTTGCCTCCCCTTGCTGGACTCATGGCCAAGTCTCAGGCCTTGTCTTGCCTGCCCAGCTTTTACACAGCTGCTCATTCCTTCCTGCTTAAAATACTTTCTTCAATGCAGTATTGTAACACTCTACTCATTGGATGTCTTAGTCTCCTTTTCTGATTTCTCTTCTTCTCCACCCCCTCCTAAAGTGGCAGTGCCCAAGGCCACAACCGTTGGGTTCTTCTTTCCTCTGTAGACACTCACTTCCTTTGGTTATCTCACCAAGCGTGATGGTCTTAAAGAACACCTACACACTGACCGTTTCCAACCTTCCTTGTCGTCACCGTAGAACGTTAGAGTATCCAAATGCCTACTCAACTTCTTCACTTATGTGTCTAAGAGAAACGTCGAGTATAACAGATCCCAAGCCCAAGTTTGATTCACCACCCCCCCCAAAATCAGTTCCATCCGTGGCTTTTCTTGCCTCAGTTCATGACATCTCCATGCTTCCGGTCGCTCATGACAAAATTTGGGGTCATCGTTGGCTTCTCTCTTTTTCTCTTACTCTTCATTTGGTTTGTAAGCAAATCTTGCTGACGCTATCTTCAGAAAGTATTGGTGACCCAGCTGTATCTCCCCTCTGCTGTACTTCCGCCTTGATTCAAACCAGAGCCATATCTCACCTGCAAGACTGCATACCCTCCACAGTAATCTCCTTGCTTTTCTGGTTACCACTCTGTATTCCCCCATGCAAGCTACTCTCAGGAGACGCCCAGAGTACATCTTTAACGGCGAAAGTGAGGGCATTTTACTCCTTTGCTCAGGACCTAGCAATATCTTCTCATTTTGCTCAGAGTGAAAGCCGAAGTTCTTACAATGGCTTAAAAGGACTTGCGTGGTCTGACTCTCCTACTTATCTCTTGACTTTATGTCTTACTACAATTCTTCCCCTCCCTCCTCTATCTTGACTGTCCAGGTCTCTACTTGCTAGTTCTTGGATAGGCCAGCCACGTTCCTACCTCAGGACTTTTGTTCCCTCTGCCAGAAATATTCTTCCTCCAGATATCCATATGGTCCACATCCTGACATTCATTCAAGCCTTTGACCAAATGTCATCATCTTAATGAAGCCTCTAATACATACATAGTCTATATTACATTTAATTTATTATGGTTACGGTTTGATATCTGCTTCACCACAATGAAAAATAAGTTCCACAAGGGTAGAAATTGTTGCCTGTGTTATTCACTGCTATATCCCTAGGATGCTGTTCACCACCTGATACATAATCAGAATTCAGATTTCTATTATGAATGAAGATTCAAAACAAATACATATTTGTTCATGAATGACTATAAAGAAGCGTCCTCTTCACCTCAAATTTCCATATTCTTTTCTTTGGACAAGAAAATTCCTTGAACATCAGGAAAACAAAACAAAACAAAAAAAATAGAACTCATCTCGGATTTCCCCAAACTGAAGAAAAAATAGATCTTAGTCACTTACATAGATGTCTCCACTAACCAATGTTTTGGGTTCTCCAATGATTTAGTTTATGATCTCTTCGCTCACTCCTTCTGCAAGGCAGGCACACATTTAATGAGTGTCGTACCCCTGCGCATGACATGAAAATGTATCTGAAAAGACATAAATTGGACATTATGATTGGATATAGAGCTTTTTCTAAGAAACCATACTCTCACACGATTAACAAATAATACTGCTAGATATCTTACATCGCTTAGTTACTCTTTATTATTCTATGACTTGTCTTTCCAACGTGAACATCAACTACTCATGTTTTCATGTACTACTTGGCATCCTTTTGCCCAGCTCATTTTATAGTTTTCGTACGTAACGGACCTTAAATCAACATAAAAATATATTCCTTGACTGGTGACAAAAATGCTGAATTCTGGGCGAGGGCGGGACAGACGAAACGACGTGCCCAGCAAATGGCAGGTGCCCACAGAAGGAAATGAATGCACTGCCTGGTTTAGCTGCCAACTACTCAACCCAACAATGATTGTGTCTCCGTTTCAAGTCCTCCAGAGATATTTTTATCATCTCCCATTCCTTGTTTGTGTCCAGGCTCAACCTTTGATCTGTCTCCCCTTGTTCTGTTTTCAGTTCAGGTGGAATAATGTTAACTGGAACACTGCCCTCATAGCAACCCAAGACCTTATCCACAACCCACGGTTAGTGGCAGGGACCTGAGATGCTGAGAATGGGGAGTTTGGGGTGTCAGCCCACTTTGGTATTTGATTTCAAGTTTAAGGACTTTGTTCTTTATTGCTTTGTTAAATCATACACTTAACAGGCTGGAAATTTGGGGGAAGCAATAGACCTTTCCAAAGTTTGAAGTAAAAACCCTCAAATGCACTGCTTTAAGGCGAGGACAACAAGGTTTTTCTGTTCATTTTTCATCCTTGAGCTGTAAGGAAGAAGAAGGGGCTGAGGTTCTGAATTAGGCTCCTGATACATGGCTATTTAATCTATTCCTGATTCTGCATTTACTTTGCTCTGTCTGGAAAGGATGCAGAATTTGCCATAATGAATGACCCAAGCAATTTCAGCTAATGGCCAGAATTGAAACCTTTGATAATCCCAGGTGAATAATGTTGTCTCAACAGACTGAAGGAGTCTTTTACCTGTCTGACACAATGATAGATGTAATTAGTTAACAGGGATAGTCAGAGGTTTTAGTGGAGGCATCAGCAGAGATTGCTGAGGTCATTCTTAATTATGCAAATTCTCAGTCTTCTACAGACAGAATACAAAAAAAAAAAAAAAAAAAAGAGTAAACACAGCTGGATGAAAAGATTTCAGGGAAACCACTAAGCTAGGAAACATCAGAGAAGTGATTATGCATCCCTCAGGCTAGGAAGGAGAAGAGACAGCCACAAAGGCAGTACTGTGGGCAGCCCCCCACTTTTGGCCAAGCCAAAACAGCTGGGATGCCTGCTAGGAATGCTTGTCCTAAGACATATGTCACCTTGAGCAGACGCGGCTAGAAAGAGGAGTAGTGCTATGGTTTTAAGCCCTTTCTAAATAGCAGACTTTGCTCTCTGGGGAGAACAGACAAGTAAGTAACTTCAAGCATTTGGAACCAGGAGCTAGAGAATGACGAGTTGGGTTCCGTAGAGTTAAACTGGAAAAGGAAGATGAGAGAAAGAGGGTTCTCCTCCAGCACTAAATTCACAGCCACCTTTGAATCAGCTGTCCTTTGCCCTTCTCTGACATTCCAATTTGAGACCCTACATGCCTCCACTCTGCCTCCTAGCAAACAGTCGCAGCCAGTGTCAGATCTGAGAGAAGGTGCATAATTCAACCTGGCATCAAAAACAAAGGACTCTTTGCATCAGACATGTTTATTTTTCTTGTAAGGCTTTGACACGTCAATGGTTGTCACCCGTGGTTGAGTGAGATCTTGGCATGAAATCAATTTGATGTCCAACGTCAAGCAGCCTTCTTTAATGTCTCTGGATAAGGCAAGAGGGCTCTCGCATCCTGGAAGAGAGGCAAATGAATGACCTGGGGTCAATCACTCAGGCTTGACAAGGATCCAGCTGGTTCCCAAAAGCAGTCAAGAGAAGTGAGCTGCTAGGCAGGGCCCCTTGCTGGTTGGTTTGCAAAGGCTTCAGAAGACAACCCTGGGATCTGCTGTTATCTTTTCTCTTTGCCTGGCACACGGGGGTGACTAATTTTAGAGCATGACTTTGCAGCCTGCCTACCATGTGTCGTTTCATTTTGTTTTCCTTGCTGTAGCTTGAAGGAGACAAATCAACGAGATATTTTAAATTTTAGGGAACTCACAACCAAGAATTTGTCCACCATGAAAACAGCAATAAATGAGTTAAAAGGCAGCAATATCTGTATGATAGGTCACTGTAGGTGCAGTAGGTAATGTAGGAGAATGCGAAGAGCATTCATATTAAAGTCATACTGCCCTGGATTTAAATTCTGTCTCTACCCACTTTGCTAGCTGTGTGGCCTCACAGAAGTCACTTCAATCCCCCGGGACTAGGCTTTCTCATCTGTAAAATGGAGATTAGTGCCTATTTGAAGATTAAATGAATTAGAGTTTAGTACACATAAATCTTAAGCCATATTTTTATGGTGAGAAAAAGTTTTGAAGTTACATCAGAGAAAAGACAAATCCCTCGTATTCTTTCTTAGCTCTTTAAGAGATAGCACACAGTGTTAAATATATTTCATAAGGAAATCAGTGCACCAATGATTATATTCCTATACATCAAAATCAATTTTCGAGTTCCACTCTTCTGTTAAATCTTAAATAGAGACTAGCCTAATTAAGAATTTGTCTACGTGAGTCACTCAATAGAAATCACCCAAGAAAGGGGGACAATTTAGAAGGGCCACCCCATTTGTGAAAGCATCTCCTTCCCAAATAGACATCCTTATGGAAAAAATTATCCAAATTGGACCCCAGGGATTTAGTGACAAGCCATCATACGGTGCTTTGCTATGTGTTAGGCATCTGTTCCCAGTGTTTTTCAAATATGAAGTCATTGAATCATCGTGACAAATCTCCATTGTAGGTAGGTATTATTATTATTTCCATTTGGCAGATGAGAGAATTGAGAATTGCTAATAGGTTAACCAAATGGAAAAGATCACACGGGAAGTAAGTGGCAGAGCCCAGTTTAATATGCAAGGAGTCTGGCTCCAGAGTCCATAATTGTAACCAGTGGCTGTGCTCCTTTCTTCACATCTGTACTTCTCTGGGATACAGCATTTGTTTCTTAGCACACAAGAGTGTTAATGTGCTATGTTCCCATGGTTCCTTTCTAGGTACTGATCTGTATGTGAAGCACTGAAGTTAACCTGTTATATTAGAAGTTCAATTCGCTAGGATCCATATAGAAGCATTATTTATAGTTTCCACCCTGTACATATTAGGGAGGTCATTAATTGCTTATGAGTAACATCAAGAGTAAGAAAATGTTAGTTTCTGTCACCCACGGAATTCATGAGATAAACACGTGATATGTGTTAGTTGCCTGTGATACCGAAACATAAGCATAATCTTAAAATCACCATCTCTTCAGTGATCTTTATTCAGGATTAAAGTGATTTTAGAAGGGAAGATTCTAGATTATATTCTGTTTCTTCAACATCCATCCCAAGGACTCTCCCGTTAGGTTTCGGCCACTCTAGTAACCGCTAGTTTGCTGGGCATGCTAGTCCACTGTCAACCCCAAGGTGGCTCAGGCATGCCATTTTTTAGATTTTAATAATAACTTTATTGAGATATGATTCACATGCTCTTTAGACATATACAATTCAGCGGGCTTTAGTATATTTAGAAAGTTACACGACCACCTGGACTGTCTAATTTCAGGACGTGTTCATCACTCCGAAGAAACCCATTAGCTGTATTTCCCCATCCCTCACTCTTCCCCTACTCTGACTAATCTGCCTTCTGTTTCTACACATTTGCCTATACTACACATGTCACATACATGGAATCGTACAGTAGGTGGCCTTTTGTGACTGACTCCTCTCACTTAGCATAATGTTTTCGATGGCGTGTATTGGTACTTCATTTCTTTTCAAGGTTAAATAATATTCCATAGTATGGGAATACCACACTTCCTTTAACCATTCGTCCCTGATGGGCATTTGGAAGTCCATTCTTCTTTTATTTGTTGGAAGCATTTGTGAAGGACCGGTGTTAATTCTTTACACGTTTGGTAGAATTCACGTGTGAAGCCAGGCTGATGTATTTTGTAGACCACTGATGCTTGGCGAGTGGATCTACAATATCTTCCATCACCTAGGATAGTGTTAGAAATGCAAATTCTTAGCCCCCCCCACCCACCATCTGTTGAATGAGAATCTCAGGGAGTGGGTCAGGCTGTATTTTAACAAAAGTCTCCAAGTGGTTATCATGCGTACTGGAGTTGGAGAAGCACGATTTTAGACGACTTTGAACGTTCTTCTTTAGATCAAACTCTAGACGTTTTGGTAGATTCTCCCTCCTTGATCCTTTTAGGTCAAGTCTCTTTATCATCTGTTTAGCTTTTTAGTGTTTGAAAACAGCTATACTAATACACTTGGATACTGTCTTCTCAATAAATGTCACCCAGTTCTTCGTGAAAAGCATAGGGAGGGTTAGTATGACATAGAACAGGGCAGAAATCTTTGTTTTGTTCCATGATGCACCTCAAACTCCTAGAATATTGCCTGGCACATAGTATGTGCTCAATAAATATTTATTTTACAAACGAATGAATATCATTTGCAAATTAGATGGCTATGATTCACTGTATTAGTTAACACTTCCGATAGAGGACAGCAGAAACACCATAAATGAGCTGAAACAAAAAATATATTTATCATATGGATACACACATATCTAATGGAACTTTAATGGGCTTTATTCAGAGAAGAAAGCACTGAGTATAAATGGCCAAGTTTTTCTCTCTCTGCCTCTCATTTCTTCCTTTTCCCTGCATTTGTGAGTCTTTCTTCTCTCTAGTTACGTATCTTCAGAGCATAACAATTTCCTCAATAACATCAACAGCGCCTGATATTATGACTCGTTATTGAAGAGTGGAGTCAAACTAGACTAGCTTAGCCTCAGTTCCAAATTCCCAAAGGTAAAGATTCTGGCATGCGCAGCTGAGATTAGTGCCCTCTCCCAAATCACTGGATTTGGTTAAGGGTTTGGGGTCTCCACGTTTGAACATGGCTGCCGCTACCCATTGAAATCACGTAAATAAGAGCCTGTGGTGTTGAATACAAAAACTGGGAGGTACTGAGCAGACAAAATGATAGATGTCTCATCGATCATGATGGATCATCATGGTGGGTAACTTGATTAATCTCACATTTTTGAGAAACCTTCTGTGTTCAATGGTCTGTGCTGTATGGTTCAGGTAATGTAAAGGGATAGAATTTAACCTTTGCTCTACGGGGAGACAGAATTAAGCTAAAAGGTCAAGACCTGGGCACAAGAAAACTTAGTCTACAACCCAAGTAGTACATGTCAAGTGTCAGTAAGTGGAATGAACAATCAGTGTTATATACCTGTATCATTAACACTAAAAGCAAGGCGCAAAGCATTCATTCTTACGTCCCTCCTCCTAGGGATGTTAAGGGTAGAGATCTTATCTGGTCTCTCTACCAGGGTAGGAGGTGGGTGGGTAGGAGGTACCCACTCCTTTTATTAGAAACACTGGCTTACCTTGATTTGAGGCATTTGTATCAGGAATCACTCTGCAGTTTCCGGGCAATGAATATTTGTCTTTTATGAATATTGTGGTTCCTAATTCAATTGAACAACCCATTCTGAAAACACCTTGGGCAACTCTGCAGGACCTCCTGGTTTCTATTACGCATACTAATCCTATTCCTGATATGATTTTATTTGTCCTATGCTTGTTTGTTACTCCACTGATTTTCCCCAGTTATTTACATTTCACACTGTAGTTTTGGTGTATATATTTCCATCTATTATTTGATATATTTCCATACGTTTCCTCAAGTCCTTTCTTTAAAACAGGATGTAACCAACCAGAAAAAAACTAAACTCTGTCTTGTAGAGTTCATAGAGGGAGGACTGACTATAGGAAGTTAGGACCAGAGGAGGCCTTATAACCATATTTTGCCTCGGTCTCCTCTGAATTTTCACCATCTATATTTGGGCAGTGTGGAGAACAACAAATCAATTGGGATTCAGTTACTGGGAAGACCTTTCCATTTTTTTTTTTTTTCACGATATTCAGTGTAATTGCTACTTAATAATCTGGGTAGTTGCCCAGATATCTAAGTTATTTTGATGGCCTAGACATTGTCATGCCTTTTTCAGGACAACCATCCGGCAAACATGTTTAAGAAGGTTGCCTGGGAAATAATGGGATTTGAAAACTGTGAGGAATTCTTTTTTGTCTTGGCTTTTTCTATAGAGAGTTAGTTCAGCTGTTCAGAGCATCTGTGTCTGGTTAGCTCAGTTAATTAGAGCCTGGTGCCAATGACACCGAGGTCATGGACGTAATCCCCCAGTGGACTCCTTGACTTTGTTTCTGTGCCTTGGCCGAAGACTATGCTTCTGGACACCTGCCTCAAACATGTGGGACATGCCGTCCATGGGAGCCATTGGCGATAACTCTGTGAGGCTTGGTGCTTAGCTCTTCCAAAAATATCCCTTGAAAGTGCACTGGATGCCAAAGCTATCACTTATTTATCTTCTGTGCACCGGTTAATTTCTCTGTCTCTGTCTCTGTCTCTCTCTTTCCTGTCCTGCTGAAGAGGAGTAAGTCAAAGCACAGACTATCTTTGTGATGGGTCGGTTAAACCAACTTGCCTTCTTTGCATGCAGAGAGGACAGTGCCTGCATTGAACTGGGATACCCGGAATGTGGCTTCTTCTTTAGTTGGATACATGTACTCTGGGATCATCAATCAATTCTCATTTGATTCCACAAAGCCCCTTTACTGAAAAACATCCAGGCCTCTCCAACCAATGCGACTCATGGGACACTTCTGATTAATACCAATCAGGTTAATGGCTTAGCAATAGTTAGTGGTGCCTTCTCTGTAGCCACAACAAGAATTAATAACAAATCCCCCACTTGTTTTTGCAAATCAGAGGAAAGATGCTAAGGGCTTGACAAGCTCTAATCTTTATGATTTAATGGAATCGTGTTAGAGCACAGAGGCCGTGGAGATCGGGAAACGGCAAAACATTCTGTGTCACATCCCTGGCTTTAAAGATGTGAGCTCTTTCTAATACTCTGTCAACAGCTCACTGTCACTGGGGCTTTACAGGACCGGACAGCACCGGTGACAAACCATCTAGTAAAAAAGATACAAGAACAAGTGCTTCATTAGGGCAGATAACACACACGAGGCTTAATCTCTATGGAGGGGGACAAAAAAATTTCACAGGCATCTTATCATAATGAGCTGGAAAGTATGTCTTAAAGGCACAGGGGATGATTCACCTTGTCTCTGCCGGTGACCTTTACCGATTCAATGTCACACGCTAAGTGCCGAAGTATTCAGCTTTGGGCAGTCCCCGGGATAAGGCATTGGGGCTTTCTGTAGCCAACTGCAAAGTGAATGTAAAGTGAATGTCAAGCTTTAGCGAAGCTTGAAGTGGGCTCCCAGAATCCCCGAAACACGTAGCATCAGGGTTAGTCATTTGCCGCAGGGAAGGTTAAGAATGGGGTGATAAGAGCTGGGGGGAAGTGGAGGAAGCCCTACATGAGTAAGGAGCCAGTTCTATGCTAGAGTGTGGTGTGTGGGAGTAGACACTAGTGTGGGCGAAGTAGGGGAGGGGGCTGGTAAAACCGGGCTTTATTTTAGTTGCTGCCACAAGGGACCCCGGAACACACGAAGGCAAACGCATGGCTAACTGGGGTGTGGTTTGGACAAAAATCCCAGCTCTCATCTGGCAGGCCAAGAAACAAAGGTCAGTCTACCGGGGAAGAAGATGAACAAGATTACTGAGGGGGGATGTGTGATGGCTGGCCAAATAATTTGGAATTCGCGAAAACGAGACTTCCGGAACTTGTTTATACAGAAGAAGCCAATGTAGCTGGCATTGGGGGGGTGGGGGGGCTGGCATAGAAGGCTGTTTCCAAGCAGCTACCAAGAACCAAGAGGCAGGATGGTAGTAAAACTCATTATAGACTTGACCTGGGGGTGGAGAAGAGCTTCTCAAGTCTCCGCCTTAGTCCGTGATAGATGGGCAGAACGTATGAGGACAGAAATCCAGGGTGAAAAGTCTAGACGCAGAACTGAAGGAGGCAGTACTGGATCGCCGTTTACAAAACCCGCCTTGCACGCTCCCTGTGTTTATTTCATTTCCCTAAATGTAGGTATCTAGTTCTTTAAGGTTAGAATATAACCTTATCGCAGTGTGTGTCGCGTGACAATTAACATCGCCGAGAGAATAAAGTATGTACTCAGTTAAATCTCCTTGTTGTCTCTATCTTACTTTAATTCGGAACCGTTTTTTTCTTGGGCTCTGAAAATGATAGGCTCAGAGATAAATGGCTGCTGATGGGCCTCGAAGACCATAAAAAAAAAAGGACTTTGAAGGATTGGCTCTGTACAAAGAACCCTCTCCCAGAGGATGCAGACGGTGACGGATCAGCAGCAGGTTTATGGATTGTTTTTACCACCACTTCTGCGGGAATTTTCTCTACGCCTGCTTCTCAAGTGACAACAGGCAGACACAATCTAGACGGCCATCCTTAACACTGAGACTGATGGGACCGCGTCTGGAGGAAACCTAGCCGGTGCCCTTGATAGGCGCTTATAAATGGAGGCCTGTTTGGTGTCGGATCCATTTGGCTGCATTTGGATACATCAGCTTCGTCTCCACACGCCCCCCGCTCTCCACAATCCAGTTACATATTGGAAAGAGCTTTGGTGACTGCTGGTGCCAGAAGAAAGAGTGCAGAGATGGAAATCACCTTCTGTTACCTATCTGAGCCCTCAGGAATCCACGTCTCCAAGGACAACAGATTACCCATACCCGGCCTCTAGCTTCAACTGGCTCTTTACGTTTTTTTTTTTTTTTTTTTTTTTTTAATTTTTTTTTTTTCAACGTTTTTTATTTTATTTTTGGGACAGAGAGAGACAGAGCATGAACGGGGGAGGGGCAGAGAGAGAGGGAGACACAGAATCGGAAACAGGCTCCAGGCTCCGAGCCATCAGCCCAGAGCCTGACGCGGGGCTCGAACTCACGGACCGCGAGATCGTGATCTGGCTGAAGTCGGACGCTTAACCGACTGCGCCACCCAGGCGCCCCCTGGCTCTTTACGTTTAAATGAATGTAAACAAAATGAAATAAGGAATTGTTCTTCGGCCGCAGGAGCTGCGCGTCTCAAGCGCTCAGTGCCCACAGTGGCTGGTAGTCGCCCTGTTGGACGGAAGTAGAATGGCACATTCCCATTACACAGAACATACTCCTGGACAGAAATGGATGAGACCGAGGGCCATTCGTCAATTATTTTCTGTCTGCCTCTCTCACCACCCTTAGGTTCTCTGTAATCTAGGCTTCCTTCCCAGCTGCTCTTTGTTTCGAGCTCCTTCTAGACAGGCTGAAAGTAGCCCTGTTTGTGCATTCTCTCTCCCCCGCCCCCCTTCCCCTCCTCTCTCAGTCTCTGTCCTTCTTTCAAGGCTTGTTTGGCCTGGGACAGAGTCTTTGTACTGATACTAAGCTCTCAGAGAGTGTTAGGTCCTGTGATGGTTTTGCCTTGTGTGTAGTGAGAACAAAATCAGTGGGAAAACTGGGGACCATTTGCGCTGGGGGGAGAGGGGGAAATGGGAGGACACTGGGTAGCTGTGCGAAGGGCTGGCTCACCTGGCTCTCCTCGGTCAACCAATGGGAGAGAACCGTGGAGGAAGCGGACGTTGATTAACCCCCTCGCGGTGATCTCAGTACCTCACAGCAAACGGGCGAGGTGGCGTTTGTTTTCCACATTTAGAGAAAATTTGAGAGAGATTGAGGGAATGAAGATTCAGAAAGGTTAAGTGACTTGTTCAAGGTCTCACAGTTAGCAGGAAGCAGAGCTTATAACTTACAGTGAGTTCTTTTCTTTTCTTTTCTTTTCTTTTTTTAATGTTTGTTTATTTATATTTAAATTCAAGTTAGTTAACACACAATATAGTCTTGGTTTTAGGCGTAGAACCCAGTGATTCATCTCTTACGAAGGACACCCAATGCTCATCCCAACCAGTGCCCTCCTTCATGCCCGTCACCCATTTCACCCATCCCCCCCTCCCCTCCAGCAACCCTCCGTTTGTTCTCTGTATTTAAGAGTCTCTTATGATTTGCCCCCCTCTCTGTTTTTACCTGATTTTTCCTTCCCTTCCCCTGTGTTCATCTGTTGTGTTTCTTAAATTCCAGAGTTCTTTTCTTTTCAAGCACATGGGCTTTTTCTATGACTTGGAAACATTGGGTGGGCTGGAGACTTAGGCTGTAGGTATAGGGAACACTCCTTGACCAAGAGTCATCTTGAATCTAGCAGTCTGTGTCCTGTGAGGAAGAAACTGTGGGTAGTTGCACCTCTGGAGGGGAATTCACAGGCCTAGGCTTTGTTAGCCTCTGGTGGTGCTCTGGCAGGTGGTATTGGGGAGGGGAGATTATCCTCTACCTGTTGCGAAATATAGTTTGTTGCTTTTGCAAACAGCTGGTTGTATTACTTTGCACTAGGGACACTTCAGGATAATCCAGGACAAGATCCTAGGCGTCTGCCTGGTACAGAATTCATTCTCACACAGTATACCACCTTCTTTCTTTTTGGTCCATCTGTAAGATATTGCCGTGGCAAGTTCTTTGATGGAATTAGACAAGTTTCTGGTTGTGGGATACCTCTACAATGTGAAAGTCAAGACTGATTCATATCACTGGTATTTCTGGCCTCGCATGTATACTCAAAAGCTGTCTAGTAATTTTTAAAACTTTTCACAGGCCTTTCACACGATTCTCACTAATATCCTATGCACTGATACAATCTTTTTTTTCCCCCAGAGGTGCACAACCAGGCAGTTTTTCTTTTATCATTTTTTTTTCCCCCACAAACAAATAGGAAATTTAAAAAACGCCAAATCCAGACACTTCTGTGTCCGTCACCTTTGTCCTTTTTCTTTCCTGTGTCTTAACTCTTGGTTTGGAAATCTCTAGCTTCCAAATTGTAGAAGTTATTGATCAAGGTCTGAGGGACGTGTGATAATAAATATACTTCAAAGGCGCCAATGTCAAGGAATACAGAAGGTCTAGAACATGGAAGCCAATGTCCTGCCCCCCCCCCCCCCCCCCCAAGCAGAAAGGATTTGGAAATAGTCCTTCATAAATCGGTTAGATAAATAAAACGAGCAATCAACCAACTCACCAATTCAGCTACAGAAAGGCAAACCAGTGGCCGGATTTCCCCCACCCCCTGCTACCATATTCAAAGGCCACTGTGGTATCAGGTTTCAACTGCTCAGATTAAGAGAAGAGTAAAGGAGCAACGTTGTCTGGTGAATCATCACAAACAGCACAAAGTTTTACAAGAAACCATCTAGTAAAAGCCAAGTTCTCTTCCACAGCTGGGTAAACCAAAGCCCATCTGGGAAATGGAACTAGGCCTTCCTATCTCTCTTCATTAACTTGCCAAGTCAAGAGATGAAATCTAGGTGCAGCCTAGAATTATTAAAAATTATTCATATTATGAGATATTTTAAAGAGTCAACTTCCCGGCAAACATTGAACGAATTCTTGTTCTGTGCCTTATGCCCCCTGCGTGGCTGTTCGACAGGCTGATTCACAAAAATAAATCCATGCAGCATAATCTAAGACAAGAAATAAAGATTTCCTTCTTCCTCGGATTATCCAGGTAATTGCCTCAACACTCCCCTCCATGGCACCTGACTGCTAAAGCTTTAATTGTCTTCCAAGGCCACGGGCATAAGCAAATGCAAACCTGAGCTAGACTCTCCCTAGATGTCCCCCCAGAGGAAAACCCCCACAAACTGGAAAGGAATGAAGAATCATCTCACATCAAGAAATTTGCCTTCAGAGGAGTAGGGCTGGTGAGAAACCTCTTACAACATTTTCCAGGACAGCATTAGATCCATTAATTACCTAATTCTCTGTGCCTTATTAGCTCCCTTAGAACCCTTTAGATGCCTCTAATTCCCTTATCCTAAAGGCTTCAGAATTGGGGCTACTAGTCCTTTGGTCCCAATTAGGTCCACATGTGGCATATTGTGCTGTAGATCTCAGCAGCGTATTTACACTAATTATGAACATTAATTATAGGGGAGCCCTGGGAGCTTATTGCCCATTCCGAAGTCATGCATGGAGCTAAGCTGAGTTTACAATCTTGGAAGCACAGCAAAGCAAGCCCGGATTATATGGAGTCAAGAAGGAAAAAGAGAAACAGACATGGAAACAACCCGAGAGGGAAGAATTGCTAAGAAAGAAAAGGTCCTGAACATAAGAAAATCAAAAAGGCAGATGCCCACTTAGTTTGCATAAACGAGGCATGGGATCAGAACGGAACATCCAAAACAAAACAAACAAACACACAAACAAACATCAAAAAAAGAACTCAACATTCAGCCCAAACCCTAGAAACCCGTCTTCTCTAAGTTTAGAATTGATCTCAGAAGACCAGAGGGGGCTCTGATAGGAAATAATTTAAACTATAAAGATATTGTAAAATAATATTGATTCATTCAATCATTCATTCACTCCCAGAGTGCATACAGCGTGCTACGTTCTGTATCAGGTTCCAGTGGCTAACATTTATTGAACATCTGCTACCCATGTCAGATAGCATTCTAAGCACCTTGCACACATTCATACTTTGCCACAACAGGTAAGTCATGTTATTATCCCATTTTATGTAAGAGGAAACTGAGGCATAGGAAACTTCGCATAGAATTTCTCAGGAACACAGCTGGCAGGTGTCTGACTCAGGGTCCAAACCCAGGCGGTCTGCCTCCAAAGTTCGCACTAATGCACACCTTGCTATTCTGTCTGAACTGCGTATGAAAAGGTAAATGGAGCATGATTCCAGCCATAAAGGAATTCCAAGCCTAGGAGATTTAGACATATACGTAATTATACAACGTGGGCACCCTCCAGAGGCTTCGATGATGCTGGACCCTATCCCTTCATGTCTAAGCAAGGGCATTTCTCCTCTTTTCTCTGCATGACCAAGTTTTCTTTCGCTACCGTTATTCTCATTAGCATACAAATATACGATAAAAATCTCTCAATATAAAAAAAAACATCTTTTAGTCTCCTCTCCCCTTCTAACTGCTGCCCTTGTTTTCCTGCTTCTCTTTGTAAAAACAAAACAAAATCAAACAAATAGACACCGACACACCAGCCTTCGAGGAGTTGCCTTTACTATCTTCTTCTCATTCTCTCTTAATTCCATTTCAATCAGGTTATTCTCCCCACCATGCCTAAGATACGGTATCTGTTAAGGTCACCAAAGATTAGCCTGTTTCTAGGGCCCCTGGGTGGGTCAGTCGGTTAAGCAGCAGACTCTTGATTTTGGCTCCGGTCATGATCTCACAGTTTGTGGGATCGAACAGGGCACGGGGCTCTGTGCTGACAGTACAATCCTGCTTTGAGATTCTGTCTCTCCCTCTCGCTGTCCCTCTCCGTCTGTCTTGCCTACATGTCCTCTCTCTCTGTCTTTCAAAATAAATGAACAAAATTTTTAAAAAAGTTAGCCTCTTTCCAATACTAGCGGTCAATCCTCAGTCCTCATCAGCATTTGCCTTTCTTGACTTGTCAGAAACCACAGTCCACGAGTTTCCTTCCTACCTCATTGGCTGCTCCATTTGGAGCATTTCCTTCCTATTCCATTGGCCGCTAGCGTTTTTTCGGGACTCTGACCTCAGACCTCACCTCTACTCTCTTGACACTGTCCCTTTGAGACCTCAATTTCCTTGTACTGGTACTTTCCAAGTACTGGTGAAGTACTTGCCACATTTCATCCAATCTAAGACACAAATGGTTTCACCTTTTACATCTCCATAAATGAGATGCCTCCTCGAATAGTCGTCATCATCCAGACAGCGGTCTTGATTTAGTCCTTCACTGTCTGCGCTGTGAGAGCTTGGGCTTTGTTGTTAATATTTATTCAGCGGAAATGTATGGCTGAATGGCACCGAACATGTTGGGTTTAATGCTGTTTAAAATGAATCCAAAAATGAGTACTTTGATTTGGCATTGAAAGAAAATCATTATTATATATGCAGAAAAGCACGGAAATAGAGCAATGTGAAAGAACACGAAATGACAGGGGCGCTTGGGTGGCTGAGTCGGTTAAGCGTCCAACTTCGGCTCAGGTCACGATCTTGTGGTTCGTGAGTTTGAGCCTTGCGTCAGGCTCTGTGCTGACAGCTCAGAGCCTGGAGCCTGCTACGGATTCTCTCTGTCTCCTTCTCTCTCTGCCCCTCCCCTGCTCACACTCTGTCTCTCTGTCTCTCTCTCTCTCTCTCTCTCAAAAATAAATAAATAAATATTTTAACAAAGTTTAAAAAGAAAGAACGTGAAATGGCAAAACTTCAATTTTTCTCCTTCAAAACCACAACAAACTGCTTTATGAATCTTTAGAGAGAAGATACCTTCAGGAGAAGCTCTTTTATATTCAGTTACTGAGATATCTATGCGAGGTTTATCTATCACATTTTTATCAATGCAGATGAAGGCAAGAGAAGCCATCAAATGCTTTGGAAAAACTAATACAAGCTTGTAAGTGACACAAGTGTCACCAATTCATACATTAGGCAGGGCGATTACTAAGTAAATGTATCATAGCTTAATTGGTAGGTTTTGGTTTTTTTTTTTTTTTTTAGGTTACTATTTGTTCGTTTGTTTTAATTCCAGTTAATAGGATATTTTATTTTGTTTTGTTTTGCTTAAGGCATCTTGAAATCATTAGTGACTTTGATTTGATGAAATATGGGACATATTGATGATTCCCATATTTAAAATATCCAAAATTGGGGCACCTGGGTGGCTCAGGTGGTTGAGTGCCTGACTTCAGCTCAGGTTATGATCTCACGGTTTGTGAGTTCAAGCCCCACGTCGGGCTCTGTGCGGGCAGCTCAGAGCCTGGAGTCTGCTTTGGATTCTCTGTCTCCCTCTCTCTCTGCCTCTCCCCTGCTTGTGCTCTATCTCTCTCTGTCTCCCAAAAATAAATTTAAAAAAAGTTAAAAAATATTTAAGAAAAAGTATCCAAAATCAACTTTCTTCTGTGATTCAGAAGTATACATTTAGCTGCTTCCTCAATATATGCACTTGGATGTCTAGTAAACATTTTAGAATCAAGATGTCCATTGAATACTCTGGATTACCTATTCTCATTCCCAACTCACTTCCTCTCAATATACAAACAAAAAACCGAAAAAACATTGCTTCACCACTCATCAGTTGCTTAGGCCAAACACCTGGGAGTTCTCCTTGATTTCTTCCTTCTTTTTAAAAAATGTTTATTTATTTATTTTGAGAAAGAGAGAGAGAGAGAGACAGAGTGTGTGCATGCAAGCAGAGGAGGGGCAGAGAGAGAGAGGAGAGAGAGAATCCCATGCAGGCTCTGAGCTGTCAGGGCAGAGCCCCACCCGGGGCTCAGTCTCATAAGCTGTAAGATCATGACCTGAGCCAAAATCAAGAGTCAGATGTTTAACCTACTGAGCCACCTAGGCACCCCTCCCTTCTTCTTAACTACATATTCGGTCAATCTGAAAATCCTGTCAGATGTCCTTTACAATATATCTCAAGCCCTACCCCTTCTTGCCATCTCCACTGCTATCTGATAGTCTAAACCATCATCATTTCTTCCTTCTCCTTCTGTCTGACACTGTAGCATCCAGAGTGATCTTAAAATGTAGTTAAAATCATGGTACTCTCTGCGCGTCTGGGTGGCTCAAGTCAGTTGAGTGTCTGACTTCGGCTCGGGTCATGATCTCACAGTTCGCGAGTTCGAGCCCTGTATCAGACTTTGTGCTGACAGCTCAGAGCCTGGAACCTGCTTCAGATTCTGTATCTCCTCACTTTCTGCCCTTCACCCGCTTGCACTCTGTCTCTCTCTCTGAAAAATAATAAATACACATTACGAAAAACACACGGTACTCTCTTGTTTAACACTCCAAAAAATAAATACATCATCATCATAATCATCATCATCATCAACTCAGTGCATATCCTTAACAGCAGAATGGAGGAAGAATAAGGAAGAATAAGTAAACCTGAAGATTGAATAGAAAACATCCAATGTAAATAACAGAGAGAAAACAGACTGAAAAAAGTAATGAAAGGAGCATCAGCGACCTGCACAACTATAACAGAAGTTCTGAAACCGGTGTCATCAGAATCCTGGGAGGACAAGAGAAACAGAGTGGCCTGAAGAAGTAATGAAAGAAACAACAGTTGAACATGTTCCAGATTTGGCAGAAGACATAAAACAGAACCAAGAAGCTGAATGAAACCCCAACAGGATAAACTGAAAACAAATCTGAGCCCAGACACATCATGGTCGAACATCTAAAAACCAGAGACAAAGGAAAAATATACTTACAGCAGCAAGAGAGAAGCAATGCCTCACCTATGAGGGAAAAGCAATGTGAATGACAGTGGATTTCTCATTGGGAGCCATGGAGCTTCGGAGGAGTTGGCATAACGTTTCTGAGGGAGACCAAGAACGTGAGCAGGGGAGGGGTAGAGAGAGAATCCCAAGCAGTCTCCACACTCCACGCAGAGCCGATGCAGGGCTCAGTCTCATGACCGTGAGATCATGACCTGGGCCCGTATCAAGAGTTGGTTGCTCAACCAACTGAGCACCCCGGGCACTAAGAAAATAACTGTCAGCCCAGAATTCTATATCCAGCAAAAATACCTTTCTGGAAAGAAGAGAAAATAAAAAACATGCCAAGCTGAAGGAAAATGAAGAGAATTTTTCACCACAAGTCCTGCCTTAAGAGAACGCATAAAGGACTATTCTAAACCGTAAAGGAATAATAATAAAGAAATCTTAGATTATCAAAAAGGGAGAAAGAATAACAGAAAGAGTAAAAATACGGGTAAATCCAATACATGCTCCTTCCTTTGAGTTTTCTCGAGAATATTTAGCACTTCAAGCAGGAGACAAGACATACATATTAGAAAGGAAGAAATATTCCTTTCCTTATTTGCAGGTAGCATGGTCATATACAGTCCGAGATGGTTCTAAATATATGTAGAGAAAATATTAAGACATTGAGAGGTGGGGAATTTAAAGAGAAATGAAAAGAAATAGGGCTTCTGTACTTTACTCAAACTGGTAAAATGTCAACACCAGTGAACTTGGATGCTATTTATATATAACAATGCCTGGAACAATCACTAAAAAAGAGAGAGAGAGAGAGAGAGAGAGAGATAAACCCACCAAAACTGTAGGTAAATCAAAATAGAATTCTAAAGAAAGTGTTCAAGTAACACAAAGAAAGGTGGAAAAAGGAAAAAGACAAGACATACATATCAGAAAGGAAGAAATAAAACATTCCTTATTTGCAGACAGCTTGGTCATATACATAGAACAGCCCAACGAATCTCAAAAAGAAAAAGAAAAAGAAAAAAATCCTAAAACTAATAATGAGTTCAGCAAGGCTGGAGATAAATATATAATTTTTAAAAAGCCTTCACAGGTGTTGATATACAAACCTGTCTAGGACCAGTGTTCTGAAAACTACAACATGCTCATGAAAGAAATAAAAAAAAAAATGGAGAGACATATTTATGGATTAGAAGATTCAATACATTAAAGATGTCAATTCTTCCCAACTGGCAAATGGGTTTAACACAATTCCTGTCAAAATTCGAGCAGTGTTTTGTAGATACAGAAAAAAAAAAAATGATTCTAAAATGTATAGAAAAAGTTAAAAAAACAAAATAAAACCAAAAACCAAAAACCAAAACAAACGTAACGCTATGCTAGCTAAAACAAATCTGCGCATCGGGAACAAAGTGGAAAGAATCAGTCTTCCCAATTTCAAGCCGAAGTGCTCAAGAGAGTGCAGTAGAGGGAAAGACGGATGGATTCATGGGACAGCATGGAAATTAGTCCTTTCAACGAATAGTGCTGGAGAAACTGGACGTATGGAAAACAAAACAAAAAAGAAAAAGAAAAACACAAGAACTTTTGCTCTGCAGAAGACCTGGCTAGGAACATGAAAGGGTGAACTATACATGGAGAAGAAAATATTATCAGATCATCTCTCCAGCAAAGGACTAGTATCTAGAATATAGAAAGAACTCCCAAGACTCAAATAACTAAATAAATAAATAGTCCCACCAATCTAATTAGAAAATGGGCATAATACAGGAAAAGACATTTCACTAAAAAAAATATATGCGGATGGCAAACAAGCACTTAAAAAATGTTCGCTATCATTAGACGTTAGGGAAATGCAGATTAAAACTGCAACGAGATATCGAAACATACCGATCAAAGCGGCAAAGCTAAACAATAGTGACAACATCAAAGGTTGGAGAGGATGCAGAGAAAGTGGATCACTCACTGATCGCTGAGGGGAACGTAAAATGGTACAGCAACTCTGGAAAACGATGTGGCAGTTTCTTTAAAAACTAAACGGGTGGCTTCCCCATGTCCGGCAATGGCACTCCTGGGCATGTATTCCAGAGAAATGAAAACTTATATTCCCATAAAAACTTGCGCGTGAATATTTATACTAGCTTTATTCGTAAATACTTAAGACTGGAGACAACCCAGATGTCCTTGAACAGGCGAATGATATAACAAACACATCCGCCTATACCACGGAACACTACTCAAATACCCAAAGGAACAAACGATTGCTACATGGAACAATATGGATTAATCTCCAGAGAATTATACGCAGTAAAAAAAAAAAAAAAAAGCCAATTCCAAAAGGTTATATACTGTGTACTTTCGTTGATATAATCATCTTGAAATAACTAATTACAGAAATGGAGAACACATTAGTGGTTGCCAGAAGTGAAGGGCCAGGGAAGGGAAGATAGGGGAGGCGAGGGAGAAAAAGGAACATGGATATAAAAGGGCAGTATGAGGGATCCCTGTGAAGGTGGAAATGTTCTGTTTTTCTAATTATTTTAAATGTCTTATTTATTTTTGAGAGACAGAGTGCAAGCGGGGGAGGGGCAGAGAGAGAGGGAGACACAGAATCCCAGGCAGGCTCCAGGCTCTGAGCTGTCAGCACAGAGCCCGATGCGGGGCTTGAACTCACGAACTGCGGGATCATGACCTGAGCTGAAGTCGGACGCTTAATCGCCTGAGCCACCCAGGCGCCCCTGGAAATGTTCTGTTTCTTGACTGTATCCATGTCGGTATCCTAGTTGTGATATTGTTATGGTTGGGAGTGGGAATACTCCCTTATTGGAAGATAAAAAGTCTTTCCAAATGAAAATAAAATTTCAAGGTACCACTATCAAGTATAACAGAGATTTTCATGAAAGTTGATAAACTAATGTTAAAACTAGGATAGCAGAGCAAAAGCCAAGAACATCTAAGAAGATTAAGATATGTATATATTTATCAGTGCCTATTGAAAAATACATTAATTGAGACAGTGGTGTACTGGAATAGGAATGGTCAAAAAAGACTCACGAAATAGTAGACTACAGTTAGAAATGAACACTTGCCTATATGGACAAACAAAGCATATTACAGAGTGGCATTTTTTTTTCAGAGGGTTATTTTTTTTTTTATTTTTTTTAATTTTTTTTTTTTTTCAACGTTTTTTATTTATTTTTGGGACAGAGAGAGACAGAGCATGAACAGGGGAGGGGCCGAGAGAGAGGGAGACACAGAATCGGAAACAGGCTCCAGGCTCCGAGCCATCAGCCCAGAGCCCGACGCGGGGCTCGAACTCACGGACCGCGAGATCGTGACCTGAGCTGAAGTCGGACGCTTAACCGACTGCGCCACCCAGGCGCCCCCAGAGGGCTATTTTAAATCAGCGGAACAACATAGTGTAATTTTAACAGATAATATTAGGACCATTTAATATATTAAATATATATCCCACACCATTCACACACAAAAAATCAATTCCAGGTATATCTGAAACCTTATGTGAAAAGCACAATTGATTTTCAGAGAAGAACATAGAACAATATCTTTGTGAACCTGCAGTGTAAAAGGGATTTTCCTAAACAAGAAACATACCCACACGCACACAATAAACCATAAAGGAAAAGATTGACAACTTTGACCACATTACAATTAAAATCTTCTGCCCAACAACAAAAAAATGTCGGAACGGAAATGAAAAGATAAGTATTTGTAACACCTATAAAGATCAGTGACCAGAATAATAAGCACTCTTTTAAAGAGTAAGATAAAAATCATCCAGGAAAAAAAAAATGGAAAAAAAAAAACCCCTACATTTGAGCAGAGAATTCGTAAATGTGGGCACATGCGTGGTCAGTAAACATAGGAAAAGAAGTCCAATCTCATTTGTAGTAAAGGAAATAGAAATTAGAACCAGAAGGTGTAAATTAAAACCACAATGTGGGGGAAGCGAACTATCATTCAGTGTTACTCAGTATCAAAATTGGCACCTTGGAAGGCAATTTGGCACAATCTAATATAATCAAGGATAAGAATGCTTTATAAGTCAGCGACTCTTCTTCTAGAGAATTGCTTGCATTACGTGCTGATGTAGATGTATATAAGGATGCTTATTGCAGCATCGCTGGCTATTTTCCTCCCTCCGGTGCATAAAGAGCCGCCCTGAAGCATTGCTTTTAACAGAGAAAGATTAAAACCAACTTAAATATCATCAACAAAGGGGGGAATGAACTGTGGTGTAGCCATACGGCAGAGCGACAGATAATAAAACAAACTCGGTGTCTCTATAATGATAAGAACTAACTTAAAAATAATGTGAAATGGAAAAAAAAGCCGGGTGCTTACAAATACATATAGTTCACATATAAGCTGTACATACAAATACAATTGATATACAATTCAAAATACACAAAGCAATAATAAATCTGATTATAGATACATCAGCGTGTAGTAAACGTATAAAAAAGTTGCTAAGGATATACCCCCAACTCCAGACTACTGATTACTCATGCGGAGAGGGAAGATGAATCAGATTCATGGGGGTACGCCTTTAGTTACATCATAACTTTAATGTCTTTGAAAATAAAAAATATGTACACACACAGAGCTTGTATATGTGTATACAACAATGCAGTAGCGTTTGATAAATTTCGATGTTGGTTTTATCGGGTTTCTTATGTTAGTTCCAGTATTGTTGATTCTAATGTTTTTCTTAATTGAAATGTGAAAGAAGTCTCCAAGATGCAGTAAGCATTGCTATCAAAGTCATTCAAACTAGCATGGAAGGGCACGGAAGAAGAGGGGCCTATGCAAGCCTCCAGTTTCTTTTTTTTTAATGTTTTTTTAAATGTTTTATTTATTTTTAAGACAGGGAGAGACAGAGCATGAACAGGGGAGGGTCAGAGAGAGGGAGACACAGAATCTGAAACAGGCTCCAGGCTCTGAGCTGTCACAGAGCCCGACGCGGGGCTTGAACTCACGGACGGTGAGATCATGACCTGAGCCGAAGTCAGCTGCTTTTTTCAATTCTGCCAATGCTATGAACCTTAGACCTTTGTCAATTGCAACGTGCAGCCTACAACTGGACCACTTCCTGGCACACCTTCTTCTACTTGGGGCTGAAATAGAGAGAATGTAACATATCTTAGCTAAATAGCCAATGGCGTATTAGATTGTTTAACTCCGTAGGCACCAACCATAGTTCTTTCAAAACAAGTTGTGGAAACCTTGGGGGTTTTGCCTTTATAAGGCTGCTTTCCTCACTTGGAATTTGGAGCGCGCTTTTGATTTGGGTGGGCACTGTGTCTCCTGTAGTGCAATCCCTAAGACCCCAAAAATGCTTTTGGTTACGTCCCAATGTGTGTCTTCTTGGTGGCCAATAATAACGAAATTCCAAGCTGGCCCTTCAAATACCTACTCAGCCTGCTTCGGGTAGAATTCTCCTTTGAAATTAAGGAAGCATTTTATGCTTTCCAGTGAGTTGAGGATCGCATTTTCGCCCTAGAATTAGGTGTTAGCAGCCATGGCTGCTGTCGCTTGTTTCTGGGTTCCTTAAATCTGTCCTCGCCACACACCTGCATACAGTCTCTGCATTAAATTCTCTTTGGATAAGCCATCAGAGTGCGATCGTGTTTCCCTGCTGTGACCCTACTTGCTTTCTCTGTGAAGATGTTGGACAAAGAAGCCCTGATAACTCTCAAATATTTTCTCGAACATGGGGTAGAATAATAGGACATTCCTGCCTCCAAAGGCCGGACCTCTTCTCCTACCGTGTTTATCTGGCCGGTCAAGAGTCCTTTCTCACATCTCTTGTGAAAGAGTAACAAAGTAGCAGAAAACAGGAGCAAGTCTGAGCTGACTCGCCCGCCGGCCTCCCTTCCCGCTGATTAACTGCAAAATCCTGGGGAACGGCCTAACCACTCGATTCCTCAGTTTTTTCATCCGGAAAGTGGGTTTATTAACACTTATGTTACCGGGCTATCGTGAAGACTCAGTGAAACAAAGCAACGCGCAAAGCTGCCCCGAATGACCAAGTCTCGCGCTTCGCACACTCTCAAATCTGACTCGCAAGGAATGCTAACTCCAGCTCGGTCCAGGGCATGGATCTCTTCTCCCCCTTTCACTGGCTTACTTTGTTTCTGATCGGTTTGATTGTCTGCTTCCTTTATCCAGAGCCTCCTAAAGGCGGCAGCGGTGTAATAACAACAAACAAGTTAGGAAGAATTAGCCTCCCATCTCTCTTGTAAATGTCGACAGGTCCCATCCTTATATTACAATCCCAATTAAAGGGGAATTCCCCACCAAGCCATAAACCTAAAATGAAAAAAACCCTATAGGGATGAATAAGCCTCTTCCGTGAACAAACCTGCTATTTATCCTTTTTTTTTGTCACCGCTTATGTGCGTGCAAATCCCTGCTGAACCAATCCTGCAAGCTGATGAAGAAGTAAAGCTACAGGCATCCATCGATGGGTCTGTCAGGATGTTACTTGTAACGAGTCTCCCATGGATTTGATTATTATTGGGTATTAATTATTAATGGCATTTCCTGCAGGAGGCCTGTGTGGGCTTCTTTCTCCCCAACCTCTTTTTTGAACTAGAATTAAAAAAATAACCAAAAGTCTCCCCCAGAGGAGCAGGGAGGGGTGGGTAGGCATTAAGGGTATCCCTTCGCAGGCTGTTACTACGGGCTCTCCTTGATTTTCTGGGCCTGTGCTCACAATTAAGTGTGGGGGAAGCCGACCTCTGCGCAGCCTCCTGGGCGCCTCTGGCTGCAGCCTAAACCTAGTTCAGAACCACAAAGGAGGAACAAAGTGCCCCTGCGCCTTGTGCCTCTGCTCCTATTGCCCCCATCCCACTCTAACCTTGTCTTCTCTGGCAATTAATTTCCTCTGATGGTTATGTTAATTTTTATGGCTTCCTAATGATCAGAAATGTTTGGCAGATTAACATCATTTAACTTTCCTCTCCCTGGGGGGTGGGGGGGGGGATGGGGAGAGAGGGAGGGGGCTGAATGGTGAGAAACAGCTGGAAAAGGCAAGAGTGAAAAATCTGAATTCCCTGCCAAGCAGTGAGAGGTGGGCACCCAGGAAGGCCTGGAAAAACTAAAGGCAAATTTTAAAAATGCAAATAAAGGCCGGAAGATCAGAAGCAGAGCCCCTCTTCCACCCTGTGTCGTTTTCTCCTTTATTCACTGATGACAATCCATATGTTGCTTTAGCGCTGGTTTAAAGATGGCTACACCTGTCAGGGTGTCTGGGAGGCGAAGACAGAGCAGATGTTGAGATTTGTGCCATGGAAGGGACGAATTCGTCTCGTCTAGCAGAAAGTGGCATGTTCATGAGTGTCCTGAAGGGGTCCCTCCTCCATTGCTATGCTCCCCTTCTCCATAAGGCAGTGGTCCCGGTATGGTGCCGCAGATGGAAAGATGGAATTTAATTTTACTGGCGTTCAGTCAAAACAGAATAATGTGTTTAATATCCCTGCAGTGTAAGTGAAAGGGAGAGATTCATGAACTCGTGGGAGGCGAGGGATTCCAGGCAGTGCTTTGATATCCCCTAGTATATATAAACATAGAAATCACAGTGGAAAATATGGATAAATCCAGGTTAAGATCCCCACCTGCTACCCCAGGTTGCTGCTTTAAGTTCAAGCCTTTCTGACAGAGGTATGGCACGCACCAAGAGAACAACTGAATTAACACAAAGGTAGTCAGGTGCCCTGAGCTTAATCCCAGGAGAGGGTGATTTGGCTGCCGAGTCCAGGAAGGAGATAAACGTTCCTGAATGGCAGATGAATTAAGTAGGAAAGAGCCTCCCAAAGAAAGTCACTAGAACCTTCACCGTACGTTTCTTTCACAATCCAGCGGAGAGTAATCACAGAGCTATAACTCTGCTTATAAAATAACAACATTCATGTACATGGGGGGAAAAATCTGGAAGTAGATATCCCAAAGTGCTCTAGATAGTTGAATTACGATGGTAGAATTGTGAATAACCATCGTCTTTTATGATTATTTTCTTAATTTTTTCTGAAGCAATTATGTAATTTTTAAGTAATAATGTGTGCGTGTGTGTGTGTGTGTGTGTGTGTGTGTGTAGGTGATTCTCTACTTGTGGTGTGCATCAGAATCACCTAGGGAGCTTGTTAAAGATGTAGATGCCTGGGCCCCACTTGAGACCTCCTGAAATCAGTAAGAAAATAAAATAAAAGTAAAATAAGAGAGTATAAAAATATAGACATCTCCCGACCTTTCCCAGGTCTGTTTACTGTGGCATTGTCCAGCATGCTGTCCCCTGTGGTCTTCATTATATTCATGACTGCCTCCCCCAAGCTTTTTGCCGAAAAGCACTGCTTTCTATATAATTTTCCCAGAAACAATTTACAACCCTGTATATATCTGACTTTTCCCCCCTAAAAAAAGTCTTTAAACTGTGTCCTTTTGTCCCTTGGATGTGATTTTTCAATATCAAAACTACAAAGCCCCATGTCTGCAGAAACTCAACTTGTTCCAACACTTTGCTCACGCACGTGTACACACTTCTACACTCACAACCTCAAAGACGGGTCTACACATACATGATTCCCTTACTGTTACATAAATTCAGCTAATTTAGTAAAAAAAAAAAAAAAATCCCAAGTTAATCAGGTTTGTGGTTGATTGCATAAATCATCTGGGAGGATTTCAAACAAACAAACAAACCTTTATCTGGTATGTATCACTGTTAAGCAAGAGAGCTGAATGTGGGGTGCCTGGGTGGCTCAGTCAGTTAAGCATCTGACTTCGGCTCAGCTCATGATCTCTCAGCTTGTGAGTTCGAGCCCTGCGTCCGGCTCTGTGCTGACAGCTCAGAGCCTAGAGCTGGTGACAGAACAGTCATATAATATAGTTTTATTATCTTAATTTCTGTGAGTCCAGTTAACAATAGTAATTGTATCAAATGGAAATAATAAAAAAAAAATCCTCTTGGTTACAGTGCTACCTTAGGCATAGCTGATTGTGGAAACACACACACAGAATACACATCCATTAGAGCTCTAAGATTGCCACCACATTTGCATAAGGATGCGGTGATCCATGATAGTGTGTTTTTTAAAGACATCGGCAATGGGATTGAATATGCCCCCCACCCCCCAGCTAACTGCCTGGTGCTGCAAGAAAAATGCCTGGGCACTTCATTTTGGTTTTGTTTAAGCAGGAGCTATTGACGCACGGGAACCTCTCATTCCCCCCCTGCCTTCTGTCTGTGCCACTAAATGACTGATGTTACATTGAATCGGCTGGCTCTTCTTCCCCGGGCTGGCAGCTGTCCACCCCCTGGACCTGGACTGGCTCCCAGAGCTGGGACACAGGGTCCTACAACTAATCAGATGTCAGCTTCTTCAAGGAGGGACCACCCATTTGTTTGGCTCTGTGTAAAACAAGCTCTTCGCATTTGCATGTTGCCCATTTTCCCAGCCCTCGCCTTTCTAGAAGATGGCACGTAATAACGGTACCGCCGTGCACCAACTAGCCCCTTCCACCGCCCAAAGCTCTTGCCTGTCCATTATCTCACGTCCTTGGTTACTGTGGTTTGTAATGCACACTAGTCTTTGCAACTCACACGTAAGTCTCTGGCACGCCAGGGACCTGGGATACTCCCAACTTCTCATAGACACCGACTCAAACGACTGAAAACTCTTCCTTTTATCTACCTGATATCCAACCAACATAAGTTTCTGTTCAGTCTAGCCTGAAAGCAGTGGAGCCCACTGCTTCCTCAGTGGTTCGTCCAGCACCCTGACCCTGTGATTCTCCAGTCTGCAGAGCAGGGTCCACGTAACCCCCATGTAGTTTCAGCCTCACAGGAAAAATCTTGTCTTGGGCAAAGGTGAATGTAAAGTTTATGCAGGCACTTCTAATGTGCCTGGTGCTTAACTTTGTTACTTCACTTAGTACGTGCAACATCTCTTCAGTGGGGATATTGAGCCCCAGTTTATTTTATCTATCTATCTATCTAGTTAATGTTTTATTTATTTTTGAGAGAGGGAGACACAGAATCCGAAGCAGGCTCCAGGCTCGGAGCTGTCATCACAGAGCCCGACGCGGGGCTTGAACCCACGAACTGCGAGATCACGACCTGAGCTGAAGTCGGACGCTTAACCGACTGAGCCACCCAGGCACTCCTTTATTTATTTATTTTTAAGTTGATTTATTTTTGAGAGAGAGGGCGGGCGAGGGAGGGGCAGACACAGAATCCGAAGCAGGCTCCAGGCTCGGAGCTGTCAGCACAGAGACTGATGCGGAGCTCAAACCCACGAACTGCGGGATCATGACCTGAGCCGAAGTTGGATGCCACCCAGGTGCCCCAATCTAGCTCCACGTTAGAGGGATGGGAACTGAGGTCCCAGGCCATATGCCTATAAACAGAGAAACCTGGACTCGAACCCGGTTCGATCTGAATCTGAAACCATTGGTCTTTTTCTCAGATTCGTTGCTGCCTCTTTTCACCAGGAGCTGCCTCAGAGGGCAGCATGACTTGTTCCAGGATCCACAGAGAGTTCCTTGAGTTCTTCGGCTCATGGCAACCTTATCCCACTGTCGTTCTCCCAGGCCCACACTCCATGTCTTGTCATGCAAGGTGTGTGTTTCAGTCCCGTCCCCGCCCCCCCCCCCCCAACCATACACTGCAATCTTGTGAGCAGCCCCGATGTCTCACTCATTCTTGTAGCTGTAGCATCTAGCAGAATTCCTGGAACATAGTAACTACTCATTGTTTCTTGACTAGATGAGCAAATGAGTGCATACGTCCACGCTAGGTCTGTGAAGGATGAGATTCTGAGAGGCTGCCTTGAGAAGCAACCGTTCACTTATTTAGGGCCATGTGGATCCTGTATGCTCCAAATCCTGCAGCCTCACTGCCTGGGCCTCCTTGGCCTCCCAGTCCTGCCATAGTCTAGGCGCTTCGCACAAAGGCTCAGAACCGGCAGCCGCTGAAAACGATGGGAAGCTGTTCCCTAGTTTCTTCTTTATGTGGCCTCTGAAGCATGCTTCCCCAGGAGCGCACTTAGCAAGGCTCTGGCCGCTGCCTCCCCGGGGGCGGGCTGCTCTGACCTGCATTTGAATGACTTCTGCATTTCGCAGGCAGTCTTCTAGACTGCACACCTAGTTCTAGTCAAAGAAGGGCCAGAGAAGATAAAGGCAGGAACTGGTAATAAGAAAGATCCTCTCACACACAGGAGACTCGGATCGCTGCGAGGCAAACCATTTGGAGCCTCTGCAGGGGGTCAGGCATGGGTACTATGTGGATGATCGCCCAGGATCTGTACATTGTGTCTCTATTTTGTACAGTTGGAGTCAGCGCATTCTTAGATTTTAAAGACCCTCAAACCTCTTCTGCACAGGAAGAGAGAGGTCCCTAGATCTATAGGCTGCCTTCAGTTCAACTCTCCTGGTCTTACTTTGAATTCCCAGGTCTGCACTGATGAGATTCCATCCTCCTTCCACGGTGATATAACGCCTGCCTGCAAACAGAGAACGGAGAATGCATTGTTGCTGTTGAACCTGTCTTCTTTAGTTACCTCTCCCCAAACCATCCAGATGTTGATCTGGCATCTTTATGGGCCCTCTATCTTTTACTGTTCTCGTTCATTCTGAGTCAGCGTGGACTTTGGCTGAGGACCTTTGTGACCCATTTGTCCTCTGACCTGCAGAACAGTTTCCAAGTTTTATTTCTACTGCTGAACTCAGCTGTTGGTTAGCTAAGTCATCCTTCGTCCAGTCTTCACTGGCTTTGTGGCTCTGTGGCTTGGTGACTTTGTCCTAGAGGTGCTATATATACTGAGGTTGACCCAGATTTCCATTGCTTAATCCCCCGTTCTGGCAGTTATTATCATTGAGAAATATCTCAAGTCCCCCAAAGCTAACATGGGTAGAATGACTTATGCTTTAGTGACTGGTATTTAGACTCAAAGACCATGTTATTAAAAAAATCAATTAGCTCTAGAAAGATACCTTTGCTCCAAGTTCCTTTCCAATTTGCAGCATGGAAGCAGTGGCTGGTTAGCATCTGGGTGTCCTCGAGACATACTGAGCATTTCATTCATCTTACATGACATTTGCATATTGCAAATATCATACTTTATGCACATGCCTTCCAGGCTAGTATAGAGACTATGATTGCTGCCTAATCCTCACATAAATCAATGCACCAGGGAATGCCACTTCTAAACATGGGGAAAATCAAGGGTTGCTGTGCCGGAGCTGTTAGACTTTTCCGGAACCTCCTCATTTTCTTCACATCCCAAATAGATTCAGTGTTTTCATTTTCTCTTCTTTCCTGTAGCTATTAAAATTCTACTAGCCAGTTGTGAATATTATTTTCTACCATCTGCATTTTCTCTAAGTTGTGACGGTGACCACTGAAATCATTTGTGTGCATTTTCTGTGCAGGAATTTGGGGGGGAAGAACAAAACCTTTCCTTTGGGTGCCCACGTATCCAAATAGATGCCTGTTTGTAAATCCATTTCTCGCCCAAACATTATTTTATTTGCTTAGGAGACAGAAAGAGAAGATGCAGAAAGAGAGAAGGCTAAAACATTTCATCTCAAATGACAGAGTGTAGGTTTGCTTTTTCTCAGCTCTTGGTTTGCTGCCTCTTGATCAAAGTCACCTTATAACTACCGTTAGATTCTGTTTTCTGTTTTGGAGCTGACGGCCTTCAGGGCATTTTCCGCCTACCGCTACCTCCGTAAAGTCCCTTCCCTCCCTTCCATGTCTCAGTTAGCAGAATAATGCATTGTAACCAGTCTCCTCCTTCGCGTACAAGAATTACTCTTGTTCTTCTCTGGGGAAGGTGCACACTGGGGTGGGAGTCTGGGGAAAACCAGCCCATAGTCTATCGTCCTGGGGAGTCATCTGCCTGCCATCGTTTCAGAAATGGGGCAGGGGTGGTGTGGTGACCAGGAAGCAGAACCTGCCCTTTCTCCGTATCACCTTGTACGTTATCCAAAAATTAAGCACATTCTGGACTCCAGTTACGGTTTAAGCTGACCTGTGCATGAGAGGATTCAGTACGTCTTCCAGGGAGGCTGAGTCAGCGGATTGTCATTTACATCCTGATTCAGCTGATCAGTCCTCTTCTGCCACACAAGGGGCCACATGCCATCTCATGGTCCAGGCCTTTGGGAGCTGTCCCAAGTGAATAAGAGAGAGACAGAGTGGGAGCAGGGGGAGGGGCAGAGAGAGAGGGAGACAGAGAATCTGAAGCAGCCCCCAGGCTCTGAGCTGTCGGCACAGAGCCTGAGATATCTCCAGGATAATTAAAGGTAGATATTTTTAGCACCAGAAAGGTACAGTTGCTTCTAGAATTTCTTCTAGGTCTAGTCTTCTGTGAGATGCATGCTACCCTTCTATAGAAATAATTCTGGCGCACCTGGATGGCTCAGTCTGTTAAGCGTCTGACTCTTGATATTAGCCTAGGTCTTGATCTCAGGGTCATGAGTTCAAGCCCTGCACCGGGCTCCACGCTGGGCGTAAAACTTATTAAAAAAAAAAAAAAAAAAAAAAAAGAGGGATGCCTGGGTGGCACGGTCGCGTAAGCGTCTGACTCTTGGTTTTGGCTCAGGTCATGATCTCACTGTTGTGAGTTCAAGCCCCGTGTCAGGCTCTGTGCTGACAGTGTGGGGCCTGCTTGGGATTTTCAATCTCCCCTCTCTCTGCCCCTCCCCTGCTTGCGCTCTCTCTATCCCTCTCAAAATAAATAAATGAACTTAAAAAATAAAATAGTGTTGCTCTTTGTGAAATTATAAACTCTATCTGTATTTTGCCAAGGCGGCATACCTTCTCTTTCTTAAGCTTACTTGCCTGTTCATATGGTCTCTACATTAGCTAAGAAGGCCTCTGTCTGAGCCCTTTGTGATGGATGGTGGCTGTCCCATCCACTATTAGTTGTCCTTTGACCTTCAAATCTCTCCCATGATTTAGGGTGAGAGTAGTGATAAGCTGTCCGTTTATCCTGTCACCACCTTGTTGGCAATGAGCATCCAAGAGAGACGTAGAGGGTGCGGAGACAAAAAAGAGAGACGATGGAAGAAATTTTAAAAAGTGATAATTTTACAGTGTTCTATGGCACATAAAGGAAATAGAGTCAAATCACATCAGACCCTTGAGGCTGTATTCTTGTCTGGTAGAAAGCGGGAGGCTGTCTATAATCGAAGACATGTTGCGACCAGATCATAGTGTTTTGACGGGTCCTAATATACTCTGACACAGAGTTATTCTCCCAAGGAGTGAAAGTCGTATACATATATTCCCATGCACGGGGGAAAGGGTGGCGGTAAAGAGTACCCCTGGCATGCACAGAAAACCTAGGCTAAACCTGAGCTAAACTAGGTAACGTGAGTCACCCAAAGCTTTCTCCGCAGAACTAACCAACGTAGATGGCTCCTCGTCTGTAACTGTATTTGGGAGTTTAAGAACTAACAGCCTTCAGTGGTGCATTCTGTGGCTTAAGTAAGGGAAACACAGCTGTGTTTCACCCAGGCCAGGTACCAGGGTGAGGCCAGTAAGGTATCTTGGGCACATAATTTAAGGAGATTGCACAAAATGAGTGAGAGTGTCTCCTTAAAATTTTCTCCCTGGGTGCCTTACTTTACCTTTTTCTAACCCTGCTTTCAAACGTGGAAAAGAAACTTTCCATATGGGGCAGGGAGGCCTATTAGCACCGATATAATTGCAGAGCAAAAAAATCAGCCTGCAAAAAATCAGTTTTATGTGGTCTACCACTAGATTGGTCAATGAAGCTTCAGATCTCTCTCTCCCTTTTTTTTTTTAAATTTTTTTTTAATCTTTATTTTTGCCAGAGACAGAGACAGAGTGCAAGTGGGGAGGAGCAGAGAGAGAGAGGGAGACACAAAATCCGAAGCAGGCTCCAGGCTCCGAGCTGTCAGCCCAGAGCTCCATGCCGGGCTCCAACTCACCAACCACAAGTTCGTGACCTGAGCCGAAGTCGGACGCTTAACCGACTGAGTCACCCAGGCGCCCCAGATCTCTTTTTGAAAAATATGAAAATTGCTGATTTCATCTGTTGACATTAATTATACAATACGTCACAGTGATCCATAAGCCTTAGCATGTTCTTTTTCCTCTGTAAAGGGACAATCAGGTCTTTGAGGAGGGGGTCAGAAGAGGAAACGCACGTTTACTGAACGCCTACTAAGGCAGGGAATGTTAGTTGACCAACCTACTTTCATTCCCTACTCCCTTTGTCCCTTGCCAGCTAGAAAGGGTGCTAGAATCCTGTTTTCCCGGGCTCCTTTGCGGCTAATGGCTACCGTGTAACAGAGTCTAGCCAATCAGGTTACAGCAGCGATTGACTAGGTGTTCCTGGCATAGGGCTACCAGATCTGGGAGATAAAATACAGGACGCCTAGGTAAACTTGCATTTCAGATAAACCACAAGTGTTTAGTAGAAGTATGTCTCTAATACTGCTTAGGAAATACCCTAAAAATTTATTCGTTTATTCATCTGAAACCCAAAGTTAACTGAGCTTCCTGTATCTTACCTGGCAACCTTACCCATGCATACATTTTTGCTTTGTATGTAGCTTCCAGTGTCCCCTCCTCTTTCTTCCCGTCTTAAGTAAGGACTGTGACAATCAAAGAAATCAGAGAGACACTGTTCAAGAAGTCTCCGACTGGACGTGAAGAACATCCAAACTCTGGACTATTGTCTTTGGGATGAAATTTCACTCTACATATGTTTAGGTCACTGTTAATAGGGTTTTCTGTTGCTAGGACACAAAAGCAGTCTTAACTGATACACCTATTCAGGGCCAAACATGATGTAGTTTCTCTATATCTCACTTAAATCTCATTTAACTATTTATAATCACTCTGTGAGACAGGTGCTATTGTGTCTATTTTCAGGTGAGAAAACAGAAATTAAAAGAGCCCGAGCACCCTGCTTGACGCCTTATAATAATAATAGTTAATGTTGATTGTGTTATCAGCGGATTCAGACACAGGTCTAAGTGTTTACACTCATTTAATATTCCCGGCAACTGTTGGGAATAATACTATAATTATGGTCCATTTTGTAGATAAGGAAACTGACATCAAGAGATTAAGAAATGTACCCAGTGCAACAGAACTGGCTTCGAGTCCAGGTAACAGGGTTTCAGATGCTGCAACCGGTGCCCTTTCCACTGTGCCTGCCTAACATACTAAGGAGTATGGTACTGGCCTGTTAGGTTTCCAGAACCTTCTTTCTCTGACTCCCAATAAGTACACCCTACCCATCCTCCCCTGCAGGTTCAACCTTGTACATATAGGTTCAATCTGGCACAAATATTCATAATAGGCAAGTGTCACAAGGTGCCTTCCCTCTGTTCCTCATGGAGTTGGCATCAGCGATTTCCGGTTTTCTAAGAACCTGGTCACAGGGCTCTCCTTGTTCCGAAGAAAGTGGGCTCGTGCTCTGTACCACTGAATTGCGTAGTGAACCCTTGTCCCCAGGCGCAAGGTCTTCCGTTTCCCTACATCCTCTCACTCCACACCGGTGCAGATTTTCAGCCTGCATGGAGCTTTTTGGTTTGCTTCCCTCATCTTTACCGAGAGCAATACCCTGCTTTTCCCTCCCGTCCTTATTTTCTCCTTCTGGGCCTCAAATTAATCACCTCTTTGGGAAACCTGCTTTCTAGATTCCTGTCTCTTTCTGATTCGCCCCATAGTAACTTCCAGCCTACCTTGACCCTCAGGGTCTACTTGGACTTCTAGTGTCAGAAAACTCTAGACCTATCCAGTCTGTACTCACATTCCTTTCATGACAGGGGGACATACACTTTCCAGGTTTTGCCTGGAGCGTGTCCTTATCTTGAAGAGAGCTTAGGCTTTGCCTTAATGCCCTCTGACAGCCCAAGAACAAACACAGTTTATTTTGGAAGTGTACTGATGGGTGGTTTTTTCTAAAACAATCCCCAAAGGCAAGAAGGTGTGGTTGGGCATTCGACATTCTAAATGAGAGAGTTGTTTACTCAACCTTGTTTCTAGGGTCACCGATCATTGAAATAGCAATGACCTCACTGTCTTGAAATAGAAAGAATTACTGTTTCTTTGCAGAAATAATGATAGTTTAATTTACCATTTCCAAGAGGAAAGGAATGCTCGCAGCGACCGGAATTAAAGTTTCTTAATCTCATCTTTTAAAATCATATCCTACCATTTACATATTCAGGCTCTGTTCAGTTTCCACCTGAGGTCACGTCTCCTTATCATTTTCTATGCCCTCTGTCGATTCAAGTTCATAGTCTTCCTTTCTGTAATCAGGTGTCTGGCACTCAGGTATGCACAGAGGAGCCTGCCGGTGGGAAACTATGATTGCCTTTGTTCTTGAACCGCTCTCTGTATGCCCCTGTTTGTAAACATAAAGAACCAAGCAACGAACAAGTCAAATTGAAATCTTGGCCTTTAGAAAATGCTTTCTTGATTTGATCTCATTTCCCAGCAAAGCAATTGGTGGTACCATTTCAGAAGTAAATGAGGTTTGATTGCAGACAGATTTGTCTTTAGAACATCTTTACTCAGGTACTGTTTTTCCTTACCGGAATGTTTAAGGGTCGACTTCCCTGGTTGTCACAGAACCCCTTCATCTAAGCATAAAGTTTTCTCGTTCAATGCGCTTTCCCTGTGGACTGAAGTCTAAGCATGGGGTGCATAAGACGGGGTTTACTTTCTGAAATGCATTGGTCTCACAGGGAACTACCATTCATCTTCCAGAAGAACCAGAGATTCCAACTTTTCCTTTCTATTATAAAACCCTCAAATAAGATCTTTATTCTAAAGAAAATCATTACACTTTTCATATTGTTACCAATAAAAAGGTAAAGCTTACTAATTTTTAATTTCCTTAGCATTTTCTCTCTAAATGAGGAACAGATTGTGGAAGGAAAAAATTTGATAATCGTAGTTGGTTGCTGGCTGCTTTGTTAGCACAATCTATTCCCGAGATTTTATGAGATCTGGCTTACAAAGCACTGGGTGATAAATGATTCAATATTTAACCATGATTTACCTGTACCATGTGGAAGAAAATTATGCTGATGGGGCTGAAATCACAGGAACAGAGATTTTTACATCCCACAGAATGTGTCAACGCGGTGTTGAGTGTGAATCACTCACTCGGGACATAAAGTGTTCTTCTTTTTAGGATCCGGGATTATACCTCAATATAAATGGCTGACGGAAGTAAACAAAACGAGCCCAGTGCACTGCCTGGTGACATGCGGTAATAAAGATCAGCGGTGAGGGATGGAAGGGCTCCCCGGCCATTTCTAGATGTCACAGAAGCAGTTCTTAAACTCCGTGGGTGGTAGAACGCTGGAAAACAGGGACACTAGACCATATGGAGATCGCTACAGCTTCTCGCAAGGAAAGATGAGAAGCAGCTTTGCCTCTTTAAGGGAATGGCGCGCTGAGGGACCATGATCCCTGGGTCTCTCCCTGAAGTCTCGCTACCTATATATTTATTTGAAAGTTTACTTCACCTAAACTGATGAGCTCCAATCTGTTACAACCCAGGACATTTCAGCCACAGGCTACGGGATGTACAGACATCGGGATAGCGGTGCCAACGCAGAGCTGAGTCGAATTAGATCACGTGGTCAGCAGGTTACAGGGGTGTTTACAGTCCTGTCCCCCCCGGATGCGAAAGAGAGCACACCAGCACAACTAAAAATGGTAAAAGCTTTATATTCAGGATGGGAAGGGTAGTAGATAGTTCATCTCCTGGGGAAAAATTTTGCTTTGCTAGACAATAAACCACACGTGCAGGATGACCTATGGGATGGTCACTGCTGGCCCAAAGCAAATGTTAAATAATTTTATTTTGGCTTGGCTTCTTGGTGAACAGGCAATTTCAGAAGCAGCAGATATCTTGGGAGAGAGGTAACTTGGGGGCAGGGGGGACCATATAACAGGAAGGGGTGCAGGTAAAAAAAAGGATGATGCTGGAGAAGAAGCTGGGAAGCTGGAAGGAAGGTCCAGGGGTCCACTTTCTACTCTCATTATATTAATCCTCAGACCTTGGAAAGTCTGACTGGGCTACTATTCCGACTTAAGGCCAAGCTACTATCCTGTGTCTTATTAACCTGATGCATCTGTGGCCAAAAGCACAATCTGGCTTTGCTCTATCCCTTTTCTATAAATCCCCATCAAGTTAACCAGATTTGTAGTCACAGCCAATAAATATACCATACGCTGGCCTTTCTCAAGGCCCAAGGCATTTTACTTGTGTCCAGGCCAAGAATTAAAATGAGATTTCAAGCCCCTTAAACTGATTCTGGGTCTTGCAGTTAGGCTGACAAATGACATTATTCTTGTCGAATCCAGCAGGTGCCAAAGTCCTTATCCTCAAAATCTGATGGCTTTGGATGTAGATCAAGGGCCGAGTTTCCTAAAGGTGATGTGACTGATACCACCCAAAATCTCCCATTGCCATTGTCTTAGACTTATTTGGGGCAATTTTCCCTAAACTTTGTGAGGTGTCAGACAGCTTGAAAATCATAGTGCTCTTTGCATAACACTATGAAATATGGATGTATTTAATTCCAGCATTTGAACTAGGGACAATTTTACTGGCAGAAAATGACTATATTATAGGTATGCAACATAAAATGTTGATGCAAAAAACAGGCTCTTGAGGGAGGCACGATCTGTTGTTTCTGAGTCTTGCCATTAATATTCATTTGTTGCTTGTTCATTTGTTTTGTTGTCTGCCTCACAGACAAGCAGTGGAAACCACCAAAGATTTAAGAAAAATTTATGGGAAGAAAATTTAAAATGGAAAACATTCTATCCATTAAGCTATTGTTTCTTCAAAATGGGCAACACTGACATTATTCAATTTCCGCGGTGAAAAATCTTGGATCAGCACGTGGGACATTGGTAATCTTTGAGGAAGAGGTTTGAAAAGTACAGACGGGAATCGGCACGATATAGGTTAAAAACGTGAAACTCAGGATCAGACACACCCAGACTTGAGCCCTCCATCTATATCAGTTACCAGCTCTGTGATTGTGGGCATGCCATTTAACCTTTCTTTGCTATAATAGTCTCTTCTGTAGAATGGTTATAATTGTTAATATCTGAGAATTATGTGAGTAAGGTGGTATATCATTAAGGATGCTTTCATTAGAAGCAAATAAATTTGGCGTAAATTCAGGAAAAGTAATTTATTGCACGGGGTGCCTGGGTGGCTCAGTCGGTTAAGCGTCCAACTTCAGCTCAGGTCATGATCTCACACTCTGTGAGTTCGAGCCCCACGTTGGGCTCTGTGCTGACAGCTCAGAGCCTGGAGCTTGCTTTGGATTCTGTGTCTCCCTCTTTCTCTGACCCTCGCCTGTTCATGCTCTGTCTCTCTCTGTCTCAAAAATAAATAAAAACATTAAAAACAAACTTAAAAAAAAAAGTAATTTATTGCAAGGCTATCGGGACTTTACAATGTCCACAAGAGCCTGAAGAATCAGGCGGTGGCAATGGGGATGAACCAAAGGAGCTCTGGAGGCAGAGGTTGAAAATCTAGCAATAATTTTGTAACAGAAACTAGTCTGAGCATGCTCAATCGAGTGGAACTGACCCAACACGGTCAGTCTCTGACTTTCTGATCCTATTTGAAATATCAGAGAGAAAACATCTAATTGTTCCAGACTGGGTCACTGAGGCCACTTCTTGTTCAGGAGTAAGGGGCATCACTGATTGCAATTTCTCTAACGGATAATATTTCGTGAGATAAAGGCGTTCCAATGAACTGAAATAGGATACTATTAGAAAGGGGGAAATGAATGCCAGAGAGCCTAAAACAAAAATGCCTTCATTTTGCCCCAGCTTTATTGAGGTATGATTGACAAATAACATTGTAATATATTTAAAGTATATAATGTGATGATACGATATACATATACATTGTAAAAGAATTCCCATAGTTGAGTTGATTAACACCTCTATTACATATTTATCTTTTTATCCCTTTTTTGGTGAAAACACTGAAGTTCTACTCTCTTCACAATTTTAATTATACAACATAGTGTTATCAATTATAGTCACCATAAAACAAAAGTGTCTTTTATAGATGAAGTTTGGAGAGTGCCTGATACCTAATAGCTACTCAGCGTATGGCATTTAATCTCACTTTTCTCGTCTCATTTAAGGCAATCAGATGGTTCACACTAGGCGGAGCTGACTTGGGGTTCTAGCTATTACTCAGTACTATTTTGATATTAGCCCAATAATTTTTAAGAGTGTGAGAATCCTAGATCTCTGTGGTTTTCCATCTCCCTGGAATGAGACATGATTCGCTCACAAAAGGGCTTCAAGAGGAGTCCAAGAGTTTCTAAAGATGCAGTTTCTCAGGTCTGGGGCCCATAGAGGTAGCTAAAACCGAGTAACTCTGTCTAATTCACTATCTTCGTGACATTTAAGGACTTGTGGTTACATACATCATTGTTTCCAAGACGTACTTGAAGATCTACATTTGGGATCGTTATGAAAGAAAATCAGTTCTATGATCACCCTTCTGGTCTGTAAATTGTGCATCTCTGATAGATCTTTTCAGAATGAACGTGGTCAAAAAGACTTGTCCCCTTTTTTATCTCTGCTGATTACAAACTAAATCTACAAATGTCCCAGAGAGTTTGGCAAATCTAAACCATCAGCATATGGTAACTTCATTGTTTCTCCTGGGGTGACTGGGAACATTTGTTTGGAGGCATATTTTCACTGCCGACTAGACTCTAAAAGCTACCTTTTATTCTTCCCTCACTTCTTGCTCAGCCTGGTTATTTTATTTGCTAAATTACAGTCTAATTTTATTCTTATATATGTTTGCAATTTCAGGAGAACCTCCTAACTAGGATCTTTTGAAACGCCAACAACTTGCTTTCGACGTTTTAAAACAGACTCATTTCCTCCCAGTTATAATCCAGGTAACAATGTGGGATGACACTCTTTGTACCGGACTATACTTCCCCATTTTACCCTTGTGACCAAATTCACCACATCGCCTCTGGAGTCCTTCATTAAATTATCAGGACTCTACTGCATTTGGGATTGATTTGATGGGGGACTTGGGGGCCATCAGAGCCACAGGGTCGCATCACCAGCTTTCTTTTCCTTTTTTCCTTCTTAAGTCAAAAAATGACTTTGGTTTGTCACAGCCTGACTCATCTATTCAGAAGTTTCTTCCATTAACTCTTTTAATAGTCTCTCTTCCAAGGCTCTGACGAGATTAAAGTTATTTTCCCCCTAGAGGCGGGAAGAGCTCCTGCCTTCCACCATAATTCACTGTCTCCAGCTAATGGGCAGGGGAAGGAGGGGTGGAGGTTATTGCCAGACTAGGCCAAGCTTTGTAATGACTGTGGGGTTATTGAAAAGGTGGAACAGTGAGCGTTCTCTTTTCTCCTTAGGTCTTTGTGAGAATGCTGTTTTTGTCCCGTCTTTCACTCTAGTCTATATAAGGGGTGTTGGGAGACATCCCGTCCTTTCCTATTCACCCCCATACTTCTGGTTTGGCCTTAAACTGCCTTCATTAGTGATTCATTCTTTCAACTTACGGTTCTAGATGTTCTAAAAGTTTTTAGTAGAATACCATACTGAGTTTTATATGTCATTAACATCTCATAAGAAATTTATTTCACACTTAGTGGATAACAGAATTCGAGCCAGAAAGATGAAAAGAGTCAGGGTAGCCTGTGTCCCTGGGTTAGCGGGAAAATGTGTGTCAGAAATTCCCAGAAGTTGAAAGCATCACTAAGAAAGCTTTTGCCAAACTTGATGATGTTTAACCCAGAGCTGGCTGATGTCTATCCCCCATACTCAAATATTGTCTGGATTCCTAAAGGACATGGACACCTATTTTCTATTTCTCAGAATTAAATATTTGCCAACCGCTCTCAGAAAAGTGTGTCCCATTCCTTTTTAAAACGTACCTGTACACCCTCTCTGATCCCTTTCCCTGGCACAAGTAGGGGGGAGATTACAAGGAAGATTTCCAAAGGAAAAGTGACAGGCACTCCCAGGCCACAGATAACATCAGAAGCGTGAGGGAATTAAAAACCATGGGAGGTGACTTATGTTTCCAGCTATGTTTTAATCCTTAGTCCTGGATTTGTCCTCCTTGGTATAAACAAACAAACAAAAACAAAAAAACTAGAAAAATTGGAAAAAAAATATAAGAAGCCAGTGTTTTCAGACATAGATAAAAAGCAGCACCGGACCATGATCCCTGAGGGAGGGAAACAAACAGGTGAGCCCTACCTTTGCCTTGGCTTTCTGCTTGGAAGCAATTTTTTTGAGCACAGTGTGCGGTTGGGAACACAAGCAAAGCGCAATTGTCTGGCTGAGTTGAAGATACAGTAATTGCAATTTGGGGAGGATGAGGAGGCTTAAGTCTGCTGAACCATATTGGCAGGAACTACACAGAGAAAGAACCCTTAAAACCAGCAGGATGGTTCCTCTGAGTTGGTTGTTGAATACTAAATCATATGCTTGTTGGGTAAGACCCTGTAAAGGCGGAGCAAAGAACAAATATCGTGAAAACAAAATAAAACAAAACAAATGGGTAGCTACAAGCCGAATGATTCTTAGAGAGCAGACTAGGATATGGTCAAGTCCCAAGCTGTCAGATTAGAGAGAATCCAGAAGCTCAGATATAAACTAGATATACAGTGAATGTTACTCTAAACATGACAAAATTTAAAATTCTTCTTTTGAAAGGATTAAGAGGGTCTCATGTATTTTAACTGCCAACCCAGACAAAACTCAATACTCTTTGAAGGAAGACAACAAAATCAGTATTTGAAAATATAATATTTACAATGCCAAGCACCCAGTAAAAAATAACCAGATATGGAAAAAAAGCCGGGGACCATGGAGAGGGGGAAAGAAAAGTGGGACCCATAATTAAGAGAAAAACCAATCTATAGAAGCAGATGCAGAAGTGATAGAAAGAACAGATAAACAGCTATTATAAGCATAAAATCACTATTATATATATATTCAAGGATTTAAAAAAAATAAGATCATAAAAAGGAGGGAAATGAAAGATATAAAATTTAATCAAATGGAGTTTCTAAAGCTGGATAATACAGTATCCAGAATTAAAAATTAACTTAATGGGAGTAACAGCAGCTTATAAACTGCAAGGAAAGAATCAATGAACTTGAGAGTACAACAATAGAAGTTATCCAAGCTAAAGCATAGAAGGCAAAAAGAATGAGAAAGACTAGATGTTTGAGAAAACATCAAATAACCTAATGTATGTAGTTGGAATCTTAGAAGGAAAAGAGAGAAGAAGAAAATATATTTGAATGAATAAGTTCAATTTCCCCCCCACATTTGATAAAAGATATATGCCTCCAGATATAAAAAATCTAACAAAACTCAAGCGGGATAAACAAAGAAGCCACACCACAGGGCATTATAATGAAATAACTGAAAACCAATAATAAAGAAAAATCTAAAAAAGTGTCTAAGAGGGAATAAGATACACAGGGCAAAAAACAAAAAAAAAAAACAAAAAAAACCCACAAAAAACAAAAAACCCAAAAAACAACAAACAAAAACCTACAGATTTTCCATCAAAATAATATGAGCCAAAAGATAGCGTATACATATTTTTACAGTTCTGAAAGAACAAAACAAAAACAAAGATAAAAAGTCAACCTCTCAGGGGTGCCTGGCTGGGTCAGTTGGTGGAGTATGGGACTCTTAACCTTGGGGTCATGAGTTCAAGCCCCATGTTGGGTGTAGAGCTTACTTTAAAAAATTACACAAAAATATTTTTAAAAAAGTTAACATCTCAACCTAGAAATCTAAAAGCAATGACTATATCCTTCAAAAATGGTAATAAAAGTTTAGATCTATACAGAGGACCGAGGAACACTAGAAATGATAAGTGTATGAGTAAATATGTTTTTTTAAAACTTATTTAAGAGATAATTGCCCATTTAAAGCAAAATTAATAATAATGCAAGTGGAGCTTATGACATTTGCAAAAGTAAAAAGACCATAATATATAAGTATAAGACCATAATAGCACAAAAGAGAGATGGGAAGATCTAGGAACTCTGTAATTAACTCCTCATTTTGTTCAAGAAGTAATATGTTAAATGTAGATTGTGTTAAGATAAAGATGTGTAAACCCTATAGCAATGGTTAATTTTTTAAAGATAATAAGCCAACAATAAAATAAAGTGAAATAATAAAACATACTTAAAAAATTCAAAGGAGACAAAAAAAGAAGTAGAAAGATACAGAGAAACATGGAATAAATAGAGAGTAAATAACAATATGACAGACTTAGTCAAACAAATCCACAGGTGTATTGAATAAAATAGTTGAAGTGAAAGACAGCCAGTGTCCTATTGGATGGGAAGGCAGAACCTAACTAGCTCTGGCCTAGAAGAAAGTCTTTTACATATGAAGATGGAGGTAAGATGAAAGGGGAAGGACAGGAAAAGTATACCAAGGAAACCAGAATCACAGGAAACTGCAGTGACTATATGAATAAAAGTCGATTTGAGGACAAGAAATGTTTTTGTAGACAAAAGAAGACATTTTGCAATAATAAAAGGGTCAGTCCAAGAGGAAAGTGTAATAATCAATCCTAAACGTGATTGGAAAACTTGACATTTACTTTGCTATAATTGGAGATTTCTATACACCTCGCTTGGCAATTGAAAAGAAAAATCAAGTGGACCAAGTGAAAAGAAAATCAGGGTAATACGTATAGAGAAGATTCGAACATCATTGTCAACTACTTTAATTTCATTGACACTTATGTATACAAAAATGAAAGCATATATATCTTTTAAAGTGCACATAAATATTCACCAAAATAGACCATATGCAAGACAAAAACGAGTCTTAGTAAATTTAGATGAATTGGAGTCATTCAGGGTATATTCTTGGACTACAATATAACTAAATTGGAAATAAATGAAAAGTATACTTCTAGAAAATCACTTAATCTTTGGAAAATTAGCAACAGACCCCTAAATACTTTATGTGTCAAAGAAGAAATCTCGGGGGCAATTGGAAAATATTTTGAACTTGATAATAATAAAGTCATAATATGTTACGATTTGTGAGAACACCTGAAAGAGTGCTTAAAGAGAAAACGTAGATGTTTACATTAGAAAAGAGGTGCCGAAAATCAAGGATCTCCTGTAAAAGCCAAAAAACAAGAACAAATTATCTCAAAGTCAGTAGAAGAAAGAAAATAAAAATAGTAGTTGAAATAAATGAAATAGAGAATAAAAAATAGAAGACAATCAGTAAAGCCAAAAACTGATTCTTTGAGAAGTTAAAATTATTAAATATCTTGCTAGAACGACCGAGAAAAAAAAAATGAAAAGGAAAATTACCAATATTGGAAATGAATGAGGAAATATCACTATAGACTCTCCAAACACTAAAAAGGTAATCAGGTATAACTTTTTTCACTTAATCAATTTTGAGCATTTTCCCATGGGGGGAAAAATCAGAAAATATTAGAACTTTACGGCAACATATTAAACAAGTTAGATGAAATGGAAAAAATTCCTTTAAAGAATGATATTACCAAAAATGATACAAGAAGAAACAGAATACCTGAAAGGCTTTCCATCTATTAGATATATTAAATTCATAATTTAAAATTTTTCTACAGGGAATACTCCAGACCCAAATTATTGAATTATATCAAATATCTGAGGCAGAAATAATACCAATCCAACACAAATTAACTCAGAAACTGCTTTCAAACTCAAATATGAGACCAATATTATTCTTATAGCAAAGTCAAACAAAGACATCTCCCAAGAGAAAACTACAGACCAATATTCCTTCTAAACATGGATGTAAATATTCTTAACAAAATAGTAGCAGACTGAGTCCACAATATATAAAAAGGATTATAAACTGAGAGATGAGATTTATGCCAGGAATGTAAGGTTGAATTAGCTGAGAAAAATTTAAAAGAACCTAATAGATGAAGAGACATATCATATTTATGGACTAGAACACTCATAATTGTTCACATGTCAATCTCCCCAAATTGATCTATAAAATCATATCAATTTTATTCAACATTTCCACCAGGCCTTTTAAATAGCAATTTATAAGCTGATTCTGGTATTTAGATGGGTATAAAAAAATCCTAGATTATTCAAACCATTTTTTAAAAAGAATAAAGTTTTAGGACTCACAGTATATGATTTTAAAACTCATTGTAAAGCTGTAGCTATTGAGACAGAGTGATATTGATGGAAGTATAGAGACACAGACCAATAAAACAGAATAGAGAATCTAGAAATAGGCCTAAAAATAATCAATTTATTTTTGACCAATTGCCAAGACATGTCAATAGGGAAAGAATAATGCTTTCAATAAATGGTGCTGGCACAGTTAGATATCTCTAAAGAAAACAAACAAACAGCAATAGTGAATCACAGCCCTTACTTTACAAGATACACAAAACCAAACATAATCAAAATGGGTTATAGACCTAAATATAAATACTAAAACTATAAAACTTCTAGGAAAAATGCATAGGAAAAATACTTGTAATTTGGGATAGGCAAACATTTTTTAGACAAAGCGCAAAAATCCTGTAATTTGGACTTTGCCAGAATTTAAATTTCCGTTCTTCGAAAGACACCATTGAAAAGATTTTTTAAAAGACAAAGTTTACAAGGGGAAAATATATTTATAGCACGTACCTTGGACAAAGGACTTGTATCCAGAATAAAGAACTCTTACAACTTAGAAAAAACAAAACAAAACCACAATTAAAAAGAAAAGGCGAAATATTTGAACGAACACTTCACAAAGCAAGATATAATCATGGCCAATAGGCACATTAAAAGATGCTTGGCATCATTTGACATCAGGAAAATGCAAATTTAAACAATGCTACAACTTATATCTACTAAAGTTAAGAAGATAAAGCTAAAGCTTTATGCTGAACAAGAGAAGCTACCTACAAAAGAATAAATACCATGTGATTCAGTTTAGATAAGATTCTGAAACAAGGAAAATGCATCTATAGCAACAGAAAACAAATCAGTGGTTTTCTGGATCATGAATGAGGGAGAATTGATTAAAAACAAAAAAAAAAAAAAAAAAAAAAAGGGAGGGGGGTCCCAGGGAAATTTTGAGGGATTATGGAAATATGATCTATCTTGACGGGCATGGTGATTACACAGGTCTCTATTTGTTAAAACTCAGTGAATTGTACACTTTAAATCTATGCATTTCATTACTGATAAGTGGTATCTCATTAAGTTCTATTTCAAAGTTAATAAGAAAAAGTGAAGAGTGGGAAGGGCTTTAAAATTCTCAAATTTAGGCATGTCCTTAATTTGTTGGTCCCATAGCATAGCAAGAGTATAAACAGGGATTCCTGTATGTCTGAAGATTTAGGAAGTATCATACTGAGATAAAAAGTCTCACATAAAATATATTCTTGACCTCTTACCCTCACACAAATACCTGAATTATGACCTGGAAGCCAGATTTGAGCTTAGGATTCTGGGACTCCCATGACCTAGAGCACTGTCATATATATAGACTGTTAGCTTTTCTTTTTTTTTTTTTTTTTTATTTTTTTTTTATTTTTTTTTATTTTTTAATTTTTTTTTTAAATTTTTTTTTTAACGTTTATTTATTTTTGAGACAGAGAGAGACAGAGCATGAACAGGAGAGGAGCAGAGAGAGAGGGAGACACAGAATCTGAAACAGGCTCCAGGCTCTGAGCTGTCAGCACAGAGCCTGATGCGGGGCTCAAACTCACGGACCGTGAGATCATGACCTGAGCCGAAGTCGGACGCTTAACCGACGAGCCACCCAGGTGCCCCAGACTGTTAGCTTTTCATCCACCCCAATTTTCTTTCTATCTATCTATGCTTCACATAACGCACATGGACATCTCAACTTCTATGTGCAAATTCTGCCCACCTGGCCCACAAAGCACTGCCTATTGGCCATTCCTGTGGGGTTGCACACTGAGAGTGTAGTTCACTCTTGCAAAGACAGACCCAGGAGGAGGTACATACAGGCCCTGGAGAGTGGCTTGGGGTCATGTGAGTGGGAAATTACAGTCTCACAACCTGATCTAGAGAGGGACATGGGATCTAGGTAAGCACCAGTCGTGGTTCCAAGGACTACTTGCCTGATGGGGAGATTGTAGCTGGATGACAAGCAGAAAAGGGCCTCTAATACAGGATTCCAGCCAGGGTCTGGAACTCTCTCTCCCTGGTCTGAGAGCTGCATTGACCAAAGGGCAGGCATCTCAAATACTTTTGCCAGGAAGCTATCATGAGAGGACTCTCAGAGGAATAATTCTTCCTTCCAATCCTTTTATCTTCTCCCCTTCCTTCCTTCCTTCCTTCCTTCCTTCCTTCCTTCCCTCTTTCCTTTTTTAAGGACTCACAGTATATAGTTTTAAAACTCACTGTAAAGCTGTAGCTATTGAGACAGAGTGATATTGATGGAAGTATAGAGACACAGGCCAATAAAATAGAACACAGAATCTAGAAACAGGTCTAAAAATCAATAATCAATTTATTTTTAACCAAGTTGCCAAGACATATCCATTCCTTCCTTCCCTCCTTTGTTCCTTTTTTCCTTCCTTCTTCCTTTCTTCTAAGTATGCATTGATACAAATCAATTTGGCATAAGCCTTTGTAGTTGAGCAAAGCAATGTAACCCATGGTACCTATTCTTGAAGGAATTTACAAACCAGTTGGAGAAATAAGATAGAAACATGTGGAAAACAATTCAACCAAGGCATGTTATGATGCAATGCATTATTGGCTGTAAGATCCTTGGAAAGGGGGTTCAGTGTGCATTAGCATAGTTAGAAAGTCCCTGATATTCAAGTCAATCAATAACTCGACTTGGGAAAGCTAAGTAAAGATTAAGGAACTGGGGACAAGAGGTATTCTCAGGACTAAATGGCATTAGCAAAGACGTGACTATGGGAATACACATGGCAGGTTTTAGGAAAGAATAAATCAGTCCAGCTATAGATGAATATGCAATAAAGAAAAAGCCTCGGTTTTAAAGCTAGAAACTTGAACATACATTTGGAAAGCTAGGTCGGGGACGGATTAGAGGGAATAGAGCTCTATAGAAAGTATGTAGTCACTAACAATGAAAATATCTGGTATACTCGAAAGCTTACAAAACTTGTTCTCGTGCATTATCTAAGCTGATCTTTACGAACTTTGGAGGATGTTTTGTATGGAGGGAATACAATGTTTCATAGAAGGGAATGACTTGCATATGCTTACAGTGTTAGCCATGGTGGAGCCAGGACTCAAACTCAGGTCTCTGGGCTTGCACACTTAAATTCTCACCTTGTGGAATATGGCCTCGTAGGTAAAGTATGCCCTAGTTACTCTCACTAATGACAATAGCATCTTCTATAGGGCACTTCACCTGTGTGTTTGAATGAATGAATGAATGAATGAATGAGTTGAAATACGAGAAGGAACTGGAACAAACTGCACAGTAGAATCACCTAGCAGATGGGGCACCTGGGTGTCTCAGTTGGTTAAGTGTTTGATTTCTGCTCAGGTCATGATCACGTGGTTCGTGAGTACAAGCCCCACATTGGGCTCTCTGCTGTGAGCCCAGAGCCCTCTTTGGATCCTCTGTCCCCCTCCCCCTCTGCTCCTCCCCCCCCCCCCCCCCGCCTCTCTCTCTCTCTCTCTCTCTCTCTCTCAAAGTAAATAATAAACTTAAAAAAAAAGAGAATTACCTACTGGAGTATCTAAACATACTAATGCCTAGGATCCATACCAGAGATTTCCTATTTGTGTTGGGTTTTTCCACCCATGGCAAAGGTTACCATCTAGGCCTCCCATAGACCTTCCCCAGCCAAAGTCATATCACCACATAAATGTGTTTGGGACGAGGGTCACACGCTTTCTTTAAATGGAGCTATGGGCAACTCAATTCTTTTAGGACAGAAGGCGATCCTACATAATTTCAATAAATTAAACAAAAATGAACACGGCTTCCGGAGCTAACAGGGGCAGATTTGGGGCTGAGTGAGCCTGTGACAGGTCTGGAAAATGTAAGAGGGATGACTTCTTTTTCCTCTTGCCTTTGTAATATTTCCAATAACTGTGCCATTAAACTCCTTAGATAACATTAAAAATTATTTAACAGAGAGCCTTCATGAACAATGAAGTGAGAGCCTCCTGTCTGGACCATCCACACGGTATGCATACCAAACAGGCACGCTGGTGTTCATCCCAGGATCTCTGCCTGGTACACAGGGAGAGAAAGCAGGAGAGCAAGGAACTGAAACAGGGAGAGAACGGGTGTGAATTTCTAGATAACAATGCAGATGAACTAGTTTTCCTTAAACCCCTCCAACTTCATTCTCTGAACATTCGTGCCCTTGTGTGGTTCCTATAGGTTTGGAAACAGAGTGCAAAGGCCTGACAGTAACAGCTGTTAAAGACTCCCTGCAGATGAAAATGAAAGCCAAACTAGCATGCACATGTGAAAGGGATTATCAACCAAATGTGTTGATTTTATCCCTGGGTCTTTGCAGCAAAAAATGTATGTCTCCTGAATAATAATGATGTCTTGCACTCCCATCATGCCTTCCTTTCCAGGACTCTGAAAGATTCTATTTTGTCATTTGTCCACTTATGGGGAAGGAGGGAAGAGAGACTGTAAATGTTTCCTAGGGTGACCAACCACCTCGGTGTGACGGGTTTCAGTACTGAGAGTCAGCCTCATGGCATCCCCAGGAAGCCCTCAGTCAAGGGCAAATCGGGACAGGGACCGTTGGTCAACGGAATTTCTCCCAATGTTTCATGTGAGATTTCTGAGTTCTGTGGTGACACAGTTCCCTGCACTAGGGGTAAGAGGACCTGCTATTGTTTTTTAAATGTATAGACACAAATATTGTATACTTGTTAAAGAAAAATTAAGACGTGTGTGTGTGTGTGTGTGTGTGTGCACGCACGTATGTGGAAAGAGAGGAAGGCATAGACATATATAAGCATGTATTATATATACACATATATATATTTGTATTTATGGAATTGTATATTTGTGTGTATATATATATATATATATATACACAAATGCCCTCCCACATACTGCTTTGTTACCTGTTTTTCATTCTTCATGTACCTTAGCATGAATAATGAATATCTTTTCAAGACTATATTGTATCTAGAGCTGTAATTATTATTTTTTAAATTTTTTTTAATGTTTATTTATTTTTGAGACAGAGAGAGACACAGCATGAGCAGGGAAGGGGCAGAGAGAGAGGGAGACACAGAATGTGAAGCAGCCTCCAGGCTCTGAGCTGTCAGCCCAGAGCCCGACGCGGGGCTCGAACTCACAAACTGTGAGATCATGACCTGAGCCGAAGGCGGACGCTTAACCGACTGAGCCACCCAGGCGCCCCTAGAGCTGTAATTATTTTTTCAAGATGCGTGGTGTTTCACGATAAAACTATTCTATGCTGCATTCAGCCAATCTCCAACGGTTGCCTCCATATATACATACACGGCATATTGTTGCTTTTAAAAATTGGCCTGCAAATAACACCATTATCATATATAATTGAAGATCTTCTGATTGCTCCTAGTTCATGTCAATGTCCACATAGTTTATCTTTCCCAAATCCCAACTATTTTAAAATGAGTTCCCCCGGGGCGCCTGGATGGCTCAGTCAGTCAGCATCCGACTCTTGATTGAGGTTCAGATTATGATCTCGTGGTTTCGTGAGTTCAAGCCCTGTGTTGGGCTCTGTGCTGACAGCGTGGAGCCTGCTTGGGATTCTCTCTCTCCCTCTCTCTCTGCCCCTCCCCTACTTGTGCTATCTCTATCAAAATAAATAAACTTTAAAATAAAATAAAATAAAATAAAATAAAATAAAATAAAATAAAATGGGTTTCCCCCGAACAAATCCTGAAACAAGGATTTTGAGGTAGGTGATTTATTTAGGATGTGATTCCAGGTGGCCCAGTAAGACAGTGAGACCGATCATAGGTGAATGACTGAATGGGTTTCTTGTGTGGGAACTGGGGCTCAGTACAACTCAGGGCCTTCTGAGACGTTGTAAAGCATACTTCAGAACAGGGTGTCAGAAGGGTGGTGAGGTTGGGGAATTTTCCCATTAATTTCCTTCCCTCCGTGATTAGAAGTCACTTTTGAGACGTGAACTTTGCATGTCATGTAGGCCAAGGAAATGTCTGTGGTCAGAGAACATCCCCAGGCAGAGATGCGGAAAGCTACGAGCATTTCTGAGAACTGTCTAGGGTGACCTCCAGGGTGGACCAAGGAGGTATAGGAGGGCACCCACAGCATCTGCCCCTCTGCCTCTCAGCCCCTGACTTTGTCTTCTCTGATGAGGTTGTATTACCCCCACCGCAGCATCTGTTGGTAGCAATTTCTATATTACCTCATAACATCCCACCGTCCAGCCCTGTCCTGGCTCTCTCACTCCCTCCGGGCCCCCAACCTAATAATTGGTTTATCGCATTGGAAGCCGTCACACGTTGACCCAACCATTCTTTCTCTGTCACACATCCCCTTCAAGGCGTCATTTCCCTCCTTCGCCATCATCGTAATCATACCCTTCGGTATTTCCTCAACTCTCTTGCCTCTCTCTCTTCAAATTGTGCTAGTCTGGAAAAATCCCATTCCTTAGTCAAGTCCAAACGTCTGTCTAATTTATGCGTGTAGCCTCATTGTATTTTATTTTATTTATTTATGTTTTTAACATTTATTTATTTTTGAGACAGAGAGACACAGAGCATGAACGGGGGAGGGTCAGAGAGAGGGAGACACAGAATCTGAAACAGGCTTCAGGCTCTGAGCTGTCAGCACAGAGCCCGACTCGGGGCTCGAACTCACGGACCGCGAAATCATGACCTGAGCAGAAGTCGGCCGCTTAACCGACTGAGCCACCCAGGTGCCCCATCCTCATTGTATTTTAGACATACCACCTTCTCTCTCCTTAAGCCTCCAAAATCTACCCCACCCTCACACTCAACTGGTTACATTGCTTCTTTGAGGAACTGAATCACTCAGAAGAGAACGTTCCAAGTTTCCACAGTGCAGCCGTCTCCCTTTTGCATCTGTACCCTCCTGTTACTTTTTGCCTGAATATTCACCTCAGGGTCATATCTCAACGGCTGAGTTTTGTGCTGGGGGCTGTCCCCTCTTGCTTCCCTGAGGACAGAACTAATTCTTTGCTCTTTCCCCTACATCATCTGTTTTTCCCTAGGCCACTTTCATCGAGACACAAACATGGTAAGTATTCCTCCTGTGCTAGAGATATTTTCTCGAGATCACACCCCCCTCAAACTTTTGCCTCTTTGTTTTTGCTCCCCTTTATAGCAAAACACCTCAAAATAGTCTTTTAAACTTATCGTCCGCCATTTTCCTCATCTTATCTCCTAAATCAATGTCAATCAAGTTTCCATCACCACCACTGCAACAATAAACCACTTGTAAATGCCAATATTGATAAATCCACATTAATAAACTCAATGGCTGGTTCTCGTCCCTCATCTTACTCGTAGCTGCATGGAGCTCAAGCTGATCCCTTTCTTTCCCTTGCTATATGTTCCCCACTAGACAGTATTATTTTTGGTAATCGTTTTAACTCACTGATGCCTTCTTCTCAATCTCCCTCTTCACCTCTGGAAACTCTAAGATTGGAAATGTCTGGGCTGAATTCAACACCATTATTAGTCTCTGTTTATATCTGATTCCAATGTCTATATGCTCTTTATCTACTCTCATGTCTTTAATCAAGCTCCCAGCTTTAATTACCACCTGTCTGCTGGGAAGTCCAAATTTATATCTGTAGTCTAAACTTCTCCCTGATCTCTAGAATAATATACCCAACTCTTGTTCAACAGCTCTATGCGGAGGTCCAAAAGACATATCAAATCTCAGATGCGTAAACCCAAAACACATGATCTTCTCACTCAAGCCTGCTCCTTCTTTTCAATCTCTCCGTCTCAGTAAACGGAAACTCCATCCTTCCAACTGTTCATTCCAAAACCTTGTAGCTATCTGTATGCCTATGCTTTTGTCACATATTATCTCAAATCCGTCAGCAAATCTTCTAAGCTCCCACACTCAAACTACAACTGAAGTCAACAACCAGGCTGGTCTAAGCCGCTGTTATTTCTCGCCTGGATTACCGTGATAGCCTCCTAACTGGTCTTCTGCTGCTGGCCTTTCCTCTGTGAAGTTTAATCTCACCTCCAAAGTGATTCTTCCAAGAATTGAATTATATTGGTTATTCTTTGTTTAAGATCCACTAATAACTTCAGAACCCACTCAGTAAAAGCCTATAAGGCTTGGCATGGTCAGACCCCACAGTATCTCCATGACCTCATCATTTCCTCCTCTCCTCCCCCTTTTCCACTTTACTCCAATCCCGACGACCTCCTCATTATTCTTCAGTTGGGTCAGACAGACTACCACCCCGGTATCTATGTCCTTGCTGGCATCTCTGTAGCATACCCCCTCTTCTATTGAAGTTACTCAAATTTCACTTCTCAGGTGTTTGCTGACCACCATATTTAATACCGTAGCCACCACATTCCCACAGCCCCCCACTCGCTATGCCTTTCCAAACTGTATTGTTACCATAACAGTCATCAACACGTGGCGTGATGTTTTTAAAGCACATTCATTTATTGGTTATATCTCTTTGTCCTAGAATGCAAGCTTCATAAGAGCAAGGATTCTATCTTTGGTTCTCTGTTCCTAGAAAAGTGCCTGGCATGTGGCTGGTGTTTAACTGATATTTGTTGAAGAAGCGATTAAATGAGAACCTGGTTTGGTCTCCCAAACAGGTTTTTCCATTTATTAGCTGTGTGACCTTAGGCAAGTCTCTGGAACATCCCAGCTATATTTCCTCAGCCATACAGTCGTATAGCAAAACCTAATTTATGGTACTGTTGTAAGGAGTCATGTTTGCAAAATATCCTATTGTAACACTCGGCATGAAATACACATTCAATAAATATCCACGGAGTCTATTTTCCCTAAACAGAGACTACAAAAATTTCTTACAAATTACAGAATTTATTTCTTCCGTCTTTCCTACCCTACCACCTGCCCTCAGGTATTTTCACCTCTGCTTTTATTTTCCATGCATTTTGCGAAGCAAATAGCAATTGTTCACCTTGGGCCGCTCAATTGACAATGTAGGTGTTACTAGTGCCTGGTGTCAAATAATCAGACCTTCCTTCCTTCCTTCGTTCCGTGTCTTTATTGTCGACCTAAAAGACCATGTGTAGGAGATTTAATAGCCTTGGAAGAAACTGTCCCATGAGCTTAAAATTTAATTATGAAGCTAAAATGTCACCCTTCCAACAGTTGGATATGAAGCAAAATGACTCAGATCTAGTTATTAGATGTATGCAGGAATGAATGTTTTGATGGTTACAAATGTAGAGAAAGCTCTCTTGAGAGAGGTAATATTTGATCTTAACCCTGAAGGATGGATAGGTATGTCGCTCACAGTAATTAATGTCAACGACAGCAACAAACCCCAAAAGAAGAGATGCTCAACATAATAAGTGTTTATTGGTTGCTTGTGTCACACTTTGATGTGAATGGAGGGGCTCTTCTCGGTCAGTGCTCTCTCAAACGACAACGCACATGATCTTCTAGATATGCCCTTTGCACTGTCTTCTAAGACCACCAAGGGCACCCTTTATCTCTGCTAGCCCCTCAATAAAACAGTTTATAGGGTTAAATACAGAGTCTTGATTCAGTGTGACCTGAAGAGAGTGCTACTCTGATTTGGAGCTGCCAGTGAATGGTTTTAGGTTTCACAAAGGCTTGAAAGCAAGAGAGTATTGTGGCCAGTGCCCCAGAGAGGGTGTGTGGGTCTCAGGGGTGTGGGATCGGAGAAAAATGGTGGACCATTCTCAACATTTTATACCATAGGACAAACGAGAAGGCACTTGAGACTGGCATGGAAATGTATGGGTCTGTTGAAGAGACAGAAACACCTATAAATCAGGCAAACAGGTGTGCATGGGATTACAGGTTCATTAATGAAGCGATGGACCTTTGAGAGAGAGAGAGATTGCATTTCAGAAATTGTCATAAAGTGGTTTGTTTATGATGAGGCTTGTGACCTTGGAGGCTGCACGATGGCACCCTGCATCTCTTGTGAAGATTACAGTGTAATTATTACTCTAATGGGCTGCAAGCGAAGACTTTAACTAGAAAGTTCCTATTTTCTCTCTCAGAAGGGTATGCACGGGTGAGATATTGGGACTAACTCAAAGGTAAGGTATTGCTTAAAACCATTTCAGCAAAGAAAAGAGAAGAAAAATGAAATTTCTAGGGAAATTCATTTAAAGTTTCATTTAAAGTTTATTTATTTTTTTTGGTGGGGGGACACCTGGGTGGCTCAGTTGGTTGATATCTGACTCTTGGTTTCAGCTCAGGTCATGATCCCAGGGTCGTGTGATTTGAGTCCCATGTCAGGCTCCAAGCTGAGCATAGAGTCTGCTTAAGAGTCTCTTTCTCTTCTTCTGCCCCTCTCCCCCACTCGTATTCTCTCTCTCTATGAAAGAAAGAAAGAAAGAAAGAAAGAAAGAAAGAAAGAAAGAAAGGAGGGAGAAAGGAAGGAAAGAAAGAAAGAAAAAATAAAGAAGGAAGGAAGGAAAGAAGGAAGGAAGGAAAGAGAAAGAAAGAAAGAAAGAAAGAAAGAAAGAAAGAAAGAAAGAAAGAGAAAGAAAGAAAAAGAAAATAAAAGTTTGGTTTTTTGTTTTTTAAGTAATCTCTACACCCAAAGTGGGGCTAGAACTCATGACCCTGAGATCAAGAGTTACATGTTCCTCCCTGAGCCAGCCAGGTGCCCCAGCCCTTCCATTTAAAGGTGGGTTGCATACCTTCCAAGATAAGCAGTACCTATTTTTCCTCGATGTGTCTCTCTTTCTCTCTCTTTCCTACCTTTAGCTTTATCTCCAATTCCATTTCTTTCTCTCTGTATTAGTTTTGGTTTTTCTATCTACATGTCTGTCTGTGGACCAGCCTTATCACTCATATCTGGCCATGTGCCTCTGTTCTAAGGGATGATCAACTTTGTCCAACAGGCCATATAATCCTCCACACTTTTATGAAATAATGACTAAGTGCCTCTCTTTTCCAGTGTTACGCCAGGCCAAAGAAAAAGAAACCCAAACCGAAGCCATTAATTCCAGTCTCTCATGTAAGCAGGATGTTTTCCATAAAACAAACAATTATCCAAGATGGGGACTATTCCAGTGGACATAACAGATGATCTCTAACCAGTTTGTAATTTCTGTAACAGTCTATACCAGACTAGCCGGACCTGGACTTTACTCTTAACTACCTCTGGTTCCGCAACAGAATTCTCCAATGCCTCTTTGATGATCGACTTCAAGGCACTTTTACAGCAGCTGAGAGTTGACTTTACCTCACTCTGGAAGAGGCGCCATCATCCGCCCGTTTGGTCTTAGTAAGAAAGCCATGCAGAGACATGAAGAAAGGGGTGAGATTATCTTTTTCTTCGTAAGGCTTTGTCCCAGAGAAAATGAGGAATTTTACGAAACGAACCTAATAATATTTCATATTTATCAAACACCTAATGTGTGCTGAACTGTGCTAAGCATTTTAGAGACACAAACTCATGTAACATGCACAACAACCCTGAGGAGTACTTACTCTTGTCAAGAAACTGAGGCTTAGTGAGGAAAGTAACACACCGGAGGTCCCACCATCTGTAAGGAGCGGAACCATGTTTCACGTTCAAGGTTGACTCAAAAGTCCCCGTGATTGTGTGGCTACTGAGGGCCATACATTAAGGCCACATAACTGCTGAGCAGTTCTTAACTAGTAGGCATTTTTTCTGGAAAAAATTTTGAAAGTTTATTTCTTTATTTTGAGAGAGAGAGGGAGAGGGAGTGAGCAGGGGAGGGGCAGAGAGAGAGAGGGAGAGAGAGAGAATCCCAAGGAGGCTTTGCACTGTTAGTGTGGAGCCTGACATGGGGCTGGAACTCGTGAACCCTGAACTCATGACCTGAGTCAAAATCGAGTTGGTCCCTCAACCAACTGAGCCACCCAGATATCCTTCGTAGTAGGCATTATTATCTCCATTTTATATGTAGGAAAACTGAGGTCTAGAAATTAAGTATTTGACTAAGAGAATGTAGCTGGGAAGAGGTTATTTTGCATTTATACTCAGGCTTACCGAGTACCAAAGTACTTCACTCCTCAGAGTACTGTCTTTCTCAGCCTACTGCCTCTCGAACTCATTGCAGTCAAGATCTTATGTTCTTATCTCCAAGCTGGATCCCTGAGAGTGAAAGTTATTTTCTCCCCTCAGTATCAATCACCAAGTCAAAAATCGTATTTATTATTGGTTTTTTTAATACCTAGCATCTGCGAAGTTTGGTGGTCAGAACTGAAAGAGGTAGGAAGACCAGAAGCAACTCGTTCCTACTCTCAAGGAGCGATGGTCTTAATTGGAAAGAAGAAAGAGAAGCTCATGATAAAGTTAAATGGATTTTCTGGACAACAGAAGACGAGTCCCACGGCAGCATACGATGAATGGCTGAAAGTTACAGACAGTATGTGCTGTAGGATTTCAGAGGAGGGAGGAATGGGGAGCAGATGGCCCCTGCTCTGTCCGTAATACACCTTCATATATTTAAAGCCCATCGTTAAGCCCTTTAGAAATCCCTTGCTTACGACAAATCTTTTCATCCTTACTTGGGAATGCTATTCGCCACCCCTTTCAGTGTGTGCTTGCTTCTCCTCCAGCCTTCCCAGTTTTCTTAGATACGTTGGCATCAGAAGCACAACGTAACGAGACGAGTGAAGAGTTGTTCCTTTGAGGTTCCGTGTGAGCTGAGCCTTTCCCTCAGACCATGGGACGACTCATAGGCAACAATGAAAAACCACTCTGTTGTCCCAACATACTCTTTTCTGGTATCCCCGAGTAAGTGAAAATATATTTGTAGGTATTGTCACATCAACCTTGAGATCGGGGGGCACGACCAGCCATTCAGCCCAAGCCCGTGGTAGACTCAAGGACGCGATGGAGAGGGGAGGAGGCATGGGAAAATTCCCCAGCCCTCCCGTAGATTTATCCTTCCCATCCAGCTGGTGCTCGGCTTTGTGGACACGTTATTGGGTAGCATCTTTAAAACAGAAATACTCTAGGGGTGCCCAGGTGGCTCAGTTGGTTGATCTCGTGGTTTGTGAGTTCGAGCCCCGTGTCGCGCTCCACACTGACAGTGCAGAACCTTCTTGGGATTCTCTCTCTCTCCCCTTCCCTCTCTGTCTTTCGCTCCTTCTCTCTCAAAATAAATACACTTAAAAAAAATTTAAAAATAACAGAAATACTCTTGACTCCTAGATATACATAATCCCCTCCTCATAAAGCCTAAGAATGTGTTCGTGTGGCTGGGTGAGGCGGGAAGGGTAGCGGGATGTGAGATTACTGCTCCTGGTGGAGAAAGGGAATCAAAGAAGAAATTGCAAGAGACGCTAAGGGCAGGGCCGCAAAAGGCAGGTGCAGAGTCCTGAAGTAAATCTCACCCACTTCCCCACCCCACCGGGGACTAAACCCTGTTGAAAAGTTCACAGCTCTGGAAATATATGCACCCATTTTTTTTTTAATCACCCTTCAATCAAATGTCAAACACAAATCCCTAGAGACCAAAAGGTTAGGCCATCACAAATGTCCTCCCATCTCATATCAAAGGTGACAGAGACAAGAAAAACAGACACGATAACCTTGAGAGCTTTTATCTCCTGGACAGCTTTCAGGATACATGTTTCACCAGGGGTTGTTCAGAGTCACTTTTGTAGCCCGGCCTGGTGTCACCTGATAAGTTCAAGCCACCCAGTTTGCTGAAAACAATTCCCTGTGAAGAAACTGCCAACAATCTTGGATGCGCATTTTCTGTTAGAGGGTGTTGGAAACTTTCTCAAGAGCCAGGAATTCCTTTCTTAGGGTGCCTCTAGTCCTGTGGTGGACACGGCCACCAGCCCAGGCTGCTCTGTAGAGGCCGTCGCTCAGACAAGCACATGACTCGCTCGTCCAGCCGGCGACAAGCAGGCAACAGGCGAGACCTGTAGTCACCCAGAGGTGTGGAAAGAGGACTCCAGAGCTGGACTGGGAGGCAGAAGATTCAGAGATTTGGCTGGGGATTTACTATTGTCAATTAGGCTTATTTACTTTCTGATACATTATCGACGAGTGACTCTAATAGCATTATGACATATCCCCATGGGTGTGTCGGGTTAAGATATTTTGTGTGCCAGCTTATCAGGAAAATAGCATATTTCAAGAAATAGTTGCTCAATCTAGGCCTCCCATTATCCAAAGAGAAAGGAGTTTGGGGGCGGGGCTGGAGCGTGTAAAGAGAGAACAGAGTGATGGCTGCAGGACAGTTCCCCAGACCCTGAACAATAGTCTCTTCATTTTGGTGGCCAAAGATATGAAGTGTGATCTTTCCTGAGACACATTTTTCCACACTCCAACTTTATATGGTCCATGCGATGCCTGATAACAGTTGCTCACTACAGGTTACAGGGGAAATAAATGGATGGATGAATGACTGGCTTTTTTAAGGAGCTTCTAGATATTTTCCTCAAAGCGATGGCCTGATGAGCCACAGCAGGTTATGTCTCAGACACCACGGAGGTAACCCCTTCCAAGCATGCCAGTAACAAACCCTGGAAGGACACCATCCTGGAAACAATTTCCATCTGCAACTCCTCAAAGCACAAGAGAATCTCACGCTGGTTGCGTGGGGGGTGCCCGTTACAGCCCGAGTCCTCTCCTACTTCTACTCAAGCCCATCTGCACGCCGGTTCCGTGTGTAATCTTGCTGGCTGTAGGATTACTGATGACTGACAGCCATTCCCTGAGAACATCGGGTCTGCCTGTAGCCTGGCTGTGCATGGATGCTTTACGGTGACAGGATTAAGTGCTGAAGCTTCTCCAGGGACAGCCCATGTTCAGGATGTGTGTCTGAGATCCTGTCAAACATGGCAGCCGGGGGATGGCTACTAGGCACTGATACCTCCCGTGCATGAAGAGTATCACAGAGACAAAGCACCGAGGTTCGCTTGCAGGCTGGCTTCCCTGGGCTCCCTACTTTTGTCTGTCTGGCCAAGAAGATGTTGGCGGGAGGCAAAACACCACTCCTTTATTTTGAGTGGTGTTTTCCCAGTAATTAAATGTGTTACAACCTCAACCCCCAGCTGGATCCTCGTAGACGTACAACACACTCTCGTCTTTGTCTAGGGATTAAACTTCCTGAACCAAATGTTTGACAGAATGTATGAGGAACAAGGAAGGGGGAAAGTAACCAAACGATTGCAGCTTGGGAGCTGTCAAAACACACGGGTTCGGTCACTGACAGAGAAGAATCAGCACACTGAATTAATAAGGGAGATTAGTACATAGTTTCATACTACTCAACAACTCAGATTCGGAAGAACGTTTCATTCTCAAGGAACTCTTGACTTTCAGTCCTAGGGCTTACTGCATAATGGATATTAAGGCTTCAAGGAAGAATACAGGTCTTGACTTTGTTTTCTCTGCTTATAATTTATGAGGAAGAGATTCTTGGGGTGCCTGGGGTGGCTCAGTGGGTTGAGCGACCGACTCTTGATTTCGGCTCGCATCGCCATCATGCGGTTCATGAGTTCAAGCCCTGAGTCATCGGGCTCTGGGCTGACGGCATGGAGCCTGCTTGGGATTCTCTCTCTCCCTCTCTCTCTCTGCCCCCCCTACCTCGTGTGCATGTGCGCGCTCTCTCTAGCCCTCAAAAATAAATATTTTTTTTTTTTTAAAGAGAGAGATTCTTCCATTCTTCCATCATAATACAGTCACAGGTGGAGCTGGACTGAAGGGAACAGATCTCCCAGATTCTTTGTGCATCCCATTCATATATATATATACCAACCCAGGAAGCTAGAATTAAAAGTAGCTTCCAGATTTGGAATGAGAGAAGCTCTTAATCCCTGCTATTAGCACCCCCCCCCCCTTCCTAATCCTGCCACCTCCCCAAAACTCTGCATGACCTTGCAGCTCTGGGGCACTCCCCAAATAAGTATTCCTTTTCCATTTGCCAACTGAGCTCAAAATTCTTCCGGAGGAAGATAAGTGATGCCATCTAAAGGAAGATTCTGGTCACCGATATTAGACCTAATAATAGGGAAAGACAGACCTGGGGGACTGGAGTAACTGGTCCAGTGCATTTGGACTCTGATCACTGTAATTCAGGTCTTTGGTGAAGCCTGGCCCCATGTGCTCTATCACCTTGCTAGTCAGGTGGAAGGTGACTTCCTCACTTTTCTTTCTTTTTTTTTTTTTCCAAAAAAAATTTGTTTTAATTTATTTTTGACAGAGACAGAGTGCGAGCATGAGCTGGGGAGGTGCAGCGAGAGAGAGGGGGAGACACAGAATCCGAAGCAGGCTCCAGGCTCCGAGCTGTCAGCCCAGAACCCGATACGGGGCTCGGACTCATGAACCGTGAGATCATGACCTGGGTCGAAGTCGGATGCTTAACCGACTGAGCCACCCAGGCGTCCCCTTCCTTACTTTTCCTGAGCGATGATATGGATGGTTTCTGAGAAAGGCTGAGATATGAAACCAGCACACCCTTCCCTCTCCTGTTCTCTTCTTGTCTCTGTCATCTGACTACCCATCATTGCCCTGCTTGCTCTTGGTTATTAATGATCCTCTCTTTATTTTGGCCAGTTTCCTGAAATCTTTAGCCACCACAGGGGCCGTGTCTCTTCCAGAAATCCTAGTGTTAGTACAGGCCTGTTGCCAATGACTCCCATAGACATAAGGTCATTTAGAATTATACAATGATAGAGATCATTCACTTTTAACATTTTAGTTCTAGAATGGGACACAGAGGCCAGAGAGCTGTAATGGATTATCCAGGTTTAAATGGATAATTGTGGCTGAACAGGGAAGAGAATTTAGGCGTTCTAAAATCCCAAATCACTGATCATTCTGGTCAGTGAGTCCCCTACTAGCCGCTTTCAATGCCTCTACTCCAACTCCAGGGTTAAATTTCTGCTTTCCCCCGTTCACTCGCTTGAGCATCTTACAACTCATTTTTTTTTTTTATCCGTCTTGTTCTTTACGGTCCCTGTGCCTTCTCTCCCCGTGTTTCCTCCACACCCACCCCCCACTATCACTCACTGTTGTTCCCTCACCTTTAGGAGGATACACAGAACTGGCCGAATGGAAAATAAATTCTTCATTCCTTGCCAACCCAGCCTGAGGGAAGTCATTAAGAAGCAGCTCTTCCTGGAGATGTTTCTAATGTGCTTGCTGTAATTGTGGCTGAAATTTCAATATCAAAGGTTAAAGTATCATGGTTTCCTTTACACTTTCTTTTGTTTGCAATTACCCTGGGAGGAGAACATATCTGAGCAGGACCGCTGGAGACAATACTTGCCAGCCCAGATTACACTGTCGGATGGTGGACTATCCTCTCCAAAAAGCAAACTTCTTGAGTCTTTTCTATCCAGCAAATCCAATCATCTTTTGGAAGCCTCATTTTCCTGAAGGCACAAAGCCCCGGGGAGGGGAGGGGGTGCTCAACCCCTGGTGGAATCCCTTCCCATCTACTTCCCAAACTCGTTCCCTATCCCTAACGGGTCGAACTCATTTACCGCGTAAATGAGAGCAAATCAGGAACCTCCTGCTGCTTATAATGATAACACTTCCTATAATTTGCATGATAAAATTCAACCGATTTCAGATAGCGTTTCTTAGAACAGATAGGTGACACCAGGGCTCCATGAGGGGAATAAATTACCACCTGAGTTCTCTGCCATCGCAGTTGCGGCTTCCAATTGGCTGACATTCAGCCCCAAACAAAAGCACAAAGCCCTGTCTAATGGAGCAATGAGAAGAGATATCTAGGAAATATTAACAAGTTTCTCATGGTAATTTATGCAAATACACGCCATAACTCAGCTGAAGAGGTTCGGCTGGTACCTATGGAAGGGAGCTGCACTAGCCAGGGATTTGATGGAATTCATGCCACCTTATTACATCTCAGAGGTTGTGGGTTTCCATACAAATTAGCACTGGAGAGGCCCAGGGTGGCCATTAGTCCTCAGACCCTCTGCAGCAGAATCACCCCAGGGTGCGTATTAAATGCAGTTTCCGCTGCCTCTGTTACAGACCCATTGAATCAGAAGCCCTTAGCGTGGGACTTGAGAATCTGCATTTTAATTACCCCCCTCAACCAAGTGGCCTTTATTATTATTTTTAAAAAAAAATTTTTTTTAACGTTTATTTATTTTTGAGACAGAGAGAGACAGAGCATGAACGGGGGAGGGGCAGAGAGAGAGGGAGACATAGAATCGGAAGCAGGCTCCAGGCTCTGAGCCATCGGCCCAGAGCCCGACGCGGGGCTCGAACTCACGGAGTGTGAGATCGTGACCTGAGCTGAAGTCGGACGCTTAACCGACTGAGCCACCCAGGCGCCCCTCCAAGTGGCCTTTATACACACTGAATGAGACCGTCTTTCTGAGCCTGCCCCGCCCCCCTTGGTCAGTACTATCTACATCTAGGTTACACTCACAGTGACCCACTCTCTTACTATGTGAATTGCCTAAGATACTTCACTCTTCTCAGCCTCACATTCCTCCTCTGTAACAGAAGAGGTGGGCCCGATTACCTCTTAAGTGTTTCAGGCCATAATCCTTTTTTTTCAAATGGAGCCTGGGCCAAACAAAACCTACGTGCCAGGCGGCCAGTTGCCAAAATGTCCCTGATGGACCCCGGATCCACGTCTCTCCGGAGTTCGGCAGCCTCCCAGGAGCAAGGAAGACTGCGTGCAGTGCCCCCGTCTGTCTTTGCCTCCCCAGTTTCTTGCCCGCACAGTCGCTTTTCAGTCTGGAAACCATGCTTGCCCCACTGTTTCTGCCAGAGCACTGTATCTAGACTCCAATCCTTTCTCCTATTGGTGGCTTGTGCTTTTGAAAGCAAATCCATTATACTTCTTGCTTTTGTTTTTCTTTTGAAGGTTGGTTATGTTTTGCTTTTCCGTGTCTGTCCTCCAAGGAAATAATGCTTTGTATATTTTATAAACCACAATGTTCCCAGCGCCTAGAGTGGTATCTGTCATGTAGTAGGCTCTCAATAAATCTTCTTTGAATGAAGGAATCCAAGGACAATTACCTGCCGGAAAAGAAAACAGGAAAGGGGGGAAATAGAGGGTGACAGGGATACATTTTAATAGCTCAATATATTAGCACATAAAGCCAACATTTATTTATAACCAAATACGCTCAAGGTTTTCTACCTGTACTATCACATTTATTCCTCATACACCTACGAGGCAGGTAATAATATATGTATTTGACTCGAGAAACTGGGCTCAGATAGGGTGAAATGTTTATCCAAGGCTTCACAGAAGTTGCTGAGATTGGATTCACGGCCGGGTTTGTCTAACAATAAAACCCAAGTCTTTCCATCTCAGCACTCTGTCTCCCAAGATCAAACCCAGCAAAAATTGTTAACCAACTGTTTCATCTAAGTTAGTTCCCCCTCCTCCTGTCTTGTAATTTCTTTCCTATCTGAAACTGACTTGTCTGCATCATTAACAAATCAAAGGCAAGATTGGAGCTTGTTTAGATTGGGGTTCAGCTGTTCCCGCAGCCCGGCCGCCGTGACCTTGGGAGAGGGTGGGGCAACACAGAGCCTCCTCTGGCATGGTTAGGATGAAGTACCAAGCTCAGGAGACCAGTCCACTACCACTATGCAGGAGCTGGGGACATTTATTTAGGGCCTCTTGCCTCCAGTTTAGGCAGTGCCCTCTCTGTATCCTTCTGGACTTTTCCAGGTGTGGGCAAGGCAGTCCCTTGGTGCTTGAATTTCCTTTGAAATATCCCCTCCTATTGCTCGTCTGAAGACTTGGTCATTCAGCACATTCAAGGGCAGGCACGCAGGTGATAGCCATCCCTGGGCAAAAAGGTACCCAGGAAGGGGGTGCCTGGGTGAATCATTCCATTAAGCATCTGACTCAGGTCATGATCTCCCAGTTTGCAGGATGAAGCCCCGGGTTGGGCTCTGCACTGACAGCATGGAACCTATTTGGGATTCTCTTTCTCCCTCTCTTTCTGCCCCCTCCCTGCTTGTACATGTGCACACACACACACACACACATACACTCTCTCTCTCTTTCCCTCACTCTCTCAAAAGAAATAAATAAAACTTAAAAAAAACAAAGGTACCCAAGAAGGCATGTGTGTGTGTGTGTGTGTGGATGGGGGTGGTGGTGGAAGGCACAGTGAGCAGCAGGGAAAAGATCATTATAATGGGCAAAGTGCAAGTATAATAAGATGGCCCACTGCTGGCTGACCACTGTCTCCCTGTATTTATGTACAGGACCTTCCTCTGTGGTACAGCTCCCCGAAATTCAAAACCCAGCCAGCGTCCCCTTAAATCCTCCTCCCGTCCTCTTTATTGTAGGGCATAGGCCCATCATAAAATCTCAGCCCACCATGGCGTGCAGCCCAAGTCCTGATTCTTGTTAGGGAAGAAGTTGTCTACCATTGGTAAGAAGCACGCCGAGAACACGTGCACCCTTGGGAGGTGGTGCCTGTAGCTTTTCCTCAGCCCCAAGCCCTCCCTGCGGGTCCCCGCTCAACCTGTAGCCTGTCCCCTATCTGGCCTCCGTGTCATCTGTCTCTGATTTGGTTTGGAGCTGGGCTTCCATTCAGCTGCAGGGAAGTCTGATTTCATCACGTTCTTTCTCCGGTCTTTTCTATAACTGTCCTCCCTGCTCCCACGGGCCCACCACATGGGCTGTCTTTGTTCTTCTCACAAAGGGAGTCGTCAGCATTGAAGGCTCTTTTCAAGGAGGCAGGGAGGAGGCTCTTGTTTTTCTAAGTCACAATCAGAGATGCCTTATTAACGCTCTGCCCTCTTTCAGGCGTGCCGCATAAACATAACTGCATATGATGTACTGCATGTTCGTGGGCTTAGGATGGGGGGGGATGTGCGTGGGGGGTGGGGTGGGGAATGGTACAGTTCATCACAGGAGAAAAACGAGACAAACAAAAAACAAAGGGGGAAGAAGCAAAGGAAGAGAAAGTAGAAGCCGAAGAGAGAAGGAGCTTGGGCCATAAGACCCGTTAGTAATGGCGCCCCAAGGCTTCAATATCCTACCCCCGGAGTACTGTTTTCAATGTCAGATCCTTTCAAGGCCTCCTTCCGCTCAAGGGCTCAGTGGGCGTTTGGGCATTGTCCAGTGAGACGTCCAGGGTGACACCCATCAAGTGCTCCTTTGGGGTCCTTTTTGGGCTGATGCAATTGGAGTTGTCAGCGTAGAGACAGGCAGTGGCGGGGACCAGGGACACCAGCCTGAGGAAGTAAAGCCACAGCACATGGTCTCTTCAGGGTGGTTTCGCTGGGTGCCGGGCTCCGTGCCCCAAGGGCGGTGATTCAGCCTTCCCTTTTCATTTGTCACCCCTGCTCTCTGTCTGTCTTCCCTCAAGGTGGTCTAGTTCAGAGGAACGAGTCAGACGGCCACTCCGTTGCAGGCTAGATGCCTAGCTCACCTGTCACCATGGGGACCCCAGTTTGGTTCGGTCAGTTCCTTCATAGCCACCGCAGCTGCAAGGCACCCTTGGATCAGCTTGAGTCTGCTTGACGAGAGCTGTGCTTGGGGACCAGCAGTTAGCCTGTTTGTGATCCTGGCCCCGTGACCACGCTCGCAAGCACTGCTAATGGGGAGGCCGATGAAATAATGCCAGCCACCGCTTGTCTTCCTTCCGGCACTTGGCACTGCTGATAAAACGTGTTCTGCAGATTATCAACACCAACAATTAATGGGGGAGTAATCAACTGTGAAAGGAAGCCAGCTAGGGCGGCAGGGACAATCCAACCTTATATTCTTGGGGCCAGGACCTCCCAAGGGAGTGGACTACATCCCGGACAAGCAGCCAGTGAACGGACGAGGAGCAACATCTTGGCTTCCACGGGGCAAAAGTCTAGGAAAATGCTAGCCTCGTGCGGGAGTCCACGTGGGCCCAAACTGCCACGCCTGCCAAATTCTCCCTGTCGAGTTAAGCTCCTGATTCCGAAGAAAAAGTCATTTCCGTAATGTGCAAAGCCATCGGTTTGCGGGCTGGCCGTCTGAGCTGGGAATGACATTCGTTGTATGATTTGTGGCCGCCTCTCTCGTTCCTCCACAAGATAATCTGCCTGGACTCGGTGATGAGAGCTAGTAATTTACGGCTGGGGGTCCAGCATTTAGGTAAGTAATTCCTGCTAAAACGCAAACAACTTATCAGAGGATAATTCCCTGAGCATTATATGTCGATAATATAATCAGAGTATTAGTAAGAGCGACTAACACTTATCGAGACACTGTCATCGTCGTCATTATCATCATCATCATCATCTCCATCATCACCCCCACCACCGTCATCCTCATTACCAAGTAGGTAACACGTATCTCAATACATACTCGTTCCTGACACTGTTTTCAGCGCTCCCTGTGTGATGCGCCTTTAATCTTAATGACCACATTAGGAGGTAGGTGCTGGCATCGCCTATTTTTGGAAGACCAGGAAACTGGAGTGGTGCATTCAAGTAAGTTGGCTGAGGCTACTGGTTAGCAAATATTGGTACCAGTATTCCAAACTAGCAGGCTCTTCTAAACTATCTAGGGTCTGTGCCTTGACTCACTACTGCACTGCTGGGATAGAGGAAACACACAGATCTTTTCGGTAAAAATGTTATTTATTTTGAGAGAGGGAGAGAGAGACAGAGACAGAAAGGGAGTGGGAGAGGGGAAGAGAGAGAGAGGGAGGGAGAATCCCAAGCAAGCTCTGTGCTCCCAGCACAGACCCTGACATGGGGCTTGATCTCCTATGAACCGTGAGATTGTGACCTGAGCCGAAAGCAAGAGCTGGACACGTAACTGACTGAGCCACCCAGGTGCCCCAAACGGATGGATCTTAATGTCAGATGTGGGGCTGTGCGACTTGGGGTCTCTCTATGGCTGATTCCGTATTTATGACATGGGAATATAAGTACAGACGTAAGAGGACCAGAGCTAGGTGAGGCAAAGGAGGCGTGTAGATGCAAAATTTAAGGAGGCGCTCGCCCTCAAAGTGGTACGTGAGTCAACCCCCTACTCGCGGCCCTCAGGACCCAGGGCCTCCTTGCACTATGTTGTCCCTTATAGCAAAGATTAAACTAAATAAGAACCTGTACTCAAGTTATGGGCATATTCTAGGTTATTAAGTACAGATTTCCTTCCTTTGCTCCAGACTATCTAATGAGATCTTTCCCAGGGACCCACTGCCCTTGGCTAGGGCCTGAGCGGCAAGAGAGGAAATGGGGAAGGCCCTGGTGGCGAACTTCACGTCCATTTTGACCCTGCTTGGTGGCCCTGGAACTTGCCAGTGACCATTCCTTCTGCAGTGGCGAAGGTCTCACTTCTTTAAGCCGTGGGGGTGGTGTTCGTGCTGCCTCAGCCCATCTGCGGTAGTGTGTGCTTTCCACAGGCATGCACGGGCACCCTGTCAGCAAAGCGGTCCCTACCACGGGGTCATTTTATATAAGCAAATTACCCTTTGCAATAGCAGGATACTGTGGCCGAAAAGGACTTTCTAGGTCGCGTCCTCAAGCGCTCTTATCTTAAAGATGTTGCACCAAGGCCTGGGGAAGAGGAACGATTTGCCATAGGTCCCTGGGCTAGTACGACTCGTAAATAGAGCTGGGTCTTCTGCGCCCACCGCTTCTCGGAGCTGCCGTTCTGGTTTTACGTGGCTTTCCATGCTGTGCATGGGATGTGGCACCAACAAGGCCAGCGGTAGACGTGGCAAGGCAGGGATCTTGCCTTAGTCTAAACAACCTAGTCTTTCCCTTCTAGAGAAAACTGCTGTTAGAAAGATTGAGGGGGACCCCCTTCCCTGTCCAGAAATTCAAAACCAACGTATCAATAACCTTCATGAAAGAAGAAACCATTCCACACCCTCTTTGCTGGGGAAGCGATGAAACAGGTGAATTCTGTCAGGTGGGAGGAGGTGAGGGAGGATTTGGGGACAGCAGGTAACAAAACAGTTCCTCTCGCCGTCGCAGCTAATTGCAATATTTTCGATTCCGGGACCTAGCACAAGTGCCCCCGCACAATATACGTTCAGCTTCTGAGCCGTTGTGCCCTCTCCTGCCATCTTGGATTCCCAGCACTACAGCCCTAGAGGGAGACGTGGGCTAAACTCAGCCATATGGATGTTGTCACCACAGCATGACAATTATGCTTTGAGGGACTATTGCTTTATGCATCTTTCTCCGCCTTCCCCATCTTCCTAATGATGACAAAGTCACAGGCTAGCTCCGTTCTCTTTTCCCTCTGGTCACAAAGTGACTCCTTCTAAGAGTCTGGTTGCTTGTTAATTACTGATGGAGTCTAATCTGCCTCGCTCTGTGGATGTTCAGATTCTCGGAGACTTGGAGCTGAGTATTTAGATGGGTATTTAGAATAACATCCCCTGGGGGCCTTGCCCCTTGGGAAAGTATCAAAGCGTCGAATTACCAAATGCTTCTGAAAGAAACGCTGGCGAAATACAATCGTCCCTCTCAGATAGCTTCTCCCTGGTCACGATGACTCAGAGAATCCAGGCAGAGATAATTGGGAGGAAATGTGGAACATCCACATACTTATGATTTCTCTATGTAGTCTTCAATTGCTTTATTTTTTTAAATTTTAGTTTATTCATTTGAGAGAAAGAGAACATGAGCAGGGGAGGGGCAGAGAGAGAGGGAGAGAGACGGAATCCCAAGCAGGCTCCGCACTGTCAGCGCAGAGCCCAGCGCGGGGCTCGGACTCACGAACTGCGAGATCATGACCTGAGCCGAAACCAAGAGTCAGACACCCAACCGACTGAACCACCCAGGCGCCCCAGCCTTCGGTTATTTTAGAAACTGGGAAATTGCCTACGTATCACTGATTCCAGCATGGTCAGTGCCTCACCCTGTGTGTGTGCACGTATGTGCGTGTGTGTGCACGTGTGTGCATGCATGCGTGTGTGTGTGTGGGGGGGTGTGGAATAATTATCTAGCCCTGTTTGGCCTTGATAACATAGGAAAATAATTCTGTCCATATTATTTTATTGAAACCATGCAATAATCAAATGTGATTTGTTATTTCGATTACCTACATTTTTCATTAAAAAAAAAAATGACTTGCCTGAAGTCATGTAGCTACTACGAAGCAGAGATGAGACTTGAAGCCAAGTGTACTGATTTCACATCTAGTGGTTGGGCAGTGACACGAGATCTAATTTCAGGCACCTCCCCAACATGTGTCAGTGCCCTGCTACTCCAAGTGTGGTCCGCAGACCGGCACCAGGAACATCTCCTGGGCGCTTGCTCCCAGGGCGGACCATCAGTCCTCATCCCAGACCTATGAAGTCCGAATCTGCATTTTAACAAGACCCCTCTCGGCAATTCCTGTGCACCTTGCATTCAGGGAAGCAATGCTTTTGCGCAGTGCTGTCCAATAGATATTACAATGTAATGCTGAGTTTTCTTACAGACATTCAAAAGGTAAAAACAAACAAACAAAACAACAAGTAAAATTACACGTGGAGGGCTGTGAAAACACAGATGGCTGAGTGGCCACATCTGGAGTTGCTGGTTCAGTAGATCTGTGTTTATATTTCTAACAAATTCCCAGGTCACGCTGCTGCGGTTGGTCCCGGGACCACACTAAGAGAATTGTCGCCTCACCTGAGAAATCATCAGGTTCTGGACTAAAAGGAGAAACATAAGGAGGACTCAGGAATGTGGGAGGGGAAAAAAAAATCAGAACCAGAAGAAAGAACATAGATTTTCTATGTAGGATGGTCTCTGGGGCCCGGATACAGTTGTTGTCCACAGCAAGGCAAATCGGTATGCAGGTTTGACCTCGCGTGTATAATAATAAGTAAAATAACCATTTACTAAGAGTGTGTGTCTGCGTCTAGACCCACTGATCGCAGTTTTCACTGTTATACTATAGATTTGCTCCAGAGGGGGCGACCAGACATCTGTGAGCCCGTCCTGTGTTCCACTTCCCTCCTGTCCCACTGAGAAGCCCCCTGACAGCTCTCCCTGCTTCTGGGCTTGCCCACCCCCGAGTTATTCTGCACACTGCAGCCAGAAAGATATTTGATGCACTTCACGGCACTCTTCGCCCATTCTGCAGTCACATATGACACTGCCCTCCCTGCAGCTGGCCTCTCCCTCCTGTTTGAGCAAGAAACCAATAAGCTCTTTTCTGACTCTGAGCCCTCCCTGGGATGGTCCCTTTGCTCGGAATTCTCTTCCTCCTCTGATTTGTTGAGATGGCCATTTCTTCAGGTCTCAACTTAAATGCACTTCCTCTGAGAAGCTGATTGAACCACCCTCTGGAAAGTAGCATTTCCATCCACCAGGCTTCTTATAGCAAGGGATCATTTTCTTTACACTTATACCATAATTATTTGTGCATTTACGGCTTCATATCGGTCCCCCGAATGGTCTATCAGCAACAAGAGGAAAGAAACCTCGTATCTGTTCATTTCTGTATTCATTATAACTTAGCCTGGTGCCCAGAACAGGGTGGACCCTCATGTGTCCATTGGTTGGATGGAGAATTCTGTCATGTTAATACATTACAGGGACACTGACAATAGAGGAGATGATCTTGAATATATTTTTTTCTTTTGAGAGAGATACAGAGTGCAATCAGGGAAGGGGCAGAGAGAGGGAGACACAGAATCTGAAGCAGGCTCCAGGCTGTGAGCTGTCAGCACAGAGCCTGATGCGGAGCTTGAACTCACGAACGGTGAGAGCATGACCTGAGCCAAAGTCAGACGCTTAGCCGACTGAGCCACCCAGGCGCCCCACCTTGAACATGTTTTTAATCGCTCAAAGCCGTTGGGGAGCTACTGTTTCTCCCAACCAGATTAACGTTAACATAACCATATTGACAATTTCAGAAATTGTCCAAGAAAACAGACAAATGGGCCAGGCCAGACTGAAAGTCTGAAAGTCAAAGTCAAGAAGAAAACGTATCAGTTATTCACAGCAAAATATTTGTCAGGAGTGGCAGTCTGGTGGCAGAGAAGACAATTATCATTTTCTTTACTGGGCCAACAGGTAGACCCTGAGAGCCATTTTAAATTAAATGGAATCCAGCATGGTTGCTTACTGCAGAATTTCATTTTTAGGTTTTCGTTACCATCTCTGAGATGTATCCTGTTTCCTTTTATATTCAGACCGTAGCTATCGATTCCCCGTATCTTTGTTCCTTCCCTGTCTGGGTGCAGACAATATACAATCTCAGGAAGGAGTGATTGCCTCCCACCCAGAGGGGTGTTGCCCGAGAAATCCCATGGGCAGCTCCGCGTGGTCTCCCCTTTCGGTGTTGCTCCTTCAGGCTGGGCTGTGGAGCATCGGTTGGGGGCTTCATTGCCTGTACCAGAGGTTCTAATAAATCAGGCAGAATCCCGCAGAGGGGCCCCACTGATTCAGGCATTTAGACGAGAGCAGACCAGAACCAGAGCTAAACCATTCTTCATCCTGCCTGGCATTTCCTTTCTCTTGGAGGTGCCTTTGTTGTGCCGGACTGAAACCAAGTCCCGGAGCTATTGTGCGCTGACTCCTGTGTGTGTGTGTGTGTGTGTGTGTGTGTGTGTGTGTGTTTTGGGGAGGGGGACGCACATGCTCATATGCCTTTTCTCCCTCCTTTCTTCTTTTTATTATCATTAATAATGAAATATTGAGACCAGGCTGCTAATGAGCCTAAACTCCCTCCTGTTAGTTTATTTTTCGCCTTCAGACTGTCACTTCAGAGTAAATTACTTCTCTCTGCATCTTGTTCCAGTAATATTACACCAGCGCGACCCTCCCCCTCCCACCCCGGGTCTAATTTCAGGGTTATTCCCTTTCTCTCACCGCAGTTTGCTAGAGCAAGGGAGGTTGCCCCATCTATCATGCTTAAACCTGTGCAACGTGCCCCGCCACCCCCCTGCCCTGCGATGGAGACATCATTCTCGTGGCTCTGGGTCGAGTCGGGTTTTAAATACTTACACAGTGCACGCAGATATCACCTATAAAGAAGTAAGTAAATAAATAATATATACCCATCCCTGTGTGCTGTTCCTTGAGGTCTACGGAGGAAGATTTAGAGACTGCGAGGCAGAGTGAGACCCGTTTGGGAAGGAGGGGGCCAAAGAAGCGGGCGCGCTGCAGTCCCGCTGTCCTCCGCCACCGCCGTCTGCTCGGCTCTGGCTCCTGTTCATTTCATGGCACGCTAAGCATTTCCTTGTCAACTGGGAGATGTCAGGATGTGAAAACAACCAACATTAAGTAGATATTCTGTGCCAGCACAACAGCAAGTGTCTCCAATATGCTTTTGTCTCCTGTTCAAAGATGCTAAACTGGTCTTCAAACAGCCACCGCGTCTCCGTTTCTTCTTTCTTCGCCAGTGCTCTGCTACTGGGGACTTCACAAAGGACTGGAAACCCGGGAGCTTTCTCTCCGTTGCATTTCCTCCCTGGTTCCTTCCTTTCTTCCTCGTCTTCCTGCTGGTCAGAAACACGGGCCCCCAAGCCTTATCGCAGCCCTGCCATTGACTCACGCGATCTCGGGGAACTAACCTCTCCGTGTCTGTGTCCTCACCTATGGAGCGGTGACAAATAACAGTATTTGCTTCATAATTATGTTTTGAGGACTGCATGAATTAACACATGCAACGTGCCTAGGATAACGCCTACTCACCCTTTACAAGCGCTCAACCCATCGTTTTCTTCCTCGTCCTTTTCTTCTGCCTTTTTTCCTGTTTTGTTTATCACCCACTTGCCTTTTTTTTTTTTTTTTTTTTTTTTTTTTACCATTGGCAGTTCTGACCCCAGAGAATTAGCTTTACTTCACTCATTACTCACCCATCTGTTGTGTACAGAACTGAACATCGTCCCGCGGTTGTGGCTGGTAGTCACAGACAGTGCTAGGTAGAACCCTCAGGGCCAGAGGCAAAAAGAAAACTCAGTGATGCTGTTGCCGTCTCTATTTGTATTTTTTGATATTTGTTCTTCCTGGATTTTTTTTTTGTTTTGGCTTTAAGTTTGACCTTTGAAAATGGCGCATGAAAATATCCTTTATCCTGATGGTTGAGCTTTTTGGCAACGCTTGAATTTCTGTCCAAGGCAAGTGCATCATGGCCTTCACCTGCCTTGCCACAGGTGAAGCCACAGAAACCCACCGTCTTTTACTTGCCCGAGCTTTTCTCATGTGGACCCTCATAGCAGTACATACCTTCTCGACAAACGGCCACCCACCTGGTATTGGGCTTTGCAGGGGAAGGGAAGGGAGAGTCATTTTTAACCCAGAAAGGAAAATCTCTTTGGCCTCAGCAGGCAACAAAGGCAGGCAGGGGAACACGTTTGAGATCCATGTGACCTCAAGGTTAGGCCTTCAAATCTCCCCAGCTGATCCATGAAATCTGGTCTTGCCTCCCTTGATGGGACGCGAAGAGGGGCCAGACTGGAGGCGGGGTTATTTATGAACCTGACACTCTGGGTCCAAGATGGCTCAGCTGGCAGGGTCAGACAGCAGAATTCAGATGGCGTAGCTTTTCCTCTCTCATTTTCATCCAAGTGACTAAGACTCAGCCCTTGGGGTTAAGCGTTTTTATGGGGGTCTTCTGCTGTGCCCCATGCTAAAGTAGGACCTGCACAGAATTTATCCTTTACAGTTCTTTTGATTTAAGAATGAAAGGGCAGCTGCTGGGCAAATGAGAGGTGGACCGGGCAAGCTTCTAAACTCCCCGGCTAATAGGACCACGTACCGCAGCGCTGAACCCACCTTCCTTGAGACTTCAGGATACTGTTTGAAAATTATGCAAAACTTTTCTAAGCTTTGAGGTTACAGGGGAGTCTCAGCCCCTTTAAATATGCCCTAGAAGAAGCTACTCTTTACTAAATGTTGAGACTCTTCTATGTCTTCCAATTCCAGACGAATCTTCTACCGAACCTTGCCCTAACCAGGTCATGTACAAGCTCGGGATCATACAAGTTGCTAGACAAATCTGATGTCCTTTAATCTGATACAAGTCTTTTTTTTTTTTTTTTCTTTAAGTAGATTCTAGCTTAAAGCAGAGCATCAGTAATGCCTTTGTTCCAATTTGGGTTTTTTTGTTTTGTTTTGTTTTGTTTTGTTATTTGCAAATATGCCTGAACAGTATATATCAACAGTTCAGATTTTGGAACATTGAGCCATTTACCTTTGTGAACATGTTTCAAACTCCACCCTGGTCCCGAAACCTCCAGAACAGAGGTGCTCAAACTTCAGCGTGCATCAGAACCACAAGGAGGGCGTCATGAAAATGCTGGCTCCACCTACAGAGAATCTGATTCGGTAGATCTGGGGTGGGACCCAAGGGTTTGCATTTCTCATGTGTTTCCGGGTAATGTTAATGCTGCTGGTTTGGAAACCATGCCTTGAAGACCACTGGTGTAGACTTCAGATGTTCATTAGGTCACAGTTTCAAGTCGCTGCTTTTAGTGGTCAGTTGAATTATCCTATGAATTCAGCGTAAAGAGAGCGAATGTCTCTCCCTTTTTATCAGTCAGGGTCGTCTATCTTCTTACTCATACAATGCCTTTTTGGTGCTCTATTTTAGGTTGCTTCTGCCCTTCTGTAGCTTCCTGGAAGCTTTCCCATTCAGCTAGCGTGCAGGGAAAGAGAGTAGGGGGGAGTGTATTGCTTCTGAAGCACTCTGGCCCAGGAGTGGCTTGTATCACTGGAAGGATGGAGGAGAACGTGCCCCAGAGGAAGAGGAAAGGTATTTCAGTCAATTTATAGCCTTCTCTGCTCCACCCCCCCAAGAACATCTGGGTGTTCCATTTTTGTTCGAGGTAAATCAGTCAACGGTCTCAGTTTTCCACTTTATAAACACTGTATCAAGCGCGGGTAGTTATGCCCTAGGTTGCTTCCCTAGTTATTTGGCGACTTGACATAAAGTGCCACTTGGTCCTAGACAGTGTTCCCTCTCTGTAGTGGGGTTTGAGGAAGGATGCCACTAGACAGGTGAAGATGCTGATTCCTCTTCAGAGACCCGCGATTCCCTTCTAGAAGAGCTTCTAGACAATAAAAAGCATTTTGACACTCTCCCTTCTATTTTAGATGCCCCTGATTTCTCATACTATTTTGTTAGCGGAAGAGAACGGGGGTGGATAGGAAGTGGAAGGAAGAAAAGAGTAAAACTTTCCATGTCTCTTTCTGCCCACCTGACTCCTGTATTTCAGTTGCATATGGTCTGCGTGAGAACATGAGAAAGAACATCTGACCAGACATCAATTTTTGTTGCCATCAGGATTCTGACAAATTGAATGATGCATACCTCTGTATGTAGGCAGAGATCCTTAAAATAGCCTGGAAATCATGACTTGCACGCAGGCGTATCATTACATATGACGAAGCAATTTCATTGTATGTTGAGCAAGGTGAAAAAGAAGTCTCTCACGTTGAAACCAGTTTCTCTCCCACCCTCCTGGAGTTTACAGGGAGAGAATGAATCGCTGTGAAGTCTATTCTGGCTGCCGGCACCTCTGCCCACATCCTCATTTATACACTCCTCCTCGTTCCTTCTAGGGGTATCTATTTTCTACAGAAAAAGTCTAACTCATCGGATGGAAAAACTCATTGGAAATAGCTCCGCAATAGAGCTTTCATATCCCATCTTGACTCTCAGGACAGTGAGCTGGTGTACTAAAATCACTTCGGAATAACAACAAATTATTAAATACATATATATAACATCTATCTATCTATCCTTATATTTTTCACAATAACGTTGTATACATTTTCTTCTTTCACCCTATTTAGAACCTTATAAAAATACATAGGGTGGGTGCAACACGTCCCCAATTTGCAGCTGGGAAAAGTGATATGCAAAGGGGTCAGATCACTTGCCTAAGGTCACCAAATGAACTAGGAGATGGAACCAGGTCTAACACTGAGACACCTATACTTAAAGGAATATTGGACTCAGATACATGTGAATATAGCCCCTGACCCTCATGTTAGTGACCCCTTCTCCGCTTCCTTCCCACTACCTACCCCTGAAGAATGGCATGTCACATCTGTGAAGCAATTTTGTGCATAACTTATAATAAGATTTTAGGCCAAATAAGTCCTTTTGATGATGTAAATTCTCAATATGTTCAGCCATTAGCTCCAGGAAATTCTAACATAATACAAACACATTTTATTTATTTACTTACTTACTTACTTACTTATTTATTTAGTATTTGTGATAGAGAGAGTATGAGCAGGCAGAGGAGAGAGGGGCAGAGGGAGACACGGAGAGAATCTTAAGCATGCTTCACACTCAGCACAGAGCCCGACATGGGGCTCAATCCCCTGACCTTGGGATCGTGACCCTTGCTGGAATTAAGAGTGGGATGCTCAACAGACTGAGGCACCCAGGCGCCCCAATACAAGCACATTTAGACATCAAATTATTTAGCTGCATTGAGAGTGATAAGGTCAGGCTATTACAGGCATAGCTTAAGCAAGCAAATGCTCAAACACTTGCTCTCAGCCTGTCTGTATTTTGAAGAAAGAAAATATGACCCCAAACGTTCATGCATGTTTCTGCCTTCTCCCCCTCCCACTTTGTTTCCAGGCAATAAGTATCCAGGTAAGCCCAACTCCGATTTATCACAGGAGTTTGTAATGGCTTCGATGACCTGGTGCCTCAGTAACATTTTATTTTTCCAAAAAATTACCTGATAACCATGATTGACGGGACCCATTCCGCCATTTTCAAAGCCAACTTCCAGCTCTCCGTCCTACATTATGCAATACCCAGAGACATCTCTAAGTGTGATGTCAGCGTGCAAACTGAGTCTACATTCTCTGAAAAAGTATTTATTAATAGACCTTCATAACCTATCAGACGAGGCATACGTAAAATGACATAAAGAAAAGCAAAAGCAAAAACAGAGCGTTCCTTTATTCCCTTCACTTTCCCCAGGGCTCTTTTCTATCTGTTTTTGCCAAGCTCTTTCTCAAATTGTTTTTGTATTGTAACCAAATGGTAGCTGATCAGAGGCATCGGGGGACATGTCGTGGCATTTTCTGCGCATTCCCCTCTCTCCAGCTTGGCTTTAAATGCCCTCGTGGCACTGACTAACAATTTGGGCTTCATCCAGAGCACTGAGCCTTGCCGGCATTATGATTACATTTTTTTTTTTTTTTTTTTTTGCATAGTCGATGTTGCTACATTAAACTCCAGATGCTTTCTCACAAGTCACTAAATTAACATCACATACATTTTTGGCCCATTAACGTTACACTAAGATCACAGTAGGATTATCACCCAGCAAGGTGATTTTGTGCGTGTCTTCTGCTCTCAGCATCCTTTCGACATTCACTTCTTTAAAATTAGGTCAGGGAAAATGAGGCTAGAGACCTACCGAAGACCCATGCCTGAAACATCACAGGAAACTCTGTCCCTGTCAAGAGAAAAACATCTTCACCTTCTGTCTGTCAGCAGATTGACATGTTTTATGAAGTGCAAGTGACAGCCTTTAATGTAAGTACCGGCAAAATTACTGTTGGATGGCTTTTTTAGGAAACGAATATACTTTATGACATGAAATATATTAAAACGTCAGTGTTTTAACCAATGTTGATAAAAATATATTACAGTCATTTATTGAGTTTGTAAAGCATGTTATGGGCTAACAAGATAAAAGATGTTTTGCAAATAACGTTGCTATTCTTTAGAATGTGCATCTGCTCTTTGAGTTTACTCAGTATAGGTAGGTGGCATGCTGGACCCCTTTTCAACAAAATAGCACTTCATTTGGGAAGAGAAATAAATTGCTGTCAACAATAGTCGGCACTCATTTAAGCAAGCTCATTTGTACTGCCGCACGAGTACTTTTGTGCAAAGTCTTGTACGCCCTGCACTATTTTGGTATCTGTCTGAAAAACTGGGTCACAAATCCAGCATTGCAACTGACTGTCACCCTGCAATTGTCTATGTACTTAACCGTAGACCCTCATTAGACTCTTAGCTCCATGGAACAGACTCGATGCACTGTTTTTCTTTGTGTGCCCTCTGCCTGGCTCAGGACAGGACACACAGGCAATGGATAAATGTTTGTTGAAGAGGTAAAGGAAGCAGTGAATGAAAGGAGCATAACCCAGGTCCGTTGACCTATCCTGTAATCACAAACTTGCGCAAGTTGGGTACACATACTGTCTATTTTAAACGATCGAAAAACATTTTTTTTAATGTTTATTTATTTTTGAGAGAGACAGAGACAGAATGTGAGTGGGTTAGGGGCAGAGGGAGAGGGAGACACAGAATCCGAAGCAGGCTCCAGGCTCTGAGCTGTCAGCGCAGAGCCTGACGCAGGGCTCGAACCCACGGACCGGGAGATCATGACCTGAGCCGAAGCCGGACGCTCAACTGACCGAGCCACCCAGGCAGCCCTATTTTAAATGATTTTTTAAAATGTCTTTCATTTTTTTGGAGAGAGAGAAAGAGAAAGAGCATGAGTGGGGGAGGGGCAGAGAAAGAATCCCAAGCACAGAGCCCAATGTAGGACTTGATCCCACAAGCCGTGAGATCGTGACCAGAACTGAAATCAGGAGTCGGATGCTTAACCGACTGAGCCACCCGAGCGCCCCTACATAGTGTCTATTGTAAAGAATGGCTTTTCCAGTTCTGTAGGCCTTAAAAAAGCAGACAGTTTTAAGTAGCAATTATTACCTGGAGAGGTACAGTTTCAGATATTTAGGCTTATTAGCAAAGGACGTCCTTGTTGAGAGGAGAGCCCTGAATTCAGGCTGTGATCCCAGATTTCCTCTTTTAGGGGAGACGAAATTACTAAGTGAAAGGAACTTCATGTTGTACAACTCAGGGGAGGAGATCCGTCCGGCTAATTGGGCTTCAGATGTCAATAGCTTTTCTCCTAAAAATCTGCGATACTCTTTTCTGCACGACTGTCACAGAGAGGGGAAGATCCCGGGTGAAAGAGGTATCATGTTTTGTCTTTTAAAGCAATTTCATTTCACTCACCACCAGGCTACTGTCTTTCTCCTTGCGTTCTCAGCTTCTTTACACTTCTGGAAACCACAGGTCCCTCCCCAAGCCCCATGCCACTTCAATTATGAGGCAAGTGAGACACGATTTAGGCCTGCAAGATATTTTACTTTGCTGAACACACTCAGTTCAAGGAGGAAGTGAAAATGGTGTTGAAGGAGCCAAAGCAGCAAACTGCCGTGGGGGGTTGGGGGGGTGGGGGGGGGGAAGTGGGGTGCTAAGACTCAGCCCAGGGTTAATGCGGGTGCCGTCATCTACACGGTTCAAAATGCGGTTTGTTTGGAAGCACATTCACATTTTCAAAAATTATAAGGAAAGAGAATCATTGTTACAAAATAATCCCCCTCCTGAGATATGGCCGTTTACACTTTAGATTTCTTTCCATTATATATATCATATATACCCACATACAGGTCATGTATGCACTCAGAGGTACCTAACTATGTAAATATTTTGTACGCTGTGTACCTTACCGTTTTCACTGGAGGAATGACAAAGACTGGGATGAGGTTGAAACAAATTTATCCAGTGGTAGGAAGGTCAACCATTGCCATCTTAGAGTGAAATCTCAATAACATGCCGCAGAACGAAGGAGCTTAGAGATCGTTCGCTCGAACCTCGCTCCTCTTTCCCGCTCCAAGCCTAGGACAAGCATCCATGGGCCAACATCACCTGTCCGTCTGCTCTCTGGCATGCTCCTCCTGTACACACAGCCGGACAGGAGGAAACCAGTCTGCTCCTCTAGGCACAGCCAGAAAGCAGTGCAGGGCAGGAGGAAAGCACAGGTTCCAGAGTTCCATTCAAATCCCAATGCCCACTTACTGAATTGGCAACATGGAACAACATCCTCAACCTCTCCTTCTTTGCTACAGCACAGATAACAAGAGTGCCCATCTCTTATGATTCTTGCGGGAATTAAATGAGCAACTACACAAACAAACAAACAAACAAAAAAACCAAGACACCCAGAACAGAGCCCGGCAGTTAATACGGCCGCGGTAAATGTTATCTCTTATCATTATTCCTTCACGTACTGTCCATTTCTGGGAGAAGACACGTTTACAAGTCCACAGTTAATTTGAATTCAATGTAGACACTCCCTCAAAAGACTTAATGCAACGATCAGCAAAGTGAGTTTGCAACCAATCCATCGATCAGGAAAAAAAAAAAAAGGATAGTCAAATATATTAGTGGACTAGGTCTTACAGGGTTATAAAAGAAATAGACAATCTGGCTTACAGACTTCTGTAAAAAGAAATGAAGCAATCTTGATAAAGAAGACAGTATCTAATTATGCATAGAATTGTGTATTATTCATTTTGAGTATGGCTCTTAGCGCGCATCTATTACAACGTCCCCATTTTACAAAGGCAGAAACTGAGACCCAGAGAAGTTACATAGCTTGCTTGAGCTTGTCAGTACAGAGGGACTGGAACTAGAATTTCAGCAGGTGGAATTTCAATTGGTTCATCAAGGGAAAGATTTGGAAAGGACGCCGGAAGGACGAAGAGCCAGCTGGGTGCAGAGGAAACAAGGCAGAGCCTCTGGGGGAGGAATGGACAGGGTGGGTTCAGAGCGTGGGGAGGAGACCAGCTTCCCCATACGTGGAGAGATTTGATGCTCATATATTTCTAGCTTTTGCACCAAGATCTTTGGCATCTGAGCAAGAGCCTTTCATCCTAAAGTAGAAGGAAAGGGAGTGGTGTCCACTCAGCTCACGGTGCAAGGTTGAATAACACTGTTCTTTCCCCGTCACTTGGAGTAAATCTCTCAAACCCTCCTCTGATCATCCATCCGATAGGCCTAAGAATAGGGTCTTGCTCATAGGTTGTCACACAAACAAATAAGAGAATACACGCGCTTATGCTTTGGAAACCGTAGCGGGCTAAAATGTTGGCTCATGAAGTTTCCTCAGCTTTCCCTTTACCATCAGGGACCAGCAATCCAAGCGAACTCTTAGCAATTCACCTGCTCTCCTAGGGTCGCTAACGCAGCTGGGGCCCAATGATCGAACAGCCGCACCATGCAATTGAGAACATTTCTTAGAGACCGCAGCGCAGGCCGTGAGCTGCGCGGGCATTGCAGTGACTGATTAAAAAATACACGATGAAATATTGCAGCTATCAATAATTCCTGCACATGACTGACTTCTAATGAAAGGATAAAGTTTCCGAGGGAGAGAGAAGAAATGAAGAAAAGGTTTTTTTTTTTTTTTTTTTTTTTTTATCAATTTCAGAGGAACACTTTGATATAACCCTGAAAAAAAAAAAAAACGTTTCCTGGTGAAATATTTTCTTTTATTGCCCTCCATCACACAGTGTTTGTTTAATTTCCCCTTTTCAGCAGGTATATATTTCAGTTTTTAATTTAAAAAAGAAAAAAAAAACAACATCGTTTTTCCTCATTGGTTTCCTCGCATCATTTCATTTCCTATTTGCTAGGCTTCTCCTCGGAATTTTTTTGTGGCCCGGGATGAGGAATCTCATCCGCTATTTTATTCTCCGAAACTTTTGTCTGAAAAGCAGAATATGACCACAAGCGATTGAATTTCACTAGACTTCGTTTCCGTATCTGCCCCCAAAGCAATATGTCATTTCTGGTTCTACCGCCAGCGCTTAGAAGCATCATGCCACCTCCATCGACACGGCCCTCTGAAATATTGGCATAAAAATATTATTAAAAATAAAGCACGTGCAGCATAATTAGCAGGTGTCCTAGACCACGTGGTGGAGGGCTTTGTGAGGCTGTGAGAAGCTGCAGCCTCTCTAGCTAGGGGGTGGCTAGAGAGTCACCCACTACAGTGACCTGTGCCTCCTTCCCCCCCTCCTCTTGCCTTCTGCTTTCTGTCATCCACTCGGTCCTTCACATGTTAGTCTCCCTCCTCGTCCTCCTGCACAACTGAAGCTTGGCTAGTCCTCCTGTGCTCCCTGGGTCTGGCTAAAAAAAAAAAAAAGAAGAAAGAAAGAAAATAGGAAAGAGACAAGAGCAGGAATGTCTCTACCGTGAGTCTGAGGCATGACCTTCTTCCCAGGCTTCAAAATAACATCTCTTGCCTAGGTCTTGTGAGTCTGGCTGAGATCGGGACATCCAGATATGTAGGGCACCAGGTATTAACCAAACTCTGAGGTTAAGGACACGGTCCTGGCGACTGCCACGTCTGCCCCAAATGTCTGACACCAACTGCAAGTTTGGGAGTTTTCCAGAATCACCCCACCTGGGCCAAACCCTCACTGTTCTCTGTTCTCACACTCCTGACACTTCTGAAAGCCAGATGTGGGCTTTCTTCCCCATCAACCAATTCTCTGACATGAGCTGGATGTTCTACAATCCAATTCAGTTCTGATACTAACCATAGCAGTGCAGACCCCACAGGTTAAGGGCTCAGTCCCACAAGACTGCACCCCTCTCAGATGCCAATCACAGCTGGTGCCCCGCCCCCCCCCCCCCAGGTTACCCACAACTTCCCTGTGACTTGGCTATAAATCAGAGGTTCCCATGGCCCCATGCTTAGGTTCAATCATTTGCCAGAGCAGCTGTCAGAACTCAGGAAAACAGTTTACTTATTACTGCCACTTTATGACAAGGCATGTGTTAAAGGCTACAGATGACTTCTCAGATGAAGAGATCCATAGTGTGAGATCTAGAAGCATTCTCAGTGCAGGAACTTCTGTCCCTTTGGAGCTGGATACACCACCCTTCTGGCCAGAAGATGTGCTTGTCAACCCAGAGACTCTCCGAACTCTGTAGTTCAGGGATTTTTATGGAGGATTCATCACATAACCATGATTGATTACTATCTCACTTTCCAACCTCTCTCCCGTCTCTAGAGAACAAAAGGTAGGACTGAAAATTCCAAGCTTCTCTTCACGGGTTGGCCTTTGTAGTGACCAGCCCTCATCTAGATGCCGCAAGGAGTCACCTCATTAGAAGAAAAGATGCTCCTGTCACCTAGGAAATTCCAAGGGATTAGGAGCTCCATGTCAGGAACTGGGGTCAAAGACAAAATATTGGCACGAACCAGAGGCAGAGACATTTTATATATATTTCTTATTATCTCTCATGTGCTCAGGCTCAACAACTCATTAGGAAGTCTTGCAGAACTCACTAAAAACGGATGCACCCACGATCATATTTATTACAGGGAAAGGATGCAAACTGGGACCAGTGAAAGGAAGACACTCATAGGACAGAGACAAGGAGGGTTCCAAACCCAAATCTTTCATCATCCTGGGATGCGTCACCTGTGACGCTTAGTCAAGCTTGATAGGCAGGGTTCGTATTGAGGCTTCGTTACATAGCCATGATTGCTTGATTGCCTATGATTGAACTCAGTCTCTGTGTCAGCTGATACCTCAAGACCAAAAGCAGCCCACCCTCTAATGATACGGTTGGCCTTTCTGGCATTGCCAGTCTCCACCCTAAGATTATCAAATGTGGTCTCTGCCCCCGACCCTGAGTCATGTTGTGGGATAGACCAGCAAGTAGGGTCCTAGGGGGCCCACCATGAAGAACAAGCATTCTTGTGTAGAGCCAAGGACAAAGGCCAGATGTCTATTTCGGTAGGGCCAAGTTCTTTACTCCTCCAGGGCTAACAGTGGAAAAGCCACGGGAGCCACACGCGTGTCTACCTGCCTTAATGAATAACTTCCAGCCCCTTAGCCCACTCCTTATCCTCTTTAAAGGGTCAAGTTTATTCTAGGTAGAGTATTGATACAGAACTGTTGCTTTTACTCAGTATGTATTTATTTAAGACAATATTAAAATCCTTATGAAGTCCCACAACTGACGTGTTCTGGCACATTAGATTCGTTTTAGCTCGTATTTAATGGTGCTTTCCATCTCATAAGCCCTGTATTTAATGTTCTGAAAGGAATTCACATTTCCTTCAGAGTTTCCTGCTTTTGAGGACGGTGTTTGCCACCACAAAGTGAGTCACTGGCAGCTCTTTCTGTTGACAGGGGGAGGGCTTGTCCAGATCCAACCCAGGTGCTTTCCAAACAAAACATTTTAGTGAATAACAGTTCTTTTCCACAGTGCTCCGTATGATCTGAAAAGTAGAAGAAATGGCTCTAAGTTTCGTAATGTAACATTTTATTTGTGTCTGTCTTACCAGTGCTTTCAATATCTTAAAAGCGGCCTGAAAGAGGTTTAAAACATTTCTACCCATTACGGGCAACAGGAGAGAAATCCTTTGTGAATGGAGATGCTAAGTCCAAATGTTTTGTCTGTAACACGGCTCTTGTTGTCTCCAAAGTGGTTTCTCTGTTAAGAGGAGGTTGTAATGGGCATCCACGCATAACCATCTGTATCTTCGAACACATCAATCGCTCACATATTCACAGGTGGTGATAGACGGATTCGTGCGTGTCTGCGCAATTTGGCGCGTTCGGCCGCGTGCTTGAGGATGTGGGTGTATTTCACAGAAGCGGGTTGGGCAGTAAATTTTGAAACTTCATCCTCGTCTTTGGATAGAGTAATAAAAGTTTGTAGGCTTAAGAAAGCAATATTCCCTGGAACCGCAGTACACGGGGACGATGAAACTCAGCTAAAACGTACGGTAATCTCCAAGGCCTACCCAAGCTCAAGAGGTGCAAAGTGACAGCCATAAAGCAAAATTTAACACCCGCTTCACTAAAAGTCATTTTCGGCCTCTGACCGATTTCACACAGCATTAGGAAATATGACTAATGCCAAGGCCTGACTCCCTGGGGGAGCTTACGAAGGAGCGTGTCAGGAAGAAAAGTGATGGCTCGTTGTTACCTGAAGCAATGAGAGGTCAGCGCTGGTATCACAGGGTCCCAAAGTCTCCCCAACAGGAGCTCGCTTGCCCTTCTCTTAGATCCTATCTGCTTTACAAAATAAGAATTGCAGCCATCGTTAGGAACTTGGGACCTCCGCAGGTCAGGAGGGCTCCATGACAGAGGCCGAGAATCTTCCTTTCCGTGGAGTTTGGTTTAGGATGTAAGAAAGTCAACTCTTTCCCGTGACGTAATGTTGGCGTGGTGCAATTTACTGCCGCTGAGGACATCCCCATACGACAGGCGAAGAGAGGCAAACCAACACTCACATTAACCAAGCCCGCATCGCTATCCAAAGAATCTGAGAAGCACATCTAGGCAAACTCCAGCACTCGTGCCCACACTTCTCCCAAAGCTCCTTACCCAAAGGCTGGAAGAGTTAATTAGATTTTAGTCTTTTTCTGGCTCAGTCAGATATTATGCTGGGTTCTGGCACTTGGGGTCCCCTGCTTTTTTTGTTTGTTTGTTTTTTAATTCTGTTTTTATTTTCCAGACATAAGCTTTCAGATACAGAATTTGTTCTGTGTCCAGCTTGACTATCTCTTTCGGTTCCTGCACCATTGATTAGCCCCACCTTTGATGACGGTGGACGCGGTCCCACATGACTATCAGCTTTGGTTAATGTCCTTGCCTTATCGTAGGATCATTGCCGTGACAGGAACATGTCAGCGATGGGTGATTTCCACCGAACAATGACTTCTAGACTGTGGCTATGCAGGCAGAGCAAAGACGAAAGATGAGCAATTATCCAGTGGATGTGATCCATGCTGACAGCCGATCTGGATAATTCAAATAGAAACAACTTCCTTTGCCTCCCTGGCAGGTTTGGGGCTTGATTTAGTGAGATCCTTGTTTAACTTTCTTTGCCTGTGGAAATGCAGTACATGTGTTTGCTGGTTAAGTGAGGGTTTGGGGGTTATAACCACAGCATCTGTTAATTTGACATTCAGGTTTCACTCTGGTTTGGAAGCCTTTGTGCCCCAAATTTAAAAGCGGCAATACATGCCTAACTCCCAGCTGTCTGGAAACTCAGACTGCATATGCTTCTTGGTTTTCTAATCTGCCCAGAGAAATAAAACCATCACCTGAGCCAAAGAGTAGTTTGCCTAATTGGATTTTTTTTTTTTTTTAATTTGAGAGATACACAAAGTGTATTCTAATGTCGCAATTGTCTGAGTGACATTGCGAGCTGAGCCAGACCACTTACCTAGACTCGAAGATTTACATTTTGATGATGTTTTTCAAGTGCTGTTTTATCTAGAGGAAAAAAGCAATAATTTAAAGCAGCTGCAGAATTCCTTGTACATCTGCCGGAAGTCCTTCCTTCGGCCCTGGGCAGCACAGCATAATGGATAGGGCACGAGTTTTAGAGTCTATCTGACCCGGTTCACAGTCCCAGTTCCAAAACTCATCAGCTGTGTTATCTTGAGCAAGGTACCTAAAATTTTCAAGCATCAGTTGCCTTATTTATAAAACGGGGGTGACAATCATCCCGATAACTTCCAGCCGCGATGAGGATTGAAGTTGATTCATTCAGTAAGCATTTGCTGAGTGCCTACCGTGTGTCAGGCACTGTTCTAGGCTCGGGGAAAGCAGCAGTGACCCAAACAGCTGGTATCGTAGCCTTTGTGGAACTGATAACCTAGGGGGAGGAGACAGACAAAAACAAGATTCACAAGAAAAATAAATAGGTGCGGTGGTGACGAGAGGTCTGGAAGAAACATAAAATATAGGAGAACAGAACGTGAGTCGGGGGAGAAAAAAGGTTGTATGCGGGAAGAGATGTCAGAGAAGCCTCCTTTAACATGGTGATGTCTGAAGAACGGAGAGGGCAGGTCATGGGGACGTTTGGGAGAAGAATGGTATGAGCTGAATTGTGCCCCCCCAAAAGATATGCTGAGGTCCTAGAGCTAAGTAACGCAAGACCATGACCTTATTTGGAAATAAGGTCTTCATCGAGGCAATCAAGTTGAAATGAGGTCATTCGGGTAGCCCTGATCGAATACGACTGGGCAATATGGACCCACAGACCCACGAGGAGGGATGAGACCGTGTAAAGACACCGGAAGAAAATGGCATGTGACTGGACTGCTGCGTCCACAGGTCAGAGAATACAAAGGCTTGCTGGAAAGTGACGGAAGCGAGGAGCAGCCAGAATGGATTCTCCACACTGCCGTGTCAGAGGGACCAGGGTGCTGCCAACGAAGCCTTGACGTTGGACTTCGAGCCCCCACGACTGTGAGGCAATTTGTTTCCGTTGCGTTAAGCCTCTCAGTTGTTGGCTCTCTGCCACAGCAGGCCTTGGGAAGCTGATGTAAAGAATGCCGGGGCTGAGGGATCAGCAAATACGATGGCCCTGAGTCAGCAGTACAGCAGACCGCGTGGGCAACGGCAAAGAGGCCGGGGTGCTGGCGAGGTCTGAGCTGGGGAAGCACGCAGTGGAAAATGAGGTGATAGAAGCAAGGGGGTGCAGGCTGTGGGTGGTCCTTCAGACCACCCTCAGGCCTGTGTCTTTCCTCTGCGTGGTAGGGAAAACCATCAGAGGGCTTTGAACCCAGAGGGAACATGACCTCACTCCCGTTATAAAATTATGTACCTAGGGGCGCCTGGGCGGCTCAGTCAGATGCGCGTCCGACTTCGGCTCAGGTCACGATCTCGCCGTCCGTGAGTTCGAGCCCCGCGTCGGGCTCTGTGCTGACAGCCGGAGCCTGGAGCCTGCTTCGGATTCTGGGTCTCCCTCTCTCTCTGCCCCTCCTCTGCTCATGCTCTGTCTCTCTCTGTCTCAAAAATAAATTTAAAAAGTTAAAAAAAATAAAATGATGTATGTAAAGTGCCTCCTGATTGTTTTTACTCCTCCCCCACTTCACTTCTGATAAATTCTTGTGGAGCGGTGGGTGGGGAAGGCAGGGATTTCAGCATTTATTATTTATGCAGCTGCTCCTGTGCTACATGCCGTTGAGAACTCGCACTCACACTGATTGCCTTCCTTCGGCGTTTACAGTGACAGCTTCTCTTTACCTGCACCACCCAAATGCCATTTATCCGGGGCTGATGCACTAAACGGTGATCCATTTGGATATATCTGTTCGTTTTCTCTTGATTCCGCTTTGCTGTAGAAAGATAATGAACCTCCACTGGTTCCCACACGGCTAGTTGACCATTCGCTGAGAAAGAAACAAACGTTTCAGAAGGCAAGATCAAAGCACGGTCTCTGAAGGATCTTCCGTTGCTGGAGATGTCTGGCTTACCGTCGAGAGAGCGATTTGAAGGAGAAGCGCCGATAAAAAAGAAGGCCTATCTTACAACGTAAAATGGCATAGTGGGGTTAACTGCAGGGGGTAGGGCAGGGTAATGAGGGGGGGACATGGCTTCATTCATTCAGTCTGTATTTATTGAACACATGCTACATGTCAGTCACTGGGTAAAAGCCCAGCGGTTAAAAAGCTAGCAAAACTGGACCATCCACAGGATAATTCCCAGCGAGTATGAACAGAAACAAAACAACCCAGAGGAGGAGACATATTCAGTTCTGCTCTGGGATTGGAGAAAACACGAGGCAGGAGGAACATAGAACCCGGACAACGTATGATAAGGGACCAGTAGTAAGTAGGTCAGTCTGGCAGCCGGCAAGAGGGTTGTCAGAAGAATGTCTAAAATTGAGATGGGGTATGCGACACGTGAGCAGAACATGCCGCAGGGAATTCTAGGAAGTGCTGGACGATCCAGAGGAACAGGCAGGACATACGGAAAATCCGCTCATCGCAGCAGGGCTTTTGGAAACACAGCAGCTTCCCAGGTATGACGCTGCGGGGAAAAGGTCAAGGCCAAACTTAAGAGTATGAAAGGTGGCGCGCGAAGGCCAGATGCACCCAAAGCCTGCAGGGGGAGTGAGTTTGCTCCCGAGCTGTGAAGAGCTTGCTTAGCTGTGAGGAGAACGAGGCTATGAGAACCCACGAGGCACTGAGTCCGCATGAGATTTCTCGCCTCACCTGGCAATTGCTGGCTATGCCACACCATCCACATGAAGGAGACACGAAAACTCTACCCATCGCCATGGACCAGGACTGTTGGCCAGGAACCTCTGCCCCTGCCCCCACAAGCCACCTAATGTGGCAGAACATCCGATGCGTCACGTGAAGCAATTTCCTATCGTCCTAGTGAAACAGAGCGAGGACATCACAGAGGCTGCGATGGGCGGGACCTCGGACACAATTGATTGCTCGTGCTTCATTTCACATCAGAGATCTAGAGGTGTATCACTTGGATAAACATTTTGTTTTTCTTAAAGAAAAAAAAAAACCAGCTGCACTTCTTGTCTGGTCTGTGTCTTGATTTTAGATTTTCTCTCTTCTTCAGACGACTGGAGAGGAGAAAGAGAGCCTTTTTGATATAATCACTGTAATTTAAACGACTTCTTGGTTTTCTTTCTGGTACGAGGAACAATTCTGGAAAGTAGAGTTGCATGCATGAGCACTGTTAGTAACAAACACCTCAAGAGAATGAACTAGGGGCGCCTGGGTGGCTCCGTCGGTTGAGCGTCTGACTTCGGCTCAGGTCATGATCCCGCGGTTTGTGAGTTCGAGCCCCACGTCGGGCTCTGTGCTGACAACTCAGAGCCTGGAGCCTGCTTCGGATTCTGTATACCCCCCCCCCTCTCCGCCCCACCCCTGCTTGTGCTCTGTCTCTCTCTGTCTTTCAAAAATGAGTAAACATAAAAAAAAATTTAAAAAAAAAAAGAGAAGGAACTAGAAATATTGGACTCTCTTGGACACCACTGGAAATACCATCTGTACTTCACGTCATTTCTTCTGTGTGGGTGACCATTATCTTCATCCTAAACAGGGGCACAGAAAAGACTTTCTTTCCTTATCCCTTCACACAAAATGTCTAAGCCTCTGATGCACGCTTTGAAGTCAAGGTGCCCGTGTTGAGTCCTGACTCTATCACTTATCAGCAATGTAACCTGCGACAGGTGACTTTGCCTCGTGCCTCAGTTTTCTTATCTGTGAAATTAGACTATATATTATGATGTTGGATAGGATGGAACAAGTTAATACTTGTAAAATTTCTGCAACAATGCTTGGCACCTAGTAAGCACTCAATAATTACTTGCTGTCAATATTGCTTTTATTCCTTTTATATGTGGCCTTTCATGAGCGACTGGGGGCAAGTCACCGAAGCCATCTGGGAATCATTGCTCCAAATGCATGGTTTGAAAACAAAAAAAAAACCAAAAAAACGGATCTGAAGCCTTTTTGGATGCTGAGTTTCTAAAGTTCTTTCTCACAATGTTGCCATAAAAGTAAAATCAATAGTTACATTTTCACATTGACTGCAACATTTCTGGAAAACCATGCTTTTGGGGGTTTAAAGATGAATGCCACTGATAATTGGAAAACTATCTCATTTTCATGAATGATCTTCCCCATTTGCTCCTTATTGCTCATAAATTGAAAAAGTTGTCTTGAACTTCTGCTTTACGAAATGTGAACATTAGTGAAGAAATGCAGACCTAAAGAATCGCTTCTTTTGTCTTGTCTGGCTTCATTGCGTAGGTGTTTCTCTTCTGCTGGCGAGGAGACTCCAGCTCCCTCTGACCCTGACCTTTGCGTAGTATTTATTGGATTAGAGAAAAACAATTCACAGAGTAATAAAGATATCTGTGCATGCATTTATTATACACAGAACTGTGCTTTATTTTGGAAAATCTGTCCCAAACCTGCTCAGGCAAATCAGCAATAACAAGGTCACTGCAGACGTAGCTGAGTGCCCTACAGATGTCTCTCGTTTTAGCTGGGATGGCAGTGATGGGATAAAGAGAAAAAGAGAGAAATTTATACAGAGGCAGGGACACTTCAGCAGCTCTGCGCAGATACAATAAAAATATTCAATGTGATCTTGGGTTGGCTAGTCAGGTAGAGAGGACTCATCAAGGTTTAATGGAGACGTACCTTCATCCCCGGGGCTGGACTATCTCCCCTCCCTCTACCCCCTGCCATAACTTCCCCTTTCCTTCCCACCCCACCCCACCCCACCCCTGCCCCCTTTCCCTTTCTCCCTTCCTCAGCCTCCTCTATTGCCTTCCCATCTCCTTGGTCTCCTTCTTCCTTTTGAAAAACCCCATAGATTCAAACTTCTCTGTTCCCAGTGACACGACCCCAGGCCAGGATCTCTGTACCTCATGTCTCGATCCCTACCACCATCTCTGAACACCTTGGCCGTCACAAACCCAACGTACATAAAGCTTCCAAAAATATTTATCCTCCATTCTGTTTTCATTTAGTCACTTAGGTGATGAATCTCAGAGATTGGCTCTTACTTAACAGTTCAGATCAACATTTTTCCTAACATTTCCAGCTCTCTATCAACTGGCCTCCAAATAACCTACCCCAGAGGAATTCTGCAAGCCAGGTTCTCCCATACAGCAAGATTCATCTCTCAGTGCTCAGCAAGGTGTCCCTTGCCTCACACACCATTTCTCAGCTACATATTCCCACACCTGCTTGTTTTCCCCTTTTTGGGTAACATCCCACTTCCCATTTTTCATCCACATAAGTTGATTTCTTCAAGTTGAAGAGACACTTTCTCTGAGAATTCTTTCCTGTTTGCTTTAGCCAATGATCACTTTGTTTTTAAACACTTGGAAGACTTTACTAGTTTGAGGCATCAGACCTGGATAGTTCTTAAATAAGGAGGTTTTAAATTCTTATTTTAACTTATTTTATTTTATTTTATTTTATTTTATTTTAGAGACAGAGCATACTGGGGAGAGGAGCAGAGAGAGGGAGAGAGAGAATCTCAGGCACACTTAGCAGAGACCCCAACGCAGGGCTTGATCCCATGACCATGAGATTGTGACCTGCGCCAAGATCAAGAGTTGGACGCTCAGCCGACTGAGCCACCCAGGCGCCTCAACAAGGAGGTTTTAATTATGAGTTCGAATTCCCATATAAATGAAGAAGTTTTCAGATTTTCCATTTCTTTTTGGGTTACCTTTGATAAAACATTTTTCTACAAATATGTTCATTTTTTACACATATATTTAAGTCAAATAATTTTTTTACAATATCCTCTATTGAATTGGTATTGATAACCCCCTTTTTTTCTTGTTATTAGTAACTTGTACTTTTAAAAATTGTAATCGGTTTTTTTTGGGGTGCCTGGGTGGCTCAGTCGGTTAAGCGTCTGACTTCAGCTCAGGTCGTGATCTCGCGGTCCGTGAGCTCAAGCCCCGCATCAGGCTCTGTGCTGAAAGCTCAGTGCCTGGAGCCTGGCTCGAATTCTGTGTCTCCCTCTCTTTCTGACCCTCCCCCGTTCATGCTCTGTCTCTCTGTGTCTCAAAAATAAATAAACGTTAAGAAAAAAAATTAAAAAAAACATTTAATCAGTTTTTATTAGAAAATTTCCAAACGTTGTCTTCTGAAAAACGTGCTTTTGCCTGACTATGCAGTTTTTCCCCAAAGAAGACTTCCAGATGGCCAAAGGATACGTGAACAGATGTTCAACATCACTAATCATCAGGCGAAAGCAAATCAAAAGCACGCATAATACCTCACCTCACACCAATCAGAATGGCTGGTACCAAACAGACAAGAAATAAAAAGCGTGGGCAAGGATGCAGAGAACAGGAAACACTTGTGCCCTGTCGGTGGGAATACGAATCGGTACAGCTACAACGCAAAACAGTACGGAGGTTTCTCAAAAAATTACCGTATGACCCAGTCATTCCATTTCGGGATATTTACCTGGAGAAAACACAAACACTAATTCAAAGGGATATAGGCATTTGTATGTTTATTGCAGCACTATGTCCAACAGCCAAAATGTGGAAGCAACATTAAGCGTCCACTGACAGACGCATGGCTAAGAAATAGCCCTGTCTATACACACGGCGGAATATTACGCAGTCACAACAAAGAACAAAGTCTTGACACTTGTGACAACACGAACGGGCCCAGAGTGTATTATGCTAATTGAAGGCAGTCGCAGAGAAAAAGAAGACTACGATATGATTTCACTCACGTGTGGACTCTAAACAACAAAATGAACTAACGGAACAGAAACAGAATCATAAACGCAGAGAACCAACTGGCGGCTGCCAGAAGACAGAGGGTGGGGGGATGGGCGAAATAGGTGAAGGGGACGAAGAGGTGCGAAGTTCCAGTTATAAAATAAATAAGTCACGGAAACCAGAGGTACAGCCTAGGGGACATCATTAATAATACTGTCGTCACTTTGTGTGGTGACTACATTTACCATGGTGAGCATGTCATAATGTATGAAATTGTTGAATCAGGATATTCAGTACATCTGAAACGAATGAGATATTGTATGTCAACCATTTCTCAGTACAAAAAGAACAAACTTGGCTCTGCTGATTTTCTTGATTGTGTATTGTTTTCTATTTTTAAAATGTGTACTCTCATTTCTTTCCATCTCCTTTCTTTGGTTTAAGGTACTGTCATTTTTGTCTAGCTTTCTAAGAAAAGTACTCAAGTACTTAAAAAATTAATGTTTGGCCTTTGGTCTTTTCTCGTGTATACGTTTAAAGCAATACAGTTCCCTTTAAGATTGGCTTTCGCTGTACCTCACAAATCTGGGGTTATTTTATTGTATTTTCATTCCCGTATGATTAATATGCAGTGTTATATTAGTTTCAGGGGTCCGATACAGTAATTCAACAGTTGTATGCATTTCTCAGTGTTCATCACGATAAATGTACTCTTAATCCCTTTCACCTACTTCCCCCGTCCTCTCACCCACGTCCCCTCTGGTAACCATCAGTTTGTTCTCTATAGTTAAGAGGGTATTATTTATTTTTATCTATCATTCAGTTCAAAATATTTTCTAATGTCCATTATGACTTCTTTTTTCCTTCGACCAAAGGGTTGTTTATAAGTCTATTGCTGGATTGGGAGGTAGGAAAGGGAAGCTGTATGGAATTGTTGGCTAACTAATGCTCAAGGGAAGTAAACAAATGGAAAATAGAGTCTAGAGTTGAAGACGGAGATCAGAGCTAGAGATAAAGACCACGGGTTCCTCAGCAAAGAGGTGGCCATGAAATCTTGTAAGTAGATGAATAACCAAGGAAGTACCTCGTGAGAGTAGAAGGCCCAGAAGAGACCATTAAGGACTATGAGGAAAAGGAAGGCTAACCTCAAAGTCGACTGAAAAACAAACAAAACGAAACAAAACAGAACAAAAACATGCATAGGAAAGTGCTGTGCAACCCATCAAGGCAGGAAAGCGGCAGGAAGAAGAAAGAAAGGGCCGTGTACTTTACCACCAAATGTGCCTGCAAAGGGGCGAGGAAATATGGCGGTGTCTAAAGAAGGACATGGGGCTAATGAAAGCCTTTTTGAAGAGACTGAAGTCTTGAGTGTCTGTTACTGTATTCATGAAACAGCATCTCTGAGGCTAACAATAGTCAACAAGATCCTCAATATAGCAGGAGGTAAGTACTCTGTGCAGAAAAAGGGGCACCTCTTTCTCTACAGCCAAGCAGGAGACAGGCAGAGGGAGTGAGTACAAACTCATACATATGTCGGTTTGGGGGCGGGAAGTTGAGGGGCTTCTCCTAGTGTCTTGTGCGTTACATCTTCACGGAGAGAATTCTGGTGGTAACTGTGGAGGAAAAAGAAAAGTGTTCCACATTTAAATCCTGGTTCACTTTCAGAGATTAATAACAATAATAATGGAAATCTGGGAGGCCTGTGATTTTCCCCTTTTCTTTAGTTATTCCTCACATCCCCTCTCTGGAAAGTTTCCAGAGAGGGGCTGTGAAAGCTGGCAGATGGACAAGGGTTCTCAAAGTGTGGTCCCTGGACCGGTCGTGTCAGCGTCACCTGCTGACTCATCAGAAATGGAAATCTGGGCAGTGGGGCCTTGTATTACTCATCCAGTTTTTGTGTAACAGATTGCCACGTATTTAGTGGTTGAGAACAGAAAATTTATTGTCTCATAGTAGTGGAGGCCAGAAGGCTGAAATCAACGTGTCGGGGGCCAGGCAACCTCCAATCTTTGCTTGATTCTTCCAGCTTCTGAGATGCAGGCTTTCTTCAGCTTGTGGGAGTATAACTCCAATATGTGTCTCACCTTCCCAGGGCCTTGTCTCTTGTGTCTCTTTGTCCCCAATCCCCCTTGACCTTTCCATTACGAAGACATCTATCATTGGATTAAGAGCCCACCCTAAACTCACGCTGATCTCATCTCAATACCCTTCGCTTAATTACATCTGCAAAAACCCAATTTCCCCAAAAGGGTTGCATTCACAAGTTTGGGGGCTAAAACTTGGACATATCTTGTAAGGGACCATTATTCAACCTACTCCAGGCCCCGTCATCTGCTTTAAGGTGAGCCAGAGCAGTGGTGCTCAACCTTGGCTACACAAGAATCACCTATAGAACTTTTCAGATCCCTAACAAAATTGCATCAGAATTTTTGAGAATGGAACCCGGAGTTGACCAGATGATGACAATGTCAGTCAAGTTGGAAAACCAATGGTACAGAGGAAGGAGTAAACTGACGGGTTACAATGCTGCCTCTTTGTCTTACCACCAGAGCCAACTCTTCTATAAAATGGAGGTAACCATACCTATCTCATATTATTACATGTTTATTGTGACCCTTAAATAAAATTCTCTATGTCGAGCACTTGGAGTTTTAGCCATTGTATGACTCTTGACCTTCACTCACCATTAGCCTGTTTAATGAAGCACCAAAAAATGACTTTCTGCTGAGAATTTGGGCTCTGCCTGTAGTCCTTCCTTGGCTCCCCTCTGACGGCAGGTAGCAGGATCCCCTTTTAAGTGTGCTCCTTACGTGCCCCTTGGCTTTCAGGAAAGAAGTGAGCCCTTCCTGCTCCAGTTCAATGATCTCTCATGTCATGGGGTTTATATTCAACAGGCCACACAGAATATCTGGATTCTTGGCATTTTCCAGGAAGTACGATCTTGACTTTCTATCCACTCACCATTTATCAAACACTCAGATGAACAAAATAATTTTCCAGGAAGATTGCATGAAAGACTGAAGACCTTCTAGATTCCAGATGTTTTCAGCCTCTTTCATTCAAACACAAAGAAAAGAAAATTGCTTATTGAGCCTCGGAACATCAAAAACTGAAGATATTGTGATGATTTTAGTCATCCCGTGGCTGGGAGTCTAGTCAGGAAGACAAAACACAACCAAATCGTATCACAAAGAAATGTAAAAATGCAACCGTGGCAAATGCCACAGAGCCTTTGAGGGAGGCTTACACGATACTACAAACCTGTAACAAGATCGGACAGTCAGAGAGGTCAAGGGAGGCTCTCTTGAGGCGAGATCCTTAAGCCGAGATATCAAGCATGACTAGGAATTACCCATGCGAAGGAGAGAGGGGGAGCATTCCAGGCAAAAGGAAAAGCAAAAAGATGTGTGGCAAGAGTATGTTCCCTCCACCCGGTCCTTCCCTTCCCTTCCCTTCCCTTCCCTTCCCTTCCCTTCCCTTCCCTTCCCTTCCCTTCCCTTCCCTTCCCTTCTTATCTTCCTCTTCCTTATCATCTCATGGTGACAAGATGGTTACCACAGCTCGGAACATGGTGTCCACATTCAAGTCAGGAAAGAGGGAGAAAGGGTCAATTAGCCTTGTCTGTCCCTTTCGTAAGAAATCAAAGTCTTTCCCAGAAGCCTCCCAGCAAACTTCCCTTATATTCCATTGGGAAACATGCTCATACTTAGGTCAGTCACTGACAGAGAGGAGTGAGATAACAGGATTGGCCTAAATCAAGAGAACTCTCTCTTTGATGCCAAGGTCAAAGTGAGATTTCTGGGCGGAGAGGCCGTCGCTGTGGGACTGCTGTGTAGGCGATCGAAAATGTGTGTCCCAGAGACTACAACAGCAGAGTCCAAGTGGAAGATAGAAAGCAGGTAAGGCAGTGAGAGTGGCAGGGCTCAGTGACTAATTTACCATGGGGCTAAGAGTGAGGGGTCTTGTGGTAGAGGAAGAAGCCACATGAACGAAGGGTTGTGTAGAGAAGAAGTATGGCTCTTCTGAGAGCACAGTTGTCTCAGCCCGAGCACTGATCACGTTATTTTCGATGGGTGTTTGTTTTAGACAAGTTCTCCAGAGAAAGAGAATATTTATATGAGCAATTGGCTCCTGTGATTGGAGGCTAAGAAGTCCCACAGTGTGCTGTCCACCGGGGAGGTCCAGGAGAGACCATCTGTAGTCTCAGTCCAAGTTCGAAGACCTGAGGGCCCGGGGAACCAGGAGTGAAAATTCCAGTCCCAGGACAGGAGAAAATAAGATGGGATGTTCCAGCTCACGAGTGAGGCAGGAGAAAAAGGGGTGGTCTCTTCTTTGTTCTGCCTTCTATTCTATTCAGACCCTCGGGAGAGTGGGGCAAGTTTCCCACGCTGGGAAGGGCAATCTACGTTACTGAATCCGCTGATTTCACCCTGAAACAACCCCACAGACACATCCAGAAATAATGTTTAATCTGGGCACCCCGTGGCCCCATCAAGTTGATATACACAACTAACCATCTCAGTCGCTGTCCTGCCCCTTGCTGGATGTTCAGCAGCATCTCTGGCCTCTACCCACAAGCTGCCTATGCCACCTGCCCGGTAGCGACAGGGTCTCCAGATTTTGCTGAATAGCTCTTGGAAGGAAAAGTTATCTCCTGTGACAGCCACTGCCTCAGAGAACTCTTCCTCCTGAATATGGCTTTGAGCGATGTGATCGCAGGGACAGGGCCAGAGAGAGAAACGTGGGTGTCTAGGGCACAAATTTTCAAGACGCATTGGCACCATCCTGAGATTTAACGCCCTCTTAACTTTTGTGGCCTAGGAGCCTCACGCACCTCTGCCTAGCTCTGTCTGGGTGGTGTCAGCCTGTATTTCAACAAGAAAAAAAAACCGGCTCTCCTTATCATTGGTTCTCGGTGTCGATGGTATTGTCCTTCATGCGATACGCAGTGACCTGTTGATGAGAAGCCCCAGGAGAATTCCTGCCTATTTTCTTGGTCAAAAGCAGGGACATGTGTTTCCTAAGCCACTGGTTTGCTTTCATGTGAGGAATGTGATGAACTGCCCAAGTTTCGCTTCCCTTTTTGCACTGGCTGTTATTGACTTGTTTCCCGTTTTCGTACGGGCTGCCGTGAAACATGGGAGCCACGCCCGTGACTTCCACGGCAAGAACGCATGATGATATTTCTAGCCTTATCCCTGACTAAATTCTAAATGCCTGCTTTTCCTTTTTGTTTTTGTCTCAGTTTTGTTTTGGCTAATCTTACAGGTGATGTGTTTGTTGAAAATACTTTAGAGATGTTTGGCAGAGGTATCATTAAGGACCCAGGACAGGGTCCGGCCTCCAGCGTGCATTTGGTGCACAGACGCTTCCTTCCTCCAGTACTGACATGAGAAGGAGAGACACTGCACAGGACAGGCCTTTGCCAATGGCCACATGCTCTGGAAGTAGAAGAGCCATATTTGGCGTCAGGATGGTCTCTGGGGACAAAGAAACAGAGACAGCTTGCGGCAGAAGGTTTTAAAAGTGCCTCTACTTCTCCAGGAAAACAGATCACATTCAGTGGTGGACTTCGGACCTGTGTCGTTGATCCAAACTCTGGGGGGGGGTTCGAGAACGTTCGAAAACCCAGTGCCCTACATCAGCCCCCGAGAGCCGTTATTAGTCTGTGTTCAAGTTCCTGAAGTGCCACCCTCCTTCACAATGGGCACGCGTTGCGACTGTGGATTGTGTTCCATATTTTCAAAGACAAGACGCAAGCAGAATGACAAAGAGGGATTAGTTAAGGAGCACTTGGAACCCTGAAAGCGATGGTTACATTAAGAGAGAACAATGAGCCCTGATCTGCAAAGACGGAGCTGAGCCGGGGGGCCGGGGCGGCTCTAAATAGCCTTTGCCTCTTGCCGTGAGATTACTGCATTTTCATCATAATTATTAAATCTTGGCAAGAGGCTCAGCAGCCTGTTACCCACCTCCCTGATGTCAGCCTGCTTCCCCACTCTGCAATTTTGAAACCTGGTCGGCAATTGCACCCTGAAGGGCAGTTCTAACAACGTTGCAGCAAACTTTCCCCCACTTGAGATCTTCAATTATATATGTACAGACTAATGGCAATCTACATCCTACCATTTTCTCCCTCTGTCTTTTTCCTTTCTGCCATATCATTACTTTCAACAAAATTAAGTTAGGGACATTAGTCCTCAGAGAAGCCAGGGGAATAATAACAGATGGGTTAGGGTACAGGAGATAAGGCAGAGAAAGGGCAGTTTGACTTGCTTTCAGAAAAGTTGGAACCACACAAAGGGAAAGACACACGCACACAAAGATAACATCAAATTTGCAGGGAACATTTCAGCTCCTGGTGAGCCAAGCTACTAGAAATCCCTGGGATATTGGATAGTCACCGATCCATGGGGGGAAATGTACGGGGCAAATTAAAATTATGTGTTGAAGAGTGCAGGGGATTGGAAAAAATAGAAGAGAGATGATAAAGTATTATTACTTCCCCCTAGCCTATTTAAATTCTTAGTTACATAAATAAGATTTTGAATGAAAACAATTCCTGTGTGCCAGGGACGCTAGGGACATTGGAAGGATTCTGCAGAAATACGGCATCTGGGCTTCGTCAGAGCCCAGTAAAAGTCAGGCTCCAAGAGGCCTCCTTTGAAGGGCTTATTTAACTTCGTATGTTCTGGTGTTCGTACCGATTAGTCTCAAAAGTCAGGTCTGACTCTACTGCAGTGGAGAAAGTGTCTTGAACACAGTAGGTATTCAACATGTGTTCGCTGAATCGCGTTAATGTTTAGCGTGCCTTTTTTTTTTTTATCTTTTTTTTTTTTTTTTTTTTTACATTTATTTATTTTTGAGGGACAGGGAGACAGAGCACAAGTGGGGAGGGGCAGAGAGAGAAGGAGACAGAATCTGAAGCAGGCTCCAGCAGGCTCAGCCCGGAGCCCGACTCGGGGCCCGAACTCACAAACCGCGAGATCATGACCTGAGCTGAAGTCGGAAGGCTAACCGACTGAGCCGCCCAGGCGCCCCAAGCGTGCCTATGTTTTATGTTTTAAAGCAAAACCGATAAATATGGGAGGAGGCCATTTGGAAATAATGATCTAAAATAAATATATTCCAAGATTTCTCGAATCTTCTATATTCTCAAGGGGGAATGATGAAACCAGTTTTATAGTTGAATATAGCTTTTCAAAATTTATAAAGAAACTTTCGTTTATTTGTCTTGGGTAATTTTTCACCACATTCCTATGTAAAAGGTGTTTGTTATCCACGTGAGGCAGTGGTAAGAACTCATTGTCGTTGGGCCGGGCTAGGAAATGAGTTTTAGCCAATAAGCTGTGAGAGGCAGTGACATGAATTCATTCTGTTGGAGGCAATGAGATGACCTTGGGGGATTTTCTAGCCTCTCTTCCCGAATTCATTGACCAAGGAGGCCTGTGTTCCACAGGATGGAGTCTTTAAGTTACCATATGGAGGAAAATTGTTCTAAAAAGTCACCCAGATCAAGCGCAGATATTTGTACGTAGGAATTAAAGCTTGGTTGTGTGAAACTACTTAGATCTCGGCCTGTTACAGAGCATTAGAAGACTAGCCTTATTAATATACTAAGCTTCATAAATGCGAAAACTGAGAACTATTTTATTTTATGGGTTGATTTCTTGATTAATTGATTTTTTCCTGAGAACGGTTTTAAAATGCTCCGGATCGCACTGTAGGTAAGAGGCGAACTGGTATATAAACCCAGATATTGTCGAAAGCGTATCGACACAAAGGGAAACCCCCAGCCCTTCTGCGGGATGGAAGGGAAAACCGTATTTGGTCTCTTTGGTTATAAGGCGTTGTGGCTGTATCCACTCTGGGCAGCAAGATCAAACTAACATTTGTGAGGAACAGAACTGCTGCTTCTATTCCGAAGCCCAGGCTTGCAGAAAGGCAGGAGAGATAGTTACTTCCATGCTTTTTTTTTTTTTCTTCTGCTTTGAGAGCCCTTCCCACACTGTATTACTAAATAAGCTTTATTTCTATCAAAGAAAGCCCCACATCTTGGTGGCTCAACACAAAAGAAGTCTGTTTCTTATGTACGTAACGTCCACTCAGTGGAGCTTGGGAGACCAGCCTCAAGCAGTTATTCGGGAATTTGGGTTGGTAGAATCCATCATTTGTAGCACACGGTTTTCCAAGGTCACCTTGGGCACTGGCAGAAAGCCAGCGGACGGACGAAGAGCCAGTGTGGGCAATTGAGCGGGTCTTTATGGACCAAGTCTGGTAGTGGCACATACCAGTCTCTCATTCCATCAGCTAGAAGACCGTCATGGGTTCTACCTGCCTGCCAGAGGGACTGGGCAGTGTTGCCTGGCTGGCTGTCTAGGAGGTATAGGAAAATAATTGGGAAACAATAGTCTACACCACAGTCACAGGAGTGTCTACCACAGTCTATCCTTCTGGTCACCAAATAAGCCTTCCATTCTTCTTCCCAAGCATTAAAACACACTCATCCACCCCAATTCTACCATCCATTCGTTCTGGGGAGGCAACTCAGAGCCCTGTATAATCCCTCCCTCCGACTCAAAGCTCAAGATCTTCAGACGGTATTTAATCTTCTCCACCGAGCACCCCTTTGTTTCCAGAAATCTGAACCCAAAAGAGAAGCAAACTGCTCTCCCAAAATAATAGTGACGTAGGACAAAAAGCTGCAAAAAGTGTCCCGTCTAGGGAAGGGAAGAATAGAAGCAATGTAGCCGTCACTGGTTGCCTGCAGTTACGGACTCCTGCACGGCAGGTGTCCAGAAGGCCCCTCCCTGGAGTCACGGACATTTCCCTAATTAGTTCTTAATTGCTCTCTGCTGAAGGAGCCACCTTGTGCACAGTCTCTGGAGCCCCTGGTGACACCCTCTGAGTAGCTCTTCCTTCAGGGCTGCATAGCTTATGAAGCCTGATTTTTTTGCTTTTGTCTTTGTTTTTTGTTTTTTGGGTTTTTTTTTTTGCTAGTGATGTCCAGGGGCCCAGGAGTTACTACCGGTTTCACACACTCAAAGAATTTTTGGTCTGGACTCATAGACCCTTTGATCCCATACAATCACCTAAAATCTTCAGAGGTTTCTGATCTCTTTCCTTCTGATCAGTTCCTTACACCAGAAAGCCAGCCCAAATGTATTATCTAGACGTGTTCTCAATCTGTTTTATTTCTTTATCTTCTTGTCTTGTACCTTTCTTTCTTTTTTTTTAAATTTTTTTTTTCAACGTTTTTTATTTATTTTTGGGACAGAGAGAGACAGAGCATGAACGGGGGAGGGACAGAGAGAGAGGGAGACACAGAATCGGAAACAGGCTCCAGGCTCCGAGCCATCAGCCCAGAGCCTGACACGGGGCTCGAACTCACGGACCGTGAGATCGTGACCTGGCTGAAGTCAGACGCTTAACCGACTGCGCCACCCAGGCGCCCCGTACCTTTCTTTCTTAACTTAATATCAGTTTACCCTGGGCCTGGAAAAATGCATGAGAAGGTGGCATTCTTTAACCCATCTTTGCCCCAGGGAAGACTCGTTTTGTTCAACGGACACGTTTTATGAAGGCTCTGCCGCTAAGTATCTTTCTGAATCATATCTTTTAAAAAAATTTGAGTTTACAGGTGCTAGGCTTTTCTAACCTTCCGAGGCCCCACCTTTCCGGTCTCTCTTTATTTCCTATCCTTCTAACTGAAAAGCGGCCAATTGTGTCCTGAAATGATTTCCTCCTTACAATAGCTCTCCAATAATGAACAATCGTGACTACCTCTTTTCGATTCTTCCTGCCACTTTTCCTGGAATCACTGGATCAGCAAGTGTAAAATCTTAGTCCCGTGTCTTGCTAAAAATTTTGCTTCTAAGTGATAGGTCCCCAGGTTCACCCTTCTCCACTATCAGTTTCTAGGTGCCCTGTCTTCAGTGACCAAGTCAGGGCCACGTATTTTAGGTTCTCCATCCCGCTGTATCTCAGTTCTGATAACGGTTTCTCTGTTGAGTAACTCTCACTTCCATAATAGGCACACCTGAAATCTTAACGATTTAATAGGTTTCTCTTTTGCAAAAATTCCAAGCGTGGTGCCTGGGGGTTCTAGTCCACAGTTGTTGAGGACATAAGGCTAAAGGAGTCTCCGCCGTCTCGCTTCCAATGTTGCCATTGTCATTCACATCCGGCTGGTAAATTTTGGAGGAGCGGAGGAGAAGTGGATATTTTTAGGAGCCCACCTTCAATGTCGCCATGCCTCCTTTCTGATCCCATTTCATTCTAGGCTAGGGTTTTGCAGAGTGGCTGAGCCACAAGAACAGGGACGCCTGAAAGCAAGGGCTAAAGTAAGCCCAGTGATTAGAGTGATGGAGCTTATCCTGGTCAGTAAGGCAATGAAGTCAGGAAGAGGCTGATGGCTGGTGGGAGCTAGTGGGGTTGAAGAACTTGTGACCTTGAGATCTAAGTGCATAAGTATAAATAATAAAGGGAGAAAATGGAAATACAGGAATGACGGTCAGAGAGCGAGATGTTGGAATTCATGTTTTCAAAGATGGGAGAGACCTATATGATAGTAAGATTCAAATTTGGTTCCAGAAATGGGTTGCTGAAGCCTGGCTAAGTTGTCCTCGTTCTACTGTTTCAGTCCTTGTGAATCCAGCTCAGACGAGTACTGTGGTACAGAGGTTAAGCTAGAGAGTTCTATTTAAGCGATTAGTGGGGGGAAGCTCAAAGACTCTTCTTGGGCCTCTGTTTCTTTCTTTTTTAAAATTTTTTAATGTTTATTTTTGAAGGAGAGAGAGAGAGAGAGAGAGAGAGAGAGAGAGCATGAGCAGTGGAGGGGTAGAGAGAGAGAGGGAGACACAGAATCCGAAGTAGGCTCCAGGCTCTGAGCTGTCAGCCCAGAGCCCGATGCGGCGCTCGGACCCATGAACCGTGAGATCATGACCTGGGCTGAAGTTGGACGATTAACCGAGGGGCCCCTTGAGCCTTCTGTTTCTTAAAAACAATCAGCCTGACATAACCACATGCCAGTGAGGCACATTTTGGGATGGCAAATGTTGTCCTACAACTGTAATGCTTACTAGCTTGGTGTCCTTCAGGATGGTAATCTCTCTCAACATCCTCTGCTCCTCTATAACGTGATAGTATGAATCTTTTCTCCTTCATAGGGCTGTTTTTAGAACCAAGGAGTTAATATGCATAAAGTGCTCCATACACTCTTGCCCATAGTAACCAGTCGTCTTTAATCTCTACTCTGTCTCCGTCATTCTTGATGTTCTTCTGTTCTCAACATTCACCACCTCCACCTCTGCTCCTCTTTCCAACCCACCTCTATGGAGCTACCCAATATCCAATATACACACGGTTCATTTGGAACAAGATGCTGTAACACCAGCCTTTCTTCCAAATTCATCACCCAACCTGTAGAATGGAATTTCTTTTCTATCACATTAAGTATCCAATTTCAGATGTAGTGGCTTAATCTAAAGTGGTTCCATTGCACTACATTTCTCTTGAGAATAAGCACCCAAAAAAAAGAAAAGGAAGAGAAAAAATTCTTGTTTGGAATAGAAAGCTTTCTCCAGAGGTGTGGCTGAGGGCCTACCATTACATTTACATCATAGCCACTATCATCCCGGCCGGGCAGGTATCATTTCTAATGACAGTCCTGTCCCAGTGGCTCTCCTCTCACTTCAGCAGAAATCTCCTTACAACTCAAAATGTGGTCCATAGACCAGGGCATCAGCATCACCGAGGATGTTAGAAAAGCAAAATCACAAGCCTCATCTACGCCTATTCCATCCAATTCTGCATTTTAACAAGATGCCGAGAGATCCTAATGCATAATAGAGTTTGCAAAGCACTGGTACACAGCAAAGAGACTAACCTTTCCATCCCTTTGTTTGAAGGAAGGGTTACTTCTTAAAGCAGACATCAGGCAGAGCGCACTTAAAATTCATCCTTCCTGTCTAGAGATGTGGAACTTAAAATTCTACGGTTACCTAATGCTCTTAACTTGAGATGCAGAGATGAGGGAGGTGAGAAGAGGGGGTGGCTGGTTTCTCAAAGGAATTTCTGGCTTCACACAAGATTTGGAAAGTGGTTTTAAAATATTTCTTTTTAGGTTGCCTGAAGACATTTGCTAATTTCCCTAATGTGAGTTTCCCCCTATCTCAGAAGGGGAGAAACAAATAAAAAAGACACAAAGAAAGTACAATAGGATTTGTGTGTGTATATATAATCCTCAAGGGTCTGTTCCATCTGGAGTGAAGTCTAGTAAAATAAATCAGTTAGACCAGGGAAGTGGTGCCCGCTTATACATAGATACAGGACAGGGCTAAGAGCAATCTGCTTAGAGAGAGATGGGTAGCTGACCCAAGGAATTTGTCTTAAGGCTGTTCGTACAAAAAAAAAAAAAAAAAAAAAAAAGGCTGTTTGTACAGAACGCACACCATTTTTAACTGAAGCATATGGTTCTTTGGGAGGTCGGGTGGTGGTGGCAATTGATAGGAATTACGGTAGAAGCTAAAATCCACTCCAAAATTACCAGCTTAGAAGACAAATTGTTTATTTGAGCGGGGTCCTATTATTATTAAACAACTGGTATTCTACAGAGACCAAGTGTGATTTCAGGTTGGAAGTTTCTATCCTCAAAAAATAAAAGCAAAAGCATTGTTTAGTGGGACTTTCCCTTACATTGCTGCAAAGAACAAGGAATATCAGACCAAAAGCAGAGACCATCGACAGCTTGTAAATTTGTTAATCTTTTTGACTACCCCAAATTTGTCTAAATTTTCCCCTAGGTGTCTATTTGGGTGGTTACCAAAAAGCAAAAATAAATAAATAATACAAAATTATAATTTGAATCCCTGGTAAACACCTGTTTAGCCAATGATCAAAATTAACCACACCATCAGTAAGACGTATCAACATACAACCCGCTGCTATGATGCACTTAGAAGGACATGTTGTCACTTTTGTGATATTCTTGCCAAAAATGTATAACTTCATTCTATCAGAAGTTTTCATAAGAAAACATCAAACAAACCCAACTCAAAAGACATTCTACAGAATACTGTTATGTTACTCTTCCAAGGTATTGAGGTTATGAAAGAGAAGGAAGGACTGGGGGAGGAGGCGAGAAAAGCAGTGTGGATGCTAGATTGGATCCTATAACAGAAAAACAGCATTGGCGGAGAAACTAGTGAAATTCTCAAATTTGTAGTTAATTTACCAGCATTGTATCAGTGTTAATTTCCTGGTTTGACCATTGTACTACCGGTGGGGTGGGATATTAACATGAGCGAAAGCTGACTGAAGGATATAGGGGCACTGTTTGTACCACTTTTGCAACTTCTGTAGAAGTCTAAGATTATTTCAGAATGTAAAAAGTTCTTAAAGACTCAAAGATTTTTTGTGGTTCGCTTTTAGAGGTAACTACAGAAAGTAAGTCCCAAGTTTCTGTCAGTCTTGGGATGAATACCCTAAACAGGATAGGATGATAGACCAAGATCCTGGGGCCAGTAGCAGGGAAGACTAGGGAAAGCCCCAAGAATTGTTCTGAGTCTGTGAAGTGATCCTGGGCTTTAATAAATAATAATTCATGCAGGCCTTAAATAATAACACGTTAAATACACATGCATACGCACATACACACATTTACACATACATACATATAATGTATATCTGTATTCATTGTTAGGGGCTGAATTGTGTCCCCCCCCTCATTCATATGTTGAAACTCTAACCATCAGTACCCCAGAATGTGACTGTATTTGGAAATAATAACTTTAAAGAAGTCATTAATTGAAAATGAGGCTGCTGGGTAGGTCTTAATCCAATGTGACTGATGTCCTTATAAGGAGAGGAAACTTGGACACACAAAGTTTTGCCAAGGATGCTGGCACACAGAAGAAAAACCATTGAGGACATAGCCAGAAGGTGGCCATTTGCAAACCAAGGAGAGAGGCCTTAGGAAAAACGCAGCCAGCCCACACCTTGATCCTGAACTTCTCCCCTGCAGAGCTGCGAGGAAATAATTGTCTGTTGTTAAAGGCACCCAGTCTGTGGTATCTTTGCCATGGCAACCCTAGTAAATGATACAATTACACATGTTTTATTTTTTTAGAATCATATATATTTTCATTTTTTTAATGTTTATGTATTTTTGAGAGAGACAGAGAGAGAGCACAAGTTGGGGAGAGACAGAGAGAGAGGGAGACACAGAATCTGAGGCAGGCCCCAGGCTCCGAGCTGTCAGCACAGAGCCCAAAGCAGGGCTTCAACTCACAAACTGCAAGATCATGACCTGAGCTGAAGTCAGATACTGAACCAACTGAGGAGCCGCCAGGAGCCCCACAATCATATATGTTTTAAAGAAATGCATATTTAATTGGTCTCTTTAACCTTCTTTAAATGTGTCGTATTTTTTCCCCTGCATTCATGGATGAGCATACTATTTTCCCATGTGGAAGATTCTTGGCAGAGGCTTTTGATATCCTTTAATGCTTATCTTTCATCTAAAGGATGCTCCACTCAGTTTTAGATGAATATTAGATCCATAGGAGGTTTCCCAGATCACCCTTAGAATGCTTTCTTCAACTTAGTGTATTGCATTTAAGAAGGACTTGAACCTACTATGGTATGTTTGAAGGAAGTTAACCTAGATTAGTAGCAGTCTGTAAATCCTGTAATTCTGGGAGCGGTGGTACAATTCGGGTTTGCTAAGATTAAAGAAGAGAGTCAGGAAGGACATAACAGATACCTTTCACTATATGCAGGGCTTCTGGTGAAGCAGGTTAGGTTTATGTCATTAATTTTTAGGGAGCAAACTAGTTTTTAGTTAGTAGGAGGAAACATATTTGGTACCAGCATAAAATATTTTTGAACAATCAGCACCATCTAGTAACAGAACAGTCTAGCTTGAGAGGTAGTGAGTTCTCAGTCACCCAAGGCATTTAATCATCTAGCGATGGCCAGCTGTCCGGGATCCTGCAGATCAGTTCCCTTGACCGGATGCAGGTGAAATATACTAAACTTTTAGAGTTCACTGGCTCTAAGCGTCAGAGAATTCTAAGGGTAACAAGGGACAGTGGAGGGAGTCAGGACTTGGGGAAAATAATCTGCAAAGAACAGTCAGAGATATTAGCAAGGTCATGACCCATCAAATGAGAGGTTATTCAAAAGTCAGGCATCGCCCTTGCCCTGAGGGGGAGTCTCGTTAATTGCTCTGGGCCAGCGCCCAGGCATAAGTATTTCCTTTTGTGTGTGTGTGTGTGTATTTATTTCTTTTGAGAAAGAGGGGAGAGCATGAGTGGAGGAGGGGCAGAGAGACGGAGGCAGAATCCCAAGCAGGCTCCACACTGCCAGCACAGAGCCCAACACAGGGCTCTATCCCGTAAACTGTGAGATCATAACCTGAGCCGAAATCAACAGTTGGATGCTTAACAGACAGAGTCACCCAGGTACCGCCATAAGTTTTCCTAAAAATCTTCAGGTAATCCTCCTGTGCAGCCAGGCTTGAGATCTCTGATCTAGCTGCAGTGTGCAGCAGTGCTGTGCAATATCCCCTCCCAACTCCTTATCATTTGCAGCAATTCTCAAAATCCTGAGCTTTCCATCATACTTCCTGACAAAAGGGATGACATAAATTCTTCTGAAGAATGCTAACACCAAGCTACCAAAGAGTTATGGACCCCTCACTGGCTTTTCCACTGTCTACACTTGTCTGGCAGCAATCATCACACCCAAAATTAATGCAAAAGATGTGTAGGGGAGCATTGCACTAAATATAAAAGTTTTTCCAACTCCCCCATTGCGTGATAAATTGGAAGCAGTTGGGTAAGTATTCCAGATGCTGCCTGATATTTACTACACATCTATCATCCTACACAGGCAGCTGGTGTCTAAAAGGGAAGTCACCTTTGTTTGGGGGCAGTGTAGAAAGATACCACAGGAGTTAATAAGAAATTGACTTGCTTATTGATTCAGCAACTGCTACAGCGCAGGAAAAGATGTTCCCTCTTTAGGAAATACGAATAATTATAAAAATAAAAATAACAGGTGATATTTATTGAGCATCTACTCCATTCTGGACAGTGTTCTAAGTAAGCACATTGCATTGATCAATTCATTTAGTTGTCCCAACGACTATATGAAGTAGGTGCTAGTTCCCCTCCCCCTTCATTTACACAGATGTGGAAACTGAGGCACAGAGAGGCTGAGAGAAATTCACCAGGTCTTAGGACAGATGAGTGACAGCACTGGGAGGCAAACTTAGATGTCATAGTTTGGAACCGATGTTCTCTCTGTACCCGCTGCCACCCCCCTTCCCCCACAAGACAGGTATCTAGTGAAATCCGCTTGATGTCATCTGTTCCAAGTCTTCCGATCTTAGATGCCTGCAAGGGGACATGACGGAGAGATCTGTCAAACAGGTTATTGCCAAGGTCCAGCCACCATGCAGCTAAGCAGATAAGCAGAACAAGGAAAGCATAACGTGTCCCTTTAGTCAGGGACGAGGTCATACACCATCTGCAACACTGCTTTCATTGTATTCAATTTGCCCGTTCCTCATATATAAATGGAATTATTTAGTTGATTTTTTTGAAATCTTCTAATTGGGACAGACCATTCAGTCACTTCTGTCAGTTGATTTCTGTTTTACACTGCGAACACCTTCCTACCTAAGTGATCCCTATCCCGGTTCTACATTGTTTCCAAATCTAACCTTCGCTAGCTGCCAATCCCTACTTATTAGCTTTCTTTTATACTTGCCTCCCTTATCTTTAAAAACAAACAAAAGAAACTAGTCCTGGGGAATGTTATTTTGTGATTAACATATTTATCTGAATTAGCGCAGCTGAACATTTCTCAATTGAGATCTAGCCCATGTCCCTGTATAGAAATATCCAATGCAACGAATCTTCCCAAATTACGTTATGAAACGAGCACAATTCCAATAAAACTCGCCCTTTTTGACTAGATAAATGATTCTACCATTCTTCTAGGAAAGCCAGTTGAATTGCAGCTAAGATATTTTTGAAGAGTGAGGTAGGTATACACCGGCTGATAGCCAAACATATTCTAAAATGTAGTAAATAAACAGTATGGTAATGGCATGGGAATAGAAAGATCAATGGAAGATCCTTATTTCTGACTTTATTCTGGACTTTACCATGTTTGGCTTTTCATTTACAAGGGGATTTAGTGCCTTGAAAATTTCAAAATGGGAGAAGGTTTATTATCAAATTTGGGCCATCTGAATGTTCCTGGTATTTTATTATCGGGGGCTTCTATTTTTTTTTTTTTTTTATTGAAGTGTCTTTATGTTATGTGTCATCTCCCAGCAGAATCTCTGATAATGTGTGTTATTAGTCATAATTTAGGATGGAAAATAGAATAGGGAGTTTTCAGCTCCCACTTGGGGGCCTTAGGATTGTTTTGATTAATGTGCTGTTTTTGATCCATTTCACAGTTTCTGGAAGGAAAATCTAAACTGCGTCTGGAAAGGATACCCAAAAGAGCAGTGGCCAGTGTTAGGGAAAGTAGACTTAAGAAGGTAAGAAGCTGAGTGCTCCCAGCAGACCTCTTCGCTGGGGAGATAACCACACCCATTACTCTTCAAGGTCAAACACAATGGATTTGGAGAACTAAACGTGAACCAGGATGAGCGAAGAATGTCTTTTTCCCACTGGGAAGATTCCTTGTCTTCTTGCCGAGGAATTTTCTCTAGCCACCTCTGGCCCCTCGTTACACCAAGGTAAGAGGGAGTAATTTACATGATTCTTAGGTTTTGGAAGAATGGAACAAGCTTGCTCAGCTCATCACTCTCCTTTTTCTTCTCTTCGGAACTAGCTGCCTATAGAAGACAGGATATTTCTCTGTAAGTCTGTATGTCTTAGCTTGGAAAGCAGCACTTGGAAAGAGGAATTGCCTGAGACTCAACAGTTTGTGTTGAATTTGGGGGTTCAGTTAGCAGGGCGCATCTGGCTTCTCCACTAAGCTAATCCTCTAACATGCCCAATCACAATAATAAAAGTAATGTTTTGACCCCCTTTTGCCCTACTGATTCTTTTTTTTAATTTTTTTTTAATGTTTATTTATTTTTGAGAGAGAGACAGAGTGTGAGCAGGAGAGGGGCAGAGAGAGAGGGAGACACAGAATCTGAAGCAGACTCCAGGCTCTGAGCGGTCAGCACAGACCCCAACGCAGGGCTCGAACTCACGAACTGTGAGATCATGACCTGAGCCGAAGTCGGACACTCAACCGACTGAGCCACCCAAGCATCCCTGCCCTACTAATTCTTATTTCTCAATTTATTTAGAACCCAAGTAGTCAAGAGGGTACTACATACATATGGGATCTCTTCAGATACTTCCAACAATAGTATTTGATAAAGGTAGCTTCTTGACCTTTCAAGTTAGGTACTCACCACGTGTTCTATGGAACCTTGGTTTCTTTGATGCTAACAGATGTTGTTTGTAAAAGGATTACATGGTTAGTTACCTAATTCTAGGTAGAGCAAGATAAAATAGTTACCACAGCACTTCTCGAAGCTTTTAAATGGAAATATGCTCTGTGAATCTTCATGAAGGAACAGATTATTCAGCATCTCTTAAATATATATGTATCTGAAAAAAAAATGCTTTCTTCAAGAATCCTTAAGCATCAGTGTTCCGTAGAACACAGTTAGAGAAAGGCTAAAAATTTCCATGAACAGCGTTAGGCCAATTGGCAGTTTGCAAAGAACACACAAAAGAGGAAGAAATTACTACCCATGCAACCTACAAAACTAAATCACAGAATTTTAAAAAGTGAAAAAAATGAAAACAGAAACTATTGGTGAATATAAAATCTCAGAACAGTGAAGATTTTCCAAACATTATAGGAAAGGAAGAACCGTACCAGAATAACAGATTTAACTTATCCAACGTTAAAACTTCACATAACTGACAACAACGAAGCACATCATAAGGAAGGGAGAGAGCAAGACATTTTTAAGGTTGTGTGCAAATGGTTTAATACGCTTAATATGTAAAAATTCTCACTAGCGAACAATAGAAAGATTAATATTCTAAGGTACAAAATAAGAGAAGAATATCATTTAACAGCTCACAAAAAGATATATGACCAATAACTATGGAACACCATATCTGATTTCAGGGATAGACAACATTACAAGTAAGAGTGATGATGAGGTATAACCATTTTTTACTTTTTAAAAAATTATCTTTCCCATATTGTAGATTCTAGGAATGCAAATGGGTAGGTATAACTTTTCTGGGGAAGCAACTTGATAATATGTTCAACAGTCTTTAAAATATACATAATTTTTGACTCAGCAATTCCACCTCTAGAAATTTCTTCTGAAGAGATGATCACGGATGCTTGAAAAGATTTATATTCAAGTATAGCCACTTTATCACTGCTTATAATAACAGAAATGGAAATACCCATCATGTTGTAGAATAAATATGACAGATTCATGATCTGGAATACTAGGCAGTCATTAAAAATCATGTTGTACAAGGGCATTTAGCAGTGTTGGGTGATAATGATACAGTAAGTGGAAAAGCATGTTTTAAGGCCAGAAGTACAATAGACTCCCATTTTATTAGAAAATATAAGGAGTGAAAAAGGCTGTCCATTAAAATCAAAACAGTGGTTATATCTGGTTAAGTGGAGTTATGTCTGACATTTTCTTCCTTCTTTGTGTTTTATTGTATTTCTCAATTTTCCTGCAATTAAAATGCATTGCATTTTTCAATAAGGAAAAAAAATAATTGCAGAAGTATAGTAGTAGAGATTGCATTTTACAGAGAAGGAATATTTGTGCCTACCTTGTTAAAATATCATAATTAGTGAAGTGTTAGTCTACTAAGTTTTTATTTTTTTTAAATTGACTTATCTTTTTATTGTTAGATTGTTAAGATTTTTATAAATTCTAGATAAATTCTAAATATCTTTTTATTGTTAGATTGTTAGATTTTTGATAAATTCTAGATAAATTCTAGATACATGTGATTTGCCAATACTTTCTTTCAGTCTTTGAGTTATCTTTTCATTTTCTTTTTTTTTAATATAATTTATCGTCAAATTGATTTCCATACGACACCCAGTGCTCATCCCAACAAGTGCCCTCAAATGATTGGGATCATGAGTCTGCTGCACGTATAGAGCCAAAACCAATATAGACCCAATGTCTATATAAATTAATGTCATTTAGGGTACAAATTCCTCAACAATCACCCGTGGATTTGCATGATCTGAATGAATGGTCTTTGGGGTGACATATGGGCTATGACAGTCACACGTCGTCAGGTTACAAGCACGCAGAACCATAAGTCAAACCATTTTCTGATGTGAATAGGCTGCACAGTTCCAGACTTCCCAAGTCATCCGTGAGGTCCAGATTTTACAGTCAGTTCTACCAGAACAACCATCGGCTCCCTCCCTCCTCACCTCAAGCCGCCTTTAAACTACCTACATTATCTGAACATCTTCACAACCATGAGATCTGTTTACTTGGGACCTAGGGATGAAGAGTTAGTGGAAAAGAAAAGAAAATTGTTCTACTCGGGTATCTCATATAACATAACACAGAGGGCGAGACCTTTGATTCTTTAGATGGCCTGAAAAAGATTGTCTTTGATCCATACCAGAAATACCTATGCTGTGTCTCTGGATGCCCCTATTACGCTCCGTGAGGCCATGTCATTTCAGGCCATTTCTTTCTACCTCTGTCTGTTTTCAAGCCCATCTGCAGAATTAAATTCCGTGCACTGACAGAGAGGCTTTCAAAAGCTCGGAATCAATTCTTCAATCATTCCACTTTCTTAGCTGTGATTAAAAACATGTGTCCCCTAATTAAGCTAATGAGAAATTGTTAATTGGCACAAAGCCCCCCTCTGTGCACACTTATTAATGTCACCGTCACTTTGACAGGAGAAAGGATCAGAATCAAGGGCAGAGAGTTCTTAAGTGACTTCAACATTGGACTTAAGTACAAGAGCTCTATTTAGAAAGCGAGGGCTGCCCATTCTAGGAGCTGCAGGAAGGAATAAGGAATGACACGTTCCTCCTGATTTCATACAGAAGCAGAGGAAAGAGATACCCTCGTACAATAGTTGATAAGTTGATTTCCTTTTTCCTCTTCATAGAGGTGGTATTTACTCTAGCTCTCCATGCAGCGACAGATCTGTATAGATGAGCCACAGCCAGGCAGGAATAAATCCTTCTGAAGGATCACCAGGAAGGAGCCTTCCTTGGTTATTCAGCATCCTGTTGGCCCACTTAGTTTCCTCCTGACCTTTAAGGAGCAACATCCTTATTGCAAATTATCCCGCACCCGAGATGCCTTGTGGATGGGAAGGGTATGCTTTGGCAGTGGGAGCATGTTCTCTGATAATATTATTTTTCATATTTTTCTACAATTTCCACTCGGGGAATACCAGAACTTTTTACCTACTTAGTGTATCCCTAGCTCTTCCTGGGTACCTTTCTGCACCAAAAATGATGAATTCTCAAAGTCTTGGAAACTTCCAAAGACATACACATATCCTACAAGGGGAGGGTTGGGCCGTACTTATGGAGGATTCTCAAGAGAGCCTTAAGGAAGACAACAGGCACAGATGAGGAGAACTGAAAAGCACACGCACTTGTCTTTTCGTTCAGAGCAGCTAGTTCCCGGAGATGGAGATTTCTACTTTGAGAAAGCCCAAACTCATGACGTAGATCGATCCTTTGACAAACGGACAAGCCTTGAATACTCAGGTTACAGGACAAATGTCCGAAAATGCCTAAGGGTAGCAGTGGATGTGGGGGGGGGGGGGTTCTGGGGGCCACCTCTGAAAACCTACTGAGTCATGAATTATTGGTGGGGAATAGAGGGGAAGAGACTGTGCTGACCTGGAACCAACTCTCTCCATCACCTGCCGGAAGCCAGGGACCCAGTACCCTTATCGATCATCTCAGAAGGAAAAGAAAACTTTGCAGTTTGAAGGCATGTGAGTCTCTTGCTGGAACCCTGAGATGCCGTTGTAGCAATCTCGGTTCCTGACTTGGGTGGGGGGGGGGGTTGGGGGTGGGTCACTCCTCAGGCAGCAGTTTCCACGAGTGATTTGAAGAGAAAAGGGGGAGGCCTGTCTGGAGGAGAAATATAATTCTCCCGCTACCCTTCTAGGTTCTTAGCTGAGCTACCAACCCCTACCCTGTGATAAAAGACAGAGTAACAGGAGAACAACAGAGGTTGAATAATATATACACCTCCTGTGTCTATGAGAAAGACCCAGAAAAACTGAGTCACTCACTCCCTAAATAGCCTAGCCACTGCCTTAAATAATATCTCCAGCTAGAGACAAAAGAGGACGTTGAGGGGTAGGGAAGGCAGTTATGGGGTTGCCAGGAAAAGCACAGTCAACAAGGGTAAGCTTGTTACGCAGACTTAAGTCATTGCCTTCTGCATTGAGTTTCTTCATTCTCTTGGTACAGACAGGGAGACATTCGTACAAATGAAGATTTCCCTTAAAAATATAAATGTCTCTTACAAAAGGGTAGCTTCTATTCAGTTTTCAGAGCTTTTTCTCATGTCTGCAGTTTCTTAAAAATAACCAGCTCAAGACAATCCTTATGCCAAAGAGTCACATTTTGCCACGGCAAATTCTGCTCCTCAGTTAAGGAGAAAGCTGCTTCAGGGATTAGAAATAATGGGTACAGTGGGCGTGGGTGGCTCAGCTGGTTAAGCATCCGGCTCTGGCTCAGGTCATGATCTCACGGTGAGTGGGTTCGAGCCCCGTGTTGGGTTCTGTGCTGTGCTGACAGCTCAGAGCCTGAAGCTCGCTTTGGATTCTGTGTCTCTGTCTCCTTCTGCCCCTCCCCTGCTCACGCTCTGTCTCTCTCTCTCTCTCTCTCTCTCTCTCTCTTCTCTCAAAAATAAATAAACATTAAAAAAAAAAAAAAGAAAGAATGGGTACAAGAATGTGATAGTAGTGGGTATTGTCTTCCTTCCATCCAATGCCACGGATTGTGTTTGGGTCCAGAGAGACTACAGCTGAGCCTTGAACAATACTGGGGTTAGGGGCGCTGACCCTTGAGCACAATTGAAAAATCCATGTATAACTTTTGACTCTTCCAGAATTTAACTACCAATAGCCTTCTGCTGACCGGACGGTTTACCAATAACATAAGCAGTTAACACATATTTTGTACGTTCTATGTGTTATCTACTGTATTACAATAATGGAAACCAGAAAGAAAGAAAATGTCATAAACAAAGTCATAGTGAAGAGAAAATATATTTATGGTACTCTACTGTATTTATAAAAAAAAAAAAATCCACCTGTAACGGACCTGCAGAGTTCAAACCTGTGTTGGTTGTTCAAGGATCACCTGTATCTGATGTGGACTCTGTGAATCATGGGGAGGGACGAGAAGCACTCTCGGTGTCCCTGGCTAGGAAAACACGACAGCAAATGGAGGAAAGAAGCATTGTCTTGACTTCTCCAGAGCTTGGCCTCGCTGGGGAGACACGCTGAGGCACGGGTGCTGGCATCCCACAGTGGGCTGGCAGAGAAGGAGCCTGCAGAGCTGAGGACCTTGACACGGGGAGCTGGGCAAGAGAGGAAGAGCACTGAGGACACTGCGTGGGGGCCGGGGCTGTCAGGAAGCCCACCCTTGACACCTGGAGGGCACTTCTGGAAAGCCAGTGCCCCCATGTGTCTGTTGGGTCAGGAGCCCCATGGAGATTTGAGTCGCACCTTCCGGCCAGGAATGGTGGTGAGTGGGGAGGGAAGTCTAGATATGGGGTCCAAAAGGGAAGAGGGGTGCAGGACTTAGATGTACCATCACGTGACTCTAGGCTTGAATCATCCCATCAAATCCTTGGGCATGCCCCTGAGGTTGTTATTATTTCAACCCACTTAGGGTTTTCTTTCTTTATAACCTCACCTCAGGAACTATAACACAAAATTCAATCAGTGGACCTTCCATTAGCTTCTGTCTGGTGCGTAAGGGGGAAGGATAAGGATATACCAGGATGGGCTCCCTGAGTGTCAGCTGGGGGTCCACAGGAAGGGGACAAGAAGGCAGAGAGTGAGTTCGCAGGGCTGGACAGGACGTCCTTGTCACCCTCTTCTACCTCTTGCCCCCAGGAATTTGTTGTTTAACAGTAGACTTCTATCCTATGGCCAGAAGGCAGGTATAAATATTTTATAGTCTGGTTTTGTAAATCAGAGAATCTGTTCATTTGTGCCGAAAATGTTTAGTTCAATCCATAATAGATGGCATGGGGACCAAATAGGTCACATTTTGGGATTCATCTGAAGTAAGTCCTTTTTTTCTCTTTCTTTCTTTCTTTCTTTCTTTCTTTCTTTCTTTCTTTCTTTTTCTTTTTCTTTTTTTTTTTTTACCTCATCGCTTGCCAGAGGGACAGAGACGAGATGAGATGATGTATATGAAAGTGTTTGTAAACTCTAAAGCATTCAGAAAATAGGCTGAAATCTGCTGAGAGTAGCAGAATTGTCAATTTTTAAAGTGAGGATGACGAGCCACGATTTCAGTAGCTTTAAAATTCGGTTAGCTCAAGTCTCCAGATGTATTCCCTGCAAATCCTGTCTGCCACAGACAGGGCGGGGAGCCATGGCTTTGGTATCCAGAAGTGCATCTGGCCTGGCAGAGAGGCAGAGCTGACCAGGGATGAGACACACGTTGGTTATGCTTCAAACACACAACGAATTTGCGAACTTACCTTAGAGAAAATTTAAAAAGAGTGTTTTGAGGAAAATTCTAGATGAGTTGTTTTTATGGACATTTGCTTTAGCCGATTGTTTAAAGAGATGAAGACCTTTTATCTGCCGCTGAATCTGCTTCAAACTTAACTGAAAGTTACCTATTCCTATCTGAATAGTCTTAGTGCCTTTAACAGGCCCTACCTTCCAAGAGAGAGGGTGTAAGAGGGCCAGGCTCTAGGCTTCTGTCTGCTTTACTCACTCTTTAAAACCTGTCTGCTTCTTAATGTTTCTTTCTCTTACTAGTTGTCATCTCGAGGCTCTTTACATCCGGACCTTCTCTTTGGTTACCCTATCCCCCCACGGATGCTCTCTTTTTGGATACCTCAGTACCACATTACTCCTGTGTCCACTTGTGGACTTCGGGACCCCCAGACCGGATCAGAGACTGAGGTCTTAAATTGGCAGGAAAAGAAAGTTTGGACCATTCCATTCTCTGGTTCCAGTTTCCAAGAACAACAGCTGGAGAAGCTCCAAATTACCTCCGAAGTCGAGGGCAGGTTCAGGGTTTAGACATCTCGACCGCACCCGCTTTGTTAGAGCTGGGATAATCATCCCTGGGTCCAGATGGTAGAATGAGGGTATACGACATTTTATTCAGGTCATACAGGCATTAAGGGAAAGTGGCCAAGCCAGGATTATGAATACCAAGTCCTTGACTCCTAAACCCTCTCCCGAAAGCATGGGAATCCAAGCTCTAAAATCTCCTTCTGAGTGGCTCCACATATATCCTCTAGCAGCTAATTCTGCCTCCATTGCTCTGCGTGGCCCCTCTGAGCACTCCTGTGATGATAGGAACAGAGCAGTAAGGGGAGAGAGCAGAGAAGCCAGAGTGGCCATACTCAGTTTCATTACGGTTGGCGGCTTTTTGCCCCAGAAGGAGGCCACAGAGTTAAGGGAAGGTTTCTCCCCAACTGCTGAGAAGTGCCCTCTCACTGGCATGAATGCTGAGGCTCTGGTGGGTACGGTTCCTTTTTACATTCTACTTTCAAACTGGGAGTCCAGCTTCCCAAGTTCTGGGTCAGTGACTGGCCTGCCCTCCCGCATGTTCTCTCAAAAGCTCTCTGCCCCGACCACCACACCCCCATGTTCTAGAAGGAGCTGGTTGCTGCAGCCCAGCTCACCGGGAACGTCCCCGTCATGCTGAAGCAAAATTTCCTCCCGATCGTTCAGAATTTTGACCAAAGAATGGGCATAGTAGTCATTCTTTCCAAAAATATCTATTGAGTACCTATTACGAGCTAGTAGTCAGTGTTCCAGACATTGAAGATACAACAATGAACAACGAAAAGAGACAAGAATCCTGCCTTCGTGTGCAGGCCAGGGGGAACAGAATGAGTACAAACATGGTGTACTGGACCGTACATGGGAGAAAAACAAAGTAGGTGAGGTGGACAGAGAACGCTGGCCTGGCCCTGGTAAATGTAAAGAGGATAATCAAGGAACGCATTGCCAAGGAGGTGACATCTGGGTGACTTGAAGGAAGTGAGATGGGGATAACTAGGGCAGCGTTCTAGGCATAGGGGTGGGTTGGCGGCAAAAGCCCTGAGTTGGGGGGCAGTCCTGCTCCTTCCTGGGGATGGGGCTCCGAGGCCAGGGCAGCTGAATCCCAGTGAATGAGCAGGTGCATGTGGAAGAGATAGGGAGCTCAGGGAGGGATCTGGGCAGGACGGTGGTGAAGCTCTCGGGCTCTGCTGCTGCGGCGACAAAACAGAAGGGTGGAGCCCGGGGCAGGGAGTAGGAACAGAGAGACCTGGTGGGGCGACAACAGTAGAAATGATAAAAAGTGGATTGATTTTGAATATATGTGGGTTGTGAGCCAACAGGATTTGCTGATGGACTAGATATGGGGTATTAGAGAGAGAGAGCGAGAGCGAGAGATCTTCTTCATTAACTCTCCCAAGAGGTCTTAGGGTTTCTGGGTGGCCTGCCAGTTCAGAACAGACTTTGAGCTTGGGCTTAGGGATGAGGCTCCCGCCCCTCCCCCTGCGCAGCCTCATTCTACACACAGGGCAGAAAGGACTCTGGTGACCCCAGGCAAAGCGCACGGATTAGAGGGCAAATCACTGGATATAAACGCGTTAAGTTAGGAGTCATAAAAGATTATCTTCCTTCCTAGGCCTACAAAGATACGCCTCCTTTCATGTGGTGCCAGTGGGATTTCCACAAGGGACCCTCGTGCCTGGCTTACATCTGACTCCTTGTAACAGGAGCCCTTAGGTGGTGCCCGTCACTGCTTCCCCCCCCCCCACCCCCCATCTCCTTTCTTGTGAATACCCTAGGAATCCTAAGTTATTATTTTTCGAAAGCAGGAGTGTTTATGATCTTCCCGGCACAGGGTAGAAAATAGTTAGTTTTATTAAAGTACTCATAAAAGAGGCTAAGTTAATAAAAGAGGGAGTTGGGGGGAGACCAGGGAGCCACAGGCTTCAAGAGAAGCACGTTTTAACGTGTTTGCAGCGGCTCCCCTTGCCCGCTCCCTTCCCCGATCGGCTATCACTGCGGCATTTCTGCTCGCATCAGCGACTTTCCACCTCATCTTTCTTTCTCCCAGGTAGTTTTGAAACCTAATTTCAACCTGTTTGGATGAGATGCCGGCGCTTGACGGGAGCCGGGCGTCCACCGGCAACCTGGCAGTCTGTCCCAGCCAGCTCTGCTGCGACCTGGAAAAAATGATAAAGGGGCAGCCCGCCTAGGGCAGCTGAACAGGTGTTTCCCAGAGCGGCACTGCTCCCGCAAGGGCTCTTTGGTGGGGGACATTTGGCTTTGTCAGCCCCGCCCCGGGGAGGGGGGGGGAGGGGGACAGCCAAGTTGCTTTTATGTGCCCGGATCCAATGAAACACCTCTTGGGGGTAATACCATGCCTTAAAATCAGCTCCCCACCTCTTCTAGTGTAAAAACGTGAGGATGCATTTCTCCCTGCCTTGGAAGGCGGTGCGAGTGTAAGCAAGGCCTGCTTCAAAAGCTCAGCTTCCCATAATGTTCCATCAAGGCAGGCCCCAACCCCTTTCCCGCCACTGCTCGCCTCTCTTTTGAATGAATGGGAATATGGAAGGCCCTTGGGAGGAAAACCACCACCACACTTGACTGGAATTGAATGGGGACAGGCAGCGCAGCCGCGGCTCAGAGATGTGGCCTTTCTCTTTGCCAGGCAAAGATTTTACAAAGCATCGAGGAGGGGGAGGGAGAAGGGGAGACTGATCAGATTTCTGAAGGGTCTGAGCCGCTGTGGGCGTATGCATATGAATAAGAGACCGACTGTACAAAGCCACCAACCCCAGTGAGAAGGCCAATCGACTTCACCAAAGGGAAGAAGGGGGCTAGAGGTGGGGGGCTGAGAGAAATAATAAAGGTTGTATGAAAATGGTGGATAATGGAATTCAGAGGTTATCGCCGGAGTTGAAATGGAATATGAGGTTCTCACTTTCATTCTGTCTTAAGCCGTTGTGCGCCGCTGATGTGGTTTATTAAACGGCTGTCACAATCCAGGCCCCTGAGGCAGAGGCATTCAATAGGGTACGAAGAAGAAATTCCAGTAGAGGCAGATACAGCAACAAGATTCACCACAGGCTCCCCAAACCCAAGCGCCTTCCCATTCTCTTGCTCCCTGCTACTGGGAAATAGAAAAGGAACCAAAGAATAAGAAAGGGAGTGAAAGAATAGGACAAGTACATAACAAAGGAAGAATGCCCTGGTAGGAAATGCTACTTTGTTTGTTTTTCCCTCTCTCCACGATTAGTTAAAAATATCTGGGAAGCTAAGCAAGTTACATGCTGTACGTATCCGCAAAGAGGCACAAAGATGGACGAGGCTGTGTCTGCCCTTTCGGGGACTTAGAATCCAAGGTGACGTTTGAGTTGAAGGGTGAGTGGGCTTTGCCGGGATAGATCACGGAAGAAGCTATTCCCAAGCAGAGAGAATAGAGAGGCATGCAAATCTTTGCCATCCCTGTAGCTTGAGCACAAGACCTATAGGAAGGAATGGCAGGAGGGGGGCTGGAAAGACAGGTTCCGACGAAATGGAAGAAGTTCCTTGTCTGCCATTCTGGGGCATTTGGGTACGACCCGATCCGAGAGGATAGGTGAACCTTTGGAGGGTTTTCATCGGGAAGCAATCAGAATTTGCATTTTAGAAGGGTCTCTTTAGCTGCACTGGAGAGGACCGGTTGAAAGGAGGCATGACCGGAGACGGGGGGACAATTAGGAGACTTGTCCAATAGTCCAGGTGAGGGATGAGCCTCGACTCCTCTGCGGGAGAGATGGACCCCAATCCTCCTCAGCCCAGCTTGCACCCTCCGGCTTGTAGGCGAGCAACAACTGAGGAAGAAACTGCCAGATGGCCAGCAGTGTTTGAGGGAAGGTGGCAGAAGGGGCAGTTCACTGGGATAGGCAGAAAGCCCTAAAAGCAGAGGGTTCCTGAGCTGTACCTGGCTCCACCCAAGGCCTTGGCAGTCCCAGAGTCAGGACAACTTTTTATAAGTGCCCATCAAGAGTAGCACGCACTTTGGAAGGACTCGATTCCCACTTTCCAGCCACACACTAAGGATCTCCACTTCCAAACTTCCTTAGAATAGTGTGGCTTTTACCTCTATTCACAAGTAGATTTAACAATTTCTTATGATGCTATGCTATTTAACTGTTAATTACATTATTATTTTATTATCCGGCAATGAGAAACACTTGGTACCCTTTAACATTTTTTAATTCCAGAGAGAAAAGAAATTAGATTGTTAACTTTTTTTCAATAAAAAGAAATAAAATACCTTAAATCAGCCTATTCTTTGCCTCACAGTTTCTTTTTTTTAGCAAGTGCTACGTGGTAAAATAACGGTGTAATTAGAAATAAATGGCTTGCAAGAATGATACTTTGTTCTAAAAAAGGTGTACGTGTTCTGTAGCTCCTTTTAAAGGTGCTCAATTTGTGCTGGAAAAAAAAAGAGCAGAGAATATAATTTTGGAATAAGTGCACTTAATAAGTTTGGTGACTGAGAATTTTTCCTAGGGTTGGTTGTCACATTTCCCCAAACAACATTCAACCTGTTTCAGGAACTATTGAGAAATGGGATAAACCATCTCCCTCAAGTTTGGGTTTGACTATCCTGGGACAGGATGACAACTTTGGGTTGTCATGTATTTTTCTTTCTCTGAACTGACCATGGAAGGACTGGAGAAAACAGTTTCTTTTTTTCTTTCTCTCTCTGTGATTGCTTCAACTTCTAAAAGCGAGATTTGTGTTGTTCTTGTTCCAGTCACGGTTTAATAGCTAGAGCACACTGGCATTTTTTCCCATTTGCTTAATAAATTAGCATTCCGATTTTGGTTGACTCTTGGGTGCAAACACTAAGTTTACAGGCCCAGGAAAGAGTGACGAGGGTTGGGCATAGAGCTTGGGGAGAGGTGAGAAAGCCAACTCCAGTGCATCAGAGAAGAGTGCCAGAATTTCATTTTTCATTCTAAGGCCAGGACTAGTTCGTAAGAGTAACCTGTCATGTGGGTAAGCTTCTTTAGACTCTTCTAGGACACCTTCTTACGTATTTGATCCTGTGACTTAGGAGGGCAATGACTAATGCCCACCTGCCTGGGTGGAGGGATCACCGGGAGCACTCTTCAGTCCTCCTGAACAAAAGTACTCCTGATAGATCCAAATGGATCGATCTCTCCCAGGGATTTTGGGATGAGAAAATGACACGACCGATGTGACTACACGTAGAAAGCCAAGGCAATACAGACATGCAAGAGATTCGCAGCTCTTATTACAGAGATCCATCCAGTCCTGCCACATTATGACAGCATGAGCCCTATTAGCTACATATATTATAATAATCTATTATTGGCAGCCTCAGCCTTGGGTGGTAACAGCTGGCTTCCACAATCACCATAGAATCTGTTGGCGATACGATAGAAGTATGGCTGGCTGTAAGAAACGAGACCGGTTAGTAGGCATTACCTGTAGAAAGTGGTCCTGGTTCTGTTCCAGCTTTGTGGATTCTGCCCCCATGAAGGCCCTGCATCTCAATGAGGCTAGGTGAGCCAGATTGGACAGAATATCAAGCTTGAGGGCCAAAGTTCTGGTTTCTAAGTCTGGCTCTAACACTTACTAATTGGGCAAGATCTGTTTGCTAAAGACGGGCCAGAAATGCTTCCCACAGTAAGCCTAGCTATGTGGTGAATGAATTACTGGGTTATGTTGGTGTGTGCTAGGCACTTTAAATGCCAACTGCTGGCAATTGTTTTATTTTAGAGGAGCAAATAGCCTGAAACTCAGGAGACGTTTAAGATATGAAGACTTCTTCCTATTCATTCATTCATTCATTCATTCGTTGATCGGTTCATCTATAAATAGTAAACGTCTAATCTCTAACAGGCCCCCTGGTTTAGGTACTGACGATAGAGAACCAAAAGGAAAAAGACCTTTTCCTCTTGGAGATTACATTGAAGTGAAGAAGGGTACGTTATTCTCCCACAGTTGCTGTAACATTACCACAAACCGGTGTTTTACCACAATGGCAATTTATTCTCTCGTAGCGCCGAAAGCCAAAAGTTTGGGGTCCAGGTGTTGGTGGGCTCACACGTCCTTTAGGAACGTTTTTGCCTTTTCCAGTTTCCAGTGGCTTCTGGAATTCCTTGGCTTGTGGCCATATCCTCCTAATCTTCAAACCCACCATCTTCAAGTTTCTCTCTGCACTGTTTTCATCTGGTCTCTCCCACGTGTATCAAATCGCCCTCCACCTCATTTTTACGGATGTGGTTGCATTTAGGGTCCATTCTGACAACCCTGGATAATCTCCCCAGCTAAAAATTCTTAACTTAATCACATCTGCAAAGCTCCTTTACCCATACAAAGTATAGTTCAGCTTCTAGGATATAAGCGTCCTTTGAGGAGCCATCTTTCTACCTACCAGAGTGACAGTTATATTATATGCGGGAAAATATAGAATATGTCAGAGAGCATTGATGCTAGAGAAGGTTAAGGTGTGTTGGGATGGATGGGGGGGGGGTTACTCTTTCAGATGTGTATCAGGAAAGGCCTTGCTGAAATGCTGATCTCAGCAGGAATTTGAAGGAAAGGAGGGAGCAAGCTCTGCGGATGGCTGGAGGAAGCATCATTGGCAAAGACACCACATTCCTAGGGGCGTGTTGTTTCCCTCATCTGCAGCCTGGTTTCCTAGAAGTACAGCCTCCTGGTCATCCTAACCACACATATTCTGACCTCTTCTTTAGACCTCTGGTCTTGATTTCTTAGGAAATCTCCTCCAATCTGGATGAATCTGGAGCACTCAGAGTTACAGGTTCAATATCCTAAAGGAACCTCATGAAAATGGCCATGGAATCCTCAGCCCTGTGGGGTCTCAGCCAACTTCTGAAGTAAGGAAGCTTAAAAGTTGACAGATACAGGTCATCTACTTCCTTGGCACAGGACCTATTCTTTTCGTTTAAGGTTTCTGGTTATATGTGTTCTTATTCCTCTTCCTTCTTCCCTTTCCCCAGTTCTCTCTTGTTATTAAGAAATCAGAAACAGTCAAAATTCTTTTTTGAGCCTAGATCTTAAAGGAATCCTCTAAAGACATTTCTTGTTTTTAGAATTCATGTTATTTAGGGGCTCCTGGGTGGCTCAGTCGGTTAGGCATCCGACTTCAGCTCAGGTCACGATCTCACGGTCCGTGAGTTCGAGCCCCGCATCGGGCTCTGGGCTGATGGCTCAGAGCCTGGAGCTTGCTTCCGATTCTGTGTCTCCCTCTCTCTCTGCCCCTCCCCCGTTCATGCTGTGTCTCTCTCTGTCTCAAAAATAAATAAACATTAAAAAAAAAAATTAAAAAAAAAAAAAAAGAATTCATGTTATTTATTTTGAGAGAGAGGGAGTGAGCGAGTGCGAGCGGGCAGAGAGAAAGGAAAAGAGAAAATCCCAAGCAGACTTTGCACTGTCGGTGCAGAGCCTGACTTGGGGCTCAGTCTCCACGAACTGTGAGATCATGACCTGAGCCGTAATGAAAAGTTGGATGCTCAACCCCCCGGGACATGCAGGCACCCCTCTCCCAATATGTCTTGTTTATACTTAAGGTAGTTAAACGATTTCCCCTTGATTCCATTGACCTTCCTCAGAGACTTGAATCAATTTCAATATGTCTGAATGTAACTATTTCTCTCCTCCATAACTTGAAAGCTAATCACCAGAGAGGCAGTGTCTCCCTGTCTCCTACGTGATGTACATATGGGCTACACATGGGCTTCGCCTGGCACGTATGTCATGGCCTTACTCCCAGAGAAGTTAATGGTGTCCCTTGAAGTTGAGCTAGGCAGTGACCCCATAGCCTCATTTATAGAAAGTGTGAAAAGACCTTCGATATGCAACAAAAATGCCTCTATCCCTCCTGCACCCAACCAGCGCTTGAGATCCTTTCCATCAGAATTGTGCATTCTATTTTGAAATGGAAATATCCTTGGGGGGGGGGGGCAAGCATCCGGGTGTTAATACACCAGTATCAGTCACGAATACCTCAACGTGCATTGGCTTATTCTTGCTTAAATAGGAGTCAGTCTTTTAATTGAGGAAGAGAGAGATTCAGGGGTCAAGCTAATGATTTGGGGAGAAGGAAAACTGGCGTCCCAGCACGAGTGTGCCACAAAGAATAAATGTGAGGGGGAAACATCTAAAGATAGGGGAGCAAAAGGCACTGAGGGCTCTGGGCCATTATAGCGGTGTTGTTCTGGTAAGTTCATTTCAGTTTTCTGGACCTCCCTTTACTAATTCCTTATAAAGAGGTTGACAGTAATTCCTTATAAAGAGGTTGATACTGAATGAAAAGATACCTTTCAGTTCCACAGCTTGTGATTTAATGTAATAGCTTACGTCGAGTGAGTGTTTACTCTATGCCAGGCACTTGTGAAATCCTTTATGTATGTTATTTTATTCAATCCTCACGAGAACGCCCATGAGATACTTACCATCATCGTCTCTATTTTAGAGATGAGGAAACTGAGGCTTTGAGGGATTTAGTAAATTACTTACCTTCTCCTGGCTCATAAGTGATGAAGCCAGGACTGAACTCCATGCCAACGTGAGTCTAAAGCCCTTGCCCTTATGTACCACGTTGGACGGGCAGGGAACGCTGCATCGTGAACGCTGGGCACCTCGCCCCCCTTCCTTCCAGCCCTGCACTCAACAAAGACTCTTCTAATTTGTCCGAGTCCCACCGGAGATCTTTGGCAGCATTTTCAAAATCCTCAGAGAATGTGTATACTTCATGATAAGCTGCTGGCTTGTGGGTTTCACACACAGTGACTGTCCTAATCCAGACAACACGCAGCTTGCATTTAGCTGCTCTGAACCGGCTCTTCTGGCCAGTATGATTAGAGCTTTGCTGCAGACAAGCCTACGAGGGCTGGGTGACACCCACCGATAAGCCGGTCATCAAAGGGCTCCCGCTATTAAACAGCACGTCATATTCTTAGTCCAGAACTCAGAGTTTTTGCCTTGGGCCCTCTCACCTGTTAAGCCTCCTCCAAAGAGATACTGTAGCTCAGAGGAAGAAAATGACTTGACAAGGCAGAGCGTCAGGCTGTCTGTCTGGGAAACCCGCTCCAGTCCCCTTGGCTGGAACAAATGCATCTCTTAGCATGGCCCATCATTTTGATATTTTTTTGACAACTTCTAAATGTGTATAGAAACAACCTGCCTCCCTTTATATTCATGTATTCCAGCACATAACGTCTGATTTTCTGCATGGCGGGAGTCAACCAAGCGCCCACTCTCCATTCCCCAGTTCACCGTTTTAATGCATTTCATGATTTTGTTGCTTTGGTGTGCATTTCAAAATGACACATTTGATCAGTTCTTTAGGTAATATTGATGTTTTGCCCTTTTAAATGTGTCATTTGATTTTCTGATGTTATTCTCCATCTGCTTTGGTAACACTTTCATTTAGTGGCAGCTTTTTATTGGGTCCCCAAAGGTTTATATAAAGGAATCTGACTTGAGGGTATTTTATTTTATTTAATTTTTTTTCCCCATTCTTTGGTCTTCTATACCCCCAACCCCACCCTTGCCAACCAACTACCTCCCTCTCCTTCCTGCCCCCCTCTCCTACCACCTCACCTCCTTAGCCACTTTTTAAAACCCTGTGTATAAATTCTTCACTAAAAGAGCTTCAAATGCTGGCCTTTCCTCAATCATATTTAAGTCTTTCATTGTGTAAGGCTCATTGCCTTGCCTCTGCCGTTCCCCGTGGATTCAATCAAAGAGCAATTTTTAAAAGCAGGTACAGGGAGCGGGCTGATGTTTTACATTTCTGACGGGTTTGTATTGCCCTTGTTGAAAACATTTCCAAATGGTAATCCCAAATTTTCGAAGACAACAACAAAACCCCAGTAAGATCTGTTCTTTTTCTCATTGTTTGACTCGTTTTGTTTTCTTTTGCTTTGCTTCCTTTTACCCGCTCTGATTATATTTACCTTACATTCTCGGCAAGTTAATTTCCACACTTCTGATCTCCTAACCTCCTCCCCCAATACAGTAAATGCAGATGTTAGAGACACATAACAGGGTCGAGAGACTGGTGGAAAGTAAGCATATGCCAATTTCTTCCTTGTGAAATATCTGAAGAGACCTGAAGGAGAGGGTCAAATAAATAATACAAAATACTTTTGCTTTATGTTTACAAATGTCATCACACAGTGTCTCAAAGCTTAGATTCTGTGCAGAGAGACCATGCAATCTGTTGGTTGAGTCCACCTCCTTAAATTAGAAAAAGTCCCCAACGTAACAGCATTTGCTCAAGATTTTTTCCTTTAAGAAAAGACTTTGTATTATAAGTAAGAACCAGGAAGTAAGTTGATATCAAGTATCTTGTTTGTTTCACCGGAGAGAGCTAAGGATCTACTAACTTGCGGGGACGAACTTAAAGCTACAGGATTGGGTCTTCTATGAGAGAAGGTAGAAATGAGGTAGAAAAAGTGTTATGGGCTTAGCCCTTGGCATACACGTGAATAAGCCAAGTTTGTCTTTAGGATCATTCTACCTTTCCCCCTTCCTTTCTGCATAATTTGTGTACCTGTTACCCTTCTAAGTTTCTGGTAAAGAAGAACGGTGCAATGAAGAGAGTGTGAAATTTGACATAGAAATGACTAGTATTTGTACACGAGCTCTTGCACCATCAGATTGCACACCTAAACTTCATGACTTATTTCCACATCTAAGAGAAATTAGGTGAGTACTCTCTCCTTCCCAGGAGGAGGCTGATGTCATTTCCTGGTAAGATGGAACATGCCGAAAATGGAATCCAAGGGCGTCCTGCACTGGCAGCGGGAGTCCTCCTGGGAATGGCGATAGTTCTGTCTACAGGAAACAGAGTAATACTAGGGGAGAAATGTTATAAGCTTAGCCCGGGCAGCGGACATAAATGTATTTCCAGAGAATCCCGGGGAAAAGAGGCAACTTGCTGGCCCAAGTGGGTAAAATCAGACTGACTTGAGGAAGGTGGCCAGGTATAAAGACAGCAGAAGCAGAAACAGGAGTTTGAGAGCTCACACATTTCTTCAGGATATTACTGGGTGGCCCCTCTTGTCTTTATCCTTGGCCACTTCTTTTAAGTATAAACTTTGGTTTATCCATCTAGACTTCTAAGCCTTCCTCTTTTTTTTTTTTTTTTTTTCTTAAGCAAGACTAACAGAAACTAGGATATTTCGATTCCTCACCACACATGCCTTCTACAATAATACTCCTCGATCTCGGCTTTATTGTTCTCTGTAGCACTTACCCCCATCTGTCTTCCCTACTAGAACATAAACTCCATAAATGCGGTGATTTTGGGTCTGTCTTTTCATTATTGTTTCCCCAGCACTTAGAATAGAGGCTTATTCGGAGTTCTCACTTAGGAAACGTACGTTGAATGAACAGATAAATTATTAAAGATTGTTAAGGAATGCATAAGTAGAGTTGTAGCCTAAAGTCAAAGGAGTTAATAAGCTTCAGTGACAGCTTCTAGATACCAGTCACTCATGTACCCAATATTTTTTGAGCACTAATTTTCTTCTAGACACTGCAGCATGCATGGGAAACTCATCAGCAGATAGAACCACATTATCCCTCTTTAGAGAAGATCCTCCCAAGCAGGGATATGAATAAACAGTACAGCTGTGGAATAAAGACCATTATAATCATATGGATGTATTATCTCCTTAAGGAAGTGCTTTAAAATATTTTGCCATGATTCTTCTTCCTAGGATAAAATTTATTAATAACGGACTCCAAGAACACCTCCATCATAATTGACTCCTGAGGGACAATAAACCAAAAACCAAAAAACATCCCAAGATGGCAATTCTGTTTTGCTGCCCCAAAGAAGAAAGCAACATAGGTCTCCATCGTGGTATCTTCTTGGTCTCTAAAAGACATCTGACTCTGATGCTGTCTCAGCAGAACCTAGAACAGACCAGATTTTTCAGCCTTTTCCACCATGGCCCTTGTGGTAGAAAATAAAATCCCTTATCCAAAGGGAAGGAAACTTGGCTAATTTCTCCCTACAGAAGGCCTTTGAAGTTCAAAAGCATTTGAATTTGCTTTCCAATAAGTGGTGACAAAAACTCTTTCTCCCAGCATTTTACCAACTAGAAACGTTTTAACTGGCACATCAATACCACAGCCCTGTAATAGAGGCACACTGACGGCTTTTTTCAAAAATGTATGTCAAAAAGGCCCCTTTATGGGGCCTAAGACGAGAGTGATCCGGAAAAAAAGCAGGAGATGCAATTTAATATAGGAATTTTAAAATCACACAGCGATTTTTTGTTAATTGTTGTTTAAAAAAAATGATTGACTCTTTATAGTGCATATTGGCACTCAAAAAACAGTTGAATGAAGGACATTTTTTTCTCTAGTTGTGAGGGAATTTTTGTTGTTTTGGCTTATATTTTTTCATTTTTTCATTTAAAAAATTTTTTTAAGTTATGTCTATGCCCAACATGGGCCTCGAACTCATAACCTTAAGACCAGGAGTTGCATGCTCTATCGACTGAACCAGCCAGGCATCCCTTGGCTTACATTTCTTTAATTGAGAGTAAGGTGACATATTTTCTGTATTATTTGTTATTTTTTTTTCCTATTCAAGTATTTGCCATTTTTTCTTAAGTAATGTATATTTTGTAAACTGATGGCAGTTCTCCCTAAAGTGAACATTTTTCCTGATGAAAGGTGAGGGAAATACCAGCTAGACATTTCATAACTGGGACATTTGTCTAGCTGGCTATTTTTAAGCACCAAAGATTTTACTTGGGGCTAAGGCTGTGTGCATAGAGCCTCAAATGCTTCCTCACAGTCTTATGAATGGGAGGGGCACAGATGATGAGTGTTTCCATTTCTTTAATGGAGAAATTGAGTCATGAGCTCAGCTTTCTCGTATAGAGGGATGAAACTATTGGATTTACAGTCCACTTTAGCCTCCCGCGGAGTATTAATCTATGAAGAGTTTTGCTTCTTATAGAGCAAGAGCATAGCAAAAAAAATAAGTGCACAGTAGAATCTCTGAACATGAACAAACCCTTCCTTTGTTAGAAATCGGGTGCCTTTTTACTGCAGGTGCATTGGCATTATTCTTTGATTAATCAATGCTGGACAGTCCTTCTGGCTAATCTCATTAGCTAATAGTGCTTCTGGGTAATTAGCTTGATGTGTGCAATTATCCTCAGATTTTAGGGCCTTTTTCCCATTTTTATAGCATTAGTACATATTTAATGCTTTGGAGTGCCTTGGCCCTTGGAAACACTGAGCAAAACTCCCGAATCTTTTCCCATCAAAAGAGCACGGTAGTATACCTAGCAATGGACTTATCCGAGTATCGTCTATTAAGAAACTTCTTAATTCCAGCAGTTTCTCAGGCATGCACCCCCCCCCCCCACCACACACACACACACATACATAGATGCATAGACACACACCCTGCATATACACAGAACCAGCAGATGCAATCGGAAAGTACTTCCAGAATTTTCCATTTTGGCTGCGTCATGAGTCTCCAGATTCTCTGATAAACTTACTACAATTTTTTTTAATGTTTATTTATTTTTGAGAGAGAGAGTCAGAGCACGAGTGGCAGAGGGGCAGAGAGAGAGGGAGACATAGAATCTGAAGCAAGCTCCAGGCTCTGAGCCATCAGCACAGAGCCCGATGTGGGGCTTGAACTCACAGACCGCGAGATCACGACCTAAGTCAGACGCTCAACGGACTGAGCCACCCAGGCATCCCTACAATTTTTAAACAAATAAAAAAACCTTAGAATTTAGCTAAATGCGACAAACCAGAAAGAAAATTCCACATGGCAGGCAACTATGGCTGCCATACAGAAATCATATAAAATCTTTGGTCCTTTAAAGAGCCATTGTCTTTATGCCAAGACCCAAGAGATCTGAGCCGTGGTCTCAATTCTGCCCCTATCTCGACTTGCGACTTTGGGTAAGGCACTTAACCTCTTTGGTAATGAATTTGTATATTACAAAATGAGAAAGACCATTCAGTCAGTCAGTAGGTTTTAAGTTTCAGTTGTGAGCGAGGCTTGTAGGAACCAAATGATATCACGAGTACATAAGAAAGGTTCAGCCCATCAAGCTTATGGTGCCTCATAGGACATGTACCCAAGGTTAACTCAAAGACCAGGTTAGATGCAATGATTTTCTAAGATCCCCTCAAAGTAGGCAGACTTATGATTCTACCATGAACCACTCTTCCCTTCTCATTTTTCCCTTCCAAAATCCCCCAGGAAGTAGGGAGGAAAAAGTAAGGAACACTTTGTGAAGTCAGGTGCCACCAAGATGCTGGAAACCAGATAAAGTTACTGGTATTAAATCCTCCAGAAGAAGAGCAGCAAGGTCATGACCTTTCATTTTGCCTTCTTTTTTAACCTTCCCCATTTTCATCCTAAATTGCACCCATGGTGAGCCTGAGAAAAGGGATTAGAGAAGGCTGTGTTTATACATTTTAAACCCTCAGTCTCTGCCTGTGTCTATGGGCCAGATGATTACATTCCACCAATGAGGGCAGACCATCTAGTTGAATTTAGACCTTGAACATACATCCCTGGATGCCAAGTAATGCCCCTCGGCTGCGATATCTAAGCCATTTTATTTCAGGGCATTTTAGCAACCTTGGCTAAACTAATGTTGTCAACTAAATAACCCCTGAGGACACTAATGGAGGCTTTGAAATAGATTATCCGATTATGGAAACTTATCATTGTTTGTTATTGCTTAAACAAACTGGAGTTTGTTTTGTTTTGTTTCTCTGGATCTGGCTGCAAAAATCCCAGAAAGCACCTTAGTTATGTTCCAAGTCCTGCCTTTATACAATTGTATATAGCGCTTTCAGGGACAGAACCATCAACCATGACTTAGAGGACATTTGCTGCTAAAATGCATTATTGTCCAGCCACCGATGGCCTATCACCTGGGTGGTGGGGGTCTGGAAAAGCTGGGTTTACTGTCTCATCTGAGGCAAAGGTGGTTTACATTAATGATCAATGCAACAGCAAATATATTGGATTTTATTTTCCCCTTTAACCTGCCTCAGTAATGATCTTAATAATGGGAAAGGAAGCTCTCATGATCTTTCTCAGAGGCTCTGTGTTCCTGTCTCTTTCAGACAATTTTTTCCCCCGAGAGCTCGAGGGAGACAGAAATGGAAAACTCAATGATTTTCTCTTATACATGAAAAAGAAAGGGAGTATGTGAGTGTCTACAAAGTATGGGAAGTGACAATACGTCAACTAGTGTTTTCCTGTTCTTCAGTAACTCTCTGGAGAGGGATTCTCTTCTCTAAACTTAGTAAATGAGAGACATAGAATGATTCCCTAAATACATAAGCATTGGAGCATTTATATTGTTGTTATTATTTTTATGCATGCCACTTTGCCTTAGCAATAGAAAAGAAAATAAATAGTCTTTTCATTGCCCGTTCTATTTTTGTTGAGGGCTTAACTAGAAGATATATCTAATCATAATGAGCAGAGCGTAAAGAATATTAAGATGAAAAGAACTTATATTTTCCTTTATCCTCCCAAGAATCTCCAGATGGATTTCCTAGGGGTTGCCTTCTAAATCTTCCTACATAGTGAGCTGTAAATCCCGGACCCAGCAAGCTTCTGGTTTGGCTGAACATAGCCTTTCATGTACAATATGTACAGCCTGAATAATGGCAGAAAATTATTCAGGGGATAATTACAGCAATTGATCTTGAGATGTTTTGTAGCGTCCTTCATAGATCATTCTTCAAAGCCTTTTGGAGAAATGGTGTCTGTGGAGTCCGCCAGAGGCCGAAAGCTTCTAGGGTCTGATGTAAAATACATAATCCGCAAAAATCCTTGTCACCTGAAAAGGGACGGTGTGTGTGTGCGTGTTGGGGGGGAACCGCTCCAGGGGAACTCAGGCCAGAGGTCAGAGATGGCTCAAAGAACCAGATAATTTTGATGGTCCCTAGATGAATATTACCTCCATCTCCCTCTCAGACTATTGTAATACACGTAAGTCTTTGATTATACATCGCTCGACAGTTTCTGAAGAGCTCTCCTGGGAGCTGTCCCACAAGACTCTGAACATTTCCCTATGAAGTGGGAGGGGTGGTGAGTCATCAGCTTACTTCTAGATGAGGAAATTATGATGATAGGTCAGATGATTATGCTAGGGTCACAGCACTGGCAAGTGGTGGAGCCCGAGGACAGCATGGTCTTCTGACCGCAAATCGAGGGGACTCAGCTCCCTGACAACCTCTACACAGGAAGCAAAGCTACTTCTTGACTTTTGAGGGAAAATGCCACCCGTCATGCTACCAATGGTGTGTGTAACATCCCTTCTACCAGAGAGGAATGTTTTGAATCCCTGTTCCTCTCTTTAACATCACCTCTCTCCACACACACACACACACACACACACACACACACACACACATATCTTCTCTCTCCTTTATTTTTCTCAATGGTCCTGCCTTAGGCAGAAAACAGATGGCCAGCTGAGCAAGCATACCTGTATTGGACGCAGAAATCAATAGAGACAGTTATTTCATAAACGGCTCCACTAGGCACGAGGAAATTCATGGCTTAGTGCGAGCGGGTGGCTGGGGGAGGAGGAGGGGTTTTGGAGGAGGCAAGTGCCTCCTTTTTCAACGGCAGCTTGATCTCAGGGATAGCTGGAACATTCACGATCAGGCCACAGCTGAACACACCCAGATCGAGCAATTAGACTGTGACATTTTCATTTTTGTATCCCCAACGCCGATTATGGTGCCTAGCATTAGAACACTTAATATGTAATTATAGAAATACTGTAGTGAATGTTAGGTATATTATATATTTTGTAATGTATATGTGTATAATTCCATAAATGCATCATATTATTATATACTTATTATCATGTATGTATTTTAAACAGGATGGATTTTAATTAAGCTATAGGTGTGATTTCTGACAAAATTAAATGGTACCTGGGTAACCGGTAATTATGGCCTGAAAAAAAAAAAAAAAAGATAAGACTGTGGTTGAAACAAAGAGAGCACAAAAACCAAAAGACTAACTTAATCTGGTCAATTAATAGGAAACAAAGATGGCCAGATTTGTATTCCCAAATCATTAGCCGGTAATTAACCTTCTTCCACCTCCACTTTTTGACAGAACGCTTTTTCTTCCCTAGAGAATTTCCATGAAAAATAACAATCGTCTATTGTTTTCTAATGTGTGCATCACCAACCTTAAATTATCACAATTAATATAATCAATTATTTCTCTATGTCTTTGCAGCTGGGGCTGAGGTTTCTCTAAAGGAGATTGGACGAGACGCGCACGCGCATGCCTGTGTGTGTTCCAGCTTTTAAACATGTGCTTTCAAAGAGTGATATTCAAAGGTTGTGCTTCCATGCAGCTTTGCCTAGAACTTAAAATCGGAACTTCCTGTTCCTCCCTTCCCAGCCAAAGTAAGCACAATATTCCTGATGAGGAAAAGGAGTACGTTCTGTGTGTGTGTGTGTGTGTGTGTGAGTGTGTGTTATAGAACAAGCGACATAGGAACATGGAATTGCCATATTCCAACAGATTCTTCGCCAAGTTGCCCAGTTTCCATTATACATCTGTATCTTTTTTTAATGTTTATTTATTTATTCTTGAGAGAGAGAGAGAGGGAGAGAAGGAGGGGCAGAGAGAGAGAGAGAGAGAGAGAGAGAATCCCAAGCAGGTTCCGCGCTGCCAGCACAGAACCCAAGGCGGGGCTCGAGCTCACAAGTTGTGAGATCAAGACCTGAGCCCAAACCAAGAGTTGCTTAACTGACTGAGCCACCCAGGTACTCCTATCCATCTGTATCCCAAGGTATGTGCTATAGAAATGCGATGCCCTTATCCCTAATTCCAACCATAAAGGAAAGACGTTCATCTGTTTTGCTGATACGGTTCCATCAGTGACAAATGTTTTTTTTTAAGTTCTCCTTTAACCCCTTTCTAGGTTGGAGCCATATATGATAATATTATAGAAATTTACATATTCAAACAGGCATTATCCATTTTGGAATAGTGACTTCAAAATGCTACATGTTTTCTTGCCATGCTACTCATTCGTAGACCGCTAGAAGAATCGTGGATTAGAAGCCAAGAAACCAGGCTCCTAGGTGTGAGTCCACTACAGATCATAATGTGTGTCGTTGATCAAATCTCTCCCCCTTGCCTGCTCTCAGTTTTTTCATTAAAAAAATTTTTTTTTAACGTTTATTTATTTTTGAGAGACAGAGAGAGACAGAGCATGAGTAGGGGAGGGGCAGAAGGAGAGGGAGACACAGAATCCTAAGCAGGCTCCAGGCTCTGAGCTGTCAGCACAGAGCCTGACATGGGGCTCGAACCCACAAACTGCGAGATCATGACCTGAGCTGAAGTCAGACGTTTAACTGACTGAGCCACCCAGGCGCCCCAGCAGTTTTTTCATTTCTAATGTGAGAGGGCTGATGCTCTCTCAAACCCTGCTGGCTCTAAAAATATACGATGCTGCGGCTTCTATGTCCCAAACCTTGGGGGACTTTTGGAAATTGCTTTCTGTCCCTTATGATATGTTCTTTAGAATTTTCTTAGTGGTTGCAACTGTATTTTTTTTTCCATTGAAAGCAAATTTGATTGGCAATAGCGAAAGATCATTAAGAGCTGAGTTGAGGGATTCAAGGGCTTGATCAAGCTGGTTATGAACACTTTCGGTCAAAAATGAACTGTGACCATAAACTAATAACACTGGGTTTATTGTGTTATTTTATTATATTATTGTGTTAAATTATTATATTATTTATTTATATTTATTATAGTAGTTACACAGGTTGTAGAGAGGTTGTCCTTATCCTATGTTCAATTATTATTATTATTGTTGTTATTATTGATAATAACGGTAGTTAACACGTATCTAATATGCCGATCTTCTGTATTTCCCCAACTCTAGGAGCTAAGAAGCAGATAAAGAAAGTGTATGGTTTCCGAGTGGCCAAGTAACTTGTCCAGGATCACGAAACTAATAATTGGCTCAACAATGTTGGACAGTTCCCCAGCCCACAAAGTATTATTTCATGGTATATTGTTGCTATAAATTTAGAAATTCAATTACTGGTGAAAAATTATGGCATTTTTTTTCTCAATTGCTCTTCACCATGATCTTAGAGTTGCTCCAAAATGTAGAGCCTGAGGTGAAAACTTGGGTGCAGGCTTCTTATTTGGGGGTAATATTCAAAGAAATGGGAGTGAGGAAGTGCAGGGGGGGGGCGCAGGAGGGAGGATTACCCAGGTTGCTGCTGTAGGGCCACGAGGGCTGAGTTCTACGGTTCCTTGCAGAGGCACACAGAGTGCAGCCTGCAGAAGTCCCCCCCACCCCAAGTGGGAAGCCCGAGCAACCACCCACCACACAACATGTTTCCATTGGCTGGGGGTTACCCCTGGTGGGGGTAGCTCTCTGATTTTCTGATGTCCACTTGTGTTGGCTGAGCGGGATGCTCGTGGAAGAGAATTCTAGAGCCAAATGCAGATGTGAGCAAGCTCATCCTGGAAGTGGAAAGGGCAGAACAAGGTGAGCTTGTGCACTTAAGGAATTGTCCAAGCTGACTGTTCCCGAAGCATCTGCTCCAATCGCCACAATGTTCGTGCTACTGAAATTCCCTTCCTCTCGCCCTTGAATGCCCTCCTTCTTTTTTTCCATTGAGATTCCACTCATCCTTTAAGGTGAAGGCAGGCATCACGTCCTTTGTGAAGCCTCTCTGGCCCTGTGAGGTTCTCCCTCTGACTTCCGACTACAGTTCAATCATAAGGCCATCAGGTATTCTACTGATGTCTCGAAGGTCCTGTCGACCCTCGAACAACCCAGGGGTTAGGGCAGCTGACCCCCTGTGTTGTTGAAAATCTGCCTATAACTTGACTCCCCCAGGACGTAACTACTGATAGCCTACTGTTGACTGGAAGCCGTCCCGATAACAGACGTGGGTGATTAACACGTATTTTGTACATTGTACGTGTCATACGCTGTATTCTTACGATGTAGTAGGCTAGAGAAAAGGAAATGCTGTTAAGAAAGTCATAAAGAAGAGAAAATACATTTATAGTACTTATGGTACTTATTGAAAACATCCATGGGTAAGTGGACCTGCACGGTTCAACCCTGTGTGGTTCAAAACTCAACTGTACTTGCCTATAGGCCCATTTCCCTCACCGAGTCTGAGTTCCTTAGGACAGGGGCTGCACTAGTTTATTTCTACGTCCATCGCACAGAGCCAAGATGGCGGTGGATCTGCACACACTTTTATTAATGAAATAAAGGTGTGAACAAATACTCACTTTCCATGGTTTCATATGTTTCCATCGCGACCTCTTTCGCCTTCACCTTCCCAGACTAAGACAGCAGAGCACTACCCCTTCTCTCATTTTTGGTGCCTTTCCCTGGACCTTCTCCAGACATCTTTGATCTTGCGACGTGGCATCCAGAGCTGCTGAGCGCATTCCAGGTGACGAGGCGCCACAGTTGTCCGCACGGAGGTAGTCCTGGCATCTGTTTCCCTGCGTCTCGGACCGGAGGCAGCAACTTCTACTTCATTGCTGGCAACCGTTTTGATGGCCTGCATTCCGGTGATTCATGGACAGCCCTCTCTTCCCTAATGGTCTGCGGACTCCTGAGGGGAAGGCGATGGTCTTATCCATCTTCCGATTCCCACAGGGGAGAGGAGGTGACATACCGAATGGTCAAGGACAGCCACCTTCTCATGCAACGGTAACAATAATAAGGATCACTAACAACGATTACGCATTTACCGTGTCCCTGTCTCTCTCAGCACTCTGCATGAATGACATCATTTTCTCACTAGAACTTTTGAGATGGTCTATTTATTACCCCCATTTCGCAGACAAGGAAACAAGGCTCATATGGATTAAGGGACTTGCCTGTGATTATGCGTCTAGTAAGTGACAGAGTCAGGCTTGGTCTCACGTCTCCCTGGCCCTCACCACAAACCTGTGCAATTACAAAACGCTGCATGGTCTGCTGAGCTCCCTCCTGAAAGACGGAAGAGAAGCACAGAGGTCATCAAGAACCATCAGGGAAGATTTTTGTCTGTTTAGGTCAGTGGTCCTCACCCAGGGGCGAATCTACCCTTCAGGGGGACAGCTGGAAATGTCTGGATACGTTTTTGGGTGTCACAACAAGGGCAGGGGAGGGGTGCCGCCGGCATCTGGTGGGAGGAGGTCAGAGATGCGGCGAAACATTCTGCGTTGCGCAGCAGAGAACGATCTGGTCCAAACTGTCCACGGTGTTGAGGTTGAGAGGCCTTGGTTTACATGCAGAAATTGAGGAAGGAGAAAGGAGGAAGGAGGTCTCACACAACACGGCTCAGGCTGGAATGAGCCCACTACATTTCTTAATTCACCGTGCGCTTACCCACGCTGGCTCGGGCTGACCTATGGCAACAGCTGCTTGTTCAAGTGCTTTGTAAACTGTAATGTTCCCGCAGAGGTTAGGTCTTGGTGGTCAGCATCTCCTCCCTGCTGAGGCCCCCTGAACTGACTTCTCAGGACTTCTTTGGATCTCGTCTCAATCTGCTCCCATATCAGCCTCCTCCTTCTGCAGCAGAACTCTGAGCCCTCTGTCCTTGGCCATCCTTATCCACTACCCCCCCCGAGCACAGAGAATTTTACCTCTTATTTGTCGCTCACTTCCTTTGTGATGTTAACAATGCTTATTTGATTTTTTGAGAGAGAGAGAGAGAGAGAGAGAGAGAGAGAGGGAGGGAGATACAGAATCTGAAGCAGGCTCCAGGCTCCGAGCTGTCAGCACAGAGCCCCACGCGGGGCTCGAGCTCACGGACCGTGAAATCATGACCTGGGCCGAAGTCGGACGCTTAACCGCCTGAGCCGCCCAGGCGCCCCATCCTTTGTGATTTTTAATAAGGTATGACCTGTTTGGCTGGTGCGGTCCTCCAAGCTAATGCATTCAGGGATGTTCTTGTCCTTCTGCGTCTAGTACCTGGCTCGGTTTCATTAAAAATATAGGATTTGTGATTCTGGTGTCTTACAAGGCCTCCCATCTCCAGAACACACGCAGGTCTTCTCCAATTGACCTGCTGTGGCCTGGTACTTCATGTTGGCACCTCACATAGTTCTGACCCTAAAGGATTATGCGTCTCGACCTCCAGTCTCATTGCGAACACGGCTGGTCCTGATGACCTACCGTGGACATGATACCTTTTCTTCTTCAGACTCAATTTCCTGCCCAAGCCCCCAGGATAGGAAGACGGGACATGCCTTTTGCAGTGAGACTGTAGAAGGCCACCTGTCCGGTTGCAGCCAAATTCAGAGGACATCACTCAGTATTCTGGGTCCCTTTGAAATGCACAATAGATATTTCATCCATGAATTCCTCTCTACCTTTTCGAACTTGTCGAATTTCTAACTATGTTCAGCCTGCAATGGATTACAATCAATCGAACACGCTAGCAAACAATCGATAGTCCAAATAAGTAAATAAATACGAATTCGGCAGTTTACTACCCACTCGGGAAACAGCGGGGCCAGAGTAAACGTTCCAGAGTTGCAACAAACAGGAACACCTCAAACTATTACTTCATTCTTATGTAATGTAGGTCGCATATGGTTGTTGAGGGAAACTAAGGCAAGAGCAATGCAGCTCAAATGCAATCTCCTTACAGCTTGATAGACACCGGGAACATCCGCTGTGACCTTCCTCAAGCAACTCATGGCTGCCTCACTTCCTTAAAGTTTTTTGTTTTCGTAAAGACTAAAAGGAACCTTATCTTAACAGCAGCTAGTCCCTCGAGGTCCTGAAAGCCTGGCTTTCGAATTCCTTAGAGACTTAGGCTATCCCTAATTCCCATTCTCAAGCACCCCCTTGAACTTACACTGCCCATTTCAGGTGTCCTCCCCAAAGTCCCAGGTAGAAATTGACAATGGTGAACAAAAGTGTATTACTGGTCACTCCTCACAACCCCAAGGCAACTCTCTCTCCCCATGGGTCCTGTCCCCGTGTTTTAATAAAATCACCTTTGTGCACCAAAGATGTCTCACGAATTCTTTCTTAGCCCTTTGCTCAAGAACCCCATTATTTTGGCCCCCAACATGGGGCTTGGGGTCTTTTCATCTGGACTCTGAGCCTTGGTGCAAACTTGGTGAGTGCTTTCTCTCTTTTTCCTTTACTGTCATTTCAGGGGCTTTTCAAAGAGTGTGGTCGCGTTGAAACACCTTCGTGTTGATGACTCCGGTCATAATCCTCTAGCCCGTGGCTACTGTATGGGGAGGAGAAAGTCTGCCTTTGGGATGGAAGTCAGTACCCTGGCTGGAATGGGAATAAGACCCAGAAACTTGATGCCCTCTCTTTATTTCCATCCTTGTACAACATTTTCTGTTTTGGGCATGGGACCTCCATTTAAATGACTAGCATAGCTGCCTCTCTTAAGACTCCTGTGTAAGGTTTCCTTCTCATTGGTCTAATGTGATCCCCTCCACGTCTCTGGTCTAGCTGCTTCTGGCTGAGGGACCTCCACTGGGAGCCAGCTGAAACCAGTACCTGAATTAAAACCCAACTGAGGACTCTTTCCTAGGGAACTTGGCTCTAAAGATTATATGTGTTGGAATGTCGCTTAGATCATGATGGATTTCTATCGTTACTGTTTTCTGTCAATGTTCTCTACCTACTACTGAAATTACAAAATTGGGTGATTCCCCCTTGTAAAAGATTTCTAGTGTTTTCCATGGGTTAAAAATGGCACGGCCTTCAAGGAAACTAAAGCATGACCTTAATGGCATGCTCCTCAAGACCAGGTAAACTAAGGCATGGCCTTTTGCAGCACAGCCTTTTACGGCACAGTGTTCAAGGCATGGCACGGCATTTTGGTCCATACACCAGGCACACGTTTGTGGCCCAGGATGCAATGGGGGCTGGTTGGTGGTCATAGTGATTTTGTTTTAGGGGCACCTCTGGTCGCTTTGACACCAGGAACCTCTGTTATATCCTGCATGGGATACCAACCAGGAGTTGGGGGTATTTTTGGTAATGGGCCTCTCTACATTTCTAGGAACATAGGATCTTTTTCAATCCCCAAGGGGTTGTCTCCCTTGGGATGCCTTTTAACCCACTGGAATCTATTTGGTTTGCAAAATTTAGGAAAGGACTGATCTGGAAAGGACTGCATGGCCTTAACAGGATCTATCAGATCTCTTCTGCAAGAAACAGGCCAAATGCACTGAGGTACCCTATGTACAGGCTTTCATGGCCCTAAATCAGGATTCAGATCTGAAGGCCTCTTGCAGAATGTGTTTGGCCACTAACTAGGGTGATAAACTCCCTCCTGATGTATTGGATGATTGTCTAAACAGGCCTTCCTCCGGGTTGTTGGAGGAAACACAGGCCATCCCTAATGAAGGAGACTCTGACACTGTCTCACTGTTCCTCCTTCCTAATAGACTCAGATTACTCTAGCTGTATTTAGGGGTTTCTCCCTCATTCATTTCCTGGGTTAATGACTCTGATAATTGGAGCCAATTGTCTCTGGTTAGTCTACCTAGGGAAGGAGACTTTAAGGAATATTCCCAAGCAGCTGTTGAAACTCCCTTTGTTTCAGGGAAGTTCCCTGTCTTCTCTGGCCCAACATGGACTGCCCATTCCAATTTACTGGTGGGAAAAAAAAATCTGCATCTGCTTATCTGTCCCCACTGACAGGCTTTAGGACTGGAAGACCTCTTCCTCTGCCCTCTGGGCTTTTATCCACTTCACCTTTTCTGCCTTCCCCTGCCCCTCCTCCTGTTTCTGCACCCCCTCGGGTGCAACCTCTATAGCTGGCTCCTGTACTATCCTGGTGCCTCTGGGACCATCAACTCCTCTTCCTATCCTCAGTGTCAAGGAGCAAAGAGCACCCCCTTGAACTTACACTGCCCATTTCAGGTGTCCTCCCCAAAGTCCCAGGTAGAAATTGACAATGGTGAACAAATTACGTGACTTTTAAGCGGACTCAAGTGGAACATATTTTGTTTTCGAACTAATTTAAGTTTGTTGGTTTCATTAAGACAGACATGTCTCTAGAGTTATCAGCATTAAAAACATGAAACTTTTTCTACCTAGGTTTACTGAAGGTCAAATAAGCTCATTTTATCTCTGTTGCAATTTGTCAACAAGAAGATGGCTTACAATGACGGTTAATTCTGTCTCAAGAGTTTTCATGAGTAATTGTTAAGATAGCTTTTAAAGTCTTTGGTAACCTGAAGCTTTAAAGTTTTGCTTGGATGATAAACTAGGTTGAATTCATTGGACATCTAGGTCTTTTCCAAATAAGATTAAATACTAAGGCATTACTTACTAAACATAGGTTTGTGCTTTTGATTTATTGCAGAGAAACTAAGGATATTTGAGTTTGTTGGAAAATCTACGCGGTACCTAGTTGACTCATAAATTTGCCATCTAAAGAATTCTGGTATAACCGTGCACCATTGGTTACTATTTAGTTTTCACTGGAGTGTAAGGTTTCTAAGAGTTAAAATTCTGCTAGATGTAATTAAGACTCATGGAAATAAGGAAAACAACTTTGTATGTAAAAAAAGTAGGAAATATGTAAAAAAGACATAAGGAATGGAAATACATTGTTGTTAAAGGTAAAAAAAAAAAAAAAAAAAAAGGAGAAAAGAAAGTAATTTTGCCCTCAATGAAACTGGTTGTTTGGAGAGAAATGGCTTGGGACAAAATATGAATGCAAATGAAAAATTGTAGAAGGTTCATGGTTAGGCCTGACTAAGGTTGAAATGAATGGATTTTAAAAATACACTGGTATAAGATTGAAATTCTGCTTTTCTCTCTGTTCAAAAGACAAAGTTTTCTCAGATTATTGATCCGTTTTTGATTAAAAAAATGTAAACAAGGTCTTTTCTCTTTTGTCTGCCGGGAAAACCAAAGCTTTATGTTTTGTCCTTATCAGGTCTTTGATTACTTAGTTAAAACTTCTCAATGTTAAAGGAGCTAGGTCTTGTTAGCAGCTATATAACCCTATATATTTGCTTTTAGAATCTCTTATTGCCACCTCGGTTAACTAAATAATTGAGATTTGTGATGCTATGTAATCCTATTTAGGATGTGCTTTATAATTTTCTCAGGTTTTCACAAACTTCCCAGGATTTAAATTGTAAATGAAATCTTTTTGACCAGTTGGGCCTTTTTATTTGGTATGTTACTTGGAGAGCCCTGTCAAACAAATAATGGTAAACCTTAGGTGATATTGCTTGGATAAATGTTATAACCACTCAAATATATATATTTCCTGAAGTTTTAATATGTTTTGGTATAAGGTGATCACTGGATATTCTGATTGTTGAAGCAACCAATATATTGAATAACCAAAGTTCCTTGTCAATTGCATCATAATGAACTTTCCTGTCATATTGTTAACCATATCCGTTTGTGAGTCTGTTGTTATTTATAGTTATTGTTCTGATGCTCTTACAAAGCATGTTTTATCTTCAAGGAGATTTATAACAAGGATTTTTAGGACAAATACAAGTATTTGACATCTTTAAGATTATAAAACAAATGGGTAAACATTTCCAGAACTAAGACGCTGTATTCAAACTGAACAAGAATTAGTAACATGGGACTAATTAATGGAGGAAGATTATAGTTTCTGTAACTCTTGTTGGAAATATTGTTGGTTCTCTAATGTTTGCTCTTCCAGATTAAGGCAACCTTCTCTTAAGATATTTAGGATATACAGAAATGTGATAAAGTATTTGTTTGTAGACAACGGAGGCATTTAACTTTTCAACCTGAACCCTCTGAAATTCAAAAGCTCTCAGTAAGTATTCTTTCTTTCATGGTAATTACAGTTATTTGCACAAGTTCAGTAAGAATCTGTTCCTGGACAGGCCACCACTGGAAAAACTGGTTAGCTTACCAAGGCTTTGACTGGAATGCCATATTTGAGAATGACGTTCATTGACTCGGATATGACAAAACAGTTTTAAGAAACTCGGGTTGACTTTACGAAACAAGGAGCCATAAAGCCCTTTGGAAATGGAGGCCTGATACCTGGCTTACAGAGTTCCCAGCAGCCTCACCAGGTGAGTAAAGAAGGTCACTTCCAGGCAGGGGCAGGAACCTCAGGATTTCTTTGGGACCTCACAAAGAGGCATTAGCCCAAATCTACAGGATTTGCAGGCATGTCTGATGGCAAGTACTTGGCTTGGCTTCTGGCCTGGAGAGGCTACTATTCCTTATAAAAAGTTCCAGAAAAGCAATATTTAAAAGATCTATATGACCAATCGCTGTTCTTGGTGAGCTTATGTGAATAATTAGGCTGAGTTTGTTAAAACCGGATTTGTTCGGGGCACCTGGGTGGCTCAGTCGGTTAAGCATCCGACTTCAGCTCAGGTCACGATCTCACGGTCCATGAGTTCGAGCCCCGTGTCGGGCTCTGGGCTGACGGCTCAGAGCCTGGAGCCTGTTTCAGATTCTGTGTCTCCCTCTCTCTCTGCCCCTCCCCTGTTCATGCTCTGTCTCTCTCTGTCTCAAAAATAAATAAACGTTAAAAAAAAAAAAATTAAAAAAAAAAAAACGGATTTGTTCTACAAATGAATTAGTGTTCATTTGGCTATCTCTGAAAATCAGGGTTGGTAGAAAAATCATGTTTCAATAACACACCTTAATGGATGTTAAATTCTAGTTCTGATTGTCTCTAAGTGTTTGTTGTTTGTCTACACCAGACAACTTGAGGTAAACTTCAGAGAAATTATCACAAAACTCACGTATAGACGATCTTTGGGCCTGTTGCTCTATGGGCTATCCAAAAGGATCACCACAAACATTTGAATTACAAACCAAAAACAAAACAAAACAAAACAAAAACCCCAAAACCCCAGAACAAATAAACAAAAAAACCCATCTGATTCCCGCTGCCTGTTCCCGTTCTATCTGAGGATGCTTCAAGCCTGACGTCTAAAATCTTCTTACTGCCAGAACCGGCAGGAACTGGGTTTAAAATTTGCTCTAACCACTAACCTATATTTTTGTTTCTATAAAAGTGCCTCTTATCAAGTACCTGATTGTTTACTAGACAAAACAGAGTCTGTATGATGGTTCACACCACCTGTTATAAAATCAAGGCCTTACGTGACTCCCAAAATAACATTATATTATTAAACATTAAAATAGCTCGAACGCGTTCAACATTTATGGCAAAATAAAATGGCATTAGATGCCTCAACTGCTGCACAAGGTGGAACTTAGGCTCTCCTAAAAACATAATGCTGTGTATACATTCCAGATTACCACAAAATTACTTCTGAGTTTCTGACTGACAAAGACTCAAATTGGCACTTTCAATTATCCCTCTCTTTCTTTCAGTAATTGGTTAAACTCCTAGACTCAAGAAAGATTTTTGTCAACAAAGGACTCCTATTTGGGCTCCTTTCCCTTTTGGTTATTTTAACCACATTTTGCTGTTTTCTCCCATGTCCCTCCACCTGGTCCCAAGACTCCTACAGTGCCACAACTTCAAGCCAACAGGTGACCCTTTCTGCTCAAGGAGACTCCCATATGTCATCAACTGTAGATACAGCTGCCTTAGCCTTTCCTAACTCCTATTAAATTCTCAACTGACGAACGCTGACCCATCGGTGGGACGTTTCTATGCCCCTATCCGGTAGGAAGAAGCTACGGAAGATGAGACCTTCTGCCTTCGACAACCTTAAAGATTTAAGGGTCTAAATTGTTCAGAGGGGGAAGTGATGAGGGAAACAAAGGGAAGAGCAATGCAGCTCAAATTCAATCTCCTTACAGCTTGCAGCCCACTGATAGACACCTGAAACATCCGCTGTGACCTTCCTCAAGCACCTCACGGCTGCCTCACTTCCTTAATGTTTTTGTTCTAGTAAAGACTAAAAGGAACCTTATCTTAACAACAGCCAGTCCCTCGGGATCCTGAAAGCCTGGCTTTCGAATTCCTTAGAGACTTAGGCTATCCCCAACCCCCACTAACTTAACAGTATATAATCAGTCACTCCTCACAACCCCAGGGTAGCTCTTTCTGCCCACAGGGCCTGTCCCCCTTCTTTAATAAAGTCCCCTTTGTGCACCAAAGATGTCTCAAGACTTCTTTCTTAGCCATTTGCCAAGAATCCCATCATGATGAGGGGACAAGGGTGGGTTGTGCACATTTCATGTCAGTCCTTTCTCTGTTTTCCTTTCTCCCCCAAACCCCCCCAATGGAAGATAGTTACATACACAGGATAGAATGTTCTGACCTAAAAAAAACAATCAGGCTGGCTTGAAGAAGACTAAAGTTTGTAGTTTTCCATGCTGTGTCTGGTATCATCATTCAAACCACAGCGTTGATTTTTAGCGGCACAAACTGCTACTTCAGGATCCCAGGCAAACTACAAAGTATGCACGTAAGTTGGATGGGCTGGTCCTTCCGTCTCCGTGAATTTATATCCTATCTGTTTTTTTCTCTGTTCAGTAGCACAGAAGGAAACAAACTTGAGCACCTGCTTCTGCATTGGGCCATCATGGTCATCAGAAAGGAGCAAGTCCTCTTCAGCTGCAGAGACCCCAGGTTCCCTCTTTTTAAGGCACCCAGGGAGGGTCTTTTTTGCAACATCTTGGCAAATGCTTACTGGAGTTTGATTTGGAACTAGGACCAACGACAAGCCAGAGTCCACAGTGGAATAACTCTGTACCGAAGCTATATTCCAAGCTTTGATGCCAGTCAGACTCTCCATCTTTTATATTCTTGCCATCATTAGATACTGCCAAAAAATCCAAGGCCCACCGGTCATTTCCTTCTCCGCGTCAGGCTTCTTATTATGAGATGTTGAACGTTATTTTTTTTCCTTACCAATTTGTTCCACCCCTGCTGCCCTTGCCTCCAAATGCCATCTGGAACCCCAGTTTCAAGGTAAACCGACTTCCCTCTATCTGCAAGTCTCTACAGTCCGCTCCCTTTCTCCCTGGCTCTGGGTGGATCCTGGCAGTCACTCAGGAATGCTGGAGTCTAGTGTGGGTGTTGAGAGCTCAGATTCTCCGTTCGAATTCCAGCTCTCCCATTCACCAAGCGCGTCACCTTGGGCAAGTTACCACAGTTTGCTTAGCCTGAGTTTCTACATCCATAAAGGGGAAGGAAAACCCCTTCAGGATTATTACGAGGATTAAATGAGTATATGCATGGAGTATGCAGCACAGGGCCTAACACGTTGGAAGACTTGCAAAACAACAGTATTTAGTCAGCCCAGCAATGACTGCCTGCATTCTGCGCACTTCAGTATTTATCTTGTGGGAAATTTTCAGTGTTCTCTCAATGATGCATTTCCTTCTTCCGGCCGTCATCCTTCACTCTTCCATAGGATGGTAGCTGAATTTGTCATGAAGGACACGGCGCAATGCACGCGATTGCCAAATCACTGCGCTGTGCGCCTGAAACTAAGATCACGTTATATGGCAACTCTACTTCGGTACAAGAATAAAGATTAAAATCGGAACTACCTCTCGCCATGAGCCTCATTGACAGACGGATCGGTCTCTACCTTCTTATCCTTGCCGTAACCTCACATGTCTTCAGGGCTTCTGCATCACCTCCCCGTACTTCCGTTTCAAGTCTCACCTTCGTGCTGGGTGACATCTGCGACGGGCCGACTATTCATCCCCCTGAAAGACCGCGACAGCGTATTGGTTCATTTCCTCGACATCGACACCTCCGCTCCGTCAGCCCTCGGACACCTGCTGGAGGTAAGGACGTATCTTGCCGCGCAACCCATTCGTGGTGACTGAACGCCCCATTTTACAGCTGAGGGGACAAGTCTCCGAGGCTCAGCCTTGTGCTCCAGAGCGCACCACTGGTGAACAATGAAACCCAGATCTCCTGCTTTTAGGTCCAGACGCATTGTACCGCACCAGAGCTGTCTCCCAAGACCTTGTGAAGTTTACACACCCGCCCCAAAGAAACATTGAATGTCATCTGAAAGCTTAAAGATGGCGCCTTCCTTCTCTCCTGTAAATTACTTTCTTTTATATAAATAGTTGTCCTTCATTGTCAACTACCCAGTCTTTCCACGAGATTTCCATAACTCCCTTTCCCCAGCCTTGGGGGATGTATCTGTAGCCCCCCTTTCTCTGAGCAAAGGGGCCCATTTTATCATGGCGGCAGTAAAGAAGAAAAGGAAAATCTTCTGAGCCCTCAGCCGAGCATGGTTGTCCCACTAGGAGGCTTACCAGCAGGCAGATTGTCATTCAGGGAACTAAGGGGTCTAATGGCAGAGGCGGCGAGTGAACATCTGGTGGAATGAGCTTGCGAGGGTTTCGCTGGTTGATGAGTTTTTACTTATCTTCTCTTTGGGTGGAGGAGGATGGGGACAGCAGACAGATCACTTGGTAGTCTTGCTGGAGAGGAAGCGGCCTGAGGTGCCTTCGGAGGAGGAGTCGAAGAGCTCTCCTCAGGCACCGGAAGTGGATAATGGTTTGGTGCTCGGTGGAGAAGGTGGAGAACGAGAACCTTCCGAATAAACATTCGTTGGAGGTGATGGTGAGTATATCTCAACCTCACATCCTCCCATGGAGAGGACCGGGCCAGAGGACGGACGGAAGTGTTTATTTTGAGAAGACACGAACTTCTGCAATTGAGGCTCCAGCCGCCCAATTAAATGAGATGATTTACTCACAATTCATTACGTTTTGAAGACCTACTATGTGCACACTGGGAAACACCAAACTTAACAAGAAAAAAGCAAGAGCAAAATAGCTTCTTCCCCTAAGGAGTTTACAATTTGCTGTGAGAGAGGAACCAAGCAGCAAAGAGCCATGATGGTTTTACTTAGCCTTTAGGTTGGTCCAGGGGATGCCTATATGAGACAAAATTTAAACTGCCCTCTTACAGACCATTTCATCTTATGACTTTTTTTTTTTTACTTCAGAGATGAAAGTCCTTTGAGGATATGTATAATTTTTCATCCTTTTACGTCAAAATATCAACGCTGTTCTAGTTCACACGTGAAGATACACATCAGACCAATTTTCAGTACTCCTGTTATCAGAAAGAAAAAAGATAGAACCATGAGTACGTTTGTAATTATTGTTACCAGTCATATTGAAAACTGGGATTCACAGGCGGACCGGGTAAGCACTTGGGACATTGAAAAAGTTTCCATTTGAGATCCCCAGGGCAAGTGGTGGCGAGGCAGATTTATTCAATAGTAAGAAGGTTTTACCGTGCCCCGAATTTGGAGCCAGTGAAGGGCTCATCACTAAAAGTATTCGGGGAAGAGACAGAAATATGCTGTCAGGGATGACGAGGGTGAAGGCCTTCTTTGGGACAGGGGAGTTGATTACTTGCCTGTGAGGACTTTTTTACATCTTATGATCTCTGATTGTAGTAATAGGTACCAAAAGAATAATTCATCCTTAGATTCTTAGATTTCACCCCTTTCCTCCTCTGCAGTCACAGTTCTGAACACCTCTGAAACGTTTCCACAGGAGTAGATGCAGGCTACAGAGGAAAGAAATATGATTTTGCAGCAACTGGTGCTCCATCAAAACAGAGGCCTTGTGAAATGACGGCAGACATCAGTAATCGCCAAAGCGCTGGCCTTATTTATAGGTTTGAGGGAAAGATAAATACTGTACACGCACATTCTAATTAAGGCCAAGAGTTCCCAGCATGCATAGCTCTGCATCTCATTCTGCCTGTCACTGCTGCCACGGCTCTCATATTTTCTGTGGTTTCTCCTGGTTATTAGTAATGCTGGGCTGACTAAAATGGATGGAGTCCCAAGTTGGCTGCGGGGCCTGGGGATTTGATCTTCCACGTGGCTGGAGCCTGGATTCAGAAACACCACAGCTGCATTTGCCCTTGTCTCCAGGGGCTGACTAGAGCATTTGGACCAAGGATGGTGATGTGGGATTTAGGATTGGCTGTGAAGGGACCCCAGCTCCACCCCGGTACGATGGTGGAGGGTAAGGAGTGAAGCAGTCCATAGAAATGCTCCCTTCTCACTTCCATTCATGGCTACTAAGCATCTATTGGGTTGGGAGGAGAAAGATAGTCCGTTTCCATCAGGCACATTTCTAAGAAAGATTTCTAAATGGCACGAAGCTAATGCTCTTTTTATAGTCTCCTCTACCTATTACATAATGAAAAAAATTGAGCACGTGCCACGAACATATGACTAATGGCCCTTAAATAAAGTCCAATCCTAGCTTTGATCTTTGGGGGATGAGGACATCATAATCTAACGTGGCTAATCATGTCAAAGGCACAATCGATAAGCATACACTGATCTCACAGTATAATTAAGCCTCCATAAGTTCATTTATAGACCAAATCAATCAAGAGTAGTCAGTCTGACCAGGAATTCACAAGTATCATTGATGAAAAAAATTAAGATTTATTTTGCAAAATATTAATGTCTTATTTTTAAACAAATGGCTTGTTCGGTCCTTAGAATATCCTCACATAAATACATGGCAATACAATTTGTGGTCTTTTCTTGGCAATAGTATGACTGTAATCACTGCAGGAAACATTTAATGAAAGTGTTTTCTCCTCCCTATATCTTTATGGAAGCCCCATCGTTTTATTCTGGAACTATCTTCAGGTCATCCCCAGAACATGTACACCTACGGACTAGGCAGAGACAAATTTGTTGTTGTTGTTGTTGTTGTTGTTGTTGTTGTTGTTTTTGTACTTTCCTTTGGCCAAAGTCAAGAATCAAGAAAGGGCATAGAAACACAGGAAAGCACAGGGCTAACCTAGGGATGGAGCATGGTTTTCTCTTCAGGACTTTTACTTTAAATTCCACTGAAACTTATTTGAATTATTAGCTAACCCTCCTTCTAAAATTTTTGTTAATATACCCACCAGGACCAGATGTCTGCCCATCTGTATGTATGCATATATGTGTGTATGCATACCTGCCTGTGCGTGTGTGTTTATGCATGTTCAGGAAGGCTATTCCATGAAAAAAGACTTACTAATTAAGGAGTACATTCGTTCTCCATGGCTGTAGAAATCCAACAGTGTAAAATCTCAACCTAACGGAGTGTGTTAGACGTTGTAATGCACCATTTTTCACTCTCCAAGATTCATTTGGAAAATTGCAGAAGCTTAGCACCACATCTTGGGAGGCATCAGCACGCAGTGGGATGGAGGGAGGAGATTGATATTCATATTACTACGATGTGACCAATTATATAACTGACAAAGACCAAGGCGCTTCACATATTAGGAATCATTTTTTTTTTACAATGTGAATAATATTTTTGCAATGCAAATAATGCTGTCTCTCAACATAGCAATTTTTATTCATGTTTTATAGGCAAGGTTATTAAGCTCAAGAAATTAAGTAATTTCTCCAATATTTTACGATTAATAAGTCATAATCAGAGATTTATTCGAACCCCTGGAAATCAGGAACGGGAATCTGAGTTTACCAGAGAGGATTCACAGACAGTTTGTTAAGGTCAGAGCTCCAAGGGGTCATGACCAATATTTAGCACAGGGTCTCAAAAAACCGTCCAACGAATGACTTGCAAATCCAGGGTAACCAAGCTAGTTATAGCAGAGTGCGGGAAAGGTGTGGTGTCAGGGCTAAATCTAGGAGTGCTTAGGTGTTCAACCCAGGGAGGGGAGCAGTATTCAGAAAATGATGACCTGATTCTGCAGACAGGGTTCGAAGTACGGGAAAACAGTCAAGAATTGAAATAAGCAAGTAATTGAGCTTTAAATACATAAGATTCCATTCAGAGTCCATTGCAAGTTATCGAGTAGTGTGCTAGATTCTTATTCTTTTACACAGTTTTCGTGTTATCTTATTTCACCTTTACCACGGTCATTTTTCACAGTGGAGGAAACGGTTTCCTGAAAGGGTGACTTTTCCAACATCACAAACTAGTATACGAAGAAGCCAGGGTTTGAACCCTGGAGTCTCCTGACTCACTCTAACATTATTAACATAATGAGCACCGTCTATTTTCAGTAGGCATCTGTCACCAATATCTAGCAGCACTTGGCTTCTAGGACAGCACTCTCTGCTTGTTTTCCTTTTATTTCATCAACAACTCCTTCTCAATTTCCTTTGTCAGTTCCTTCTCATTCCACTCACTTGTGAACATTGCAGTGCCCATAGTTCAGGCTTTGTACCTTTTATGTTTTCTATATACGCTTATTCTCTTGATGTACCTACTAGTCTAATGGCTTCCAATGCCTTCATGACAACTCCAAAATTTAGATCTCGGGGCGCCTGGGTGGCTCAGTTGGTTAAGCAGCCGACTTCAGTCAGGTCATGATCTCGCGGTCCGTGAGTTCGAGCCCCGCGTCGGGCTCTGTGCTGACAGCTCAGAGCCTGGAGCCTGTTTCAGATTCTGTGTCTCCATCTCTCTCTGACCTTCCCCCATTCACGCTCTGTCTCTCTCTGTCTCAAAAATGAATAAACATTAAAAAAAAATTAAAAAAAAACAACAACAAAATTTAGATCTCTAGTCCAGAGCTTTCTCGTGAGCCTGCTCTACAGGTCTACTTCAGTGACCAGAACAGCATCTCAGATTACGGCTTGTCCATACTGCACGACCGATAGAGGCCCCAGAATTTGGTCGCACTTGCTCTCTCTTCCGTCTTTGTTCGTAGCAACACTGCCTTTCCAGTTGCTCAGCTCCAAACCACAGAGTGGTCTTTAATCCTCTCTCCAATCTATCAGCAAGTCATGTTGGCTGTGTCTTCAGAAGAAGGTTAGGACCCGGCTATATCTTACCATTCTTATGGCTATTCTTTTGGCCCAATTCATGGCCAACTCTTTTGGAATATGGCAGGAACCTTTCCTGGTTGGATTTGCCCACCGTCAGCCTGTCCTGCGTATAGCGGTCACAATAATCTTACAAAAGGGATGTCAAATCATGCCACTCTGCAGCTCACAATCAATTCACTCAGAGCAAAAATCCGGTGTCTTTACCCTGGTGAGCAAGGCTCTACACGATCTGGCCTCATTAAGCACAAACTTCCACCTTAAAGACTTGGCCCATCCCATTCCCTCTGCCTGGAACACACTTCCCCAGATATGTCACTCATCCCTTCACCCTTTGTAGGTCATTCTTAGCCAGGCTGTCTACATTTACACCATTTTCACACATACCAGTCCCCATCTCCTTCCTCTATTTTTCTGTACAGGACGTATCACTGCCCAGCATTTAACTTACATACCTTTTTAATGGCCTCTCTCCCTCTGTGAAAATGAGCACCATGAAGGTAGAAGGCAAGTAATTTTGCTGTTTTCTTTGCCATTGCATCTCCACAAAAGGAGATGGCAAAAAGGAGAAAGGCCTGGCGCATGGGAGAAGTAAAATATAATATATATTGACTGAATGAATGAGAGGGAGGGAGCCGTAACAATTCAGCACACCAGGAAGGGGTATGAAACACGATATGGCCCCTGACCAACAGGCAGCAGCCTAGCAGTTTCAGGGAGGTGTGAGAAGCATATGTGCCAATCTAGAACCTAACATATTCGTTTTTCAAAAAATTGCCCCCGATATCCTAACATGATGTTCTTTTGCTTCAGGAGAAAATACATTAATTCTCCGAAACCTGTTAGATCGTGAACCAGGAAAGTACTTGTAAACAGCTGTGTAAGTACAGAACATAAGTCCTGATTCTGTCTCTTGCATGATAGTTCATAATTGCAAAACAAAAGTAGAAAATAGGAAAAACAAACAAACAAACAAACAAAGCTTTGAGTATCTTTTCATGGAAACCCCCATTAGTATCTTGCCTCCACCCACACAACCCTGTCCCATTAAGTCACTCTTCATATTTTGGTAGACAGCACAGCCTAGTAAAAAGAGCGTGGACCCTGGAATCAGAGAAACTTGACTTAACATTGTGATCATACTACTTGCCAATCCTGGTCAATTTGCTTGAACTTTCCTCAATGTTTATTTATGGAATAGACAAGATAAAATAGTCTTTATAAGGTGATTATGAAGATCAAATGATATATAATATATATTAGTTATACACAATATATAATTATATATGATATATATTTGAATATATATATATATTTGAATGGCACTTAATTCTTATTCTGTAAAATTCTATTGGAATTAAGTGCTATCAGGTAACAGAAAAAAATATGTATATTTATACATGTATAAAAAATATATGTATATATATATATACAAATATATATACACACATATATATGTATATATGTGTATATATATGTATGTATATACGTGTGTGTATATATATACACACACACACACACACACACACACACACACACACGTATATACATTGGTCTCTGCCCCCAGTGCCTGGCAGCGAGCTCCTAAAATCCTTGTAACCTCCTAAGTGATAAGAGCACTAGAAGCATCTTTTGTTCTAATATTTGGTCTTTGACTCCAGTTCTTGGCAGAGTTCCAAAATCTGGAATTTTCTGGGTGACAACAGTGTCTTTAATTCTAATCAGCTGACTCTTGGTGGGCTCCAGGATGGCTCCCGGATGGGGACTCGTCACCAGAAAGGCTGAATCAAGATCGGAAGCTTGGAATTTTTTTGGCCCCACTCCCATTCTCCAGAGAAGACAGAGGATGTAATGATCAATTGTGCCTACATGATGAAGTCTCCATAAACATCCAAATAGTAGGGGCGCCTGGGTGGCTCAGTTGGTTGAGTGTCTGATTCTTGATTTTGCCTCAGGTCACGATCCCAAGGTCGTGGGATTAAGCCTCGCATCTGGCTCTGCACTGAGCATGGAGGCTGCTTAAGATTTTCTCTCTCTCTCCCCCTGCCCCTCTGTGCCCCCCACTCTTTCTAAAATAATAATTAAAAAAATCCAAACAGTATAAGATTTAGAGAGCTTCTGGGTAGGTGAACACTGGAGGTGTTGGGAGAGGTATATGCCAGGGAGCTCATGGAAGCTCCGTGCCCTTCCCCACAGACTCGCCTTCGCATCTTTCCCATCTGGGTGTTTATCTATAACCTTTATCATTCTGTCAATAATAAACTGGTTGGGCCACCTGGGTGGTTCGGCTGGTTAAGTGTCTGACTCTTGGTTTCGGCTCAGGTCATGATCTCAGGGGGTGTGGTTTGAGCCCCACGTAGGGCTCTGGGATGGCAGCGTGGAGTCTACTTGTAATTCTCTCTCTCTCTTTCTCTCTCTCTCTCTCTCTCTCTCTCTCTCTTTCTCTGCCCCTTCCCCACTTGCACTGTCTCTGTCTCAAAATAAATAAACAACCTCAAAAAAAAAAAAAAAAAAGAAAATAAACGTGAACCGTAAGTAAACTATTTTTTTAAAATTCTGTGAGCCACTGTAGTAAATTAATTGAACCTGAAGAGGGGGGTCATGGGAACCTCTGATTTATAGCTGATAGGCCAGAAGCACAGGTGACAAGCAGGACTTACAACTGGCATCCGAAACCTTGCGGGGAGTCTTGTGGGACGGAGCCCTTAACCTGTCGGATCTGATTTTTTATTTTCCGGTAGACAGTGTCTGAAGGAAGTGAAATTGTAGGACAGCCAGCTAGTGTTGCAGAATTTTTTTGGTGTGGGGAAAGTCCCCACCAGACTGGTGGCACAAGTGATGCGAATGTCCTAATAGTGTGAAAGTAAAGGAGGAATAGAGTGTAGGTGCCAAGTGCCAGCCAAATATATAATTATATATAATCTTTATACACCATATAATATATATTTATTATATGTTAGAAATCGTTACATAGAAAAATATTCTTATATATGAAAACACGTTATTATATATTGTATATTTTATATATTATACATGCATAAAATATATAATGTAAATATAAGTGTAAATATATATGACATTTATAGTATATATATAATAATATATATTTGGCTGGCACTTGATGGATGCTCTAAGGGCGCCTGGGTGGCTTAAGCATCTGACTCTTGATTTTGGTTCAAGTCATGATCTCACGGTTCATGAGTTCAAGACCCGTATCAGGCTGGGCACTCACCACGAAGCCTGCTTTGGAGCCTCTGTCTCCCTCTCTCTACCTCTTCCTTTCTCTCTCTCTCTTTCTCTCTCAAAAATAAATACATGTTAATTTTTTTTAAATATTGAAAAATAAATGAGTAAAATGCTCTAAGTTCTCTGTGTCAGGAAAACAAAAATAAATACATGTTAATTTTTTTAAATATTGAAAAATAAATGAATAAAATGCTCTAAGTTCTCTGTGTCAGGAAAGCAGGTATTGACAGAAAAGTAGAGACTTGGTAACCCAGTGTTGTATCGGAAATAAGGGCCACAGCTTCTGGCCTCATCTCTTCCCATATGTATCTACCTGACGGGGGCGTCCCTGTCCTGAGAAAACATCGGCATATGCCACTAGGAGCCGTCTTAGAGTATGCTGGAAGGTCTAACACTTCCACTTAAAAGTATGTATTAAAGTAATCGCTAATTGTCATCCAGGTTTGGTTTTGCATTTTACAGAACCCAATCAATGTCAGTGGCAGCTACAATAAGTTGGAATCAAGAACCCACCAAGGGTATAGGCTTTGGCAAGTAGTTCTGGTACGTGACCTGGTGTTACGTTCCTGGGCTGGTTGTCCAATCAGTACTGACAACTCCGAGCACAGAGGTCCTTTCTGGAAGAAATGCACAGGAAATGGTTCTCCTCGGCTGCCCTGACTGCAGCAGTGTTACTGCCTCTGGGATCCATCTGCGGTCCCAGAGCACTTCCGTAGGAACAATGATTTGTGCAGCCGGCAGAATCTTAAGAAACTTCACTCAAGTCACGATGCCTGTAGGCGCCATGGGAGTAAGCAGTGTGATTTGAAGTCCAACGCAAAGGAAGAAAATCTGAAACATTTTTATAAGAATAATGACTTTTTTCCATATCTCATCTTCTCTTAAAATTTCTTCTCAATTTATACCTCTTTCCTCACTGCAAGAGCCGACATCTCTTAGTAAGCAGTGGGTAGATGTTATGCTCTTATCCATATGCATGATCTACTCTATTTTCTTCCCAATTTAGATTTTTCTCATTATTAAAAAAAAAAAAAAGTGGTGTTGGTTTATTAAGAAGAGAGGAGCAGTGACCCTCTACGGAGATAACTTAATCCAGTTAAAAATAGTTTTTACTCTGAGGGATGTTTGGTGTTTGGGTTCTCATCCAGCTAGCCGATGAGCCAGTGCCTCCCAAACTTGTCTGAGCACGGAATCAGCTGAGAAGCTTCAAAAACTACTGAAACTTGTGCCCTACCCACCAGAGACTGTGATGCGATTGGGCTGGGGTACTGTCTGGACCTTGGAATTTTTGAAAGATCATCACGCGACTCTAATGTGCAGAGAAGTCCGTGAATCACCTCCACGGGCCCATGATAGGAGCAAGCCATTCATCGCTGGAAAGTCCATCGGAATCAAAGTGTTTTTAGTTTCATGGAGCCAAAGATATGCTCAGACGACAAGCATCCTTGCCAATGTCTGGCCAACTTTACACAAGGCCAACGTAGCTAATTTTGAAAGGTGAAGGATTACATCTCTATCTAGTAATACTCCGGTTAACAAACGTATCAAGAGTATGGAAGGAAAAGGGATTTTTTTTTATAAAGGAAAAAAGAAAATCTAAATTAGATGCAGGCTCTCGGTCAGCAACAACTTAACCCTTACAGGAGTGCTATCTGAAGGGAAATGAAAGGAAATACAGACTTCAGATGACGGTAGATCTCTGCTTCTTGGACTGAGTGCCTATAAAATCATTTTGAATATATCCTTTCTAAAGCTTACCTCAGTAATTAGGAGTGGAAAAATCAGGAAAATCTAGACTTGCATGTGAAAACAGTAATAATTCTGTGGCCTAACCTCTTTCTAAGTTGGGATTTCCTCACTGGGACTTTGGGGGGGGATCAAAGAGAATAAATTTCAAGCCATTCTCTACTCTCTAAACTTCAACGGACGGTGACCAGTCTGCGTAGCACTAGGCTACAGGACAGGCCATTATTCCTTGGATTTTTAAGCATATGAGAACAAAAAGGAAAAGGGCAACCTGACCAGAATTAAGTTGAATCCTCGTGGGAGGGTTTGAGAGTCTGAGCATTCTTATAGCTTTCCTTGCGAACCCATGCTCAAAGATGAAAAAAAAAAATGTAACGCGGGGTCATTCCATGAAAAGATAATGTGATCCACATCTGCACCTTAAAATTTTCTTGTAGCCACACTCAAAAAAGGGGTAAATGAAAGGGACATTAATGTGTCTTATGTTACCCAATATATATTATCATTTCAGCGGGTGATCAATATAAAAACTATAAAAATCAATAGAATAAAATTATTTTAGTTTTTTTTTTCCTACCCAGTCTTTGAAATCTGGCATATATTCCACACTTTTACAGCATATGTCAATCTGGACTACCCACATCTACGTGTTTCCTAGCCACATGTGACTATTGTCTACGGTTTCGGGCACCACAGGTATAGAGGCAAGATCACAGGGTCCGAGGAAAAAGACTTGTGCTCGAAACGGTCTAAATGGCAGATTATATTAAGTTGTCTCAAGAATCCGTTTTCAGCCCTAATGGTCTCTGATTCAGTGGCAAGTCAAGAATATGGGTGTATCGAAAAATTGGACGATAACGGCCAAGCCTCTACAACTGGGACAGTCCCCAAGTCAGGTTCTGCATTGGTCTGCTGTTTCTCTCTCAATTGAAGGAGGTAAGAAAAAAAAAAAAGTGTCTTCATCTCTCCCAGAAAGAGCAGGTACTGAGCAGAAGGAAGAGTCTTTGTCCCATAAAGCCAAGGGATTGTCTGGGATGTGGTTCCAGAGAAAATCTCCCTCTAGGGACTGCTTGATTGGGAATTAAACTTTGCTATTGACCCAAGTGGTCAGGCGATGAACAATGGGGCATAAATCAAACCTGTGACCCAGAAACAGAAAGCAAAGCCCTTTTGATCAGTTTTTGCCCCGCTTTATTAAAGAGAACACTGCACACTTCCAGACTTTCCTTCCCAACCGGTGGAAGTCGTGAGGAACCATTCTCCACCCCCGCTGCCCTTGGCTTTCAGAGCAATGATAAACTGGGGGCGCGGCATAGCTTTGTCCTGCCTCCTAGCCTGGGGTGGCCCTGGAGCTATCGAAAGTCTCTATTCATTGCCCCGCTTTCAGATGAATCTGCTCAAATGGTTGTCTGTTTAGACGGCAAGTCACGAAACTTCTGTCTTCACTGGTGTGATGCGCGAGTGGCGGTGGAGAATACTTGAACTAAATGAGAGAACTGAACGCTCGGCCCATCTGTTCTCCTGAAGCACCGTGTGACCTTAGTCAGACGTCTCCCCACGTCTCGACTTCAGTCCTTCCCCGTGTAAAACAAGCACAGCTCTTTCCACTTTGATGGTGGGGATCATATTCACCGAATCCTGGCACATCTCGCAAGAAGGTTTCAGATAAATGCAAGACACCACGATGAATCATTTCAACAGACCCCGGGGGGAAGAGGCAGGATGGTAAATAACTCAAATCTGGGTAAACAGTTCAGACAGAGGAGGAGCCGCGATACCTTGATGGGCAGGTCAAGGGCAAAGGGGGAGGGGTGGCAGAGGGAGGAGGGAGGGGGAGGGGGCCGGGGAGCCGGGCCACCGAACGAACGCGAAAGCTGGCCAAGTTGGGAAACCTTGCCTTTGTTCTGGGAGGACTTGAAGAGCAAAACTGATTAGCTGTAGCATATCATTTAAATCTCCTCTTAAAGCAAATCCAAGTCTTTAATCATTATCTCCCAAACCACCAAACGGCTCCAGACACACACCAGCCTCACAGACTTGTCAAGACCGAAACAGTAATTCACAAATTCACTAAAATTCCCTGCTCCACCGAACAGTATGACAGCTCCAGCGACCGCGGTAACATTTCTATTCAAACTGGCTTTGGAGCCGAAGCTATAAATATCCTTGCAATATTTCCTGCTTCAGAACATAAAGACAGCTTTACAGCACTGATAAAATAGAAATTACTTTCTCTCTGAGGTCTTGCTGGAATTTTAATGTCTGTTTTGCAATAAAGCAGCTCCTACACAATTTGATTTGAGGGAAAGAAAACAAACGGTCTAATTTAGTTACAATAATGACTCTTCTTGTATTGTTTGCCCTACTTGCTTCTCTGGCTGCTGGGCTGTTAGAGTTTGTGGTGGAGAGCAGAGGGGATGATGTTTATGAGAATATTAAAATGGTTTCTTTATTATTTAAAGATACATGGTCTCCATCCCTGCTTACCACAAAGCAACCCAAAAGAAGTTTTTTAAAGGAGGAATAGAGAGAAGAAAATAAAGTTTACGGCCCTTAATAGCACTTCGTGAAAATTACTTGTTAGAACTGTAAAGCTATTGACCAAAAATGACATGAATTTAAGAGGCTTTTGAAACGTAAAAGATCATAGCAGCTTTAATTATTCCATACATGTTACTCCAGTTGAGCAAAGCGTCTTTTCTTTCCTTTTTTTTTTTTTTTTAAATCCATATACACTCTTCTCCTTTGTAGATTACATGATCTAGAAAGGGAAAGAGAGAGATTTGTGTTTGCACATGGACAATGTGCTGAGGGCACAGGGAAGTGGAGTTGAGAACAGAAGCTAAGGATGGAACACGCCATCCGGTGACAAGAATTAAATGATAAAGGGGAATTAGGGCTTGATTAGATGCTGATTAGGAATGGGATTAACCTAATTTCCCGGCAAAGGATTAGGGTTAGATTTTGGGTTCAAATTAGTGTCAGATACTTTTGGGGCTGCCACTAACTTATCTTTGGAACGAAAAAGGATTCCTCCCTATTTGAAAACAGCATGACCTCGTAACATCCTCCAACTGGCTTGTCAAGGATATGTCTCCCAGGTCAGATGCCCCCCGCCCCCCAGCAAGCCCATGAAGCAGAGGTTTCTTGCACAATCTGCTCCCTCTCTTCCTTTACTCATCTTCCCCGCTGTTTGTTCTCCTTGCTCCCCATGCTTATAACAGATTGCATTGCCTTTTCCTCTTTGATTTCTCAAAATTTTCCATTGCCTTCCACCCAAACATTCCATCTAGCTGTGCATACATCCAAAATCCTGATACATCAAATATTCCTGCCCTTATTCTAAATCTCTCAGTGCTTCTGCGTCATGTACTATGCACCACAGACCCGTGAAATACTGGGTTCAGAAGGGAATTGGACTATTGCCTCCCCTTTGGGTTTTAAGTTATATTTTTAGGACCCTTTAAGTGTCACAAAAATATCTGAATGGACTGCCCGTGGGGAGGGAGCTGGGTGCTACTCTCCTATGTTAATCACAGCACCCGCACTTTTATCAAGTTAGTAAAAGGAAGCCTCAAGTCATTTTAAGGTGTTCTGCTGCTTTAAAAAAGTTTGAAAATAACCACTCTTTTTTTTTGCACAAAAGGAAGCTGAGAGGCACAGAGGGGAAATGACCACTAATTTTCTTATAGCTGGGTAATGGCAGAGTGAGAACAAGAACTCAAGAGGGCATACTATTACAAGTGATAGGGTACTAATCTCTAATAAACGAATTCATACTGAAGTGTAAACATCTTTATGATTTATCTATGTTAGGGATAGCTAATTAAAATAAAAAGGCATGATGATTATAATGCCTTTGCCAAGGAGACATTTTAAGAATAGATAGTGTACATCAGAAGTTCTCAAAGTATGGGATGGATTTGTCAACAAATAGTACTGGGAAAATGGAATATTATATATGTATACACACACACACGCACACACACATATATATAATATTTATTCATATCCAATGAATGAAAGTTGATTCTTGTCTTATACCTTATATAAAAATTAACTCAAATGAGTCAGAGATCTAAATCTCTAAAGTATAGATCTCTTAGAAGAAAACCTTGGACAAAACCTTCATGACATTGGATTTGGCAATGGTTTCTTGGATGTAACACCAAAAACACGGGCAGCAAAAGAAAAAATAGACAATTTGGACTTCATGAAAATTTTCAAAAGTTGTACACCAAAGATAATATCGACAGAGTAAAAAGGCAACCCACAGAATGAAAGACAATATTTGCAGATGGTGTATCTGACAAGGGATTGACCTCCAGAACATACAGAGAACTCCTAAAGCCCAACAACAAAAACCAAATGGCTCAATTCAAAAATGGGCAGAGGACTTGAATAGACATTTCTCCAAACAAGATAAACAAATAGCCAATAAACACATGAATAGATGCTACACCACTAATCATCAAGGACATACACATCAAAACTACAATGAGATAGCATCTCACACCTATTAGGATGACCACTATCAAAGAAAGAAAGAAAGAATGAAAGAAGGAAAGAACAGAAGGAACGAAGGAAGGAAGGAAGGTGGGAAAGGTCGTTCCTTTTCCAACGACACGGATTTCCACAATATGGTTTCGGATTCCACGAAGGAAGGAAGGAAGGTGGGAAGGAAGGAAGGAAGTTACAAAATCATGCCTGGATAAAAGATACACTCAAAGTGCAGTGGATTTTGATGTTTTGATGTAGCGGAATATGAAAATTTCATCAATATGGTTTCGGATTCCACACTGCAACGAGTCTTTAAGCATCTACTCATTGAGTTTCAGTGTGATATTGAAGATGAATATCTACAATTATATGTGTAAGATATTAAAATACCCCTTCCTTTTCCAACGACATGTCTGAATGGGGTCATTTTCTTCATATACTTTCACAAGAAAAACATAACAGATTGATTGCAGAGGGATGTTTGAAAAATACAGCTGTCTTTCATTAAACCAGAGGTTAAAGAGATTTGCAAAAATGTAAAATAATATGCCTTTCTATTCTCACTCATTTTTCTTCTTTGGAATTAACAAAGAGGTTCTGAGAACAAGAGGTTTGAGAACCACTGTTGTAGATAGCTCAGGAGGCTTTGAAAAATGTCCCTCAAATATCACTAACTCTGGTAGGAGATTATTCTGTTTCCCCCCGCTTATTCTCCTGAGGACTAGCTCTAAGTGTCCTGTCATTTAATCCTTTATTTAAGCCTCTTCCCACACCAAAGCTTAAGCCACAGAGGAAACTTGAACAGTATTAGGCAGAGGCCCCTTTACTGTGGTGGCTTCTGAATCCCAGGACCCGTGCATCCCCCACCCTTTTCCCTTCTCTTGTCAGTGAGCTCCCTCTGTTTCCTGAAGGAGGTTTCTAAACATTTACAAGTCCCATGCAAGCCCACTCATGGCTCTTCGCATGGATTCATTCACAGAGTTGTGGCCCTAAGCATTAGATTTTAGAGATGATGAAGAGATAGCCTTTCCTGGAAACTCCATTTCTAGAAGAAATAGAACACAATCCAGAGGCTTTAGCATGGGAAAGAAGTGCTTTGAATGAAAACAAACAAAAATATTTTTCTTTGAACGAATATTTTTCCTTGAAAAATTTTTGTTTGAAAACAAACAAATATATTTCTTAAAAATACCCATTGATCATTTCTAAAGACTTTCTACCTAGGAATGGTGAAAGCAGGAAGACACAAAGAGTAGGCTCATGAGGTGAATTCTGTGCTACAAACCAAAGCTTGTATTTCAGAGAGCATGCTGTGTATTATGGGGAATAAAGCACAAAGCCGAATGTTAGAATATATTGGTAGTAGTCCAGGTTTTATCACCTAAGAATTTTGAGACTTTAAATATATCGTCCACAGAAGATTCTTTTGTATGTACTGGGTGGTAAATAAAAAGACCACTGGACTAGGCATATTAGCGAATGTGCCTCAAGTGTATGGCCATGTTCCTGACACATGGGAAATACCCTCCTGGCAGGATATTAGTATTTACTCTGGCGTTTATAGTAGTATGGGATATATGATGTTGGGAAAGTTGGCCGTTGCTTTGAGGCCTCATGGCCTCATTTCTGAAATAGGAATCCTTGTGTTTCCTAGTGCATCTCCCAAAGCTGTGAGGTGCAGTGAAAATGGGAGAGGACCAAGGACCCAAGACCCTGTGGGTTAGTCCCGGCAAGAGCCGCTCTCAGTCACGTGACAATGGGGAAGTCATTTTTCTGACCAGCCCCTTTAGTTCTCATCGCTGTGAAACAAAGGGGTCGGGCCAAACCATCTCAGGTTCTGTCCAGCACTGACATTGTTAGCCCAGAATCTCTGATGATCCCGCAAGTGTTAGAACTCTTTCCTAGATTACTTATTAAATCAGAGCAGAGCAGAAACTAGAACCGAGGTCTTCTACCTTCTGAGTGTGTAAGTCTGTCTCATGGGATTCTGTCTAATGGGATGTTCCAAGACAGCCTGACCACCTGAAAACCTCCTTCTCACGGACTCATTCTTAAAGACCAAACTTCGAGAGCATGACGTCTCCATATAACTTTTACAAAGAAGTTGAGGGGGCTTTTGCCGTAAAATGAGGGAGGTAGACACTGTCTCCTGAGCACCAGCTATCTGGCAAGATTTCAAATACTTCCCAGTTCCGATGGATTGGAAATGCCACAACAACATTCGTCCTTGTGTCATTTTCTTTGTTTCAGTCCCAACAGCAATCAGAAAGTGCAGGGGAGTGTGGCAACAATGGAACAAGAAATTAATCAATCTCTCTCCAACCACACTGAATGAGGGAACAGTAAGAACAAAGCTATGACAGGAGAAACTGAGATATAATATCTGCTCTCTGTCTTCTATCCATTTGATTAGAACAGTAATGGAATCGAGTTATCAAAAAATAAACATATACATTTCCTTGGAGCTTAAATAACTTTTAGTGTTCATCCGAATCATTTGAAACAAAATCCCGTCTACATTCATCTTGGATATGAACAACGGATCAATCTTTTCTTTTCTTTTCTTTTTTTGTAATGTTCCTCCCCCTCTTTGCTATGGCGATAGCTAGTTTCTGCATAGTTGATCAGATCAACGAGGCTATCGATTTGATTTGGTCATTGAAATGGTCCCTGAATTAGAGAATGTAATGTTTTTCATCTTATGAATGAAAATCCTACTCACCTAGTGTTTCGTAAAAATATGGTCCATATTCCTACTGCATCAAAATCATCAGCAGTGCTTGTCATAAGAGCGGATCCAAAGGCCCCCTCCCGTCTAAATCAGACCCTGAGGATTCAAGAATCCTGCTGACAAGGTTTCCAGGTGATCCTTCTGAAAGTCACCAACGTCCTCACTGTCCTCATCTAACTGAAATTCACTATAATATTTGTCGCCGTTGACAACTGCTTCCTTCTTGTTCCCTCGGAACAACTTTTGAAATCTAGTTTTTAATCAGCCTTAGTTTCCTGATTGTAACTATTAAATGGCCCCAGATAGAAATTCATACCATGGAATTCAAGCATCTTTTTTTGGCTCCTAACTCTCATGCAATCCCTTTTATGAGAGCCTAACCACACCATTCATTGTTCTATACACACACTTTCTTGCTTCGACACATTTCCCTATGTAAGTCCCTTAAACATAAATAATCCCTCCATATCCATCTTTGACGGAAAAACAATTTTATTAATCCTATTGATTTTTCAAATTTTATTCATTCATTTACTTTTTTTTTTTGAGAGAGAGAGAGGGAGAGAGTGCACACGGGAATGCAGGGGGGAGGGGCAGAGGGAGAAGGAGAAGGAGAATCTTCAGCAGGCTTCATGCCCAACGTGGAGCCCCACGTGTGGCTCGAACTCACTCACCGTGAGATCAGGACCTGAGCTAAAATCAAGAGTCATATACTTAACCGACTGAGCCACTCAGGCGTCCCTCTAATTTTTTTAAATGCTACTTTTACAATCAGCATTTATTACTGAGTTACTTCTAAGTAGAAGTCACTGAATTTGGTATTACGAACAGAGACGAAGCTGTGTCCTTTTCCCTTCATGGCCCCTGAGTTTAGGAACTCCTTCCTTAGGCAAACCTCCCGCTCCAGGTTTTTATTTCAGTGTGTTACTCTACTATGGCAAAGCTGAACACATCTCAATCTATATTTTTTTTGAAAAATACAATTAGAACATATCCTCCTCCTGTGATTAGACTGTAAGCTTTGCAGTGATACAGGTCAAGTGTCATACAGCTTTCTAGGTCTCAAAGTATTCATTGTAGTTGCTCAGTGAACACTTGTTGCATGAGACATGGCTTTAATCTATCCCGATCCCTTTATTTGAGAGATGAAGAGAATGAAGTCGAGAGAGAGTAGCGCAAGTACTCAAGGTCAAATATTTAGTCGGTATCATAGACAGAAATAATACCTTTCTTCCCTTAACATACTCTTATTCAAGTTCCAGTCTTAACATGGGAGAAGAGACTTGCTTTTGTGTCTCAATATTTGTCTCTTTCACATTATGTGCTTGCCTGTGACATTCCCATCTTCTCATGTTTATATCCGAAGGTATTATTTCAGTTTATTCGAATGCGAATTCCTTTCTTTTTGCTGGTGATTATTTTCATATTTGGTCTCTGATTCCCTTCAGTTCTGTCATACTCCTCTCTTGCTGCATGCATCAAGGTTACGATGCGGTGTTCCAGCTCGTAGCCAGCCACATCCTGGTTTTGTACACAAAATAATAATATCGTCTGTGCATTCCCAGCCTCCTTCCTGATCATGTCCAGGTAATTGCTGGTCTTTTGGCAGAAGAGCAGCACCTGAAACAGCTAGTTAAGGGAATGGATACACAGGTTCCAACATTCCTATTCCCAACTGTACCTGCTATTGAACCCGTAATCATACAAATATCATCTGTATTTATATTTTCTCTAAATGCATTCTCTACACAAGCTTATACCGAAGCTTGTGGGCTAGATATCTGCCTTGTCTCACAGCCTGTAATTTACGCACATTGGCTTGGCGTATTACTACACGGAATGGTTTAGTTCTACCTGCAAACTTCACTGTGTACCGTTTTCAAAATAATTCCTTGAAAAATAATATAAGATACATTCCAGTATCAATATCCTAGAGGTTTTTCGGGTTCTGCTGCAATGTACAGAAAAGAAAAAAAAAAACCTCTCATGTACTTCATCTTTTGTTTCCTTTTACCCGTACCTTAAAAAAATATTACTAAAGCCTTTTTTTCCTTGTCCATTCGATGCATAAGGTGCTCTAAAAAAATCCGTTAGAAAATCGACAGAAGACATCAGGAATTTTTGTAAAAATACATCAGTTGGCTTGCTCTGTTTATAATATTTACCAAGCTCTTCAAACAGCTCTGGTAGATCAATCAGACAGAATTTCCTTTTTCAAAACCACAATAAGTAATGTTTACTTTGCATCAGTGAGTCTTCTCTCTACCATAGAATCTTCCATAGAATCTTACACAGGCTCCTCTGGAGTCCCCTGAAAAGTGTCTGTAGCTCAGTGCTCAGGATCTGGTAGTTCTGAGACACCAGTTCTTTTCCTTCCCCTCTGAAACTCAAGTAATGAGGGCTGCCTTCGGTGCCAGAATGGACGAGAAACCCAAGGACTTGAGGCCTCGTGCTGGTTCTCCGTTTGTACGAATGGGTCATTTCTCCTCACTTCTCTGTTCATTTGTAAGATCAGGTATTTGCAGTAAGTGGCTTCATAGGCTTCTTTTAGCGTAGTTTTCCAAGGATTCTAAAACCTACCTTGGCCCACAGTTTCCCATTTGCTATTCATCTTCCAAAACATTTGCTAGTCTAAGATCTTTACCTTGCCTGCTTCATCAGTTAAAGCTGCACCATCCAGTACATTTATTATAATTTCATTATATGCCTCTACCTGGCCACGGAAAAAGATAAGTTGGAGCAGAGCTAACTTTCTGAGCAAAAACCAAGGTGAACAAATATCCCTTCTTTTAATTTTGAACACAGCTTTTATTCTGTTTTCTCTTCTATTTTTTGTTTCTGTTTTTTTTTTTCTTCTGGTTTTGTTTTCTTCCCTCCCTCCCTCTTTCCTTCTCTCTCTGTGCCTTTCTTTTCTTTCTTCCTTTCTTTCATTCTTTTTCTTTCTTTCTTTCTTTCTTTCTCTTTCTTTCTTCCTTTCTTTCGGTTTCTTTCTTTTTCTTTCTTTCTTTCTTTCTTTCTTTCTTTCTTTCTTTCTTTCTTCTGTCCCTCCCTTCCTTTTCTTTCTTTCTTTCTTTCTTTCTTTCTTTCTTTCTTTCTTTCTTTCCTCTGTCCCTCCCTCCTTTCCTTTTCTTTCTTTCTTTCTTTCTTTCTTTCTTTCTTTCTTTCCTCTGTCCCTCCCTCCCTTCCTTTTCTTTCTTTCTTTCTTTCTTTCTTTCTTTCTTTCTTTCTGCCCAGAATGGTCCCAAATAGCCTTCCATGGCCTCCTGCTTTTTAGATCTATACTCACAGAATTTTAGATTAGAAAGACGTTTTAGAGATATGTGCTAGAGTAGAAAGAACATTACTTTTTGAAATTCATAAGTCTCACTTAACTTCTCTGATTTTCCGTATGAAAAAAGAAGAGCTGCAATGAAAATACTAAACACTCTCCTGAAGGCCACACACGCAATAGTAGAGAGCCCACTGCAAACGTTTCTACCCCAGTGTCGGCTGTGGTCATCGTACAATGGTCTGGTCCTCTAGGTGGCCTGGCAGTCCCTTGGAAACTGTGCTCCAATCCGTTTTTGAATTCTAGTTTGCCCCAGACACGTTGTATTTTTAAAAGAATGGCCAGAACAAGCTTTTCTATTTCCACATGGGCTCCCTTTCCCTTTTTAAAGCACAATGCCCGTACTCCGACAAAGGCCTCTTTCCTCTGATAGCCATTTGCTGGGGCTTTTGTCTGAGTGCCTGTTCAAGCAGAACGTGTGATTTACTGTTGGTTGTGAAGGTGAAAGAGATTTTGACAAGGGGAGAAATGGAGAAAGTCTGAGTTTTGTTCATTAACATGCAATCCTCTTTGTACTTATGTAGGGGGCGGGAGACAGAGTGGGGGGGGATAGACATATGAGTTCTAAACTTGAAGCCTAATTTGGTTATGGAAACAGATCTGTGTCTGGCAGAAACACATGGCACCCCAGTCCTCAACCATCAGTGTTTGGGAAGCCTGCTTCATTTAATTGGTAAATCATCTGTCTTGCATTGTTCTCTACCAGCATTATCTGGGAGGCAGCTGCCCACCTTGGCTAATTTAAATATGATTTAGCAGGATAGCCTCCTGTCCCTTCTGCCAGGACATTCATAGTACCAAATTAATGTTGATTGGCATCCCCCACTCAGCCATTGGTGATTCAAAGATAAGATTCTGTTACTGATCTACAGGGGCAGTTAGACGAGGATATCTTCATTGCCTCCTTTTCACCGGAAACGATTTGACCCATTATCCATTTGCTAATTTTCTCTATTTGTCTGCAAGATCCATTGTGTGAGCAGCTGTCATGCATGTAAGTGGGGACTCCTCAAAGCACTTTGGGCAACTTCCCACGGTTCCAGGCCACCCTCCTGATTTATCTTTCTCTTGTTCAAACAGCGCAACTAACACTCCAGGTGACGGGGAAAATTCTCTTTTCCCCTTTTGCAAAGTCTAATGGGAAGAGCATTCATTTGATTCAGTAAATACGCTTCTAGGGATCACTTTTTATATGTCAGGCATTGTGGTAGGTGCTGTGGGTGATAGATGTAGGAGCCTCACACACCAGACTCTTGGGAAACCGTAGTCTAGATGTGTCGACAGATAGCCAACGACACATGGAAACGATCAAGAGCCTGATCAAGATTTTAGGGGTATTTGTACCTGAAACCTCATCCACTTCTGTTACTTAGATTCTATCCTCAATCCACTTATTTCTTCCTTCTCTTTTCTGCAGTTCTCCTTAGAGGCTATTTCAGGTTTGATTTGGTTTTGTTTTGTTTTGGTTTTTTCCTCTTCGATAGCTTTTTTAAAAATGTGAAAAACTACAGGTGATTCTGTACTGCTCATGTGCTACCACATAAATAAAGTATTTTTCACAGTTGATTGAGAAACTCATTCATTTTAGGGGCGCCTGGGTGGCTCAGTAGGTTGAGCGTCCGACTTCAGCTCAGGTCATGATCTCACGGTTCGTGGGTTCGAGCCCCGCGTTGGGCTCTGTGCTGACAGCTCAGAGCCTGGAGCCTGCTTCGGATTCTGAGTCTCCCTCTCTCTCTGCCCCTCCCCTGCTCATGCTCTGTCTCACTCAGTCTCTCAAAAATAAATAAACGTTAAAAAAGTGTTTTAAAAAGAAATCCATTCATCTTAAAAAGAAATTGTTACTGATAAACTTAGTCACCTCAATCTTCTTCATGCTGCGAGGTCTTTCCTTTCCCTACAGAAGTTAACACTCTCATGAATGTGGGATGTAGGTTTCAAATCCATGTTTGTTACCTTAACTGCCTGGGCATCTATCAGTAAAAATCTAGAGCATCATACTGTATTTTTTTTTTAATTTGTCAAGATTATATCATGCTGTAAATATCCTTCGGCTACTTGCTTTTTCCGTCGATATTATGGTTGACAGATCTGTATCGTTACACTTAGTTCTAGTTTATCTCTTTTAATTACTGTGTAATATGTCACGCATCATTTTATCTTCTCTTGACCTCATGGATATTTGATTTATTTTTCCTTTTTGTTTTGTTTTGTTTTTGCTATATGTAACCAGCAAGGCCTCACGGAGTATCTTTGAAGATGTCTCCTTTTGCACATGAGGGAGAATTTCTCTAGGGTATATATTGAGAAATGGAATGGCCAGGTCATAGGCTATGCACACAAACAATTTTACTGGTTATTGCCAGATTGCTCTTCAAAATAGTTATGCCAATTTATTTATTTATTTATTTATTTAAATTTTATTTTAACGTTTATTTATTATTGAGAAACAGACACACACACACACACACACACACACACACACACACACACAGAGCATGAGCAGGGGAGGGGCAGAGAGAGAGGGACGCATAGAATCTGAAGCAGGCTCCAGGCTCCAAGCTGTCAGCACAGAGCCCGATGCGGGGCTCGAACTCACAAACCGCGAGATCATGACCTGAGCCGAAGTCAGACGCTCAACCATCTGAGCCACCCAGGCACCCCTAGTTATGCCAATTTATATTCTCAGTGGCGATACCTGAGTGTTCTTATTTCTCCTTTTCTCTGCCAAAGCTTGGCACTGTGTGGCTTAAGGATCCTTGCCAGTATGATGGGGTTAAAGTGTACCTTGCTGATATTTGCATTTTTCTGATTAAAGTTAGTTGGAACATTTTTTCATATTTATTGTTACCTTGGGTTTCATCTGTGAATTGTCTTTTGCATCTTCGTTCATTTTTCAATTTGTCCTATCTAAATTGATTTGCAAGAGTTCCTTTATATGGAAGATATTAATATTTTGCCTGTTACATATGCTGTAAATCTCTCCTCCCAGTTTGTGGGATATCTTGATTTCATTTACGATGTCTTTTATTCTACAGAAAGTTTACATTTTAAGGATTTCTGTTTCTGTTGTTAGAGTGAAGAAATACTTTCCTACTTCAAGGTTCTACTATTCTATTCTGCATGGTATTCTAATAGTTATTTTTTCCCCACAGTTCAGTCTTTGCACCATTTGGAGTTTGCTTTTGACATTGGTTGAGGTGGGAGTCTAATTTTGTTCTATTTTACGTATGAACAGACAATTTGTTCTACATTAGTTTGGTCCCAACTGCTTTTGGATGCCTCCTCCAATCATATACCAAGGTCTCAGATATGTCTAGATATCTTTCTGGGGTACTAATTTTATTGTATTACCTGTTTTCCATTACCATGCTTCCAACCTTCTATCTTCATTTCTGTGTCTTTATCGACGTGTATGATGTCTCTCAGGATAAAAATCTACAATTACGATTTTGGCTTGATGCGTGTTCTGCTAGTCCTTTCTCCTTAACTCAAAAATAATTACGGCATTTTTTTTTTTCTGTTGTAGCATCTCTGCCTCAGAATCTTTGTCCTCAAAATAAGTCACACAAGTTTGATTCTTCTTTACATATGAATCCTCTGCATTCTTGCTTATCTGAATTTGCATCTCAGTGTCTTGGGTTTTGATCACCAAATCAAAAGATCCCTGTGTTATTTCTTCTAAGACATCTAGGGACCACAATGGGGGTTAGACTCCTGAAGATAATTCCCTGAATTTCCAGGGCGAACATGTTCTCTAAGCTCCTAGCTCATGACTTAACTGCAATGATATGACTTACTACAAGATCAAAATCAAAATCAGGCTAACAGTTAACTGGTCTAAGAGATGTCAATGTCGAAAAGTGAAGTTCAAAATGGAAAGTAAAGATCTATGAGGATTCAGAGGAAGGTGAAGTTATATCTGGCAATGCAATTAAAGAAAAGTTTGTAAGCATGATGAGATTTTAGTTGAAACTTTGAAAATAGGGAAGATTTTCACATGGAATGGAAAACGGCATTCCTTTAAAAATTTTTTTTTTTTAAATTTATTTACTTATTTTGAGAGAGACAGAGACAGTGCAAGCAGGGAAGGGGCAGAGAGACAGAGAGACAGTCCCAAGCAGCCTCCTTGCTGTCAGCGCAGAGCCTGATGCTAGGCTCGAGCTCACGAAACAGTGAGATCATGACCTGAGCCGAAACTAAGAGTTAGTTGGACGCTTCACTGACTGAGCCACCCATGCGCCCCTGGAAAACGGCGTTCCTCACCTAAGGGAAACCATGGTTCATGTTGGGTTTGGCTCAAGATCAAAGAAGGTTCCAGACCACCTATATGGGATTTGCATAGGATCTGACCTAAAGTCGGTTTCACAAACAAAACATATTTTCAAAAAACATATTTTATGATCTGTCCCTTTGGTCTATGAAAGAGATTGGGGAGAGTCAGGGGAATAGAAAGGAGTGACGTAGAGGGAGAATTTGTGGACGGGCTCTCCCCTCACTTTCCCACACACAATGGAGCAGGTATGGGAGAGTTCCTACTCTTTACCTCAAGACAAGTGAGGACTTCCAAGAAGATGTGTTAATCGTGTCTTTTTTGTTCTCTGTATTTTGACTCTTTGACATCTTGAGGCCCTGCTGACACCGGAGGGACACTTGTCCCTCCCAAGGCTGCTAATTCCCAGAGACAGCAAACAACTCATGTGGCAATGGGCCTTTCACATGCAAACCGGCCTGTCCCCCCCCCCCCCCCCAACCACCTTGTTTATCATACTTTCTCTTTCTGGCCACTATTCCCTGCCCTACTCACCCCAAGGACCAGACACCTGACAGCTAAAGGAAACTCCTACACCCCAGAGCCCACTTCAGTTATTCAAACTAGCTGATCCTAAGCCTGCTTGTTCTTCCTGGCTCGTTTCTTCCAGCAGAAATCACGGTAGAGACTCGTGAGCGTGTTTTCCCCTCACTCCCTCTGCCTCCTGACCGACCCTGGGGCTTTCCCGTGTGGCACCGCGGGGCATGCTGTGCTTTTTTTCTTTTTTTTCTTTTTTTTTTTTAATTTTTTTTTCAACGTTTTTTATTTATTTTTGGGACAGAGAGAGACAGAGCATGAACGGGGGAGGGGCAGAGAGAGAGGGAGACACAGAATCGGAAACAGGCTCCAGGCTCCGAGCCATCAGCCCAGAGCCCGACGCGGGGCACGAACCCACGGACGGCGAGATCATGACCTGGCTGAAGTCGGACGCTCAACCGACTGCGCCACCCAGGCGCCCCAGCTGTGCTTTTTTTCTAACAATCTGTGAGTACAACAAATGTCCCCCTTCATGACACTCATTTCCGTGTCTTCATGTCTTCCCATATCTTATCAAACCCTGTCCCCGGTCCCCCGTGACAGAAGACCATTAGGAAGCTGGATGTGGAACGTGCATCCGTGAGGGATGGAACTCATGCCTGTAAATTCTGAAGAGTAAGAGGCAGCCTGCGGTAGCTACTTTTGGGAAGCGATGTTGCCAGTCACGTCCTCCAAAAAGCCCATGACAAGGTGAGATCAAAAGTGTAAGGTACTTAATTGAGAAAACTCCTATGAAGGATAAAGGAAGAGGGAGCAAGAACAATCAGGGAGAAACTTCCATCATGGGGTGGGTCGAAAACCTGTGAGAGGAGAGAGGAAAGAATTAGGAAGAGCCTCAGGCTTCTGCTTAGTTCACCAGCAAGACGTTTTCTGCTTCCTTATCTTTCTTTCCCCTCCTGGCCCCAATCCCGGTGAAGTCACCAACCTTAGTTAGCGTCATGGAGAAGGAAAGACAGAAAGACAAGGCAAAGAAATATAGAATAAATATAAGCAGATCTCATCTCTTGCACGCCTCAGACTTCTCACTCGCGGTAAGTTCTCTCCTCCCTGAGAGGGGTTTCAAATTAAAAATTTCCTCCATCTAGTTTATTTCTAGTGACATTGTAGTCACCAACGATGTCTTAGCCTTTGTGATAGGTCATTGCCTTACGTATCGTTTTTAAAAATTATTTTTTAAAGTTTATCTATTTATTTTGCAAGAGGCAGAGACAGTGCTAGTGGGAGAGGGGCAGAGAGAGAAGGAGAGAGAATCCCAAGCAGGCTCCGTCTTGCAGCACAGAGCCCAATGTGGGGTCCTTATAATTTCTTGCTTTCTTGCCCAGTTTAGATTCCCTTGTTCATCTCTTAATCCGATGTTCTTACAGATCAGTTCAGCTGTTCACTGCTAATATATCACACATAGGCTTTAGAGGATCACGAAGAAAGCATACAGCCAGGCAGGTATTGCCACTGTAAATTTATGTCCTTCGTCACCAATCGTTCCTTCAGTCCTTCCCATTGGACCTCCTGTCTCCCTAGTCAGAGCTCTTTTTTTTTTTGTTTTAATTTTTGTTTTAACTTTTATTTATTTTTGAGACAGAGAGAGACAGAGCATGAACAGGGGAGGGGCAGAGAGAGAGGGAGACACAGAATCTGAAACGGGCTCCAGGCTCTGAGCTGTCAGCACAGAGCCCAACACGGGGCTCGAACCCACAGGACCGTGAGATCATGACCTGAGCCGAAGTCGGACGCTTAACCGACTGAGGCACCCAGGTGCCCCTCCCCCTTTTTTCTCTATGATTCTTAAATCTCTGAACACCGCCTCTCCTTTCCTCTCATTCTCAAATACTCCATTCCCAAGTCATGCGGAAAGCAAAAGCCACCAGCTTTTATGCCACACAGTTGACTGCTTGCGTCTAGATTGTTGCAGTAACCTCCTAACTGCTTCCCGTTTTGTCACATCCCAATCCATTTCCCACAATACAGGCTCCCTGATCATTTCACTCCCTTGCCTAAAACCCTCCCGACTCCAAGATGGAGCCCGAACTACCGCACAGGGTGCATGCGCCCCTGCAAGACCGCCTCCCAGTCGTCTCTATCGGCCTCATTTCTCCCCACCCGCCGCTGTATGCAAAACTGACGTTCCCGCTACGGGGAACTTCGGTTCCTAAGCTGATCACCACATAGCCCTCTCTGGGCTCCGGGCCTTCCTTCACATTTCTGTGTCTCCCCACAGCCTTATTCTCTCTCCCTCTTTACCTGGCCAATTGGTCCACATCCTTTGTGACTCATCTTAAAGGCAGGCCCTCTTCAAAACCTTTCCTGGTCCCCAGATCTAAGTCTGACGCCCTTGCTTCCTAATGATCTGCACGCCCACGTCCTAAGAGGTAACACCGAGTGTTAAATTGCCTTGTCTTTCCTGCTTTAAGAGGGCAAAAATCCCTCTTATCTGTAAATTTATTCCTAGATCTAAGCAGAGTCCCCAGCACATAAAAATTACTCAGTAAATGCCCCCTGAGTAAATAACTATGAACAGTAACTCAAAAATTCTTTTGTCACTTGGGAGGGGGAAGAAAAAAAACCATAACGGAATAGTCTACAGATAAAGAAACTTGGCTATGTATCCGTCAAGGAAAACACGTTACATAGAAACGTGCTGGCATAATCTAAACAATCTATGGGTATTTATACACGTGATGAAAGTTGTGAACTCAGGCCAAAACTGCTGGGCCTCTAAATATCCAGCAAATCAGCAGATAATTTTGTGCCCTATACCACAAAGAAGCATACAACTGCAGTTGGCTGACGTTCATAATTAATATCTTGTAATAACCCAAATGCCTTTATTTCCGAGTCTCTATGATAAAACTGCTAATAAACCTCTTTCTCAACATGAATAACAATTGCATCTCCTCTGGTAAAAGACAGGCGAGTGTATTTCCCTTCATAAATGAGAGTTAGAGTCCATGAAAGCAACAACTCTCTTTATCTCCACAACTCTGCTGCAGTAAAATGGTCATATAGAATTCTCGCAGAATGCCATACATTATTTCCTCCTTAAAAATTAGCATCTTTAGTGCCACAATGAATACTAATTTATAGACTTCTTAAATATCCTCTTATAACGTTTTTTTAACATAAGATAGCTAACATCTCTGAGTTAAAACATATTAGAATAACATTACCCGAAGCAGCCACTATGGAACAGTAGCTTCCCAGCTGAAAGATGGTTTTTTTTTCCTGCTGGGCTGAAAGCGAATACAGCATTAGGAAAGCCCTTGCTTTTGACTTTTATTAGGTGGGAACTACAACCAAACAGGGCTAACCAAGTGGGAGAACTGTACGATAAATCGTTTTAATCCTGACAATTTGCACACACGATGAAGACAGCTAGTTGGTTGGTTTAGGGATTTAAACCTTTAAATGAATTCCAAATTTAGTTTGTTTGTGATATTAGGCTTGCTAGAGAGAGAGGAAAATAGTTCATCCGAGAATGAGTTGTGCTTCAGGAAGTTGGGAAGGGGGCCCCAGGGGTCTCTTTTCTGGGGACAGAAAACTCTTGTAGCATTGATGTGTCAGATGGAGGCTGTGGGGTGGGGTCAGGGACACAGAAAATGGCAGAGCTCCCTTAGATACCGTGACTCTTATCTCCTCTTCCATCCTGCTATTAGAAGAGACAAAGAAAATCCCGAACCCGTGCCCTGATTCTGAACAGAGTTATATACCGACGAAACCCCTGCTCTCTGTTTGAAAAACAGTGACAACACTAACACCAACAACAAATTCAGAAAACTATTTGAACAGCTCTTACCTGTTTTCCAAGAACTCTCTAGGCCTTTTAATTTGGCCTCTGCAACAACCTCTTCTCCCACCCCGTATTTTATCAGACAGTGAACAGAGCTGTTACTTTCCCTGTTTTACAGAGAGAAAACTGAGGTTTAGATGGTATAATGGCTTGCCCAGGATCACACCATTAATTAATGGTAATGTTAATGCTAGAACTCAAATGACTCCTGGCTCAGTTCGGATTTTAAATACTTCTTTAGCTGCAATATCCTCCATTGGCAATATATCACCAAACCTCACAATTTTGAGTATATATCTTCCGTATTGCCCAACTACAATTCTTCAGCCTTAAGAAGTTAAAGACTGCCTCATCTTATCCTTGCCTCCTTATTCAGTGAGCACTGAAAAACAGAACAAATACTGAAATACATATTATACAGACTATCTTGGTTTATTTCTCTCTAGAATAAATGGCCATATTTAGCAAAAGACAGGCTAACTTGTTAGTAAATAACAGTATAAGATTAATATTGGGGAAACTGAAAAAGAATGAAACATGCTGAATCAAAACCCGAAAAAAAAGTGCATGAAAATACAGAGAAGAGCTTCACATAATACGAGATCTGTAGAGAAAGAAACAATAGAAGCCAGTAAAATGCACTTACCCTAACAAAGCACTTAGAGATGCAAGAACCCATCAGGGTAAGAATTTCTCTCCTTATAAGGGCTGAACTAAGGGGGGCCCGAGTGGCTCAACCAGTTAAATGTCAGGTTCTTGATTTTGGCTCAGGTCATGATCTCACGGTCTGTGAGTTCGAGCCCTGCCTCAGGCTCTGCACAGACAGTGTGGAGCCTGTTTAGGATTTTCTCTCTCTCCCTTCTCTCTCCCTTCCCCTGCTCTCTCTCTCTTAAAATAAATACATAAACTTAAAAAAAATTAAGGGCTGAGCTTACTCGTAGACAGACACCAATCCTGGCCTACTCTCCTTTAATCTTTCTTGAATGTGGCCTTCAAGTGGAACAGACTTAGGTTAAGTAGCACTCTGATGGTGGAAAGCTGGTGCAAGCAGGGGACATTGATAGAGGAATTTGTTTGTTTGTTTGTTTGTTTGTTTGTTTTTTGATATCTGCCCAAAGATTATAGGTCCAAAGTCTACCTGGTACAAGGACTTGGCTTCCACCATGAAAATGGAAATGAATGCCTCATACAAGGGATGGAAGGTAAGAATGAAAATGAAAGAGTACTGATAGGCCAGCAAAAGACCCTGACATCACCAATAATGGCAATAGGGGGCAAGATGAAGGAGAAAAATAGTGAGTCAGTGACGGAAAATTTCAAGAATTGAGGAATGACAAGACCAATCGAGAGGGGTGGTGGTGAAATCTGATGGCCTGAAATTCAATGAAAGAAGACAGAAAAGAAGGTTTTTGAAGTACTGGAGAGCAAAGAGCATACCTATCTCTTTCTAATTCATGGAGTGTGAGAGAAGAGATAGCCCTTGAAAGAGGGTGCCGTTTTTCAGTTCGGCAATTCGAAGAAACCAAAGAAGAGGTGAGGGATATAGAAAAGACCATTGATAAAGTCCATACATCTCACAAGGCACAATGGAAATTTGGGACGGGCAGGGAGAGATAGGAGATTGGTCCCATTATGGATGTTTATGGTTTTGGGGATGGTAGATGGATGGCTCAGGAGGCTTGGATGATGTATGATTGTGACGATGCCTTACAGCAGCAGTATTTAATGCTGACTCCACATTAGAATCGCCTATAGAGTGTATATGCTCTACACGCGCCAATTAATTTTGAATTGGGGGGTCATGGATTGAGTATCGGTATTTCTTAAAAGCCTTCCAGATAATTCTCAGCAAACCTGAGAATCAGGGTTTTAGAAGAAGATAGATAAGCAGCTGGAAGTGCAGAGACTTGCCAGAATGCTGTGCGCATCTGGCTTTGGTCTGTTGGAGCAGGCCAGGGAGGAGTCTGAAAAGCCATTTAAAATCACTGACTTCTGATTCTCCAGTGGTCCACGAAAGGGTGGGAAATACCCAATGTGGAAGACCATGCTGTTTTAGAGTGAGAAGGGAGATATGCCATATTATTGCCTTGTTGCAAATAAAATAATAGCAGAGATACTATTCGAAGGTATCTTTGATGTGTTCTTATTTTTTAAGCCTACAATTTTGAAATAATTGTATTCTTTAAAAGTTAAGATAGCGGATCAGTAAAATGACACAAGATCAACATACAGAAATCAGTTACATTTCTATACACTAAGGCTAAAAACTGAAAAAGAAATGAAGAAAACTATCTTAGTCACAATAGCATCAAAAACAATAGAATGTTTAGGAATCAGTCTAACCAAAGAGGTGAAAAATCTGTACATCATAAGCTCTAAGATTTTGCTAAAAGAAATCAAAAGCACAAACAAATGCAAACACATCCTGTGTCCATGGATTAGAAGAATTCGTATTGTTAAAATGTCCATACTACCCAAAGCCATCTGTAGGTTCAACATAATCCCCATCAAAATAACAAAAGAATTTTTCACGTAAATAAAAAAAAATAATCCTAACATTTGAATTGAACCACAGATAACCCCAAATAACCAAAGTAATCCTGAAGAAAGAGAGCAGAGCTAGAGGTATTATACTCTCTGATTTCAAAGTATCCTGCAAAGCTACAGTAATGAAAACAATATGGTACTGACACAGAAACAGACACATAGGCCAATAGAACAGAATAGAGAGCCCAGAATTAAATTCCTGTTTTACTAATATTCAACAAGGGAGCCAAGAGCACCCAATGGAAAAGAATAGTCTGGTGCTGGGGAAAATGGTTAAACAATGCAGAGCAATGAAATTGTGTCCCTATCCTGCACCACTCCACAAAAATGAACTTGAAATGGATCGAAGGCTTAAACATAAGACCTGATGCTACAAAAATCCTAGAAGAAAAAGAAAATGTAAGGAAGACATTTTTTGACATTTGTCTTAGCATGATTTTTTGGATATAACCCCCAAAGCACGCACACACAAAAAAAGCAAAAATCAACAAATAAAGCTATATCAAACTTCAAAGTTTTTGCATAACAAAAGAAGCGATTGACAAAATAAAAAGACAACCTACAGAAAAGGAGAAAATTTTTGCAGTCATATGTCAGATGAGAAATTAATATCCAAAATATGTAAAATACTCATAAAACTCAACAACTAAGAAATAGACAATCTTATTTAAAAATAGAGGAACTACATAGATATTTTTCTGAAGACAATAACGAATGAATACATGAAAAGATGTTTAACATCACTAATCACTGGGGAAATGCAAATCAAAACAATGCGATATTACTTCGTACCTATCAGAATGACCATCACCAAGAAGACAAGAGATAACAAGTGGAGATAACAAGGATATGGAGAAAAGGAAACCCTTGAGCACTGTTGGTGGGAATGTAAATTTACATAGCCACTGTGGAAAAGACTAGGAAGGTTTATCAAAAAATTAAAATAGATCTATTATATGATCCAACAATTCCACTTCAGGCTATTTATCCAAAGAAAACAAAACACTAATTCAAAAAGATATCTACACCTTCATGTTTACTGCACCATTATTTATGATAGTCATGATATGCAGACAACCTAAGTGTCTATCCACAGATGAGTGGATAAAGACAATGTGGTCCATGTACATAATGGAATAGTATTCAGCCATGAAAAGAGAAGACAAATGCCATTTGTGACCTTGAGTACATTATGCTAAGTGAGATGAGTCAGACAGAGAAAGACAAGTACTATATGATATCACTTACATGTGGAATTTAAATAAACCAAACTTGTAATAAAAAAAAAACAACAACAACAGAGAATAACAAGGTGGTTACCAGAGATGGAGGGCAAGGGTTCAGGACAGGTGTTGCTTAAAGCTACAAACTCAGAATGAGTAGTAAAGAAGCTTTAGAGAGATAATGCACAGTGCAGTGAACGTAGACAACAATATCATATCATAATTATCAAACTTGCTAGGAGACTAGAATTTAATTATTCCAACCACTAAAATGAAAGGGTAATTATGTAATGTGATAGAGGTGCTAATTATCTTTAGAGTGGGGATTGCATTCACATGTTGTACACCTTAAATTTACACAGTATTGTATGTCAGTATATTTCAATAAAAAGATAAATGTTGGAAGAGATCATCGAGAGGATGTGACCACCAGTTGACCCGCAGATGGGACTTAGACAATCGGAGGCTTCTCACTCCCTCTCCTGTCCCTGCAATGTATGTTCTACCCACCGTTCCTGCAATGGGAACCTTTCTAAGGACATAGCCTTGGGAAAGGCTCAATGTGTTGTTGAGGCCATCTGGATGAATATGTGACTGAATGCAGTTAAGGCCTCTATAGACTTTTAAGATTCTGGCCAATGGGTTTGAAGATGTATTTGTCTAGCAGCTGCTCAAGGAAAGCTGCATAGGTGAGTTCTCTTGCTTATTAAACCTACCACCCACCAGTCTGGAGCGGTCCGCCTCTTTCTTCCATCCCCCCGTGTCCTCTGTGAAGGGGAGTCAGCTTCAGATTTCACCTGGGAAATTCCTGTGTTTGCAAATCAACAATAAAAAAATCTGAGAAACAAATTGAGCCTACCTACACTTTATCACTGCACCAATAAATTATGTCCATTGCAGAGAAAAGTTGAAAATAACATTAAAAGGAAATAAATGTTATTTTAAAGGTCTTTTTTTTTTTTTTCAACTTTTTTTTTTTTTTTTTTTTTTTTTTTTATTTTTGGGACAGAGAGAGACAGAGCATGAACAGGGGAGGGGCAGAGAGAGAGGGAGACACAGAATCGGAAACAGGCTCCAGGCTCCGAGCCATCGGCCCAGAGCCTGACGCGGGGCTCGAACTCACGGACCGCGAGATCGTGACCTGGCTGAAGTCGGACGCTTAACCGACTGCGCCATCCAGGCGCCCCTTTAAAGGTCTTTTAAAAAAAAAATAAGGCAAAGAATTTTGGTGCGTATTAACCCAAACTCCCGCATTTTAATATCTTATAATTGCTTTATAATCCTCTTTCTCTCCCTCTCCCTCCATCCCCCTCTGTGTGTGTGTGTGTGTGTGTGTGTGTCTGTGTGTGTGTCTACACTTATATATTTACTAGCTCTCTCAGCTGGAGGGCCTAGAAGCTCACTCAGTACCAGTAAGCACAAATCATCCATGGGATCCAGATCTTGATTTCTAAATGCTAAATAAATTTCTAAATACAATGAAACAGGGTTACTTGGAGAAATGGCTGTCTCCAGGGAGAGCGAAGAGAAAACACAAACCCAAAACTTCACCTTGTGCTAAAAACAATATAGTGCTCAAAGGATCTATAATAGCTAATTTTATTTATCAATGTGTCTAGGCCATAGCACCCAGATATTTGGTCAAACATTATTCTAGATGTTTTTGTGAAGTTATTTTTTTGGATAAGATTGTTTAAACCAATGGACTTTGGTTAAAGCAAACTACTCTCCGTAATATAGGTGGGCCTCATCCAAACAGTTGAAGGCTTTTATAGAAAACGATCGACTTCTCTGGAAGAAAAGGGAATTCTGCCAGCGGTTGGCTTTCAAACTGAAACCACAACATCATTTCTTCTCTGAGTATTCAGACTGCCAATCTACCGTGGAGACTGTGGGTTTACCAGAATCCATAAATGTATGAGCCAATTTCTTAAAGGAAATCCCCAACCTCCTCTCTCTCTCTCTTCATGTACACACACAAACACACACACGCACACGCACACTTCCGCACTTCCTGTTGGTCTGTTTCTTTGGAGAACCCTGACTAATGCACAATGATAAGAACACGTCAGAAGGAGCAGTCGTCTTGAAGGGGCTCTCACTGGCCAAACCTGGGAGATTTAGCAACAAAATAAAAATGATGGTTTGGGTGATTTTTATCGAGCTATTTTCAAGTTGACACCTTTCCCCCAGCTGTGCCAAGAGTACTAATAACCCTATAGATGTCATTCTTTATCTCTTACCATGACTTTTACTATTAATATTTTTAGCATGTTCATTTGATTCTTATGGTTTTCATATCCCGGCTAAAATTCTACCATTTGTTTTTACACACTGTCTTCTTTTGCAGTGGATCATTTAACATATTAATCAGAATTATTTAAAATCACTTGTCTGATAGTTCTACCGTCTAGGTCTTATCCATATGCGGTTCTGTTGATTGTTGTGATTCTTGACAGTGTCACGTCGTGTGTATGAGTGTGTGTGTTCTTTCTTGTGTTTCTTATAATTCTGTGATAAAAGCCAGAAATTGAGTACAAGACAGTTGGGATTCAAGTAAATAGTGTTTATGCCTGGAAATGGGCACACTCTTCTACTGGACTTTCAGTGAGGGGATTTGGGTCAAGGTAGTCAAGTGCTGAGATACTCAAGGTTTGGGATTTGTTGTGAAAGTTACCCTCAGTAAAACACTGGCTTCAAATTCTTCTAACACTACCTTATGATTACGGTGGAGTCTTGGTTGCTGGTGGTTTTTTTTTTAATGTTTCTTTATCGCCTTCAGCCTCAGGTTTTCCCTGTGAATCTGCACCTCAGAGAAGTTCTCTCTCCATGTTCTTGACCGTCCAGGCAGTAAACTGCTCTTACTTGTTACTATTTGATGCTTATCAGCTTGGTGGTGGGGCCCAGAGGGACTTGCTCTGTGGTCTTGGTTTAGCTTTAGTCTCAAAAAAAACCCCAGCTCCCTGGTCTATTGGGTGGGCTTCCTGTGCTCTGGAGAAGATAGGACTTACCACCTTCTCCCAGTAGCTTAAGTCCTTTGTTCCATAGGGAGAAGAATCTGGACAGGGCTTTGCATGTTTTCTGCAGTAATGTTGATAAGAGTAAAGGCTACTCATATCCCCCAAGCCTGCAACACAAAGGGTCTCCCTGGGGTCTGATATCCTGCCTCTAATCTTCCTCATGAATCCCCAGTGATGTCAATGAAAAAGAGTTTTCAATGGTTGCAAACTGCCTTTGTATCTGTGGATGTATATTGTCACGCTTCCTGGCAAAGTGATGAAAATCTTAGCTGAAACCAAGTTGAAGCTTGATATTCTGATGTAGTTTTCTCAAATGTTTATTTATTTTTGAGACAGAGAGAAAGAGAGAGAGCTAGTGAGGGAGGGGCGAGAAAGAGGGAGACAGAGGATGCCAAGTGGGCTCTGTGATGACAACAGAGAGTCCGGAGGTGAGGCTCGAACTCATGAACCATGAGATCATGACCCGAGCTGAAATAGGATGCTTAATGGACTGAGCCACCAGGTGCCCCTCTGATGTCATCTTATTTAAAAAAAATTTTTTTTTAAATGTTTATTTATTTTTGAGAGAGAGACAGCGTGCAGGAAGGGGGTGGGGAGCAGATTGAGAGGAGACCCAGAATCCGAAGCGGGCTCCAGGCTCTGAACTGTCAACACAGAGCCCAACACAGGGTCTCCAACTCACGAAGGGTGAGATCATGACCTGACCCGGTCTGACATTTAGCCAGCTGAGCCACCCAGGTGCCCCTCTGATGTAGTCTTTTTAACAAAGCTGTGTCCATACTGAAAAACTCTCAAACCACCGATGCTGGGAATCACAATGAGTGTAAAAATGAGGGGGCATATGCTCACTGAAGTTTAGAATACCATCAGTAGGTATGATTTTACTTGAAGACTTTGATTGTGGGGACTGAAAAGAGAAAACACATGTTAGAAGATCTTTTAACGGTAGCTCTTTGGAATTTATTATTATTGTCTTCAGTCACCTTCGGTAAATGTTTCATGGACACTTGGAAAGGAGCATTAGTTTTCCAGTGATTAAAATCTGCTTTATCGTAATTAAAACTCATTAATTTTTTTGTTAATTGTATTATTTAAAACCCATGTCCGCCCTCAAATTCTTGAATTGACAAACTTTTGGTCGCTTTATCCTCATAACTCGAATAGTTTGAACCAAAAAGCTAACTCATCTTAATATAAAAGAAGGAATTCTGCACAATTTGACTTCCATCCATTCCCCATTGTACAATCTTTCTAACATAATGTGAAATTATCAACTAGGCATCATTTTTGTTTGACACCACTCTTTCCAACAGTTCTTACTTTGGCCCTTATTTTTTTTTTTTTGGTCAGATATACAACTAAATAAATATTTCAACCAACTCCACTGTGCTTGCAATCCTCTTATCCTCTGACTTCTTTCTTGGGTTCCCACATTGGATTTATATGTTTGTCAACTGGATTATGCCGTAGAATAACTTCTTCAGGAAGGATACATGGGCGGAATATTTCTTGGGCTCTTACACATATGAGAATATATTTCTCCTGCCACAACTCATAACCTCCATTTTCATCTTCAGCCATTTTGCATGGCTGCAAGTTGGAGGCTTCCAAAGAGTTTCAGAAACAAAATAAGTACTGATGAGAGAAGGGGCTTTGATGAAGGTCGTATCTTTAGGCATCTCAGAAGTCAGTGCCCCTGTTAGTAGGAGAGAGGCCATCAGGCTATTTGGCCGTAGCTTGGACTCCATATCTTCAACATCGAGGTAAAATGCATGAGCAGCTCAAAACCCACTCTCTTTTTGATCATTTGTTTTATGTCACAGGGTCTGAGTAGCTTTTCTTTCTCGGCTGGACATACTAGACTAGGAGTATTCCCTCCAAGAAATTTACATTAGTTAATTACATTAGTTTACAATAATTCAATGGTATCATTGAATTATTTCATTGGTTTTTTGGTGATCTGACTGGGTTCTGCTTGTTTCATGGGCATTTCCATAGAAGGGTGAAAGTGAAAGGGAATAAATCAAGTATGGACATCTGACCTTTGTTCACAACCTTTCGAATTATTCCTTTATTAAACAAATATTTATGGAGTAACTTATCAAAGCCTACATTATGTTTCAAGCAGTTTAGTTAACCCCATTTGGATATTTTCACCAATAAGATAATTACCTATTAAGAAACAATATTTTAGAGTTGATTTTTACACGTGGGATTTCTAGGTCAAAGGTTTTAGTCATTTTGTATCTCTGAATATATAACACTGAATTGCTTGCTCAGTGAAAAATTCCACCAGTACATGGTTATGTTAGGGTTTAGCTTCCTGTTAGGCTATCAGAAATTGCTCCAATCACAGTGGACCTGACTACAGGAGATAGTAATATCAAAGAACTCATTGAACAAAGAAAACTCCTGTCCTATGGGCAATGTGACAGAACTGGGGACCGGCCAGAACACCCCCCTGAGCTGAGGTGTAAGAAAGAGTGAAACAGAGATGAAATTTGGAGGCACCAAGGAAGTCAAGGAGAGGAGATGAGTGGGTCAACCTGCTAAGGAGTGAGGGTAAGATGGGCTAAAGGCAGAAGAGGAAATAGAGAGCCCGAATAAGACACTGAAGTCACAGAGACAACGTGTAGATAATGGCGGTGCAGTTCTCCAATGTGCACAGAAACAGGAAAACAGGCCAGTATGGCCAGAGAGATGCATTCAGGACCTTCAGCAGCTAATCCTCTCTACCTCTCCAAAAGCTTTTATTCCTTCTTACAAACAACAAAAGCCATGACACCTTCTTTGGTGTCCTCACTAACTCAACATCGCACTGGGATGATAGTGAGTATTCAGTAAACACTTCCTGTATGCTCACCTGAACCCAGTTTCTACGTTTGATAACTGCTCAGTGCGGAGGGGAGATCCTTGGCAAAATGCAAACCAGCCACACCCACCCCTTTTCCCTTGCTGAGCTATGAGTGTCCAAGGAAAAGGAGGAAGGTTCAAGACCAGCCGTGACAAAGACCGAGTAGCTCTAAGCTGTGTGTCCCAGCCCTTGAAGAAAGAAAGGCTCAGAATATAAAGAAGAGCTCTGGGGCTCAGTTAGAAGCTTCATTTTTATTTTCAAATGTGATTAGGTGCCCAAGAAGTTGATGCTTTTTAAAACATTCTGGACTGCAGGATCCACAGTAGCACTGAATTGTTTGGTGGCTTAATTTGCAGCAGGCAAGTTGAGCAGTGAGCATTTTTCAGTAATAGTGGTTGAACTAACATTTTCCAAAAAAAAATTTTAAGCCCACAGAATAGTAACTGAATAGCTCATTATTTCCTTTGAAAAAAGCTAGACTCTGCAGGGAGTCCCCACCTTTGCAGTTTTCTCTGTGGTGCCAGCTTCATGCAGTTAAGACCTAAGTGCTTAGGTTGCTTTGGAAGTCAAAAATCTCTGACTTTGAATCTCTCTGTCTGTACCTGAAAAACACCCAACGTTGAGCCAAACTAATCTAGGCGTTTCCAGAGAAGTCTAATAAGCCAGCGCTAGCAGCACCTCAAAATTGTGTTCCACTATCCCATTTTCATAGAATTTCACCTCTAAGATTTCATTTAAAAATGTAAAATTAATATCTCCGTGAGAAAGGCAGTCGCATTTTACAGATGAAACCGCTAGATGCAGGGAGGTGAGTGGGTGGCCTGCCCAAAAGGACGAGCTGGCCAGCAGCTGAACTGGGAACTGGGGAACAAACTCACCAACTATTTCCTCCATAACCTCACATATTTTTCTCACCGAGGATGGAAAATAATTTAATTAAAAAATATGCAAACATCGGAAGGGAAGTGGGATCTCCAGAGCTTTACAGCAAATGTGCTGCTTTTCCAGAACGTTCCTGTCTCTTCCAGGGCAAGCATATCCCACATCCCAAACTGTTAGCTAGCAGATTCTTCACCAAGCACTCTCCATCAGACTTTTTCCTTTGGTTAATTCTGACATTAGCCTGCTTGTAGGATTGTCGTGTAAGAAGCCTGTTTCTGGTGGTAATATCAGAATCCATAAAGTTAAAAACTTTATATAGCACAAGATACAACAGTTTGGGCCGTCTCACTTTAGCTGGGGAGCCTGGATAAAAGCTATGCTCCTCAGGAGCAAGGTTGGGACCATGAAGAAGGGAATGTCAGAACTGGGGAATAATTCAGAGAGCATGGGACGCAATATCCTCATTTGAGGATTTGAATTAGTGGTAGAGTCATGAAACCAAACCCGGTTCTCAGTTTAATGTTCCCCTTCCCACCCACCTACCCAACATCATTCTGCTGATCCAAGCAAGAAAAGACACTTATGGGGTCTGATCCCTTGGCCACTACCTACATAACTGACATCTGGGGATTTGCTTTGCCTTCCTTGGAGTGATTGTCTCCATGCTTCCTGCCTCCATATTCTGGCTGGGGTCAACGTCTGTGCCCAAGAATCATAACATCACAGAACTGGTACCAAGGGATGCCTGTCATTCTCTAATGGTGATGACAACACCACGCTCATGATATCATTATGAAAATATGGTAGGAAAATACAGCCTTATTGACATGGTCTGCCGAATGGGAAGTTGGCTCTTTTAGGGAGCTTTGGAGAGCAGAAAGAATCAAATCTCTCTCTGTTTTATTCTGTCCACTATCCTGATTTCCAAGTTTGCATTACATTTCAAAGCATGATAAGCCCATCTCTTCATCTCTTTTTTTTTTTTATTTTTTTTTTTTTTAATTTTTTTTTTCAACGTTTTTTATTTATTTTTGGGACAGAGAGAGACAGAGCATGAATTGGGGAGGGGCAGAGAGAGAGGGAGACACAGAATCGGAAACAGGCTCCAGGCTCCGAGCCATCAGCCCAGAGCCCGACGCGGGGCTCGAACTCACAGACCGCGAGATCGTGACCTGGCTGAAGTCGGACACTTAACCGACTGCGCCACCCAGGCGCCCCTCATCTCTTCATCTCTTGACAGAGGCGAGAATAACATTAAGCAGATTGATTTCTATTCTCTCCTCTCTCTGTGGCCATTAGACACGTGTTCCCCTGGAAGCAGCCCAGTGTGGCCTTGATTAATGCCCACCAGTTACTGTGTATACTTTCCTTCCTACTGGCACTTACTTCTTGAGAGGCTGGTCATGGGCAGAGAGCATAATGCAGACGCATGCCAATGAATCCTGATGGCGTGGAGTAAGTCAAATTGGAGACATAGAGCCATCTCTCTCTCTCTGTTCTCGATCCATAGTCATGGCTTATTTTTTCCCTCCTGTGCAAGCAAGGACACTTGTTCAAAGGTCCACATCTGTAGGAAAAAGGTCATGATGTATTGAGCAATCTCATGTAATATCCCAAACCTTGACTATCTCTTGACTGATTCAGTGATTTGCCTCTGTCCAATTTCTTGCTTCTGCAGGGGAGATCCATAGAAATGACACAGGGAGAGAAACCAGAGGCACATTATGGACAAAAAAACAAAAAATTCAGGATAAAAAAGTTCAGTCCAGCCCAGATTCTAATAAGTGACCTGAATATTAAAAGGTGGGAAAAAATTGTGCACGCGCGTGCACAATTGATCTCTGTGATCCCAACTCAACAACTTTTGGCTTCCCGCAACTTGACTACTGTTGACCAGAAGAAGCCTTACTGATAACAGAAACAATGGATTAGTACATCTTTTGTATGTTATAATATGTCTTATATACTGTATTCTTCAAGTACGCTGGAAAAAAGAAAATGTTATTAGGAAAATCATCAGAAGGAGAAAATACATTTGCAGCACGTCATCGTATATTTATTGCAAAAAAATCTGCATATAGGCGGGGGCAGGAGTGCCAGCCGGTCTGCCCTGATCGACGGATCCACAGCTTGGGGACCTTGGATCAGTAGCAGCAGCAGCCGTGGCGGGGACAAGAGCACAGAGTTGTAGTTGCCCATCTGCCTGGCAGTGCACCATGGCCAACGACTACGGCAGCCGTTGTCGCAGGTGAGTGCCTGGCCTTCAGGAGCCTGGATACGCAGAATCACGGGTCAGCGGAGGGATCTGTGACTGGCGACTGTGCAGCACCGTCCTGCTCTCTAGGCCTGGTCCTCTGCTTCACCCCAGTCTCCTGGCTGCCCTCCCCTCCGCCCCAGGCACTGGACCTGACCACCATGTCAGCACACGGGGTGAACCTGAAGCCAGGTTCCAGGCCCCTTTGGCGACTGCTGATGGTCTCCACAGACCTCCTGGGTACTCAGAGAACAGCAGGTCAATCTCTGAGCCATTCACCTTCCATTGGGTCCTGTGGAGACGGTGCTGGACAGTTGCAATAAATGTCTTATGGGTTTTGCTGTCAACACTTAAAAAAAAATCCTGGTATAAGTGGACCCATGCAGTTCAGCTCCAGGTTGTTCAAGGGTCAACTGTATATGTTAAGTATATAAGATAAGTCTATCTTTCACCTTGCCCATTAATGCCTACATTAAATGTAGGCAGCTCTACATTTTTTCAAGGATACTTTTGAGGCAACATTGCCATAAGAAAGACCAATTGATTCCTGTGGCAGATTGTAGTTATCAAAAACGGCCACCACAATATTTCCATCCAACATGCTTTTCCGGAACCTTGCCACTCTACATGCGAGAAGTAAAGACTGTTTTCCTTTCCTTGGCCCGGGGCAGGTTTGCGATGTGTCAACATAGAGACTGTGGTAGAAGTGACATTGTGTGACTTCTAAAGTTGTCTTAGAACAGGCGACAGAGCTTCTGCCTAGCACTCCTGCTCTCTCTCTTTGTCATATGCGCTACCTTGGAACCCAGATGCCATGTTGGCAGGAAGCCCAAGCCACACTGAGAGGTGCCTGTATATATCCTGGTTGACATTCCCAGTTAAGATTTCAGCTGAGCATCAATGTCAACTGCAAACACATGAGCAAAGAAGCCTTCGGATGACTCTAGTTCTCGCTCTTTTTTTTTTTTTTTTTTTTAAATTTTTTTTTAATGTTTATTTATTTTTGAGACAGAGAGAGACAGAGCATGAATGGGGGAGGGTCAGAGAGAGGGAGACACAGAATCTGAAACAGGCTCCGGGCTCTGAGCTGTCAGCACAGAGCCCGATGCGGGGCTCGAACTCACGGACTGCGAGATCATGACCTGAGCCGAAGTCGGCGCTCAACCGACTGAGCCACCCAGGCGCCCCTAGTTCTCGCTCTTCAAGCTGCTGTGGGGAAGAGACGGATGATCCCTGCTGAGCCTTGCTCAAACTGCAGATTCATGAGTAAACTAAGTGCTGACATTGTTTTAAGCTATTAAGGTTTAGAGTGGCTTGTTACGCAGCCATAATAGCTAGAACAGATTTTTGGTATCGGAGGTAGAGAGCTCTCGACAACATCCTAAAGTGGTTTTGGGACCAAGGAAAGGGTAGATGTGGGATAACCCTTGAGGAGTCTGTTAGCTGAGGTCTGATGACCCTGAGGAGGTTGTCTCTGAGGGCTTTTAGGAAGGTGAGGAAAACAATTTTGGAAGCTTGAGGAAAGGGGCCCTTGTTATAAAGTGACAAAAAGTTTAGCCACGTTATCCCCTATGATGACATAGGAAATAGAAATGTCACCTAATGAACTGTGTGATCCAGCTAAGGAGATTTCCAGGCAGAGCGTTAAAGGTGTTATTTAGCCTCTTCTTGTTCTTTATAGTATAATGTGAGGAGAAAACAATACACTGAAGAAGGATCTGTTAAATATAAACAAATCAGGTCTTGCTGTTTCTCAATACCAGCCTCTCCAAATGGCAAATGATGCTAAAATCAACGAATTGTTTCCAAGCAAAGGTCAAATCCAGAGCTACATCCGAAAGGACAAAACTAAGGCTTCATCTAAAGAGAAAACCAATGTCCTAACTGAACAACCCATACACTGAAACCTCAGAAAAATTTAAGGTGGCATCTCGAGTTCCGCAAGCTATGTTAGTCCAATGATAGTAAGGCCATGCCTCAAGGGTAGTGTCTGTTTAAAAAATAAATATTCTAAGAATCTTCAGGGTGTTTTCTCATAGTAGCCTTATGGGACACCCAAGGTAGAATTTCTCGAAGAAATTTGTGGCTATGCGGCTACTTTTGTCTCATGGAGTAAACCTCAATGAAATGTTTAGAATGAAACATAAAGTAGAAAATAGCTCATCAAATTAAGAGTAGGATTGAAGTTCTTCAACCTGATAGAGGATATCTATAAAAACTCCGTAGCTAAAACCTCATACTTAAGAGAAAAGATTGAATGTTTTCTTCCCTAATATCAGGAACAAGTCAAAAATGACCACTCTCACTATTTTTATTATACTGATATCTAGCCAAGAAAATTAGACAACATAAATACATAAGTAAATAAATAATGAATGAATAAGAAATAAAAGACATCCAGATTGTAAAGGATGAAATAATCTATTTATCTCTATTTTCAGATGTTGTGATATTGCAGTATAAATGCTAAGGAATCTACCAAAAGCTCTTAGAACTAACAAACAGGGCATGACACAAGATTAATCTATGAAAATCCACTGTATTTCTATATGCTAGCAATGAATAATCTAAAGATGAAATGATAATTAAATTCTACTACCATAGTATCAAGGTGAGTAAGATACTTAGGAAAAAATTGAACAAAAACGTTTCAAAACGTACTCCCTGAAAACCACAAAATATCTTTGGAAGAAATTCAATGGAAACCCAAATAAAGGAAAACCAAATAGAAATACATCCCATGTTCATGGATTGGAAGTCTTTCTATTGTTAAGATGGTGATGTGTTAATTGATCTACAGATTCAATGCAATCCCTATCAAAAGCTCTTATCTCATAGTTTGCGATAATCTCACTTTTATGTTAAAATTCATATGGAAATCCAAAGGACTAAAAATAGACTAAGTACTCTTGAAAAGGAAAAAAATGGAGGACTCACACTTTGCAATTTCTCTTTTTTTTAATAAAAATATATTTATTTTTCAAGAATAGAATGTAATGACTCATTACTTACATATTGGACTCAGTGCTCATCCCAACCAGTGTCCTCCTTAAGGTCCTTCACCCCTTTAGCCCTTCCCCCCCCCCACAACACCACACCAGCAATCCTCAGTTTGTTTTCTGTATTTAAGGGTCTCTTATGGTTTCCCTCTCTGTTTTCATATTATTTTTGCTTCCCTTCCCTTATGTTCATTTGTTTTGTATCTTAAATTCCATATATGAGTAAAATCATTTCATATTTGTCTTTCTCTTACTGACTTATTTCGCTTAGCATAAATACACTCTGGTTCCATCCACATTGTTGCAAATGGCAAGATTTCATTCTTTTTGATTGTCTAGTAATATTCCAGTGTGTGTATGTGTATATATATGTGTGTATGTATGTGTGTGTGTGTATATATATATATGTATATATATATATATACACACACACACACACACATATATACCACATATTCTTTATCCATTCGTCAGTCAATGGACATTTGGGTTCTTTCCACAGTTTGGCTATTTGATTTGTATTTCCCTGGTAATGAGTGATGTTGAGCATTTTTTCACATGTCTGTTAGCCATTTGCACGTCTTCTCTGGAAAAGTGTTTACTCATGTCTTTGCCCATTTCTTCACTGGATTATTTGTTTTTTGGGTGTTGAGTTTGATAAGTTCTTTATAGATTTTGGATACTAACCCTTGATCTGAGATGTCATTTGCAAATATCTTCTTCCATTTCGTAGGTTGCCTGTTAGTTTTGCTGATTGTTTGCTTCACTGTGCAGAAGCTTTTTATCTTGATGAGGTCATTTTGGCTTTTGTTTCCCTTGCCTCTGGAGACATGTCAAGTAAGAAGTTGCTGTGGTCAAAGTCAAAGAGATTGTTCCCTGTTTTCTCCTCTAGGATTTTGATGGCTTCCTGTCTTACATTTAGGTCTCTCATCCATTTTGAATTTAATTTTATGTATGGTGTAAGAAAGTGGTCCAGGTTCCTTCTTCTGCAAGTCGCTGTCCAGTTTTCCCAACACCATTTGCTGAAGAAACTGTCTTTTTTCCATTGGATATTCTTTCTTGTTTTGTCAAAGATTAGTTGGCCTTACGTTTGCAGGTCCATTTCTGGGTTCTCTATTCTGTCCCACTGATCTATGTGTCTGTTTTTGTGCCAGTACCATACTGTCTTGATGATTCCAGCTTTGTAATACAGCCTGAAGTCTGGAATTATGATGCCTCCAGGTTTGGTTTTCCTTTTCAGGGTTGCTTTGGCTATTCAGGGTCTTTTCTGGTTCCATACAAATTTTAGGATTGTTTGTTCTAGCTCTGATTGTTTTAGGATTGTTTGTTCTAGCTCTGCTGGTGTTATTTTGAGAGGGATTGCTGCAATTTCAAACTTACGACAAAGATACAGTAATCAAGACAATGTCATACTGGCACAAGGATAGATGTATAAATCAATGAAATAGAACAGAGAGTCCAGAAACAAACCCTTACATTTAGGGTCAATTGATTTGAGACAAAATTTTCAAAACAATTCAAATGGAAATGCTTAATCTTTTTAACAAATGGTGTTGGAACAACTGGATAACCACATGCAAAAATACACCAGATACAAATTGTCTCAAAATGGGTCGTAGACCTAAATGTAAAAGCTAAGAATACAAAACTCTTAAAAGAAAACATAGAAGTAAATCTTCATGACCTTGGCCTTGTTAATGGGTTCTTGGATATGATACCAAAAACAACAGCAACAAAATAACACATAGATAAATTAGTTTTTACCAAATTAAGAACCACTTGATACAAATGGCTTGACACATCAAGAAAGTTACAAGACAACCCACAGAATAAGAGGAAATATATTTCAGTCATATATCTGCTAAGGGGATTGTATCCAGACCATATAAAGAACGTATTTGACTCAATAATAAAAAAGATAAATAACCCAATTTTAAAATGGGCAAAGGATTTGAATAGACAGTTCTCCCAAGAAGATATGCAAAGTGTTAACACGCACATGAAAATGTGCTCAACACTTAGTCATTAGGGAGATGCAAATCAAAATTGTAATGAGAGGAGTGCCTGGGTCGCTCAGTTGGGTAAGCGTTAGACTCTTGATTTTGGCTCAAGTCATGATCTCACGGTTTGTTGGATCAAGCCCTGCATCAGGCTTCACATTGACAGCCTGGAAACCTGCTTAAGGTTTTCTCTCTCTCTCTCTCTCTCCCCCTCTCCCCCACTTGTACTTTCTCTCTTTATAAAATATAAAATAAAATCGGACTATAGTGACGATCATGCACTTCTGTTTTTTAAAATTTTTTTTAATGTTTATTTTTGACAGAGAGAGAGAGACAGAGCATGAGTGGGGGAGGGGCAGAGAGAGAGAGAGGGAGACACAGAATCCGAAGCAGGCTCCGGGCCCTGAGCTGTCAGCACAGGGCCTGAATGATCATGCAATTCTTTGGATGTATTAAAAACCAGTGGATTGTATACCTTCATTGGTGAATTGTACGATATGTGAATTATATTTCAATACAGATTTTTTTTTAATTAAAAAGGTTAGAAAGACAGACTGCAAAACTGTCACAGGTTGGCGAAGACTAAAGAGACATTAAAACGAAATGCAATGCAGTATCCTGGTTGGAATCCTGGGATTTTAAGCGTTAATGGAAAAACCAGAGAAATCTTAATGAATTCTATGGTTTATGTTAAAGAAAAGAAAAGGAAAAAGGCATCAGACTCCTGAAGCAAGAACTAGCCACTTCTTATAGAGCAGGGAAGTATTACACGGAGGGCAGAAGCAAATCCCAGATGGCAAAGCCAATAGAGGTACTAGTGAATCATTCCCAGGAAGTAGGACCAAGTTTGGCAAAGATGCCATATTGACTTTGAACCAGTAAATATTGGAAGCTTCCAGTTTCCCCATTTTACGAGTGGTAAGTGCATTATGATATCCTAATGACTGTCCTACAGTTGAGGTTAGGTGTGTGGGGTTCAGACAACTTCTCTCTTTAGTTTCTAGGTCTTCATATGGAGAAGAACTCCATTTAAGTCACGGTACTTGAGAAACACATCCAAGGAGCCTCCTCTACCCCTGCATCTGACTCAGACAATAGGACCCTGGGCCTTCAATCCGAATATGATGCCGAAATGGGATAAGACTTTGGAGGGCGTTGGAGGAGTGACAAGTATTTTGCGTCCGGGAAAGAGGTAAAGTAGGCCAGCTGATAGCCTGTGGCAAGATGTATTTTTCAAAAATAGCCACAGCAGTATTTCCAGTCCTATATACTGTTCTAGAACTTTGCCATTTGCCGTCAGGAGTTGAAATCTGTTTCTCCGTCTCTTGATCCTGGGCAAGCTTGCGGCCACTCCCACAAGTAGAAGGTGATGGAAGGGATGCACTGTGCCTTCCCAGGCTTGGTTAGGAAAGGTGATACAGCTTCTGCTTGGATTTCCTTCTCTTGGTATTCACCCTTGAAACTCAGGCATCATGTTGTAAGAAAGCCCAAGTCATGTGGAGAGGTCACAGGTAAGTAGTCCCCTCGACAGCCCATTATTCACTACCACATATTTAAATGCAAGAGAGATGATTCCACGCCCAGCCTTCAAGCAGCCCAAACTTGAACAAAATGCCACTGATTTAAGCCATTACATTTCGGAGTTGTTTCTTCTTCTTCTTCTTCTTTTTTTTTCTTTTCTTTTTTTTTTTTTTTTAACGTCTATTTATTTTTTTTTTTTTTAATTTTTTTTTCAACGTTTTTTATTTATTTTTGGGACAGAGAGAGACAGAGCATGAACGGGGGAGGGGCAGAGAGAGAGGGAGACACAGAATCGGAAACAGGCTCCAGGCTCCGAGCCATCAGCCCAGAGCCCGACGCGGGGCTCGAACTCACGGACCGCGAGATCGTGACCTGGCTGAAGTCGGACGCTCAACCGACTGCGCCACCCAGGCGCCCCTAATGTCTATTTATTTTTGAGACAGAGAGAGACAGAGCATGAACGGGGGAGGGTCAGAGAGAGAGGGAGACCCAGAATCTGAAGCAGGCTCCAGGCTCTGAGCTGTCAGTACAGAGCCCGACACGGGGCTCAAACTTACAGACCATGAGATCATGACCTGAGCCGAAGTCGGAGGCTCAACCGACTGAGCCACCCAGGCTCCCCGGGAGTTGTTTCTTCTACTGGGATATACTGGGATGCTATAATGTTACAATGGGAACAATCCCAGTGGCAAGTATTTCTCTGTACCCAGCATATGGCACTTATCACTTTTTTTTTTACATTAAAATATAACTTGCATACAAAAATGCACCCATCTCACATTTTCAAGGAATATGATGAGCTTTGACATATATATACCCTCGTAACCACATCCCAGAAGAAGAAATAAAATGTTTTTATCGTCAGAAATTTTCCTCGTACCCACGCCGCGGTGTACTGAAGCCAGCTTGCAATGCCTCGTGAGAATCAATTGTGTATATCCATTCCCAAGTCCTCATTCAGTCACGTCATTTGGCAGCTGGAAATCTTGAAATTGAGAGTATTTACAGCATGAAAATCAACAGATGCTATAAATCAGGACTTTCACCCCACCCACGCTCGTTGTTAAACATTTAACAGACGCTACTGCTCATGGGTTCTTCCACTCAATTCCTCCATGCTCCTGAGGCAAATACTTTTGAAATTTCTCTCATTATAGCTAGTTTGGTCTATTTCTAGATGCTTTATCATGGGCTCATACAGTGTGTATTTTTCTGTGTCTGCCTTCTTTCACTTAAAGTAGTGTTTGGAAATGTATCGGTGATGCTGCCCCTATCAATAATTCACTCCTGAATTGCTGAGTTGTGTTCACTGTATTAACATACAACAATGTCATTATCTTTTGTTGGTGAACGTGTGGGCTGTGTTTCCAATATTGATCTACTGTGAATGAGGCATGGTAGTATTTCACCTGTCTTCTCGTGAACAGACATTTTCATTTCTCTTCAGTAAATATGTAGGCGTGTATTTCTAGGTCACAACTTAGATGTATGTTTAGCATTATTAGAACAAGAGAAACGGTTAACCAAAGTGGCTGTAACACTTTCCTCGGCCACAGACAACGTCCAAGCATTTCAGTTGCCCCACGTGCTTGCCAAAATTTGGTGTAACTGGCATTTTGACTTTTGACTTCATGGACACATAATGGTATTTCATTTTGGTTCCAATATGTGTATCTCTGACAACTAATGATGTTGAGCTTCTTCTCATGTAATAAATCTTGTCATCAATGGCCATTTGTAGCTTCTTTTTTAAACTGTCTGAGCATGGTTTTTTATTGGATTGTTTGTTTTTTTATAATTCACTTGTAGAGGTTCTTCATATATTCTTTAGGCAAGTCTTTTGTTCTATCCATCTGCCTGTCTGTGTATCTGTCTATGTATCCATATCCATATCCATATCCATATCCATATCCATATCCATATCCAATCTATCGTCTGTACCTATTATCTATCTCTCATCTATCATCTGTCTATGTATCTATCATCTATCTACCAATCAGAATTTTTGCCAGTTTGTGGCTTGCCTATTCTTTTTGTCTAATGCTTTTCATGTTCTGGATAAACACGAAGTTCTTTAACTTCCCCTAAGTTGCAAAGATATCCGCTTATGTTTTCTTCTAGCAGTTTAGTGTTCGAGCTAATGTTAGCATTTATTAGACATCTTAGATCAATGTTAAGGCATGTTGGTAAGCAAGATCGGGGTTGAGGATTATTTTTTGATCTACACTTTTATCAGGTATCCCAGCACTATTTAAAATTAACTCTGTCTTCCTAGGATATACCCTTTCTCTTCTCCAATTGAATTGGCATATTGATTTGGTTGAAAATTAATTGACTTTATATGTGTGGATATATCTTGGACTATTTAATCTGCTCTGTTGATCAGTTTATCTATCTCTGTGACACTATCACCCTGTCTTACTTATTGGAACTTTATAGAAAGTCTTCCAGTCAAGGGGTATCCGTTCTACTGCTTATCCTTATATTTATTATTTATTTATTTATTTATTTATTTATTTATTTATTTATTTATATTTTGAGAGAGAGAGAGAGAGCATGAGTGAGCAGGGGAGGGGCAGAGGTAGAGGGAGAGCCAGAATCTTTAGCAGGCTTCATGCTGGAGCCTGATGGGAGGGTCGATCTCCCGACTGTGAGATCACGACCTGAGCCACCATTAAGACCATCGAGAGTCAGACGCTGAACCGACTGAGCCACCCAGGTGCCCACTTGTTCTTACTTTTCATGAGTGTTTTGGCTCTTCTAGATCACTTTAAATTCTCAAGTAAGTTGGAGAAAGTTGTCAATCTCTTTTTTAAAAATATCCTGTTTGGGGCGCCTGGGTGGTTCAGTTGGTTAAGCGTCCGACTTCAGCTCAGGTCATGATCTCACACTCCATGAGTTCGAGCCCCGCATCAGGCTCTGTGCTGACAGCTCAGAGCCTGGAGCCTGCTTTGGATTCTGTGTCTCCCTCTCTCTGACCCTCCCCCAGTCATGCTCTGTCTCTCTCTGTCTCAAAAATAAATAAACATTTAAAAAAGTTTTAAAAAAAATCCTGTTTTTTTTTTTTTAAATTCCGATTACATTGAATCCATTGATAAATATAGGGAGAATGGATAACAATATCAAATCTCTCAAATCTGGTGTATGTCTCCATTTATTTAAGTCTTTAAAGTTATCTTAGCAACAATTTGTTTTCACTGCAGAGGTTGTGTATACCTTTTGTTAGATTTATTCTTAAGTCTATGATGTGTTTTTGAAGTTAATGTAAATAGTATGGTCTTATGTTGTTTCTGATTGCAGGAAAAAAACTAAATATTTTACCATTATTAATGATACTAAATATAGGTATTTCACAGATATGCTTTAACAGATCGAGATGGTTTCTTTGTATTCCTAGTTTGCTTTGAGTTATTATTATAAATGGATATTGAATTTTGTCATTTTTCCCTCCATCGACTGAGATATCATATGGTTTTTCTTCTGTATTCTGTTAATATTGTGAATTACATTGATTTTTCTAAAATTTGACTTTGCCTTCCTAGTATAAACCCTACTTGGTCAGAATTTATTATCTTTTTTATTTATTTCTGGATTTTATTTACTAATGTTTCATTAAAAATATATCTATGTGCGTGAGGAATATTGGTCTGAAAATTTCTTTCCTTGTAAATATCTTTGTCAGGTTTTGATATCAGGTTTATGCTAGTCTCATAAAATAAGTTAGAAAACATTCTCTCCTTCTTTGTTTTCAGAAAGAATTTGTGTAAGATTGGTGTTATTTTTTCTTTAAATGTTTAATATGATTGACCAGTAAAACCAACCAGGACGAAATTTCCTTTCTGGGCATATTTTTATTACAAATTCAGCCATTTTAATAGACATATGGCTATTTAAACTCTCCACTTCATATCCCTTTTATTTTTTTCAAGGAATTTATACCTTTCCTCTACGTTTTAAATTTATTGCCATAAAACTGTACCAATATCTCATTGCTTTATTAATTTTCATAGGTTTTGTAGTGCTGCTCTCTTAATATTGGTAATTTTTGATTTTGTTTATTTTGAAGGAGTTTATCAACTTATTAATATTTCAAAAGGGTAAACTTGAATTTCTTGATTTTCTCTTTTATAGTTTCATAGGAAAGGATTCCTATGATACGTACCCTTTTATATCTCTTCCCAAGAACATACTGATTTTTAAATTAATCTGTGCCGTTGCGGGCATCCATAAAAGCTTTGTTCTTTTTTAACGCTCAGTTGTAGCTATTGTATGGATATGTCACAGTTGAAGGACATTTGGGTTGTTTCCAGTTTGGGGCTATTGTGAATATAGGCAGTGCAAGCTTTGGTGTAGACATATGTTTTTAGTTCTCTTGGGCAAATATTGAAAAATTGAGTTGCTGAGTTTCATAGTCTATGTATGTATAACTTTTTAAGAAAGTGACAGATTTTTTTTCTTAAGTGGTTATGTCATTATCCATTCCCACCAGCAATGCATGAGAGTTCCAATTATTCCACAAGCTTATCAAAACTTGCATTTGTCAGGTTTTTTTTTTCTTCTAATTTGGACTATTCTAATGTGCATGACGTATTACGCCATTGTGATTTTAACTTACATTTTTCAGGTGACAAAAAATGTTAAGCATGCTTCCATGTGCTTATTGACCGTTGATGTATCTTCTTTTGTTCAACTTCTTTTTGAATCTTTTGCCATTGTCTTAATTGCTCGTTTTCTTATAGTTACGTTGTAAGAGTTCTATATATTTTCTGAATATAAGTCCTGTGTCAGATATGAGTATTCTCCCAGGCAGTGGCTTACTTCTTATCTTCTTAATCACGTCTTTAGAAGAGCGGAAGGTAATGATTTTGATGAAGTACAATTTATCAAGCTTTTATGTTTCATCCTTGTTGTGTCCCATCGAAGAAGACTTTACTTATTTCCATGTCACAAAATTTTTCTCTCTAATGTTTCCTTTTACAAGTTTTAGAGTTTGACCTTAGAAAAGATCCAGTGGTATTTTAATAATAGGTTATAACATAACAATGACTATACTAGCACAATGATGCTAGTAATTGGTACACTGAATAAACTTTTTCCGATAAGCAAGCTGACTTCAACAGCATCTCTATATTGTTTTTGGTGGCCAGAGGGAAGGGGGGTGGGGGATGGGCAACATAGGTAAAGGGGATTATGTGATACAAACTTCCAGTTACAAAATAAGGCACGGAGACAACGAGTACAGCATAGGGAAGATAATCAATAATGTTGTAATAGTGTTGTATGGTGACAGATGTTGACTACACTCGTAGGGATGAGCACTGAGTAATGAATGCATGGAATTGTAGAAACACTATGTTGTACACCTGGACTTAATATAATATTGCAGAGTTTGCTTTCACTTTTAGGTCTATGATTCATTCTGCATTCGTTTTTGGTTACAATGAAAGGTTAAGGTTGCGCTTCGTGTGCCTCCTTAGGAATGAGCCGCTGTTCCAGTATTATTTGTGGGAAAGATTCTATTCCGCAGCTAGATTACCTGTCCTTTTGGTCAAAAATCAGTTATGTGTGGTTTTATGCTAGACTCTCTATTCTGTTTTGTAATCTGCATTTGCTTTCACCTTTTAAAAGTTCTATCAGCAATGTCTCGTAGTCTTCAGTGCACAGGTTTTACATATATTTTGTTAAATTTATCCACAAATATTTCATATTTGGATGCTATAAAAATGGTACTGTATTTACTATTTCCACTTCCAATTTTCCATTGCTACCCTATAGAAATATTAGCCTATTATGCTGCTGTATTTCTAAACTCATGTGTTATGATAGTTCTTAATAGATTCTTTAGGATTTTCTAATGCACATGATCATGTCAACTGTAAATAAATATAGCTTTATCCTTTTCTTTCTAAAAATGTCAATTTTTAATTTATTTTTCTTATTTTAGTACTTATTTAGTACTTATTTTTCTTATTTAGTACTAGGAGCTCCACTAAGAATACGAGTGGTGGGAGTAGATATCTGTGTTTTTTTAAGCTTTGGGAAGCATTCAGTCTCTCATCAGTAAATATGATCTTACCACTAGGTCTTTTTGGTAGAAGCTTCTCTTTTTTTTTAAACATTTTTTAAATGTTTATTTATTTTTGAGAGAGAGACAGAGTGTGAGTGGGGTAGGAGCAGAGAGAGAGGGAGACACAGAATCCAAAGCAGGCTCCAGGCTCCGAGCTGTCAGCACAGAGCGCGATGCGGGGCTTGAACTCACGAACCTTGAGATCATGACCTGAGCTGAAGTCGGACCCTTACCGACTGAGCCACCCAGGACCCCTGTAGAAGCTTCTTATCCAAGTTGGAAAATTATCTTGTTTTCCTACTTTACTGAAGCTTTTTCTTTTAAATAATAAACTTATTCATATACAATTAAAGTACAATTAACTTCACATGTTCAAATTGTACGATTTTGTCCACTTTGACAGAAGTATATATTTATGAAAATATCACTACGATCAAAAAAATGAACATTTCCATAACTCGCAAGTCTTTCATGCTCCTTGATAATCTCTCACTCCATTCCTATCCCAAGTGACAACTGAACTGCTTTTTGTTGCCGTAGATTATTTTGCATTTTCCTAAAATTTTATAGAAATGGATCATTATAGGATGGGCTCTTTTTTGTCTGGCTCCTTTTCATCAACCCCAATTATTGTGATTTTCATTCAGGCTGTTGCCTATATTGGTAGTTTTTTTTTTCTTCTTTGTTGTTGTTGTTATTTGTTTATTCATATTGCCAAGCAGTATTCTGCCATATTTTTATGCCACAATCTGTTTATCCATTCACATGTTGCTTGACATTTGGGCCGATTCCAGCTCTATGATATTGCAAATAAATATGCTATGAACACTTATGTACAAGTCTTTGTATGAGCATTTGCTTTCATTTCTTAGGTAAAAACGTAGGAATAAAATAGCTATGTTATAAATTAGGTATGTGTTTAACTTTTTATAAAGCTACAAACCATTTTTTTTTCAAAATTATTCTCCTATTTAACGTCTCATCAGAAATTGAGAGTTCTGTATGTTCTACAATCATACCAAAACTTGGTATGATCAATCTTTTAAATTTAAGCATTTTAGGGGGAACATAGATGATAACTCATTTTAAATTTCATGTTCCCTGATGATTAATGATGTTGATTTTTTTTTTGCCATTTGTACTTATTTGCTATTTTTATATCCTCTTTGGTGAGATGTCTATTCAAATCTTCTTCTCATTTTTTACTTGACCTTTTTTGTCTTCTAATTATTGAGTTGTAAGCATTCTTACTATGTTCTAGACACACATCCTCTGTCGGATATGTATTTTGAAAATGTTTTCTGTCAAGACTGGGGTTTGCCTTTAATTTTAGTAATAGTGTTTTGAAGAGAAAGTTTAAAAACTGATGAATTCCAAGTTATTGAAGTTTTCCTTTATGGTTCATGCTTTTTGAATCTTGAGAAATATTTTCCCAACCCAAGATTAGTAAGGCTTTCTACTGATTTTTTTCTGGAAGATTTATATTTTTAACTCTTGTATTTGGTTTATAATCTTTCTCTAGGTTTTTTAAAGTTTATTTATTTATTGAGAGAAAGAATGAGTAGGAGAGGGGCAGAGAGATAGGAAAACTGCACTGTCAGCATGGAACCTGACACGGGGCTCAAACTCATGAACCATGGGTTCATGACCTGAGCTGAAATCAAGAATCAGACGCTTAACTACTGAGCTACCCAGGCAACTCTCAACTTTTTCTTTTTGATTTCCTTATTATACACTGTGGGAGAAAAAGAGTGAGGGTCATTTGTAAATAGGCATCCCAATTACTGCAACATTGTAGTTTGAAAAGATTTCCCCCCATTGAATTGCCATGGCAGCTTTGTTGAAAATCAATCGACTACATATATGTAGATCAATGACTCAATTTTCTCTTCTGTTTCAGAGGTGAATATGTCCATGTTTTTCTCAAGCCATGCAGAACTAATTACTTTAGCTTTACAATAGTATCGAATCAGGTTTTTCTTATTATTTTTAGAGCTATTTTCATTATTTTATAAAGTTGTTTTGCTACTCTAGGTCTATCACATTTCCATATAACTTTCAGGTTCTACTTTTTTTTAATTGCAAGAAGAAGAAGAAAGAGGAGGAGGAGGGGAAGGGGAAGAGGAAGAAGAAGAAAAAGCCTGCTGCTGATTGGGATTGCACTGAATCTACAGATTAATTTGAGACGGTTGGCATCTTAACAATATTGAATCTTCTTATCCATGAACATTATATATCAATTTATTTCAATATTTAATTTATTTCAATGATGTTTTATAGCTTTCAGTGTAACAAATCTTATACATCTTTTGTAATATTCACCTTAAGTGTTTTTGTATATTAACTTCATATACTCCAACTTCTTCTAGTAGTCTAAACTTAGTTCTAGTGGCTTTTTTATGGCTTCTGTAGGATTTTTTACATGGATGACTGAGGATAACAACAGTTTCTTTCTTTCTTTCTTTTTTTTTTTTTTGATCTGGAGGTCTTTTTTTTTTTTTCATGTCTTACTGCATTGACTGGAACTCTAGTGCAATATTGAAAAGTACTGATGAATATGGATACCTTTGCCTCATTTCTGATACTAAAAAGAAGACTTAATGACATTAAGTGTGATATCAGCTATAGGTTTTTTTTCAGAGATGTTTTTATGTGGTTGAGAAAGTTTTCTTTTTTTTTTTTTATAATTTTTTAATGTTTATTTATTTTTGAGAGAGAGAATGAGCAAAGGAGGGGCAGGCAGAGACAAAGACACAGATTTGGAAGCAGGCTCCAGGCTCTACGCTGTCAGCACAGAGCCAGACGTGGGGCTCGAACCCACAAGCCATGAGATCACGAACTGAGCTGAAGTTGGTCGCCCGACCGACTGAGCCACTCAGGCGCCCCACCTTTTCTTTTTTTAAAACTGTATAACTGATACTTTTGAATTGGAATTTTAATTGTGCCTTTTACTTTTTGAATACTTTACTGAATTCTTAGGCTTTCTTTTTCTGGGATGCAGTTAAGTCACTTGGAAATTGGTTATTTTTAAGTTTTGTTACTCGGGACCAGAGCAGGCTTTAATCTAAGGTGAATTTTTCCCCACTCTTGCAGTAATACCTGTCAGAGTATTCTACTGTTATCTCACAATTTGTGACCTTTTTTTTTTCTCTTTGGAGCATAGGAATACAAACTATTCCTAGCTCTGTGTGAGCTCCAGAGATTGCTGCCTCTGCTTCCTTTCAGGTGATTCTAGCTTTAGGTAGTATCTTTACATGTATGTGCTGACTATTATTCAGCTGTACAACAGAGAGGAAGCCTCTACAGATTCATTTGGTTCTTTTCATGAGTTCATCTCTTTGGTGAAACTCTCCATCTATTTGAGCATGTGCCCAACATGTGATCCAGACCCACTGATATATTTGTTATCGTTATTTTAAAGACCCTTTATGATCATGTCAATATCTAGGTCTTCTTCCCATCTATTTCTCTTGAGTGTTTCTCCCTGGACCAAGGAATTTCATTTTCTGGTCTCTCTATGCATATATTTTTTTAAATGTTTATTTATTTTTGAGACAGAGAGAGACAGAGCATGAACGGGGGAGGGGCAGAGAGAGAGGGAGACACAGAATCCGAAACAGGGTCCAGGCTCTGAGCTGTCAGCACAGAGCCCGACGCAGGGCTCGAACTCACGAACCATGAGATCATGACCTGAGCTGAAGTTGGATGCTTAACCGACCGAGCCACCCAGGCGCCCCACTCTATGCATATTTTTGATAGCATGTTTGAATTGTCTCTGATATATCAGTAGATTCGGAAATAAATAATATTATAGCCCAAATTGGACATACCTATTCTGTCAGACTGTGTTTTGTGAGGATTAAGCCCATTTCATCTTTAGCTGAGTTTGGTCCGGCTTTTCTTGCAACGTAGATTCAGTTTATCGCTGACTTCAAATGTTTTGAGGGCTGGATCAGGACTTTACTTCTAGCATGGCGAGGATCTGAGCCCTCAAGAAATTTTGTACATCATTTTGTGCTTTGCAGTTCAGTGGTCTCTGTTTTTCAGGGAAAATACGCCAGATTTGTGGGTCACTAGAGAGTTCTCTTTGCTCACCAATACCACCTTAAGATCTCAAAACCTCAGAAAATCGATTTCCACTCAGCTGCCCTGCCACTAGCCTGTGTTACAACTGTCTTACATACTACATAGGGGCCAGAGTATTTTGTATGGGTTTTTATCTGATATCCTTTCCCATCCCAACTTTCTGAAAGTTGCTGCTGTATTGCTGATGATGGCTTGGCATGACTAAAGAGAGAGAGTATCTCTCAGTTTTCCTGCCTTGCCCTCGTCGTTTGGCACAATTCCCCTTCTACTCATTTAAAGTTCAAGAGGAAGAATTGACAGGCTGGTTGGTCTCCCCTTTACCCAGGTTTCCTATGGATTCTTCCTCATCCCACAGCACTGCCAAAAATAAAAGCTGTCATGGGTTTCTTCTCTCCTAGGAAGAGATTTTATTTTCACTTTCTGAAATTTAGATTTTTTTTTTTTTTTGCACTTTCATCTCTCTGACAGTCTTGAAAAAAAGACAAATTTTATGGCTTATCTTTGTCGTGAGTAAGAGGAGAGTAACAGTCTCTTATCCACAATTAACTAGGAATAAAAGCTATTATGGGTCTCTTCTCTTTTAGAAAGGTGCCATCATTTTCTGTAGGTTAGCTTTCTTTCCAAACTCAGCTCTATTGTGTGTTTGAACACACACACACACACACACACACACACTGTATGTGTGTGTAGCAGATTTGGCTAATTCTCTTTGTCAAGGTGGGAGTGACGGTCATTTGTGACTTTCCACATAGTAGCCAGAAGCAATATCATTTGCATTTTAAACACTGAATGTATGCTCTCCTTACCTAAAAAAACAAACAAACAAAAAAAACCAAAAACAAACAAAACAACAACAACAAAAAAAAAAAACCAAAAAACTATAAGCTTCTTGAGGGTGAGAAATACACTTTTTAAAAAATTTCCCACAATGCCTAGCAGTTACTTAGTACATATTTAAAATGAATACCTCACATCTTATCTGATTATATCAGCTCATCGGTGCCCAAGGAAACCCAGAAAACATGTAAAAATATTTATAAAGGTCACTAGCAGAGTCCTTGTGTAATACAGATCTCCTGGATCCCAATAATTTTGCTGTACTCTGTCGTATTTGATTTGTAATCCTAATGACAGTCTATGTGGTATTTATCTCCAAGTTGCTAGGTTAACATCCTCGTCTTCATCTTCTAGGCATCAGGCTGATGTCTAGGTCAGCATCTACCTATTTTGTTTTACAAGTGAATTTTTTGTGCCATTTTTGTCATTTTAATGGAGTACTTTCCCACGTGACCAATTATTGAAAAAGTAAAAGATAGCAAAGATGGAACTACACACTCACTGGGGGAATAAATATGTAAGTACAGACCCAGACATAAGCTTTGCCATAAACATGATATAGATAGGTCGGTATGCACATCAGGGTGCATTAAATAGTTTGACAATTTAAATGCCTTTAAAATGCGTGAACGCCTGATCTCCTTTTTGTAGCAATTTCATTTTTTAATATTTTACATTCCAATTTTCCTCCTTTTAATCTTGCTTTTCTTTCCTGACGCTACTATCCTGTCTTGAACAGGAGGGCTATTATGGAGCAGGCAAGTAGTCCTTTAATTGAAACACTTAAGGGGTGCGCTAGAAAACTATAAAGACTTTTAAGAAAGAGCAAAGCTTTAATAGGTTCTCGTGTACTCGTGTGGTAACCTAATTCAATGCTCTTTCAGCAATGCCGGAGGATGTTGCTAATTTATGGGTGTGATGAGCAATAAAGCAATAATAGTAATCGAAAGGTGCAATTTTCCTTGTTTAGGGGGCATTTATGGTTATGTATTAAAACTATAAATACTTCAAAAGGCTGCAAAACTGATCTATAGAAAATGAAAGATAAGATCTCACAGGCTTCTAGAAGTGCTTTTCTAGCAGAAATCTGAACTTGACTTTATGGTTTATAAATATAAACAAACCAAAAGTGAAATGCTCAAAGTGTCTACCCCTCCAAAGGGACCACTTAAATAACTGCTAGCACTCAAACCTAATAAGGGCTGGAAAGTTCCCTTCCCTCTTCTTTTATTTTTCAACTTTCTATTTCCTTTCCTTGTTGCCTGATAAAAATTGTTTTTCCTCTCTCCTTCACATCTTTTACACTCTTTTTCCTTACTCCGTTTCTTCTCTTCTCTTTCATCTTCCCTCGCATTACCTCCTATACTCATATAGGATAAAAGAAGCAAGCTGTGCTAGGGGGGATATAGGTCCACAATGGCAGCCCGCACAGCAGAGGACCCCGGCACTCTAGGTTAGTCATTCTTGATCCCGATGATCTTGGTTAGACCAGCCCTAAGCTCCAGACTGCCTGTCTAAGCAAACCCAAACCCTAACACCTGTTCTACACAGTTACCCAATATCCCTTCTTCTTTTTGCTTATCCCCACCACTCTGTCTCGTTCTTGTACTCATCAGTCTCATTCCTGTGCTCCCATTCCGCCTATGATAACTGCTATTAGAATGTTTCATAGCCCGTAAAGTACTTTTGTTATCTTCTTGGATTGCTGTTGTCTAACATATGTGTTTTTGATTTCCTAATATCTTAGGCTGCTACCTCGCTAGTCCCTAGGACCTTCAGTCCCATGGAGGAAGGGGTGGGGGAGCGGAATGCAGAGAGGTTATTTGATTTCTCACCAGGTCAATATCCTACTCGTTCTTTAAGGTTTGGGTCAGCTTGTTTCTCCAGTTAAGTACCTCATCTCAGTAATCTCGTGATTTCCTCCATGCCCCTCTACCATTGCAACCTTTAGGTTATATCTGTTCATGTATCTGTGTCTCACACTGAAGGACAAGCTCTGTTTAATTTCTTACACAGGGCCTCATCGCAGTGGTCAGCCCATAAATGTAAATTAAATAATTCGTACGCTGGTAAGCTTTATTTACCCAAAGAATATTAATCGAGCACCTGCCTGGTACTCTGCAGTGTTTCCAGTTATATAGAATTTAACAGTAAACAAGATACATAAAGCCCCTGCTATCATCAGACGTATATTTGAATGGGACATCCATACAATGGATACACAAATGCATAGAAAATAAAGTATCATGTAATGATAAGAGCTATAAAGAAGAAATCAGGCTAATGGATTGAGAATGACGGGGTGCCAGATAATCAAATGATAAACATGAAGAAACCTAATGGGCCTATACCGGTCTGATTTTCTCACGGACAATGGAGAAGCCATAGCCCTTGAGGTTTTTTCATCTCATTCCCTATACTGGCTCTTCCACTGATAAAGAAGTATTAGAAAAGCTGGAACTGACATATTTCCTGTTGAGCTCCTCCACTCATACCTCTTTCTTCCGTGGAGTTATTCCTTCTGGAACCAGCATCAGATGGCCTCCTCAGGGCTGACAATAAAGGACCACAAGTCCCAGTGGTTTTCATCGGCTCTCGATCCCACAAATTATAAGAGAGGATCCCAGGAATAACTGGCTGGGCAGGTTACATTCTGTTCCCCATTGCAATTGAGACTCCAGAAACAACAGAGGAAGAGATCATTCAAATATTCATTAGAAGGACCGGCATACATTTGCTCCATGAGAATAAAGTGGAAAGAACTCTCAAAACACTATCCGACAGACTGAACGGATAGTCCCTGTTTTCCTCCCTTTTGTTCTTCCATAGGAGTCCAGACAAAGAAGAGCACAAGAAAAGAGTGTATTGTGTCTGCATTAGGTCAGCTGATGTGCCCACAGGTAGGGTTGACCTCTGCAAGTATGATGCTCCGTTACTGAGAAAGAGAAGTTTTCAAAATGATAGGGAATACAGTCAGGGTGTATCAGTTAGATATGGCTGAGTAACACACACACACACACACACACACCCCACAGGACTTTAAACAATTATTCTTTCGCGTGGGTTTTCACATCAGCTGGATGGTGTTGATTGACTCTGGGCTTTGCGTATCTTGAGGGAGCTTGTTCACACATCTTCGGTCACCTGGTGGGTAAGCTGTAGACTGTCTAGAGTAGGATGGCCTCTCACATGTTTGGCTGCCATATGGATTGATAGGGACTGTGCCACACGTCTCTCGTTGTCCACAGTCCAGTGATGCTTTTCCCCATGGCATAGGAAGGAATCCTGGGAGAGAGCCGAGGCTCTTGAAGTCTAGGCTCAGAAATGGCTCAACACCACCTTTGGTATTCTGTTGGCCCAAACATACCCTCCCCCATACACACACAAAACCACCCCCCCAAAAAACCCAAATGAACAAAGAAACAGCCCAGATTTAACGTGTGGGGAAACAGACCCTCCACCTGTTGACTGAGAGAGCTGCACAGCCACAGGGCAGAGGACATGAATTCAGGGAGGGATAAGGAGGCAGCAAACCCCACCACAGTCTGTCCTCTGGTCACAACCGTTCACATCTCACCCCCAGTGTCTCCGACGACCTCCACAAGACCCACCTCACGAAGGCATCACGCTGGAAGTCCGGGATCTTCTGAATGACAATCAAGTCTGGATGCAGCTTCTTATAATCCGGAGCCTATAAAGGAAAAAAAAAAAAGCAGATTATCCGTCACAAACGCAAAAGATACAACGGCGAGCAGGAATAAGGTGGTGACTAGCAACATTTGCATTCCAGAAGGGGAATGACAGAAGGTGAACGCCAATTCTGAACTCTACAAAGCGAATGTTTCTAAGTCCCCTTCTTCTGGACATCGGGAGAATGCCTTGATTAGGTCCTGGTTCTGTGCCTGCAAGTGGCCTACACCTGTCCACGACTGTACATGGCTCTTAGCTTTGTCCTTGGGGGACCCTTCTATTCATGTAGTTTTCCTCAACAACTGCTTATAGGCCAACCAGAGAAAGATTGTGATATACTAGTTACAAAAATGGACCAAAGGCACCACTCTTCCTGCGTTCACACCGTTAAAAAGTGAAGTCAATTTTCCTATTTCTTGGATTTGGGTTTTATTTTATTTTTTGTTCCGGCCAGTGCAAGGCGGCAAAAGTGATGCCTGTGTTCAGATGTGCTTCAGCTTCAAGGAGGCCTTCTCTTGGATGCCCGTGAACACCTGTGAACAAGTTTAGGCTGGCCCGCTGAATGGGAGAACATGGAGAGGAGTTGTCTCACATGAGATCATTCGAGACCAGCCACCGCCCAGATGACCTGTCTGCTGACTGCAGACGTATGATGAAGTTAAGCCAAGTTTAGCTGAACCTAAACCAGACTGAAAGAACCCCCATCAGACTCTTAGCTTCCTGAGTTATAATAAATGTTTGTCACCATGCATCCAGGAGTTTTGTGGCCATTGTGTAATATTACTGTGGCAATAGACACAAAAGGAGTTTCCTTAACTCACAACAATTGGCCCCCAAGCACAGCTTGTTTCTCGGGCTGGGCAGCTGATGCCTGAACCTTACGTTGTCTTCTCGTCTCTTCTGTTCTTTTCTATTTCTTGTATTTAAGATGTGTATTGAACTTATAGATATTGCCTCAGTCTTTTCCCCTAACAACACTGTGAGGTTGACCATGCACTGTGATACGTTGTGAGGCATACATTCCACTGAGGCAAAAGTTCCTGCTCCGAGAGGTTACGTGACGTGCCAAGGTCCCACAGAAACCAAATGCAGTGTGCGTTCCTCTATACCACTGATCTTCATATTTTTTCCAAACTATTCTCTCTCTGGCCCCCGCATCCCATTTTCAACGCTTTAGTCAAGACAGGTAGTGGGGTTTGGATGACCGAACCTCCATCTTGAAATCAGAACTCCTAAGTTCTGTGCAGCCTTGGTCCCTTCTCTCGTTGCTTCTCACGCAAACTGTCTGTGCCTTGGAAATCGGTCTCCAGCACGAACTATAATTCAGGGATAGTGTGTGGTTGAGAGGGGAACAGAAGGAAAAGCCTCTTCTTAACTGTGATTTCAGAAGGCAGAATCACAGCCATGGCTACCAGTGACAAAGAGATAGATTTTAGGTTTATAGAAGGTAGAGCTTTGCAACTTGTGGCGGAGATTCCAACATTTGCGGGGAGGGACCACTGGATGACCTCTGAGGACCCTGTCGGGTTTAGGAGAGTAGATTACCCTGATACACAAAATTAAAAAAGAAAAAAAAAAAAAGAAGAAGAAAAGAAAAAGTTGTGTATCCATCACAATATCCAGATGGTCTACCTACCTCCCAAAAGGAAGATTCACTACTGAAGTCCTTTCCTGGGTTTTCACCCCCTTGTTGAAATGCTGTCTTCTTTGTCTTTTGAAAGGCTACTCTGGTTTTCCTGATCCTTTTTTTTTTTTTTTTTTTTTTTTTTTTTTGATCATTCCTTCTCATCCTCTATTTGTGGCTTTCTCTCTTTTTTTTTTTTAATTTTTTTTTAACGTTTATTTATTTTTGAGACAGAGAGAGATAGACCATGAACGGGAGAGGGTCAAAGAGAGAGGAAGACACAGAATCTGAAGCAGGCTCCAGGCTCTGAGCAGTCAGCACAGAGCCCGACGCGGGGCTCGAACCCACGGACCGCGAGATCATGACCTGAGCCGAAGTCGGACGCTCAACCGACTGAGCCACCCAGGCGCCCCTGGCTTTCTCTCTTATAAACAGAGTATCCTGCATGGAGGTACTTTCCTAGGGTAGCATATGTAGCCCCTTTTTTCCGAACTCAGTGTGGTTTTCCTGCGTTATCCACGGTCGCAGCTTAACGCTGTAGACGTGCAGACATTCTCAGATCTTCGTTTCTGGCTCTGTGTTGGTCATCACCGCTGTCACCAACTACTTCTGGCTTTCCCTCCCTCCAGGAGGAATGCCCTCCTGGCTCCCTGAGTTTGGGTGAAGTCACTGACTAGCTCCTTGCAGAAGTTTAACCTCCTGGTTAAACATTTACTTGCCAGGGCAAGACCCTCCAGACTCCCTTTTTCCTCCGGTTCAATAGCCAACCACTTGTGACATGGTGGCTGCTCTCCCAGCTCGGGTCTGTGAATAACGACGAGTGAAGGACCCCCTGCTGACCCGCAAAAGATTGTAGAGTGAGAAAGAAATGAACCTTCGTTATTTGAAGTCCCTGAGATTTTCATTTTTACCACATCCCGACCTAGTTCGTCCTGACCAACAGAAGCCTCCTTGACCTCTGTGTCTTGAGTTCCAAATCTGCTTTGCACCACGCCCTAATATTTCCTTTTGGATGTCAAGTGTGCATTTCTATCACTGAATCTCAAGCCGACGTCACGAGCCCAAAGGGGATCGATGATCTTCCAAACTCTGCCTTTTCGTTTTCTCTCCACGATGTTACGCCCATTTATCCGGCCAACCCAAAGACAAAAAAAACCCTTCTTCTAGCCGATCAAGTACTGTGATTTTCCTCATCTCCTTTGTGTCTTTCATACCCAGGCTCTCCTCTCTCTGACAACTGTCACTGCTCAAGTTTAGGCTCTCAACACTTCTGGGTAGATGACTGCATCTGTCTCCTAATAGCTCATTCTCCAAAACAACAAAGTGAACTTTCTAGAAAGCACATCTGACCATGTAACTGTTCTGCTTAAAATCCCTTAATACGTCCCCAAGGACCTTCGAGATAAAGTTCAAATTGCCCAACATACGCCAAACAGTCCTCTGTGGTTTCAGGAGTACTCAAGAGAGAAGGAAGTTAAATCCAGGTAGAATGGGCATCATGAGTCAGAACCGGAAGCTGGAAATGGTGACGCGCTGGTTACAAGGGAACTGCATGTAGATGAGTATGACTTTAGCAGGGGTCCAATGGAGGGGGAAAATAAAGAGAGGACAGAGCAGGTTCTCTTTGTCCATGCTGCATTCTCCGCCTAACTCATACTTTCTTTTTTCCTCCCAATGCTCACGTCCTCGTCCAAACACCTACAGATTTTCCGGCTATTTTTCTTGTCACTGCCACTATGAAGACTTTCCTGCTCACAGGAACGCTGCACCGAGCTTATTTTGCACAGTTCTTCTCCCTTACTGAGCTGGTAGCCTCCTGAGGGTAGACCCAATCCGTTTCTCCTATGATTTTATATCTTGGCAGTCATCACGATGGCTGCCATGTGTCAGGTACTCCAGAAATGGTTGGTGAATGCATGCCTACGTGAATGGACGGAGGCTCTTCATTTGCATCTTTTGGATGCATCCATTCGCTCTTCAAAATGAGTTACTTCTAGTCCCGGCTTTATGGATGGAGAGGGTGGAGGGTGACTTTTGCTTTCCACTCCCCTGTGCCCATATTATCGACATTCCCTGGCCCCCACCCAGGGTGCCAGTCTCTGCCTATAATCCCATCAGCAGCCAGCTGCTTGGCAACAAAACAGCCAGCTCAGCAGCTCTCCCCACACATCCCTGGGGGAAACCATTCACCTTATCACCAAAGAGAGAGAGAAAACGCCCATCTGTTACAGCTCAGAGCTAGAAGCCTCATAATTGTATCAGCACACAGGCTGCATATCAGATTTTCTTGTTTTCAGGGAGCACTTAGGGAGATTTCACTCTCCTTTTATTGTTGTTTCCTCCCCAGCAAGTGACTGTATTTCATCTCCACCGAGGCACAATGAGAGAAATTTCCAAGCAAACTTGTCGCCTAATGATTCTAGGGAAGGTGCTTAGAACCGTAAATGTCTTCTGGAAAATCCGTAGTGGAGCCCAGCTCTGTAAACTTTGTGAAATTAGCACATAGTATATGCACAACTCTTGTGCCGGGTCCACACTCCGAACGAAGCTAGTAATAATATCAGAAGTGTTCCCAGAATAAGCACTGCTCTGCACAAAGGGCGGTAGTCTTTGCAAATTGACTAGGGTTTCCAAAGACATCAGCAAGGGCAAGGTGGAAGTCACATGGATATTCAGACACGAATGTGTGGGACTTCTAAGTGTGCTAGGAAATTATCAAGCTGGGAAAACATGCTTGGACTCGTAAACAAACACTTCCTGATGACATATATGACCATAGTGGGCTTGTTTCTCTATTTGCAACATAGAAAAAAAATCTCGCTGCCCCTGACTTTTTTGCTCTCCCCCAAAAAGAAGATAGATGATTGAATTTCATGAGGTTCTTTGAACACTGAGAAATTAAAAAAAAAAAAATGTGTTTGTTCAGTTAGCACACAAGGGTTTATTGCCCATTGTATGTCAAGGAGCATAAAATAAGGAAAAGAAACATGACCGATCCCTGCCCTGAGTCTGGTAGGGGAGATAGCTGTTAAACAAATCTTCACCCAAATACATATTTAACTATTGATTAAGCACTCTGAAGGAAGGCTATAGATTTGCTATGAGGGGCATGGGATGTGATCTCATTTGGATTGGGAGCTCAGAGAAGCAGAGGATGGGGAAGAGGACCTTGAAGAGAAGGAAACAGCATGGGCAAAGGCCCTGAGGAGGCGCACTGAAAAGTAGCAGAAAGAAAGCCATGGAGCCGAAGTGAGCAAGCTATGAGATGACACTACATTGGGAGATGGTTCCTGTTATGTGGCCTTCGGGTGCCATGCTAAGAAGTTTAACTTCTGAGCTAAGTGCCACGAGAACGCATGGAAGCATTTTAAGCCAGGAAGTGGCATATTCACCTAGAATGGAATGGAAAACACTCACAGTGAAGAAATAAGAACAGTATCTGAGAAAGGTTAAGGCTGATGGTGATTTAGACCAGGCGTGGACAAACTACGACCTGTGGGGCAAATCGAGCCCATCACCACTTTTTTGTAAATAAGACTTTCTTGTGACACATTCACATCCGTTTGTTTACCCCTTGTCTATGCCTGCTTTTGCTTTACGTGGTAGAATGGTTGCTATACAGAGTTTACGGCCTGCAGAGCTTGAAATAGTTACTATCGGGCCCTTTCCTGTCTCCCGGCTTAGAGTGGAGGGTTGTTGATGTCTCTGTAGGTAAATGAACCAAATCAAGATGTATCTTAAAGTTCAATGACAAGACGGTCAGCCTAAACTCCCACCTGTTCTTATGCAGAAGGCTCATAGGGGAAATTGAGAGATGTGATTGAGTTTCAGAGACTGTCATCTCCGCAGTGACAGAGACTTGTATGAGTTTATTCACCTTATCCTTGTACTCTTCAATCTTACTGGACAGATTTCACATTATCTTCGAGTTAGAGAGGAATAACATTTATTAGCTATCATTGCATTTTCACTTAGTCGTGAGCACTTCCTGTTGGGATTAGACATTGTTTGGACACAGATGGTGACTTAAGGTTTATCTCTCTCTCTCTTTTTTAAAGATGTTTGTTAGAACGCCACAGATATCTGCCAGATTGGTGACAACCCCTAAAAGGAGGTGTGGGGGATCTTTGTTAGCTACCGTATGCCCACCTAGTTATGTCTGGAAGCATACCGGAAGCTCAGGAGCTTTGGGACAGGCTTGCCTTTCTTACGTTCTCATTGTTTAATGGGTAAATGGGGACGCAGAGTTTTCTGGGTCACTGTTCGTGGTCACCAGCTCAGTAGAAAGCCTACCGTGGAGCTTGGTGGTCAGGTGCTCACATTCGGAAGCCCGGCCACCTGAGTTTGAAACCTGGGTCTGCCACTGAGTAGCTGGTCAGAGGGTCACTGTGTTAATACACGTAAGACACTCAGCCTGGCCATGGCCCATAGATCCTCCAAAAGTTTGAACTCTTTTGTTTTTATGCTCTGTAAGAAAACCTCGTAATGAGGCAGTTGCTGTGTGTCCAGAACTTTAAGTATTATTCAGTCCTCTCAAGGAGACTGGAAAGTAGACAGAACTCTCGCTGTTTTACAGTGTTATCACTGAGGCACTTTTAAACTCTTGTGGCCGGTGAGGGTCAAGCCAGGTGCCAGATACAAGTTTGCTTCATTCCAAAGTTTGTACGCACAACAGTTATTCCGACTGCTTCCTTGACACCCCTTTGTCCTAGAGAGCTTGCCCAGACTTTCCAGAGAGTGACAGACACATGGGAAAAGGGGATGTGGAGAGATGTGTCAAAGTTGCTGACATCTTATGTTTTCCCTTAATTCCCATAGGAATTCCGGGGTTTGCTCTTTTTCTGATCTTCTTTCAACCTCATGGACAAAGCCAGGGTCCTTGATTGAATGTCACAACCTCTCATTGTGCACAAGGAAGGGGCTGGGGAGACCCAAAGCCATGATCTCAACCACCACGGCAGTTAATAGGATCCTAACTGGATTAAAATTTTAAATGTACACGGAAATGGCTTTAGCACATTTAGACACCATGCAAGGGAGCATAAGAAGTCTGTTACTTGTTTAGAAATTTCTAATCTCACCCAGTCAAGGCAGGACCACACTGCTAACCCAGAAGAATTGTTCTAAGCCCCCTAATTTCCTGTCCTTGAAAAATACAATCTCTCTAATGTCAATCTATGTCCCAGAAGCCCTCATGATTTTAGATTTCCTTGGGGAGGCTATTTTAACACTATGGGGATAACTATAGAAAAGACAGAATATTTTATGTATTTTCTGCTAATACTAGCCACGAAAATTAAATTCTGCTCCCTGTTTACACTCACTGAAAGTAAGCACTTAAAGGGCAAACGGCTAATATCCACACACTTTGTGATTAATCGAATTCTAGTTTCTTCCACCTTCATTTGATATTCTATCCATAAATAATGCACAATGCACCACTCTGACAATGATATGAAATTAGAGGTGAAAAACATGTGACTCCTAAGGGGAAGAACAAAGGAGGTTGTAACTCAATTTATTTATTTATTTTTAAAATAGTTGTTATTTGGGTAAATCTGCAGCCGTCAATAAAGCATTCCTGTAGGGCTCCTTCATCCCTGGGTGGCCTTTAATTTCATTTGCATATTGGAAATTCAGCACTTTCTCTTGCTCTAATCAAACTTGCCAAAGCAAAAAAGAAGAAAAGCTGGCTTCTTGTAGTAAGGGTGTTTTGGGCACTGGGAGAGTAGAGTATTGCAGAAAATACAAAACTATTGTAGGTACATGCTTATGAGTGTCCATCTTCCCTATTTGTTTTTTAATTTTTTAATGTTTTTACTCATTTTTGAGAGAGAGAGCGTGAGGGGGGAGGGGGGCGCAGAAAGAGAAGGAGACACAGAATCTGAAGGCTCCAGGCTCTGAGCTGTCAGCACAGAGCCCAATGCAGGGTTTGAACCCGCAAACCCTGAGATCATGACCTGAGCCGAAATCGGACATTTAACTGACTCAGCCACCCAGGCGCCCCCATCTTCTCTATTAGTTGACTAACTCTCCAAGGCCCGATGCTCCAGCTTTTAGAGCTGTGAAACCAGATCCAGAGTGCTAAGGAGAAGCACAACAGCCCTGAGAAGTTCTGGGCTCTTCATCCGCCATGCTCCTCACCAGCCACTGCTCTTGGACATAGCCTGAATATGTTTTATGTCGCACTTTCCCCATCTCTAAAATGAAGGTGTTGGTTTATGGCCCCACATGTACCATTCTCTTTTATGTCTGTTGCTTTTCTCATACCCTTTCCTCCAGTAAGCACGTCTTCCTACCCTTCATCATGGCACAGAATCTTTCTTATTTTAGGACCCAGCTCAAAAATCACCTTGACAGCTGTTGCGGAGTTCAGCGTCCCACTTACGTGGATAGTCTCTTACCGTGCACTGCTGTCTTGCTTTAGGAAACCCGTGAGAATCTCCAATGGGGGAAGGGTTCTCCTTTCGGCCTCAGGCGAAGATTGCTTTCCTTCTTATGGGACGCAAGGCCACGTTTCTGTTTTGGAGGAGAGAACGATTGATGGCTGACAAATTACTATTTAAAAGGTCTCCGTGTAATCCTAGTTTTTTGTTCTCAATTTGTTTCTGTGCACAGGCTGGGAAATCTTTGTCCCGAAGGTTCCTAGAGGGCAAAACTTAGTTGTGATTGGACATCACCACGGACCCTCAGCTCTGCTCAAGGAGTCAGAACCCCCTCCCCTGGCCCCTTGTGGCTGTCACCCAGGTGTCCTCAGATGTGGCTGTGGGCTTCAGCGGCCACAAGAATCTAGGGACCCAGACTTACACTACTAAGGAACGCCGTCCGGAACGTGGACAGTCCTGGAACTGTTCATTTCTCGCCAGTGTATAGGTGGGCAGGGCAATAGGAATAAAGTCGTCTGAACGCTCTCTATGTGTGATCAGAAATTCAGAATACACTACCCTACAGGGAAAATATATCCCTACATTTTGTATCGCTTAAGACACTGAAACATTAAATCGAAATTATCTTTCTTTCCTGCTACCCTTAAAGTTTTCAAAAGCAAGAGCTTGCCTTCCTGTTCTCTGTAACGCCACCCCTAATCATATCTGGCACAGGATATGTGCTCAGTGGACAGCGGCGGGATTGGTAAAGTCAGACAGTGCCGGTACTTTGGTGAAAGCAATCAAGCGAGAGCCAGCTCTGGGACTTCTGGGAACACTTCTTCCCTGGACCTCTCCTATCTGCTCCACAGAATAAGGAGATTGGAACAGACGGTTTTTAAAATCCTGTAGTTCTTCTGTGGATTTCTCTTTTTGTTTTCCTCTGAATTTTTACTCCACAGAGGCTAAAAGACTGAGCAATAACCAAAAAGAGAAAAGTTAGGGCCAGAAGCCTGTTGGCCTGCCTTTAGTGAGGAAGGCTTTTGCAGCACTCTAAGTTTCTGATGGCCTTGAGGAGGGTTTTTCCAAGGCATTTCTTTATTCCAGTCTCAGTGGATCATCTTTGTTTCATACTCGCTGAAGGCGAACGGAAAACAACTCTGTAGGATCAGAATCAAAGGAGTGGGGATTGGGAATGCAACTTCATGTATCTTGCTTCAGTCGTTAGATCTCAGAGGATGCAAAGATCCAGGGAACAGGGGCGTCTGGGTGGCTCAGTCGGGTAAGCCGCTGACTCTTGGCTTTGGCTCAGGTCATGATCTCTCACGGTTCTTGAGTTCGAGCCCTGTTTTGGGCTCTGCGTGGGCAGCAGGGGAGCCTGCTTGGGATTCTCTTTCTCCCTCTCCCTCTGCCCGTCCCCTGCTTGTGCTGTCTCTGTCTCTCTCAAAATAAATCAATAAACTTTAGGGGAAGGAAAAGATCCAGGTAACGGAACCAGATCACATAATTCAGATAAACATCCTGGGTCGTTCCTCCTTTTCTTCTTCCCTCCCCAGGTGCACCCAGTCGGCAGGTGATACTGCTGGTTTCTGGGATAGAGTCCCCTGGAATAGGGTAAATATGAGTTCATTGACCAGGGTGGCAGGGATGCCTCACCCTGTTTCCGGAAATTTACTCTTGGGAGCTACTGCAAAGGAGATTTCTCAGAGGATCTAAACCCTTAAGGAAAACTTCATGCCCTCAAGTACCGCCCAGACCATTGGGCTGAGCTTCCTGGAGAAAAATGAGACACGATCACCAGTCAGGAACATGGGTGACTCCAGGGACATACAGGGCTCCTCATTCTCTGCCTGTGTTTTTAGATATCCAGTACAGGATCAAACCAGAAAGATGAGAGACTAATTAGATATTGCCAGCCCTTGGACACCCGTTTGTGCTGTTTATTCCTCCTGGATTCTATGAATGGGGCAATACTTGGTGCAGAAGGCAGACGCCTCTATTTAATGAGGTGCTGTCTTCCCCCTGAGGGTGTGGCCAGGTTAAATAACCCCTCAAGCAGGCTTCTGATTTTCACTCCAGACCAGATCTAACTTTGTGAATCACTAGATTGTATGTGTGTGTGTGTGTGTGTGTGTGTGTGTGTGTGTGTGTTATAACACTATTTTAAAATTAGAATGGTCCAGATAATATGATCGGACATATTTAATCAAATATTTGCAGAGGGCCCAATGTCAAATGTATTTAGAGGTCAAGAAGATAAAGTGTGTGTATGTAAAGCAGCCAGGCCAAACAACAAACGGGGTGTAGGGAAGGCTAGAACAAACTGCCAAGTGCATGTCCTGCCTAGCAAGTACCATTCTGGCCAAACCACACACTCACAGAGGCCTCATTTGCATCGACATTCAATTCCTGGATGGGAGTCGTTGTTCAGTGCACCTTACAGCATACATTCATTAATTCACCTATACAGTGAGGGGTTACATGTCAAGTGCTGGGCTAGACACCTAACGGTGACTAATCAAGGACACAGATCTGGAGTTTAAACCAGTTGTGCATAATGGGGCGCCTGGGTGGCTCAGTCAGTTAAGCGTCCGACTTCGGCTCAGGTCACGATCTCGCGGTCCGTGAGTTCGAGCCCCGCATCGGGCTCTGTGCTGATGGCTCAGAGCCGAGAGCCCATTTCAGATTCTGTGTCTCCCTCTCTCTCTGCCCCTCCCCCGTTCATGCTCTGTCTCTGTCTCTGTCTCTGTTTAATTTATTATTAAAAAATAAATAAATTTTTAAAAAAATAAAAAAAAAAATAAACCAATTGTGCATATTTCCTAGTTAGCTTTCATGAAAAACAGGATCCATAATTTTTTAAGCACTGAACGTAGGGGTGCCTGTGTGGCTCAGTCGGTTAAGCGTCTGACTCTTGGTTTTCGCTCAGGCCATGATCTCACAGTTTTCCTGGGTTCGAGCCCCGCATGGGGCTCCGCACTCACAGCGCAGAGCCTCCCGGGGATCCTCTGTCTCCCTCTCTCTCTCTGCCCATTCCCCACTCGCGCTGTCTCTGTCTCTCTCAAAATAAATAAATAAACTCAAAAAACAAATTAAAAAAAAAAACATTGAATGTAAAGAGAATAATGTAATATAGAGTGCAAGGTATTTGAAAGCACTGCCAGGGACGCCTGGGTGGCTCAGTTGGTTAAGTAACCACTTCAGCTCAGTGATCTCGTGGTTCCGTTGGTGAGCTCTGGCCCCACGATGGGCTCTGTGCCCACCGCTCACAGCTCAGAGCCTGGAGCCGAATTCTGTGTGTCCCTCTCTCTCTGCCCCTTCCCCACTCGCATGCCACGTCTCCCCAAAGTAAATAAACATTTAAGTTTTTTTTTTCTTCCTTAAAAGGCCCTTCCAGTTTGAACATGGCTACGTAAGTCAGCATTTTCTCGTTTCCTGCCCAGAAGTTATTCCAAAACAACAAGAATTGGAAGTAAAGGCACACGTGTGATTTTGGACAGAACGGGGTGGGTGCTGAAATCTGAAGCCACAGTTTTTAAGTTTGGTTGTTCCTGTTTTTAATTTAAGTCAGCGGAAGTTCTGCCCAAAGCAAAGGGGATCAGGCCGGGATGCGAAGGAGCGGACCCCGAAGGAGAAGGAGGTGGCCTCAAGTTTCACACAGAGTCACAGGTTAGGTGTCATAAACTTGAGTGTAGTCTGAGATATAGCCTAAGTAGTGGCATCGGGGCTGCTGGTCCGGCCAAGGGGATGAAGCCAGGCCATGCAAGGAACCATGGAGACGAGTCAACTATTTCCTAGCAGTTTGGCAGAGGACCCAACCTTGACTTGCGGAAACGCACATACCTTTGTTTATTGTTTGGCAGAGGAGAAATCAAGGAGAAGGAACTCACACAGAAGGCCCTTCGTCATGAAGAAAATTCTGGCTAACCTGGGACATGGCCCTGACTTCTCCCAACATAAACCAGCAAATCGTTGGTTTGGGGGAGGGAAAAAAAATCTCCTTCAAAGGTGAATAATCCAAAAGAAGCCACCGGAGGATCTGAAAATTTGGTCAAATATTTTTCCCCAATGAGAAAAGGAACAACCAAACTTAAAGCAAGCATTTCTATGCACACACACGTGCAAGAATTCAGGAGGACAGGAGCTGAAACGTGATATAGTGGAAGGCAATAAAGGAATGGTGGGGGAAGCGATCGTGGCAAGGAAGTCGAAATTGAAAGGAGAAGGAATAAATTCAAAAGCTGATTTTGCAATCAAATAAAACGTTTACGCTGTTGGCTAATCTAAACAAGAAGGTGAGGAAGCACAAATAGACAAGATAAGAAATCGTACCTCTACACTAAAGGTAGAGAGGACATTAAAAGAAACCACTGAGCCACATTTTATACACATACATTTGAAGACACGGGTAAAATGAAGTATATAGTAGAAAAAATACTAGAAACAGTGGACGGACCAGTTACTACAAATGATATAAGGGCAATAATATTTTCTCTCTCCTACACACCAAAAGCGTAAACTCCAGCTTTTGAAATTCTACTAAAAGTCTAAAGAACGGGATAAAACTTGGTGAATGAAACCATTCTAGAGCATTGGCCATGGTGGTGGGGTGGTGGAAAGGAAGACTTTCAAATACTGAGGGTAATCTTCTTAGGAAACTTTACATTAAAACCGGATAAGGATGGCACAGGAAAATAAAACTATAGATGAATCCTGTGTATCAATATTAATGTAAAAATGCTAAATAAATTAAAAATATAAGCCACACTGAAACAGTGAGGTTTACTCCAGGAAGAGAACGGTGGTCTTTGAAAATATATTTCACCATTTTTATGGAGAAAAGGAGACTGCCAGATAGGCTTCTCCACGGGTACTGAAAAAGGCATTTTATATTCTAGATTTACTTTATTTTCTTTTTTTAAATTTTTTTAACATTTTTTATTTATTTTTGAGACAGAGGGAGACAGAGCATGAACGGGGGAGGGGCAGAGAGAGAGGGAAACACAGAATCGGAAGGAGGCTCCAGGCTCTGAGCCATCAGCCCAAAGCCCGACTCGGGGCTCGAACTCACGGACCGTGAGATCGTGACCTGAGCTGAAGTCGGACGCTTAACCGACTGAGCCACCCAGGTGCCCCAATTCTAGATTTACTTTAAAGAAGAAAGAAAGAAAGAAAGAAAGAAAGAAAGAAAGAAAGAAAGAAAGAAAGAAACGAAAGAGTTCATGAAATGGAAATAGAATTTCTTTAATGCGAAAAAATATATCTCAGCTGCAAAGCCAGAATCATGCTTAATAAGAAGCACCAGAAACATTAACAGACAGAAAGCAGTGGAATCAGGAATAGAATGTCCTATGTCACCACTGCTCTTCAGCATCATGTGGAAGTTCTAGCAAACACCATCCCGTAAGAGGCAGGAATCGGAGGCATGCAAAGTAGAAAGAAATTTGTAAAGTTATTACTGGCATATGATATAACTAAAACCTATCACAAACAGGAGAATTCAGTGAGATGAAAGGGGAGCTAAGAACAACTAGTTAAATTTCAATAGAAGAATTAAAAAAATTTTTAAAAAAAGGGGCGCCTGGGTGGCTCAGTCGGTAGAGCGTCTGACTTCGGCTCAGGTCATGATCGCGTGGTTTGTGAGTTCGAGCCCTGCGTCAGACTCTGTGCTGACAACTCAGAGCCTGGAGCCTGCTTCGGATTCTGTGTCCCCCTCTCTCTCCGCCCACCCCTACTTGTGCTCTGTCTCTCTCTGTCTTTCAAAAATGAATAGCCATAAAAAAAATTAATTTCAATAGAAGAAAAGACACAATTTTACAGTTGGCTTTAAAAATACAGGGGCACCACCTGGGTGGCTCAGTCGGTTAAGCGTCCAACTAGAGCTCAGGCATGATCTCCCGGTCCGTGGGTTCCAGCCCCCTGTCGGGCTCTCTGCTGGAGGCTCAGAGCCTGGAGCCTGCTTCTGATTCTGTGATTCCCTCTCTCTCTGCCCCTCCCCCACTCATGCTCTCTCTCTCTCTCTCTCTCTCTCTCAAAACTAAATAAACGTTAAAAAAAACCTAAAAAAAACAAAATACCTGGTGTAAATTTAATAAGAAATATATGTACTTGTGTGCGATGCATGTGTATCAGATACGGCTACTGAGGGTATGCAACAATTTACACAAAGTGAGAGGCCCATCATGTGTTGAGATAAAAGGACTCAGCAACACAAGACTATCAATGATTCCTTAGATAAACATATATTTAACGTAATCCCAGTTTTTCAAAAACAGCTAAAAAAATCTGTGTTTGGAAGCAGACAAGCTGATTCTGAAATTCAAGTGGAAAGCTACATGAAGAAAAGGAAGAAAATGGAAATAAATAAAAAGGAGAGGGAAAGACTAGCATTACCAGATACTATACAAAATTGCCAGGTTGCAAACATTAAATTTTTGGTTCTGGCACAGGAGTCTGCTGGCAGTCAAGGATGCGGAATTGGAAATCTAGAAATAGGTCTGGAGATGTATGCAACTTCCGTGTATGATAGATTTCCATTTCATATCAGTGGGAAAAGATGAATTATTCAATACATTTTATGGGGAAACTGGGTCACTATGCGGAAAAAAATTAAGTTGGATTCATGCTTCAAGTCTTATAACGGGATAGATTGAAAATAGATCAAAGATTAAAGGGTGAAAAACAAAACAATGGAAGTACTAAAAGAAACCAAGGAAAATTTATTTTGTAATCTCAGAGTGCCAAAGGCCTTTCTAATTATGTCACAAATCTCAGGAACTGAAAGGAAAGACTGACACATTAAATTACAACAAATAAGAAAAAAAATATACATTTACGGCAAAAGTACCACATGCAATCGAATCAAAAGTTTTATGGTAAGCTCTGAAAAAAAGTACTTCCAAACTTATCACATAAGAAGTCTCATTCCCTTAATATATAAAGAGTTAATATGAATCAACAATAAAAAAAAACCCAACACCCCTAAAGAAAAAAAATGGATAAAAGATATAAATGTACAGTTCATGAGAAAGGAAATGAAAAATTGGCAATTGACCATGTGAAAAGACACTCGACTTCATTTATGTTAAGAGACATGGGAAAAAGACTCGTAAAGAGATACCATTTTTCACCTCTCATATTGTCTAAATATCTTTTAGTAGGAAACTGGTCAAATAAATTATGGGGCAGCCACACAGTGGAAGATTATGTAGCCATAAAGAAGAGCCAGAAACTCTGTGGGGTGATAAGGACAAATCGCTAACGTTGGTTAAGTTAAAAAAGGGAAGGGAATGATCGTATATTCAGCATACCACCATTTGTGTAAAAGGCTGGTACACACACACACACACACACACACACACACAAGCACATTTGTGTGTACATAAAATCTTTAGAAGTATTCACAAGACAGCAATTGCCTATGGGAAAGGGAGCTAAGTATCTAAGGAATGAAAGCAGAAAAACTTTTGACTTGTATGCTCTTTATCTTCTAAATGTCAAACCATGTTGAAAGTACTATTTATATAAAAATGCAATTCAAAATATTAATTAAAACAAAGTTAAAAATCAAAAGAAGTGACTTTCTATAAAGCTCAATTTATTCAATTTTATTTATTTATTTGTTTGTTTATCCAATTTTATGTCAAAACATCTCTCTTTTATAATATAGTGGTGATAGCCAATGTAAGATACATTTTTTGAAATATAATGCCTTTAATTTTCCAACTAAAAAGAAGGCAACCACTTAAAAATATTATACCTGGATATATAGGTCTGGGGCACTTACACATGACCTTGATATTTTAAAACATTGGAATAAAGGGGCGCCTGGGTGGCTCAGTTGGTTAAGGGATGAACCTCGGCTCAGGTCACGATCTCGCGGTTTGTGAGGTCGAGCCCCACGTTCGTCTGTCTCTGTGCTGACAGCTCAGAGCCTGGAGCCTGCTTCAGATTCTGTGTCTCCCTCTCTCTCTGCCCCTCCCCTGCTTGCGCTCTGTCTCTCTCAAAACTAAATACACATTAAAAAAAAACTTTGGAATAAATAAAGAAGATAAAATAACATACATAAAAATAGGAAAATGTGAATCAAGAAAAATGTTACTTCTTACATCTTCATAAATAGTATAGAAAAACGTCAACATATTCTTCGCTGATAGAGATGGGGACGCCCAATTATTGAAAAGGAGGGGGCATAAAATATGAGGAAAGCGTAAATACCTCAGAAGAACTATGGAAACAGCTGTTGCTGAATAGTCAAGGAATGTAAAATACTGAAAGTTAATTATATGCTTTTTATAGCAATTTGAAATGGACCCAGCGATCTGATTCCACAGTTTTAAAAACACTGACATTATTTTTTTCCAGCTCCGCAGGGTTGGGCTATGAGACGATGACAGTGGCCATGGGGAAGCTAGCTTGTAACTCACTCACACATTTCACTTCACAGTTTGCGAATCATTTCCATTTACGTGATTTTGATGCTTCGCTCCAGTCTTCAAGGCTCTTCAAGGCAACTATTTTTATTTCATTTTTACAGACCTGGAAGCGAAGTTTGGTTTGCTTAAGTGACTTGCTCACAGTGATATAGCTCGGCATTGTAGCGCTAGAACTCAAAAATATCGTGGCTGCTGTCTAGACTTTATTGCTGTAAATCAGGCTGTCTACCTTCAATATTTCTTGTTTCACGGAGCCTGCAGGAGTGTCCGCCCTGCAGAAGCAGGCTGCCAGCATCTGAGGAAATCATCCAATCATTCTTGCATTAAACCCCAATAGATTTCTCAAACACAATCTTCCTCTAATTGTGTCTTCTATGTGAGCAGGCATTTCTTTGGTGGGTAAGTGTGAGTGTGTGTGTGTGTAATGATGTTATCTCTATACCATCAGGGCACCTGCACATTTGCATACTGGGAAAGAACTGAATAAAACATGAGGTATTTTATTCCAATGGGATGTAAGATCCTCAAAGGATATTTACAAATGTACTCAAGTCCTCAGAATCAATCAATCCCTGAATCAACAAATGTTTTTTGATTCCCCGATCTGTGCCTCGCACTAGGATTAATGCTGTAGGGGAAACAATGAAGCAAGGAGAGAAGAGTCCCCTCCAGACCACCATCGGCCCCCATCCCCACCCTGCCTGCCACCAACTTTGGAAAGCTTTGGTTTAGATCAGATAAAAGAATTCGATTTACGGCAGTCTCTGACAATGTCTACAGAGCACACATTCACTGGGTCTCCTTCTAAAGGCTCCATTTGGAGAGAAAGGAGGAGCAGCAAAAGCTGAAGTTCAGGCCTCTACATCCTGGTGATCATCCACGGGAAGGTGATTTGAGGAAAGTCTTGAGACTTCCCTGGTATCCGATGACATACAGCACGTTGCCCGCATGGAGAGCTTGCCATGCGTGTGGCCTCGGTCATGAATAATCCTTGGTGTTGTTGCCTTGCTTCCCTTCCTGCTTCTCTACACTCTGTTCCCTGTTTTAAAAAAGTAAATGCGATCATGTTGTTCTTGTGCTTCTAGTCTTGAAATGACTGCCTGTCTTGTTCATAAACCAAAATTCACTCTTTACTGTGGCTAACAAGACCATTATCCAGGCCCTGACTCCCTCTCGTACTCACCGTGACCTCCTCTTCTCACTCGTGATGCTCCGGATGCGCTTATGATGTTCTTCCTGTGCCCAACCCTTCCCGGCTACGGGCTCGTGCCCTCGCTGTGTTTCCCCCTTGGAGCGTTTGGACCCCGATCTTTGCATTGCTCACTCCTTGTCATCGTTCAGGTTTCAACTCAAATAATGACACGAAGAGAGACCCTCCCGACCCAACCCCTATAAAGTAGCCGCTACTTTCTTGCCCTACTCTCTATTAATCAACAAGGTGTTCTTTCCTTACAGTAGTTATCAGTCTATGTAATTGCCTTATGCGTTTGTTTGCCTGTTCGTTGTCTCTCCCAACAAGAGTGCAAAAGCTCTATGAAAGCGGCAGCCTTGCCTGCCTTGTTTATTGTTGTTTATGCAGTTCCTAGGACAGCACATAGTAGCATTTAATAAATATTTATTGAATGAATGAATGAAAAGTCTCAGAAACTGATTGCTTATGGCTTTGACTATCGTCTGCATCCTTTGACAGCCTATGGCTATTTTGAGCTATTAGTCAAGAGTCTCTCCACCCCCTGTGCCCGCTTCACCTCCACCAGGCACCCTGGGAGGCTCCCTCTATTAAATCAGTGGCACCCTTTGCCCCAGGGAAGATTAAGATTATTAGAGCCTTATTACAAAGAGAAGAAACAACAGTAAGTTCCGGACTTTTTGAGTTTCTAAGTGGATTTTTTGAATTACAGCTGTTGCTTTGCAAGAGCCAGGCACTTGAGAGTATCGGAGGTAAAGCCCTGAAGGAACATGACATAAAGTGCCTGCCAAAGCAAGTGACTGGAAAAAGAGTAGGACAAGAGCATTTTATCCAATCGTGGAGACAAGATAAAGATGGAAGTTATGGGGGTGGGGAAGGAGGCAGTAGACAAGGAGACAAGAGCTGGAGGACATGATGAGATATTAGATAATAGTTGACAACTGGCCCAGGCTCTGGGCCGGGCTCTGCAAGACCAGAGGATCTTGGACTAGAGAAAAGTTAGGCTTCATTATCCTGGGTAAGTCTGAGGAGTCAGGGGAGAGTGGCCACATGTCCCAGGGTACAGCAGTCCTGACACAGAAAAGGTAGTGTGATATGTCCAACAAAGGTGAATCTGAAAGAGCCTTCCAGGTTTCTTTACACGTAGCCAAATGGTGCATAGAGAATTTTCCGAGCTCCCCGAAGAGGAGTGGAAATGCTCAAGGGACACCTGGTAGGCTAAAAGCAGCCCGACGGGATAAGAACAGAGAGGTACCTGTGAGTTCTGATAATGAGACATCACTACATGACCCTGGACGGTAGCAACTGGTTCACTGGGGATCAAAGCTAATGACCAAAGATCAGGCAGCATCATATGCCAGCAGAGGATAGAAGGCAGTGAGTGACAGATGTGATGTTTTCCCTCATTCTTAACCTTATCACCTCTGGAACGTTCATAGGCCCTGCTTTTCTTCCAGATATTAGATTACGCATAGATAGAAAGTGCCCCAGGAACTAGGGGATGAACTCTGAATATGGCTGAGTTTGTACCCCACATGTTTCATTCTAATTTTGCGAGATCATACAAAAATGTCCAGACTGTGTGGGTTGTTTAATCAGGTGGAAATCAGACTTGATGTACGAATTAACAGTTCTAAGACAGTGCCATTTTTTTTCTCACACTCGAGTGTGTGATGTGAAACTTTTACCCATTACATATATATGAAAAGATGTTCAGAAGTCTCCAAGGTAACATAGAGTTAGAAGTTAGCCAATGTATGGTGTCACAACGAAAGGTACAGCTACCTCACAGATATAACTGGCTTGCCCCTGACTGTGGCCTGTGGCTTCTGAGCAGGGTTCTAAAACCCAGGCTTCAGGTCTGGAGTCAGACAGGACTACGTTCAAATCTCTGCCTTTAATTTTTACAAGACAGCAAGTGGAGACAAGACATTTAAACTTTGGGGATTTCAGTTACCTCGTCTATGAAAATAATACTGTCTTTAAAAAACTATCTGGGAATTAAATAATACCATGTATATAATTGTTTAGAACATTTCCTAATTGTTAATTGAAACTCGAAATGGGAATTACTGTTGTCTTCACAAGTGGGAATGACTTACTTTAACCAAACTTGATGTCTTCTTTTAACCATAAACGTTTTATATGTTGTTCGTGAATTTCCAGTTGTATGCAGCAGCATTTCTTTTAAGTACAGCAATTCACTGAGGAGAAATTAACAACCAACATGGAAGATATATTGGCTCAGAGTGTGAGTTAACAAAATGGACAATTATCATAAGCTATAAATTGGAACATTTGTATACTCACATTTAATTTGACCTGCTCTTAGAAGAGGAGTAAATAAAAACAATAAACAAAAACTTATCCTCTGCTTCAGTCGTCCTTAGGAACCAGTAGCATCCAGTTATGGGAGGTTTTTCTGGGAATTCATGCTACCCATGGCAGACACAATGTTCTAGAATGTGAAGAGACATTGAAGAGACCTTAGGGAATATTTGCCTTAACGCTTATATTTTACACAGGAGAAAACCGAGGTGCTGGGTAGAAGTGACTTGGCTGGGATTAGCGAGTTATTGATAGGGTTGGAATAAGGTGCGTATTAGTTGGGTTTTGCCATGTAACAAACCACTCCAGAACTTAGTGGTGGCTAGGCTGATCTTGGCCAGGCTCTGTTGAAATTGGCTACAAGCTTCTGGTTGGGTCCAGGGCTGCTCTATACGTCTCTCACCCTTGAGTCAGCAGCTATCAGGGGCATGTTCCTCTTAGAATGGGGCCCTGGAGTACAGGAAGGCAAGCAGAAAAATGTTTTGCTTCTTGAGACCTCAGCCCAGAACTGAAACACTCTGTTCACCTTCTACCCACACGCCATCAGCTAAATCAAATCACATGGGCTAGACTCCAAAATCAGTGGGTCGAAGAAATATACTCTGTCCATTCTAGTGGACGTTCCATCCAAGTCACATGGCCAAAGGTGTGGACTGTAATTCTAGTAAAGGGAGGGCACGAGTGACTGTGGTGACTCAGTTTACCACAGGGTCCCAGGCGTCAGATTCCCATGTGAGTTTTCCTTCCCCTCCATGATGTTCTAAGCAGCCTTCTAACCTAAGTAGCGAGGTAGCTACTCATTTGAAGTTTGGTGCCGAACCACACAGGGCCGGCCTAAGTTACTGATATTGCCTTTAGAGAACACAACCATCGAGTCTAGGAACGGTTGTACAGAGATAAAGAAATTAAAAAAATATTATTCATAGGCCAAAAATATTTTCTGCCTCCCTTCTACAGAACTGAAACTTCGTACGTTTTCCCTTCAGCAAGAAGGGATTTATAGCTTCAACCCTATCAATTGTTTTTTAATTAAAAATGTATTGAGGTCCTCATAACTGGAGCACGTAAACCAGACATGCCAATGCTTGGCAGAGTCGGCTCAGCGTGTGTGTATAAATTATGTCCAGGGTGACTTGGGTCTGGCCAGGAGGCACTGCAGCAACTCTGAGTTACACTTTCTCTGACTTAGAATTACTAAAACTGACAATGCTTTAGTGGAATATTTAAAACATCTATCATAGGCCCACAAATAGATGGCTTTTCCCCCCCATCCTTCCTTTAGCAATTTCAGATGCTGACCTTACCTGCCATAAAGTGAATTCGCCCCCGTCAGCCCAGCAGACACCAAGTGGGTCCAAGGAGAGATCACCTGGAGGTCCTCCCGCATCTGTGCTACAATCCAGATTAGCAGCCGCACTCTGGCTACAAGTGCCCTCGTTGCCTCTCGTGACATTGAAGAGGGAGAGGGTAAGACTTGATACTGGGTTTCCAGGATGCACGGGAGGAGCCCAGTGACTTGTAATCCTCCCTTCATTCATTCATCGGTATCGACATTTACTGGGATTCAGCTAGGAGCTGAAACTCAAGCCCAGAAAAGGGGTGGAAATTCAAGCAAGGGAGAGCGGGGAGCCCACTCGGACAGCCAAGAAGGGAGTAGAAGGAGCATGCAGGTCTGTCTTTAAAGCACAAGGAGCAATTATGTCACGTTCCCCTTGTTTTTACTTGCAAAACATGAGGAGGTGAGAAATGTTTGCCCTGAGCCTGTACCTAAGTGTATGATTGATTTTGCTGAATTACGGCATACTAACTTTACAGACTATTATTCAAATGTTAAGGATTGCCTGTAGGTAAAGAGGGGTTACCTGTAGGCCTTCTCCAGGAGATGCTGGACGTTGTTAGTTTCAACAAAGAACAGAAAAAAGACCATCTTGAATTTGAGGAGGAAGAAACTCCAGAACACCAGGTCTGGAATTGAGCTCATATAGTAGAAAGTGCCCTATGCTGGGAGTCATGGTTATGAAACCTTAGGCAACTCTCTTTCCCTTCCTGAGCATCTATTTCCCCATCAGCAAAATGGGGAGTTTGGGTCTGATGAACTGTATTGTCTCTTCCAAATCTACTAAACTATGGGTATAAAATTCTTCTTTACTGGGGCGCCTGGGTGGCTCAGTCGGTTGAGCGTCTGACTTCGGCTCAGGTCACGATCTCACGGTCTGTGGGTTCTAGCCCCGTGTCGGGCTCTGGGCTGACAGCTCAGAGCCTGGAGCCTGCTTCGGATTCTGTGTCTCCCTCTCTCTCTGCCCCTCCCCCGCTCATGCTCTGTCTCTCTCACTCACAAAAATGAATAAATGTTAAAAAGAATTTTTTTTAAATTCTTCTTTACTGCCTCCCCTACACAGAGTGATCTCCATAAAATAGCCTCACCCCATGCTACCCGGTATGACAGAAAGAGCACAAAATTTGGAGATAGGCCCTTTTAGTTTGAATCGCAACTTCTATATGATCTTGGGCAGAATATAACATCTTGGAAATTTACTTGAACTCAGAAGACTTGACATAAAAGGAGGAAGCTGAAGATAACTTCCATCATAGCATCTCATGGGCACTCAAGAACTGATGAACCAAGAGCTAACCAGCTCATGAATGCCATGCATGTGTAACACATTGGACTTTACGGTGATATTTAAAAAAATGTTTTTAATGTGTATTTATTTTTGAGAGAGAGACAGACAGACAGAAAATGCAAGCAGGGGAGTGAAGAGGCGGGGGGCACGGAATTGAGGCAGGGTACAGGCTCTGAGCTGTCAGCACAGAGCGTGACGCGGGGCTCAAACTCACGGACCACGAGATCATGACCTGAGCCAAAGTCGGACGCTTAACTGACTGAGCCACCCAGGCGCCCCGATTTTATGGTGATCTTTTGAGGACAGAATGGTCGACCACTTGAAGCAGGGGAGTAGACCCAATGCCATTTGGACATGCAACCTGGCTCCTCCGTGTCTCCAGAAGAGCCTTAGACAATGAGGGACAGGCACACGTTGCTATAGTGGAAATGGCATAGATTTTGCCATCAGGCCCACCTGGCTTCAAACTTCCAGTCCAACATTATTTAGGAATGTACATTGGGAAATTTTATTCATTCATTCATTCATTCATTCACTCACTCACTCACCAATCACTTACTGGGTGAGTGCCGTGTTCCAGACACTGCTCACTGAGCTTTAAAGTTACGGTGGTACCTAGCAACACAGTTTCTGCCTTCTGGAAAATCACCACTGGAAGAAAAAGCAGGCACGTTCATAATTATATTGCCATGCGATCAGTGCCAAGATTGAAGTCAGCACAAGGTACTCTGACATCATAGAGTGCTTTTCTCTTTGTCCAAAAACAACAGGGGCGCCTGGGTGTTTCAGTCACCCTTCGGCTCAGGTCAAGATCTCACGGTTCGTGGGTTCGAGCCCCGCGTCGGGCTCTGTGCTGGCAGCTCGGAGCCTGGAGCCTGCTTCGGATTCTGGGTCTCCGTCTCTCTCTGCTCCTCCCCCACTCGTGCTCTGTCTCTCTCTCAAAAAAGTAAATAAACATTAAAAAAAATTTTAAAAACAGTAACAATAACAACAAAAACAACAAAGTCAATTACTTCATTAGTAATGTTATAAACTAATGGAGTAAATAATGTTGCCTAGTAAGTTACATATACTCACTTATCTTTACAAGTTGGGTTTTTTTTGTTTTTTTTTTTTGTCAATTATTGCCCTATTTTATGCATGTGTTAACTGAAGCTCAGAGAGATGATGTAGTTTTCTCCAGGCTACTCAGTGAATGGTGGAAGCACTGGGATTTGAAGCCTGTTCTGTGTGGCTGCAATGCCTACGCTTGTTGGTTGTGCAATGCCACGAGGCCTTCTCTTTGATATATGGGCCCTAATCCTTATTATCCAGCACTATGACACAGATGTCACCAAAAGGCAGTTGTCTTTTCGAGATCATGGGACCAAACCATGTGAAAAAGCCCATTTGGTTTGACTTCTCTGCCGTGAGAATTTGCCCAGATCAGCGGTGACAGGGGGGGGGGGGGGGGGGGGGGATCCGTGCGAAAAGAGGGTGATGGGATTTAGCTGCAACTTAGTGAAGGTTTTGATGGCTGTGGTTTCCACCCTTGAAGGCCCCAGTTCACATTTCCCAGTGATCTCCACTCTGCAAGATGTGCTTCTTCGTGTTCCCATGTCCGGTGCACACACAGGGCTGAAGCAGCTGCATTTTATCCCTTCCCTTACGCACAATAGGAAAAAAAAAAAAAAAAAAGAAAAAGAAAAAAAGAAAGGTAAGAGCATGTAGAGAAATCCAAGTACAAAACATAACTCAGAAATGGTAATGTAACAGGGCCCACCACGGCTGCTGACTCGTTGCATTCGTAATGATTTTCTCCAAATAATGCAAATGCTATTTTTCCCTGAGAAAATGAAATATAGGAGTGCCACATTCCACAGATGATAGGGGAGAACTCATAAAAGATTTTAATCTTGCCTTGTCAGGCTTCAGAAATGCAAACGGCCTCGTCCTCATTTTCTTTACGCCCTGGACTTCTAATTGAGGAAGCTGGCATCAATTATGCATGTGGGTACCGCTGGGGAGGGAACTAGAATAAATATTTGGGGGGGGGGGTATCGTTAGCCAGAACATCGCTCCATCTTTGTGACGCCATAATTTCCCATGTCGTAGTGCTTTAGATTAGAACATATGGCAATAAGGTAGGTAATGAGAACAACAATTTTCTGAAACAACATTATAACTTTTCCCTCTTTATGGTCACATTTAGTTACAGTACATGCTGCCATTTAGGTGTAGAGCTTTATAAAAGCAAATCTCAGAGAGAAGGCAGTTCAGGAGCAGGGGCCTAGGAAGTCTGAATGCCTGGGCCCAGAGCCAACACCGCAGATGGGAATTTGGAGGTGTGGACTACTTAGCTTTTGCTGCGGCAACAATCCCAGTTTCGAAGGCGCTGAGAACAGCCGTGGCTCTTTTATTTCCCTGCGACAGGAGGGCTGTGAGTCGCCATGAGGCAGCTGGGCTCAGCGTCACCTCCCTTCTCGTTCAGGAGCTGGGGTGAGAAAGTGACCATTGTCTGGGAGACACTGCCGTCATGGTGGAGGCTTCTGGATCGATCGCCCAAGAGCGCTTAGCACTTGTGCTCAAGAGCATGTATTTCATACCCACGTGCAATCCTCTTTCCAAAGCAAGTCGCAGGCCGAGACTGTCGATAAAGCAGGGTGAAAAAGTGCCCTCGAGGAACGGGAAAGGGGGGAAGGAGGAAAGTTTAACTGCATTGTGTTAAGCGTGTTCCACATATTATCTCATTTATTTATTTATTTAAAAAAATTTTTTTTTAACGTTTATTTATTTTTGAGACAGAGAGAGACAGAGCATGAACGGGGGAGGGGCAGAGAGAGAGGGAGACACAGAATCTGAAGCAGGCTCCAGGCTCTGAGCCATCAGCCCACAGCCCGATGCAGGGCTCGAACTCACGGACCGCGAGATCATGACCTGAGCCGAAGTCGGACGCTTAACCGACTGAGCCACCCAGGCGCCCCAACATATTATCTCATTTAATCTGCCCAGCATTCTGACCTAGGAAACATGCGAATGAGCAAACTGGAGTATCAGACAGGCTTACTGACCCACCTGCCTGGCAGCTAGTAGCTGGTGAAACTGGGAGTAAAACGAAATGACACCGTGGGAAAGGAAGGGCACAAAATTCCTTCTGCCCCGGGGGGCAATCAGAAAAGGAGCGGTACTCTGGAGGCAGCATTCAGACAGGCCTTGACAAATGAGCAGCGTTTCAGTAGACAGAAGAGGAAAGAGAGGCAGAATGGCCATTCCAGGGAACGACGTTTTGAAAACCACAGATGAAGCCTGTAAGGCCCAGGTCACCAGCCACCCTCTCTCCTGGTGTCTCTGTAAATCATTGGAGGATGGTGTGGCACTGGATGGGGGTGGGAGAGCTTCATGCTTTGTAGACCTGATTCTGAATCCTGGTTTGGTTACTAGCTAACCAAATCATCTTGGACAAGCTGCTTATCTTCACTGGGAGTCAACTTTCAAACTTTGAAAATAGCGATCGTAATATCATCTCTCACTTTTTTTGTGTGAGGATTAAATACAGCAAATACGAAGTCTCTACCACGATATCTGATACATGAAAAACATGCAGTCTCCAGAACGCGTAAACAACAATGGTTTATGCGTCATGTTGACATGTTATATTTGAAAACAGCATCTACTGGTCTCCTTTCTGTGGCTCGGCCCTAAGGAATGATATTTCCATATGGAAGTTGCAAGAAAGACAGCCAGGAACCATACTAATGGAAGTCTAAATTCTACTTTAATGACAGCTATATCTTCAACATTAAGTACAGAATGCCAAGGAAGGATGGCTCGGCTTTAGAGGCAAGGACTGGGGTTATTTGTTACTGAGTAAGTCCCGCACGAGTCAGACACAGAGAGGGCTGTGTGGGGGTGGGGCTTGGCATCAAGGGGAAGGGTAATCAATGACTCTAGTACTAAAGGGGAAAGCCAGCAAAAGCTATGCAGAACCATGAAATAAAAGGTGGTGACTTTGGGAAATTAAAGTGCCTTGGAAGCTGAAATCTCTCAGGCTTATCTTTGGAGATAGATGATAGATAGATAGATAGATAGGTAGATAGATAGAAGAGATAATGTTGGCATTAAAATTCAAGCAAATGCAGAGAACTGTGTGAAACATCCAAGGGACTATGAGTGGGGCATTTGATAGGAAAAAAAAAAAGTTTGAACTACCTCTCATCTTCTCATTTAAGATGACATTTCTGGAATACAGACCTTAAAGAAAGGAGATAATGCATAATTCATAGTGTTTTGTAAAGGCTAATGAGATGATGCATTAAAGGCACTCACCAAAATTCTTGATGAGTCATAATCCCTCAATAAATGGAAACTAATAGTGATTGTTATTCTGAAAAGCATATTTGTATTATAATGAATTGCTCAATGGTTATCCTACCTTCTTCCCCGACTAATTAGATGGCGAGCTTCACAAAGTCAGGAACCAGATCTACTTTTGTAATATTCTATGTCCGGTGCCACTGGGGTGCCCAGGGCATAGCAGATGCGTGATAAATATTTGTTAGAGACGAAAAAGATGACTGCGAAGGCTCAAGAGGGGATGAAAGATTTGGGCAGAGGCTCCACCATGGAGAACACAGAGGGAAGAATTCAAAAATGTGGGGAATCAAAATGGGACAAAAACCCTCTGTTGACCGTGGGCCTTAGAGAGTATTTCTTTTGTGACTAAGCGTCTATTACCACTTGCCTTCCTCTTTCCCCTCCATTGCCCACTCTGGAACGCCACTTCTTGACCACAGTCCCTCTAGTTACTGACAGTAGGTTCACCCTAAGTCTTCCCAATTGCCAAAATCACCTGAAGCTCCATAAAGGCCACCATTAACCTGTACGATATCGTTGTACAAACTAGAAAAAGGTGTCCCTTCTTCCAGGTGGATGTAGCCACCAGCTAGGAGGTTCTATTTGGTGAGTGGAGCATGGGCTTGGGTTTAGGCTTCTCCTGTCCTTTGCGCCTATTACCCCCTCAGGCAGATCCCATCTAATACAATTGTACTTCGTGGGCCAAGGTTCCTTTCAACTTCAGCTCTGGCAACACACATTTATTGAGTGTGTATTTCCAACATGCAGGCACGGGGGCTAAAGTGGTATGGTACCCATTGCTCCTGTCTTCATGGAGCTTATTCTGTAACTAGGAAAGGTGAACACAGTTGAGCAGAAAGCCTAGGACTGAGACCCACCTAGCGTGAACACAGTGCCTGCCACTCATCCGCCACACCATCTTGATCAAGTGATGGTACCTCCCAGCGCTTTCATTTTCCTCATTGTGAAAATGGGGATACTGTTACCTCCCTCAGGGGCTTGCCGTGGGTGTTAATGAGCTGAATGTTTGTCCTCCCCCAGAATTCATACGTTGAAAACCTAATGCTTGCTGGATGATATCAGGAGGTGGGGATTTGGAAGGTGCGTAGGTCCTGAAGGTGAAGTCCTCATAAATGAGATTAGTGCTTTTACAAAGAAGATCTATAGCCCCTTCCACCAAGTGGGAACAGAGCAAGAAGTCAACGGTCTGCAACTTGGAAAGGACCTTTACCAGACACAGGATCTGCTGGTGCTATGATCTTGGACTTCCCACTGTCTAGAACTGTAAGAAATAGAGTTCTGTTGTTTATAAGCCCCCCAGGCTATGATATTTTGTTATTGCAGCCCAAACAGATAGTATATGTGCCATGTATGTTAGCTTTTATTATTATTATTATTATTATTATTATTATTATCATGTCATAGAATCAGTGATATAATCATGAAAAGAATCAAGATATCCTTTTGGACCGGAACATTCAGAAAAAGCATCACCAAAGCAGTATGACTTAAGCAAGAATGGTACCACAAAGTGCCTTCAGGGAAGAGACAGGAGCAGAAGTTATTAAAACAGGATTGCCAGATTTGAGGCCATGAGGGGTGGTGTAGAGTGTGGTAAACTACAGAACACATCTCAAGCATTCGGCATCAAACGTTGGAAAACACATCATACAGTCTGTGAGGTAAGTTCTGCCTTTCCAGGGTGGGCAGAAATAGGCACACTATGGGATAAGAAAATGTCTAGTCCTCTGAGAAGTTTTGTTCTTTGTAATCAGCCGCTGTCAGTTTTTCTCCTCACTCCTCTAGTGATGTTTGGGAAAGATCGTGGACCCTTAAAATCCCTTATAACAGCCTTGCTTGGCAATAGCACAGGCCCATAACACCAAAGAGCAGAGCCACTGTTTTCAGACTCTAACCAGTGCCCTTGCCCAACTCTCAGAAATTCCAGGCCTTTCCTCTCCCTTCACCTCCCACCCCTCACTCAATCTGAGGTGAACTGACTGCAGACTGCTCGCTCAGAGTACATTGTTTGAAAGTTTGTGTCATAAACATATCGATCCTGCCTCGCGTTCCCAAACAGAATCTCGATGTTGAAATACTCCTTTAATCAAAAGTAAATTATGTACAGGCCACGGAGGTCAGCTCAGCCAGGCTCACAAAAAAGGCAATCCATCATTTATTCGTAAATGTCAGTGAAATCTGGAAATCGATATGTGCGCCAATGTGGATTATGTTTATTATTTTTCTGTAAATATCAATGCTGAGAAATATTTCAAGAGAGCACGTAGGTGCCATGGGAAATCAGAACCTACCCTAGGGTAGGTGGTGAGGTGGTGGAATCTTTCCAAGTGGATTTGATCTGGGTTTTTTTTTTTTTGGGGAATTCTTTTGCAAGTGAGAGCTGGGCCATCCCTGGTCCCGTGGGAAATAAAGAAGAGAAACATAGTGATTAAGGTGTCTGAGAAAGTTCCAGAATGGAGGTAGCTTACTTACCATGAGATAGAAATAGCTTCTCATGATATATTTTGAAGAGCGAGCTTGGACATAGAAAATAAAAGCGATTCCCAAAGATCTGGTTCATCTACAGGATCCTTGGATCTGCAGTCCTGTCCCTTTTTCTTGCCTTTTCCGGATAAGTACACCAGATATGTGATGCCAGAGTCCTGGCAGTAAAAGCAACAGCAGGCAGTAGTTGGAGAGGAAAGACCTTATCTCTTACTGCCTATTTTTTTTTCTTCCATTTATTTTAGAGGCGATACAGAGTCTTAAAGGTTTTTTGAGCCAGTGAAAGACATGATCAAAGTGGTATTTGGGAAAGACAAACAATAAAAATTGAGTAACCAATATTGGAAACGTAAGAGATTGAAAGGACAGAAACCAATTATGAGGTTCCGGCTGGACGGACAGATGCGTTGTTAGAGTGGACAGATCACAAGCTTTGGAACCAGATGTTAGGGCTTGAGGTTGAGTCTTTATTCGTTACTACATGAAAATTACAATACGTTTCTGGGCCTCGGTGTCCTGCTTCGTAAAATGAGAATAATAAGAATGGTATGTCAGTCAGGATAGACTAAGCTGTGCTGCAATAACAAATAATCCCCTGAATCTCTGTACCTTTAAAAGAAAGGTTAATTTCCTACTCAAGCTTCATGCGTATCCCGGGTCAAAGGGACAGGGGCTCCCTATGAATCGTGTGCTCGCTTTTCTTCTCAAATTGAGCATGCTCTACTGTAAGGGATTCAGGAAAGTACAACCTTACACTGTGTTCACAAGGGGAAGATTGGAATGTATTTGGCAAACAGCACTCACAGCTATCACCCCAAACTCATTGGACTTAGGGGCAGATTAGAAGTAACATGTAAATACAAAGGGTGATGTTTGGCACACGAGGGAAAGTCTGCAAGCCATGGTTGTTTACATGGAGTCAGTCCTTTGACGTCAGAGTCTGAAGGCCGGATTTGAACTGAGAGACAGCATAGTATGTTCATAGGTGTGAAGAAGGAGTATGATTAGATCGTGAGATTTTGAGATTAATTTAGGCCAAGCGTGTAGACCCTGAAGGCTTTGGGATCCTCCTGAAGGGGGCCCTACTGGCTGAGGCATATGGTGGTGAGGCCCGGGAGTACCTACTGACATTTGGGTTCTTGCTGTCCTGCTGGATGGGAAGCAGAGACCTCTGGAAAAGGATGCCGTGAGCATAGAGACCATTCTCATGAAAAGATGGATTGAAGCTGTGGCCAATCATACAGTTAGCGCTCAGCGTTCCTGAGATAATTCATACTGCTCTCTTCCCCTAGAGTTTCTTCCTGGTCTTTGCTTCTCCGTCGGGAGACTTGCAATTGTGGCCTCCCGGATTAGGTAATAGAAGACCTAAGATCCAAGCCTATTACTCAAATTGCCTCTCTGGACTTGATAAAAGCAGTCCTATCCCTTCTCTGGGCTACAGTAGGCTCATTTGTAAAATAGAAAAGTTAAAATCCATCATCTCTACGGTCTCTTTCCACACCAAGTTTACAGTTTTTTCACAAGCATTGGCAATGAGTACACGACTACTCTCCTTTCGTGCAAGTTAACTGTGATAAAAGGTGGTCCAAGAATATCTGATTTGGTTTGAGCATTTGTGCTTCAAAGAACCTATTTTCTCCATCCTATGAAGGATCAGGAAAAAAAGAAAAAAGAAAGAAAAAGAAAACAGTAGAATAAAATCAGAATGCATATCATTTATGGAAATTCTTTTCAGGCATTGGGAATAATTAAAAAGGGAGAACCCAATTCATGCCTTTCTGTTTGCTTTCAGGTTTGGGGAGATTCCTGCAGACCCTTTAGTAGGATTCCCTCAACCTTAGTTAGCAGGGCTGAGAGAAAGATGTGTTTGCTTGGAATCCGTGGTGTCCCCATAGACCCAAGCTCCATAATTAAAGCAGGGACATTGTCTTGTTCATTGCCACACCCTCAGCACGGAGGACGGTGGATGATGTAACACAGGCGTTCAACAGATATCTATCTGTAGAACAAATACATGAATCGTAGACAGAAAAATAACCACGTCCAAGTCTTCTCACTGATGGTCCTTTTCAATCCCCTTCTTGTAGGGCCAGAGTTCTTTCTCTTATGCATGTCTCCAGTGTCCTCTACGCCATCCTTCAATCATCACCTACAAAGCACTTAATCTGTGCTTAATCCCCCTACAGGTCCTTAATAAAACAAGTGCTAATCTGCTTTTCGCCACCTAGTGTACGAACTTGCAAATCGACAAGTCCTGAGTCTTCCTTTCCAGAATAATAGAAGTTTTGAACTCTTCTGTATGTAGATTGGGGGGGGGGGGGGGGGGGAACCCAGGGAGCATCTTTTCCTGCCCTTTTCTCTTGATAAAACAAACAAACAAGCAAACAAACAAACAAACAAACAACAAAGTATTGATGGCTCATAAGAGAACAGGACATGTTCTTGCCTCAGATGAGTTATCAAAGGAAATCATGGTGTTCTCAGAGAGTGTTTGGCCCTGTGTTAAGGGAGATTTAAAACAAGACAAGTGGATATGAATCCCAGGGCTGCCCATGTGAGGGGTGAGAACTTGGCAAATTACGTTTTCCTAGCTTTGGTTCGCTCCTTCCTAACGTGGATGAGAGTAATAGTAACACCTCTCAAGACAATGATGGTAAGTGTTCATTCGTTTATTTCTTAAACAAATATTTATTGTGGGCTTTCTATATCCCAGACATTATGGGAGGCCCTGGAATATAGCCATTAGAAAGCAGACAAAAATCTCTGTCCTTAGTTTGCTTAGCTTCTAATGCTCAACAAACATTAGCTATTATTATTATTATTGTTATTAGTCTTAGGCTAAACATGAGTATTTCAGAATTTTTATCTAGATGAAATCCTTTTCTCTCTGACTGATATTGGTCAGTCAATTGCATTTACTAAGCCACCACAGAGCACAGAGCTGGTGTCTATATGGATGCTAGCCGCGACAGGGTAGATTGAATTTGGATTTAAAAAGCACGCCTAAATTAAACACACTACCTCTTCTTGCTTGCTCTTCATTACCTTTCAGTAATAATAAGAACTTGAGTGGATTTTCATCACTGTCCATTGTAATCCGTCCAGAAAAACCACTGAACCATTCGAAGGGGTCTAGGAGGAGAAAAGCAGCGGCTGTATCCGAACTCCTTGGGAAAGGGCAGAGTTTAATAAATAAACGGATGCATGCTTCTTAAATTGACAAGAATCCTTGTCAAGCGCCCTGACAAGAACAAGTCGATGAATGGCAATGTTACACATCTGATACGTAACCCACCCACGTAACTATGTGAGCTCAGAGAATTTTGGCCTCTGAAGGAGATATCAAAAAAAAAAAAAAAAAAATCCCCTTACTCCTTGATTTGACAGATAAGGAAATAGATGCAGAGGGGACAAGTGAATTTACTCAAGACTGTGTGCCTGGTGTGTGAACCACCTGACCAGACTCTCAGGATCCCCGATCCCTACCCAGGGCTTCCATAGCCTCTGGAAGTCTCCTTTTGTCTAACTTTGAGTGAAAACCCCTTGAGCTCAATGGCCTTTGCACTAAGTTGTTTGTTCTGGACTCAGCCTAGAGGCATGTTGTAAGGGAATCAGAGAACAAGCTTTCTGAGACAGAGGGTGTCTGCGGTGAGATTAGACATGTTCCCAGCTATGGAAAAAGAGAGGGGGTTTTTCGGGTACTTTCCCTCAAAACTGCTCTCTTTCCCGAGGACCTTTTCCTCCTAGACCCCTCAGAGTGGCTCAACGGTTTTTTTCTGGACACACTACGATGAACAGGGATGGAAATCCACCCACCTTATTACGTATTATTATTCTTTTTATTACTGAGAGGTAACTCATAACAAGCAAGAGAGCGGTGTATTTAATTTATGCATGTTTCCCAAATTCAAGAGTCCCTGTGACCCTTTCTAAGGGTTTCTGCCACCAGGGAGGGGACAGTGCTCCAAACTCCCTCCTCTAGTGTTGACTAAATCCCTCTCTGATGCTTTTTGCTTCTGAAAGGATCCAGATTCACTCGGGGAAATTCACTTTTAAAAGGAGGTGCCATCTAGTGGCCTGTGGGAGGATCAGCAGCCTACCGCAAGAAAAGGCCAGGGGCTCAGGGATAGCAGCTGCAGTCCTTCTCCACTCTAACCGGCCAGAAGAACCACAGAATGTTTCTGTTGGGAGCAACCCCCAGCAGCTTTCTGTCAAGACATTCGCCTCCAGTCGGCATGAACCATATGCCTCTCGCTTACAGAGCTGTACGAAACCCTCTCACAAATTTTAGCACATTTGATTTTCACATCGGCCCTGTGAATTTCGATAGAGTCCTCTCCGTTTGAGAGATGAGGAGATGGCCAGTCATATTAGCTTTCTTCAACAAAAGCGCTCGACTTTTGGGAGACTAATTAGGCTCTTACCTGGAACCCGGGCTTTCCGCACAGAGCCTCCCGCTCGAAATCGCCTGTCCGCAACCCCAGGGAAATATGGAACCCTGGAGACGTAGAGAGACAGGTTCCCCACCAGTCTTACACCCCATCTCTGGCACCAGGATTGGGTCAGTGTGGGAAGGCCATTTTACGTCAATATTTCTGAGTGAGGAGAAAGTTTCTTCCACCTCAACACATGGGCGAATCTGTCTGGGCTTACAGGAAGTGCGGGGATGGGCTTGACAAGAACTGGCAGCGGTTGGGGGGGGGGGTCCGCTGTTGTCCATGTGGCAGTGAACGATGGGGCCCTCTCGGAATACGGAAGAGGCTGCTGGTTCTGTCAGAAGAGTCCTTGTAAGAGGAAATTAAGCCGGATATAACCCCGCTATGAAATCACTGGGCATATCTCAGGTCCCCGTTTTAAATATTCAATAGTCTTCAGGGAGAAAATGAATTAATGAATAGGGTCATCTGACAGTAGAATGAAGAAAGGTATCTGAAGAGTAAAACAAAAAAAAACCCCGTATTCTACCCCATCCACTTGCTCTCCACAGAAGGGCTGATTCCTCACAGGTATGGGAGCGTGCCTTGTCTTACTGATTCCCCCCACTTACTCTTGCCCTAGGCCAGTATGACCCTCATCACACCCCACTCTGTCTCCTGGTACTTGGACACTCAAGGACAGTGGCCCTTGGCAGCTTGTGCAGTCACGGGGCGTTCTCTGGAAAAGAAGCAATCTTGTGTGGTTTGGTTGTTTTAGAAAGAAAGCATTGTTAATGGAGGTCTTGACTTGTGGGCTGAAATAGCAAGCTAGGGATGTGTTTGCTTTTTCTGGCTGTTACTTGCTAGAGAAAAAATATATTTATGAGGGAAAAGGTCATGCCGACAATCTCTGTGTTCCTAGGGGATAGGGCTGGGCAGGAAGGTTTCCAAGATTCAAGCCAGGCAAGAATGCGAAGCTAGCAGCACCGGGCCTGTCTTGCGAGCGCTCCGCAGTGGACGTCCACAGCTTCTTCATGGGAAGGTCGGGAAGGGACGTGACTTTCCCTCAGGGAGAGAAGGCTGTGGTCCTATCAGATGGGTCCTTACAAGGGAATCAACCTGGATAGAACCCCTGAAGCCTGTTAGCCTCCCCTAGCAAAAACAAAGAAATCCAAGCATTGAAATAGAATGAGACTAGGGCTGTGGCGTTTGTTAGTATTGGAGGTTTCGGGTAAGCGGACTGTAACGTTAAGTACATCCGCAGCCGTATTGTCCTGGGCTTCAGCCTGCTTATGAGGCCATCAGGGCAGACAGAGAACCTCTTCTGGAGCCCGACCACTAAGCCCGGACCTTGGGTGAGAACCACATACTATGTCTAGCTTCTTTCTTATGGGGGAAGTTGAGTCAATTCCCTGCACTTCCTGATTCCCAGTCACTTCTTTTACTTCTCAGAATTCCAGAACTCTGGTATCGCTTTCCACTGTCCAGGCTGACAGACTGAAGTAGGAGATCTTAAGGGTTCATGCAAGACCCAAAAGGTTTCTTTATCTCTCTCTCTTTTTTTTTTTTTTTTTTTTTTGTACGAGTCTCAATGGAAACAACATGGCCATGGAAGTCAGTTCTCTAGTGGACAAGTGAATGGGGCAGTTTGTTAACTGGGGACCTCAATCAATTTAGTCCTTGTAGAGAAAGTTCAGTGGCAAAGAAGTGGTATCAGAACTTCCTTAGCAACCCTAGACACTCAGGTCTGGGAGAGAATTTGAGTAGCCATCTAACTCTTCCTGTTGCCTTGGGGCAGGATGGCCATGTAGACGCTGGGGACCCCTGGGATGTTGCCAGTGACAACGGGCGTCGCCGTTGGACTGTTCAGAGGACAAGGCAACTAAGACCCTAGGGACTTGGGTTTGACTTCTTCCTTTCTCAGTGCCTGAGCGTAGATGAAGACGATGTACAACACGTAGCAGGCAACCTGCTGTCGGGAGGCCAGACCTCATCCAGACCCCCCAGGGTTCCAACATGGCAGAAACAGCTGAAGCCTGGCATCCCTCCTCAAGGAAGCTTGTTGCACAAAAGCGTCCTCTGCCTTCTAGCAAAGCTGCCCCTGTCAGGATAGGAGGCTGGAGGGCACACATCTCTTGCACAGAGGAGAGAAAAATGATATGAGAGCAGCTTGGATGGGAACAATATTTCAGGCATGGCTAGCTGTTAAAAATGAGCTAATTCAGAAGAGGCACATTTAAATAAATATAATGCAAAGACATAATGGTACAAGATAATAGTTTTGAATGGGGAATTCTAATGACTTCAAGTGCATTTCACAGGGCAATTAATACACGTGGCAATGCTGCAACGTTCAGCAAAAGAGGAGGGGGGAATGAGGTCGGGAGCAGAAAGAGGGGAGATGACAGCACCCGATAAAAATAGGATTTGATTTTCTTTGCAGCAGGAGTAATGCTTACAAATATAATAAAAGAGAAAAATAAGTGTGTGTCAGTTTTTATAATTCAGCTTGTAAAATTCGGAATGATTAGGTTTTGAAGAGGGCAATTAGTCCTCTTTTGCATATTCATGGAGATTTAATGAAATAGGGCTGGGCTTTCTCCATTCTTTCCTGGTTACCCCTACAGTACCCTCCCCCCCCTCCCCCCCAGCACAAACTAAAAATATATCCGATTCCCATCACACCGAGGCCTCATCCCCTTCAATTCATAGAGGAGGTCCCCTCTGCTGATTGGTACATACAAATACCGGGGATTATCGTTAACAAATGACACGTTTCTGGTGCCTCTGCCACGAGTTACCAGATGAGGCGTGTGATTCTCCGGGGGCTGAGGAAGAGACTTCTGGTGACAGCAAAGAGGGAGGGATACACAGGGCAAGAAGCTGACCCCCTGGGACGGACACAGGACATCTTATTCGTCTGTTCCTTCTTGCTCATTTTTGTTTCGGCGTGCGTGTGTGTGCACCGAGAGAGAAAACGAGAGAAGATGTAAAGACAGAAAAAGACAGAGAGAAGGAGAGAAAGAAAGGAAAGGAAGGAAGGGGGGAGAGGTTGAGGAAGATAAGGAGGAAAAAAAGAAGAGTCTGAAGAGATCAGAATGGATCATTTTAAGGCAGCTGGGACTGTAGGGATATTTTTTCCCCCTTTTAGTTTCTATTCTTTTCAAGTGTTGCCTAGAGCAAACACAACTAGAAACTAATGAACAAACAAAATCCAAAAGCCACACACAGTTAAAAACCACCTCAGCACAAAAGGGAGAAACCTCGATGCCCCATCTGCTTTGTTTATGTTTCTCCGGGGCACTGATTTCTGTTGTGTCGTGTGTGTGTGTGTGTGTGTGTGTGTGTGTGTGTGTGAAAAGCTCAGTGATTTTCCTAAGGTCTTGTGCTAAGAATCACTTTGGTCAGCCTCAGGGGTGCCTGATGGCTCAGTGGGTTAAGCATCTGACTCTTGACTTCGGTTCAGGTCACGATCTCACGGTTCATGGGGTTCATGGGGTTCATGGGATCAATCCCCGTGTCTGGCAATGCGCTGACAGTGCAAAGCCTGCTTGGGATTCTCTCTCTGCCCCTTCCCTGCTCACGTTTTCTCTCTCTCTCTCTCTCTGCCAAAATAAATAAAACTGGAAAAAATATATTTAAAAGAAAAAGAATCTTTTTGGTCAGCTCCAAATCTCTAGCTCTGCCGTTCTCATCGTGCCCTGATTCCGGTAAGGGCTCAGTTCTTCCTGACATTGTCTTGACTGTTCTGCCTGTCTCCCCGCTTTTCAAAAGCTTTATTTTTTAAACGCATTCTTTCCCTTCTCAGCCTTAAACAGGGACAGAAGATAAGTGGTCATTTTAGTTCCTCCCAAATAACAAAAATATTTACAGATGTGTGTCTGTGCGAGATTTTGCCCATGAAGACACCAAGGCTGGAGAGGTTAATGATTCAAGGTCACAGCGGGAATAAGCGGTAGAGGGAGAGTTTGAGTTCAGGTCTGTCTGCTTCCAAATTCCACAGTCCCAACACACTTGGGGCTTCCCAGCTTCTAAGCCCTGAACACTTTAAAGAAGTTCCTAATCTTTTTGTAAGGAAAAAACTGCCTTTGATTTTCCCTGAAAGGGAAGGGAAATTGGAGAAAAGAAATTGACTGAAAGACAACACTTGCTTTCCAATCCTGATGTTACTTTGTTCGGAGTGATGTCCACTAGCCTACCTCCCCCCCACTCCTACCCCTTTGTCATCCCTTCTGTCTTGATTCTACTGAGTATAGAGTGTGCTTTCCAGGGACCTCTTCCATGGAAAAGGACAGTCGCTTTCCAGAAGTCTACATCTAGGGGATGAGTCTGTAATCCTGGAGTTCAATCTTAGGAAACCTAAACCACATTTTCTAGCAATTCCATAATAATCACAATTTTTGAAAACTGACCTTTTGGTCTCCATTAGCCTGCCTCTAATCTAAATTGGTCTAAAAATCGGGTGAGGAAAAAAAAATATTATCTATTGGACCTCCACAACTTTCACTGCTAGTTTTTATCGAGTGCCTGCTCTGACCCAGTCATGGTGCTAGACTTATATTTGCCGGCTTCATCCTGGGATATGTCACCTAGAGGGTATGAAAAAAAATAAATAAGGGCTGGTCTATCATTCAATTGCCTGTGGATACTAAAAACACTCATAGGGATGACCCAGGAGTCTGAACTTGGAATTTTCAAATCCTGGGAACTGAAAACACCCATAGGGATGACCCAAGAGTCTGAACTTGGGATTTTCAAATCCTGGAATTGAAATACAGGCAAACGGGTAGGGATAATTAATTTCTGTGTGAATATGTGTCTATGTATTTTTCTAGGAAAGGCCCACAGCTCTGATCCCCTAAAATAAGCCTATAGATTGGAAAGTCATAGCGACCGGTACCAGCTTTGAATAAAACCTTTAAGATCAGCTCTTACGGCCGCCCGTATTTTCAGTGTCTCCAGTTTCTGGCCTGATCATCACAACCACAGACTGGGAAAGTTACTTAAATTCAGGAGGAACAAATTCTTGTTGAGAGTTTTTTATACATGAAAGGGCAGAGTACAGACTGAGTCAGCTCCCAGGCCTTGGAGCCCCGTACCGTCCCCTCCTCCCTGCACTTTTCTGCCCCCACTTCCTGTGACTGCTGTGTTCTCCACCCGACACAAAAGCATACCTGCCCTCGTACCAAGAATCGTTTCCCTCTTCTGCCTCCCTCTCCCCTTTTTGGAGACCCATGAAGCAGCCCCTGCAGAGAACTTGCATTCTCCAAAGATGGCCCCCATGCTGTCCTTGAGAGGAAACTAGACTTTATAGTGCATGGCAGTTTAATTCATAAATAAATATTACATGTGCTACCAGATGGCTCATTAGCCAGTTGTTATGGCAATCAGCATTTCAGCCAATTAAAAACCTTTCCCAAGACTTTAAAATATGTTGATTGTGGCAACATGAAGTGCCTGAAGACCATGCAAATACACTTGAATGCAAGAGGCATCTCTGCTTTGGGATAAGAGGGAGCAGGTGGGGGTTAGGAAGAGGGAACGTGGGGGGCACATCAGGGAGGTACAGACACCAGAATGAAGATAAAAGACGTTGGAGGAGGAAGACACTTTTATTAATCTCTACCCTATATGTATAAGGACTCTTTTGGAGCAAGCAAAAACTAAGTAGGCTATTCATCTCTCTTTCTCTCTCTCTCTCTCTCTCTCTTTTAATTTTAGTAGATTCCTTAAAGGCAGTCCTGTGTCTTATTGCCTTTTGTGTTTTCACTGCCTAGAACCCTGCTTGGCACGTACTAGGTGGGAATTTATAGTAATAAAAATAGTTTATCATCATCATCATCAATTATAATAAATAGCAGAAAAAACAAAAAAGTCTTCTTCCCCTTGAATCGAATCCAGAGACAAATCGTGTTATTAGGTTTAGATAAAAGCCGGTGAAGGAGTCTGCTGCCGTGGTCCTGGGCAACCTGGCTGGGGCAGGGGAATCTCACTGGTTTTGCGTCTTCAGCTAGGATTTGGGTGGTCAGGACCGAAGCTGTGGCTCGGAGTGGCGAGGGACAGGACTTCTGCCGCGCGCTGTCCCGTCGGTTTCCATGATCCGTGCGTGCATACGTGTTCTGTCTCCTCCCCACCCCCACCTGAATCTAATCCCCTCTAGAACTGGTATTTCATGGCTCCACTCAAGGGGTCTGGGTGTGAGGCTGGCCTGGCTGGGCACCAGCTAAGAGGCAAGCATCAGAGATTCGATTTGGAACAGCAAAATCTAAGCGAACAAATTTCTATCCAAGTTGCTAGGAGATGAAGAGGGCCAGAGGCATGAGTCGAGATGAAGTCTACAGGGGCAGGTTCAGATCCACTAGGAGGATGCGAGGGACCCCAGACAGTGGAGGAAGCTCGGTTATAGACAGAGCATTCTGAGTTGCTAGAAGCAGATGAGAGAGAAAGCAATCAGACAGAGACAAGGAGCTAGGGCTTGTATTCCACTCAACTCTGTATCCTCATTACCTTCTACACAAACTGTCACATAGTAGGTGCTCAGCAAACATTGATTAAATGTTTTTTTTTTTTTCTTTTTAAATCATCTCAGTGCGTGCTAAACCACGTCGTGTGTGGGTGACTGAGAGAATCAAAATCCTGAAATCTATTTTGGGCTTTTTCATTCTCTCCCTAGAGAATCCTTTTCCAATTATAATACTCAGGATTAAGATTTCCCTTCATTTTTACTCTCCGATCAAAGGAATTTTCTGGAGAAGTGGACTCCCTCAATGCCAGGAGTCGAATGCTTTTCAGGGACCCAGTCCAGGAGACAGTGGAAAGTCTAGGATTCCCACCTCACGGGCTGCCAAGAGGCCTGGCTCTGCTCCCAGAGATTCATGAGCCCCCACTGCCTCCCCGACCATGTCCGCCCAGAGCTGTCTGGACCCCTCTACACAGAAATCTGCTGCCTCTGAAATTGCACTGATACAGTGACGGGAAAGGAGGCGCAAAAAATAACTTCCCTAGACAATCAGAGCAGATTATTTTAATGAGGGCTTAGAAATGGGAAACAAATGGCACCAAATTAGCCTCTCTCCCATTCGTCAGCTCCGCTGGAGAAGGCGTAGGGCCTTTGTCTGAGTCAGCAGTGGGGGAGCTGTGATGCCTACCTCTGGTTTCAGGAAGCTTCTCTCACGGGAGCTCCCCCTCTGTCTCTGAGCTGTTCCCCCCGCCGCCCCTCAGCCCAATTGTCTCCACTCAGGTAGTGTCAGGGCTCCTGGGGCCCATCATCGCTAGTCTGCGTGTGCTTTAAATTTCCTCTGTGTAGAAACACAGGTCACTGAAGGACAAGAGGATCCCAGAGCCCACCTGGGACTCAGGGAGAGGACAGTGTCCGAGCCAGGGTGCTCACGTTTCCCGGACTCGTCCCAAGGCCAGCGATCTCTTGTGGGCCACTGTGAAACACGAGGCGGTTTCTGTTTTCTTCCCAGGCACCTATCTTTGTCCCTCGCACTGTCCAGTTCTGTCACCCTGGTAGCCCCTGGGCGTTGTCACTGGAGGTCACCAGCGGGGCCGGGGCAGACCTTTGCTCCAGGATTCACAAAGGAGAGCAACACCAGGAACAGCTCTCCCGTGTGCGGCTGGCGGGGAGAGGCTGAGCTCCTCTGAAACTCGGCCTTGGGTCACAGCGGTGAACAGAAGGGACTACAATAGATTATTACATTAAGCAAAACGAAATGGTTTCCCCGCTGGAAGGAAGAAAAGTCATTAACTTGGAGGGTCCAGTTATCAGGGAAAATGATATCACATCTGCAGCGTGTTTTGGATTGCAATTTAAGAGGAAGAATTGGAAGAGAATTTGAGGTGGGGTGAAAGGTGTGGGATTGACAGCCCGGGGAATTGGCGTATGTTGTTTCTTTGCCCCCCTCTTGGTCTCTGTCTGTCTTTTGGTCTCCGGGTCCCCTCTCCTCTCCTCTGACGTTCTCCCTTCCCTCTTCAAAGGAGGCAATGTGGGGTCGAAACTGAGGTGGATTCAATTCCTTTCTGTTTGGGAAACCTTGGAGGTTCTCCATTTTCAAATCTGTTCCCAGATTCTGGCTGGACTCTTAGCTCACGGGAAAATTCCAGGGCTTTCTTCCTGCCTTTGCTACTTCGGGGGCCACCGTATAAGAACAGTTGCGCCAGAACAGAGGTGGGGGTAGCCCAGGACACAAGGGAGTTATTTCACAACGGAAATGAGTGACTTGGGGTTAATCATTCGACCAAATATGTTTTGCTGAGGGCTTTCCATGTGCAGAACCCCATCTCCATGCCACGGAAGACACAAAGGTGAACATGACCTAAAGCTCCCTGGAGACGTTCATCATCTAGATGGGCAGACAGTGTACTCATTACAGAATAATCCAGAAACACCTGGCAGTTGATGGCCACCATCGCTGAAGAAACTGTCTTATTGTTCCATTGCCGAATTTATATTCTGGCTTACGAAGTGCCCTGTCTTGTGCTGACCTAACAGTAGGCAGAGAAATCTGGTTTCTGCCTTCAAGGCTCTTCCTTTCTCTCCGTTACACGCGCTTCCTGCTAACTCCATTTTTTCCACCCAGGTTCTGTTGTTCCTATCCTTCACAGACTCTGTACCAGGCACTGGGGACACAGTGGCCAACCACACAGTCACTGCCATCCCAGAGTTCGCCCCTGCCTGTCGAGGCAGTTAACAAATAAGTACATTTATAATTTCAAGTTGTGCAAAGCATCTTGGAAACATTTCAAAAAGGCCTCCCCGAGAGAGAATAACAAGGAAGATTTAGCTGAGTTTGGATTTAGTCTGGGGACATGACATCAGCTCCAGAATCTAAAGGAAGAGCAGGGTTATCCAGGCAGAGGAAGGAGAACAGTGTTTCAGGCAGAGCACCACATATGGGAAGACTGAGGTGGAAAAGAGGTTGGGGCGTCCGAGGGACTGAAAAAAAGGCCATGTGACAGAGACACGGATTGCATGGACACAGAGATGAAGGTAGGGAACGGGGGTGGGGTCTCAGGTGGATGGCAGAATAGACAGCTTTGTGAAATGGAAACATACGAGAATTTTCACCAGGGAAGTGACATGTTCTAATTTATGTTTTACAGTTCGCTCTACTGGGGTCAACATGGATTTGAAGGTGGAAAGAATGGAAGAAAAAGGAAACTACTGTCACACTCCCAAGGAATAAATGTGGCCTAGACCTCGATGGGCAACACGGAAGGAATCACGGGGTATCTGTTGAGACACGAGACACAGATACAAGTCACCCTCCGTTTGTTTTTGTATAGAAATGTTTATTGGAACACAGCTGCTCATTCATTTCGGTCTGGTCTATGACTACTTTCTGTCTTCAATGGGGTGATGAGTAGTTTCAACAGAGACCCTACGGCCCACAAACCCTAAATTATTTACTTTCTGGTTCTTTATACACTCTGCTCAGTCCTGTTCTAGACAATAACTCAACGTGTATACGATGGACAGTAGAAGTTAGTCAACGTAGATGCTTAATAATTTTTTTTAGTGTTTTCTTTATATCTTTTCTTTGAGATACACTGGGCCTCTCTTCCTTTCACCAGCTTGGGGCCAAGGAAGGAAGAATCAAAAGGGACGTCCTGCGAACTACTGAATGAGTACGAAGGAAACCCAGATGCCACAGCTGTACTGAATGTCTCCTGGTGTTCAAAGGAGCTGCTGACTATGGAGAGAAGCCAGGCCCACTGGTATTTTTCCATCAGAAAGATCTAGAGTAATCCCCATACCTTCAGCTACCCTTGTGGTTGCGAAAGCTTGTGCCCTGTACACCGAACCAACAATCTACCAAATTATTTCTTTGCTCGACAAACATCACTCACAGCCCTATTATGGCTGAAAGGCTTTTTAATAAAACTGTCTATAAAGATTACAAAACAAGCCTCTGGAGCAACCTCCTCATGACTTCCTTCTGTTTTCCCACAAATTTCTCTCCCTTTCCCACAGAGAAGGTTTGTATTTCCAACCAGGTGCCTCTTCAGAGCTCTCACAGAGAACAGCTGAATGCAGCAATCTCTGCCTATCCTCGATGCAGATGAACTTCAAGGAGCTGCCTTTCACAAACGACTTGACATTGAAGTGCACGGGATTTGGGCTCCTTCCTCAGAACACATCGCTCTCGCCAAGGCACTAGATATTTTTCATTCAAGCTGGAAGTCAGAAATAATCGAAAGCCTATTGCTTTTACTTTCTCTTACCGGCTGCATCCTCTGTATTAAAAGCATAGGTAACTTATCTGTCTTTTAGGCAAATAGCTATTATGTTCCCACCCAAGGCGAGAGTCCATTTTGTCCAGGAAAAAATCACTTGGAATCGATTTAGATGGAAATGGATGCAAGAAGAGAGACAGAATTCCTTAGCTATGAGAGAGATTAACAAATCAAACGGATAGACACGAACAGCGTGGTTCTGTCCAGACTGATGAAGGCAGCTCATGCCAGAGAGGGTGGTGAACTAGGGGACTGGCCTTGAATCCAAATCACTGGGCTCATGGGAGCGTGGGCTTAATACCCAAGGAATATGTATCTCTCAGGCGATGTTGTTAAAATGCAGATTCGGTTTCGGTAGGTCTGGGCTGCCAGATGATGCCAACGCCATGAGTCCGTGGACCACACACTGAGTCCTTGGACCACACATTGAGTCCGGGGACCACACGCTGAGTGCCAAGGGCGTATGGATTTAACTCTAGGGTCTACGTGGATGTGGGTTCGAGATTTTGAAGATAAGTTAGGTTACCTAGATCCGTTTGGGGTCTAAATCATTCATCAGTGCTCACAGGAGATGATGATGTGTGTGATTTCAGAAAGCGTGCGGAGTCCAGGAAACGCAGGAAACAGAACCGGGCAAAAAGTGAATTCCCCAGCGTGCATGCTGGGATTACCTGCCAAAAACTTAACAAGGGATCTTGGCCTCAGACATCCAGGCAAAAGGGTGGTTTGCAAGACTGACCACACCCAGGGCCTGAGCAGTGAAGCGGGAGCACCTGAGGGCTAATCCCAGTCGAGCGAGCGTGGGGGCTGAGTCCGGACTGAACCGCCAGGGAAACTGGGCAGGAAATCTGGCCCCATCATGCTGAGACTCCCTCATCTTATCTCTAGAAGCTTGCCTCATGGGTTTGTCGGGAGCATTAAATAAGAAAATCCCTGTGTTTTAGGTTCTAAAAATAGACGCTGAGATAACGATTTGTGTACAAGTGACTTACTGCACAGTGCTCCTGGGAAAAAATACACTAGGGAAGCAGGAAAGTGGGGCCTACGAAGGAAAGGGAGCCATGTAACTTTGATAGTAAGTACAAGTCCACAAGAATAACTGTAACTCAGTCCTACGAGGGAGCATTACAGGCAGTCAGCTGCAAACCAAGAGTTCTCCAGAACTAGAAGCGGGTAACTGGGTTATTGACATCTTCAAACCCATCAGTCATCAAGGGCAGCCCCCTAAGAGATATAAATTCCCAAGCACTTCTGGTCCTCTGCACATGCAAGAAAAGAAGGTTCTGGAGCCCGAGGGAAGCTCTCTGACAAAGATTCAGGGCCTGGTTGTCGGGAGCAGGACACCTGAAATTGTTTGCACAAAGTTGGTAAACAGCAAAGGATCCAAGGGGATAGAGCGGCAATTTGCACTTTCTGCCACATCACGCAAAGACCTTAGCATGGTTTCTGGCAATCCTAAATCATCAGTAAATCTCCCTTTATTATATGCAGTGAATAAATAAATATTATGTGAGAAGACGAAGAAGGACGAAGAGACGCGAGGCATCCATCTCATGGCTCCCTGGACAGTGGGACCAGGGCGGACTTTGCCGATGCAACAGGTCACTAGAAAACCTGGAACAAAGTTAGTGAGTGATCAAAATGGCCAGAAAACCTTAAGACCCACCTATTGATGTTAACAGAAAAGCAACCTCATGAGCTTTTTTTTTTTTTCTTTCATTCCAGGGATTCTCCAATTCCGATTCAGCACGGAAAGTACTTCTAGATGTGAGTGGCCATACTTGATTGCTTGTGGCTTAGAGAGCGGGTAATCTCTCTGCACTCGATTTTCTCATCCTTCTGGTGAGAGGTCCTCTAGGTCCACAATGCTGTGATTTGACATACCACTGAATAGAAGAGGAATACTCCGTAAACCTTAAGCTACGTTCTTCCTGGTTGCACGCCTCCAAAGCTAAACCTTGTAAACCAAGTGAAACCTTGGTTTGTGTGCATGATTCATTCCGGAAACATGCTTGTAATCCGAAGCACTTACATAGCTCAAAGCGAATTTCCCCATAAGAAATAACGGAAGCTCAGATGAGTCGTTCCACAACCCCAAATATTCATATAAAAATGATTACAATACTGTAATCATATATATATATATAAAATATATAATATATATAAAATAATCATATATAATATAATATAAAAAATAAAGGAAACACAAAATATAAAGAAAAATAAACAAACTAACGTGCACTTACCTTTGAAAAACTTTGTGGCTGGTGTGAGGGAGACAAAAGAGAGGAGGGTTCTTACGTAAGACAACTTTCACTAACGCTAACGGATGTTGACTGGAGTACAGTATTAATAAACTCTGCTCATATACTGTATTTAATGAAACTGGCAATAAGGCAGCAGAGGAAAGGGTCTGTATCTGCAGGCAGCCTGGCCTAGAATGAAGCAAAGCAGTCTTAAGCTTACTTTCGTATGGAAAAGCAAAGGATTGTCCCTAGGTGCTTTGAAGTGACAAAAAATACACGAGTGCCAGTGGTGGGCACCTTGCAATGCTCTGAAAAATCACCGATTTCTGCCAACCACGGTGGCCTGAGATGGAACATCTGAGCGTGGGAGAGGATTACCCACAATTCTGCAGTGAGAGACAGAGAAAGAGAGAGAGAGAGAGAGTGCCATTGGCTCGGTTGTGATCATGTGACCTTCAGCGTCAGGTACTACTCGTATGGCAAGACATCACTCTTTTGTCAAGTCAAAATTTATTAGAAATGCTTGCTTGTCTTGCAGAACACTCGTAGAGCAAGTTACTCGCAGTCCAAGATTTTACTGTATTTTCCTTCCTACTCACCGTGTCACAGACAGTGTAAGTTGGTTTCCCACAACTGTCCTTTGCAGATATAGAAGGTTCTCACCCACGCTGGTTTCTCGTGGCTGTCGCATCGTATATGCCTCCTGACTGTGACCAGTGTGTGTGTGTGTGTGTGTGTGTGTGTGTGTGTCTTTCTCTTTCTCTCGTTTTCTGTGCATTAACCAAAAAACAGCTGAAGTGCCTTTTTACTCTGATTTTGGAGATTATAGCTTTTAGGATGTGTGGGTTAAGGGGTGAAATGGGAAGCAGAAAAAAGAACATACTCTGTCAGGATTCTGATGCCGCTAATTACTTACCAAGATATGGATAAGACCATTTTTGCAAGCAATGATTTGGCTCATTTCAAATGCCTTTGTTTTTGTTTTAGAAGAAAGAGGAAGGAAGAAAAAAGAAAGTCGAAGGATGGGAGAACAAAAGAAGCTCCCCACAGAAAGAGAAAATCTTTTGCCAGCACATTTGAGAATCTAAATGGTGCCAAGTGCCCAGCAGACAGAAGAACTCTGCTTACTGCATAGTAAATAAAATGGAAGGTGGGAGGAAGTAGAAGTCAAACAATACTTTCTGAAGGAGGGGCAAGGCTTCCGAGCATTCAAACCCCAACTTGCCTGCCTTCCCTGGTAACACAGCCAGGCTCAAAAGGTTATCTAACAAACACGGGGTAGAATAGCCTCGAGTCAGACGTAGACCAGACCCCTTCTCCACACAGGGGGTTGCGTCGTGAAGATAGACCTGGCCGCAGCCAGATGGATGGCTCGTAGTGGCCAGAGAGCGTAACAGGCAGAAGGTGGGAGTCCAGACTATCAGATGATGTCAGTGAAAACAGCAAGGTTTGGACTGCCTATTACAGGACATCACGGTGGAGTGTTCAGGGCAAGCATTATTATGAGCTCCAGGCAGGTGGTTTCTTACCAGCAGGGAAGACGGATGGGGAGGCGTGAGAGCTGGAAGGCCTTGGTCACATTGCCAGAGCTAGTAGGCAGGGTGCAGTCACAAGCTGGTTGGGGAATCATCCCCCCTGTCCTGGTGGCTACAGAGTGGAAGGGGAATGGAAAAGAGGAGGGGCCGTTGTTGAGCAGACCCCCATTTGACTTGCCATAACAAAGTGCCACAAACTGGGTGACTTAAAGCTATGGAGATTTACGGTCTCACCATTTGGAAGGATGGAACCCTGAAATGTAGGCATCAGCAAGAGTGGTTCTTTCTGGAAACGCTGAGGGCAAGTCTGTTCCATGTATCTCTCCTAGCTTCGGGTGGTTGCTGGTAATTCTCAGTGGAGCTTGGTTTGTAGCTATATTACTCTAGTCATTGCCTCCGCCATCATCCGGTGTTCTCCCCGTGTGTTTCTGTGTCTCTGTTTTCTCTTCGTTAACAGGCATAAATTATTGGATTGGGGTCTACCCTAGTCCAACATGACTTCATTTTATCTACTTATAACTGCAATGACCCTATTTCCACATAAGTTTCAAGGTTCTGGGGAGACACGCATTTGGGAATAGGGGACTGGGGGGGGGGCAAGAAGAGACACTATTCAACTATTCAACCCCACATAGTTACCACAGAAGATTGAGGCTCTATGGAACAATACAGAAACATGCTACTAAAGCAAGGGCATGAGAATGTGCTCTGGTCTTGGAATCAAGGCTGAAGTCAAGTTATCACCATGAGAGGCAGCAAAAGTATGGTTCCAGAACTGATGATGGAAGCCATGGAATGGTGCCTCCAGTTTCACGTTTTCAGAAGTCACCTCAGTGGTCAGTTGTTGTGTTTAGCCCGAACCAGGGTTGCCGTCTCACTGAAGGATCCTATGTAAATCAGCATACCTGTCCTTCCTCCCCGAGATTCTGGTTCCACACAGGAAAGGTATCAGCGTGTCTCCTTCCCACCCCTCCTTTCCTCCTAAGAATCACTTCTTGTACTGAGACATCTCTAGGAACCTGAGAATGCTAGATTGCAGCAGAATTGGAGGGCGGCTCCTATCATACAATCCCACCTCTCGTGCGTGAGGAAACTGGGGTCGGACATCCAGGTACTAATGAAAATCCGGGGGCGGTCGGCTTTCGCCACAGCCTGGGCTGGGTTTTCTCAGGTTATTCTGTACATGATAGGGTGGACACCACCGAGACTCTGCGGAAGTTCATACCTTTGGAGAGAAACAAATAAAGACTCTCAGAGTCTGTGAAGGAAAAAAAAAAAAATGCAAGACTTTCCTGCTGAACAGCTCTGACAAGGTTAATGGTGTCAACACCACCAAATAGAGTCGAGAGCGAGCAGGAGGAAGGATTGATTTATTAGCCTGGGGGTAGACACGTTGAGATGAGAAGTTGCATTGGAGCTTCCGGGGAGAAGCAGATACAGCCACTATGAGCAAAAAGCTCCACGAGAAGCAATTCCTCTGTCTCTCTGAGAGCTCTGAGCGTTCCGACAAATGCAGAAATTCCATCAGGTAAGTCCATTTGGCAAGCTTGAGCCAAGGGTCAGGACCCTCCAGAGTCCCCCGAGAGGCAGGCCACCTCTCAGACAAGGCCAAACAGATCGCCCGCCTGGAGGAGAGTGCCCGGGGGGCTTCATCCAGCAGAGTGTTCTTTCTCGGCCGCTTGTGGACTTTCCAGAACGCGCCCTGAGAACCTACTACTGAGCGTCACAATGAAGCAGTTCTTCCCAGTTTATCTTCCTCTCGCGAGCTGGGTAGACAGACTAAGGGTAGAAGAGAAGAATGAGAACGGAAAGGGTGAGGAGACAAGAAAGAACAAGGGCTTACCTTTTGAATTTTTTTTTTAATGTTTTATTCATTTTTGAGACAGAGAGAGACAGAGCGTGAGCAGGGGAGGGACAGAGAGGGAGCGAGACACAGAATCCGAAGCAGGCTCCAGGCTCTGAGCTGTCAGCGCAGAGCCCGACGCGGGGCTCGAACTCACAAACCGCGCGATGGTGACCTGAGCCGAGGTCGGCCCGCTCAGCCGACTGAGCCACCCAGGCGCCCCAACGGGGACTTGCTTTTAAGATACTATGGGTAACGTGTGGCCGGATGATATTAAATATGAGAAAAATGACTTCACCACATTGTTAATTCACTCCCTTCTGTTTGGACCTCTCTCCTTTCCTCAGCAGTTTTAATCTGCCTTCTTTCCTGAAAGTTTTCAGCCTCATTAGGAACAGTCCCAGTGGAGTAATAGGGCCTGTTCCAGTTTATAAAACATACGTATCTGGGTCCCTTGCTGTCAACAGCCCTGTGACGGGAGAATTACTGCTAACCCGTTTCACAGAGGGAAAAACGGAACAAGCCACAGACAGAACTAAGTTCTGTCTAGTACACTAAGCAGGCCTAGTACCTGGGACTCCTGCTTCTAAATGCAGCGTGATTCTCACACCTCAAGCTTCACCACCGTGGAAGAGAACGTCTGTCAGCTCTCGAGGCAGTGAACCCGTGGGGGTGACTCACGGCAGAGCTCAGATGCCGCCCTGAAGTCTGGACGGATGGCAAAGTCGCTGGGACCAGGCGGGCTGGAGAGACTTCTGTTCTGGAAAGCACCAGGGCAGCCGAGGTCCGGAATCGCTTTGCTACCTCCATCACTTAATTAGCAGAGCGCTGCACTTCGTTTGCTGTGGTCTCCAAGACCCTTGCGATTGTGTAGTTTTCTTGGCTTTTCATTCCATGAAAGGCTCTTTCATAGGAGCTCCTCTGGCCCCTCGGGGAGCTGGATAGGGAGGGAAGAAAGAGGTGTAGCCGGGATTCTCTGAACACGGCTTCGGTATTGTCTTCCCCTGTGATGTCCCCGTTTCTATTGCTTTCTCCCCTGGTGAGGCTCCTGGGTAGCTACCTGAATGGAACATATGAAATGTTTCTGAATCCTATGCTTGCTTAGGAAAGTAAGGAAGCCCCAGCTTTGGCACCTCACTGCCTCACTCATTTACAATGTCTTTTGCTTTATTATTATTATTATTATTTAAGTGAAAGAAGCAAACCAAAGAAAAAGATAGACCAAATGCAGGGGGTGGACAAACAAAGAGAACCCCTGGGTCTAGAGAGAGACGTCACTAATCCGTTCACGACTAACTCACTCTCAGACACTGACAAAGTGCAGGGCAACGCAGACGGGTCGCCTACCATCGCGGAGGAGCACTGGGGAGCCAAAGCTGTAAAAAAAAAGAAAAGAAAAGAAAAGAAAAGAAAAGAAACCTGCTCTCAATTTCAGAGAAGTGCCAGTCTCTTCTCAAAGGTGTTGAGAACTGGCTTCGGTTGCCTCCCAAGCTTCAGTAAAAGGAGCATGAGATGGCTGTCAGAGATAAAAGCCCCAGACAAATGGGCTAAACGGGGAAGGCAGGAAGTGTACCTTCTTAGCTTTTACTCCTTAGCATGGAACACAAAATACTTCGGGGGGCCCGGCCTTTGAGCAGGATGACACGCAGGTGAACTTGATCCAGGCTGCCCAAGGGTCGACCGACTTTCTAACCAATTGGGAAGAGGGGTCAGCCTCAGTGCCCCCCTCTGCAAGCCCAGGTGGAGCCACAGGTGACAATGAACCTGCCCTTGGATGGGAATCCCCCTCACCCCCAGCTGGTCCTCACTGCTTCGCTCTCTGACTACCCTCCCATCTGGGTCTGTTCTTCCTTTCTCACCTGCTCTGGCTGCATGGGGAAACACAAGAGCACTCACGGGGACTTTGATCCCTGAGTTCAAATACCAATTAAGATTCATCTCAGCGGGGGCACCTGGCGGGGCTCAGTCGGTGAAGCATCCAACTTCGGCTCAGGTCACCATCTCATGATTCGTGGGTTTGGGCCCCGTGTTGGGCTGTCTGCTGTCAGCACAGACCCCACTTCAAATCCTCTGTCTCCCTCTCTCCGCCCCTTCCCCCACTCGCCCACGCGTTCTCTCTCTCCCTCTCTCAAAAATAAATAAACATTAAAAAGAAAATTCATCTCAATGATTCCAGACACTTGGGTCATCTTCTGATGCGGACGACGACACAGGAGAGATGGGGCAAGAGGGAGGAAGAGAATTGAAACTTAGCGTAGGAACCACCCACTCATTTTGTTTGTTTAATTTCAACTGCCACGAGGGAGAACATGAACGTACCTCACTCCTTCGATTTTACCTTTCCCTTCCAGCCATGTATGCTCTCTCCTTCTCTTTGCACCTCCGCCCCCCACCCCCCGCCCCCATACTCTAAGACTGTCACTTGCACAGCCAGCTGCTGATGGTAGAATCTGTTTGGGTACAAAAGGTCTTTTCCAAAGTGGATATGCAACAGCTTAGCGAGGGTTCAAAGTGAAGGGCTTGGGAGGAACTGATTGCTTGCCTTTTTTAGGGATCTGAGAATCTCAGGGTCTCTCGTTGTGTCTTTGACTCTAGGTGACAGAGGGGAGAGAGTAGAAGTAATCTCCTTTCAATGGGCCAATGACAATAACGAGTCTGTTTAAAAGTTCATGAATAAGAGATTGTGTATAATCTCTGAGCCATAAATTATGCAGACTGTGGATAGAAAAGAGATAGGCAACTTCTCACTTGGCTCACCTCTGCCAAGTTCAGCTTCTTCCAAATCCCTGGGTGGCGGCATCCGTCGTATCTGCTTCAATCTATTCAAAAGGGGTTGGTCCAGGAGAAGAACGCCGCTAACATCAAACATCTTCGACTTCGGCGAACTCATAAAATTCTTAATATTTCTTTCCCTTGATACTAATTTCAAATCGTCTAAACTCATTTCCACTTCAAAACTCCTGACAGAGACTTCAAATTACAAATCCCAGTTGTTAACCAAGGGAAAAAAAACATCTATATGAAAAATGGGTAAAACAGCCAGTTAAGAAAAGGTGGGTAGAGAAAGAGAAATGGAAATACCTTCTACAATGACCGGGAAACCACCTTGATGAACATCTGGGTTTGGGGTAAAATTCAGCTGCTACCTCGAAAGCGGTGTTCCTGAATCCTTTGAATAAACGTGAATAGCTGGGTCTCAGTGAGCCATATCTTCCACACAATGGCGTAATCTGGCCCCCTCGCCCCTTTTAGCACTGATAGTAAGCTAGGTACGTCAGCAACAGCTGGAGGTTGCACCATTCTATACCTGCTCGTCTTGCACAAGCCTGAGGAGTCCCGGAATGGGCCACCGGGTCAGGGTAGTCATCAGCACTAGCACTGCAAACACGACTTCTTCATACTCTCAGGATCCCCAGGAAATCAGGGCTCTAGATTATCATCCGTGGAGTCTAGCCTGTTAACAGCTTCCGGCAGATCGAACTCTTTCCTCTACTGCTTCTCTCTGAATCCAATGTCAGAGTGGAGACAGAAAGGATAGCTCTTCATTTATCACACAGCCTTCTCATATTCCGGCACTAAAAATAACCTCAGGAATCGTGTTATCCTCTCTTGCCTCTAGGTAAAGCTCCCCCTACGTGATCTGAAACAAACAAGAGCGGTCCAGACATGTTGTAAATAAGACAAAGGAATGAGGATGCTAAAGCCTGAACGTTTGTGTCGCCCCCGCGCACCCCATTCATATATGGAAACCTGATCTCCAGTGTGATGGGTTTTGGTTGGGGGCAGTTGGGGAGGTGATTAGGTCACGAGGGGGGGGAGGCCTGAACAGGATTAGCGCGTCTATTAAAAAGTCCCCGGAGAGTTCTTTCACCCCCTCTGCTGTGTGGGGACACAGCAAGAAGCAGCCGTCTATGAACTAGGAAGCAGGCTCTCACCAGACACTGAACGTCATGGTGCCATGATCTTGGACCGCCCAGCCTCCGGAACCGTGAGAGATACATTTCAGATCCTTGTGTGCCAGCCACCCAGTCTATGACACTTTTGTTACAGCAGCCAGAATAAACTAACCGAGAGAAAATGGATACTTTTGAGCATCCAGTATGTGCTAAATGCTATATAAAATATTCACCCTGTCTGGTGAGACAAGAATGGGTGTAGGAGTGTAAGCCGAATTTCTGGGAGCCGAGAAATCTCAGTGTTTGGAAGCTGACTGGTCTTGTGTCAAAGACCACATGCTTTCCTGAGTGTTGTGGCCCCCTACTATACTAGCTTGTGTATCACCATCTAAAACCAGAAAATGCTTTCTTGTATCTTGCCCAAATCCTTCCTGTTATGGGATATGTCCCTCCCCCCTTTCTCTCTTCTCTGATTTATCTCCAAAAACGAAGTCACCTTCTTTAAAAATTAAGGCACTTTCCAGCCTTGGCGGGGGGAGGGGGGTGGGGGGGGTGGAAATACCATGTAATTCTTTGGGAGCTATTGTTTCTATTGTCTCAACATCACAAGCATTGCAGAGGGTTGTATTATTAGAGTTAGGATGCTGATGTGCAAGGGCAAGATTGAAAGGAGAAAGCATTCTGCCTCATGGCTAAAAGTAAGATGTTCCCTGGCTGAGAATGTCTTTTCATAAATTCAGGTACAGTGAGTTATATTATCCATACCCCCACGCCGTAATCCACCCCTGTCTCCCAGGGGCTCCCCATTACATATTGAATATTTTGGGGGTTTGCTTTAAAGCCTTTCATTATCAAATAGTGTTAGGGGAACCAGTGTGTAATGAGGAAATTGGCAGGCGTCCCAGAGTGATCTGAGGGTCTGGGATTCAGAATGTTAAGCCACCATTCAAAACGCAAGTAATTAAAATTAATTAAAAATCATTAGATAAACTTTCACTTTTGCAATTTCAAGGTGCAACCCAAGTCACCAGAGCTCATAAAGGATGTGCGTGTTGTCGCGTCTACGTGAAGCATTTCCATGACCCGAGCGTGGACTGAGGGACCGAGTTGGAGGAAGCTGCATCAGGGAAGTATGGGGGGTCAAAACCTTTGTCTACAAAGACGAATAAATAAATCAGTGCATATCCATACCCGTGGATCCCTGGCTGACAAGGCACTGCTTGATCTATTCACTCTCCGATCATCAACCAACAGTATTTATCGTTACTCTCCATTGCTCAGCATTCCCAAGGGCTCTGTTTATTTCAGCAGTGTAGAGAGCATCAGATCTCCCCTCAGGTTACTTATGATCCCATCTGGATGGGGGGAGATGGACAAAAAGCCAAGAATAACCCAAATGGAAGAACGTAGAATGATGTATCACTCCATCATTTCTTCACCACACACTTTGGAGCTCCTACTTCCATAAAGGCAAGCGCTGTGTTAGGGTGTGTGTGGATACAGAGCCCTTGTCTTCAATGTCTGCAACCTGCTATGTAGAGTCAGGACTGCTTGGGGAGTAAATTCTGTGACACTCATGGGTTTGGTATGAGCATGATGTGTTTCTGTGGTAGGTGCAGACAGGAAAGATGCCACCCAGTGATGGGTGAGATGAGGTAAGGATCAAACTAAGGAAGATCAAATAAGTAGGGAATGCTTCTCTGCAGTCATGTCTTAGACAATTGGGATTCCATACACAAAAACTTTTTAGGCCAGAAGTGACCTGAAAAGGGCATGCCCTCCATTTGAGAACCACAGACAAATGAGAACATTAGTTACATAATTTCTACACTACCTTCATGTTAAAGTGTCATCACATTTATTTTACTGGGGACAGATGGTCCAGATGACCATGGTCTCTATACAGATTGGAGAATCTGAAGGATTGGGAAGTCAAACTAGAGTCCCCATTAAAGAAGCCAGGGAAATGTATTCTGAGGAAGGGGATAAAGAATTGGGAAGTGGAAATAATGGCTACTTTCAACGACTTGAAGACTTTAAGACTTTGTCTTAGGTGGACAAAATAATTCTTACATGTTATTTTTTTCTTTTGGATAGAATCCCCCAGCAAACAAAAATCTCACACTGAAATATAAAGAAAATGAGCAGGAAAAATGGAGAAAGAGATGCTCAAATTGAAGCAGGAATGTTCCAGGAGAGAGAGAGACAGCTAGCTCTCTCTTCTCACCACGGACAGAGGTGAAGGGGTCCCCAGAAATCCCAGATCCAGATGGAACAGTCTTTGAAAAACATGCACTGGAAGCTAAAAGTTGGATCTATCAAAGGGTGGCTGATAATAGGGCTTAGAGTTTGACTCAGCATAAGGAAGAGTTTTCTAATGAGTAAAGCTTACTTATTACTTACCCACAAGGAAATGGGATGCTCTAATGTAGTGACTTCTGTGTCTTTGAAATGGTCAAACAGTAGCTAGAAGGTCACTGTCAAGAAACCAATAAAAGTATTTCCTGCTCTGAAGAGGAAGAAAGGACATTGCCTCGAATCCCTTTTCAACTCTCAGGTTCTGTGAGTCTTTGGCATGTTCCAAGTTGTATTTTGAGGAAGCAGGAGGGCCAAGAATTGAACCCAAGACCTGGCCTCCAGATCTTGGAAAATTTGGGGTGTACCAGTGAGTCAGCCATCAAGAAAAGTGTGAATGCAGGATTTTTCCCAGGAGCAAAAGAACAATTAAAATGCCTGCACATCCAACTTGATGGCATGTGCCTGGGGACTTTGCTATCATCAGTCTTCCTATCAGGACCCCGGAGAGGAAGCTGATGATGGTAAGCCTCTCCCGCCTCGCAAGGAGGAGATCCAGAAGACAGACCATCTGCTTCTTGATGTAAACCTCATAAACATAGAGAGTTTTTCTTTCCTTGTGCTGTGGTCCCCATGCCTTTTGGATGACCTCCCTCTCTCCTGACAAGGAATTCAACTTAGTCTAACATAAGTGTTTTTTATTAGTTGACTTCCCCTCCCCCCTGGAAAAAAAAAAAAAAGGTGGGTTGAATGTCCTAAATCCTAGTAACTGAAAATGTGACCCTATTTGGAAATAGGGCCATTGCGGATGTAATTAGCTGGGATGAGGTCATACTGGAGTAAAATGGGCTCCTCATCCAATATGACTGGTGTCCTTATGAGAAAGTAGCCAGGTGAAGATAGAGATTGAAGAGATAGAGATAGAGATTGAAGATAGAGACACAGGGAGAACAGCAGGCGAGACAGAGGATACGAGTGACGTATCTATAAGCCAAGGAATGCCAAACATGGCAAGAAGCACCAGAAGCTAGGAGGAGGCAAGAAAGGATTCCCCTGCAGGTCTCTGAGGGAACGTGGTCCTGCTGACACCTTGATTTTAGACCTTTGGCCTCCAGGACTGTGAGACAACAATTTTCTGTTCTTTCAAGCCACCCAGTTTGCTTGTTACCACAGTACCAGGAAAACGATCCAGTGACTTTCCCCACGATGGTGTCTGTTACAAAGAACTGAATTGCTCCTTTTCCTTCCAGGTCATGTCAGAGCGCCCACGCTGGGCAGAAAATTGGCAGCGGGTTTTCTCTGCTCTGCATCTCACCTCCTGTCTTCTAACACGATCATCCTCCCGAATCTTGAGAATGTTGGCAGACAAGAAAGCAGGGATGAGCGTCAGGGCAAGTGGGCGCTGTCTTGAAGCTGGTCTTGGTTTGATTGACCAAGATGCCTCATCAGTTTAGAATTTCACTTAGCTGTCTGCAAAATGCAGCTAGTACTCTTGCTATACTGTCAGTCTTTCTTGTGATCATTTCTTATGGGTAATGCGAGGGCATCGAAAAGTGACAAAAACTTTGAGGTACCCAGATGAGAGTGTAGGAGAATCCAGCACAGGGGGCACAGGACTGTCCCAGCAGCTTTACTGGATGGTTCTGGAAGGTCCAGGAACCACAGCCAAGCCAGAAGGATGGATGCCCCTGGAACACTGGTGAGGTCAGAAACAGGGGAGCAGTTAGTAACGCAGAAAGACACATGAGTATCATGAATCCAGGGAGGACAGTCAAGTTCAGACTTGAGCACGTCAGGCCAGCCAAGAGGGAGCAGGCAAGGTGTAGAATCCAGGGCAATCAGTCCAGGTTAGCAGATAGCTTTCCGACTGGGCAAGGACATGGGCAAATGCAGAGACAGACTACACAGAAGGAAAAAAACCAGAACATTCTGAGGCCTAAATGGAAGGATTGGAGTCAAGCAGAGTGACAAGACAGCCCCTTCTTACAGGACTGCTCCTCAGTTCTGTAGGCACAAACTGGATTTAATCACTGTTCCTCAGATAGAACTGTTTGCCTTCCTTCCAAGTTATGAGTAGCCTTCTTGGTCAGCATCAATAAGGGTCAGAACACCCTGCAGCTTTTACTTCTAAGGGATGAGGTGACTAAAGCCTTGCCTTCAGCGGGAACACAATTAAGGTAGCTTTTGCAATTATAATTATTCTTCAGGGTGAAACAGGTTCTATGGGCGTTGGTGGTCGCCATATGCATTCCACACCGGGTCCGGCCTCCAGCTACTCCCATGTCGGACTCTATTGTTTGTCTTAGAACAATCAACACAAACAGCTTTCACGATTCAGAACAAACACACAAAGAACAAAAAACAACAACAACAAAAAGTCCACAGCAGTTTGGAAACAGCCTGGAATTCACTATCGTTCTGTGTTATTTTCTCATTAGAGCTTTAACCTGCTCAATTCTAAGCGGGAAGCTTCAGGTACTGCAATCTACAAAACAGAGGCATTGTGGTAAATAAATACCAGACGGATAAGGCCCGAGGTTAGCACTTCTCAGAAGTCATAAGCTATTGCCCCAAGCTACCCGTGTGTGTGTGGCTGTGGAGAGAAGAGCCTAATGACCCCAAATGAGGGCCACGTACGGGAGAGTGGGTGTGCAGTGTCTCCGAGAGTTCAGGGAGAAGCCAAAAGCAAGCCGGATAGGCTGTCGTATTGCAGGCAGTCGGTAGGAATGTTTTTCATTTCATCAAAGGGACAATGAAAGAGATTTTCAGGAATAGAGACAGAAAGCTAAGTGCCCTCCCCGGCACTCCTCCTCTGGGATGTGAACATCTTTCATTTACAGCTCACTTCGTCAATGTTTTGGATGAAGCAACTTATTTTTCCTCTTGGTTAGTAAAAATTGCATAAATTCTACCCAGTGTAATTGTTTGGCAGTCGCTCCTGTACCCGAGCATGTGTATGGGCACCGACCAAGGTGCCATTTCTTGAGCGCCACCGTATGCTACGTCCTTTTGTGCGTTATCTCATACAATTATCCTAATAACCTTCTGATATAGATGCTAACGCCTCATTTCATTGGAAGAGGAATCTAAGATTCCATACGGCCAAGTCGCATACCCAAATCCATACGCTTCATAAGCAGCACAACTGGGATTGGAAACCAGAACGGTCACGATTGAAAAAGGATCTCCAACGGCGGGATTTGAGCCTAGTGATAAACGAATCATGAATTGCTTTCGGAAAGAATTTCCTGTTGAGAAACAAGTCAATGAGGTGAAAAGAAGGAAGGAAGAGAAAAGGACCAACATGTATTGTGTATCCCCTATGTGGGCGGGGGGTGACTCTTGACTTGCCTTTCATTCCCATAACATAGAAGGTCTGTCTCTCACTCAATGTTGGCACTTTCTTTGCCACTTTACACGGCTTCTCTGCAAGAATTGGGTCCTCAGTTGTCTTATTTAGACTTCTATTCTTGTATCCCCCCTCTCCCTCTCCCCATACCCACTGACTTCCTAGAACGTTGGATCTAATAGTTATGGTGGATAGTGATTCAACGTGACATTTATGGCTCCCTTTCTGGGTGCTGGTCTTTCTGTGGAACTCTTATTTGGCCTTTCTCTTTTAATCCTCAAAAAAGCCATGAAGAAGATGGCCTATTATCCCTATATTATGGGTAAGAATACGATTGCTTTCTCTTATTCCCTCAATGCATTCAAATATTGCCTTATGGATTCAGGGATCATGACTTGGGAAGGAACCCAGGGCCTCGTGCAAATAAAACTGTGAATACAGACACAAACGCCCTCTCCCCCAACTTGCCATCCAATGAGAGGACGTTTCCTTTTGTTAGCATTTATCCTACCTCTTGTTCGTTCAGAGTACCCTCAGAGTCAGGGCACAGGCAGGCGAACCAAGATTATTTAGACTCTCATAGCACAACAGATAATGAGCAATGTAAGATCTGCCAGGGTGAGGTCGGTGCCCCATGAGTGCCTTTATTGAAGGTATTGATAGAGCAGACCCCCCTCTCCTGCAGCTCTGTCCTACCCCGGTGGGGTCTGCCTTTGGAAGGGGATCCTGACAGGCCAACCTAAAGAAGATGAAAGAGGCAGCAGGGCAGGGGACAATGGACGGGCTAATGTGCAGGAATAAACTTTACGGCTCTGGGGCAAGGCCGCCATAAACCTCTTCCACACTGCACAGCACAGGTTGTGACGGAGGCGACGTGCCTTGGGTGGTGGTTTTACTTGGGATCCTCCAGGGAACTCTGGTTGGCAGACCTGCCTCCTGTCTCCTCCCTGCCATGCAAGGCCACCGTTCCTGAGCTCTGCAGTGGCTATAAACTTTGGGACAGGGCGGCAGGGTCCGCGGTTCTTAGGAGGAACCTCAGGGGACTCTAAAGGCCCGGGCAGCTCCATGGGGTTGGAACTTGAGCTAATGGAGAATGTTGCCTACGAATAGGGCCCAGTGACACATCTGAACACATTTCGAACAACTTTTAAAGGTCCTCTCATCCGTGTCCCTGTCTCTTCTTTGGACCAATTCAAAACCATTTCAGACCAAACGCTTCTATTTTCAAAACCTGCCAAATATAAAATTATATGTGTGGGTTTTTAACCCAACAAAAAAAAAGTTTCCTTAAGTCTAACCTTAACCACTCATGTTTCAGGAACACAGGCTATTTTGTGTGTGTGTTCTGCCTTCTGGAGTGGTGAAGGATATTTCAGTGACATCTTGAATCATTTAGAGGGACTCAGGATTCAATTTAATTCAATAAATATTTACTGAGTTCTTCTGTATCTAATACCACAGTGGGGCCACGAGGGTCACAAGGTTGATAAGACCGCCTTCCACCGATTCTCGAGAAGCTCTCAGTCGGGAGATGGAAGGCATTTCTGACATCACGAATTACGCAGAATGTGGTAAGCGGGACAGTAAGGCTGCATGAGGAGGGATTTGGAGCTGTTGATTTTTTTTTTTAACGTTTATTTATTTTTGAGACAGAGAGAGACAGAGCATGAACGGGGGAGGGCCAGAGAGAGAGGGAGACACAGAATCTGAAACAGGCTCCAGGCTCTGAGCTGTCAGCACAGAGCCCGACGCAGGGCTCGAACCCATGGGCCGGGAGATCGTGACCTGAGAGCCCAAGTCGGACGCTTAACCGACTGAGCCACCCAGGAGCCCCTGGAGCTGTTGATTTTTACCTGAAACCAGGCAGTTCTCTGGTGGAGACAAGGACACCCGGGAGAGCACCCGAATGGGATCAGTGCCAAACAGACAGGAACAAAAGTCTGGGGGAGCCGTGGCACAGATGTCTGCCCAGAGGAGGAAGCTGGCAGAGTGGCCTCGGCTGGCTGTGACTGTAAATCTGGATCCTTGCCTCCGTGCTGGCACTGACTGGGTTGTCTCTGTATATCACATTCTTCCTATGCAGCATTCAGTTTTTGTTCCTCCATTCACTGGTCTAATTAACGTTTATTATACACAGGCCTACCGTGTTCTCGGCCCTGAGCTGTGCGAGAGGAATTCAGCGGTGAACGAAACAGACAGATGGGAGGGTCCCTGCCATCGTGGAAGAAGGCGTAGAAATAAGAATAATTAATTAACGAACATGCCTTGAGCATAATCCGTGGGGCAACATGCTGCCGAAGGGAGGTGTTGTAAGGAGCCCTCAAGGGCCTGGCGAGGCAGTGGGGGTCCTACGCGTCGCGATGTGAGGTCCTCTTAAACTGTTGTTCCACCTTAGAGCCTATAAAAGCCAATGAAATTTGGAGGTAAATAACTATTTCAAGAGTTTGGAAGAAGAAGTAAGCGCATGCAAAGATGCTTAATTAACGTCATTCGTCATTACGAAACTGCAAATTAAAAGCACAATGGGAAGCCATTACATACCCAGTAGAAGGGCTAAAATCTAGAAGACTGACCAGACCTAGTGCCCGGACCACAGGAAGTCCCCCGTGCGCTGTGACAGTAGAAAATGATACAACCACTTGGGAAAGAGTTTGGCACTTACTGACCAAGTTAATCATATGCTGATCACAAGATCCAGCCAGCGACTTCTCCGTGTTTATCTAAGAGAAAGGAAAGCGCATGTCCCCACAAAGACTTGTACAAGAATGCTCACAGCAGCTTTATTTGTAAGAGTCAGAAACTAGAAACACCCCAAATGTCCATCAAAAGCTACAGATAAACAAGCTGTGGTGCGGACTATTGACACGGAAACATCATGGATGAATCTCGAAATAATTGCATTGAGAGAAAAGGAGCCAGAAGAACAAAAAATACTGAATGTACGACTCCGTTTCTAGCAATTCTAGGAAATGCAAACCGATCTATAGTGACAGAAGCAGATCAGTGGTTGCTGGGACTGGCATGGGAAGGACAGAGAGTAGCAGGGAGGTGGCACAGGAGAACACGAAGAAACTTTGGGAGATAGAAAATATGTTCATCATCTTGATCGTGGTGATGGCTTTCTAAGTATATACTTACATCAAAACTTACATTATAAAAAAGTTATAAACTTTAATACTTTTTTTAAATTTTTTTTTAACATTTATTTATTTTTGAGACAGAGAGAGACAGAGCATGAACACGGGAGGGGCAGAGAGAGAGGGAGACACAGAATCTGAAACAGGCTTCAGGCTCTGAGCTGTCAGCACAGAGCCCGACACGGGGCTCGAACTCACGGACCGTGAGATCATGACCTGAGCCGAAGTCGGACGCTTAACCGACCAAGCCACCCAGGAGCCCCAAAAAAGTTATAAACTTTAAATATGTACAGATGATTATGTCAATTGTACTTAAAAATGAGAAAAAGTGAAAACCTACATATCTGGAAATCTTAAGATTTCTCTATGAAGATACAAGTCAGACAAGACACGTATGTGTCTTACAAATCGGACTATAGGAGCAAGGCATCTCTCTCCACCTGGAAGAAGTATTAAAACCAATATCAGTTAATATGCATTAAGAACTTGTAATGTGTCTGCGACCAGGCTGTCTGCATACGTGACCTCAGTTAAGCCCCACGACAACGGTGAGGTTGGTACTTTCATTAATCCCATTTTCAGCTAATAAAATTGCAAATCAGGAAATGTAACGATTTGTCAAACATCTCAGGACATCGCCAAAATTTGAAAACAGACCCATTTGGAGGTGCTTGGGTGGCTCGGTCGGTTAAGCAACCAGACTTGATTTCGGCTCAGGTGGTTCATGGGATCAAGTCCCACATCAGGCTCTGTGCTAGCAGCATGGAGCCTGCGTGGGATTCTCTTTTCTCCCTCTCTCTCTGCCCCTCCTTCCCTCCCATGCGTGCGTTCTCTCTGTCTGTCTGTCTGTCTGTCTCTCTCTCTCTCTCCCTCCCTCTCAAAAGAAAGCAGGCCTATTTGATTTTTGAGTTTAAACTCTTAATCGCTGTACTATGGACAAAACATACCTACTTTGGGAAAGAATTGGGGGTCAGTTTGTGGGGGGATGTTGATGACAGAGTTGAGTTTGATGCTAAGTATTCACTGTTAGGAAAGTACTTAATTTGAGTATTAGTTTCCCAATTCAGAAATAATACAGTGGTAACACCTGCGATAATTCCATAATTTGGAAATCCTTAAAAACATCCTCTTACCTCTCTCGGAAGGGATCTCTTGCTACTGTTGGTAATGACCCCTCATCTCTGCCTGCTCAGCTGCCCAGCCTCCTGGCTGCTCCGCTTTGCCGGTATATTCCCCATAGCAGCCTAAGTGATGGTCTTGAACCTGAAATAATATCTTCCCACTTTCTTAAAACCACCTGCTTGTTTCCCAAGACACTTAAAATCCAAAGTCCTAGTTCCAATTTGGCTTGTCTTTTTTTTTTTAACGTTTATTTATTTTTGAGAGGGAGAGAGAGACAGAGGACATGAGCAGGGGAGGGGCAGAGAGAGAAGGAGACACAGAATCCGAGGCAGGCTCCAGGTTCTGAGCTGTCAGCACACAGCCGGACACGGGGCTCGAACTCACGAGCTGTGAGATCATGACCTGAGCAGAAGTCAGCTGCTTAACCGACTGAGCCACTCAGGCGCCCCTAATTTGGTCTTGTCTTATACCAGTCCCTCAGGCTTTCTCCTCCTCGGTCCCCCCAGCCACCTCTCTCTTCTCAAACACATCACATGAGTTCCCATTGAAGGGCCTTTGCATCTGATGCTCCCGTCTTCCTGAAATGTTGTTCCTGTCAGTCTCTATATGGTTCACCTTTTCTTAGCTTGGTCTCAATTCAAATGTCTCAGTTCAAATGTCAGATCTTCCCGAACTACCCAAGATAAAGGAGTCTCACACTTGACCCCATGGCTGTTTTTACCATTACATTGCCAAGTTTTGTCATTTTTATAGCATTTACCACTATCTGAAATAATCCTATTTATTTGGCTATTATCTGTCTCTCTTCAATTGATGTGCTTTCCGTTAGAATAGGAAATATGTCAATCTTTATTTACCATGTAGCCTCAGAAGAGTGTCAGGCACGTAGTAGTTGCTTACGAAATGTTGAGTGCACATATTGACTACACGAAAGAATAAAATCCATGATGCGATGCGATCCCAGACTTCACCAGTACGTGTTATAATCCAACATCTGAGAGTTTCAACCACCTGTATGCGAGGTTGGATGGCTGCTTCTACCAATACGTCAGACTCTTTGTTAATAATTGATTTTTTTCCCATTTTTTAAGCTTAAAATTCCATCTAGCGAGCCACACCAAATAGACAGCATCTAGTAAATCTGTTGCAACATGAAAACCACATGTCGTTTGCTCTAATGGACCTAAACTCACCATCCAATGCCATGCCTTGATGCTCTGTCAAGGTCGCATGGACTCAGCCCAGCCCCGGGGTTCGGGCAGACACCGTTGAGCGACACCTTCCCTTATTTCCCACTTATTCTCCCTTCGAGACTTTCTTCTGTGATGATCTGTTTACGAAATAATCCCAACGTAAATCCTGAACTAGTTGAGTAGTCACAACTACTTCTGAGTATCACAAATCATTTGCTTCTTTGGTGCTATTCTGAGGAGAGATCTTCATAGCGCCTGTCTTTGGGTTACCGAACCTGCCAATTCTCCCTTGTGGCTGCCAAGAATTAGCAGCATCAGCGAAAGCTCAGAAACCCAAGTTTCTACCCATTATAATTAAAAAATAAATTACGGTGGTGCTGGACAGCAACCCCCCCTAATGAGGGTGACCGCTTATGGGTTTTCTAGAACCCAGGTTTGAGGTGGCTCTTTGGTGGTGGGCAAGATGCTGGAAAGAACCTAGATCATAAAGTTGGTGGGGCCAGAGATAAGTAGACTGACCTATCTTTGGATTATGTGGCATTTCTTGAAAAATCCTTCTTCACGAGGGCCGTTTCCTAGCTGCAGAGAACCAGAAAGGAAACAAAAGAATCTTCTTTTTTTTTTTTTTTTTTTTTTGAAAACAACAACAACAACGACATGACGAGGACAACAAACTATTCTTCCCTTCTTTGTAGATGGGTGCTGTTGAGAACGCAAAGAAGACACGACCCAAACAAGGAAGCAACCCCTTCTGCCCACGGGCAGTCAAGCATTTGCGAAAGGAACCAAGCCAAAGGAAAGCCACTGAGCAAGCACAATGGTCTGTCTTTGACCTTCCTTGAGGCACAAAGCGGAACCCGAAGGCCCTGTTCTCCCCACCTCCACCCCCACCGAACTCCTCCTCCCTGGCTGCCTGGTCTTGTTTCACCCTTCCTCCTGAGGCCCGGTGTTGACCGGCGGCTTTAGAGTCTGAATTATACCTTGAACCCACCAACTAGTATTGCAGCCTCAAAGACAGGCTTGTAATCTATGAAACAGTGAGCAGGGGCTGGGTTGGGGGTGGGGGGGTGGGGGGGAATGCCCTTGTTTGCAGATAATGAAATCTAAGAGCGCTGCTCCCAGGGAGAGGTGAAGGGGGACACTAGGGGATCTTAAGGAGGTGATGGTACCATCCAGTCCTGGAATCTCCTTACTCAGGGGTCTTGAAGACCCTTTAAGCTACTTCCTCGTAGCCCTTGGTAGAGCACTCCTTGAGCAGTAACTTGGAAAGGTTTTATGAGGTCTTGGCTGGAACAAAGGCCCACTAGAGGTGGAAACGGAACAGTAGCACACGTGTGGACAAATAGGGAGGTGTGTAGGAGGGTGTGTGTGCGCACACACACACACACACACACACACACACAACTGGCATGAAACCTTGAAGTGAAAGTGGATTCTAAAAGTATTTGTTGAATAAGTGGATAAATAAAAGAAAGCTTATATGTTGTAGCCTCTAATTACCAGTCATAGTAGACTTCTTAGGATCATTGATCTCTAAGGCATACTAATATTTAGTTCAATAAATCCAGGTAAAATGATCATCAGTCTCTCCTAAAGTCCATATTTCTTTATCACAGCATTTCTATACCATGGAAATTCCATGGACTCACCGCCCCCCGCTCCAACCTCCACCCCCATGGAGGCAACTATGGGCTTAAATTCCGAATTCATCGTTCAATAACTAGGAAACCTTGAAAAAATGAGTTAAACTCTCCGGGCCCTGGTTTCCTCCCCACACAAAGGAGATCGTCTGTGTACCCTTACAGGGTGGGAATAACACCTCCCAAAGACAAGCCCTGTGAAAGTACTTTGCAAATTGTAGAGTGTGCTGCAGATGGGAGTTGCCAGTTTGTTCCTCTTTGCTCTTTTTGGCCCTTGGACAAATATTGTAGCCGAGAATGATGGGCTTTGTGTGCAGACAAGTAGGCCCCGGAGAAGTTGTGGTCCCTTCCCGTCCCCGGATGGCAATGGTCGTTTGTGGTTTCTGGGCTCTGAGGGAGAGGAGAGGATTGTCCCAGATGCTGAAGGCAGAGGCAAGGCTACTTTCTGGGTGCACCTTGGAGCTGGGTTCCTGGTTCAGGCTCAAGCCAACTATTGGTTTTTAGTTGTGGGTTTACATCGGCACTTAAAATAAACACAACGTGAATTGCTTGATGTTTGTGTATACGCGTGTTTCATATGAAACGTAAACAAGCTACAGTCACAAAGCAGCACTGGCTTGCAAACCCGGAACATTATGCAATCAGACCCGGATTGCAGGCTGGATGACAACTAGATAATCGAGTGAGCAGAACTCCACTTAGATTCAATTCCATGGAACACAGGAAGCTGAGAATTTGAGGAAAAGAGAGGTGGAATGTGCTGTGGAGTGAAAAGGAGATGAGCTGGGATGGATACATGATAGAGGCATCCTTTGGATGCAATTATGGGGGTGAGAGCAGCAGATGGGGCAAGGTATTTGGAAGGGCAATGGCCATTTTTCTAAACATGGCGAAAAAAATTAATGACAGCTTAAGGATCGTGCGACATTTTGACGTATGGCTCCTATTTGACCCCTGGGTTTCAGGGTATCAGCACAAAGTTAAGGCCACTCAACATCACTGACTGGCTACATGCCTAGCAGATAAAACATTTCTCTTTATAAAAAAAAATTCATACGGAGCTTCACCTCAGCCTGGGTCAAGGGGCAGCAGAGTCCTTCTCTGTGGCCCAGAATATCTAGAGCCTGTGGGTTCTCCATGAATCACCAGGGGCCCAGGTTCCCTGGAGGAAACACGTACACTATGAGGGTTTTAATGTTGCCTGCAGTCATTATGACCTTGTAAGCCTAGGAGTATGTAGTTAGGAATCACAGAAATACCATGTAAAATGCCTGGAAGGGATTTGAGGGATCGTTCGGTCCAGTGCCTTCACTTTATAGGTAAAGAGGATGAGGTCCAGGGAGGAGAAGTGACACGCTCAGCCAAGGGCTACGTCTGAGCAGTTAGACTCGAATTTGACTTCTAATCCTGTGGGCTTTATAAAATAAGGAGGGCTGTCTCCCAGTTCTTGTAGGAGAGCGCAAGATTGTTATTTCCCATATTACACGTTTTACTTAGCAATCATTTTCTGTGGTCTTTCATCAGGTCTGTCTATTGGCACGTCCATCCGTCCAGCAAAGACACAGATATTCGCCACCAAGAGCCAAATACATCATGGAAAGTGCTAGCATAAACGAGGCATACTTTGAGAGGCCAAACTGAGTTTTCAATTTGGACACCCCCTAGCCTACTTCCACAACTCTGAGCTGGCTCCCACACGAACTTTCTTATAAGTGGATGCAGACATAAATTGACTGGGCCACTAATTCGTCCAGTTGAGGCCACTGCACTGCCTCACAGATATAGGAGCCATGCATTTTGGGAAGGGAGAGAGGAGAAAAGGAGGAGAGACAGAAGGAAAACAAAGGAGAAAATGACAAATGTAAAAAGAAAGGATGCACACGAACTCTCTGGTCTACCCAGAATAAAAGGATCCACCAGCCAAAAGTTTCTCAGTACCCACACCCCAGCGCCTCTCTTATATTTCAAGCTCTGGAATAAGAAGTTTTGCTTTCTCATTTTTCCACCCAAAATAAAACTCAAACCTCTCACATCCTCATTTTTTTCATGTCCAGCTCAGATCGTAGAAGCAGCATCTTCCACACCTACCCTTGTGTCATGTCTGGCCCACTCCCCGGCAGCCTCGAGAGTCACAAGAAGTTCTGAAATTCGCTCAGTTGCAAATATATTTTACCACTTTCTTTGCAGCTCCCACACCTTCTTGAATTTTGAAAGCCACAGTAGCATGAACCAGGAGAGGAGCTGCTCCTCTCTCCGGGCAGCTGTTGTAAGGTGATGTCATAGCACCCAAGGCCTGTTGAGCAGAACCTGGCAATGAGCGATGCTTCTATTCGCCCACCATCTTACCTGTTAGGTATGCATCAGAGCGACCATTCCTGATTTCAAAGTCAGGCCCTCTTGCCTACATTATTGAGGTGCAAAGACATTATTGGAGATGAGCTGTAAGTTTATACGTATGGATTTATCTCTGTGCTTCTTATTTTTTCGGCTTCAGAGTTCCCTCATCCTCAGCTGTCCACTTGGACCCAACGTGGTGCCATCAGCCTACAATATTGTGATTTATAAGAAATATGTGTGTGTGTGTGTGTGTGTGTGTGTGTGTGTGTGTGTGTATTTGGTCACTCAGATAACCAAAATACTTTTATCAGATATCTTTGGTCTTCTTCCACAGTTTCTGGATCCCAGTTCCTTGGAATTTCATGAGGAGCAATGGGGGCTGGTTTCATTATGATATTTGGTCTCTTGTCCTCACATCCTGAAACCACTCCATAGCCAAAAAGGTGAACTGGGTATCTTGATGTTCATACCACGCTCCTTTCCACAAACAACCCGGTTTATGTTAATGAAGGTGACTTTTGCAAAACACCTAAGGATGGGACTGGTTGCCAGAGAAGCAACCATTAACAGAATGTTGGACATTTCAGTCCCACCCCCTGATTTCTAGGGAGGGGGGAGGGGGTGATGGTTGGATCAATCACCAATGGACAGTGAGTTCATCAATCATGCGTATAGAATTAAGCCTTTATAAAAACCCCAAAACAGGGGACTTAGAGGGCTTCCAGGTTGGTGAACACATAAAGATTTGGGGAGAATGGCATGCTTTGAGAGTATGACAGCTGCATGCCTCCCCCACATACCTTGCCCTGTGCTTCTCTTCCATCTGGCTGTTCCTGGATAATAGCCTTTTATAATAAACAGGTCATCTAGTAAGTAAATTGTTTCTCTGAGTCCTGTGAGCCGCTCTAGAAAATTAATTGAACCTGAAGAGGAAGTCCTGGGAACCTCTGATTTATAGCCAGTTGATCAGAAGCACAGGTGACAACCTGGGCTTGTGACAGGCATCCGAAGTGAGGTGAAGGTGATGCAGTCTCAAGGGACTAAACCCTTAGCCTATGGAGTCTGCAACTATCTCCAGGTAGCGTTCTTCAGTGTTGAGTTGAATTGTAGGATGTCCTGTTGGTGTGGAGAATTGCTTGTTGCTGTGGGAAAGCCTACACATAAGCCTAAGTGTGCGTGCACACACACACACGCACACGCACACACACACACACACACACACACAGTGAAATTGGGTCCAGAAACCCTTTCACAGCTTTAACCTAAGGTGCCACGTGACATGGCCTTCTTTTTATTTTTTTTTTAAATTTTATTTATTTACTTTGAGAGAAAGGGAGAGAGAAGAGAGAGCCAGCAGGGGAGGGGTTGAGAAACAAGGAGAGAATCCCAAACAGCCTCTGCACTATCAGCACGGAGCATGATGTGGGACTTGAACTCACGAACTATGAGATCATGACCTGAGCCAAAATCTAGAGTCAGATGCTTAACCAAGTGTTTTACCCAGGTGCCATTCAACATGCCTTTCTAAACATGACAATTCCCCATGCCCTGATATTAGAGGTTCCCAGGCCTTATGCCTCTGCTTAGATGGGTCTCCCTGTAAGTTTGTATTTCACCATTCCGCAGCTTTTCCTCTGCTTATATCTCACTTCTCCCAGGTCCCCCTTCCAACCCATTTAATTCCTCGAGCATCTACTGGGGTCAGACACTGGAAAAGCACTTCGGGGGTTGCAAAAAAAAAAGTATAAGACGTTGTCTCTATCCTCAGAGAGCTTCCAATCTAGTAGTAGGACGCAGATCAGCACAGAAATCATTGCAAAGCAAGAATGTGACCATTGCCTTCTATAAAAGGGTATGAAGTCAGATAGGAAGGAGAATCATACTGGTTTGCATGGAGGGAGGTGACATTTGAGGTGGGTCTGATGGAATGTGTAGGACGTGGAGTTGGTAGGGAGGCATCTGCGGTGGCAAAGACAGTGAGGTAAGAGTGAGTGTGCGTGCGTGTGTGTGTGTGTGTGTGTGTGTGTGTGTGTCGGTAGTGTCCTATGGGGTGGTTTCTCACACCTGCTCCGTCAAGTAGGGCTCTACAGGCTGCAAGTAACAGAAAAACCAATTAAAACTTGTCTACTAATAAGGACATTTATTATCCCCCATATCAAATAAATGGTGCCAAAGTTGGTTAATTTAGCAGCTCAGTGATGTCTGGGCTTTGTGTCAGCTTCTCCGCAATTTTCTTAGAATCCCCTCTCAGATCTGAAAAATGGCTCCAGAAGCTCTTAGCATCATATCCTCATGCAATAAAGTTCAAAGGCTAAAGGGGCTTGTCACTGTCTGCAATTCTTTTTACAAGTGTGAAAAACATCCCCAGAAGCCACAGTAGACTTCTCATCATTGACCAGGACATCGTCTCTTACCCATACCTTCCTTGACTGATCACTAGCAGTGGAAAATGGGATTGACTTAAACAAATCAAAATTCGCCCCTAGGACCTCGGAAAGAAGTGTTAGGCTGCCAGATACTAGAAGAAAATGAGCGTTTAAAATAGCAAAAAATAGGGACTTTCTGCCCCTTTGTGTTTGTTTTCTCTCATTTTTGTAAGTCTTTACACAGATAATTCTTTTTAAAATTTTTCCTTTAATGTTTATTTATTTTTGAGAGAAGCTGAGAGAGACAGAGTGAAAGTGGGGGAGGGGGAGAGAGAGACACAGACAGACAGACAGACAGAATCCAAAGCAGGCTCCAAGATCCAAGCTGTCAGCACAGAGCCCACCACGGGGCTCGAACTCAGGAACCATGAGATCACGACCTGAACAGAAGTTAGACGCTTAACCAACTGAGCCACCCAGGCACTCCTGCACAGCCCATTCTTTCTACCTAGGATGCCCTACTGACACTTCACCTTCCTGCCAGGAGCTCCCAGAGTGTTCTATATGGCCCTAACCACATTGAATTATAACAGTTTTTTGATTGCTTGTCAACTCCACTCAACTGTGAGCATGTTGAGCGTAGGGACCATTTCTTATCTACTTTGTATGCCTAGCGAAGAGCCCGGCCTACAGGAGATGTTCAGTGTATGTTGAACTGAATAAAGGTTTGGTGGATAAATGAATGGATGCGTGGAGTAAATGAGGCTAAGTGACTTAGGTGGAGGGAGGTACCATTTGAGGTCGGTCATGTAGGTGGTTTGGCACCTCTTCCTTCCCTTGTCTCGGCGATTAACCATTGTCCGAGCTCCACAGAAGATGATTGGGCAGCGAGTGCCTGGAAGTTCAGCACTACCTTTAATAAGCTTGTGTGACAGAGACAGGTAAGCAATGTCCAGGCTGTAACTTGCTAGAATGTGAGTAAGCAAAGCCACGAGGGGGAAGTGGGGGGAAAGAGGAAGTCCTCCCTGGAGAAATTGATGGGATATTCTTGGCTATTTAATGGCATCTCAGAGGTACTATCCTATATCTTCGTCCTCACCCTTGCTTTGATAACTCACAGCTTTTAATTTCAGGTGAGAGCACATAATGAATTGATCACAGCTACAGACCTAATGAGGTTGAGTGTCTCTGTGTTGATAAAAGCTTCCTATTCCTCTCCATAAGCCATCGCCAAGTATGTATAGCCAATAAAGCCAGTTGAAGAGTTTATCAAATTCACATTGTCGTCCTAACTAGACAGATTGCAGGCAGTGGGGCTATCATGTGCCCCCCCTCCCCCCACCAAATAAGACCCAAGCTGGAGGCATCACGGGGTCTTCAGGGAGGGAGCCTCAGTAGCTTCATCCTGAGCTGTGTGGTGTGTCCTTGTCCCCATGACCAATCGCAATTCCCTCCGTTACGAATTCTGAGGAAAAGCACAATGTAAGGAGACCATATGCACAACTCCTCCTCTGTCCCCTTTTGTGTTAGATGCTTTCAGTGTCCAAGGAGTAAAGCTAAGGTTATATCTGGAGGACTAGTGTCCGAAGGAGGTTAGGAGTGCAGGCTTGGGAGCCAGAAGGACTCGAGTTTGAATCCTGAGTCTGCCATTTATGAACTTATGATCTTGGGCAAGGTACTTCCTAGATCTCTCTGGGTCTGCCTTTGTTGCTTTGTATGATGAGGATAATATGAGCACTGTCCTGATAGGGCTGCTGTGATGAACAAAAGCCATTATGTGTCGAGAGCCAAACGGAAGGTGCCTGTTACAGAGTTGCGTTCAATAAATATCACCTTTTATTTATTTACTTTTGTTATTCTCATAATAAAAAAAAAAAAAAGAAGAAGGCCTGGGTTATTTGTGGAAGCAAGGGGAATGAAAAAAGAGGCTTCATGGGAAAAAAAAAAATGAATGATTTTATTCTACACAGAGCTACATGAATTCTGTCCTCAAGGAACGTCCTCCCAGGAAGAGGAACAAAACGAAGCTACCACCAGAGAGTGAGGCTGATTTGTTTTGAAAGAATCTTGCGATCGGAAAAGAAAACCAAATCTGCTCCATGAAATTGAGCTACAGATAATAAAAGTGTCAACGTGGGACAGTGGTCAGAACACTGGCTCCGCGGAAAAAAAAAAAAATTCATCATAGTTCAGAAAAATATATATTCGGGCACCTTGTCAGTCCACATCTCGTCCCTCTGTCACCCTGGCAGCGGATCTGCTTCGCTTACTGATAACAAAAAGAGAAAAGAAAAGAAGAAAGTATGTATCATCCCCAGCTGATCGCCATGGGGCCAATATCGCCCGTCCATGGAAAACCACACCAGCGCTCGTACATCATCCGCTGAATCGACAGCTGCGTGCAGACCTCATCGTCCCTTCCGGCCCCTTGCATGAGGGGCAGGGTGAGGCAGAGGGGACTCTTTCCGTTTGGAGGGGGAGCTCGCCGGTCTCCCTAGACCATCCCTCTTCCCTAGAATTACAGGCGTCCCTGTGAGCCTGGCCGTAGGAGAGGTGACAGATCTCCGGAGAGGGGCAGCATGACGGAGCAGCCCAACCAGTTGAGAGCCCATCTGGGTGAATGTGGGTTTAAAAAGTAGGCACAGGCCCTCTGCCGTGGGTCACAGCACCTGGGGCAACCCCAGTTTGGCTTCTCATGGCACTGGCAGCATGACCCAACAGAGCACGTAACGGGCGAGTGTTCAGGTGGGCCCTGACCCCCCACCGCCCCGCCCACCCCTGCTCGGACTATAGGTTCTCAAGAGGCAGGAGCAGTGTCTTATTGACCTTGGTGCCCGTGTGACCTAGCACAGGGCCTGACTTCTAGTAAGTTCTCAAGGCACCCTCAATGCACTAATGGAATAGAACCGAAGCAGAGGATAGAGGAACGAAAGGGGCAGGGTATGTTTCTTCTGGACCTTTCTGACACCTCTAAGGAAAACAGTTCTCAGTCTTCGAATATGCAAATGACCGGTCTCCACGGAGGACCACAGAACCAGAATCTCTTATGAGTGAGGCCTAGGCATCTGTATTTTTTTAAAGCTCCACCCCTCACCCCACCCCCACCCCCCAAAAAATGTGCTCCATAGCCAAGATTGAGACCCGCAGGAGTCAGTCATTGAATTGCACTCAGCAACCAAAGGCTCATTTGGAGTTAGATAGGGACGAAGCAGACATAAGGAGGGAAATGGTATTCTTGTAATGATTAGCTGTTTTCCTTGTGGGTTTTGTTTGACTTATAAGAGCAAATGGGTCCTGAATATTTCACAGTAATCAGGAATGAACTAATCACTAACAGAGTCTTAATCCAGACACGCCGCATTGCCATTGGCCGTAGAAGCCTCTTTGACAACCTGACCTACAGAGGAGACATGGGGTGCAACCACAGTCCCATGAATCAAAGACCCTGGACTGGGGAGGGAGAGGGTTGCATCTGTCATGTGCCCACCAACAATGCATTTCTAGAACTTATGTGCAGAAATCCCTATCCCATTTCAGGCTGATCTCCTACCCCAGGCTCCAGTGGGATTCGTATTCCTGGTTTATTGCTTTCCGAGGGCCGACCGAGCCTAGAAAACAAGCCTGGTAGGGTTCTCCCTCCATGACCCAGAGCTCAGTTAGTTGGCTCAGGGTTGGCAAACTTTTCGCCAGAAAAGGCCAGAGAGTAAATAATTGGGGCTGTAAATAATCACATCGCTGTTGTGATTGTTCTGCTCTGCCAGTGAAATTTGAATTGTATACAATTTTTTTTTTAATTTTAGAGAGATTGAGAGAGTGCATGAGTGGGGGAAAGGGGCAGAGAGAAAGACAGAGAGAGAGATAAACAGGCAGCAGCCCAGACTCAGCCCAGAGACTGTAGTTTGTTGAATCCACATTAGCTAAGGGGATGTTGCCAGTGCTGGAGAAGGGCCCTGACTGGCCTGTGTCCTCAGGTGGGTAGGGACAGAAGAAATACACAAAGAACTCATCCCAGGTGATGACACAGGCTAAGTCAGCTCAAAAAAGGCACTGAGGAATGCTCAGGAGGGACTCCCCAGATCCAGTTTCCTTACTAAGACTTGTATTCCCACAGAAGAAGGGAGGCGTGCAGATGGGTGGAGGTTGAGGGAGATGAACAACAGCTTTAAATTTTTAACTGGTGCTCACGAGTATGGGATTAGCATCTGGCAAACCCCAGAAAGGGCTCCCGATTATGCTGGCTGAAACCTACTCGCGTGGTAATGCTTTTTTAGGATATTAAAGAAGAGGCAACATGCAGGAAGGAAAAATGCTTAGGAAGAGGAGAACAATTAGTTTCTATTCTGCAATAAATTCACCATTTGAGAGACAGATGGACAGAGACAGAGAGAGACAGAGCGAGAGACAGAGAGAAGCATTTGCTCTCTCCCTCTCTGTCTCAAAATAAATAAACTTTTTCTAAAAAAGTAAAGGACACTTCCTCCTTCACTTGTAGCCCTGGTGCCTTGTCTTGAGGCATCCTATTCTGTTCCCTTGCTTCCTGGGTTGTCATGAGGGCCGCCCCTTAGGGTTATGCCGATTGTTCCCTCCCCCAGGACACCCAACTGAGGCAGGAAGGGACGGCTGGAATCCAGCTTGCCTTCTGCTTACCAAAGAGTGCTCCGTCAGGGTTGTGTCTGATCCCCCCTACCCCCATCGTCACTCTCATGAAGGGCCACTGTTCTCTCTGCACAAACATGGTCAATAAACAGTATGGACAAGCGACTATGTCCACCTAGATGGGCACCTTTTCTGGTTGACTCAGAGATACTATATAGGCTTGTGTTGGCACAGGGGGTCCTCTTCAGGACTCTCACCCCAAGACAGGGTAATGAAAGCAGAATAGAGGCCTTCTCCAGAAACGAGAGAGATGTGGGAAGGCCTGAAGCCAGTGAGAAGACAAATGTGGTTGGGTGCTCATCGCTAGCCAGAGGTACCTAATGTCTAAAGACTTAATGTCGTAAGTCTTTTAGCGATAGGCTGAAACTACCTGTCCCGAAGGACACCCTAACTTCTCTCTCTGGTTCTGGTGGTCACTAGGGTTTGAAACAAGTCCATTTTGGACCACAGGCTAGCAGAGTTTGGCTTCTAGTACTGAGACTCAGGTACCCAGCTTGCTGAGCCTGAGCATCAAAGGCGCACACAGCCCTCTGACACCTGAAACGGCATGATTGTTGGAGCCCGGAGCCCCTAGAGTGTATGGTTTCTGCTCAGCTTTCCTTCCCCCGAGGTCTTGGGTTTCCTTCATTTTAATCCAATTAAAGAAAAGAAAAATCAGTAAGTTTTTAGCACTAGTGGAAAAGGGCTCCATTGACAGCAGCTTAATCATTGTGCTAAGTGAGGTTAATTTCCACCCTTGGTCTTTAATAGGCCGGGGACTGGAGATGAATTTTTCAGCTGATGCCACACTCAGGTCACCTGGCCGCCCATTTTAATCAGAAGGCTTCCCCAGCTCTGATTTTTATGTTTCTAACCACTCACCCAGTGTTCTTCTCTAGAGGCCGACATCACATGAATCGCGGGACAGATTCCTCCTGTGTTGAGTTGGCGTAAGAAGATCCAGCCTGCTCTCAGTCTGCTTCTTCCTCACCCCCACCTCTAAACACATATCGTTTCTTCTTCGTAGACTCTGCCATCCACTTGTAGCAGATGGTGTTTGAAAAGTCATGTGTCCTTCCTTCCCTCCAGATCGTCTAGGACTGGGGGGAGGTGGTCACTGCAGCATCCTCTAATCTGAAGATGCTGGGAGATCAAAGAAGCAAGGGGAGATTAACACAAATTAAAACCAAATTAAAGATGATACTAAAGGCCAGAGCATGTAGACGAAAATCCATTAACTGCCGATTTATGGTTTGGTGACCCATGATTGCTTACTGGGTGATAGAAGTGAGCATGAAATCTGTTAGTTTCTAGGTATGTTTGGAGAAGCCCACACAGCTCTGAGAAGTATTTCTCATTTAGGCCAGATGAAAATCTTTCCGAGCAGCCTTTCTGGATTGAAGAACATTCTGCTAATCTTCTCCAAGGGAGGTAGCACCATGAAAGGCAGGGCTGATGCAACCTGGCTTCTTGAAACATCATGTGCCACTCCTGGATGACGTCCCTAGGCATAGCGGGGAGACTGACCATATGTCAGGCCCACGTTTATTCTAGTGGATCCCCAGGCTATATTACAGAACCAGGGTTTAGTTAGAGGCTAAGAATTGAGCACAGTGATGGCTCAGACAAACTTACGTTGTTAGCCTCTCTGGGTTCATTGCCTCCGTAGAGCAGCCACAGGCAGAAATTCCTGGATTTGCCCAAACTAGAGGCCATAGTTCATCCGTTCATGTTTCCGGTGCTGTCTCGGGAAGACATCACACTAGAGTGGAAGAAATATTTGGCCTTGGTCCAAATAGACAACAAGGGCAATAATCTAGCCCAGAAGCCAGAAGGAATTTGGTACTCTTCCATTCTCCTGATCTTTTTCCTTCCAGTTATTTCAAAGTGGAGTAGGTTCTGGACCCAAGTGGATTTCTAGGCTGACAGACAGATACGGCAGACATTCATGCTGCCTTATCTCTGTAAGGGGCAGGCATCTCCTAGCCTCTGCTTCACGCTCCCCACCCGGATCGAAGGAGAGATTATCCTTCATATGGGGGTGTCAGAGCAAACGAGGCCACGTCTGGGGAGCCTCAGGCTTCGTTGGCACTCCTGTCATGGATTCTGCTATTTCACAGCAACAGGGACACTTGTAGGCTGCCTTCTTCCAACCCTAACTTCCTCCCAAGCTATCGTAACCTGTCTCTCATCGTCTGCCCTGCTGCTCAGGCCCTTCTTTTGATCAATTTCCACCTCCTTTTCCTCCCTACCATCATCAAAATGGATCATTCGTTACTTTCCTCAGCTTATTTTTTTCTTTGCACGGATCATAGATCTTGCTAATGCCATACATCCTTTAATTACAGATTTGTCTATAAACAGAGCTCGTCTTAAGAGGCCCATAAAGCGAGGACTGCCTCTGACAGATCCTTATACCTTTATAAACGTCGAGGCTGTGGCTCGATCGTAGGAAGAGTCTGTAAAAGTAAGTCGTGTCGAAATTAATAAATTGGATTACATTCACTTAAGGCTCTCAGATGCCTGTGTTGGAGAAGGTGTGTTATTGCCTTTAGTCAAACCCCAGGCATTTATTAAGGCCTTCCCTCCTAGACCCCGTGGGAATTACAAAGAAAGGCTCCACTCATACAGCCTCTCCAGTGCTTTGACTATTTATGTATTTACAGTTTTCTCTAAACTATTTGGTGGTAACTCTCTGAAGAATGAGAAATTATATTTTCCTGAGTGCCCACTGAGTACTCATCGCAGGGACTGCGTACACGTCCTTTCAGTCAAGCTCACCACAATAAGATTGATGGTTTTAACCCATTTTGTACAGCTGAAAAGATCAAGGTTGGGGTATGTTATGTATTTTGTGTGCAGTCAGGAAGCCAGAAAGTAGCAGATCTGGGATTCAAGCCTAGTTCTCTCCGACTCCGAGAGCTAAGCCCTTCTCACCATACTCTCCTGCCCCTCAGTGACCCTACCTTATTTATCTTTGTGTATCAAGACCCCAGCCTTACACATGGTAGGTACAAACCAAATGATTGATGAATGAATGAAAATCCAGTCCCTCAACTCAAAGAATTTATTTACAATCTAGCTGCAGAGTCAATACACAGAGGGGCTGAAAAATAAATAACAATTCAAAAGATATATAACAGTCCAGTGCAACAATACAAAAACTGTCATAAGACTGTATAAGATTAATTGCCAAATGAATGACGCAGATAGTGAGTGCTGTAGGGCTAGAATGATCTGGCAAAGCCTCACGGAGAAAGATGTTTTAAGTACAACTTTAATATTTATGAAGTGCCTATTCTGGAGAAAGCCTTAGATGCAATGATCAACAAAACTCAACCCCCGATCTCCCAGTGCTTTGAGCATAGATGGGGAAGGCCAGGAGGGAGGGAAGTATAAAATACTTTCAAAATGGTTTGGAAACCAGACAGGGCCACTGATAGGCAGGGAAGAAGAGGAAAGAGCTGTCCAACCACCTTCCCTTGTTTTTCTTTGCCTGTGCTCTCCTAAAAGACTGTAGTAGAGCCTTGCTACCCAATGTTTGGCTTAGAGACCAGCAGCATCAGCCTCATTTGGAAAATGCCTAGAAGTGCAAAATCTTCGGACCAAACCAGGCCTACGGAACTAGAATATGCATTTTAACAAGATCCAGAGGGGGTCACGTGTTCATCGAAGTTTGAGAAGTGCTCATCTAGGGTGCAGAGCATTTAAACAGCTGGCACAGCCATGACCCTCCCCAGCTGTGCCCCCTGCCCCGCTCCACGTTTGCGAGGTTCTCCTGGAGGCGACTTAGTGCAGCATTTAAGTCTTGCTGTCGGTTCTTCCACCAGTGTTGACGGATAACTTCTCCCTCTTCTCCTGCGCTAGATCCCCTCCCCCAAATCCCTGACTTTCTCACCCCTGCATTTCACTTGCTGCTCCAATCCCTTCTATTCCAATAGCCCGATTATAAGAATTGCCCTTGCCACTCAGTCCCCTCAAATGTCAAATTCTCTCTGGCACTGCTGGACGTGTTAAGGAGAAGGAATTATCTTTGTGGTTAAATATAGACGGTGACCCTCTCCCCCCCCACACACCCACCCCAATCCCCTTGAGTCAGAATCAGCAGCAAGGGGAACAGAACAGAGAGAATGTTTTGCTTCTTCAGATGGGAAGGTATTGATCAGGTGGAGAAGAGAAACAAAACAAAATATAAAAACAGGAGAGAAAGCAAAGGCATTCAAGTCTCAGATGCAGCTGGTCTGGATACAAAGGGTCTGTCTCACTAGATGTGGATTTCACCTTCAAGTACAAAATGCAAAATGTGAGAGAGAAGATCTGAGAAGCCGAAGGAAGCACTGAATACTTGGCCGTTGCAATAGGAGACGTATGAGCTGTGATGACTGAAAATCAACTCAATAGTTTTCCGAAGTAATTTTAATACAAGGAGAAAATGTTCTAGCCAGATCAGAAGTCAGAGCTGTGCACCACAGACAGCCTGATGCAAAAATGAGGCTACCTTGTGGAGAGAAAGGTAGCCTTTCCCCATCAGGGGGAAAGAGTAAAAGTCTCCCCCCTCGGTGTCTCAGAAAGTGTACCATGAGTTTTGCGGGTGCTTCCCATGTGTTATTTCAGTTAATGCTCCCACTATGAGGAAGTAATATTCATCTTATTTCATAGGTCGGCTTAAAGAGATAAGGGAAATTGCCCAATATCCATATACACACATCTATTGAAGGCATATACATCCAGCTGATCCTCAATATTCACGGATTCTGTATTTGAGAATTCGCCTCCCAGATAAAATGGATCGTAACCTCAAATCGATACTCATGGGGGTTTTACAATCATTTGAGGATATGCATAGTGTGAGGAAAAATGAGAGTTGCCCAAAGTGCACATTCTCAGATAAGGTTGAATGAGGTGATTTCTCCCTTCACGTCTCAACTCTCATACTGTAACCCAGCGTTATTTTCATGGTCTGTTTAGTGCCACATTTTTTATGTTTGTGCTTTTCTGTGGATGATTTCACTGTGTAAAAGGGCCCCGAGCACGATGCTAAGTGCCAGTGTTTCTAAGCGCAAAAAGGCTGTGACGTACCTTCTGGAGAAAATACGTGTGTTAGTTAGATAAGCTTCACTCAGGCATGAGTTATAGTGCTGTTGGCTGTGAGTTCAATGTGAACAAATAGCAAAATATAGTAAATTAGGTGCCTTGAAACAAAAACGCACATGATAAAGATTAGGTGTTGGCCAGTGGCTGAAGCTGTCATGGCCAGGGGCTCACAGGAACCTAACCCTGTGAGTCCCCTAGGAACAACAGTTCTGTATTCGCTAAGTCATGTTCATGGCAACACTATAGGACATAAAAGCTGCGAATAAGGAGAGTCAACTGTATTTTTTTCCACTCTCGTGTAAAATTACACCCACGCACACACACACGTATACATTTATCTTTAAGGACACTCCTGGAACAGAAGACTTTGAAAAACCATTTGTGATGGGAGACAAGACCTCTAAAGAACCTGCTCAACGACCTTTAAGAAGAAAAACTCTGAGTAAATGTCAGCTTTTGTTTCGTTGGATGAGGCTATAAATGTGGGGCCAGAGTTGAGCCATAGGCTCTGGCGGTGCTCCTTCTCTGCCCTCTCCTTCATCAGCTTCTCCCCTGAATATGTGTTGGACACATGTTTTGAAAATTTTAGATTGAAGACGGGCTAAATCATGAGTCTGCCCTATATGCCCGCAGGTCCCTGTCCCACACTGTCCCCGTGACTGTGGTTGGAAACTCAAATGGGTCACACTCTGATTCCATACTCTTTCCCCTATGTCTGCTTACCTCCGCCTTGTCGGGGAGCATTCTTCACCTTGGATTCTAGAATGCTGAGGAATAATTAGAAAGATCTTGTCACCCTCCTGTTGAGCACAAGTCACTTTCCTCTGGTTCCACGAGCGCTGTCTTCTCACCAGGTCATCCTGAAACAAAAACGGAAACACTTGGAAATTCCATGTTTCAGACAGTAATAGTGGATGTTTTCCTAAGCACTGAAAAGTATCCTACAAGCTACAAGTAGCACATGGCTACTTCTATGGCTTTTCCACATCTTATGACGAGGTATGTTTAATATCTGTATTGTTTCTCTTTTCCCTAATTTCACCGCACTCATCATATCTCTGGCTACTGTTCTTTTTCTCCCGTACAACGATTTTCACTTCTTTCCATTCAGTCCCCAGCTCAGTGTGTTCTTCCACCCCAACAAAGTTTCAAAAGCACAACGTTTCAAAATCCGTGAACACCTTTGATGCCTTATTTTCCACCAACTCTCTTTAGCCTTTGACATCATTAACTATGTCCTCATTTTCTGAGCACTTGTGGAAGGAGAAAATAAAACTTAGGGCAATAGAATGCTAGGGCAAAAGGGCTCCTAGAGACCATAGATCAAACCGCTCAGTTTGCAGGGGAAGAAGTGAGTAACTTGCCAGAAATCATGGCTCCAGATGGTGGAAGGGTTCCAGTACCGACTCCCCAGTAGCATCTGGTCTTTCAGGCTGCAGCTTCTGCTATTCCAACGTGGTGTCCTATCCAAACATTATACAGGTCTGACTCCGGCCAACTCCAAGATTGGCTGGGCTGGAGTACGTTCAAGGTGATAGATCTATCCTTTCTGTCATTTTACTCTCCTCTGCCTCCCCGGGGGCCTCTACCCCTCAGGCTGGCCTTTTGCTGATCATGACACCAGAGAATCAATACCAAGAAGAGAAGCAGATTGAAAGTGCCAGGCAGAATCCTTGAAAATGCCACGGTGCATTGATAAAGGTAAACTGATTAGAACTTTGCAGAGTTGAAGACCTTTGGACCTTTATTCTGTAGAGCAAAACAGTGGCTGTGCTGTAAAGGAAGGTGCACGTGGGGGTATCTCCTACTTAAGCTGTGCACTACCATTTGCCCAGATACCCCAGCCAACTTCCTGTGTCTGCTTCTAATAAGTATCGTAGGTCCTTGCACGTAGAAAGGCACACAGTAAAGGTAAAAAGACAAGACTTTTAGAATGAATAGGAAGGAAGGAAAGGAGGAAAGAAGGGAGAGGGAAAGAAGTGTCAGCTTAAGTAATCCCCACAGGTATGGCTGTTGCAGGGGTGGGGCATTCAATTCAGGGAAAACTCCCGCTCCTTATGAACAACAACTAAGAGTCCTGGACTCCAGCTTCTACGTGTAAAGCTGCTTCTTTGTCCTGAGCCTTTGGGAGGACTCCTCATACTGATGAAAAACTGGGAGGAATCCATCATATCACATACAGGGCACCATGAGATTCAATTCCTATAATAAGCAGCTCACTGCTCACACCATGGCTGTCTCTCTCTCTCAAAAATAAAGAAACACTGAAAAAAAAAAAGAATTTCTACAAAAGGGGGCATCTGGGTGGCTCAGTTGGTTGAGTGAACAATTTCGGTTCAGGTTGTGACCTCGCAGCTCCTGGGTTCTAGCCCCACGATGGGCTCTCTGCTGACAGCTCAGAGCCTGGAGCCTGCTTCAGATTCTGTGTCTCCCCCTCTCTCTCTGCCCCTCCCCTGCTCACTCTGTCTCTCCCTCTCAAAAATAAATAAGTATTAAAAAAAGAATTAATAATAAATAGCCCAAAGCTCTGGCAGGGCACAGATATAACAGAGTTAAAAGACATATCTTTGTTTCTATAAACCCCTACAGTGCCCTCAGAATTTGAAAGGAGAAACCGTATTGAAGGGTGTTCCCTTTTTTTCTAACTCGCCAATCTTTTACTAATGGACTTTAAATATCATAACAGCTTAATCCCTGTTGTCCTTAAACTTTTTATTTCTTTTTGATTTCATTTTTATAGGGCAGCCAAAAGCTAGATTTTCTTTATTAAATTGAAGGGCAGAATGCAATGGGAAAATGTTTTGCTAGATGTAAAACACCCTACGAATGTTAGTCATTAATATTGTCATTTATTAGCTAACGTGGATTCTCATTAGGAAGAGTTTGGTGAGTCTGTCTCCCACTTAGCCACCCTCAGCATCATGTGCTGTTATTTTATGATGTGGAAGAAGCTGGGAAGAGAGAGGAAGAAATAAACCTTCCATATGCCACACTCTATCAGATTTAAAAAAAAAAAAAAAGATCTCTATTTAAAGATTTCTTCATTCAGCAAATATTTATCTATTTTTTAAAGTGTATTTATTTATTTTGAGAGAGGGAGAGAGAGAATGCAAATGGGGGCAGGGCAGAGAGAGAGGGAGGGAGAGAGACAGAATCCGAAGCAGGCTCCGTACTGAGCCGGAGTCAGACGCTTAACTGACTGAGCTGCCCAGGCATCCCAGAAAATATTTATTGAATAGCTATTTCTGGAAGCAACACAGAGGTGAGTTAACTAGTCTACCCTCAAAGACCTTAGTGCATTCGAAGAAGAAGACACTTTTTAAAAAATTAAACAACAGGGGCACCTGGGTGGCTCAGTTGGTTAAGTGGCCGACTTCGGCTCAGGTCATGATCTCACGGTCCGTGAGTTCAAGCCCCGCGTCGGGCTCTGTGCTGACAGCTCGGAGCCTGGAGCCTGTTTCAGATTCTGTGTCTCCCTCTCTCTGACCCTCCCCCGTTCATGCTCTGTCTCTCTCTGTCTCAAAAATAAATAAACGTTAAAAAAAATTAAAAAAAAAAAATCAAACAACAAATTTGTCGTAAAAAAAATTGTGTTCAGTGCAATGAAGAAAAAGAGCAGGTGCCGGGGAGAATGTAACAGGAGGCCTTAGTTACACAGGGAGGGAGGTTCAAGGACGAGTAGAGTGCCTAGCACTAGAGCATGTGCTAGATTGATATTTATTGAGTGAATGGACAAGCAGTAAATGAATTAATTAAGGGTCTCTCTGCGTAAGTGATATTTAAGCTCGGAACTGAAAGAAGCATAGGAAGGAGCCAAGAAAAGAGCTTGGGACTTTTAAAGAACGGAAAAAAAGCCAGGAAGAGGATCAGCTGGGAAGGTGATGTGAAGGACAGAGGCAGGGGGATGGTGGATCATACAGAGCTCCGTGGGCCACTGGCACGATTTTGTTTTCTCTTGTTGGCATGGCTGGCCCGCGAAGCTTTCTCCCAGGAGTTAACCTAATCTGATTCGATCTCTCAAAGGATCGCTCTGGCTGTTGCTTGAAGAACGAAGGGAGGGTTGGGACCTAGGGGCCCACGTTCGGAGACCACTTAACCAGCTGTTGTAGGAGTCTCGACTAATGACCCCCATGGCATGGCCCAGCGTGGAGGCAGCATCGATGGAAATGAGCAGACAGACTCATGAGGTCCGTTGAATTTAGAATTAAGAGACCTTCGATAATTGCTCGGGAGGTGATGGAGAGATCAGGCTGCCTGGAGAATTCTGGCTGGGGCGACTGAGTGGATGAACTGGTGGGGAACACTGAAGTGGTTTGGGGTGGGTGGTGGTCGTAATTTCAACGTGAGAAGAAAGGAAACATCGCGGTCAGATGAGAGCAGCATGTTGGGTCCAGGGAGTGAGATGGGCGAGCTCTACTGTGCTCACCTCCTTTTTCCTCTGCGATCGGTGTTTCTCAATACGTCTTTCAAAAGCACCTGTGTGGAATGCAGTTCTCCCAGCTCTGACTGGACAGTGCAGCACGGCACATGTCTCGTCTCTGGGATCAAGGACACCTGAAAGGAGGAAGCACTCTTTTCATTTGCAGGGGTTTCGAGACTCCCCCAAAGGCCTGCGCTGTGAAATTCACTAAGCTAGGATCGGTTGTTAGCTCTTCCTTAAGCTGACCCTACTATCTCTGCACGGCATCCTCCTTCCCACGATTCTTTCACTTCTCATAACATTTCAGGGAACCTCTCGATTAGGTGACAACAGTCATTTTTTTAAGTGTGTTAAAATACACGTAACGTCCAATTAACCATTTTAACCATTGTCAAGTGTACATACAGCTCAATACAGCTAGTATCAAGGGCATTCACTGTGGCACAACCGTCACCAGGGTCCGTCCCCTGAACGCTTTCCGTCTTGCAACACAGAATCTCTGTCCCCGTTAAACAATAGCTCCCCATCCCCACCTCCCCCCCCAACACACTAATAGCGTTTTTTCACTTAGCTGTAACAATTTTAATCGCCCTGCAAAGGGGGATCTCCTGTCTTGGCTGGGACAGATTAGGCCATAGGCAGAGGAGTGGCGAGCCAGCCAGCTAGGGCTTTGTCCTGGATGAGCATCAGAAGTTCCTGAATATGCCAGGTGGAAAAGAACAACGGAACTCCAAATGGGAACCAAAATGAGGAGGAGTCAGAGCCCAGCACTTTGCGAAGTTTTCTCCCACCATCAGGGGGCGACTTTCTGTGCCTTCCCAGATAAAGCTTCGGCATTGCTGTGTTTTCCTGTGACCAGCTTTGTCGAGATACAATTCACATAACATACAATTCACCGGTTTAAATTGTACACTTCGATGGTTTTGGTGTATTTACGGAGTTTGCAGCCGCCACGCCCCGTCAATTTTGGGACACTTTTATCACCCCCAGAAAGAAACCCTCAACCTATGAGCAGTCACACCCGACCCTCCCATCACCCACAGCCTGACTGCCTGGCCGGAGGCAACTATTAAGCTACTCTCTTTGTTTATGAAGTTTATGATTTGCCTGTTCGGGACACTTCGTGTCAAGGGAAGCCCACAATATGTGGCCTTTTATGACAGGTGTTTTGTTTTAACAGAGGAACGCATTGCTCTCTGGCGAGCATTTCCCTTAGTGAGCGGTGGAAAACAATAGCCCTGACCCCACATCACAGCTAGGCAAGCTGGCAGAATCGCAGTGTTGAAGGGGCTGACTGAAACGCCCCCTCCCTTGGGGTCCCCCGGGGCAGAGGATCAGGGTTTCCGAGCTCCCTATCTCATCATCCTGTCAAAAAGCATAAATGCCATCCCTTCTGTCCCCGGGGGAGTCCCTGGAGCTCAACGCTCCAGGTGATGGGAAAGCCTCGGGCCTCCAAGCATTTCAGGTCCCAATTCTCTGCCCTTTATCATCGGAGGTTATCCTGGAGGGAAGAGAGACTCAGGTTGACGCTGTGAAACAGGCCTTCCAGCAGGGCCAAGGGACCAAACGGCCTCCCAAACGTCTCACGCGGGAACCACCAGGAAGATTCCGCCCTAAAAATATTCTTGGGCTGGCACAGGAATTCCTCGGATAGCAATTCTTTTCTTTGGGTAAATCACAAACTCGCCCTCCACGTGTTTAGCGCTTCAGTTTACCAAGCACTTGGGCACATATTGCCTTTGCAATATCTTTCATTCTATTAGTTTTGATAGAGCACTATCCATCTGCTTCCTTGTAACGAGATTGTTGAAGACGAGGGGCTTGGCCTCATTGGCGCTCCCAGAACACTTTCCGCTTACCTCTATTACAGCACTTAGCACCTTTTATTATAGCTATTTGTTTACACAGTTTACTTGCCCCGTTAGGCTGTGAGGTACCACAGAGGGGAAGCTTCCAGACCCGGCACACTGCAGGGCACATAGTGGGCAGACGGGAACCAATGGCGGCGCTCCCAGCCCCTCTCGCGGGAAGAAACCCAGGCCTTACGCCTGTAAAGATATCAAGGGATTGACCGAAGAACTTGTTAGCTTCGGACTCAGGGCTTTCCGCTTTGCAGAAGTGCTTATAACGGGCCTATGTTTGCAATTTACAAAGGGCATTCACATACATTGTCTCAAGTGACCTTCATAATAGCCTTGTAACAGAGGTACACCATCTCGGAGCGTTAACAAATAAGGAAACGGTCTCGGAGATGTCAGGCAATTTACTGGGCAAACCAGCCTGAAGCGAGGGCTTGGCAGAACTGGATTTAAATGCTAGTTCCGTCCCTTCTTGCTGGTGATTTAACCGAGCCGTGGTGACTTCATGTCTAAAATGGGAATTGTAAACGCTGCCTTGTTGAAGTTTCTGAGATTTATAGATAACGTAAATACATCGCTTGGCTTATAGTGAGCCCTGAATGAATGGCGACTACTATTGTGGCTAGTTGGAAATTGGAAGCTAAAAGTTACAGCTGCATTTTTTAAAGCAGCCCTCTGGGGGTGCAGTACCTTCTTTTAAGGTAGAAATACCCAGGGATGTATAACAGTTTAAGACTGGAGCATCAGAGCAGAAGGTATCAGTCCAGTATTGGGGAGGCGACACCAGTGTTACAGAAGGGAATCTTGGAGATGCAGGGGGACAAAAGTAAACGTTACTGACCTCACCATTCTCTTTTCGACGTAGTTTTAGGGCGCAGGGAGCAGGGAGGCGGGCCAGCTAGAGTATCCTGACGCTGTACTGCACAGCCTACGACCCCCTATAAATCCTTTAGGAGAGCAACCTCGAACCTTGACACACAGAACCTGTGGCCTCGGCCATCATCGTTCCCCAATGCCTTCCTTTCTCTGTTCCCCTCTGTTCCTCGGGGGGAGAACATTTGGCAAATTCCCACACTCCCTTGAGGCCGGGTGAGCGGCTTTCCAGATTGGTTATGAATCAGAGAAGCATGTGCATTTGTTTGACTTTGATGTGTCAACACTTGTCTGCGTGTGTCTCCTTTTGCAATGTTTGGAAAGCGAGGGTCTAGAAGATGAAGTGTTACCTCTTGCCTTGGCCACACTTGGATTGAATAGCCTAGTCACTCTGAATTCATTTGGTGTTTATGGGAATATCATATGTAGTTCTGTCGACATTCCCTAACCATTATAATGCAGTTACCGTAGATAATGCTCTCCTAGTGCAATATGTTATCGCCATTTTAACAACCTGACATACGATCGGCTCCTATTATCACTTAAATGAATCCATTAAGCAGCTAGAGGCTTCCAGGAGTCGGATATGAGAGCGTCAAATGGGCAAACCTGTGCCACTTCCAACAGGGCCGACCTCATCAGCTGGAGGAAAGACTCGTTCCACCCGAGGGTCACCCAGCCAGCTCGCCCAAGGACTTGGGAAACCGTGCCCTTCAGAAGCTGAGTTAGTCCCCAGGCCCCGAGCTAGGAGAGAAACTCCCACCTTATTACACCCTTCTTTAATGTACAAAAGAAATGTTGGTGCCTAACAGCAAGGCAATGAGATGTAATCAAATTCACAATTCTGACTACAGAGCTGAGGAGTTTAGGTCTGAGGGAGGCAGCAAATTATACAGAGACATGAAATTGTGCCTGAAATTACCACTTGCCTGCGGGGTTTGATTTGAAGGATAATAATAGTGTCGACTAACATTTGTAAAATGTATGAGGTTTACAAACCCTTATCACATACGCTGTGGTCTATTTGCTCCTCAAAAGCACGCAATCATGTAAAAACTGTTATCCCCATTTTACAGATGGGGAAAAGGAGTTTTCCCTCAAGTCAGCGTCACAGGATTATATGAGGAGTAAACAAAATATCGGATGTAAAATGTGCTTCGGTAAGCACTCTCCATACATTCTCTTATGCCGAGATAGTCCTCAATGGAAAGGGTCCTCCATCCAAAATTCTCTCTCCGTCTACCCTGAACTTGATCCCAAACCCCCCACCATTCAGTCAACGGTCCGATTGGTATTGGATCCCTGTGACAGGTGCATCATAGGAGTCTGGCACCTTGAGTCCGTTTTTATAAACTGGCCGGTGATGGGAAGAGCCAGGAACTCGGGGACCAAAAGTATTTGGTATAATTAAAAAATTCAATGTCACGATGAATGGAGTTTCAGTTACTATGATGAACCACCAAATTAATTTTGCAGGAAGTGTCCCTTAGACCACCACACAGTGAGAAATCCCAGCACTCTAAGAGGTTTAGGTCAGGAGAGAGTCTGAATTTCAAAATTAAACAAGGGAGGGGCGCCTGGGTGGCTCAGTTGGTTGAGCGTCCGACTTCGGCTCAGGTCATGATCTCACGGTCTGTGAGTTCGAGCCCCGCGTTGGGCTCTGTGCTGACGGCTCGGAGCCTGGAGCCTGCTTCCAGTTCTGTGTCTCCCTCTCTCTCTGCCCCTGCCCCGCTCATGCTCTGTCTCTCTCTCTCTCTGTCTCTCTCTCTTTCTGTCAAAAATAAATAAACATTAAAAAAATAAAATTAAACAAGGGAAAGTCTGTCCTCAGTGGGGATAGCATAGACTTTTTTTTTTTTGAAAGACCATTTTTTAGAATAGTTTGAGGTCCACAGCAAAACTGGGAGGCAGGTTCAGATATTTCCCCTATACCCTCTGCCCCCCCCCCCCCACCAACACACACACAGCATGGACTTTAAGTGCCAGCTTCCAGGACTCAGGGCAAGATAGAGCATGAAGCTCTCATGGGTAAGAAGGGAGGAAGAGAAGAAGGAACCCAAAGACACAGAGGTGGTTCTGCCTGGCCAAAGCCTAGAGCAGATAATCCCAAGACAGGGGAGCCGTAGAGCCCAGAGGAGAGTGGGGCTCCTGGGGGAGCAGGGACCCACTCTCTGTACACTGTGTAAGCCATCCCGATGCCAGCTGGGGCTCCAGCCTCCTCAAAGCTTTGGGTGATTGTGCCTCGAACCATTCAGTTCCAAGGTTGAATGCCTCCCTCTAGCCCTCTGCATTCTGGGCAGCCATTCTTGGTTTTGTCTCTTGCTTGGAGTTCAATATCATCCTATTCACTTGTTTTTCTTTTCTTTTCTTGTCTTTTTTTTTTTTTTTTTTTTTTTTTTTTTTTTTTTTTTTACTTTCTTTGAGGATCTGTGGGATCATACAGGGGGTGGAGGTGGGGTCACGGTTCAGAGTGGTTCCTGCTCTACTGTCTCTCCTTATCTCATCGCTGAACCCCTCATGCCCTTTACCCCATTGCCCTTAGAAACTCACGGGTGCCTTGGGTGGCTCAGTCAGTTAAGTGTCCAACTCTTGATTTCAGCTCCGGTCATGATCTCATGGTCCTGAGATCGAGCCCTGAGTTGGACTCCATGCTGACACTGTGGAACTTGCTTAGGATTCTCTCTCTCCCTCTCTCTCTCTCTCTGCCCTTCTCCTGCTCTCTGTCTCTCGAAAGAAAGAAAGAAAGAAAGAAAGAAAGAAAGAAAGAAAGAAAGAAAGAAAAGGAAGGGAAAGGAAAGGAAAGGAAAGGAAAGGAAAGGAAAGGAAAGGAAAAAAAAAAGAAACACGGAATCAATGTGTGACCCTTCCCACAGCACACAGACCCCTCTGCTTCCCTCCTGGGACCAGCCCTGTCAAGTCAGTTTCCCTTTTGTAGCCCCGAACTAACTGTTCCCAACCTTGGCCGCCCCTGTCTTGGGGAATCCTGGTGGATTTATATTCTCCGTCTCATTTCGGCCATTTTTATGTGCTTTTTAATTTTCCTTCTGTAACTCTGTATTTCTTGCAGGGCCAGAGGGGAGAAAAGACGATGGTCAGAGGAAGTTAAAGGGCACTGCAGCAAACTATATCTACTTCACAATCGTGTCCTGACACTAATAAGCTGTAAATGGCATCCACCTGCAGACAAATAAACTGGCGACTCTAGTCACACTGCCTTAGCTTCCAGGGGAAACAATATGCAAAATACCTAAGCATCTAGGCAGAAAGGAGCTGGCCAGCCATAGGACCCTGCAGGTCCTGGGGTGCAAGCTCTCCCTCCAGACACTTCCATGCTATGTTCCTTTTACAGCACGTCTGAATGAAGGAGTACCGGGGCATGAACGGAGGAAAGCAAATTCAGTGCCCCGCCCTGGATTTGGTGGAGATGGAGGGAGGTGCAGTGGTGACCCCTGACAAAGGGGGACCTCTTGTGCAAAGGGAACATTCCCTGCCCAGTGGAGCAGGTCTATCACAAAGAAGCCTGGAAAGGATGTTGCCCTCTCTGCGGTTAATGGGGTAAAAAAGGGTACTTCCTCAGCTCTGCAACCTGTACCATCACATAAATTGAAACAGACAGAATTACCATTGATACAAATTAAAAACAAATAAAAAGGGTACACAGAGCTGATTCTGAGAGTTCAAACTCCATTACCCGCTGATTTACTGAGCAGTGACCTGTGATTGTGGGGAGGGGGGTGCAGGAGGAGTGAGGAGTCTCTGCGAATCCCATCAACCCCATTGCCATGTGGCACACCAGTCAATAAGCTATTTAATTTAATGGGAAGCAGTATTGACGAGCCGGAGAAAGCAAGTCACAAAAATGCAGCTGCACAGAGCAGATAAAGTCTTCAACCTGGCCTCACTCTCGGGGTACCCTCCTCCCCCTCAGCATCTCCTCCGGCAGAATCAGAGGAGGGATCCATGGGATTTGGGGGGCGTTGGGGCCCCAAGGGGACGGTGCGTAGGAGGGATTACCAGCACCGACAGACGAAGTCCGCGAGAGGTGGGTTGCAGGGAAGATTGGGAAGAAAATGGGAAACAGATCTTTGGAACTGAGGACAATACTATAAATGAGCTTTCAGAGTGAAGGCAGCCAGGAAAGGGGGAGGCCAGCAATTCTAGAGGGAAACCCAACAGCTGCATCCCAGGAGAATGAGCCCATCTGTTTGTTTTACTCTCTCTTATGGGGTCAGGTCAGGAGAGAAACACTCCCAGAACCAGAAGCACCCTTTGCCCTCCCACAAAATGGAAGCTGAGAAGCCAAGTAGGTCACACTCGCGTCTGGGGCTGCGGTGGGGAAGGCGAGGGAGATTTTTAGAAAGTGATGGGACAAGTAGAAAATCAGAACTGGAAAGGGCCTGGGAAAAACGCTAGTTCGGTGTCCCCCCTCCCACCCCTCCCCGGCCCACGCACTTGGGGAGAGCAAGGCCCGGAGAAGGGGAGCGAGACCCAGAAGGTAAGGAAGGCGAATGTGAGGGAGCTGGATCCTTTCGGTCCCGGTTCGGTGCGCTGCCCACCGCTGTGCAGAGTGTAAGGGACCCAGGAGAACACGCAGGGCTTGGACCACTCCCAGCCTTCGCACATGCGGGGCTTTAAGACAGGCGTTTAGAGAAATAAACAGAAAAGAGCTAGTTGGTAGAGTTGTCCTATAGACTGATGTTTATTTTTTAAACAAACATGGAAAGAGTGCGTATTTGTGAAACAGGTATTGTTCTGAGTGTTCTGTGAACGTCAGTTCCTTTCATCTTCAAAATGACCCTGTAAGAGAGGTACTATTTTTATCTGTATTGTGACAGATGAAGGAATTGGGGTACAGAGGCGTAGCTTTCTCAAGGCTCATCCAGCTGGGATCTGAAGGCAGGCAGCCAGACTCTGGAGTCCATACAAAGTGCTGTGCTATTTCCAGTAATAATAATAATAATAATAATAACCACCATTGGTTGATTGCTTACCAAGTGCCTAGTGTGCTGTGAAACATTGTATTCTGTAAATATCAAAACAATTGCATGTGGCAGGTGTCATTACTCCCGTTTGACAAATGAGTAAACTGAGGCTCAGACTGGTGAAGAAAATCACATAAATCTCACAGCTAGGAAGTGCCAGAGCCAGGCCTCAGAGCCAGGTCTGTCCCACTACAAAGCCCGTTCTCCTACCACTCGTTGAGCTCGTCCCTTCCATGTCCCCAGCAGAAGAAGGAGGTACTACCTGCGGCTCTCACACGACCCCCTGGCGTAACCTCGTACGTCAGCTTCTCGTACCTGAGTCAATTATTCACCTTGACGTGCCTCCAGACCCTTGTTTGTTGAATGGAGGCACTACCTCTTAGGACTGTTACGAAGATTGAATGATATAAAGGTATTCGTGATTAATGCTTAGCGTGATCATGGTGATGAATGCATCGTCACGTACAACCAGTATGTACAAGGCACGGTTCCGGGCACCGGGGGTGTAGCAGCAGAGATGGCTTCCTGGGTATACGACCTGTGTGGCTGGGTAGAGTCCTGTGTTAAGAAAGGCCTCCCACCTGGGGTTCAGGGCTCTGGTGGTGCTGACTTAAAATTCTCAGTAATTGTATCTTTCAATTTGTATGTTGCAAGTCTGATGGGACAATGGAGCATGCCGAGGGCTTCGAGCCTCAGCCTCAAGTGCAGTCCTGTCTCCCAGAAACAGATGAGGGCCCACTGCTCCTCCCTGCTCTCTGGGGCTCTGAACCCACCTGGTCTCCCCCTCCCAACCTCCATCCAGCAACCAGCGCTGCCCTTGCCCCCCAGCGGGGGTCTGAGTGCATAGCTGGAGAGAGCCAGGCGTGCCCGCTGAGCATGCGGGCTGAGAGCATGACTGAGCATTCCTGCTCTGGTGTCGCAGTGCCAACATGTAACTTGGCAGGTGGCCTTCGTCCATCCCCGATCCGGGTAAAGAGAGCGTCCCAGCACAAAGACTGCAATACCCTTGGGGGTTGCCTGCCCATGATGAATTAGAGTAGTGGGCCTGTGGGAAGGCGAGATGACCCGGTTCGACATTTCTGCCTCTGTGTGGCACATTGCCTCAGTCCTGCAGATGGAACCTGGCAGTCCACGGACCTCAAGTGCCTTGAGTCGCAAAGTGGTCATGTGGGCACCAGTGAGGGTCTGCACTGGCTCAGCATCTATGCCTGTGCCTGACAGAGAGCAACTTAATCAGCAAAGAAACACCACCATGAGAGCCCAAGAGAGACTGGAAAAAAAGAAAAAAAAAGCTTTATATTTGACCTTGAACAGCACTTTTTTCCTGCCTTTTTTTTTTTTTTTTTTTTAATTTGAGAGAGAGAGAGAAACCAAGCTAGGGAGAGGTGCAGAGGGAGAGGAGAGGAGAGAGGAGGAGAGGAGAGGAGAGGGGAGGAGAGGAGAGAGAACGTTAAGGAGGCTCCATGTTCAATGTGGAGCTCAAGGTGGGGCTCGATCCCACGACCCTAGGATCATGACCTGAGCTGATATCAAGAGTCAGGCACTCAACCGACTGAGCCACCCAGGTGCCCCATCTCCTGCTTTTTGAATAAAGGGCTTGCATTTTCATTTCGTACTGGGCCCCTGTATTAATTTGCTAAGGCTTCATAACACAATATTACAAAGTTAATGGCTTAGATGACAGAAATGGATTTTTACAGCCCTAGAGGCTACGAGCCCAAGATCAAGGTGTTGGCAAGATTGGTTTCTTCTGAAGCTTCTCTCCTTGATGTGGAGATGACCACCTTCTTGCTGTGCCCTCGCATGGGCACATTTCTCTGTGTGTGCACACTCCTGGTGTCTCTATGTATGTCCAAATTTTCTCTTCTTATAAGGACACCGGTCTGATTGGGTTATGGCTCATCCTAATGGCCTCATTTTAACTTAATTACTGTTTTAAAGGCCCTATCTCCAAATCCAGTCATATTCTGAAGCACTAAAGGTTAGGGCTTCTGCATATGAATTTTGAGGAGAACACAATTCAGCCCGTAATAGCCCCTCAAATTATGTTCCTAGTGTGGTACAGAAGTGGAGAAAATTTTCCATTCTCCTAGAGCTTACTTTCAGGAGCGAGGAGATCGGTAATTAAAAGGTAAATATGCAGTGCGTCAGATGGTGATAGGTGCTCTGAGGAACAATAACACAGGGTAAAAGGGACAGAGACTAATAGGGAAGGCACTTGCTGTTTTACATAAAATGACCAGGGAAAGCTTCTCCGATAACCTAACCTTTCAACAGAGACGGGAAGGAAGTCAGGAAATGAACTGGACATACACCAAGATGGCAGGAAAAAAGGACAGAGTTATTAGAATAGAGTCTGGCACACCGTCTTATATAAATATTTATCATCATCATCATCATCATCATCATCCCCATCACCATAATACTTGTTATTACTTTCCCCGAGTCTATTCTGCTGCAGGTAATAGAGACCTAACTGTCCTCCTCAGTCTTGAATCATTCTGACCACAACTGACCAAGTTCAAGGACTCTCTATCCTGCAGCAGGTGAAGTCTGGGATTAATCTTGCTGTTGTGAGCTCCGGACCTCGTGCGCCCAGAGTGACTGAGCCCTACGAGTCCCAGGTACCAGCTGTGCCCCAACCAAGTGTCCCATTAATCCCTACTGAATGGGTTCTATATTTGTGACTAAGCTTCCAGGGCCCCAAGACTCCTCTTCGACCCTTCATTTCTCATTCCCATTCTATTTCTTCATAACACCCCTGACGTCCTTTTCTCCAGAGTACTGGTTCTTAACTTGCTGTGGGGGGGAAGGTAATGTTTCCTCCCAGGGATCCTTTGGCAATGTCTGGGGACGGTTTGGGATTGACACGATTTGGGGGGCTGCTACTGGCACTTGGTGTGTAAACCCCGCCCCCGATGGAGACAACAGCTCCCCCAGCAAAGACTTCCCCAGCCCAAAATAGCTGTAGCACCATGGTTGAACACGCTGACCTAGGGTTGATACAGAATGAAAATCCCTGCACTAACTGCCAAAAACAAGACAGAACAGGGGAAACAGGAGGAGAAATATAATATGAAAGATTCCCTTACTGGAATCCCTATTCACCCCCATTTCTTTCCCAGTGACCCCTAACAGTGCCTGGAGGGCTCCCGTTAACACATGGTCACCCAAGGACCGGCAACCCAGATTCTGGATCTTGCTCACTATCTATGGTTTTAAAGCCCTGCATACCCACTTGGCTGGTCACCCTTCAGTTGGCCCCAAATGGGCTTTGCGGATGCCTTTGGAGACTGATTTTGGGGGACTTGCTACACCCCATGGGGGAACTGACAGCTGGGAATCTCACCACGCAAAATTAGCCCCAGCTCCTTATCCCTTCCCAGAATGGCTTCCTGCTGAGTGCGTCCCAAGGATGACACTGAGGTTGTCATACCAAGAAGGTCGGCCATGTCAGATCGTAGTCAGATCATATCGGTCTGTCACATACACTCCCCTTCCATTCTACACCTGCTTGGGAATTGTCCCTTGAGCACCTTACGTCATAGAGCCCCCACAGATGTTCTTTAAATTGAATGGCACTTCCTCCTTACATGTGGCATGTCTTCCCCTCACGCTGCCTTTGGGCAGTGGGTTGTGGGTGGTGTGGTGGAAGCATAGAGCATTTCCCACTCATAGGTCAGGGGACAATGGCCCAGGGGCCAGCCAGTCGCAACAGTGTCTGAGAGCTTTTGTGATCTTCACAAGGCACGTCCCAGCAACCTGAAGACTCCCTTCAGACAAACTTCTAGAGCAAACAGACAACATCTAAGAGCTGAAAGGCGTCTTCCGAAAGTCACCAGCATCTTGGGGAACTGATGAAGTAAGGTCGCTTAAAGGTGGGGTTGGGGGGTGCAGAGAGGGAAAGAGGGCATCAGAGTAGGGACAATGTGTGGTGAGTTTGAAGCCAGGTTATTATACACAAAGCCTGTCGAGTGTCTCCCCGGAGGGCAGAGGTAAACGAGAAGAAGAGAGCATACCCACTGCTAAATATAAAGCAAAAGCGAGGGAGGGGCACCTGGGTGACTCGGTAAGTTAAGCATCTGACTCTTGACATCAGCTCAGGTCCTGATCTCGTGTTCGTGAGCTCGAGCCCCGCATCTGGCTCCACACTGACAGTGCTTAGGATTCTCTCTCTCTCTCTCTCTCTCTCTTTCTCTGCCCCTCCCCCATTCACACGCTCTCTCTCAAAATAAATAAACATTAAAACGTGTTTTTTAAAGAGTGAGGGAGAGGAGGAGACAGGCAGTGTGAGGCAGGTGTTCTGGGCATCCGCTTGTTCCCCACCCTTTGGTTTGTCCTTCTCCCCTCACCCAGAAATAGATGGGCCGCTTCTCAGAAAAAGTTACAGAATTGCCTTGAATTGGGGCGCCGTAGCAAGGAAAGTGGGAGGAAGAGATTATGTAACATTTTGCTTAGCTTGAGAAATTTACTCGCAGGCAAGAAACACTGGACCAAGAGTCAAGAGGGCGTAGACCGGAGCTTTCTCACCGCTGCTTTTGGCTACCCGATCCTGGCCGGTGATGAGACCTCTATAAACAGTGGTTTATCCACAATAAAACCATAATAACCACTCTGCCTCCACCAGAGCCTGTTTCGAGAACCAAATGAGATAATAACTGTGAATATGTTTTGTAAACGGTAAAACATTAAACTAGCATTTCCCATAATGTTCTCTGTAGAACATTAATTCCATGGGATGTTAGTGAGATTCTCAAGTCAAAACAAAACAAAACAAAACAAAACACAACAAAACACAACAATAAAGTGAAAGGGTTGTGGTGGTTGTTTTAAGCGTGGGATTTGTGAATATCTTTCCAATACTAAATTGACCGTGGAATCTTTTATTGCGGAATATCTTGCATGACTAAAGTTTCAGAGCACACGTTGGGAAATGTTTCCCTAAAGAAAGATAAGGCATGATTCATACTACCCTTGGCTGTTGTATGAACGATAGCAATGTGCACAAGAGAAAAGGGTTAGGTTGCCCTGGCAGCAGGAGGAAGGGGTCCCAGATTTGTTGCTCCTCAAGTAAGGCTAACGCGCAAGAAAAGCGAAATCTGAGAACCCTGCGCTTTCCCAGAAAGTGAAGTGGGTTGAACTGTATCCCCACAAAAGCATGTTGAATCCCTAACTCCCGGCACTTCAAATGTGTCCTCGTTTGGAAAGAGGGGCCTTCACAGACATAATCAGGTCAACAATGAGGTCACTAGGGTGCGCCCTAATCCAATAAGACTGGTTCCTTATAAAAGGGGGAAATTTGGACACAGGGAGGGACAGGCAGTTGGTAACATGCCATGGGAAGATGGAGACAGAGATCAAAGGGATAGGGCCACAAACCAAAGATGGCCAGCAAATGAGCGGAAGCTAGGGCAGAGCCGCGGGCAAGATTCTCCTAACAGCCCTCAGGAGGAGCCAAGCCTGCCCCCCACCTAGATCTGGGACTTCTGGCATCCAGAAATCTGAGCCACAATAAATTTCTGATGTTTAAGGCACCCAGTTTGAGGTGCTTTGTTATAGCAGCCTTGGATATGTAAAGTAATGAAGGGGACGGCGTATGTAAGTGATATATAAAGGATGTATAAAGGATAAAGGGGACGGCATACATCTGCAGTGGTTGAGATATTTGAATCTCTTCCAAAAATGCACCCAACTAAGCCATGACAGAGATACGGGCTGGGTGTCTCCTCAGCAGGAGCACCCTACTGGGTCTAGACTTCCAATGCGATTACGGTATCCAGTACCTGGGACGAAGAGATGTCTGAAGATGGGGAGAAGAACACGAGAACTGTTAGTGGCTTGACAAAGGGTGCCAGGTCAACTCCAATCAGCTTTCAGCAATCAATCTTTTGAGAGCCACAAGGGTTATTCCAAGGCATTTTTAAGAAATCGCTTTTTTTTTTCTAAAATATCCAACTCTTACAAATATTTAAACAACATATTGATACGTTTCTCTATGGCTTCTGACAGGGTCAAATATTTGTTCTCTGCCGGGAAGTGTTTTCAGCGCAGTAGCGTGAATGCAGAGTCCTTAAATTGCATTTTCCAGCCTTTCATTTCAGGGGACTGTCATCAGCACGCTGCAGTTTCCCCAAATTTTCTGATACATTATATTGGGCAAACTCACTTTTTCCATAAAGTCTGACAAATAGAAACATAACGTGGACAGAATATCTGCTTCCATTTTGTTCAGACTTCCAGGAAGCTCCAAACTAAATTAAATCCTCAACCTCAGTAATTATTAGAATTTTCACTTCCTCTGTTTTTTATGGTTTCTGTTTTCTACTTCTGCTTTAAAGCCTTATTTGATCGTTATGTTTCTGAAGTATGTCTTAGATTATCCTTCCTGAGCTCCACACTCCCAATATTCAGCTGTCTACTATCTATATATCTCTGCCTGGATATTCCACAGAAACTCAAGCCCAGGACGACGTTCAAAATCATGCTTTTACTCTTCCTTCTAAAACAGACAAAGCCTCCTACATTTCTGTCTTGGTGACATCGCTGCCGTTCACTCATTTCCCTAAGCCACATATTTGCGACAACTTGCGTGTGTTTCTTCTTAACCACCCACACTCAAGGCATTATCGTTCTGTTGACCTCGACTACTATTTCCCAGATAAGTTCCCCTGACAGCACGCTGTCTCTGTGCTGCATCTACCTTTATTAAGATCTTCCTGGGGGCGCCTGGGTGGCTCAGTCGGTTAAGCGGCCGACTTCAGCTCAGGTCACCATCTCGCGGTCCGCGAGTTCGAGCCCTGCGTCGGGCTCTGGGCTGATGGCTCAGAGCCTGGAGCTTGCTTCCGATTCTGTGTCTCCCTCTCTCTCTGCCCCTCCCCCGTTCATGCTGTGTCTCTCTCTGTCTCAAAAATAAATAAACGTTAAAAAAAAATAATAAAAAAAAAAAAGATCTTCCTGGATTCCCGCAACATTGCCTAATAGTAAATTTCCCTTCTTCCAACCTAGTCTTTCAAAGAAATTAATCCAATGATGGCGCTTGGCTTTTAAAATCTTTCCCAAGCTTGTTCTCATTGTGGAGATGGCTTCAAGTCGCCTTGGCGTGGAACACACGGTTGCCTCTCCGGTTTTAGGTCCCTTGGTGTGTTATTCAAGTTCACACTCAGGCCATAGCATAATATATGTCCGTGCTTACCTGTAACAGACTCAGGACCTTCTGTGTGGGCCACACACTCACGTCCTCAGACTCAGGACTCTTGGCACAAAACCAGTGCTCAGCTTTCCAGCCTCAGGTTCCAACATGGCATTCATACACACCTCCACAGTTTCAGTAATTCATGCTGCAGACATTTTGAGTTGCCTTCATTTTCACGATGAGAATCAATTCTAAACATATACAGCCTCTGAGCCTCCTTCTTCTGGGTCAGTTGCACTACCATTAAATATCTCAACAGCTCTTATTCAACCAGAAATAACAGTTGTCTCCCCAAGATAGAGCGTCAGCGGAAAAATAAATGCCAAACCGTTGAACCTGCTGTTTTCTTTTCCTTGAATGGCATTTTCAAATCCAATTCACCTGGATAATTCCTCGTCATTCTGAGGCTCCTCTCAAGCCTCCCTTCTTCCTCTGGAAAGGTTTTCTGGCTTCTCTTTAAGACTTACAGAGCGATCTTGCCTCTGTGCTTCTAACGTGTCCTATGCATAGTTCTGCTATCTTATCACACTGCATCGTAATCGCCTGTCACCTTTGTCTGTGCCCACCACTACCATGACCACTAAATTCCTTGAAATTTAGTGGTCCCTTGAAAGCAAGAACTGTTTCGCACCACTTCCGTCCCCGGAAGCTAGAATAGTGACTATCACCTAATGTGAATTCAGTAGAAAGTTTGGGCAGGAAATGAGCAAATGAGAGTCTTCCTGGAGTTATATGAATTCTAACAGGTAAATAAAAAATAATGACCTTTAAGATTTAAAGCAATACCAACTACAGCCAGTCGCAATTACTACTGATCTACTTCACGGCAAAGTAGTTCGTGTCTATGAATATGTCTACTGCCAGTGCGATGATGTTCCCTAGGTAAATCACATGTAATTAACTGAAATTTACATTTTCTTACTTTTTGTACAGCAAGGGCTTAGGATAAATCACGGGCAAGGAAGACATGGTCTCTGCCTGTAAGAAGCTTATTTCTAGATACAAGATAAGGCTGTATATACAGATAATGAAAACGAGGCACCAAGAGAATAAGGAACTTATAAAGGGCCTCTCAGGGAATAAGTGAGAGGATGAAAATTCACAGTTGGGCACCCTGCCTCCAGATTCAGACTGCCTTGCATTTCCACTGACTGTGAGATACTAAAGAGAAATCTAAAACTCAGCACCTTTTTAGCTCAAAATTTTATGACAACAGCAGTAAGAGGTCAGAGAAGTAGATGGAAAAGACGCGAAAGAAGGGCTAGGGTTTGAGCCAACTCAAGAGAGTTGTCCACAAACACAAAGGAAAAAGAAAGGTATTCCCAGAGAGGAGAGTATCATAAACTAAGTCTCGTGTTTCGACAAGTCATGATAAACGTAACAAGGGGAGAAGGAAGAAAAGTATTCGTTATTTGGAGACAATAGTTGTTAAAATAGATTTAATCTATTTTCTCCCAAGGTTTTTTTCTCTTCTAGTGCAAAGGTGCTTGTTTTTCAAAATCGAGACCATATTGTAAGCACAGTTTTGAGTCCTACTTTTTGAAACTTGTATACTGACATAAGCATTTTCTTGTTATTATAAACTCTGCACCAACATCACTTTTCATGGCCCCCTGATCATGACACAGATGTATGATGGTTTAATTAAACATCTTCCTATTGTTGAACCTTTAAAGTTAAGTATAATTTTCTTAGATTAGAAATAATGCTGCTAAGAACATCTTTGTCCATAAAACTTACATATTTCCTCTTATTTCTTTGTGACAAAATTATACAAGTAGAATTTCTAGGTCTAAAGTTACTATTTTTTTCCACTGTTTTTCCCCCCAGATAATTAAACGACTACTTGCTAGAACAAGGACCTTAGTGGTAACAATAAGTTGAAGTCTCTGTCCCCAGGAGTTCACTTGCTAGAGCAAAAGAAAGTATGTACAGACAAGTAACAAAATACAGTGGAGAAAGTGTTTTAACGGAATGGCATCTGAGCAAAACCATAGGCCCACGTGCAGAAAACACACTTCTCTGCTGGGAGAGTGAGGGACATTGCAGAGAAACTGACTTCTGAAATATGTTTTTATTAGTTTGATTTGACACTTTGTCTTGGAGAGACAACTGTTATGTCCGATCGAGTCGGAGCTGTTGAGGTAGTTAAAGCTAGTTCTCCTAACACAGAAGAAAGAGCCCAGGGGTTATATGTGTTTTAAGATGTACTTGCCTGTACTATTAGCTAATTTAATAATCATTATTAGCACGTACAACCCAAATTACCAAATGCAGAAGGACTGAGCCATTTAGCCCCAATTTGAAAAAGCAGCTCCGTGCCTTGCAGGCATCGCTCAGCTTCGTAGCACTTTGAAGTGGGACAGAAGCTGTTTCTATTCTGGAAGATTCAGGTAGCAGCACCTTGTCCTAAACCATTGAGGAGAGAGTGGAGAAAGCCCCAGGGTTTCTAAGACGGCCTCCTTCACACTCATGCTCTGAGCCAGAAGTCTCCAGACTTTCCTAGTTCGTGGCACTCTTAGAGTCCCGTAATTTTTTTTCTTGGTGTCTCCAGGTCGAAGAAAAAGACCTGTTTCTTATCAAGTAGTTAGGTTAAATACATACCTAAAGTTAGGTTATTACATACCTAAAGTTAGGTTAAATACGCAATAATATTTATGTCCTGGGGCACCTGTGTGGCTTAGTCGGTTGAGCGTCCAACTCTTGATATCAGCTCAGGTCGTGATCTCACAGTCATGGGATCGAGCCCCGCAGTCGGGCTCTGCACTGAGCATACAGCCTGCTTGGGCTTCTCTCTCTCTCTGCTCCCCTCCCCCACTCACTCTCATTCTCTCTCTCTCTCTCCAGATAAATAAATAAACATCAAAACAATAATATTCATGTACTAATCAAAGGCAGCCATTTAAAAATAATGCACATCAACTGACAGAAAAAAAAATATTTGCATTTTATTCTTAAATGACCACCCTTACTTACAGATGGGACGTGTGCAGAGCTCTCAGACCTTGAAGTCGGATTAAATAACTGCTACTCTTGTTGCCTGTTTCACATTGACTTTAATGTAATGCTTGCTTATGATCGTGGTAACTATTATAAACACAGTTTCACAATGGTGAGACAGTGCATGGGTGGTGGGAACATAAAAGGAGACAGCTGCTGCAGAAAACTGCACGGTGCTTCCTCAACAAGTTATATATAGAATGATATGATCCAACAGTTCCATTTCTGGGAACATACTTGAAAGAATTGAAAGAGGGATTTGGACAGATTTGTACACCAGCGGGCATAGCAGTATTATTCACAGTAGCCAAAAGATGGAACCAAGCCAACTGTCCCTCTACGGATGAGTGGATAAACAAAATGTGGCATCGACATAGCATGGAATATTATTCACCCTTAAAAAGGAAGGAAATTCTGGGGCGCCTGGGTGGCTCAGTCGGTTGACGTCCGACTTCGGCTCAGGTCATGATCTCGCGGTCTGTGAGTTCGATCCCCACGTAGGGCTCTGTGCTGACAGCTCAGAGCCTGGAACCTGCTTCGGATTCTGTGTCCCCCCTATCTCTCCTCCCCTCCCCTGCTCATGCTCTGTCTCTCTCTCTCTGTCAAAAATAAATAAAACATTTAAAAACAATTTACAAAAATAGGAAGGAAATTCTCCAACATGAGCTGCTACGTGGATGAAACTTGAAGACATTAGGCTAAATAAACCAGACACAAAAAGACAACTATTGCATAATTCCACTTCCATGAGGCACCTAGGCAGTCAAATCCATGGAGACACAAAGCAGAACGGTAGTTAGCAGGGGCTGAAGAGAGGGGAGAATGGGAGTCGTTAACAGACACGGTCGACCTAAAATTGTCAAGAGGCAGTAATGAAGCCAAAGCATTTGTTTGGGATCAAAGAATTGCAATTGGGGGTACCCAGATCCGGGCAGCCACTTAAATGGTGCCCTACTTGGAAGCAAAAGTCAGGGGTGTTTAAAGACAAAGAAGGCATGCTTGCATACATCGTTTACAAAGAATTTTGATTGGGGTTGGTGGCAGGAAATTACACTTGGCTGAACATCATTTATTGCCAAAGCTATCACAAAGCAAAAATCGGTTACTGTAGCAAATTACAGGTATTCTTGCAAAGTCCTTGGGGCATTTGCCAGTCAAAGTGTCAGAGTTACACTCAGTGAGGACCTGCCTGAAGCAGGTCGCCCAGCTGCATTTCAGACCCCTTGATCAAAGTGACTCCATTTTATTTCACCTTCCACAGTACAGAGTTTCAATTTGGGTTGATGAGAATGTTCTCAAGATGCATAGTGGGGATGGCTGCACAAAAACATGAATATACTTAATTCCACTGAACTATACTCTTAAAAATGGTTAAAAAAAAATTGTAACTTCTGTTACCACAATAAATAAAAAAAGATGCAGTGTTGGGGCACCTGGGTGGCTCAGTCGGTTAAGCGTCCGACTTCGGCTCAGCTCATGATCTCCCAGTTCGTGGGTTCGAGCCCCGCATCGGGCTCTGTGCTGACAGCTCAGAGCCTGGAGCCTGCTTCGGATTCTGTGTCTCCCTCTCTTTCTCTCTGCCCCTCCCCCACTCACACCCTGTCTCTCTCTGTCTCTCAAAGATGAATAAATGTTAATTTTTTTTTTTAAAAAAGATGCAGCGTCATCAAAGGACATGTAACACAATCTAATGTTGAAGCATAAGCCACCTTGAGCTCATGGTTTGTACGGTATCTGACAGATGTTGAGTCACACTATATTTCCCTTCAAAATCTGAAATCTTCTCCCAAAATACAAACAACTCTGCCTCTTCTTTGTTAAAAAGACTTTCAAATACACTTGGGGAGGGGCGGGGGGGGCAGTCTCCTCTTTGATTTCCACTGGTGATGAGGAAATGCAAGGATCGGATAAATGCTTTTGCTCTCTCGCTGTCTACTTCTCGTAAATTAACAAGAGTCCTGAAACAAACATATCATTATTCCCGTGTTACTGAAAGGGAAGTTGACTCTCACAGAGGTTAAATGGTGTTCCTGCAGCTACACAGTTACCTTTGTCCACAATGTAGCAGGCCGTCTCTTCTTGTCCTCCTGTCTTCCCTGTCCCCACCCTATGCCCACTCCATTTCAGCTTCTGGAAGAAGAAACATTACCAAGATTTTCCCTTAGGAACCCACTCATTTTCTTGGGCGCTGGGGCTTATGGAGAGCCGAGAGTGCCTCTGATTTTGTCTGCCACTTAACTGAGATTAGCTGGAAGCAATCTGCTTAAAGTTTAAGCATCAACTTATCACTTTGTTAACTGTGCATTCATTTTCAAGGGGATGGTTAAGTTTAATGGGAACGGGGGATTGAATCATGTGGCAACAGGTTCTGTGACATGTGGGAACCAGAAGGGAAGTGGGAGGCCTTCCCTGTCAGATGCTGTATGGAGGGTGGTCTGGTGTAAAGATCTGGGTTAATTTTCTGCCTGCAATTTCCTGCAGGGGGTAGGCAGGACGATTGTGACTGACATCAAGAATTCACTCTGCTCGCGAGCCAGGACAGTGCCTGGTGACCGAAAGAATGACGGAAGGGAGGAGCCAAGGTCAGAAGGTTTCCCAGCCGCAAGAAACACAGGTGCTCGCGCTCTCAAAACCGCCCAATGAAGGGACCCTTGTGCCCATTGGATCCCCACCACTTTACAGAGGAGGAAAGTGGGGCCTAAGCAGGAGCTCTGGCTTGCCCTACAATACAAGGCAGGTCACAGCTCAACCAGAATACAGCAGACCTCTTTCCCCATCTCTCACCTTCCGAGAGCCTCTTGACTTCTCCATGGCAGCAAAATACAGCTTGCTTAATTCCATTAACCACAAGCCAACTTTTCTGAACTTTTAACAGAAAGCATTCATTGATTCATACCCATGGGTTTTCATGTTTTCTCCAGAAGAAGCAAAACTTTTCTTTGAGAAAGCTAACAGGGTCACAACTTCTTGACTTTCTAAGAGTTTTTTTTTTCTCCCAACCATCTTTTTGTCAGGAGGTATAAAACCTCCTTTTTGTCATATATCCTCATTTGATAGGGAAGGCCGAGGAATTTTAACTGAGTTACTAATGAATAAATCAACCAGAAGGGAAAGGCAGTTATGAGAGAGCCTACAAAATCCAGAGAAGTCAGTCTGATTAAGCATCTGGTAGATTCAGTGGTCTCTGGGTGGTTCATTTGGTTAAGTGCCTGACTCTTGATTTTGGCTCAGGTCATGATCTCACAGTCATGAGTCCCCCGTTGGGCTCTGTGCTGAGTGTGGGGCCTACTTAAGATTTTCTTTCTCCCTCTGCTCACGTGAATGCGCGTGTGTGCACTATCTCTCTCTCTCTTGCAAGAAAGAAAGATAGAAAGAAAGAAAGAAAGAAAGAAGAAAGAAAGAAAGGAAAGAAGGATGAAAGAAAGAAAGAAAGAAAGAAGAAAGAAAGAAAAGAAAGAAAGGAAAGAAGAAAGAAAGAAAGGAAAGAAGAAAGAAAGAAAGAAAGAAAGAAAGAAAGAAAGAAAGAAAAGAAAGAAAGAAAGAAAGAAAGAAAGAAAGAAAGAAAAGAAGGATGAAAGAAAGAAAGAAAGAAAGAAAGAAAGAAAGAAAGAAAAAGAATCTGGTAGATCCAGTCTTCATCCTGCCAACTGAATTAATGATATTACCTTGCTTGGCATTTTACAGGTGCCATAATCTGGTTCCGCTTCAATAAGCCAACTTTATCTTGCAGAGTTGGGCAAGTTTCTCTTCTGGCACCTCTAACTTCTAATGCCATTCATAAGATATATAATGAGCACCTACTATGCTTATGATATTGTCCAATATTCTGAAAACTAAAAAAAAAAAAAAAAGAAAAGAAAAGAAAGAAAAGAAAGAAAGAAGAAAGAAAGAAAGAAAGAAAGAAAGAAAGAAAGAAAGAAAGAAAATCCCACTGAATAGCTTGCAAAGGGCCTAGTATAAAATAGGATCTTTCAGTCTAGAGGTAGTGATCCATTTGTAAGTCGTGAGATAAATTTAATAGGCCATGACCAGCATTTTCTCTTAACGAAATTGTGGTAGATTTCTAGAGTCATGGCCCACAATTCTTTTCTTGCCTCCACGAGATTCGTTGGCCAATGGAACAATACAAGGACAATACAGGCAAGGACTTCAAAATGTTTGGGCATTGGAACTTGTCCTTTTCCGAAGCTGTTGAAAGGTCTCAGACCATCACCATGTGAATAAGCCTGGACAAGCTGATAGAAGAAGAAAGACACATGCCTCAGTCGTCTGTGCCCTGGACTGCAAACTGACCACCTGTTATGTGACTGAAGTCCATCCAGAACCAGCCAACCTCCTACCCCCCTAGCCAACCACCAGCTGACCGCAGATTCATGAGCGAGCCCAGCTAAGGTCAGCGGATCTGAGCCCAGTCAAGAATAGGGTTATTCAGTGTTGGCATCGTGGACCTCGGAGCCCAGTAATTCTTTGGGTGCAGGCTGCTCTGTACATGTTTCGCAGCACGTCCAGTCTCTCCCAGCTAGATGTCAATAACAGCACTGCCCCAGTTACAAAAAGTAAGATATCTTCAGACATGGCCATATGTCCCCCAAGGGTCAAATCACTCCTAGTTGAGTACTACCGGTGTAGAAAAAATCACCCAACAAAATCATGAGCAAATTACATAGTCGTTGGTTTACGCCATTAAGTTTTGTGGTGGTCTTGACGCAACCCAAACTATCTGACGTAACAATGGTCTACAACAGGGTAGATCAGGAACCGCGTCACTCGGTCAAGGCAAAAAGCACTAGGATACGAAGCGATAACATGTGTGTACCAGGTCATGATGAAAAATGTATTTCTAGCTCTGGGTTGTAGTAAAAAAAAAAAAGGAAAAAAAAGGCTGGAACGTCTTCTGAATTATTATAGGAAAAGGCACGGAACTGGATTCCCCCCCCCAGCTCTGATACCTATCAACTGAGTAATATTAAGTATGTTTTTCTACACTTCCCAAGCCTTAGACTTCTCATCTACTCAAAGGAGCGTATCTCAAATTTAGCTACGAGGGCTAAATACATAAAAGTGCACCGTACACGATGAAAAGCCGTCGAAATATTTACTACTGTCATCATCGGGCCGGCTTCCGTTCGTCTTATCGTTGTCTTCCTGTCTCCTGAAGGCTCCCCACCTGTCTGCGTCTGGTCGACCCTCATCCACGATTCAAGGTGGACAGTGTGGGCTACATCTCGCCAGGAGGCATGCCTTCCCTGTCCATTCATTGAATCTTTTCGGCCTTTACTAAATATGCCAAATGTCCGCTTCTTCAATGTCATGTTGGCACTTACCACGAATCCGGTTCAGGGCTCGGGTTGCGTTTGTGTTTTGTTTACATACGGCCCATGTGTCAGTTTCTCCCCCTACCTAGTCTTCTAGCTCCCTGAGGGCAAGGGCCACGCTTCGTGTTTATTTGCACCCCCCCCCCCCACCCGCCCCAGCGTATAGCGCATTTTCCTGGACACGTGGTAGGTCTTCGCAAAGGCTTCAGTTAATGATTCTCATTCAAAAGAGGCAGCGTTTACTTTCCACTTTATGGATTCTGCCTTCCGAAGACCACAGTCTCCTCCGTAAATTAGCCTGCCTCCCTCTCGGACCCCCCGCAAGTCCCTTCTAGGGTTTGGGCCATCACCGAGCTCCCCTGCCCGATTAATATTGGAGACCAGAAGCGGAAGAACGGCGCCCCGCAGACTGTGTGGGGTATCACCTGATAAGCCGTTTCCTAAAAGGAATCTCACCCGCCGGGAAAGCAGCAGCAGCCCGCGATAACTGTGCTTTTCAACTCAAGAAGGCCCCGGGCACCTGACCTCCTCCTTGGCCACAAGCCCTGAGTCAGGCAATTACGGTGCAGCAGCTTCACACCCGGCGGAGCTGGGACGGAGCCTCCGCTCCGCGCCTGGTTAATTCATGCTCTTCCCGCAGGAAGCACCCCAGGCTGGAGGGGGCACCACTGACGGGGAGGCATCCCCCTGGCCTTGGCTTCTCTGAGGCTGTGCCCGGCTTTCTTCTCAGCGACACTACTCCCTGTCTCTCCATTCCCCCAGCCCCCCCGCCGAGGAAATGACCCTGCTGGGCCAGCATGGTGAGTCTAGGCTGCAAGCAGGATTTACTGTTTGTTGTTAGACTATTAGCAAGCACAGTCTGTTAATGGTCTCTGATTGATTTCTGGATGCTTGTCTCCTTCTGGACTGTTGGAACTCTGGCTGAAGAGGCTGGTGCGAGGAGACAAAACGTTTGCTTGTTTCTGTATCCCGAGGGCGGCTAGAAAAATGCAGAGGTATTTTTTAGGTGAGCGCCCAGGTAGGAAATGGAGAGCTGATTCCACCCTCCCTGGAAAGGAGGCAGTGCGGAAAGAAAGCGCCCTGGACTCCCGGCCTGAATGTCTGAGTTGGAAGCCTGCTTCTTTCCAGTGGCTGGCTCTGTTTCCAGTTGCCAAGGTTCTGGGATCTTGGGCAGCCCACTTAAGCCCTCCGAGTCGGCTTCCTTCCCCAGTAAATAAGGAGGAGAATAGTGCCTCTCTTTGGGCTGCTGAGGAGTAAATAGGATCCCTGGTAGTATACAAATGGAATTAGACCATTTCCGTGATTCGTAATTCTGGGAATGTTGGGGGAAATATGGCTCCCTTCTCCCTCCCTCGTACTGGGAAGCAAGTTATCAAACATGCCAGCTGTCGTAAGAAAATGGGAGTTTGCTCTTATTGTCTTTGAAGGAGGAGGCTAACTGCCACTTGAGTGTTCCCTTATGAAAAAAAAAACAAATTTTTTTTGGACTGGAATACTTTAAAGTTAAAGACGAATACTCTTCGACGTCAAGAGCTTAAAACCGGAGACAAATACGTTAGTAATAATATACATCTATGTAGCACGTTACAGTTTAGAAAGGCAGGTTCTTTTTCTCTAGAGGCTTCCAAAAAGGGAGCTGACAGCAATAACTCTTGAATTCATTCACTCAACAAATCTTTACTGAGCACCCACCATGTGCAAATCACCATGAGGTCCTCGGGGTATTGTGCGGAGGAAGACAAAGAAACCCTCTCTTCAGGGAGCTTACGTAGAGATGATCCAGAAAGAATTCGAAAATGTGAAAACAGAATGGGATGTTAGGTACTAAGAAGAAAATCAAACGAGGTGTTAGAATAACCACTACAAGATAGAGAGTAAGTCACTCGGGGTGCCATTTTAGGAAAGAAGGTTAGGGAAAAACCTTCCGGGGCATTGACATTTGAACAGAAAGTTTAATGAAGGAAGGGAGAAATACATATGACTTTCTGGGAGGGCGGGGGGTAGGCGTTCTGTAAAAAAAGCAAAGTGCAAAGGCCTGAGGCAAGAATATGCTTGATGTATTTGAAGACCAGCACGGCAGTGCATACCCATCCCTGTACAGATGAAATGGTTTCTCAGGATCCTTTTCAGTATTTTTTTGTTTGTTTGTTTTTGGTCTCCCTAAAAGAGATTTGGTCTTTTAATTATTATTTATTCACTCTTTATGAGTAATATAGCAGCAGCATAAACTTGGCATTCAAACGGAGCTCAGGGTGTCAGCTGTCTTAAATAAGGGCCCCGTACCCCTGAAGGAGCGTTTGGGCCTGAGGTCTCAACTCCAGGTTTATCTTCAGGGTTCAGGGAGGAGTGGTAGTTTCTGGAAACACCGTAGGGAAAGGAGCCGCAGGAAGGCGCGTCAACACATTGCAGGACTCCTGACAAATTCCCAGCAGAGAGGGTTGGCTGTGGGACTGAGAAAGGTAGAAGGGGACAAAATGGATCACCTCTGCTGGATGGGGGGGATCACACACACTTGCTTTATCGTCGTTTTTGTAGGCCGCCCCCGTTCTAAACCAGACGACGGAAACTCAACTTACGCCACTCACCCCTCTCCGCATATGGGGGCAAGAGCGTCATAAATAGCCAGTCCTGCCTCCCAGAACAAATGTACGTGAGGCTCAAACTCTCCTTGCTTTTCTCTGTCACCTGAGTCACCGGCTCGCGGCCACTTGGCACCGCAGGGCATAGAACAGTGTCCTTGGGGGGCGCCTGGGTGGCTCAGGTGGTTAAGCGTCCAACTCTTGATTTTGGCTCAGGTCATGATCTCCCGGTTGATGAGTTAATGCCCTGCCTCGGGCTCTGCGCTGACAGCATGGAGCCTGCTTAGGATTCTCTTTTTCCTTCTCTCTCTGCCCCCTCCCCTCCCCTGCATACATGTGCTCGCTCTCTCTCTCTCTCTCTCTCAAAATAAATAAAAAATAAACTTAAAAAAGAAAAGAACAGTCTCCTTGCGATTCTGTCAGTGTTAAACTAGTTAATGGTGACCTTCCTGTTGTCTTCGCATTCCCTCTTAGAGGGAAAATTTTCATGCATGAGATTCTACTCAGATTTCCTCCTGGGAACCCAGAAGGCAACTATCTGAATGTGCTGACTCAGGATCCCTGGGTTTGCCATGACTCCAAGGGGTAGCGGGAGGGAGAAACGGACCAGAGCGAGAAAAGGAGATAGATCAACAGAATTTTGCCCCTTGACTGTCTTCTGTTGAATTGCTCTGGTACTTAGCCTTTTTGCCACTCCTAACCAATCAGCCCAATTACCTACATTCCCATATAGGAAGACGTGAAAAGCAGACCAACTTCTCATTTTCCTTTTGTCAGAATCTGTCCGTTGTCCAATTTGTGTCAGTTATGACTATGTGCTTGTTCCGTGCCTGATGGACCTCCGGCTTCCTGGGCTATGCCTCAGCCTGCCAACTCCTCTTCATTCTTCCATTTAGTTACACCCTTTTACCGCAGTCTCTGTCTATCTAGACGTCCGAGTCATAGGCAGCCTGGACATACTCTTGAAACCGAGTGAATTCCCACAGCCAAGCCACTTGAGAAAGCCTTCAGAAATTCGAGCCCTCACTGCCCTCTTTCTTCCATCCATTAAGTGTGAAAAATACAGGTTTTCCCACAAGAGTGATGAGTAGGTGCGTTTTCTCTTGGAAGGTACCTTCGCCCACCGTAACTATTCTCCTGGGAGTGGTCGGTTATCCGTTAGATGTAATAGATCCTCTGGGAAGTAGGGAAATGGGTCATATCTACCTGTGGGTTCTTGGCTGCCTTATTTGTAGAATGAGGGCGTTTGGAGCAAACCATGGTTCCCCAGAGTCTCAGGGCTCTGCTGGGAAGTCCTTGGCCTTCTGCTTTCCCTCTGACCAATGCAGACCGGTCTATCGCTCTCAGCAAGGACCTCCACGTGGGATCTTATGTGTGATGAGTTTCAGTAAAAGAGTCTGAAAATCACTGGGCTCAATGAGCTCTAAGCTGAAAAGTGAGAGGCTGCCTAGCACCCGAAAGCACGCTGGGGGCACCCCGGTTTGGTGTCCAGTGGCCATCTTTGTTCACGCTGGTACTGTCCTCAAGTGTGGCCCCTGAAGACACAGCGTCACCATCACCTGGGAACTTGTGAGAAATGAGGATTCCTGAACCCAGCCGCAGTCGTTCTTTTTTTTTTTTTACGTTTGTTTATTTTGAGAGAGTGAGAGTGAGACGGGGAGGGGCAAAAAGAGAAGGAAAGAGAGAATCCCAAGCAGGCTCCGCCCTGTCAGTGTAGACCCTGACCCAGGGCTCAATCTCATGAATCGCAAGATCGTACCCTGAACCGAAATCAAGAGTCAGATGCTTCCCTGACCGAGCCACCCAGGTGCCCCAGCCGCAGTTGTTGGGACCCTAGAGGCGGCCCCGTCCGTCTGTGTTTTCACAAGTCCTCCAGGTTACCGAGCTGAGACTAATGCCTGGAAATTGCTGCAGAGGAATGGACTCAGCCCAGTTTTGCCAGATCCCTTGCAATCCCCATCCCGTCACGTCACCCTTGTGTTTTCAAGGCCACGAAAGACACGGACTTCCAACTCCTGGAAGCATGCCCACTCAGCTTCCAAAGGTGAAATGGTAGCATCCAGAGCACTGACCTACGGGGATTATAAGGCTCCGGGAACGACCGTAATTGCCTCAGACCAAAGGGCTGGCTCGTCTCTGCAGCTGCCTTCAGGACACCAGCGCTCTCCCGGAGGAGGAGCCTCACTTATTAACATCATAACTCAAGCAAGCAGCTTGGAGTCGCCGCACATGGAATATTGCATTCTGCAAAGTGTTGAAGCTGCAAAGTCACCGGTGGAGTCGATAGACTTTTATTTTAACGATGTTTGTGATCAATATTTAAACAGGATTGACCCAGTCTGCTGCTCTCGCGCCTCTCTCCTTCCAGCTGCTTGTGAAAGATAAAATATTTGCGGGGGGGGGGGGGGGGAGGGAGGGGTTACAATGGTTTGAGGCCAAACGGGGAGATGGGGGGGGCATAGGGCAAGCGTGCCATAGGATACATTAGCATCAAGCTCTAATGGGCCTGGGGTCTCTCAGGGCTCTGTTCAGACATTCTGGGCGGATTATGAGAGAATGAGAAGAGAATTTATGGAAAGATTTGGTCACTACTCCTATCAACGGTAGAGTATTAAAGAGATCTTCTGGAAAATAGTCACAGCATACTTAAGCTTGCTTTCACGGAAACCCAACAATAGTTAGTAGCTGAGAGCATGGTTCTGGGTTCACACGGCTCACGCGTGACCCGACCCTCCGCGTTTCGGCAGGCATGTTATTTCGTATCTTGGAGACACATTTCCCCCATCTGTAACACGGTTCCTCGTAAAGTCGTAAAAGTATAAATGAGGCCCAATATAAAGCAGTTGAAATACTGGCCCTTCCTAGTAAGGAAGAGCTCAGTACATGTCAGGGAATTACTGGTCAATCCGGGGCTTGAAACTCGGTTCTATTTGTCTCTAACACCATTGTTTCAAAGAAATGTACAAAACTAAATAACATTTCAGGATGCGGTATGATTGAGGGCTAGGGTGTAGAGTGCAGTCTCTGTGAACGGGAGTTTAAGTAAAAAGACACCAGAAATGGCTTGAGAAATCAGGCGAAACTGTATGGAACAGGTCACACTGAAGTTAGCCCCCAAAAGATCAATAGGACTATTGAGAACGACTTTGGGAGAAGAGCATACATGAAACCATCACACGCAGATGGGACCCTGAGAGGCACCTGATGAACCCGAGGTCCTCCTGAGCTCACCAGTGCGGAGGAAGAGTTCAATGCCCCGTGAACAAGATACACCAGAAAATGTGCTGTCTGAGGGGAGGTTAGAAGATAAGCCCAGATGGGGCACCTGGGTGGCTCAGTTGGCTGAGCGTCCAACTTCGGCTCAGGTCATGATCTCACCATTCGTGAGTTCGAGCCCCGCGTCGGGCTCTGTGTTGACAGCTCAGAGCCTGGAGACCACTTTGGATTCTGTCTCTGCCTCTCTCTGCCCCTCCCTTGCTCGTGCACTTTCTCTGTGTCAAATAGAAATAAGCATTTTTTTTAAAAAACGAAAAAAAAATGAAAAAGGAGCCCATGTTGGGGGCTGGGCAGGGAAGATTCACGAAGTGTGACAGGGTGACCAAACTGTACCAGTTTGTCTGGCACTTTCTGGTCTTAGCACTAAAAGTCCCGAGTGCCAGAAACCCTTCGGTCCTGGGCACACCGGGACGGTCGGTCTTCCCAATGGAGAGGACTGGCTGCATATGCTGTCTGAAAGCCAAGGGAAGCAAAGTTCCAGAAAGAATGACTGCCGGCACCACATGCAAGAGAGAGAGAGAGAGAGCCTGAGAAGTACCTAATGGATTTGGCGATTAGAAGGTCACTGGGGACAGATTAAGGCGAGTCGTGATGCCACAAGGGGTTCTGGACCTGACCGTGCGTGCCATGGGAAGTCATTGCAGTCGCTCTCTTCAGCAGGGGAACGACTGGATGAAAGCCATCTCTTAAGAACCTGATTCGTCTTAGGACACTTTCAGAGCACGAGAAAAATGACGCCATCCCCAACTAAGCACACAGTCCCCGAAGCACAGCGTGTGGAGCCTGCTCGTTTGGCATTCCTTACCTCTGGTGCACCGTCTGAGGAGTTCAATACGCTGGCCTCTGGTGTTCGGTTCTTAATGATTCTGATGTTACACGGATGGCCAAATGACTGACTTTCCCATTGATCGTGGGAGCCTGAGATGTGAATGATGGATTGAGCCACCCGAGCGGCTGCCTGTGGGAAGTCTGATTTTGTTCAGATGAGCTACTCCAGACAACCTCTCCTCACCATTCCCCCATGACCCCCTGTCTCAGGCTCTCCGTTTCTTTCTGTCTCTTTCACGAAATCCCTTACCTTCCTGACTTCCTACTCTCCCTCCCTCCCTCCTTTTTGTCGTTCCTTCTTTCCACCCCACAGTGCTTCCCCTTCCTGTCTTTCTCCTTTTGGTCACACGTCTCCCTTACCTGTTTTTCTTTCTCTGGTGTATTTCTGAAGGTCCATTTTTATTTAGTTGGGACTTGGCAGGAAGGGGGCCCAGGAAACATTATGATCCTTTCTTTTAAAGCATGGGATGAAATCCAAAAGTCCTCTTAGCCTATCCCAGGATCTCCAAATCATATCTACTTGGGCTTTGGCCCAGGGAATTATCAAAATCAATGGAAAGCAATGCCTCCCCTTAACCGGGCTCCTTGCGACAGGTCATGCTGCAGGAGATAGGCAACTCGACCCCTTTCGAACTGGATCATTTTTTCCAAGGTGCAGGAAACTGTACCTAATAACTTCAGCTTCACAGACCCTTCTATTGTAGGCGACTGAAGGACTCTATTTCAGGGACGCAAAACAAATGCATATTATGGAAGATGGGCTGACTTTAGTTACTATTTGAAGGGTTGAACTGAAGCCAGCACGGATTATTTTAAAAGCACAGATATATATATTTTTAAAGTCAGATCAGTCTGGATCTTATTAAACGTGACTGTCTCCATGTGTGTATGAGAAGGCAGTCGATGTGGATGTGTGTCTAGATGTTTTTATCCTTCGAAAATTCTGTGAAGTCATCCCTCCATTAATACAGAGGATCAGCTTCTATGCCTTAGATCTCCTACCTCAGAAACCACGGTGCTAACTTTGAGGGTCTAAGCTCAGACCGACTGTGCTGTTCCTTAGAAGTCTCAGTGGGTGTCTTGGGGTGTGTTTGAATAGGGATCGCGGGTTTCTCGGTGTGTTTCTTGCGAGATCAGAGCAAAGAAAACTGAAACAAAAATTTGATTTGGTTTGCAACACACATTGTGCCACCGATGGCAACAAGCCACACATGCTGTCATTATGCAGAGTAATTCTGTCTGGATTGCTTTTATAGCATCCTTTTCCCTCTGTTCACCACACAGACTATTTAGACACCCTCCTAATGCATTTGTGTCCGTGTCTATACATGGCTACAAACTATAAAATTTTAAGTGCGTATGTATATACGATGGTCGGGGGAAATGTATTTCAAAGGCAGTGTTCTGCCCAATCAAACTGCTTTGGGTTTCCTTTTTTTTGGCCCGTGTAAAATCCTTTCCCTCACGTATGTGTGGCCCTTTTCCCAAGAAAAGCATTTTTCACAGTAAGTTAACAGATCTCACTTGCCCTCTTTCTCTCGCTTGTATACATCCCTTTGGTGTGTAATTACAGTCTGCTTTATCTTGACAAACCCTTCACCGCAACTTTTACAAATTCTGCAATACTTAATCTTCCTTCCCCGAGACTCCAAAGCTGGCTGCCATTTCCTTTCTCCTTCTCAGTGCTGCCTGTGTGAGATTCAAGGCTCGCTCAGGGCTCTCCTCTCTGCTTATCGTCGTGCCCTTAGAGAATTTTCCCATTTGAGGACTTTGGCCAAAGACATCAGGACAACGATCCTTGGATCTCCATTCTAATTTTCAGCCTTACGTTTCACCTGTAGATCCACAGATCCAGCGGTAGATAGGGATTTGTAACTGAAATTTGCCACCAGATAACATCTTTTTATTTATTTTTATTATTTTTTTTTTTTAATTTTTTTTTTCAACGTTTTTTATTTATTTTTGGGACAGAGAGAGACAGAGCATGAACGGGGGAGGGGCAGAGAGAGAGGGAGACACAGAATCGGAAACAGGCTCCAGGCTCCGAGCCATCAGCCCAGAGCCTGACGCGGGGCTCGAACTCACGGACCGTGAGATCATGACCTGGATGAAGTCGGACGCTTAACCGACTGCGCCACCCAGGCGCCCCGATTTTTATTATTTTTTTTAATGTTTATTTATTTTTGAGACAGAGAAAGACAGCATGAACGGGGGAGGGTCAGAGAGAGAGGGAGACACAGAAATTGAAACAGGCTCCAGGCTCCGAGCTGTCAGCACAGAGCCCGACGCGGGGCTCGAACTCACGGACCGTGAGATCACGACCCGAGCCGAAGTTGGGCACTCAACCGACAGAGCCACCTGGGCGCCCCGTATAACATCTTAAATCAAGCCTGATATGTTTTCCTTTCAGGCAGATCTTTCATCCTTTATTTTTCGTATCGCAAAGTTATTAAAACCTTGACATTGCCATTTTATTGCCCTCGTCCAGTGTTTCTGGTCAGTCCCCGAGGAATCGTCAGGCTTGCTCAAAAGTCTTACATTCTCTCTTGCTCACCGATCCCTCCGCCAACACTTCTTTATCAATACATCCTTAGATCTGTGCAGCACATTCCCTGTTTTGTCCTCTGCCCAGTTGTCTGTCATCTTCGTCTCCAAAGTCTGCGTTACCGACACAAGGCTCTGCAAAATATCACTCTGGCGTCGGAATTCTTGCTTGTGAGACCACAGCATTCTCAGCACCAACTGGGTCACATCCAAATTCACAACTTCCCCTTTTCTACACACAACCTTATCCTTTTTCTCTCCAATCGTATTCATTGCCATACAAAGCTTTCACCACTCACCATACCCCTCCATGTCTTGGATATCTACCAATACTGTTCCCTTCTTGTGAGTGTTCTTCTCTTACCTCCTACAAATCCAATCTGCATATTTCCTTATGGGTCTAATTCAGATCTACAACCCAAGTGGAGCTTTCCCAGATCACTCGTACTCTTCAGTGGGTTTTGAGTTGGAGTTCTCTCAACACATTTCCTGGGACACTTATTCATTCATCTATACGTGGTTTTTTTAATGTACATGTTCTAATTTTCTCCTATCTTATTTCCCTAAATGCATATTAAATGACTTAACAAACTGGTGCTTGTTAAAATTTCCAAATAGTCAAGTATAATAAGAGATACAAAAGTGAATACTTGTTGGGGCGTCTGGGTGGTTCAATCAGTTAAATGACTGAGTTTTGATCTCGGCTCAGGTCGTGATCTCATGGTTTGTGGGATCGAGCCACACAGCCTCCTTGGGATTCTCTCTCTTCCTCTCTCTCTGCCCCTTCCCGACTCGTTCTCTCTCTCTCTCTCTCTCTCTCTCTCTCTCTCTCTCTCTCTCAAGATAAATAAATAAGTAAACATTTTTTTAAGTGAATACTTGTTGAATGGACTAATCATGTTTTGGGAGCAATGGTAGCATTGATAACTGCACATGGCTAACTTCTCAGGAAGGTCCAGAGGTAAAATCGGTCCATGACATGGCTGGACTAGGGGCTCAAGTCCTAACTCTTAAGTCTTAACTCTGCTCTTCTTCATGGTGGCCTCACTCCGAAGCAGAGCTTCTCTGTGAGTGGCCTCCATCCACTCCAGGCATATGACTTTCCAGCTCTACGCCTACCCAAAAGGAAATCCCCTTTCAAATGATCACCCTGGAATTGATTTTTATTGGACTAACCTAGGTGTGTGCGCATCCTTAAACTCTTCATCATGGCCTACAAAATGGGGATGGTGTTGCCTGGCTGGGGCTGGATCACACATCTGTCCCCGAGTCCATCAATGAGGTGAGGGTATCGGATGCTCCGGCCGAGCTAGCCCAGGTCATTTGTCTACTCCCGAAGCCACCGCTCGAATGACAGGGACTCAGGATGAGGAAGGGGTTTTCGTCAAGTGAATTAGGTATTTGTTGTCAGGAGAGGAGAGAGAATGCTGCACAGGTGAAAGCAACAAGTCCCCAACGAGGATGCAATTCTCCTCTTGTCATGATCCGGTAAGACTGAGGGTAAGACTGAGTGCTCTGGCAAGGGGAAGGAGATCCAAGGTTGGACAATTCTGAGCGGAATTCCTTGCTCTGCAGGTCTTCTGCTTCCCTGTCAGATCTATCTTTGTTCATCGCCCGTGGTAAAAAACAAAAAACAAAACAAAACAAAACAAAAACCCCCCAAAACCCCCAATTCAGTTAGATATTAAAACATAGTCCAATTTTGTCATAACCTCAGAATTAGAAAGAAAACACGAAACAGATAGAATGCCAAGTCATGCTACAGGAGTTCTTATAAAAGAAGAAAATAGTCCTTTCTTTGCAGACTTAAAAAGGGCTCGGACATGGCACACCTGAGTGGTTCAGTTGGTTAAGCATCTGGCTCTTGATCTCAGCGTAGGTCTTGATCTCGGGGCCATGCGTTCAAGCCCCCCGTGGGGGTCTGCGATAGGTGTGAGGCCTACTTTAAAAAAAAGAAAAAGGTTTAGGTGCGTTAGCTCTGTAAAAGGAAATGGGGCAAGACTTAACATGTAATTAATATTTATTAAGTTTTTAAGACAACACACAGCGCTGGGGTGAAAGCCTGATTATTTCGTCAAATTTTCTTACATATAAAACTTGACCTATTCCTGCTGGGACACTTTCCAGCTTTCTGAACAAAAGACAGTGCTATGTAATTCTCACGCCTAGGAGGTGGAGGAATTGATTTTGAAAGACAGAAACAAAAACTACCCCTTTTCCCTTTTCTCCTTAAGAGAATGAGCAAGTGCGTGGACTTACTCTTCCCGCCATGCCCTGCAAGACTTCTCCTGATCTGTTTCTGTATCATACAAATTCAAGAGAGCTTGGCAGGAGGCAAAATGTCTGGGCTCCCAAACGGGTCACCAAATTGGCCCATTAACCACATTTCAGGTTTCTTTTCTCCCGTTGTTGGTGGCCTTCGCTCTCTAAGTGAAAACTAATATCGTTCCTTCACATGGGGCTCCTTAATGACACCAGGAAGCAGAGTGGTGGTGACTTCTCAGATTAGAGCAATTTGTTCAAAGCCCAAAGGAACGCCGCAGCAACTTCATGAAGCCGGTTCCTTCTTTCCAGCCAAATAGCGTGGCCCTGAGATTTGGACCAGCTGCCCAGGTTAGCCATGCAGTTAGCCAAGCTTCAAAACACGGGCGATTAAAAAATCATAAGGAAAAGGCTTTTCAAGGGGCCCAGTGGGAGGGAAAGCACTGGAAAACACATGTAAATGAGAGAAGAGTTTACCCCTGATTTTGACAATCTACCCCCGAAATAAAGTAGCGACAGCCTGTCTCTGTGTAGCCACGGAACAGAGTAAAGAGAAACAGAATCATGACTCTAGTCTGAGCGATAATCCCAGCTCAGACAAGCCGGGCTCCCCTACCCTCCCTGCACTGACAACCAGCAGACCTGAGATAAATGTACTCCTCTCTTATGTTTTGTTTTTCTTCCCCCTGAGCTCACTAGGAGCATAGCCTCAGAATCATCCCAACCAGTGGCCAAGATTTCATTCCATCCACTGACTTTCTTGAGTATCACGGTTCCATGTAAGTGGTTAGTATCGAGTGCCGTGACGTAGCAACCACCTCCGGGCCTGCTTGTCAGTGTTGGGACCCGCGGTGTTCTCCCAAGGCTCCACCTGCTCTTTGCGGGGCTTCATCCACCGCTGTGTTGGGTGGTCTGAACATCCATTGCGTAGATGAGACGTGGGACTCTTGGCCCCATGACTTCTGGGTGCGATGTTTCTTTTCTCTCTCTTTGGCGCCTCTGGGGGCTTTCACTCGTGGGTAACATCTTAGGTCCCTTTATAACTCCAGCCCTCTGCAATCCTTACCATTATGACTACTTCTTCCCACCTCCCCTGTGATTAATCATGGGTCCCTTCTGGACCCAAGAGACACGAATGAACAGAAGTGAGCTCCGGGGCGTCCACGATTCCTAATGCCAGAATATTAACATTTCTTCATTGGCGACTCCCTAACTCATAGGACTGGTTTGAAGACGGAGGGAATAGAAACACATAGAGTGCCCAGGAAGCGGGTGGCCAACGAGTGAACGCCCGATAAATCTTAAATATTTCTGCTGTCATCACCGCATCGTCCCAACCCAAGTTCCTCTGAATGCTCCTCTCTGTCAGCTGTTAGAGAAAAACTAAAGCCAACGAATTATTTAGAAAAATAAATAAAAGGCAAACTTTGTCGCTTCTGGAAAGGCACCAAAATGGGCCAACTGGCAGACAAATTAGTGGGCTCTTCTCAGCCAAATAAGTCCCAACTGTGTGCTGCCACCATCGTGGACAGAGGTTGTCTTTTTAACAAAAATCAAGTCTATGTTTATCCCTAAGGTACCTCCACAGTTTTCCTTTCTTCTCCCTTCCAATAATTTGATCTCAACCAAAACAGGAGAATAAAAGGCTCTATTTGGCACGTGTCTCTCCAGAGCAACCCTTGAGGAAAGGAAGCAGAAGGAGGCCACTGCCATATTTTAATTAGCCGTGTGTGCCCTCTAGCTTCTGGTCATTCTAGCAAGGCCTGGAAGATCAACAGGCTTCTCTTTCTCCACCCCCCTTTGATTTCTCCCTCAATTACCCCTCCCTCCCCAACTGACCCTTCTACTGCCTAACACCCAACAGAATGTGATTATTTGCATGAAATCAATACCATGATTCACACACAAAAGCCCAGAAAAACCTGCTATGCAATTGTGTGAGTAATTTTTCATGAACCCGACTCCTAAGTGCTTGCCAACAAGCTAAATTATCCTCTTGTTAAGTGTTATATATTTTCTTCTTCCCTCTTTCTTCTCGTCCCTGTACTTCTTAATATTGATAAGCTTCTCTTAGTTGAAGGGAACATTTGAATTTTTCCTTAGTTCTCTCTGTAGCGAGCACATCAAAGGGCCTAACTCCTCCTGCCTTTTCTTTTTTCCTTCTCAGTACCTGAACTGTGTTTAGCCAAACTCTTTGAAAAGGATGGAGCGATTTTAGAGAGAGAAGGGAAAGTTGATGTGCCATAGTCTGGATTTTAGATCTAATACCGAAAGCTAGGTTTAACCTCTTACAATTTGATCAATTAATCAATTTGCCACTAGATAGTTGCCACCTGGGTCCCCAGCCCTCTACTAAGTACTTTGGTGACTGTAAGAATAAAAGTAATTTCAAAAGTAGTCTCTTAGGTGCAGATAAAATTAAAGCGTTCTGTATACACTAGGAAAATTGTAAAATTATGTGCTGGGGGCAGGAAAGCTGCAGATAAAAGCAGGGAGCGGGGTCATGAGGGCTGTATACAGAAAGAAAAGTTTCACAGAGGAGGAGCAGGGGTATATAGGTTGGGGAATTGGGTAGAACTTGGATGGCAGTAGACGAGGAAAGTCATAGCCAAGTAGGGAGACCCATCAATTATTAATCGTGGTTGTAGAAGACAATGGGGACTTGATTTCACATGGCCTGACTCTCTCCCGTGTCTGCCACGTGCACTGTGGCCCTCTGACATCCATGGAGGCATCACACCCTCCCAGGCTCCAGGTGAGTGAGGCTGGGTGGCCGGGGAGGTAATCCACTAGAGAAGGTCAAAGAGGGAATCCAGTTGAAAGTGGCTTCCCTCTCAGGTAGGAGATGATGCGGCAGACTTAGTAAGATAAAGAAAAGTGACATTTCTTAGGCTCAAGTGTTGTGTAAGACAAAAGCGTGGCGTACCAGCTGTACATTCACGTGCACGTAATTAGAACCGTAATGTCCACAGAACTTTCTGGTTTTATTTCCTTAATAAATCATGAGCTGCTTTGGCTATGCTGATAATTAAATATTATTTTAAAATATAATTTAATGGCTGAATGATCTATCATATTGCTTTGCTACAATATATTAAAACCCTCTCCTATTATTGCCCATTTATATTATTTCCAATTTTTCTCCATTACAAAAAATACTGTGATAAATACCCTTGTATTAATCTTTGATAACATTTCTAATGATTTTTGAGACATATTCCTACAAGTAGTATTATTGAATTACCAAGTATGAACGGTTTAAGGCTCTTTATAAATAGTTCTAATCACTTTCCAGAAGCATGGTACCAGAAGAAGCAAGTAAAAAAAAAAAAAAAAAAAAAAAAAAAAAAATATATATATATATATATATATATATATATATATATATTGGTTTTACTAAAACCATCTCAAACATGGAATAATGCGTGCACTTTTTTCCATTTAAAATTTCAAACTATATGATACATGCAAAGGAATATATTATTCTTTGCAGGTATCAAATGTGTATACAATTTAAAATAATTTATGAGAGCTTTAAAGCATGAAGAAATATGTGAAACCTGCCAGACAAGTTACGAGAATATAATGAAGTGTTGAAGTTCCTTACGTGCTTCTCCCCTACACTCCCGCAGCCTCCCCACCTCCAGGAAGTCAACATGACATTGAAGTTTCTGTCAGCTGCTTCCTTTATAGTTTTGCCATATACGCATATCACCTAAACGCTACACAACATAATTTAGCTTGATTTTGAACTTTACAAACATGATGCCGTATGTATTTTTCAGCAAGTTTCCTTTTATTTTTATTTTTTTACTCATTTATTTCACTGCTGTAAAGTATTTCACTGTGTAAATGCATCGTGGTTGATCCTTTCTCCTGTTAATAGATAGTTGGGTTGTTTCTCGTTTGGGTCTATTTTTGGATAATGCTGCTGAGAAGATTCTTGAAGGAGAGTTTCTCCCTGGCTGTGATTTACAACCAGGAATGTGTGTGGCTCTGAGGAGACATGGGGCTTTCCAAAGGCACAGGAGCATAGACAGCTTTCAGGGAATCAATTTACAAATCACCAATTTCTGTTCATACGTTTCCCTTTAACGAATGCTTTCTAGCCTCTCATATTTGATAGCTCTTTTCCCACTTTACAAAAGAAAAGCATACCTCTCACTCATCCAGATTCTTAATACACCGCGTTAAACTGGAGTCTAAAAAACTCCAGAATGACAAACAAAGGGATATTTTAAATTTTTATGATGATGTTGAGAAAGCGAATGACTTTAATGAGTGGATAACAAATCATTTTGCAAGGCAGGTGCATTCCAGTCCTTTGTTGTCCACAGAACCCAGCTTCCAGCTGCTAGATTATTAAAAGTAATTTCCAATGATAAAATCGTCAATCATAAATCACTAGGTGATATTTAGCTTATAGTTGGGAATGAATTCAAAGAATTGAGTGACATTGCTAAACAAAACTCCTTCAATTCCTCTGTTTATTTACAAGAACGGAAATTCTTAGCACCTATGTCCATAAAAACAATAAATAGGAATAAAATTAATGCTGTAATCTGTCTCATGCTAGCCATAAATAATATTTATCCTTAGATACATGAAACCAATGGAAAAAATTTCTATCCACTTCAATATGTTTTCAATAAAATTTTAGTTTCATAATTATTAAAAAAATTTTTATTCATATTGTTTTAATCAACCATGTACTATCAATAACTGTAATGATAACTTGCTTTTTGATATTTAGGTATCTTGATACTTAGATACTTTAATACCAGAAGGTTTGATACTTAGAACCTCATGGTCATACAGCATACCTTTGAAAAACTGAACTTATACATATATTTTTGCTCTAAAGATGTGTGGCAGGGTAACCAATTAAAGATTTTCAAGTGAAAAAAAAATTATTCAACTTGGATAAAATTATGTAGGGAGACATAGAATAAAAAATACAGGCCTAAGGAGTAAAAGAAGTGATTGCAAAATCTTAAACCATTTAAGAACTTGACCCTGAGTTTTTTTAAGTAACCTCTACACCCAACATGGGGCTCAACTCATGATCCCGAGATCGAGTCACGTGGGCCACCAACTGAGCCAGCCAGGTGTTCCTGTTTGTTTTCATTTACAGTCAATAGGCAGGAAATTATATTTGTGGCCTACATTAAAATATCCAATGAAAACCTGAGATAACAATGTAAAATCGTGCCAGTGCCGCAGAGTTCTTCAGAATTCTTTTAGGGGTATGTATGCAGGTGAAAATACTGACAACCACTATTTGAGGGAATACACCCCCATGTGGAAGGATATCAAATGGTGTGCATACCTCCAATATTTCTAGATAATATTACATTGCTTTTCAAGTTGTCCAACCCCCTCGGAACCGCAGAGCTCCTAATTGCCGAACATCCTTCCAAACGTTGAGTATTGCCAGAGTTTTCCATTTTTGCCAAGCTAGTGGGTGTAAAATGGCATTTCATTGTGGTTCCAATTTGCATTTTCCTGCTTTAATGAGGGTGAGCGTATTTTCATATGTTTATTGGCATTCGTGTTACTCTTATTTATTTTTAAGCTTTGCTAATTTGATTTACAAAAAGTGATGCCTCATTTACATTTCTTTGATAACGAACGGGGTTAATACTTTTTCATATGCTTATTAGCCATTTTTATTTTTTTATGTGAATTGTCCATTCACATCCTGCCCATTTTTCTATTGGGATTTTAGGAGCTCTCTTATGAATTCAAATGAGTTCTATTAAGGCTAAGCCCTTTACTTTGTCATATTTATTGTGTTGCAATCCTGGGATAAACTGTACTTTTTTTATATGATACCACAGTTCTTTTAATGTACTTATGAATGTGATTTGCTGATCTTTTGTTTTGGATTTCGGCATCAATATTTATAACTCGGATTGTCCTGCCAGTGTTCTGCTCTGTTTTGTTTTGTTTCATTTTGTGGAGGTGGCACTCTGTCAAGCTTTAGTATCATGTTAATGCTTGCTTCTTAAAATGAATTAGAAGATTTTTTATTTTTTTTTCTAGGCAGACTAATCAATTGTACTTTTTGGAGATTGTTGTTTGAAAAATTGACAGAAAGCAGCTATAAAATAATCTACAGCTGAGCTTTGTGGGAGAAGAGTGACTCTTAAGGCAAGTTATTAGGTTTTCTTAAAAAAAAAAATAAATTTAGTATATAGACTTTGTCCAGCATATCATCAATTTCATTCAGAACTTAAAACTTATCACTATTGACAAGTACAGTCTGGTTTATGAATTTTTTAAATATTTATTTATTTTTGAGAGACAGAGAGAGGGAGGCGGGGGTGGGGGTGGGCAGAGTGACAGGGAGACAGAGGATCCAAAGCAGGCTCCAGGCTCTGAGCGGACAGCACAGAGCCCAACGCGGGGCTTGAACTCAGAAACTGTGAGATCATGACCTGAGCAGAAGTCGGACGCTTCACCGACTGAGCCAGCCAGGTGCCCCATGGCTTACGAATTTTTAAAATGTCCTTTATACTGATCATATATCCCTCTTCCGGTTACAAATCTTATATACTTGTACTTTTTATTTCTTACTTGGAGATGTCAAAAGATGAAAAACTTTTTTTCTCACAGAACTGTCTCTTAAAAACATTTAGAAATTTGCTGTTCATCTTACTGATTTCTTGATTTCTCCTTTTATCTTTCATTTTTGCCCTTACTTCAGTTTGTCTCTAATCTGTTGAGTTGACTGCTTGACTTATTTATTCTTTTTTTGTTGACTTTCTATTTAATAATGAAAACATTTAAAGCCATGTCTCGCTCTTATTATCTCTTTAGTCAAGGAGCAATTTTCAAAAGTCAGCTAGATTCTGTCTCGTCTTGTGGTTAATCCTCCAAAGATGCAACTGTCATCTTTCGTCTCCTTATAATACCTTAGCTGGTGGGGCGCCTGGGTGGCTCAGTCAGTTGAGCGTCCGACTTCGGCTTGGGTCACGATCTCGCGGTCCGTGAGATCGAGCCCCGCGTCGGGCTCTGGGCTGATGGCTCAGAGCCTGGTGCCTGCTTCCGATTCTGTGTCTCCCTCTCTCTCTGCCCCTCCCCCGTTCATGCTCTGTCTCTCTCTGTCCCAAAAATAAATAAAACGTAAAAAAAAAAAAAAAAATTAAAAAAAAAAAAACCTTAGCTGGTTTCTCACCAGGTACTGAAATAAGTTTCAAGCTCTTACCTTCCATTCAAAGTCCTCCATATTGTGGCCATTATACATACTTCTGAAGTCCACCCCTGGTATTTCCTGTACTTCTATCCTATTCTCGAGATAAACTGGACGCTAGTTTTTCCAAATGTTCTAACCACCATGCATGTCCCTATGCTTTTCCCACAGGGAATGCCTTCCTTCTCACTCTTCACCCACTAGAAGCATCAACATCTTGGCAGTCTCATTCAGACCTTCAGGTAGTTGTGGCTTCCCGAGTTGGGGAAGTCACACGGAGTTGGAGCCATCAGGTTATCTCCTGTTGGTCACCTGGGTTCACCTTGGACCAGTGCTGCACACAGGCTTGACAGGGTCCCGTGTGCTCAACGGTATCCTTTTTTGCTAATGTACGGGGCCTTCCCACACGAGCACACCCCGTAACCATACTATCAGCTCAATCGAGAATAACCATGTATCATCCGAATCTGGACACTTCTTTTGTTGTAAGGAGTCACTCAATAATTATACCAAGACAATGGATATAAACCAGACCTTTCCTGGAAAACCAGGACATATGATCATCACCCAACCAGATCTCATGATCTATGTCTGTACGTACTTAATACACGCATACTTTTCTTACTTCTCTGTAGGAAAGGGTTGCAGGGCATATAAGAGCACGATGTATAAAAGTATAGAAACAAAGGATGTATTGATATGGATGTCCCCGCCTAGGGTTCCTCAGTGTGCCTCTTTTTGGGGTTTTGTAGATAACATATGTGTATTTTGGTTCTCGCCAATAACAAGTATCAGGATCCCTTGCCCTAACTGTAACCTCTTAGGGTCCAAGCTAACTACGGGGAGGCAGAGAGCCATCTGGTTCGAATAATCCTAGGATGCTTTATTGACCTCATAACATCTGAGGCATGTCATGGGAGATAGTGATGTGATGTCCCAAGCTTATCACAAGATACACACTGTCACAAAAATTTTATAGCTCCCGGTGTCACAATATTTTCTCAAGTCTTCTCCCAATTCCATTTTCTCTCCTATCACCATGACAACACACACCTCATTAATAATGGAGACCTGGGGGAAAGCTTCTGGTGTCACTCCCCTCCCAGGACTCCCCTCTCGCTTTGGCATTCCGTGAAACCATTCTGATCCTAGACATCATGCTTTGAAGACTCCAAGTTATCTCCATTTTGCATAGCAGAGAAGAGGCTGGCGAAATACTAAGGTTGGTGAGAATGCAGGGTTTTGCCAAGATTTCCTAAAGCAATTAGCTGGCACAACAAACGAAACAGAGAAAGCCATTATTTAAAAAAAAAAAAAAAAAAAAAAAAAATTAGATTTGAAGATCAATGGCTGAGTCCTGGTTCCGACCCCAAGAAAAGGGGAGAGGCAGATTCTAGAGTTTTTCACCTGTTTTCCTAGTGCCTCTCCATTCCAGGCCTTAGGAATCGGGCAGCAAAGAACAGACTTTGAGAGAGGGATTGGTTACAGCGGTCTAGCTAAGTTTCTGACACCCTGGTGGTCCCTGGTACTTTTCCCTGTGTAGACTTGGGCAACTTTAAAAAGCCTGATAATGCAATTAAAAAGAAGAAGAAGAAGGAAGAGAAGGAGAAGAGAATCCCAGCTCCAACACTTCCCAGTTGGGAGACCTCGGATAAACATGTATCACTCCCCTGAATCACTGTGTTCTTTCACTAAAATGGAGACAGTAATACTAACATTGAAGACGGAAATTAATGCATATGAGCCTGTAATGTAAAGTGATCTCAGTGAAAGAAATAATAATACTAAAATCATCACCGTCATCATCATCATCATCATCATCACCAAGGGGCTCAGGGAGGAACAGGTCTGAGCCCTTCCTCTGGATGTGCTGCTGTCATATCAGTTCTATATCAGCCACAGTCCCGGTTCGGGAGCACCGGACATCCTGTCGACCAATGGGAGAGATCCGAAGTGATTCCAGGGCCTTGGAGACCAAAAGGAGGTAAGGTCAGGAACGTGTGCAGTCAGAGTCAACAACAGCAAAAGTTGGGTTTTGACTTTCTGTCCTAGGAAGAGCAGACAGGCAGGTCGGAATAAGCATGCGTGCCTGCGGATTTTAAATATCTGGCTGTCCCTGCAAGAGTCTCTTTCCTGAGCACCTAACGCTGGTTTGCACGGCCATCCTACCTTCTCCCTCACTGGCTCATGGAGCTCTCTAGACGCATGGGAATCCGTGCAGCAGCAAGGGGAGGCAAAGGAACGAGTCTTCTCATCTTTCCAAACACAAGGGCTCTGGCCCGTATGCTCAACACCGTGGAGCCCATTTTAAGTTTTCTTTCCTTCACTTCCCATTACCTAATCGGTCCTTTGCACGCTGAGCCTTCTCTTCTGCTAAAATGTTTCCCTTGCCTTCCCTTTCTATTTCGGTTTCACGGTTACCACTCTACATCCAGCCCTTGTCAGCTCATGCCTGATTTAATTCAGCACCTTCCACGCAGATGTCCCTGTCTCCAGGGTTTGCCGACTCCAATATATCCAGCACAGCTGCCAGAAAAATCCTCCTTAGGCAACGTTTGCGTCACATCATCCCCCATCTCAAGGGCCCACGGGGTCTCTGGTTCCCTCCCGCCTCCCACCTCTCTGGTCCCCGTCCTCATTTTTCCTCACGCTCCCCTCCACTGCGGCCAAGCCCAGTGGCTTCTCAAGGCCTACAGATGATTTTCTTTCATAACCTTTACATATCATTCCCCTGATCTGAAATATTCTCCCCTTCCTCTCTGTTAACCATGCCCCTGATTGCCCTTCAAGGTTAACTGAAAAGCACACGTTCCTGTTCATAGCCACTGCAGCTGGATATTATACCTCGGCTTGTGCCGGACCTGGATATCTGTGGGATAAATGGTGATCCCTAAAATCCTTCCTGGATGCCCAAGTTAGCCACTAAGTTTGATCTTGATCCTTCCCCAGGTGCCAGCTTTATAATACGGTTCCACTGCCCCGCAATTCTCACTTGATGATATGTTATTTTATAAATGCTGTGGCTTCATTTCAGTCGCTCTCCAGAACAGGAGGAAAAGTCCCCAAAGGCGGTGATTCTGTTTTCTAGTTGCACCCCTTCTGATCGCATATGCATAACTGTGTGCATGGAACCAGCTCAAGAAATGGGTGTGGCTGCCTGAAGTAGGATGCTCTGATGGCCCTGGGAACATGACCTTTCTGTAAGAAAAATACAATGGAAATAGCCTTGGTAGTCAACCCTGTAAATACATTATGGGATATCCTTGTGATGTAATATTACTCATACCTTAAAAACACTTTTGAAGATATGTTTAATGACATGAGAAAATCTCACTACATAAACTTGCTTTATATATATATATATATACATATATATGTGTATATATATATATATATAATTTTAACATAAATATAATATGTGATGTCAATGTTAGTGTATAAAGATAAAAAGATGGTGAGAAACAATGAAGGAAGGAAGGAAAGGAGGAAGGAAGGAAGGAAGGAAGGAAGGAAGGAAGGAAGGAAAGAAGGAGGAAGGGAGGGAGGAAGGAAGGAAGGAAGGAAGGAGGAAGGAAGGGAAGAAGGATGGGAGGAAGGAAGGAAGGACAGAAAGAGGGAGGAAGGAAGGAAGGAAGGGAGGAAGGAAGGAAACAGAAAGGAAGGAAGGGAGGGAGGAAGGAAGAAGGAAGGAGGGAAGGAGGGAGGGAAGGAAGGAGGAAGGAAGAAAGGAGGGAAGGAAAGGAGGAAGGAAGGAAGGAGGGAGGGAAGGAGGGAGGAAGGAAAGGAAGAAGGAAGGAAGGAAGGAAGGAAGGAAGGAAGAGGAAGGAAGGAAAGAAGGGACGGGTGAGCTAATGGGAAAAAAACAATGGAGCAACATGCAAATGGGGGTGATCCTGAGTACTTCTGGGTATTTTTAAACTTGTTTTTAAATTTATTTTCTGGGATGCCCAGGTGATTCAGCCGATTAAGCAACCTACTCTTGATTTTGGTTCAGGTCATGATCTCACGGTTCCTGAGTTCAAACCCCACATCGGGCTCTGTGCTGACAGCTCTGAGCCTGGAGCCTGTTTCAGATTCTGTGTCTTCCTCTCTCAGTGCCCCTCCCCTGTTCGTGATCCCTCTCTCTCTCTCTCTCTCTCTCTCTCTCTCTCTCAAAAATAAACATGAAAAACATTCAAAAAATAAAAATAAAATTTTGAGATTTAAGATACTTCTAGCTGATATAAAAGAGGGAGCTAGTTTTCAGTGGGTAACATCCTACTCCTCAGACCAGGTAGAACATTTTTGGTGTTTCCATTTCGAAATGCTGCCAATCCCATCCCTTAAAAGACAAAATTGTCATGTATATCTCCCCCACCTCCACCACCATCAACCTAAAAGAGCAGACAAGTCTTCTACGGAACATTGGTTTGGAGAGAGTATAGAAATACAGAAAATTAGAACACATTCTCCAGAGTCCTATACTTTCAGTGTTAAAAATAAGCAGAACTTTCTTATTGAGTCCCCACACCCATGGCTCAGAAGAGAAGGGATTTGGGGCTAGCTGGCCAATAAAATGGGAAGAAATCCTCTTGTCTTAATCCTTTGGGGCCGTATAACAAGATGCCGCAGACTGGGTAGCTTATGAACGATAAAATTTATTTCTCGCGGTTCTAGAGGCTTGGAGGTCCAAGATCACAGCTTCAGCATGTTTACGTGAGGGCTGATCTCCAAGTTCAACTTTCTAAGAACTGGACTCCTCCATGACTCCCGTGTCATATCGTCCGACATCTCACGGAATGTCTGCTGAAAAATCTATTTACTGACAGACGATAGAGGACAAAGAAAACGTGGTAGGTAGGGGTGAGCACAGCTGAGGTTGAGGAGGGTTGAGCAGGTGCGTGTGTTTCCGTGTGGGCGTGCCTGAGCACGCGTGCACGTACCAATACTTCTACATTGACTGGAGCACATGTGAGAATATCGAACGTCATGATGCCTGGCACACCATTTGGTTCCACTCAGGCTATTACATAGTTTCATATCCAAATTGAATAATCGTCACTTTTGCCCAGCAGCATGAAGGAATGTACTGTTTCCAATTAACCTTGTCTCTAAGGGAAAACCTGTGTGTGTGACACAGAAAGGTGGGACGTGGCTTCTATCTGTGATACCTGTTATAACTCAACAAAACCTGCTGAAAGGTCTTCAGGAGCACAGGGGGGCAGAGAAGGGGAGGAAGTCTGGTCAGGGCAGGGTCTAGAGTGGTGGATGGAGAAGGTACCTGTGGGGCTGGCCCCTGCAGGGACAAGAGACCGTAGTCTTTTGTTTGCATGCCCATATCCAAAGGGGAATGTGGAGATAGGAGTGCTTATCATCCATCCATCCATCCATCCATCCATGTAACAGACATTCATCGAGCATGTACTATGCACCAGTCATGGTTCTGGGCATTGCAAATAGAGCATGCTGTGAACCAAATCAAAACATTTCTCTTCTTTATAGAGCTTATATTCTAAAATGGGATATAGATGATGAACAAATAAGCAACTTATAATGCCAGGAATAGTAAGCGGTATGAGGGGGCATGGTGAAGAGAAAGGGTGTAACCATAGTGATGGGGGGGGGGGGTGGGCAGCGGTTAGGGAGTGCCTGTCTGAGGGGATGATACTTGAGCAGAACCTCGAACAAAGGGAGGGGAAAGCCATGAACACATCTGAGGAAAGAAAGTTCTAAGCCGAGGCAATCAAAAGTGCAAAGGCACTGAGGCCAAATCACGCTTAGGGAGACCAGATCGAGATCATGCAGAGACATGGCCGCCAAGTTCAGGGACTTTGAATTTTATTCTAATTTGATGTAAAGCAATGGGAAAGTTTCTCATACAGGACACAATTATCATGTGCCTGAGAGAGCTTGAATATATAGGTATAGATGTATCTAGATTTATACTTGGAGAGAGAGAGAGAGAGAGAAGTCTCTAGGCTTCACCTCTTACTTCAGCCACCTCTGAAGGTCCAGGGCTCCCACCAGCTTTGCTCAGACACATTCCAACAGCACCATATCTTAGCCTCATCATTCACTGCTCGCTTCCTGCCTCAGAGCTTCTCTCATTTCCAACTCGGACTCACAAGTCTGATCTGGAAGGGCCAGCAGTTAATGCCCAGTTGGGCTCTCCCTTGACCAAAGGGGACCAGACAGTGATGGAGGCACACTTCCCCTTACGTTCCCCTGGAAGCCAGCTCTCGTTTGGATTTCATATTCCCCTTAGAAATCCCAGTAGGATTGAGCATCCGTCTCTTGCTCAGGGTCCACCTCCACGACGCCTCCTTGTATCACCCTGCCTGTCCCCTCCTCCCTGCTTTCACTCTCTGTCTCTCGCGTTCCTTCTGTCTGGGATCGGATTCCTAAATAAACTTCCTGTATATTTAGCAGGCATGGCGTGTAGGTGTCTCCAAGCCTAAGACAATATCACCAGCCCCAGTTTACAGATGAGGAAGTAAGGCTGAATTTTCCAAGGTCACACTGGAGTCAGGAATGAAATTAAGGTTTATCTGGCTCCAGCAACCATGACCTTAAACACTCCATTATGCTGCCTCCTACTCAGAATTTGACAGGTAGGAGTTTTTCTTGTCTGGATGGTCCTTCCTGCTGGGAGCAGACAAAACTCTGGGTCAATGATAAAGTTACAGCAGGTTGGCAAGAATGAGAAGGGTTTCAAGTGTGGTCCACCTGATGGAGATTCGGGGGACGGTCCAGGTGTAGAAGAAAGGATCAGACCCAACTAGGGACTGAATAAGAAGCCTGAACCCACGGCTCAGGAAACATACGGTTGGCTGCATTCAAGGGGCAGTTGGTCCAGAGTCCTTGTTCCCACTACCCTGGATCCCAGGTGTCTGATGGCACAACAGATGTCCACGATGACTCTGTAACAGGCACGTGAAGGATCTCACACGGAGGCACCTAAGTAAGTGTAGAGGGATCCATGTCAGCCATTTTTTTTAAAGATAGTTATAGCCAGATTGATAAGAAACCAAAAACACCATAGTTTTTAGTAATAATAGCTCCCTCATTCAGCACTTACTGTGCCAGGCACTGTGCTAAGGGCTTGGCATAAATTACCTTTGTTAGAACACCGTGATGTAGATACAGCTATTATTCGTATTTTAACGATCAGGATTAAAGTGGGTAACTCAGCAAATGTCACACAGGTAATAAGTGATAGAATCGGGGCTCAGCCTAAGTCTGCGTGATGCCAAGGGTCTTTGTTCTTAAGCGCTTCTCTGGCAGGGCTGAGTGAAGAACTTTCTGGGGAGACGGTGAGAAGCTGTTGGAGACACTGGGGGCAGGACATGGTGAGTAAAACTACTCCGACGCCAGTGCGTATGTTGAAATATTTCTAAGAAGAAACAAGTAGAATATTTTAGTGGTCCAGAAGAAGGTGACATGAGATGACATTAAGGGAGTTAAGACAGAATTTGACCCAAGTGAGACTGAAGAAATCTGTGAGGCCACAGTTTCAATTAACCAGAGCACAAAGGAAAAAATAGAATCTTGGAAGATTCAGAAACGTTGATTCTGATTGGATAGTGATGGCGCCATTAATAGCTACTGGGACGTCAGCAGGAGTGGGAGGGAAAGGTAGGGTCAGAATTGGGGGACAGAATTTGAAGCTTTCTATGAAATGCATATCCCAAAGGCTGATTGAAATGCATGCGGGGCTCAGAAACGAGAAGGTCTGCAGATGTAGATTTAGAAATCATCCCTTAGACGGTCCCAGTCTTGTACCCTTTAGGCGCGGTCAGCTGGAAGAAAATGCTGGGGCCCCCCCGCCCACTTAACACAGAAGAGCCTGGATTCTCTCATTCCTCTTGCCCATCTGCCTTTTTGCCCCTTACGAACGCTACATGACTTTTGACTCTGCCATTTCCAACAAGAGAGTCACCCACGACCTGCGTTACTGGTTTAGATTCCAAGCTATTTGATGGTAGGGACCATGCCTTAAACTTGTCTTTCTTTTCTACCAAATGGCGTTGTTGCAGATTGTGGGCACGATCTCCTCCTGGGCTTTGAATTTTTACAAGAACAAATTCTGAAATGCCAGCGCAGGTCAGCATTCGCCTTCAGTCAGGATCCACATGGAGAAGAAGCGTTGACATCCAAAGCCCTCCTCTAAGGGGCATCATTTTAACCTCAGTCCTCAGCAGGCCTTCCTGTGTATGTTCTCGACTCTCAATTCCTGCGTATCATCGACATGCTAGTCTCCTAGTATTCCTGGCCTGATTTCTAGCCTCAGGCATTTGAGACACAGGAGCTTTGCAATTAAATTCTCCCCTCCAGCCATACTGACCCCAAAGCTTACTTACGAAATTGCTCAAGTTTATTTATGGCGTTGGTTTTGTTTCTGCGTTTTCTGGGGGCGCACAGAGCCCTCGTCGCAGGCAGAGCTGCTTTGCAGTGCTCTGAAAGACCTTCTCCTTCAGGGCACTGATGCCACATCAGCTGAGCCTTTCCTCCTCCTGGATCCGTGGGCCTCTTCGACCACCGGCAGAGGCAGGTCGGGCCCCCCAGCAAATGGGTAGAACAGGCAAGGCCAAGCTCTAAAACCGTCCAGCCCAGTCATCCCGTAGACACTGTCTCTGCTGACCAGTGCCTTGTTGGCTGCCCCCTCAGAAGCCCCCCACGAGCTGTCTTCCTCAACCACCCAGCTCAACAAGAATGTTATGGAGTAGCTACTTGTGGCGTAGGCCCTAGGTTAGGTTCGGGAGCCCACGATGAAGAAAGCGCGATTCTTTCTACTCAAGAAGCTCCCACTTTGCTTCTGTGGCAAATGCAGCATCCGAGGAATGTTTACGGGAACAACGGAGTAGGTCTCCCTAACTGGCTCTGGAGGGAGGAAAGGCCTCTTAGATGCAGGGCTGACTTACCCACTGGGCCAGGAGGCTCAGGCTCAGGGCCCACAATACTTCCAAAAACTCATGAACATTTTTAAAAATGTTTAAGTTCTTTTAAAATCAGGAAAAAAAGATGAATATAATTATAATGAATATATAACAATAAATTTAGCCTTTATTTTTAAAACATTTTTATTTATTTTAGAGAGACAGAGTGCAAGGAGAGGAGGGGCAGAGAGAGAGAGGGAGACATGGAAGCCGAAGCAGGCTCCAGGCTATGAGCTGTCAGCACAGAGCCTGATGTGGGGCTCGAACCCACGAACTGTGAGATCATGACCTGAGCCGAAGTCGGCCGCTTAACCGACTGAGCCACCCAGGCACCCCATATTCAGCCTTTAAATCAACGTAGTTGTAAAACATATTATTATTAATTATTATTATTATTATTATTTGGGAGAGTGGCCCATAAAGACAACATGGCATGGGGCCAACGAGAGTCACAATGTGGCCCCACCTGGATGAGGTGACTTCAAGGCAGAGGAGAAGATATCTAGGAAACGTGGGAAGAGTGGAGGAGACCTGCTGGTTGAGGGACCAGGGTAACCATAGGTCAGGAATCCCAGCAACCCAGAGATGCTAGGGAGCCTCTTGCACCCAGGAGGTAGCGAGGGATTAGGGCAAGATGAAGGCAGGGACGTGACAGAGAGAGGACTCAGCCACCATTATCAACGACCTGGAATTTGCCATAACCTGTACCTTCCAGGCTCCCACTTAACCCACTGCACCAAATCAAAACTTGCCAATCCTGTGCCCCATTCTCTCCCCGCTAATATTTTCCTTGAACTATAGTCTGGGTAACAAATACGCATCAAGGTGTTACCGCCCAGGGACAGATTCCTACACCACCTCCCCTGTGAAGGTAAGCCATGCTCTCCATAAAGAACTGTTTCCAGTGGTAGATGAGGGATGAGATTTGGGAGCAGGAAGGCTCTGGGCCACCCACCCTTCACTCTGTGTCAGGGGCCCCAGCTTGAGCCTCTCTGGAAGGCCGGTCATGGGCCATCACTGCCGTCCTCCTTCTGTTTACAAAGCGTCCAGAGGTCTGCTCACGGAGTGACCATTTTTGAAGCGTGAAGCGAAAGCAGATGAGAGCACAGGAAAAAAATGTTCATTATCCAGACGTACCAGAGCGGCCCCCCCCATCCTAATGCATGTGTCACTTAAATACACTTGTGAGAGGTGTTCATTATTTCCCCCATTATTTAGAAATGTACTTCAAAGACCCCTCGAACGGCCGTGTGCCGTCACATTGTTTAAACATATGACTTGTTAAATCACCACCCTCACAGCCCTGAAGCTCTGGGGTTATATCATCTCAGAGCAGACACAACTCAGGGGTCACCCCACTGCTGAGGGTTGTCTCAGCGACTCCCCACCTCAGCTGATGGTTAATAAGGATCAGCTTTTGAAAGGCAAGGTCAAGAGCACTAAGTGACTTTGGATGCTCACTGATGGTGTGTGAGTTCATTGTTCCCAGAGGCTGTTGAACATCCAAGTGAGGAGAGCCCATTGTTGTCAAGACGCCATGGAGACAAAGCCTAGCCTCGCCACCCACCTAAGCCTGGCGCGGAATGGGGGCTTCCGGAAGGATCCGACCCTACTTGAGGAATGGCTCCCTTTAGGAAGACTTGTTTACACGGAAATGGAAACCTGTCAGAGATGTAGTGAGTGTTGCTCGTGTGCATTATCAAAGAACACCTTCAAGGATCTTTTCCTCCTGGGGCACTCTAGTGTTTATTTACAGGTCTTTAAAAATGTAGGATAGAAATGCTTATGGCAAGCCACTGATTATAGAAAATCAAACGGAGAGGCATTCATTGATTTGAGAGGAAAATAAGAGTCGTGGGGAGGAAGGTTGCCAACTTCAAAAAAATCAATTTATGTAGATTCATCAAGAAGATATCTGCTCCATAAAGAGACGTACGTCTCCCCTTTCTCTTGTCTTTGGCGAAGCAGCGGCTAGCCCTTATCGTTTCACTACACGCTTTCCCCCTTTACACCAGTCCACATTCTTTGGCTCTGCATGGCTGCTTCACAAAGAGTGTAAGGTTTTTTAAGAAATCGAAGGTGAACCTACAGAAAAATGCGTAAAGACCCTGTGGCCGCATACTGGTCGAGACCTACCTCCGTATGTTTGTGGAAGGGGATGGCGATCTACCCGGGTGGCCCATCGTGTTGTCGGGGCGAGAGCTCCTATCACCGCTCAGAGCAGAAGGCAGACCTCAGCTGATTTCCTTTCCCAAATTCCTTTGTTCAGTTGATGGCTCTCTGGATCTCCAGTCAAGCAGGCTCCCACTCCTGCAGATAGTATCAGTCACTTCCTTTCCTTAATCCCCTAGGTGCTGCCTGCTGCTAAATCCACTGCCTTCTTCCTTGGTCATCACCCGTCACAGCGAGTCCTGCCCATCCCACGCCGTCCTCACCCTAAGGCCCGAAAATCTGCGACAGCGTTTTATCTCTTTCACTTGCTGCCTTTCATTTTCAACGTCTCTTCAAGTTCACTGTGTTCAATGGCGTGTCATGCTATGGTGGCCAAAGCGTAGAAGTGCGCAGGCTGTTTTCCGATCCCTGAGCATTTCCTCTGGCCGGTCCTTTCTCTAGAGGGAAGCGAGGACTTACGGTGCAGCTCCTGCCATTGTCGCCTGGGCCTACCTCCTCCCTCTCCCCGTGAGCCGACTCCAGACAAGAACTCAAACATCTATAGAGGAACAAGCAATGGTCTGCGGGCAGCGTTCCGCTCAAATGCACGCTGAGAAAAGAAACGTTCCTTCAGAGAGAAGAGTCTGGTGATGTGCGGCTCCCTGAAGCAAATGCTTCTCTCTCTTCTCCATGACAGACTGGCACTTAGGTTTCAAACTTCCATACCCCGTGAGAGATTTCCTGGAACATCGTTGGAAAAATGTACACAAGTCTCCCCTTCTCACAGGGCAGGATAGGAAAAGTCTGGACCCTGGGCCAACTTCCGAATGAGGTTTTCCAGCCTCACTATTTCTATCAAGGTTTCTTTCTTTTTTTTTTTTTAATGTTTATTTTTGAGGGAGAGAGAGAGAGAGACAGGCAGGGGAGGGGTAGAGAGAGAGGGAGACATAGAATCCAAAGCAGGCTCCAGGCTCTGAGCTGTCAGTACAGAGCCTGACCGAGGCTCGAACTCAAGAACCGCGAGATCATGACCTGAGCCAAAGCCGGACGCTTAACCCACTGAGCCACCCATGAGTCCCTCTATCAAGGTTTCAAATGCCCCACGACCAAGTTTTATATAGGAAAAAAGTTCAAAAAAATGTTTTTTTTCCCCTATCTCTTCAGACCATTTGAAGAGAGGCAAAGTGAATTTTTTACCAAAAGTTTTAGATTGTCCAGGAGATAGCTGATGTCCTTTCCTAATGGCACATTATGAAACCATACCAGGCTTAAAGGAAAATTCTGAGTCTTTGTATAAAATTTTACAAAGAAGCCACCCCTATTATCTTTCCTCTGGAAAAAAAATTTTTAAAAATGCTTCTCTGTACAACGTGGTGTCTTTGTCCTTTCCTGAAAAAGCATTGAACTAGACCTGAGTTCGGTTCCCACTTTTTCTACTAACTAGTCCTTGGCTAGTCCCTTCCCGTCTCTGCCAGTGTGTGCGTTCCTCTGCCAAATAAACAAAGGCAAAATGTAAGGTGCCTGCGGCTTTCTCTCCTGGTGTAAGGCTGTGACCTTGTGGGGGTTGCTAGAACACGCTCCCTTGGGGAGTTCTGAGACCAGACAAAGAAGCCCATCTCCAGAAACTTCCCACATTAACCAAGTGCAGTGACACCCACGTTAGGCTAGCATATTTTTGACTTCTGATTTTAGATCTTGCAAGGGAATTGGAGAAAAACAGTATTTTCTCCCCCAATCAAAGAAGAAAGGTTTCGTTCCCTAGTTCATCATCAATCCTAGCATGTTTTATATAAATGCCCCTAGAAAGCTCATACTTTCACTCCTTGCCAAAGCTGGCTGAGCTCCTGGCTCAGGCTGGGGAACAGAGGAAGAATTACGAGTTTGGTTGAACACACTGGCATGCGTGAGGCTGAAGCAGTTCTGTGTATCAGTAACGTGTAATGACAACCTCCCATCTGTTCTCTGGAACTCTTCATCTGAGCCTTCATCAAGCTGGAAATCTGGAAGGAGATGAATGCAAGGGGGCTGTTTGAAAGCGAGACGTGAGCTCAGAAGTACTCGCAGAAAGGGACCCACTGAGGGTCGGCGGTGGAGAGGCTGGCCAGCTGCAGAGCTCAGGAAAGAGGGTCAGGGGTCTGTGAGGCCAAAAGGAAGGTCAGGGACCGGAGGTGCGTTCTCCAGCCCCTGGGCCTCTGCTTCAGAGTCTTGAGAGTGTCGTGCAGCGAAGGGTCAGTCCGGGAAGCAGCAACCATTCTCCAAACTCCTTCGCGATCATGAGGCCCCGGATTCTCCCAGGGTCCTTTGCAAGCACAGACCTCTTGACCAAAACTGGAACTGAGAGTCTAGCAAACATTCAGAATGTCCGGCATCCCCATGGATGGCCCCGCCTCTACTCCTGGGGAGAGAAAAGATGGGCCGCAGGGAAAGGAGGAGGACCGAAGACAGCCTACGTCCAATCCAAGCTGGTGGTCTTTGAAAACAAACCACAACAGGAGAAGATCTGGGTCTCTTTCACAGGGATAGAACCAAGCTACCTACGCTCCGGGAGTCCTGGGGAAACTCCGTCCAGGGAAAGCAGGCAAACAGAACGCAGTGTGCCCGCCGGGTTCTCAGCGCTGGCTCGGCTGGCTGTGGCTGCTGGGCCAGGCCAGCATCTATCCCCACGCTCTCTGGGGGCCCAGGGCTGCTAGTGTTGGCCGCAGGCAACTGGTTAGCCAGCAGGAAAGCTTATCAGAACCCCCAATTTCCCCCAGGGAAGCTACCCCCTCAGGAGACAGGAGGGGGACCTTTTCACGGATTTGATGAATGCTATTGGGGATGGAGATCACAGTCGGGGGACAAAAGGGGAACGTGAGCAGAAGATTATGGAGTTTGTGGAGGCTGAAATATGACCTGTGAGAAGCCAAGGGGAGAGCGAGCTGCCGACTCTGGCCTGGGCCGAGGATGGACGGCTTCCTGGCGGCAGGCTTCATACTTTTCATCCTCCTGATTCACGGAGCAAATTCACATGCCCCCCTGAGCTGCTCTCTGTGCCCCACGGAAGTTTCTCCAGCCAGCCCCCTCTGCTTTCTGTCCCCCGAATTTGGGTCCCTGGGAAGACCTCCGAAATGTAAAGCAGCTAAAAAACGCTTCCCTGACACCTGAAGCTATTGTTAAACATCCCTCCCGGAGAGTCTCAATAGAAATGAAAATTTTGAAAGGGGCTTCACCTCATTCATTCATTCATTCATTTACTTAACATTCTGGAGGGCATCCCAGATACCAGGCAAGGTGATTAAGGAGCTGTCTTGTCGGAGAGAGGGGGACATACGTAGATGAGGCCATTCCAGAACCAGTCTAAGGCAACTGTCAAGGAGGATAGACGGCGAGAGATAACAAGCCCAGTGTTGCTATGGAGAGAGATGCTTGGGGTCTTGACCTGGTCAGAGAGGGCTCAGAGGAGGGGAGTCCAAGGCGAGCCTTGTAGAACAGTGAGGCTTTGAATGGAGCAAAAGGGCAGAGGTGTCCTAGAAAATTGGCAGAGGAAAGACTTTCGCTTCTCAGGCTGAATCCCTGCCCATCCTCCCCACCCTACCGGAATTAGCAGGGGATTGCACCAATCACCATCTCGTCAACCACAACCCTTACCCCAATAACACGCCTGAAACCCACAGATGATACATTCCCAGAAGACCTGGTCAGTGTGGTCCCCAGAGCAGGGGTCCCCAGAGTGTGGTCCCCAGAGCAGTGTGGTCCCCCAGCAGCATCTGTGAACTCAGTGCAAATGCAGAACCTCGGGCTCCTCATCTGCATCTGCATTTCATGGAGCCAGAAGACCCATATGCATGTTAAAGTTTGAGCAAAGGTCAGGCTCCCAGATTCCTTCCTCCAGGCTCCAAGCTCCTCTTCCTTTTTTTTTTTTTTTTTTAATATTTATTTATTTTGAGAGATAGAGAGAGAGAGAGAATCCCAAGCAGGCTCCCCACTGACAGCATGAAGCCCAATGTGGGGCTCGAACTCACAACCTGTGAGGTCATGACCTGAGTGGAAAGCAAGAGTCGGTTGCTTAACCCACTGAGCCACCCAGGTGCCCCTCCAGGCTTCTCTTCCTCACCCTCTTAGCAGGGTAAAGAGAACTGTCCCGACCCAAGCCCGACACGAGCCTAGCGGGAAATCTCAGCGTTCTGACCCCTGAGCTAGCCTGTGGCGCCTGCCTCCACGCACCCATCCTGGCTGGCTTGGGAAACGCAGTTGCATTCTGGAAGTGCTGCCTTCTGGGGCCGGCGTAGCTCCTGCCCCAGTACCAGCCTGTCACCGCGCACAATGCCTCTCAGATACAGGACGGTAGGAGAAGATGGGCCGTGGAGATGAGAGCCAGCCTCGTGGAGGCGGGCAGTCAGCCCTCTACTCGAAGGGAAGCAACCCAGGTTCGAATTTATGACTCCACCATTTAACCTCTGCCGTGTAACCCTGGACTAGTCACCATTTGTCCGAGCCACCGTTTCCCTAGTTGTAGAAAGACCTGTGCCATGATGCAAATAATACGAGACAGTGCCCTTCGGTCCCTGGCAATCGCTCCCCGAGCAGGTGATGTGCTGATGTGCGTGAGAGTCCAGACGGCACCAATCTGTGCCGGATCTTAATGTATCGTCCCCCGGGGAGCTGGGGCTCTCACCACATCGCAGTTGGGGAACGGGAGGCACACCTCCCCAGCCCTACGTCGGCAGAGGCGACCACAGCGTAATTGCCCGGCGCGGCCCTGGGTCCCTCCTGCTTCCACTTTGGAAAAACCAATGCACAGGCTTGGCTTGATCTTATAACCTCGACCTATAGCATAGATAGAGCCCCAGCAGGTCCGTTTGACTTGGGGACCCTGCGAAGGAGTGAAAGTGTGACGGGGACGAAACACGTCCCAGCCTCGTGGATTCCCCATCCACCCTGCCATTCCTGTTGACGTCTGTCAACAGCTGCTTCATTAGGTGGCCCGATACGCATAATGGACCCCCTATTTTCTACTACTTCAGGTTGAAGGCCCCCGACCTGCCCTGAGCTGCCAGCCTTCAGTGAGTGTGGTCTCCCCAATGGGGCTGCATACACCTGCCTCACGGCACACTCTACCTTCACGACAATCGGCGGGATAGCTCAGTGAGGCTAAGGGATGTGAACATAGTCATAGGCAAATAAGGGCCAAGGTGGGGACAGATCAGAGATGACCTGACCAGAAAGCCCAAGACACTGGCTTTCGTGTTTGTGTTTCCCTGTGTGTGTGAGTCTTAGAACACTCGTTCCGAGGCTTGGTAAGAGGCATTTAAAAAACAAAATCTGGGGGCGCCTGGGTGGCTCGGTCGGTTAAGTGTCCGACTTCGGCTCAGGTCATGATCTCACGGTCCGTGAGTTCGAGCCCCGCATCAGGCTCTGTGCTGACCGCTCAGAGCCTGGAGCCTGTTTCAGATTCTGTGTCTCCCTCTCTCTGCCCCTCCCCTGTTCATGCTCTGTCTCTCTCTGTCTCAAAAATAAATAAATGTTAAAAAAAAAAAAAAAAAAAAAAAAAAAACCAAAATCTGTAGCGACGTACATTTAAACATTTTTAAATTCCGGATTAAATTAAGTGAAAGGATTTCCTTAGTGCAGGACTACTCAGAGCCTTGAAAATTTAGATATGAATTGCTAGTCTTAGAAAGAAGCTTACTGAAATGTGGAACCCCTTTCCCCCCTCACAGGGCAGCCTGCCTGGCTGGAGATCCCCAAGCGTACCCTCCTCTGTGCCGTGTTACCCCCCAACACTGGGTTGCCTCGACTGTGTAACCCCAACCGCCCCCATACCCTTCCGCCAGCTTGGCCTTCCTACCTCAGGAAATCTTCCAGAAAGTACCGCCTTAGCACCTTGGTGGTGTTTTCTTGCCTTCTAAATTCTGTCTGCCCTTCAAGGTCCCAACCCAGCCCTACTCTCTCTGTGACGCCCTTCTGGCACACTCCAGCCTTCCTCATTGTCTGCTTCTCTTAACTTCTGCCACATTTGTAATTCTATTTAAAGACTGGTTGGTTGGCATCGGAATATGACGACCAGCCAGACAGTCCCCTTAAAATAAGAAGCGCGGCTTGCACTTCCCCGTTGCTCACAGGGTCCTTGACCCGAGGGTGGGAAGTACTTAATCAGGACTTGCTGATGGAATGTGGGGTCTCCCTCCCGGGTGCCAGCCAGCTCTGGGAATGGCAGCTGGGGCGAAGGGGAGTGGTAGTTGCACGTTACCTTAGTTTCCGTCTGGTTCCCTTTGCTGGGTCCCAGGGGAGCAGCTCCAGAGCGCCATCGGCAGGTGCACCAGCCGTCAGGCCCTTGGTAAGGGCTCCAGGGACGCCAGTGGTTAAAAAAAAAAAGGCGAGCTGCGCCAGGGGACGCTGGTCCAGTACACCCAGCCACACTTCCCACCCCCACCCTCTAGGGGATGTGCTAGACTGCAGACTCCCTACGACAAGTCCAAAAAGAAAAAAGAAAAAGAAAACCAGAGTTTCTGCAGCCTCTGGGATCATTGCCCATTTGTAATCTTTTTCTCTTCCCGAACTTCAAGCCTCCTTCTGCGTCTCGTTGTATCTGTCTCTTGCCTGTCTGTCAGTTTGCCTCCCTTTTCAAAAAACCTGAATCAAACACAGAGCAAACTGTCTCCCTCTCCTGTCTGAGAGCAGAGAATAAAGCAGTCACATGTCAGGGGCACATTTGCAGGTTTTATTTTCATCAGCAATATTCTTCCCACCCCCCAACCCCCCCCGCCATAATTGCTATAGAAACACCAAATCCCCTTCCGTCCTTTTGTACGTGCTGACAGACTTCACTCCAATGTACCCCCCAGATGAACCTCACCCAGGCTCAGCGCGGGCTACAGCGCCCAGGGATGTGCAAGGGTCGGTTGAGAAACACCTGTCCGGTCGAAGCCGGACGTGCCCTCCCTTCCCCGGCTCTGACTCTCCCTCATCCGACTTAAGATGCAGCACAGAACATCAGGGCCAGACACAATGCTGTCTGCGCAGCAGCATCCACAACAGAGGCAGCTCTTTGGGAAGAGGGGGGAAGGAGGGGTGGGGGCTTCTGGATGTGCAAAGGAGCCCGAGCACCAGGAGGCTGGCCTGGCAGAAAGGTCCACCTCTGACGCGGCGGCCCTGGAGCTCTGCACCGGCTGCAGGAGACGGCTCGCTCCCCGAGGCCTGGAAGCCAGTCTCCTCACGCGCTTGCCCATCCGGCTGCATGGAGGCCGCTTCCAGATGCAGGGAAACGGGGACGGGTCCCCGCGGGGCCGGCTTCTCCCTGTCTGGCACAAGCACCTTCAGCTCCTGGAAGGGAGCAGGGCCAGAGGAGGCCGTGCGTGTCGTGTCTGAGCAAAGGGCCTGTGGCGACTCCCTCGTCAGGGACTCTGGCTCTCCAGAAACAGCTCCGGAAGAAGACAGGGAGAGGGACAGGCCGGCGATTCCCGGCCTCAGTGACAGCACACGGAGGCCAGCCATGCGCGGGGGGTCAAAGACTGCCCTGCAGGCCTCTGCCCGGGGATCTGAGCAAACAGAGACAGGCCGGACACGGAATAACCCTGGCCCACGACACCCCGGAAGGATTTAGCTGGAGGCGACGTAGCCTGTCCAGATACACAGAGCGTGGCTTGTGTGTGCTCCGGAAGGATCCCGTAAATCCCGAAATGAGTTTAGAAAAAGAAAAAGAAAAAGAGAAACACAAAGCAAAGCCAGATGCGTAGATCTTCAGGAGTTGCCTCCTCCCTGTGGCAAGAGGAACGTGAGGCAGAGTTAATGACTTTGTAGGCGGATCACACAGACTCCAAATAGTTCGTGGAACAAAGGAGGTGGACGTCCGAGAGGGGTCACTCCCCGCCGTGTGCAGTGAGAGGCCTGTAAGAGCGGCACAAGAGGGACACTTCTCCGAGCAGGAGGCTGGATTTGCCCGCCAACTTTTTGGGGCGAGTTGGCTCTGGCACACGGTGTTTGCAGGAGCAAACGAGCGACGGCTCCTCGCTGCTGCTTAATATCTATTACCTCTACCAAGTAGCAATTACTAAGCCCACTTCCTAGGTGAGAAGGCCAAGGCTCAGAGAAAATAAACGTGCCACCATACAGGTCTGGTAGGCGGCGAAGCCGGGATTCAAACGCAGGGCTCTCTCGACTCCCAGATCCAACTCTCCCTTCGGCTGCTGCCCAGCGCTCTGCACCCCCTCTTCCCTTCCTACGCATCTTCTCGGCCTTGGGCCACGTCTCCATGGCTTAGCAGGAGCCCTTCATTGACTCTGCGTGGGGGACAGCCGCTCACATAGTAGGTGCTCAATAAATCAATACACGTTTGTTGAATTGGATCGAATTTCCTGCCAGGAGAAGAAAATGACTTCGCCCCCTTCTCATAGCGAGGTGGAAATTCACAAAATAAATCCTTGCCCCAGGGGTAGCTAAACCGGCAGCCCAACCTCCTCAGAGGCGGATGCAAAGGATGTCATCCTCCAGGTCACCCTTCTTCTTATCAGATGGCCACCAAGAGCTGGAACAGGTGACGCCGAGACGAAAAACCTGGCAGACAATAAGTGGTTTGTAAGAGACAGCCTCCCCCTGAGCACCATTTCTTACAAGGGGGCCCCCCAGGGGCTGCCAATCACGACCCTTTCCCCCAGCACCAAATTCACTTAAAAAAGTGTTGTGGGTTTTTTTTTTTTTCTAAATTAGTGAAGGAAAGAACGGGAGCAGACTCTCCAGCCTTCCAGCCCCTCTGTCGCATCCCCACCCGGCGACAGCTAAAACGTTCCACTTGTCAGTCAGCAGTGAATACCAGGTCTCAGCTTTGTACTGTACATCCCCAGAATAGACGTTGCTAATGGCCTTGATGACAGTCTCTGATTTCTAAAGCATATGTGAGAAAGTGAGGGGGGGGCAAGAGGGAGGGGGCGGGAAGGGGGGTCGCTGCGGGAAGGAGGCGGTGGGACTGTGTAGACAGCTGTGGTCTCCCTCTCATGTCGTTTCCACCTTTTTCGCCATCTTCCTCTGGAAGCGTCTTCAAGTGTCCACAACACTCAGAGCGCTGAGCTGTTCTAGCCATAAAGGCCCAGAAGAAAAGCGCAGAAAGAGAAAGAAAAAGCCCTGCCTTCTACGGACCACTTGACTTGGGGTGGGGGAGGACCGTCTCATGCCTTTTCATGGACCCCAGGGAGGCCACATGCCCTGGGACATCCTCACTCTCCCTTGTGATGCAAGCAGGTGCCATCCAGTCACCTTCTCCTGGGGCTGGGAGTTCACGTCCAGGCTGCAGGGGGCAGGGTAGGGTCAAGTCCTGTAGATCGTGACCGATGGACAGTGATGCTCAGTCCTTTTGTCTAAACCGCTGTTCATTAGATGCCGGCCAGGTGTGGTTGCTCCTTCCAACAAAAAGGAAAGGGGAATAGAACCAGGGAGGGGTGGCCAACTACGATGTTTTATCCATACAAACACCAGTCGTCAATATCATGCCGGGTCCCACTCACTGGTTAGATGAGTGAGACCCAGCCTCTATCCTTAGAACCTCTATGGTCTCCCCTTGCCCTTGTACTGATGAAAACCCAAGGTGGGGGGACCCGAGGGTTCATGACCTGACCCTGAACAAGGGAAAATGGGCAAAACCTCCCCACCTTCCCTTACACTTACCATCCACTCCACCTCCCCACAAAGATAAGTTGCCCTCCCCGCCACCTTCCCTGACTTCTTAACCTGAGTCTATAGAATCCTCCTGGATCATGTTTCTTTAACCTGCTTAACACTTACCCAGGTTTACTGGGCGGCCCTTGCTGTTCTAAGCACTTCATGGGCCTTACCTCTGACGTCGGCACTACAAACGCCCCGCGGTGCAGATGAGGAAACTGAGGCTCGCCTTTGCGAAGCAGCTCATTCCCGTCGATCACGAGCTCAGGCCATCTGGCTGCCGAGTCAACCTGCTCGCTTTCCTGTCTCGTGAACCTGTGTTGCTTTTGATCCTGATCTCTCTCGGTGACAGACCCTTGCTCTCTTTCCACAAAGAAGCAGTATCTGCTTCCTGGCTCCTGCGTGTCATGGGGTCACTGGCGTGGAGGCCCTTAGCTTCCTCCTTTCTGTTCTTCACAGACAGCAGCAACTGGATTGTCCAGAACACTCCATCTGAAAGAGGAGACCACAGGCTCGGGGAACAGTTGGCACGAGACCATGTTCTATGCCACTTGTTGACTCATTGGTATGCTTTTTCTTGACCTCTATCGTGAGCACGGTGGTAGTTATTTCAAACACCTTAGGAAGGCATGATGGGTTTCCCAAAGGTCCTGTAACGTGTGGTATAAAGTCTCTGCAGACAAATTGGGATTCCACAGGCATGAAAGGCTTATTTTTAGGGGTAATGATAAAACTGTCATTTCCAAGGCTTTCACCACTAGCCCTGATTTGACTTTATATTCATTCTCCAGAGGTTTGCACCCCATTCTCTCCAGAACATCAGCTTTAATTTAAAGCCCCGTCAGAGATCTTTGAAGGCCTAAATCTTTCCCTTCCAGCTGGTCAGAGATATTGGCATATTAATCTATTTAGTAATTATGCGAACAAGCTCTGACCATGTGTTATTGAAAATTAAACTATCAAAATGTGTCCAATCAAATTGCTCAATTTCTCAATCCCATCATGTCATTAGATTCAACACCAAGATTAATTACGAAGCAATGGGCCAGGTTCGCCAGATGTTGTGCTGACTTCAGTCAAGGTACATCTGTTTCCCCACCTACCGTCACCGCAGATTCAGCCGCTGATTCCACAGTTCCTGGTCTGGTTCAGGGATACATTAGCCTACACACGGCTGGCATTGACTCGGTCAGATGCTCCTGAGTCTCGTGTTCCTTGCAACTGCTGTCCGAGGCCACTGTCGGCCAATGATCTGTCCCAAGAAAGTTTCAAGGGAGTGAGAACTGCCAACCAGCTTTGGGCTAAAGAAAAGAGGCTGCTCCTTTGAGAGGAATTGCAATTACAGAGATAAGGGAGCCACAGAGTGGGTTCTGGCCCAGAACCTCTGATCTCTGCCCCCATGGCACAGTTTCTCGGTAAACCCCTTTCCCTCCTGGCTAGACCGTGTCACCACCTGTTATGGAAACACACCCAGCTCGATGCCCAGGGCATCCTCTGAAGAGCAGAACTTTGAGGGATACACAAGCTCAGTCACACCCTGGCTCTCTGACACTTACAGGATGTGTGACCAAGAACCAATTAGTTCTGACCCTCCTGGAGCTTTCTCAGTTGTCAAATGAGGCGGTAAAAATACCGACCCTCTGAGGTGCTAAGGTTCGTGGAAGCATAAAAAAAAAAAAATGTTTGGCCTTTTAGTAGTGATTAAGCACTCAGGCTCTGGAGTCTGCCTACCTGGGGTTCCAGTTCCTGGTCTCCACTCCACTAACCACCAGTGGGGTAACTTTGAGCAAGAAATAACCTTTCCAAGCCTTGTTTTTTCCACCTATAAAACGGGATGAAAATAGGATCTCATAGGTAGGATTAAATTACATAAGCCATAGACGCGCTAAGGAGAGGGCATGAGAAATAACAAACCTTAAATAATATTCAGGAATGTTACTATTATTTTTTTTAATGTTTTTTTTTTTTTATTTTTGAAGGAGAGAGAGACAGAGCATGAGCTGGGAAGGAGCAGAGAGAGAGGGAGACACAGTATCGGAAGCAGTCTCCAGGCTCTGAGCTGCCAGCACAGAGCCCAACGTGGGGCTCAAACTCACGAGCCGTGAGATCATGACCTGAGCCAAAGTCGGATGCTCAACCGACTGAGCCACCCAGGCGCCCCTGTTTTTCTGGAATTTGTAGTGGGCATGCAGAAAATGTGGCTTTCTTTCTCAACTCTCTCCTTGTTCCCCTCTATGCTTCTCTATGGGTCTCAGACTTGAAGGAGGCTTATGAGTCATAGAATCCAATCTTATGCCATACAGATATCCATTCCTTTCTTTTATAACAAAACTAGAAAAAAGATTTTGCAATTATAAACCCAACTGTTTCCTGCAGAGGATAGATTTGGTTATATGGAACATATTTCATCGTACCAGTCACTTTAGGGTACAAGTGTGGGAACGTGAATTAAGACCGATTTCTCAGCCTAATAGAGAAAGAAAATAAAGGCCTGTCAACAGTGATGTCAGGAGGGAAGGGGGTAAAGAACAGAGAGAAGAAAAAGGAGAAGGAAAGATGACAGGACCAAGTTCTATAAAATGATCCCCTTCCCAATGACCACTTAAAGTATTAGTTAAATCCTACTAAAAATGTGATGTGAGCTGATTTCTTCTGGAAGCCAGTAAGAGAGTTGATTTTTGTTGACATGATGTAGAAAAGAAATTAGATTTATGGATAAAGGAGTTAGAGGTATAGATGACCAAACAGTGCAAACCTCCAATGAATCAGTCAAGATATTCTAGATAATTCTGTGTTTAAAAATTCAAAGTCTTAAAACAACAAAAGCCAACTTCAACTTCTACATAGGGTGTAGAAAATCATAAGAAAATGTTGCTATCACTCTAACAATAAGAACAATCTGGATGACATACAAAATCATAGTTCTTAAGCCAACCAAAGAGCCAAAGACACACACACACACACACACACACACACACACACACAAAATTCAGAAAATCACATAGCCCTCCTATGAAAGAAGAGGCCGATAAAAATGTTATTTTTTTCCTTGTAAAATAGTGGCAGAAGGAGGAAGCCATGATAGATATGTGTAAGAAGAAAACAGCTAAAATATTAATGAAATTTTAATGGTTGAAATTGGATAGGAATGATGGTTAGGATCTGTAGGAACCCTAGAAATAGAGTCTGAATCTATTCATGAACTCTTTCATTGGCTTTAAGTGCTCACACAGAATATTGTGCATAAGGGCAAGAGAACTGTGAAAGTTTTCTTGGAATGCAGACATATGGAATCTGTTAAAACCAAAGAGCAGCGGAATTGAGACAAACCCTATAGGAATTCAGACCCCAAGCCCTGGTGAAGGTAAGGTTCTAACACTGCCCTCAAATAATTTTAAGCCTACGATAAACCAAATCTAATGAAAGCAACAACCAAGCCCTGATTCAGCTCAGCTACAAACTAGATCATCTCAAACCCACAAACCAGAAGCCTGACAGAAAAACAGGGTGTCCTATTTCTGGAGTAAATATTATTTACTTCAGCTTCTGCTGCATTTTTATCCAAGATGTCTGACATTCAATCAAAAACCATGAGGCAAAATGTCAAGGCTGTGAAAGACAAGGAAAGACTTAGGAAATTTCACAGATTGGAAGAGACTAGAAGACATGACAAATAAATGCAATGTGGTATCTGTATTGGATCCGGGAACAGAGTTAGCAGAAAACCTAGGGAAATCTGAATAAACATTATAGTTTAATGAATAGTATTGTATTAATGTTAACGTCTTAGTTTTGAACTGTGCGGTTACGTAAGATGTTAACATTAGGGGAATCTGGGGGAAGAGTATCCTTCAATTCTCTACACTATCATTGCAACTCTTCTGTAAGTTTTAAATCATTTCAAAATTTAAACAAAAAATTATGAGATGCATAGAAAGCAAGAAGATATGACCTATTATCAAGAGAGTAAAGAGTCAACAGAAATAGTCACAGAGATGGTCCAGATATTGAAATTATGAAAGGAACTTTAAACTAACTATGGTTAATATGTGACACAATTTTGTAGATAACATGAGAATACAGAAAGGAAAATTCAGCAGAGGCATTTCTATTTTCTATAAAAAAAAAAAACCTAAATGGAAAAGCTAGGAATGAAAAGTATAATGGATGAAAAGAATTATTTTCCTTGGCGGGTTATTAACAAACCAAACCAGAGAAAGGAATCAGTGAACTTAATGGAAGGTCAGTAGAAATTATCCAAAGAAAAACATAAACAGAAAAAAAGAGTGTTTTTTTTTAAAGAACAGAGGATCTGAGCAATGTGGCACATTATTAAGTGAACTAACATTTGTGTAATTGGAACCCCAGGAGGAAAAGAGAGGAAGAACAAAGAAAAAGAAATTTTTGAAGAGACTGGAAAATTTCCAAAATGGATGGAAGACAAAAACCCACAGTTATGAGTTCAGCAAACCTAAGCAGACTAAGTGCAAAGAAAACCACATTTAGAGACGTTTTTGAAAGCAGACAGAAAATAAAAAGACACATCACATACAGAAGACAAAATAAGAATGACAGCTATTCTCTCATCTGAAATCACGCAGGCTAGAAGATGATGGAATAATATTTGTAGAGCACTGACAGAAAGACAAGACAAGACAAAACAAACCTAGAGTTCCATACCCAGAGAATATATCCTTGAGAAATATAGGTAAAAGAAAGACAAGTTCCAGGGAGACTGGGAGGCTCCATCGGTTAAGCGGCTGACTTTGGCTCAGGTCATGATCTCACAGGTTGTGAGTTTGAGCCCCACGTTGGGCTCTGTGCTGACAGCTTAGAGCCTGGAGCCTGCTTCGGATTCTGTGTCTCCCTCTCTCTGCCCCTCCTCCATTCGCATTCTCTCTCTCTCTCTCTCTCTCTCTCTCTCTCTCAAAAATAAATAAACATTAAACAAATTAAAAAACAAAAAAGAAAGACAAGTTCCAACAAACAAAAGCTTCATTTGCTTCAGAAGATAATGCACGATGAGACATAACGAATAAAGCTCTTCAAGCTGAAAGAAATGACACTAGACAAAAACCTCATTCTGCAGGAAGAAATGAAGAACGCTAGAAACGGCAAATATGACAGGAACTCATATCGTTGGATGTTTAAAGTAAAAATTATTGCCATATACTGTGGGATTTGAATCTATGTAAAGTAAAATATACGGCAAAAGCAGCCCAAAAGGCAGAGAGATGGTAATCAATCGTGAGTATATTGTTCCAAGGCTTTTACGATGTTTAACAAGTAGTAGAATATTTAAGTAGGATATTTCGGATACAGGGATGCCTGGGTGGCTCAGTGGGTTGAGCATCCGATCTGGATTTCAGCTCAGGTCATGAGCTCACGGTTTGTGAGAATGAGCCCCAGGTTGGGCCCTGAGCTGACAGTGCTGAGCCTGCTTGGGATTCTCTCTCTCTCTCTCTCTCTCTCTCTCTCTTTCCCTCCCTCTCTGGCCCCCCTTGCTCTTGCACACGCACATGCTCTCTCTCTCTCAAAATAAATAAATACACTTAGAAAAATAGGAATGTCTCTGATACCTCAAAAATACATATTGTCATCTCTTGTGAAACCACGCATACCCATACAAATAATACACATGATGAAAAAGTTAATACGGGCAGACCCTGGAGACACGGCACATTCGGTTCCAGACGATTGCAATAAAGTAAATATCAAAGTAGAGAGTCAAGTGACTTTTCTGTTTTCCCAGTGCCTATAAAAGTTATGTTTACATTATACCGTAGTCTAGTAAGTGCGAAATAGCATTATGCGTGAGAAAAATACGCACAGCTTAATTAACAAATACCTTCTTGCTAAAAAGTTCTCACCATCATATGAGCTTTCAGTGAGCCGTCATCGCTGATCACAGATCACCACCACAATAACGACAACGCTGGAAATATTGTGAGAATTGCCAAAATGTGACCCAGGCACAAAAGTGAGCAAATGGTGTCGGAAAAATGGTGCCAGTAGACTAGCTTGACACAGGGTTGCCAGAAAGCTTCAATTCGTAAACAACGCAATACCTGGGAAGTGTGATTTAAATGAAGCACAATAAAATGAGGCCTGTAGAGGAGATGAACTAGCTCACTAAAATAAATCACTTCATTCACCACAAAGCAGATAGCAAACGAGGAATTGAGTAACAAAATGCACACAGGACAAATTTTAAAAACACATACGACTCAGTTACAAACAGATCGATAACTCGATTAAATTTAAGTGCCCCAAACACCCCGATTAAAAGGTAGAGATTGCCAGACCAGATAAAAAAAAAAAAAATAAACCAGGGACGCCTGGGTGGCTCTGTCGGTTGAGCGTCCAATTTCGGCTCAAGTCACGATCTCACGGTTTGTGAGTTCGAGCCCCGTGTCGGGCTCTGTGCTGACAGCTCGGAGCCCGGAGCCTGCTTCTGATTCTGTGTCTCTTTCTCTCTCTGCTCCTCTCCCACTTGTGCTCTGTCTCTCTCTATCAAAAAGAAATAAATTCAAAAAAAAATAAATAAAAATGAACCATATGCTATTTATAGGTAGCACGTAGAACATAAAGTCACAGGTTGAAAGTAAAAAATTGGGAAAAAGTAAAGCATTTGTGGTAAGGACTGAGGGCAGCCGTCAGCCAGCAATCAGAGAGGGACTGAGAGTAGCCTTCCATCCACTGGCCCCAAACTGAGTCGCTCCGTCCAACAAGATCTCAGTAACTGAGTTCTGCCAGTAACCACATGAGCTTAGAAGTGGATCCTTTCTCAGTCAGGTCTTTAGATGAGAACCCAGCCCTGCCAATGATAGTCATTGTGACTTTGCGGAGAACTTATCTAAGCCACGCTCAGGCTCTTGAACAACATTGTGAATAGTCCATGTGTTCTGTTTTATGTCACTAAGTATGTGGAAATATTTTTATGCAGCAATGGAAAGCAAATACACTATACAAACACTCAGCATAGGAATGCTGATGTGGCTATATTAATAACAGACAAAGTAGTTTTCAAGTTGAAGAGAATTACTAGAGACAGAGAAAAAATATTTCCTAAAGATAACAAGGTAAATTTATGGAGTCAATATTTTTTTTTCAAGTTTGTTTACAGATTTCCTGAGATATAAATTTAAGGTATTCAGGATAATGACTTGAAATACATACACTATGAAATGATTACTACAATATATTTAATTAACATTTATCACCTCATATATAGTTTTTTTTCCCTTGTGCTGAGAACTTTCAGGATCTACTCTCTTAGCAGCCTTCAAATTAATTTACTATAAGACACAGCAATCTTAAATGTGTATGCACCTAATAACAAACCTTATAAGCACACGAACCAAGAAATTGACAGAAGTAAATAGAAATAGACAAATACATAATGATAACTAAAAACTTTAACATTAGTCTCTCAGTAATTAATTTCACAAGTGAATTAATCAGTAGAGAATTCTATACCCAGCCAAAACATCCTTTAAATATGAATGCAAAATAGACTTTTTTTAAATGTTTATTTATTTTTGAGCGAGAGAGAGGTGGGAGGAGGGAGGGGCAGAGAGAGAGAAATTGAGAGAGAGAGAGAGAGAGAGAGAGAGGGGGGATAGAGAATCTGAAGAGGGCTCTGACCTGACAGCAGAGAGCCCGATGTGAGACTCAAACTCACGAACTGAGCACTGGGCTGAAGTTGGATGCTCAAATGACTGAGCCACCCAGGTGCCCCCAAATAGACTTTTTGAAGCAAACAAAAATAAAGAGAAGGCATTGAAAGCAGACTACACTACAAGAAGTGTTAACAGGTTCTTCCACAGAAGGATCATTATAGTAAAGGAAATTTTTTTTTTAATTCAAGTATAGGTGGCATACAATATTACGTTAGTTTCAGATGTCCAACACAGTGATTTGACAAGTCTATGTGTTATGCTATGCTTACCCCAAGTGTAGCTACCTACCATCTGTCACCACACAATGCTATTACAACTGACTATATTCCCTATGCTGTCCCTTTTATCCCCATGACTTACACATTCCCTAACTGGAAGCCTTCCACTCCCCGTTCACCGTTTTTGTCCGTCCCCCAATGCCGTCTCTCTCTGGCAACCATCAGTTTGTTCTCTGTATTGACGGGAACATTTGGATATGCACAACTAAATGAAGAGTTCCAGAAACAATAAAAAAATAAAGGTAAAGATAAAAGACTGTATTTTCCTTATTTCCATCAGTTGAAAAGAAAATCGATAACCAAAAGTAAAAATAAAGTCTTTTTGTAGGTTATATCACATACACACGAAAACTGTGTGGGAACAAGAAGATGAAGGATTGGAGAGAAAAAAGGGAAGTTGACGGAGGGGCTCCTGTGCTATATGTTAAAGGTACAGTACTGTTCTAAGATTGACCGTGATAAGCTTAGGATACGCTATAAACCCTAAGCAACCACTGAAATAATTTTTTGAATGTATATGACTGGAAAGGCAGGAGTGGAAATAAAATGGAAGTGCAGTAAGTACTCAGCTCAAAATTAGGCAGGAAAAGAGGGGAAGAGTAATAAATAACAGATGCACAAAGAGAAGACGACTAGTAGGACTGCATACTTAAATACAATCGTCAATATTTGCACTGAATATGAAAGGTCTAAACCCTTCACTGAAGACAGAAATTGTCAGATTGGATAAAAAGAAAAGATGCAAACACACGCGACTTATAAGATACCTACATGAAATACAAAGATATAGACAGGCTAAGGCACAAATTCTAGTCATAAAATAAAAAAGACCCAGGGATGAAAAGTATAGCATAGGAAATATAGCCAATAACATCGAATAGCTTTGCATGGTGACAGATGCTGACTTACAGTCATCACGGTGACCGTTTCGTGAGGTATAGAATTGTCAGATCCCTATGATGTATACCTGAAACTAACAGAACACTGTATGTCAACTATATTTTAATAAAAAAGATATGTGTGTGTGTGTGTGTGTGTGTGTGTGTGTGTGTGTGAAAATAAAAGGATGGTAACAGATACACAATGAAAACACCAGTCAAAAGAAAGTTGAAGCAGAGTTCTTAACATAGGTGAATGGTCAGTACTTGCCTCTAGCAGAAATTGTAATGAGATTTGCAACCATCTCAGATAACTGGAAAATGACTCACAGTTAATATAAGGCTAGGAGAGAGCCCAACGGCGAGTTGGGCGCTCGACCTGTCAGCAGGTGCCCATGAATTTGGGAGTTGGTACCTTTTGTTGACAAAGCCATAATAACCTCTCCTCTCTTACCGCTCAGGCAACGGTAGCATTTCTTTTCTGATGCTTAACAAAGCATTCAAATTATGCTTTCTCACATCCTTACATACACACCTATGTATGTTAATTTTTGTTCTTGCTATGATTAGAATTCGCAAGGACCCAGGAGCAATTTGCAAAGGCAGAAAGAACATGAAGCCAGACTATGTTCAAATCCCGGCCCTAATGTTCTTGAACTATGTGAACTTGGGCAACTTCCTTAACCCCTCCCCAAACACACTTCCTCCTCTGTAAAATGCATTAATAATCCTTATTTCACAAGATTGTGAAGATGAATAAATGAGCTAATTTATGTGAAGGGCATAGAGTATAAGCTCAGTGTGGACCCTGTTGTCCCAATTCCTATAAGGTATGAAGATATTTTACGCATATCAGGTGATAGGGTTTGGGAGTTGGAGGGGGTCTGGAGCCAAAGGCCAAGAAAGAATTCTTGAGATGTCTTTGTTGCAAAAAGGTGATTTTATTAAAGCAAGGGGACAGGACCCATGGGCAGAAAGTGCTGCACTGGGTTTGTAAAGGGTGACTGCTGATATACTGTGGAGTTTGGAGGAAATAAAGACAAAAAGGAGGCCTCCAGAAGGACTTTGATATGCTAAAGAGAGCTCCTAAGATGTTAGGGCCCTTGCTATTGTCAAGTTAAGGTTGTTTTTCCTCTAGTAAGATATCAACATTAGGAGAGGAGGGGTTCCTGGAGAAATGTTATCCTCTGTATTTGCCTCAAGTATTTGTCAATGGGATGCAGGTTATAAAGGAATTAATTTTACCTGCCATTTCCTTCTTGCCTTTGTTCCCCACATCACTGCTGAGGGGGAAGGTGATATCAGGGCTCCAGAAAACTGAGCCCATAGGTTTCTGGAGATTAGGCTATTGATAAGATTGGCTTTTTCTTGTAATTTACTAAGACATTTGCAAACTGATGGAGGCTCAAGTCTTGCATGAGTGATCTCTATCAATTAACCATTTTTTTCCCTTTCTTTGTACTTGAGCAGCCAAGAATGCCTGAGGAATATCACACATATCCCACCTGGGGTTGGGGGTGGTGGTGGGGCTTGTGCCAGCTTGTGCTTGGCCCTCTGTTTGCCTTAGGGTCCCTCACCATCTGGGAGTATGATGGAAGCCCAATCTGTCTCTGGGAGCGGGGAGGTGCACTATGGACCTCTTTTCCCAATTGGATATAATGTAGCCTGGATGACTCATATAACTGCTGAATGGGCAAGATCGCCTTCTCCAATTCAGGTTTGGTAGCAGGAGAGTCAAAATTGGGAATTTTCATCTTTGTCTCCTCGGGAGAAAAATGGCAAGTCCTCGCCCTGTGTATTTCAAATGCTCAGCCTGATAAATCTATAGTCGTTACTGAAGGTGTTAGAAAAGGCAAGGTAGAGTTGGCTTTGAGAGAAAAATCTAAGTCCGGCTTGCAAATAAAAGTAAAATCTACAAGCGTATATTTGTAAAACCTTCATTTGTCCATTCGTTCACTGTCCATCCATCCATCCATCCATCCATCCATCCATCCATCTTCCCTATTCATTTATTTAACAAACCTTTATCAAGGATCAACTAACTGCCAGGTATTAGATCACAAAATCAATGAAATGATATCATTTTCTGTTTCTTGGTAACAGATTTTTATTTATGGAAGCCAGTAAGAAGTTCTTTATAGATAGATGGTCAACCAAATTCCTTGTCCTTGTCCTCCAGAATGTAAGTTCTTCATTTTTGATTTAGACTGGCTACGAAACCTGTAAGCCTTGGTTGGGACAGGAACCAAGGCCAAGGTTAAACCCCCTGCTTTCAGAAGATGGATCACAGCTGATGAATGAATTAGTTTTGGAAATGTTTTCAGCAGGTGATCTGCTTGACTCATTAGGGAAACTGTCTGGTTCATTAGCTGATATACCTGGTTCAGTGGATAATACATCTGATTAAACAGTGAAACATGATTTCTTTTAAAAAACAGACCCTTCCCCCCCCCCCCCCAACTAACCTTTATCCCCTACAGTAGTGGGAGATGTAACTGGTCAGAGCAACTTTGTTTACTTCTGTTCTCTTCTTCCCCCAACCCCTTAATACCTTATTGCCTATCAGTGTATCCTGAGGGACCACAGGCAAGTGGGAGACAAGTTCTATGCTGATGTAGGCAAAAATCTGGCTTGGCTATTTCAGTAAATCACTGTCATGCAGAGTGGTTCTGAATTCTGTCAAAAAAAAAAAAAAGCCTCCATTTGCTAGGCAGACAGAATGGGGCTCTTTTTACCCTGTTGAGAGTCATAGCCGTGAAATCTTTGTTTGCAAATCAGGGCTCTTTTCAACAATGCTGGGTGGGGGGGGACCAAAACAGCAATTCTAAAGTCTCTTCTCTCCACCTCAGCCTCTTTCTACTTGGGGAGGATGGGATCCCTGGAGAAGGTACCGCTGTCTCCTTGCCAATATGCTTGTCACAACCAGGAACAAACAGTCCCTGGAGCCATCCAAGCTCAAGCTCAAAAAATGTGAACAAATTCGAATTGTGATTTTTTTTTTTTTTTTTTTTTTTTTTTTAGCAATGGGGAGGGAAAACTAGAAGGCATTAGAATCCCCTGGAGGACTTGTTAAAACATGGATTTCTGGGTCAAATCGCATCCTGGTAAATATTTAATGACCTGCTCTCTTTGGAAGAAAAGATGTGATTTGCATTTGCCAATTTCTGTGGTGTAAATACTCCCACAATAGTCAATTTCCAGCTACGTCCAAATTGGGAAGATATGCGGAGCTCATACTAGCCAGCTCCAGCACCAGGAAGGGGAGCCCCACCTTCACGGTTTCTGATTTAGCAGGTCAATGGGAGGGCCTGAGAATTTGTACTTCCAACAGGTTCCCAGGGGGTGGTGCAATTGGCGCTAGTCCAGAGTTATTAGGTGTCAGGTATCATGGGAATTTCCTTGGACTTTGGAGACCTTGCCACTTTCCAAATACCCTCTCTTAGGACCTCATCTTCTTTTTCCCCTTATATCCTGAAGGGACCTGATGCACGTCATTGGAAAGAACCCTTAACCACCGCATGGTCTCTGGGCTGTCACGTTTGGGAAAGTGAAATATACCAGTTTTCCAAAAGGAAGCCACATATGCTGCCCTCTTTTGTTTGCACCCCTCCTTTGTCATAACGTGAATGTAAGGAACCAGGTCTTTGTCATTATTGTGGTCCCTGTCTAGCCCAGCGCCAGTCAACAGTCACTGAGCGGAAATGAGCATGGTATACTGGCTTGCACGTGAAACACAGATCTCAGGGTTTCCATCACTCTTCCGACCTTTATTTGCCTGTCCGTCTATCAAGTTCATTCACTTGTGCGATGGATATTTGAATCCATACTATGCGCCAGTCACGGGATCCTGGAAATGTAATAGTGAATGCGATAGGCACAATATCTGACCTATGGAGCTGAGATAGGGAAGACAAATATTAAATATAAATTAGATTTGCAATGAGTGCTTCAAAGAGAAAGCCCAGGATGCATGAGGGCATCCAACAGGGTAAGGAGTCAAGAAAGGACTCTCTGAGGAAAGAAGGTCAAATTGAAGCCCGAAGCATGGGTAAGGGTTTCCCAATGCAAGGAGTTGGTAGCAGCAGGTATGTGGCAGGGATATGTATTCCAGGGAAGCAGGAGCACAGGGAAGGGAAGTGTGGCAGGAGAGAAGGCTGGACAGAGAGGGGGGTTCTAAATGTTACCTTCATAACAAGGGGCACCCTGGAAGGATCACAAGCAGAGGAGTGCCAGCTCCCATCTGGCCCAAGAAAACGTTGCCTTTGGAGGTGGTGCGGCCCACGTGTTCTTGGGTGTGTCGTTTCTGAATCACAAACCCAGACAATATGTCCCATTACGCAAGGTTCTGGCTGAGCTTGTTCCGAGTTCTCTTGAGGGCAGCCATTCCATTCTCAATCATCCTCTGGTTGTGCTACTCTTATCATCCAATGAAACCAAACTGCTCAACGTCAAGGATGCCGTCTTTATTCCTTCTGTTGTCCCCTTGTGCCTATAGTGGTGCTGGGTGCTCCCTGGGTCACTCGTGAAGAGTCACTGGGACCAAGAAGATCGCTTGACTTACTAAAAGGATATCAGGCTTCCAGTCAAATTCTCATTTACCAGCTTGGAGAAATAAATGGAAGTTGCCATCTTGACTTCTCCGGCCAACTTAGTAGTCTTTAAGTTTCAGCAAATGTTATGCCCAGAATTCGTGATCCCCAAAGACCACCAGGGAGCTGAGTCTGACGCAAAAGCAAAAGAGCCTTTATTCGAGCTAGCTCGAGCTCAATCCCCTACCTGAACCGACGCAGCGGTGAGATACCGGGGAGAGAGAGCAAGTTTCAAAAGGACAAAAGTTTTATTGGGGCCTAGGGGCAGTTGGTGAGGTAATGGCTGTGGCTTCAGCCGATTGGCTGGGGAAGGGTCCGAGTCCTGTTAGGCAGGTGAGCGGGGAGGTTACTCAAGGGGAGGAGGTGTGGTCAAGGTGAAGGACACAGAACAAGATGGAGTCGGCCCGCCCTTTCACACGTACCTTTAGCCTAGGTGATTGATTAACTAAACCTTTCTTTGTATGTCTACAGATCATGCGTTGTTTCCTAGAAAGACCCGGAACCAAACCCTCTTGCACGACTTCCCCCCCCCCCCCCAAAGAGCACAATACAAAATCCTAGCACTATGTCTACAGCCAGCACCCTTGAGTCTACACGCAATCAAAAGTGTTGCCAATCACTGTGTTCCCCTTTTACTGATTAACTGCTCTCAAGTTCCTTCAAAAATCTTTGGGCCAGGCAGTAACCTGGTTTTCTGCCTTCTCCCCAGGTAGCTGGCCTCCTGAATAAAGCTGATATTCCGTCCCAATCAAACTCATCTCTTGAGTATTGGATTTTTGAGGGACGAGCAGCTGAACTTGGGTTTTTCAGCGACAAAATCATACGTGTTCTTTAAAGTGTTTGTGAAAGAATTGACTAAGATACCACAGGCAAAAGTTCTAGAACGCTGTGCGTGTGTAAGATGGCATAATTAACGACAGGTAAAGTGGTTCGGGACAATGGGCCCAGTCTTCACCCAACACAGCCCTCTTATTTACCTTCCTGTTCAAATCACCAACCCCCAAGCTGCCCATTTGGACTTTGGGGCTTATTTCACACTTGGCAGTCTTTCCGGGTGACAGGGTGAGGCTATGGCCAGGACCAGGGAGCCCAGGAAAACATATGTTCCTTGATGTTCCTCTTACAACCTGCATTTGGCTCTCTCTGATGTCTAAGGTGCCGTCTTGTCAACACATTTCCTCATCGGTGCATGCGGCGACTTTATTGTTTCTTGGGGAAGAAGCAGGGCACTGTGGCTTAGGGAAGTAACTTTAATTAGTTAATTTATTTTTTAATGTTTATTTATTTTTGAGCATGAGCGGCGGAGAGTCAGGGAGAGAGGGGGACAGAGGACCCGAAGTGGGCTCTTTTGCTGATAGCGGAGAGCCCAATGCGGGGCTCAACCCGGAGAACCGTGAGATCCTGACCTGAGCCGAAGCTGGCTGCTTAACCAACTGAGCTCCCTAGGCACCCCAGGGAAGTAACTTTTAAAGGACAGTTCATGGACCACCCACATCAAAACGAGCCAGGCGTTTATTAAACCTGCAAATGTGTGGGCCTTACCCCAGCTCTGCAAAATCACACCTTCTGAAAAATCAAAGTTCTCAGCTCTGCCGTGGTCTATAGAAAGCCATGCTTTCAACTCACCCACAAAGACATGAGCACAACTTGACCTCAGTCGCCTCATCAATACTTTTGATTATAGATTATAGTTTATATGAATCTCTTCCTCAGATAGGGGCCGTGAGGGTTAAACGAGGGGAAGTATATGCAGTGCTTAAAACAGCTCTTGGCACCTAGAAAGCCCTTGATAAATGGTCACATTTATTATGTCACCCTGGCCTCTCAGCAGCCCTGTGCGTGGGTGGACAGGAAGCTGATATCTACAAAAGCAAAATGAGTTACCAGAGGTCACATAGCTAATTAGCAGCCGGGCAGGAGTAGCACCCAGAATGCCTAACTCCTAAGCCAGCACGGTTTCCCCCACACCAAGCTGCCTCTTTTAAGCCCTGATTTTCCCTAAATGCTTCTCTTCTGAGTACCTGTCTCCAGGTGGCTGGGCAAAGCGCTCCATGGCTCCCTTTCATTAGCAATTTATCAGGATGTTGCTTTGTATCTTGCAAACAGATAACCAGCCGGAGCTCAGTTGACCTCTAGAATCCTTTCAGATATAACTCAGTTTGCATTATCTGACAGGTAGCCCATCTTCTAGCATTTAGGTAAATTGCACAGCCTGCACACCTGACCTCCACGACCTGCCCCCAGGGCTCTGAATCTTTTGCCTTTCTCCCCACCCACCCCCTCCCCTCCTTCCCTTCGACAAGCACACCCTGACACTTTTGCTCAGGGATGCTCTACTCGTGTTGATGCTGACTTAATGCTAAGCACGCGAGAATACAAAGCCCAACCACTCCCCTCCCAGATGCCAGCCTTGCCTTTTGGAGACCGGGGGAGATTTAATTTAGATAGAGATGATTTTTTTTTGCGATATGGATGTCCCAGCCTACCCTTGAGGAACAAACAAGGCAAGAGCCTCTTGGAGCCAGACGCTGGAACACAGCAACATAGTCCCCACATCCCAGAATCCTGCTGTCGCCTTTCTCTGTCTCTTGCAAAGATTTAAGAGGTATCTGTGTTGAGGCACCCTCCAGCTTTCTTAAGATACTCTTGGTAGAGGGGAGGGGACAGGCATTTGGTTTCCATGGGTCCAGGTAACCTTTTGTTGTTGAGTCAGGTATTTGCTCCCTTAGAGACTGGGCCTCTCCATGACTGCCCCCTTCACACATACACTTCCCTTCTCCCCCCCCCCCCCCCCCCCCCACAGCCCGCAACCCAGACATAAGCAACTAGGATTGGAAAATCTTTGCCGCCTCTAACGTGCTGTGGTTCTCAAGCTTGGTCATTCTTAGCTGTCCTCAGGCATTGGGCCAGGTACAGCTGGCATCCTTGAGATGCTTACAGCACAGGTCCTCACACTTTTTCCATTCCTGACACCCTCAAAGTCTTGGTAAGTTTTTCCACAGTATCCATAGGCCAAAAGAAATACCTACCAGATCGACTTATTGTGTAGCTGGAGCCAAAGAACTTAATGAGGATTTATGTCCCAGCCATTAGCAGCCATTTGAAAAAAAATATACACCTAAATTGAAAGACAAGTAACATTTTTTAGTTTATTCTTGAATAATAACAATTACTTACGCATGGAACGTGTGTGCCTGATGGGCACTGCACAACTTCTGAAACGGTAAATCAGACCGGACACCGTCTGCCTCATTTCCTGCTTTTTCTTGATCCTTCGCATGGCATTTGCTCCTTTTCCCCAGCGACAGCGAATAATCTAGCTTTGTACACCGTGATGTCACCGAAAGCAAGGGTGTCGAATCCAGTGTTACAACTGAACAGCACCTGAAGCTGTTATTTTAGGGTCTGACAGATGCCAACTATCGCCGAATTTCCCTCGAAAATTGGAACCACCCTCCGGCATCTCTGTGAGTTTACCGCCCAGGGTCCGGGCACAGAGTTTGGGGACTGGGGCTCTTCAGTCCCATTTCCTAAACTCCTATCTAAACCTCCTCCTCCCCGCAGCCTTCAGAAAAAAGTCTCAGCGCGCGCCTCACCGAATTACTTGCCCCTCTGACATTTCTGCAGACTTTGAGGAGCGAGTCATGTCTCTACTTAGAAGACGTTTTTAGGGCACTCTGGTTTGAGACACTAGAAGAACTTTGCACATCTTCTGTCGTTGCCCAGGCGCCGAGACAAAAGAAGCAGACAGCTTATGCTTTGGCAGTTTGGATGCCGATCGTGTTTCCCAAGCGTGTGCACAGCTAAGTTCGGTCGTAAACATGCTGGTGGCAGAGAAAGAGACGAGGAAGCAACAGCGTAAGGCAAAGCAGGTCAGCTGCCCATGTGATCTGGGTCGCCTGCGTCATTCTTCACGCTTCCGTTTCCTGTGCGGGCTTTCAGTTAGGCATTACGAATCCTTTAAGTGGCTGTTGAGCCTGCCATGCCTGGCACTGTGCTAAGACCTTTATATTCATGAATTTATGTTTAGAACGTACCCATCTAGAAGGTACATTCCACTGTCTGCCCATAAAACCGTGAAGCAATCGAGGCTCAGAGCAGTTACACGGAGCGGAAGCAGTGAGGCCGGGCCTCGAACGCCTGTCTTTCCGACCGCAGAGACTGAACTTTTAGCCCTATGCCGCTTCTTTGAAAATGTGATTTGCGCCGCAAGGATGCCACATGACCCCACTGGCGGGGACATCCAGGCATCTTACTTCCGAGTACTTTAAACCCTGACGGTCCCCGGGGACACCTGCGTGGCTCGATTGGTTAAGTGACTTCGGCTCAGGTCTGGATCTGGTGGTTTGTGAGTTCCAGCCCCCACGGTGGGCTCTCTTCTGTCAGCACAAAGCCAGCTTTGGATCCTCTGTCTCCCCCTCTCTCTCGGTCCCCTCCCCACTTGCTCTCTGTCTCTCTCAAAATGAGCTTAAACAAACAAACAAAACTTATGAACCTCGGGCCATGTTGCTATCGACGTGAGACTATTTTCTTCCCTAGCCCCAAAGCAAATGCACCTATTTCCCATTTACCACCCACTGTATCCTTCTGTTTCCACTAAGCCTGGACCCTTCCCAGTGGTGTAGATGGCTGTTTCCCCCTCGTGTTCATACCCATTCAGCGGCAACACTGAGAATTCCTCCTTTCTCTGTTCTCCCCTCACATGGTTACCGGGAGGGATAGAACACCAGTGTCCTTTAAACGAAAAAGGCAAAAGCTATAAAAGAATAAGAAAGGGCATTTGCCTCACATGGAGGATGGATCATTCAGAGGCCATTGCTTGAAGTTATAGAGAATCTATTAGGCCAGGCTCATGGACATTTATTTCTCCCTCTTGCCCAGGCAGGTCCTAGGAACCCCGGTTCTGTCTATAAAGCAAATGTCAGGCAAACTAGCTCTCCCCGCCACGTCTGGCCTTTAATGCAGGTGGCACCTAATGCCTGGAATTCGTTGTTGGCTTCTGTCTGCATTTTCTCTGAAATGCCCTTTATTGACAACCGAAATGTGCTAAGACTTTGGGAGCGAGGCAAAAGAAAATTCTGGGGAGAATGAGGGGCCAGCACTCCCACACAGTGGGAGGCAGGCTCAGCCGCCTCTCAGGTTGCCCCAAATCTAATCTGCAATAATGGTCTCCTTTAGCTCAGGGCCCTACTTGGTTTTATGCTCCTGCTCCCCCTCCCCCACCTCCCGCTCCTTTGTCTTCTTCTGTTCTCGCCGCTGTATAATTCACCTTTCCCTGTACTATTGTATTGTTAGACAGTCATGTCACCACCACCACGATCGAGATAAAGAAAATCTCTATAACAACAAAAAATCCGGGGCACCTGGGTGGCTCAGTCGGTTAAGCGTCAGACTTTGGCTCAAGTCATGATCTCGTGGTTTGTGGGTTTGAGCCCCGCGTAGGGCCCTGTGCTGACGCTTGGAGCCTGGATCCTGCTTTGGATTCTGTGTCTCTCCCTCTCTCTGTCCCTCCCCTGCTCTCTCTCTCTCTCTCTCAAAAATAAACATTAAAAAAATTTTTTTTTAAAAATCCCACAAGGCCCATCTGCAGCCAACCCCTCCCCCACTTCAGGCCCACCAACCACTGATCTGTTTTCTGTCCTTATAGGTTTGCCTTTTCTAGCATATAAAGTTATTCGCATTACATGGGATGCAGCTTTCAAATTTTGACTTCTTTCTCTGAGAGTGATGCAGTTGAAATTCATCTGTGTTCTTGCCCTCATCAGCAGTGTGTTCCTTTTTTTTTTTATGCCAAATAGCAGCCCATTCTATGGGTACAGCCCCTTATATGGATGTACCATGGCTTCTGTTCACCAGTAGAAGGATGTTTGACTTGTCAGAAGTTGGAGGTGATTATGGATAAAGCTGCTATAAACGTTCACATGCCGGTTTCTGTGTTAATACGTTTTCACTTCTTTTAAGGTAAATACCTAAAAATGGGACTGCTGGGTCATTTGGTAAGTATATGTCTATTTACTTTTTTTAAGTATATTTATTCTGAGAGGGAGCACGTGAGCAGGGGAAGGGCAGCGGGAGAGGGGGAGAGAGAATCCCAAGCCGACTCTGAACTGCAAGCATGGAGGCCAACGTGGGGCTCGAACCCATGAACTGTGAGATCATGACCTGAGCCGAAACTGAGAGTCCGGTGCTTAACTGACTGAGCCCCCCGGGCGCCCCCGGACACGTGTACTTTTGTAAGAAGTTGTAAAACTGTTTTTGCGCAGTGGCTGCGTCAGTTTGCATTCCCACCAGCCGTGTGTGTGAGTTCCCGTTGCCCTGTATCCTGACTAGCACTTGAAATTGTCAGTCCTCCCTCCCGTTTCGTACTCCAGTTTTTCGGCAGTTATGGAGTGATATCCCAGTTGTGCTTTTAACTTGCATTTTCTCTAATGACCAATGATGGTAAGCATCTTACTTGCTGATTTGCCATCTGTGCAGATTGTTGGTGAAGAGTCTTTTAAAATCTTTTAATCCATTTTTTTATTGGGTACTTTATTTTCGTATTGAGTCTGGAAAGCTTTGATATGTTCTGGATTCAAAGCCTTTGTGTCTGGCAAATATTTTCTCCTCGTCTGTGGCTTATCTTTTTCATTCCTTTATCAGTGTCGCTTGAAGAACAGAAATCTCCCATTTTTATGAGGTCCCATTGATCAATGTTTTCATTTCATAGATCATGCTTTTGGTGTCACGTCTAAGGAATCTTTGTTTAACCAAAGGCCACAAAGATTTTGTCCTGTTTCCTCTCGAAGTTCTAAAGTTTTAAATTACATACTTAAGTCTGTGGCCCTTTCTGAGTTTATGCTTCTTTTCTAATTGGTTGTCTTTTAAATACAGAGAGGTTGAAGGCAGAAAGAGAGATGTGACTTAATCCCTGTAAGGAGCTGGTGTTATGACAGTCAGCTCATCACTGCTTTTAGGAAGCCACTGACGTGCTGGGTGGTTTATGTCTTGGGCTCTGACAGCCGACGCCCTGAGTTTGGATCAGTTTTCCATATCCTAAGTTGTAACACAGGGTAATTGCCTACCTTCCTGCTCCTCAGTTAAATGAGTTGTTAATCAGCAAGACTAAGATTAGAATCAGGACTGTACCTCTATCACAAAGACAGGTTCTGAATGAGGAAGACAAGAAGTCTTAGCAGGGGAACCCGCTGGAAACACTCTAGGAAAGGTGGCCAGAGTAGTTTACTACTAAATACTAGAAAAACCAATGAGGTTATAAGATCAAGCCACTTGTATCCCCCATACTGCATGTGGCCAGCTTTCTGCCTCTTCACTGCTTTCTCTGGATCCAAGTTAATCTGGACCGTTGGCTCCCGTGGGTCCTCCTGCTTGCTGCTAAAAATGCACTCACTTAGATGTGCCAGTGCTAAATCTGCCCTCCACCTTCCTAGGCTGCCCTTCTCTGGCCTTTTGTGTTTAAGGAGCAACTATGAGCTTTTGGCTGGATGCTTTCTTCTGACAAAGACACCCACGTCATAATCCAGAAGGGAAGACTTACAAATTCACCGCTCCATCGGATCAAAAATGTTTCCCTTATGTGTCCCCAGCCTCCATGCAAGTCTCTCTCCTAAAATCTTCTGGAAGACAAATATTTAAGTATTTAGATGAGAGGCAATGTGACCTGGCCGGGGGAGGGTGGGAGCCTGTGGGTTTGGGACTTGGGTCCAGATCATAATCCTCGCCCTTATTGTGCCGTTTTGTGCAAAGCATTTAACTGTGTAGCCTCAGTTTCCTGATCTTAAAGTGAAGAATATAAAAATCTCTACTTTTTTTTGTGATCCTTAAAGGATATATATAATAAGTGCGTGTGAAATGTCTGGTGCATTGTGGCAGCTTTTATAATTATGATGAGGAAGTCTGCTCAGACTTCCTCAACCACTGTTTCCAGGATTCATAACCTTCAGTGGGGGCTACTTTCTCTTTTCAAATCAAAATGCCCCCTGCTGCTGGCCCCGCGCTCATTTCTGATGATCACATCCAGTCAATGGCCCCCCAGCTATCAGATAGGAGTTGAGAACATCCTAATGGCTTTTGAATTCTTTGAAAAGTACATACATATGTACGGTGCAATCCACGTCTGAAGAACTTGTAGCAGATCAATTCCCGTAAATACCCTAAACGGCTTGAATCGATTGCCATGTGTGATCTGAAGTTCTGATTAATAGAGGCTTTGTTTAGAAAGGAAAGCATGGCATACCTAGGAATAAACGTAACCAAGGTGGTGGCAACTCGAAGACACTGATGAAAGAAATTGAAGACAACACGAAATAAAAGGAAAGAGGTACTGTGCTCATGAATCGGAAAAATGAGTATTGTTAAAAAGTCCATGCTACCCAGAGCAATCGGCAGATTCAACGCAATTTCTATTGAAATGCTAACGAAATACCAATTGTCGTAGAATGAGACACAATGATCTTAAAATTTCTGTGGAGCTGTAAATGACCCTGAAGAGCCAAAGCAATCTAGAGAAAGAACAAAGCTGGAGGTACCATGCTCCCTGGTTTCAAACTATGCTACAGAGCTATCATAATCAAAACAGTGTGGTACTGACATGAAAACACACACATAGATCAATGGAACAGAACAGAGAGCTCGAAAATAAACCCTTGCTTATATGGCCAGTCAACCCATGACAGAGGAGGCAAGAACACACAATGGAGAAAAGCCAGTCTATTAAGTGGTATAAATGGTGTTGATATAAATAAATGCTGCTGGGAAAACTGGACAGCCACATGCACGAAAATGGAACTGGACCACTTTTTACACCATACACAAAAATGAGCCCAAAATGGATGAAAGACTTAAATGTAGGACCTGAAACAATAAAACCCCTAGAAGAAAACATAGGCAGTAATCTCTCTGACCACTGGTCTAAGCAATATTGTTTTGGATGTCTCCTCAGGTAAGGGCCACAAAAGAAAAAAAAAAAAAAAATGGGATTTCACCAAATTGTAAAGATTTGCACAGTAAAGGAAAACATCAACAAAACAAAAATGCAACCTACTGAATGGGAGAAAATACTTGCAAATTATGTATCTGACAAGGAGTTGATAACCAAAATATATAAATAACTCGTACAACTCTATAAGAAGCAAACAGACAGAAACCCCCAAACAACCTGATGAAAAAATGGGCAGAGAACTTGAATAGACATTTTCCAAAGAAGACACCCAGAGGGCCAGCAGACACATGAAAAGAGGCTCCGTATCCCTCATCATCAGGGAAATACACATCAAAACCACAAGGAGCCACCACTTCGTGCCTGGCAGCATGGATATTATCAAAAAGACAAGACATAACAAGTGTTGGCAAAAATGTGCAGAAGAGGGAAAGTCTGTGCAGTGTTGGTGGGAACGTAAATTGAGGCAGCCATCATGGAAGACAATATGGAGTTTCCTCAAAAAAAAAGGGAAAATAGAACTATCCAGCAATTTTACTTCTGGGTATTTATCCGAAGAAAACAAAGACACGAATTCAAAAAGATATAGGTACCCTCCTGTTCCCTGCCATATTTTTTACAACAGTCAAGGTGTGGTAACAACCTAAAGGACCACGGATGGATGAATGGATAAGGAAGATGTGGTATATGTATATATATATATATATACATACAATGGAATATTACTCAGTCAAACAAAGAATGAAATCTTGTCAGTAGTGACAACATGGATGGACCTAGAGGGAATTACGCTACGTCAAGTAAGCCAGACACAGAAGGACAAACACTATACGACTTCACTTATATGTGGAATGTAAAAAAAAACAAAACAAACAAACAAAAAAAAAAACAAGTGAATAAACAAAATAAAACAGAAACAGACTCACAGATGCCGAGAACAAACTGCCAGAGGGCAGGGGGATTGGGAGGCGGGTGAAGTCGGTGAGGGAGATCAAGAGATACAAACCTAGAGTAACAAAATAAAGAAAAAAGCCAAAACTATAGCCTAGGGAATATGGTCAATAATATTGTAATAAGTGTATGGTGATACAGCTAGACCTATCAGTGATCATTTAATAATGTATAAAAATATCGAATCACTATCCTGTATACCTGAAACTAATATAATCCTGGATGTCGATTCGGTATTGTGTAATTCAAGCGAAACAAAGAAAGAATAAAGAGGGATACCGGGAACCTTTTACCAGTTTTTTCTTCACGGTACCACCTGGTGGTGTTACAGTACAATATCACCCCCAGGGTGTTGACACGGGTCCAGTCAATACACAGAACAGTCTATCACCACCAGGATCCCTCATGTGACTTTTTCATAACCACACCATTTTTCTCTTGGTCCCACCCCGTCCACTCTGTCTTCCCGGAAGTGGAAATCTTCCTTTTTTTTTTTTTTTCTTTAGCTAGAGTATTTGAAAGCAAACCTTAGCACACCATTTAATCTATAAATACTTTATGTTGCTTCTCTAAAAATTAATGTTTCAGAAAGCAACCATGTACCGTTACTTCACCCATCAAAATTAATAAATCCTTAAAAAAAGGGAAAAAAAAGGAAAGCATTTCTAGGAGAGGGAAGGCAAACGTCACTGTCTACTCTTGACAATATTTTGAATTGTGAGGCTGCAAAATGGTCTCCACTGGCAACTCCCGGAGCCCAGCTACCTGCTACTTCCAGAATGAGTCTGTGCTTGGACAAATATATCTCCTATTTTTTGGCACGCTTGGAGAGAATCAGCTGGGACCATCTTGTTCCAACATACACGGTTCCCAGGATCCCGGGCTGAAAGCGCTATTACGTATTCCTGGGCGAGGGGCTATCTCATGTATCTTAATCCCGGGCAGCCCTGGTGACTCACCACAGTTCTTTGGGGTTTAGCTTTGAATTCCCTTGACTTTGAGGTCACAAACATCAATCTTTCCACATTGCTTTACTTTCATTTCTGAAGCACTGGTGTGCATATCTAACCCCTGCGTGCACATGAGTATTCATTTGCCTGGAAGTCTTAAAAATGCTAATGTGAAATTGGGTTAGAATTCTACAGGCCAGATTCTGACCTCAAATATTAATCATGCCTGGGTAGCCGAGGGGAGCCTTGGTCATTGTAGGGAGAAGGCATACACTCAAGCATGCTTTACCCTGCAGCGCTGTGAGGCAAGCTAATCAAAATCAAACCCCCATTTTAAAACATTTCACTCACCAGCAGGCTGTTCATTTTTCTCGGGTGTACGTCTTGCTTTTGATTAGACAGAAGCAGTGATCTGATCAACTTTTTTTTTTTTTTTTTTTTTTAAATTTTTTTTTCCAACGTTTTTTATTTATTTTTGGGACAGAGAGAGACAGAGCATGAACGGGGGAGGGGCAGAGAGAGAGGGAGACACAGAATCGGAAACAGGCTCCAGGCTCCGAGCCATCAGCCCAGCGCCTGACGCGGGGCTCAGAGCCTGACGCGGGGCTCAGAGCCTGACGCGGGGCTCGAACTCACGGACCGTGAGATCGTGACCTGGCTGAAGTCGGACGCTTAACCGACTGCGCCACCCAGGCGCCCCTCAACTTTTTGATGGAACAAGAAACAAAACAAGACACGGCCAATTCACATCATGTTTCTAGGATGGCTTTTGAGAGACATTTACTCCTCTGAATTCCATTCTTGTTTATTCAATGTGATCTCGGTGATTCTTTCCCTGGCTCCCCCTTTTCACCTTTACTTCTCTTCTCCTACCAACTTTCCCCCCCCCAACACTTTCTTCTTTGCTGAAGAATTATGTAAAAATTAGATCTGAACTTCAACATTCCAGAGAGTTGCCTCTTACTGACTCTGGACAGTCCCTCTGAACTTCTCCGGACAGAGTTCTCAGAGAAGTCTCTCTGGAGTGCACCTCTTCTCCCAGGGTGTAAACCATGGATGCTCTGAGCCTGGCCAGCATCAGCCAATCCCTGATGTGGGAGCAACCATCTCAGTGTGGTCGCTCTGCCCAAGAGGCCTACGCGGACACAGCTCCCCACCTCACTGTGGTCTTGGCCCTTGTCCATTCATTTATTTCCAGTAGGGAAAGTTCTGTGCCAGCTGCTTTTATTTGTGACAATGTATTTGACATCACTTCGTTCTTAAAACCACCCCCATTGGGGCATAAAGGTGACCTGGCTAGAAAGAGGTAGAGTCAGATTTTGGATCCCGGTCTTTTGACCCTAAAGCTACCTGCATCTCACGGCTTTTAAGTTACCGTGCAATTTCCTCGCGAGAAAATAGAACATGGTTTTCTTCGTGCCCTTACAGGCCAGTTGGCATAAAACCTGAAATTAACCAGTGAAAAAACCGAAGCCCAGAGGCCCTGTGTGACTCACCTGAGGTCATACAGCTGTTTGAGTGGGCAAAGTGAGACTTGGGCTTGTGTCGTGATGATTCTAACGATTGCAGTATTAGGCACCATACTGGGTATCCCAGTCAAGGAGATAAAGAGACTAAGGTTCAAAGTCAAAGGAACAAAGCCAAACCCACGCCATTCCCTCCTAGAGGAAACTGTTGCTTCAATATGGGTGCAAAGATTGCCAGACCCGAGTACATCCGGTGCTTACACTAATATGGCCTGTCCACCATTCATAAACTCCTTATGGTTTATTTCGCTTATTTACTGCCTAATTTGAGATTCTTTTATTGGGAATATGGAGACAAAAACAAAACAACAAAGTACCCACCACGGCCATGCAAAATAAGAACAAGTCTGAGCTTTTCTTTAGGATTTCTTAAATTTCTATGAAATAGGCCTCCCGCAATTGACGAAAGATCCTTTCCCATTTTATCTGGAGTGACGTGGTCCCGCTGTTCGTCTCAGAACAAGAGTAGGGTAACGTGAGAGACACAGCATTCTAGGCTATAGTCATGTCTGTTTCTAACAGAGAGTAAAAAAGAAAGAAGGTAGGAGTGAACCATATTGGAAAAAGATATTTCCATCTCAACTATATATATATATATATATTTTTTTTTTTTTTTTTTTTTTTTTGAGAATAGAATCCCTAACAATTCAGTGAATTACAGCCCAGTAAATGAAGATAAGATTTGCATTGGGACTTTCTCATTGATGTCCCCGTAACCATCTACTGGTTTGTTTTGCCACAGAATCTATTCTTCAAGGGTACTGGCATATCAGAACACCTAAAAGAAAAGAAGCATTTTTTGGGAATTAAATCAAATTTTCATTCTGGAGAAATATCTCCAAGAAGGAGAATGAGCACCATGTCTAGTCTCCCAGACCTGTTTCTGTGCAATTCTCACTTCACCTTGTAAGAAAATGCATGGAATCCATACCACAGATGTATTGAATTAGAACGGCAAGGGCGTTGCCACTGTTAAGCTTTGGTTCACTGGTAGGCCAGCCTCTGCCCCGGTGGCACTATGGGATATCTCTGGTCAGTGCAATAAATGTTCATTTATTCATCCAACAAATGCCAAGCGCTACCCCCTTAGGTGTTGGGGCTATAGCAGTAAATAAGACTGATCAAAAAATCCCTGCCCACTTTGTTAGATAAATAAGGAGATAAAAATAACAGGTCAGGTGATGAGAAGCACAACGATGAAACAAAAGCAGGAGAGGAAAGCCCACGGTGCCGTCAATAGAGGAGGGAGCTATGCAGCCCCTGGGAGCCAGTCCACCTTCTCTCTGTTTGTGTGCCTCCTGATTGTCTGACGCCCGAATCAGGCAATCCCTGAATTGTCAGAATCCCGTTTGCCTCGACCAGTTGCATCTTGGCTCAGAGATCTTCATCTCTCAAAGGACTTCACGGAACTCAGCGGTGTCTACACTCCCAGACCTATGTGTCCGATGGCTTTCCAGCTTCCTTCTTTCTTTCTGGTGACCATTTCCTTGCTCTTACTTCCAATATTTCTCACTCTGCCTCCGCCCCAGGGTTTTCCTCCTTGGTCTCTATACATGAGCCAACGGTCCTGGCTTTGTCTTCCGTTTCCTGCCCCCCCTGCCTTGAACTTGGCGGCCCCCAAATTGCCGGAGAAGGGTCTCACTCCGCTCTGCTTCTTCCAGACCCCAGTGGTCAAACTCCAGCAGAGGGCTGTGCCTGGTGCTCACACAAAGCTTGCTCTGGCACCTGTGTCCGCTATCTAATTGGAAAAGATTATTTCCAAATATCTTGAAGCAAAGAAATAGCCACTTCCTATGCATACACATACCCGTGGTGCTTTAGGAAGTCCTTCTCCGAAAAAGCATTGGACACAGCCTTGGACACAGCCTCCACCACGCTTTGTCGCCCCGCACACTGAAATTCGCTCACAGAGCCATACTCCCACGGCGGTGGGGCTGCCTTAGTTTTTCATCCATACGCCTAATGTGCTGGGAGTTTCTTCAAGTTCTTCCCCCTAACAATATCCTGCCACCGCCAAGGTCCTTGGGTTAATCGTACCTTCCTAATTTCATATAATTTCGTTTCTTAATCCACCTAAAGTATGTGTCCCTTAGAATCAGAATGCTGGTCTCCCCCGTCTGGAGACGTCATTATTACCAGATGCCTAAATGGCTTTCAGAGGCACTAATTACTTCACAGCCCTGTCCACCAGGGAAGCCTCATCCACTCTCTGGTCACAGCTATGGCTACTGTTGCTCGCAGACACCGTTGCCCGGATGACCCCAAGTACGCCTGTCCCTTTTGGCTAGGGGACTGCCCTTCTCAGACAAACCTAACTCCTGCTATCCACGGACTTGCAAAGCATCAGCTATGGAGCGTTCGTCATGTGCTACAAATATCCACACTACTTCTCCAGGTAAGGAAACCTGCCTGGTGACAGTTATTGTTGAAATTTAATAATAGGTTATGCAAACTCTAAATGAGAAGACTTTACTTTTGTCTTTCACTGCACGTTACCTTTTATATGAGAGTTAAATTGGAGAACTGTTAGTTATACGGTTGATCCTGAATACACATGGGTTCAACTACCCGCTTTCGTTTCAAGAGTCGATTTACACTGGCCTGAATGTTTGCACTGGCTTCTGCACAAACCATAACTCCAACCCCTGTGGCACCACATGTTCTCATGTTTAAACAGTATATTTGGGATAAACAAGGATAGCACAGTGATAGGAAAAGCAAAGAAAGAATGTGAGTAATTTCGGCTTTGTTATTCTATGTGACCACTTGGAGTATTTATTTGTGTTTAATATTTAAAACAATAAAACAGCGTCAACCATGAATTGTCTTACTGAACCTGAGCAATGCCTTTAAAGTGGAAATCTACTCGTTTTAATGAACTGTTGAAAACTAGAATATGAATTAAGAAAAAAAATGAAGTTTCATCATAACGTACTAGACAGTTATGCACATCAAACGTTATGTTTTCAGACTATCATCGAAGGATCAAAGTTCAAACTGTTGGGTAGATATGAAAGTTGGCGGTAGTTTCGGGGTTTTGTCTGGAGGGAACCTGGAGGAACTAGAAGCCATCGCAGGATTTGCTCATGATTGCTCTATAATTTTCGCAAAGAAACTTGAAGTGAGGAACGAACATAAAATGCCATTGGCCCGGTGAAGCTGATCCAAGAACAATGAAAACAGAAACAGATAAGGGACAGCGAATCAATAGCTCTATTTTGAAATATGTAGCGCCTTCGCTCTCACACGGATCCTCATTTCATGATCGTTGCTGAAAATGATCATGTTGCACAGAGCAAGGGGTATCGAAAAGCCGTATGCTCCAGGTTCCAGAGGAACCATAGAGTCGCTGTTGCTCTAATCTCCATTTCTCTAATTAATGTGAAACTGAGCACATTTTCGCCTTTATTGGTCACTCAGGCTTCTTCTTTTATGAGATGGCTGCTGAATTCCGCGCCCATTTTCCTACACGGTTTTAATATCGATTTATGCAAATTTATTATATAGTCTCAGTATTAATCCTTTCACTGCCGACCCCCGAATTCCCAGATCATGCACCAATAATTGGGGAGATTATGTGAGGCTATCTATTTTTTTTTGTTCGGAATTATTAATTTTGCCGTATTGTGGAATTTGCAGTCTATGACAGCAATTCCTCGATATTTCTGAATTTCACATTTCTTGGTGAATTCTTTATTTTTTGTAATGACCTTACTTAGGCTCCATCATGTTTATTTTTGTTAGAGTCCATTTTTTTAAATTAATATTATTATATCAGGGCTTCTACTTCCCACAAGACGGGGGTAACAATGACTGGATTTTACCATCCTTCCTGAAACAACAGCACAAGGCAAACCAAACAGACAAACCAAAGAGTGAAGCAATAATTTTCAAATCACCACACAGCAGGTAATGGAGAGTAGTGACTCCTGATAGATGGGAAACAGACGAAGTGAGAAATCGGTCCAGTTTACTGACTTGAGAGTTTCCAGGATGCGCTGCGAGGAGGAAAACCCCAAGTAGTTTGACAGACTCTCTGAGTGGAAGCAACAGAGCCACAAGGCAGGAGAGAACAAGGTGGCTGGGGTTCACAGGACAGAATACTGAAGAGCATCACGCAAAGAGAACCCCACAAAGCTTCCACTATTCAGCTGAATACTGAACAGTATAAGACTGTGGGAAAAAAATACCAGAGGCTGGGGAAAGATCCATCCAGAAAGGATTAGAAAGAACATCGAGCAAAACTCAGAAGGACAGGGAATAGTTCCCTTTTCTGCCAACCAGACTGGAACATTTCATAATTATGGGCTTTTGGGTAGAGTACTATAAAGTATCTTGCCTCAGTGGTGGAGAATAATTCGTGTTAGACCAAGCACTGCTCTGGTCCCTCCTGACAAAGATTGAAAGTGAGACCCAAAAGGACCCAACTGCGTCAAGATAACTTCACTCTATTCGAGAACAAAGTTCAAGGCTATTTTAGGAGTGCGAAACGATCCAGGGCCCAAGGTAAAATTCATAATATTTGGCATCCAAGAAAAAAGAAATCACAAGCCATGAGAAGTAAAAGCATGTAAACCCAAATTCAAGAACGAGGGGAAGAAAACCAACTGAGAACGTGACATGACGGTGGAATTAGCAGACAAGACCTTGTAACAACTATAGTTGTGTTCCACACGTTTAAAAAGTAAGGTAGAATCGTGGAAGATACAAAAAAGATACACACTGAACTTCTCTAGATGAAAAAACTAGTTTGTGAAGTGAAAAATACATTGTTTGAGATTAATGGCAGATTAGACATAGCAGAAATGATTAGTAAACTTGTATTGCCATCAAGTTAGACAGATAGATCAATGGAACAGAATAGAGTCTAGATATAGATCCACACATAAATAAACAACTCATTTTGACAAAAGTGCAAAACCAGCTCAGTGGTCAGAGAATAGTCTTTTCATGGAATGGTGTTGGAAGAGTTGGACATTCACATGCAAAGCAAAAACAAAGCCAAACTTTGAACCGTATCTTGCACCAGGTACAAAAAAATGACCTACATGTAAAATCTAAAACTATAAAACTTATAAAAGAAAACAGAGAAAAATTGAGTTAGGCCAAGATGTATTAAATACGATGCCAAATGGATGCAAAAAGGAAAAAGAACCGATGAATTGATCTTCATCAAATATCTGAAAATCCGCTCTGATAAAAGGATCATTAAGAATGAAAAGACAAGGGGCGCCTGGGTGGCTCAGTCGGTTGAGCGTCCGACCTCAGCTCAGGTCATGATCTCCCGGTTCGTGGGCTCAAGCTCCGCGTCAGGCTCTGTGCTGACAGCTCAGAGCCTGGAGCCTGCTTTGGATTCTGTGTCTCCCTCTCTCCCTGCCCCTCCCCTGCTCATGCTCTGTCTCTCTCTGTCAAAAATAAACATTAAAAAAAATTGAAAAAAAAAAAAGAATGAGAAGAGAATTCATAGAGTGGAAGAAAATATTTGCAAAACATGAAGGACTTATATCCAAAATATGTAAGAACTCCCAAAAGTCAATAATAACAGAACAACTCCATTTGAAACATACAACAGAGATTTGAACAGACACTTTACCAAAGACAATACATGGATAGCAAATAAGCACATGAAAAGATGGTCAACATCATTAGTTTTAGGGAAATAGAAATTAAAACCACAATAAGATACCACTACCCAGTTATTAGGATAACTAAAATTAAATAATTGGTTGTACCAAGTGTTGGCAAGGGTATGGAGGAAGAGAACAGACATTGCTGTTGGGAATGTAAATGGTGCAAGCATTTGAGAAAATAGTGTTTTAGTTTCTTAAAATGTTAAACATTTACCTGTGCTCCAGGCATTCCATTTCTAGGCATTTATTCAAAAGAACTGAAAGTAGATGTCCATACAAAAACTTGGACATAAATATTCTTAGTAGCTTTATTTGTAATAGCAAGAAATTGGAGCATCACGATCAGTCCATTCAAGGCCCTGGGTTGCTTTATGTGTATGTGTATGTATACACATGTAGGACACATATATGTGTGTATTCATTATCTTCCTTCTGTATTGTTATTCTGCACTCCCATTTTAGTTTGTTTGATGTATGTTACTTTCATGTGTTATCGTAGAATGTGAATAAGTGTTGTTCATGTATTTCTAATTTACATCAATCGCATTGTGCTAGACTTCATTCTATATTCCACATCTCTCCCCAGGACCACGCTTCTAGGGTTTATCCACGTGACTATGCGTGTCTTTGGTATGTTTCTTCTCACATCCCTGCTAACGCTTACCCAGCTTTTTATTTTATTTTATTTTATTTTTTTAATTTTTTTTAACGTTTATTTATTTTTGAGACAGAGAGAGACAGAGCATGAACAGGGGAGGGGCAGAGAGAGGGGAAGACACAGAATCAGAAGCAGGCTCCAGGCTCTGAGCCATCAGCCCAGAGACCGATGCGGGGCTTGAACTCACGGACCGCGAGATCCTGACCTGAGCTGAAGTCGGACGCCCAACCGACTGAGCCACCCAGGCGCCCCTTACCCAGCTTTTTAATAGTTGCCTACCTGATATGCACAGAGCGATGTATCATTGTATTAATGCTTCTTTCTGATTAGCAATGATTGCCTTCTGCAAATGATCTGTTCACATCTTTTACCCGATTTCTCTTGGGTTTCAATATTTCCTAGTGGATGTATAGATATTTCTCATATATTTTGGATATTTAATCCCTTGACTTTTTTTCATCAACGTTGATTAACTTTACACACTGGGTCCTACCTTAAAGAAGTTCTTAAACGTCTTTGAATCCAATCCGTCAACATTTCACCTTCCAATGTCTTACCTTTAAGAGTTTAACAGTTTTAAACAAGTCCTAGGTCACAGATATAATTATGATTAAATGACTTGCCTTCCACTGGTAAACCCTTGCTTAATTTGGAAGTCCTTGTCTGACTTTTATGTAGGGATCAATTTTATTTTTCTTCACAGGTGAGCCAGGTTTGCCAATAACCCTACCCTCTAGCCTCCACAATTGTTTATCAAGTTCTCGTGTGCACATGGGGCTCTGAGGCTCTAATCTTTTCCATTGTTTTCTTTGTTTTTTCATAAAGTAGTGCCATACTGTTTTCACTGACGTGGCTTTGTAGTGGACTCACAAGACACCTTGTAATGAAAAACGTCTTTTTGCTGTTTTTCAAGGTTCGCTTAGCTACTTGCGAAACTTATTTCTATAAACTTCCAAAGAAATGTATTCATTCCTTAAAAAACGCAGCTGGCCTGTTTATTGAAATTGAATTTATAAATGAAATTATAATTAGTGCCCTTGTGCTATGTTCATCATATCTCATTCATGAATATGTAAGATATTTTTGCCTGTTCTCAGAGCTTCCTCTGTGTCCTTTAAAATATTTCTTTTCCTTTTTTTATGCTTAGATATGCATCCTTTATTATTTATGTGTTTATTTATTTGTTTACTTTTATTTAAATTCAAGTTAGTTAGCGATGAGTGTGGTCTTGGCTTCAGGAGTAGAACCCAGTAATTCATCCCGGTGGATATGGTACCCAGTGCTCATCCTGAAAAGTGCCCTCCTTAATGCCCATCACCCATTTAACCCATCCCCCCCACCCACGTCCCCTCCAGCAACCCTCACGGTTGTTCTCTGTATTTCAGAGTCTTTTATGGTTTGCTTCTCTCACTATTTTTGTCTTATTTTTCCTTCCCTTCCCCTATGTTCATCTGTTGAGTTTCTCAAATTCCACATATGAGTGAAATCATACGATATCTGTCTTTCTCTGACTCATTTCACTTAGTAATACTTCTAGTTCTATCCGTGTTGCTGCAGATGGCAAGATTTCATTCTTTTTCATCCCCGAGTAACATTCCATTGTATTTATATACCACATCTTCTTTATCCATTCATCCATCGATGGACATTTGGGCTCTTTCCATAATTTGGCCATTGTTGATAGCACTGCTATAAATATTGGGGTGCATGTGCCTCTTCAAGTAAGCACCTTTGTATCCTTTGGATAAATTTCTAGGAATCTAATTGCTGGATCATAAGGTAGTTCTATTTTTAATTTTTTAAGGCACCTCCATAGAGTTTCCCAGAGTGGCTGCACCAGTTTGCTTCTAATATGTTTCTATTTTCTTCATCAAAATCTTGTGTACTCATTGTAAATTCCTTGATCCTCTTTTGTTGTTGTCACTCTTGTGGGTGGCATTTTATTTTCAGTAGTTTCTTGACGTATTTTTATGAGGCGATCTTTAACCTAGTGACCTTGCTATTCACCTTCATTACAAAATGCTTCCTGTTAATTTGTGCATTTTCTATATAGATGATCATCTTGTCTGTGAATATTGACAATTTTACCCCCTTCGAATCCTTCAAGTCCTATTTCTTTCTTTCCATACGACATCAGCCAGGACCATTAGTAATAGCAATCATCTGTGAATCCCAGGTCTCAAAGTAAAAGTGTCTAAAAATTCTCCATTACGTATAATGTTTGCTTGATATTTTTGTCAAGTTAGAAAGGCCCCTTTTACTCCTGGTTTGCTAGATTTTTGTTATACATGTGTGTGATTTTCTGTATCAGATAAGATCATCAGCATTTCGAAGACACTATTTCATTACCTTTGGGCATCTTTTGTTGTTGATAGGATATTGCTATCAACATAGTTATCATTTCTTTGTAGATAATCTGATTTTCTTTCTAGTTCATTTTAAGAGTTTTTCATTTCCGATCTGAAATTCCCCTACAGTGTACCTACATTAGGATGTTTAATTTATCCACTTTGGTTTCTGAATTCTTCCTCACTCTGCAGACTCCCATACTTATTCAGGTCTGGAAAGTTCCCCTTAATTTTTACATCTCCACCATTCTTTACTTCTGGAATTTCTTCTTCTCCTTCTTTTTTTTTTTTTTTAAAGGTGGGAGTTACACAGGTGTTTGTTCTATCTATCTATCTATCTATCTATCTTTTTAAGGTTCTCTTTATTTGGTCAAGCCATTTTTTTAAATTAATCTTTACCACCAATGTGGGGCTCAAACTCACAACCCCAAGATCAAGAGTCCAACACTCTACTGACTGAGGCAACCAGACACCCTACAAAATTTCTATTACACAGTTTTTGAACTGCCTCTATTTTTCCTCCTTATATCTCTTGTTCACATTTTTCATCTCTTTACCTCTTTATAAATCATTGTGCCAATTTCTTTAGCTATATCTTCAAGCTTTTTAGCTCAATATTGTTTTAATGCAAGAAGATTAATTTCTACGACCAACTTATGTACTCACCGCTAGAAGTTCTTTGTGAGTTTTCATATTTGATTTCCTATACACAGAAACAAGAGACTGTGGAAAGTTGACTCATCTGTGCACAGCCACGGGGGACCTGCTAAATCTGGAAAATGCTTTAGGGGAAATTGAGAATCAATTGAAGGAGCAACACAATGAAAGAGAGCTTTAAGTAAAACAAATGTCAAGTTTCCTCTGATTTGTGACAAGTAGGACACAAATGGCCCATTAAAATGTACTTGGAGGACAATTTAGCCCTAGAAATATATACACCTGCTGTAAAAATACAACCAAAAATATTCCCCTAGAAAAGAATTTGTTTTTGTCTTTTTTATCTCAACCCAGATTCAACAGGTCAATGGCTTTTCAACGCCCTAAATGATTTGTACTTTTAGTATGCGTCCATCCATCTGAGATTCCAACAAATGGGCCAACATACAGGAACTGCAGTCTGTTCCTCTTTGGAAAATCCCTTCTGATCCCCGCGCAACAAGTGGCAGAGTGGACACCTGGTGACATGAGCTGGGATGAGAACGAGCACCTGGAAAAAAATCATACTCTTCCCCCCAAATGATAGTAAATTGGGGAGGGCTGGGTTCTTTATCAGTGGCTTATTAGTAACAAAAAGTTATGTAAAAATCAGTTGTGTGCAAATTTGGCAAATATTTATTGTGAGAAAAGAACTCTGAAAAATAAAGTTCCTAGGAAATCCAGCTAAAGTCCTTCTGTTATCTAAAAATAAAAGCAGTGTAAAAGAGTACCCAAGGATTCAAAATAATTTTATCATTCACAAAATTATGCAAATGCGATGTGTACTTATCAAAAAATGTGAAATTAAGTTGGAAATACCTTTTTTGGGAAATTGGTTTAAATTACTTAAAAAACTCCTATCTGTGGCAGAAATATGTTTATAAAATGAGATCCTCAAAGGGTTATAAAGAGGCTTTTTAAAAGAGTTGAATTTTTAGAAGAACTAGGCAAATTGATTAGCAAGGGACTGGTTTCAGCCAAATTGCTTTCTGGCAAACTGATCACCAGCCCATTTCAACAAGGAGAAGGTAATTTTTTTTAAGCTACACCCATTGGACTTTCATTGTTTGTTTGTTTGTTTTAAATGTGTGTTGGAGGTTGATATTTGACGTATGTGAGTAGCATGTGAGAGGTAGGGAGTTAGCCCACTTGGCCGGAGAGAAGTGGGGTTCTTCTACTGAGCCACATCAGAGCAGACCTGGGAAGATGTAAAATTTTTCATTGATTGAAATGAGGATATAGAGGGAAAAATAAAGGTTAGGACAAAGCATCAAAGAATCCCGGATGCATGTGTAATGCGATAACAAGGTAGGAGAGGACCTAAGATATCTCAAGGGTAGAGGCAGCGCTCACAAGGAACCCCTGGGTCAGAGACAGGAGCCAGAGGTGAGAAAGGAATTATTATTGAGAAGAGATGCAAAGAACAGATACTAAGAGCAGAGAAGAGTAAGCCCAGGAGTCCTACAGCGAAAACCAACTGCCCTTAGCTGTTTTGGTAGAAAATGTACCTGCAAATTTAGAATGGCTTTGATCAGAAGCCAAACATGGCAAAGAGGTGCCATGAGTGGGAGATGTAATATGATGAGTGGACTGGTTCACGGCGGGTGTGGACCAGATGCCTCACATGTCTGAGTCTTGGAAGCAAATCTTTGAGCTAATGGACAGCGGTAGAGGAGAGCGCCTGGAGAAAACTGTAATAATATTTTCATTACAAAATGGTTTTGATTGTTTTGATCCGTTGGCAAACTCAAGTTCTATGTGGTAGGGGCAAGAAGCGGGGAGAAGTGTGTATTCAAAAAGCCAGTGGCCACCAACATAGCCTGAGTTGAAGACACCTCTCCATTGACTCTCTTAGGTGACAGCAGTGATTCAGAAAGTGAGCCCCTCGCTGCTGTGAGTTACCCGCGTGTAATCAGCACTCCGCAAGGGAGCTTATCCTGTTTCCATCCCCTGTCTCCCCTGCCCTGTTCCCACCCATTCTGACTTTGGTAGCCTTTGTCTGAGCACCCACAACATCCTCTCTCCGTGTCTGTCTTATATGTGCAGTGATCATTTATTTACCTCTTTCTCTCCTTCATTACACTATGAGCTTCTGAAGGGCAGGGACTTCTGTCCTTCATCTTTCAAACCCCAGGACCTAGCCCAGTGCCCGGCCTACAGAGACGACGACGAATGAATGAAGAGACATAGTTGGATGAATAAAAGGGTGGAGAGAGGAGCGCCTCACATGCATCCACATAAACACACACAGATGCAAACAGCCGGGCTCACAGGCTCCTTCTGTGCTCCTCTGATGCTCGTCCCAAGGTCAGACCTCTCTGTGCTGTTGAAAGTAATCCTAGGAGAGACTGCTTTCAGCTGTCAACAGTTCCAGCTCATCATGTCTCTAACTGTAGTGTTTAATATCAGCCATGCAAATTTGGAGTGTCGTCAGACATTCCATCCCCATCTCTGGCATCTGTGTCCATCCTTCCAACCTCTCCTCCTTGGTGGTTGCTTGGCATTTTCTCTCTGTTAAGAGGAGGCCACCGGTGATTTGCTTTCTTGCGGTGTTTACTTTATGTCTTTGTCCAATAGCTATTTGTCACTTTTATTGTATTTTTCTCCCCCTCTGCATTCATCTATAGATGAGGCTTCAGCCTTAGCATTTGCTTTCAGAAAAGATGACAGGGTGCCTTCCGGAGCTAGATATGTACGGCCCTGGTCCCTACCGAACCCAGCTACGTAGGAAGCAGAACATTTGCACACCCATCAGGGACCGTAGAAATTTAACACTGTGCACTGAGTACACACTCCTCAAAGCCGTTTCAAAAGCATTCGTGCAATTGAGTCTCACAAGGCTAATTTAGGACAGGTGTCATCCTCTAAAAATAGATCCGAGTTTTGAAAAGAGCAGTCGGGCCTAATTTGGGCTGGAGCTCTTTCTACCTGCCAGTGGGACTATCGGCAGGTCACTGCTGACCCTGAGCCTCTTTTTTCCCACCTCTTCCACGGTGATAAGTAATACCTATCACTTTCCTATCTTTTAAGTCAGAACAAGTATATAAAATAGCATACGCCTAACTACTTCACACGATTTTGAGAAGGCTCGAAGAAGATTGCCTGGATGAAAGAGTTTTTGAAGTCATGGGGCATTATCAAAAAAAGATGGGGATGGTCATTACTAAAGCATTATTATTATGTATAATATATGGGGAAATTCTAGGGATACAGGCAATTTTTGATGATCAGAACCCAAGTCTCCTAACTCCCATTCCAGAGGTTTTCCCTCCCCGTTGTGCTACCTGTGCCAATACTGAGAGAGGCCTGTAAGGCGCCTCTTTGCACCAGCGCACGGGGGCATGGGGGGGGGGGGGGGACACAAATGTGATCTTCCCACCCCCACCCAGCCTTCCACTTTCTGGGGTAGAGAAGCCTTCGCTCTCTTTCTCTCCATGTCAGTGCCTCTTGGAAGAGGTGTCGGGCCTGAGCACCTGTGACCCACCTGACGAGTCACCATACAGCCAGCCCCAAATTCTGCTCAAGGGCACAGTACGGAAAATCACATCTGCCTCTTTCTTTTTCTCTTGGTTTTCTCCGGCCTCTCAGTCACGGCTCCCAGACCTGGCTAGTTTTCTGACTCGCTGAATGATTCGGCTCTCTCAAAAGCACGTCCGCTTACCGACAGCTTTCCTTTCTGGCAAATACTTCAGGGGTTGCCATCTGGGGGCTTTCTCTAAGGTGACGTTTGCCATCACTGGGGCTACCTGTTTTGTGAGCGCGTTTACATAATAGGCCACAACCGGCCTGAGAGCCACAGCGAGAAGCAAACCGTGGCCGGTGAACGGATTGAGGAAGGAGAGTGACCTCAGAGAGCAACGTGAGGCCGAAGACACTCCCGAGCAAACAAAATGAAATTACATTTTCTCGATTCCGAAGGAGCTTGATGGAAACATCTTAGCCTCACATCCCGTTGCTCTCACCAGATAGTCATGAAGCTGGCTCTGTGGATAAAAGCCGGCACATCTCCCCTCCCTAATTGCATCAGCTTGACCCTCTCTTCTGATTAAATGCTTATAATTTTTCTCCCAGCATGTAATTTTTTAATTATAATATGTTTGAAGAACATCAAAATTATTTGGCTGTTTGCAGGGTGATTGTTGACAGCAGAGTCAATTCGTTTCTTCTCTGATGTGCTGAGCACCCAGTGGGTGCCTGTGAAATAGTAATTGATGATGGAGGCAGAGACGTCCCTGCGGATGGGTGATGGGCTCACGGGCACTTATGTGTGGGGAGGAGAAGGCCCCACCCTCTGGCCCCAGTGGGTGCTAACTTCCTGCCTCTCCGTGCCTTTGCGGTTGTATGAAAGAGAATACTGGATTATGTAACCGTGCTCTTACTCATTGTCGAGAAATTTCTGCTGAAAGGCCTCCAATTAGCGCAATTGGTCTTCCCTGGGTTTGGGGATGGGATACCGTGCTCTTTCAAGAGAAAGATTCTGTTTGGGACATACTTCCTTGTCGTAGGTTTAAGAAATCTGAAACCAAGTAAAATACATTATTTTCTGGGGAAAAAAACCAACAAAAAACAGAAAAACATAAAAAAAAAAAAAAAAAACAACACCACCTAATGAACAAAACCCACCCAGAATTCTGGAATGATGGGGTGACAAGAAGAGAAGAGAAAAGATAGACGTAGGGGGGAAAAAAGAGTCTCTGCAAGGGATACAAAAGAAGACCAGACTAGGTGGATAACTGGTTGGCCTCAAAAGAACAGTCCTCACCACCTGCCTCACCACCTATCCGCCGGGCAACTTTGGGTAATACGTTTATCCTCTCTAACCCCTGCTTTCCTCATCTAGAATAGCGATGACGGTGCACCTAACCACACACACAGTGATGCTTCCATGAAACGCTATTTGTAATAGAACATAGCACACTTCTCCACACAGTGGCTTGGTAACGGGCAACAGCCGCTAAAATATCCAGAAGTTTCTGAACCAGCATCAAGGGGCAGCCCTCTCCCTGTGAAAACTGTAAACACGGTTTAAATTCACAGCTGTCTGAACCTCTCTGGGTCGGTCCTTTCTAGAAGCAGGTGGGTGGACAAGACGCCCTCTGCAGGGTTTCATCTGAAGAAGCTATTGGTCCCCATCTCCGAAGGCACGACCTTCCGTGTCCGTTACCTGCTTTTCTGATCTGTGTGGGAGGTTTTTTTGTTGTGGTTGTCTGTGTTTTTTGTTTTTCCCGGAGTCAGCCACTTGACCCTCAGACCTGAAAAGGATACTGAATTGCCAATTCAATTTACCTAAAACTGGTGGAGCCTGAAAGCCTAGCCTACGTTGACATACAACTAATCTAATACAAATTGATTTTGGTTTTAAATCCAAGCAAGTCAAGAAATTGCTGTGGATTTTTCCAAAACACAAAGGACCTCGCTTTGCTGCATCTGCAGAGCCTCTGACTTAGCTTTCTGGGTCCTGGTCTTTGAAATCCTATTTATGTGCCCCATAGCTGGGGCCGCTACCCCCATTCCCTCGAGCACCTCCCGCGACAAATGCCGAGGATTTAAGGAGCTAAAGCTCCTTACGCTACACCACCCTTTTCTTGCCCTTGGTGCCAGTTTGGCACTATCTTTGAACCTGAAATCTGCTCACTGACTCCATAACCATGCATGATTGTCTGGTAACTATATCCTTGGGTGTGAGCCCTTATCCAGAGTAACTTGTGACTAACTCGGGTCCTCTAGAACTGAGACTCTGGACTATTTGTGGCCTCTAGTTCCATCAACAAGGACCGACCTCCTGAATTCTGGGACAGAGATCAGAGCCCCACCACTCAGGACCCTTCCGCACTGCCAACTGTCTGCCTGTTTGCTTGGGTTTCTTCCACCTCCTGACGTGGGTCTCCTTATTCTCTAACTCATTTCAGATTTCACAGACACTGGCCTCTTGCCCAAACCAGCTGTTATTACCTGTTGACAAAGAACTCTCCAAAAGCATTTTTACTGAAGTATCCACATATCAATTTAGTCCGGATTTCCAGATACGAAGGCAAGGATGGGATTCAGATGTGACCATCTGGGGGGACCGTGGCAAGAAAGATTGCCGGGTCGCACGTTTGTGGCTAATTAGAAGTCCTATGTTAACTTTTCCGAGGATATGTCCAAATGTAGCCAAATAATAATAATACCGACTGAGTGAAGTCATAGTGATGAAACGTGGTAATTAATGACATAATTATCACTGAACGCATGATGACTGTAGTTTTATGTTTTTTAAAAGCTTGAATCAGCCAGATGGGAAACGGGCCAACTGAACAGGGTCAAAACCTAGGAGAACCAGCTAACTGAGGTGCAGCCAGGCCCAGGAGGAAGGATACCTTCAGTTACGGGTTTCAGAAAGACGTGTGGTCCAGTAGATAGCCCTCCTTACGTGGAAACTGTGGCAACAGCCAGCCCACATCAGGCTGCATGTGGAAATCCAAACAAGCATTCAGGCAGGCAACAAGTCAGCAAGGGGACAACGGAAAGGTCTTGGATCTGAGAAACGGATAAGGGTTCCAGGCCCTTATTGTATGGAATAGTCATTCTTACATTCTCACGTGTGTAGGAATTATGTAGAAGGCTAATTAAAGATGAAGCGTTTTTGTCATCATCTACAGTGTTGTTGAATCATTAAGTCTGACTCGGGACATTTCTAACAAGTTCTTTGGATGATTCGGATGTTAATGGCTTCAAGACCACTCTCGGGGAAACCTGAATGCCGAGAGACAGAGAGACAACGGCAAGCAATCCCAAGGACTGAAGGAACCAGGCCACTCAGAAAAGTCCATCAGAGGAGGACTCAGGCCCAAGGATTCAGTTAGCGTGACTGCAGTTCTAGAAGTCTGAGCCCAGGAAACAAAGCAAACCCCCTTATCCTTTTGATTATTATGGGAATCGAGTCACTCTGGAGGGGGTATGGTAGGTTTCAGGAATAAAATGAGTCAACTGTCCATGAAAAAAATGTCTTTTCTAACTCAAGAAAAGTAACGATTATTTTGCCCCCGAATCTGATGCTGTTTGCCTTTTCTGTCTTCCATTCATTCAGGGAGACGTTCATTTCTTCATTTATGTATTAAGTACATCTTGATGGCTGCCTCTTTTGCTCCAACTATGATCTCGCTCCTGAATCTAAGAACTATACCTAAACATCCTCCTAAGAACTTGATATGTACAAAGTCTGACTCATCATATTTCTTTTCATCTCCAAATTAACTTTCCCTCCTAAATTTGAATTCTTCAAAGGATCGAGAAAGAAAACGAGAGTCTCTTTTTATATCTCTGTGCCATGGACTAGAATTCCAAGAAGTTTACTCATATTTGCTATGACAAGCGGCAGAGGGGCAAGGGTTTTCTGGCCATTTCCCACACCTCGAAACGGAGGCTCAGAGAGGGTGCATGGAGAGGTAGAGGTATGCACCCTGCCATGCTGATTCCCAGATGAGGGTTCCTTCCCTTTGGCCCCCCCACTGGTGAACTGAGTGTCCCTGATGTGGTTTGGACGCACAAGGAAAGGCTCCGTTTCTGTCACCCGCAACAATAGCTTGATGTAATACCTCAAATTCTGCTACAGCAATTCATTCTTTAGAAAACTTATTTTTCAATGCAAATAAATGCCATTGCCAAAGGAACTAATGACAGTTAAGCTGGGTTTTTTTTTTAAGTGTATTTATTTATTTTGAAAGAGAGAAAGAGGGCAAGCGCTCACAAGTGGGGGAGGGGCAGAGAAAGAGAGAGAGAGAGAGAGAGAGAATCCCAAGCAGGCTCCACCCTGTTAGCACAAAGCCTGACATCAGACTCCATCTCACGAACCCGGAGATTATGACCTGAGCCGAAATCAAGAAGTGGATGCTGAAACGACAGAGACACCTAGGTGTCCCGACAGCAAAAGTTTTTTGAACCCAGGACTCCTGGCAATCCTCCTGACTACCAGAGTTGCCAAGACCCGCCAACTCTCATCAGCCATTCCTGCCAGCTTTTGTCAGAGGAACCCTTTTATTCCCCCGGGAAGTTTAAGAGGTTCCATGCCAAAGCATTTATTGGAAAGGGACTTCACGTTCAGAGTGTTAAAAATCATTTTGATCTTTGAATACAAACTAGTGTTAAGTTTTTTTTTGGAAACTTACGGCATTAAGGTATCCATGGTCATTGTCAACATCTTGGACGATACAAGTTATTGCTTTCTTTCCACAGTGACCACTATCTCCGAGGAAAGGAGGTTCTGAACGGGTCAATGTCGCTTTGAAGGTGGTGTGAAGAGGAAAAGGCTCATCTATGACTTGTTGCTTTGAAAAGACTTAGAAGACGGGGACCGTTCTGGACAGATCTGGATAGCTCTGTTTGGGGCACTGACAGCGAACAGGGAAATACTGCCTGGTGGGGAGAAGGTCAGAATGAATGCCTAAGAGAAGGAGAGTCTCCTTTTCTGTGCTTTTGCTTGGTCGTCTTATTATGAAGAGGATACAAACGGTTTTCAGCACAGATGTCAGCTTCTGAGGGCCAGAAAGTGAGAGTCCGCGATTAAAGGAAAAATCATTTTCTTCGTGGGGTGGGGAGGCTGGTATCTGGGTTGGACAACGATGCTGATGAAATCAACCAGATCCCTGCCCAGCTCCTCACTTCCGGAGTCTGGGTAAGAGGCAGAGGGTGCTGGAGTCAGAACGCCTGGGGTTGTTCTAGCTCTGGCAATTACCAGGCGACTTCTGTGCCATGAAAGAATTAGACCAGATTTTTTCTCTAAGTTCCCTTAGAGCTCTAAGCTCTGTTATAATTCACACACGGGCAGAAAAACTTCCCAGGGCTTCCCACTCTCTCCTCCACCTCTGATCCCCTCTACCAAATAGGCTCCAAGAATAAGAAATCTGCCCCTCCCCACCCACCCACCCCCACCTGCTGTGGACCAGCTTCTCCCCCGCTCGTGTGGGCACGCCTCAGTGCACGTGCACCTGGGTGCCAGGTTAAGCCCTTGTCCCCACGCTCCCTCGGGAGAGATGAAACCAGGGCTCCGTGAAGCAACCCGGGCACTCAGTCCCGCTCACTCAGATGGAGACCAATTTGAATGGCACGGCTCATTAATCTGCACCCTCCAGGGGAGTCTCAGTGTCCACGTGGGAGTGCGACTTCGGTGGCCCTGGCCAGGTCATCGTCTGACCCACCAAACCCTTCTTCCTCTCTATTGTCCCCTGTAGATGAGGTGCCCCCATCTTGCCCCACCTCCCCCTTCTCCCAGCCTGGTCTGCGGGGAAGGGTCGCTGGTGACCGGGAGATGATGTCAGAGCAGGACAGGGGCACGGGTCAAAGGGAGGCGGCACCTTCGATCCAGCCCAGAGCAGAGAGCTCCGCCGCCGTAAACAAGCTGCTGCCTGGGGATTCTGCATCCTGTTAACTCGGCCTCCCTCCCTTGCTTGCTCAGCTCTCCCGTGGGTGGTCCAGCTGAAACCTGTGGTTTGGAGAGTGTCAAAGAGCTCGTATGTGTAAACACAGCCTTCTGGCCAGCGGAGGCAGCGCTCACAAGCGAGCCAGGCCAGGAGTTCCTGGCTCCTATTCCTCTTCCCTGCTTGCTCAGGCAGGTCTCTCTTGGTGAACCGGACGGGTTGGCCTCCAGATCTCAGGTCGTGAGAGCCACGGCTTCTGAAGGATGTGAGAGTTGGCCTTGGCCCTTCCTCTCCTTCCTCCGCCATCCAACCAGCCGCCTAGCGCTGTGAATTCACTTTCCTAAAGTTTTCTCAAGTCTGCCCACTCTGCTCCGTCCCCCCTGCCTCTCAGCTCTTCTCACCCCCTTCTGCAGACTTGACCTCTCCACCAGCTTCCCTGTGCCAATGTCCCTCTTGAAAAATCCATTCTTGGCTTCATCGTGCAAGCGTCCAAATAAGCAAAGGCAATCATGGGACTCCCCAAGGGCAATCGCGAAACCCATGGGAAAACATCCAGTGACCCTCATTTGTCTACACACACACACACACACACACACACACAAAGGCCAATCTCCATGTAACCTACAGGGCCTTGGGCAGCCTGGCTCTAAGTCTGCCCCCATAACAACGGCAGTGGGGGTGGCTGGGGGGCTAAGGGAGCAGCAGGTCCCCAGATAACCAATGGGGCATTTTGCAAATGCAAAATATTTTTAAAAATCAGACGCAGCTAATGTGTGGCTATTGTCCAGCGTGCCCGCTCCCTTAAACCTCCTCACTTCCGTAGATGCCCTTCTTCTGCAGAAAGTGCTCTTCTCATTAATTTTCTTCTCTGCCATTCCCAACCCAGCCCAGTGGCCTCCTCGGAGTCAAATCTCCCCTGCACGAGGCTGACCGCTCCCTCCTCCGAGTCCCCAGGGGCCTTGCAGCATCCCCGTGCTGACTGCACTGCCCCGTGACTGCGAACACGCCTGTCTCCTCGCTGGGCCGCAGCTCCTCGGGAGGCAGGCACTGTCTGCGAGTCAGCCCTATGTTGTGTCTTCCGCTGTGCTTGGGGCTTGTTTCCCTCAGTGTTCAGTTTCCGTGGGGGACAGAGGAGGACTCCGCGATTGGAAGGCGGGAGTTCAAGTACAAAACATCAACCTGCGAAGTCAGGTGTGGGGCGCCACGGGGGGTCTCGGCTTACTCCAGAAGAGGAGAGCTTCGCTTCTCCTCCTCTCACCCACTCAGCATGGGGTGGGTCTGAGTGCAGAGCAGAAAGCAAGGACCTCTGAAAACGGTGGGCTGTGGGGAAAACTAAGCCTCCCTCCTCTGGGGCTGAGGAGCTGGCCGTTATTTAAGCCCCGCGGTTGCAATTTTGATCTTGTCTTCTTCTCGGCTCCTGGCTGATGGTGGAGCATAAAGCAGGCTCGGTCAGGCTGGATGCACACGCTGTTCTTTTACAATGGGGTGAAAACCCTGGCACTTCCTTGACCCCAGGAGGTAAGTTGAGGCAAACAAGCTCTAGCTGATAAGACCCTGTTGAACTTCGCCTCATTCACCGGGATCTTTCACGTACCTCCGGGTGTATGTCACCGCCCCTCTCTGCGTCTACCCCCGTTCCCCGGTCTTCAAGCTCCCCCTTCTTTTCTACTCACCCCCCACCCCCAGTGTCCATTCAGTGCATCCCAGCCGTGTGCACTGAGGACAGGCCCGACAGCCACCGAGCCTCACGGCCTTGTCTGCACCGTGGGAACGGTAACCATATTCTCTACCTCAGAGCCTTCTTGCGCGGAGAGCAAAGACTGATCAAGCCCTTAATGCAGATAAATATTACATAATCATAGCGGGCGGAAACTCCTTCCACGCTACCGGGATGCTTTAGACACTTTTCAAGCTGCAGTCGTTTGAATTTCTCTTCCCAGCTCATACAACCAGATTTCCCCAAATTGCCACCTTCAGGAGCAGCTCCTGTCTTCCGGTCACCTTCCTAAGTACCTTCTGCAGGAACACATCATTCTGTTGTCTGCCTTATTCCTCTACCTGTCTCTCCCCTCCTCTTCTTCTTTTTTTTTTTTAGTAGAATCTTTTCTATTCAGGAAAAAAAAAAACCCAAAACACAAAAAAGTTTTCCAACCACACACAGGAGGGGTATGGGTAGGGGGAGGTGACTGTCCAGCCCCAGCCCCCAGCCCAGGTGGTTTTGGCAGCAACAAGGGGTGTGGGGTAATGTCCCCCCCCCCCAAATAAAAAGGCTGTATGTGTGTAAGGGAAGGAAAGGGAGTGCAAAAGCAGCGGGGCAGGCGGGGGGGAAGGCTGGACGAGGTCGGTACTGGGACCGCGGGTGGGAGGCCGTCTTTGTGACATTTTGTGTCAATCATACCACCGTTCTCCCCTTCCTCTCTGTCCTCTACTTGTTTCCTGGAAGAGACGCCGAAAAGCCTCACCCTTCTAGATCTCCGTCCTGTCTGCATGTCCAAAAGGCACATAGGAGGCCAGAATGTCATACACAACTGTCTTGGGAAAACAGACGGCGGGAATTCCGTAGTAAGTGAGATGGGGATATTCACCCCCAGACGGTCATCTGAATTTTTCTCTCGTTTGAAACAGACACATTCTCCTCTCCCGGGGAGGCCAAATCTCCCAAAGCAGAGGCTGAGGGAGAACGCCAAACTCAACATGACCCGCTGTCTCTCCTTGCCTGGCCCTGCCTGCCCAAGGAAGGGTGTGGGACTATCTGGGAGTGCCCCCATCTCGTGCCTCCGTGCTGCCGGGTTTAGATTCCGAGTCCTCTGGCACTTAGGGGAGAGGCAGAGCTGAAGGAATCCAGGGAATCTCTACACTGTGATCCTCACTCCCGGCCTGTGCTGCCCACTGCCCTGCCTGTCTCTCCCCACTGGTAACCACTCTGCCATTTTTCTGCCGGTGGGCATCTCACCGTGGCATCCCTCGGCTTCCCCCATTGCCAACAAGCAGAGCCATGAGCCATGCTTCTCGGCCGTGGCGCCCAGACACTGTGGAAGGTCCTCTTGTGATCACCACCAACAGCGCAACGGCTCCGTCCCTCTCCTCGTCCACTGAATCACACTTTCCGGGCCTGGAACTCTCCATCTCTGGCAAGCGCTGCAGGCGATTCAAAGCGCGAGAACCATTTTGCCACAGAAGGGTCAGCAGGCCCTGTGCCTTGCCTTGGCTTCCACCAGAGTCACGAAGAAATGTGAGAGATTGGGCAAAAATACAGGTAAGCGTGTCCTCCGCTCTTGCCCTCCTCCGAGCTCCTTCGACTTTGATGATCGGGATCAGCTCCGCCAGATCTCGTTGGCACAGGCGTCTATGCGGTTCTTCCGGCTGCCATCAGTAGATTTCGCAAAGCAAAGGTTTTTCTCATTGGGACACATTCTCATTAAAGAAAATTTGGAAAATGCAGAAAGGCAGCAACGTTTAAAACGTAGCCCTGAATCTAGCAGGTGGGAAAAAAAGCTCAGTTAGCGTTTTGGTTGGTCCTTACATGCCCCCGCCCATCTCTCTCTCTCTCTCTCTCTCTCTCTCTCTCTCTATTTCCCTATAAAACTGAAATAAGGTGGTATCGGATTTTGTATCCCGTTTCATTACACTTAGGGTGTAATGGGCAAAAGCCCACATCCCTGGATATTCCTTAAAAACATCGATAACTAATGGCTACATAATATTCCATGTCTTACCCCGTATTTCCCAAGCGTAATTCCGTGCGATGTTAATAAAAGATTTATTGACAGGCTAAATCAAGTTAAAATGATTTCATTTCTCCCAGATTCTGTAAGTCTTTGAAGAGTCACAACATGGATTTTGACTCTTTTAAGAAGGGAAATGTAGCAAGCGGCAATTTCCTAATGTATCAGCCACAGAGTCTTTTCTTAAAGCAAGCATCTCAGGGGACTCATTTTCTACAAAAGTCTGGGAAATACTGGTTCAACCTTTCTCCCATCGTGGAACATTTAGATTGTTCCCAGTGTTTCACGGTTATAAATAATGCTTAGATAATGATCTTTGTACAGAAAATTCAGGCCACAGTTCTTAATATTTCTTTAGGAGAGATTCCTGGAAACAGAATCGTGGGGTCAATGTGTGTGGCTTTTTCATTCTTTCAAATGTTATACTCAGATTCTTTGAACGTGTGTGTCTCTCTCTGTCTCTCTTTGTGTCTCTCTTTCTCTGTGTCTCTCTCTCGACAACGAGCCTCCTAAACTCTGTGATTATCCTATGCATCGTTTGCATCTCTCCTTTATATAGCACGGTGTCCTTTATTGGGCAAGTGCTCAGAAACTTTCCGAGGACAGTGATAACAATGATAAGGAAGGAGAATGATCGGGAGCGAGGGTAGATTCAGACCAGGGAGGAATTGTATCTTTCAGTAGAGAAGTGTCAGTATAAAATAGTCCTTAAATACAGGTTATTTCAAGTCAGCCAGCCTGAGTTCACTTGTTCCACTCATTCTCCCCATGACTTTGGCCAAATTATAGTGATAATAGTACCTAACTACTAGGCTGGTGGCAAGACCTAAATGAGAAAATATGTGCAAGGCTTATAGCACATGCCTGGTCACACATAAGCACTGAATAAATACGGCTATTATTATTATTACTATTGGCCGATGTCTCAAGGCCCCAGGAAAGGTGACCATTTCTTCAGAAAGTTGAGAGCGTATGAGAGGTGACCAGCATCAGACCCAATAAGCAGCTGATTCCGGCAAAGCTTGCAACGGAGGAGACATCCAGCTGCGAAGGCAAGGGAATGGATGGATTCTACTAGAAATGGCCACATGGCAGCAAAAGAGAGCCAGGAGGGAAAGACGGAAGCCAGCCAAGGCAACCAGGGACCGCATTAAAGATAAAACATCAAATCTGTGCTGGTGCAGTCGAGACTAACATATTCATTTGAACTTCTCTCCCATTGGAAAACTCCGTTCGGATCCCATTTCCCATTTTAGAGATAATCAGCCATCTCCCCCTGGACATACTGTGGCAGCCACGGGCCTGGCTCTTACCTGTCAGTTCCCTGTCACTGTCTAAGTGACAGCAGGCCCTCCAAGCTGGCAACCCCAGAGGAGACCCCGCGAGAGCAAGTCTGATGCCTGGCAGCTCCCTGGCCCCTCTTGTTTATTTCTCTATTTCAAAGCAGGATTCATCTCTGTGTGTTTGAAGCCACGACGACCTCCCTCTGGATGTCCCGGGTGCATCCAACCCAGAAGCAAAGCCTTGACCGTTCGGCTGCATCTCTGAAACCTGAAGGGAGCCGCAACCCAAAACTCCGGAGAAGTGAGCCCAGAGCAGCGGGGGCTGACGACGGCCCGGCTGGGTCGCAGCCCTCCTCCAGAGCCTCCCTCTCTCCTCCCTACCCTTCCCTGTTACTCTCAGAGCTGCCGCGAGCTAACAAGTGTTAAAAGCCCTTAGATCTATTTAGAGGGAAGGCCAATTTACTCTGATTAAATGCAAGGTAGCGTTCAATTAGCAGAAGATAAACACAACATATCAACCCACTATGATAATTTTTAAATCAAAAGTTAGAGCACACAGAGGCTGCTGCAATAATAATTGACTAATTTAATGATGATGGAGTTTTTTTAAGATCTTGCCGTTCTCTAAGAGTATGTATGAAGGACACCCCTAATGTTAATTACAGCTTGCTTCATTAACAACTTAACCGAAAGGCCACACTTTGTGAAATTATTTGGGAGCCTATGAGGAATGAGAGTTGATGGAAGGAAATTACCAGGAGTAGCTCTCCCATCAGCGAATGAAGGCTATGATCTATAAATCATTAGTGGGGGGGGCCTTATGGTGACGGGAACAGAGAACTTCGAGTGTATGGAGAGGAGCAGGGTGGGTGGATGGCTGGGAAGAAAGTGTGAAGGCACAGGCCTCTTTGTATCTGTGCCCCCACGGCAGCCAAGGCCCAGGCCGCCAGGCAGGTACCGGGTGGTTCTGTTTGGCGGACGGTGGTTGCTCACACCTCTGGGCTCTGCCTGACAGCTGGAGTCCCCTCCCACAGAGTGCGAAGGCTTTGACCGACGGCAAGTGCGTGGGAGCTAAGGACGAATCCATTGGCCTAGGCCGCGGCTGGAGGGAAGATGTGCAGATTCAGCCCGCGACATGTGCACAACTGTCCCAACTAACTTGGGAGACTGAGAGTCTAGGGACAGCGGGACCCAAAGGTTGCCGGCAACAGGGGACCTTTTTTTTTTTTTTTTTTTTAATGTTTATTTATTTTTGAGAGAGAGAGAGAGAGAGAGAGTGAGAGAGCAGGCGAGGGGCAGAAAGAGAGGGAGACACAGAATCCGAAGCAGGCTCCGGGCTCTGAGCTGTCAGCACAGAGCCGGATGCGGGGCTCGAACCCACCAACCGGGAGATCGTGACCTGAGCCAAAATTGGATGCTCAACCGACTGAGCCACCCAGGGGCCCCTCAGCAGGGAACCTTTTACAAATACCGATTTCTGGCTCACATGCCCAGACATTGACTCCATATGGGGGGCTGCTGTGCAGGGAATGTCTGTGCCTTCCCCCAAACTCCCGTGTTGAAACCCTCATCCCCAGTGTGATTGACGGTATTCGGAGATGGGGCCTTTGGGAGATGACTAGGTCACGAGGTGGAGCCCCTGTGATGGGATTAGGGCCCATGTAGGAAGAGACACGAGGGGAGTGTCATGTGAGGGGACATGTGAGGGGAGGACACCTGCCAACCAGGAAGAGGGGCATCGCCAAAGACTGACTCTGCCAGCACCTTGATCTTGGACTTTCCAGCCTCCAAAACTGAAAGAAATAAATCTGTCTTGCTAACCGCTTCCACTGCTCCCCACACCCCTGCTTTTGTTAGAGTAACCCAAACGGACTAGGTAGCACATGATCTTAGCATCAAGATTTTTTACAGCGCTGCCTGCCTGGGTGATTCTAATGTGCAGCAAAATCTGGGGATTGCTAGGCTCTGGTCCAAACCCAAGGTCTAGGGCAGATGAAAGGTTCTAAGCCCCGCAGCAAATTCTGGAATATGGAGAGAACATATGCATAGCAAAACCGCTGATCGTTAAAGGTTGGGGTCTTGAGAGAGAACAAGGTCTTTCGCGTCGAGAGACCAGGGTCCAAATCCCAGCACCACTGCTGATTCTGAGAAATTATTCTCCCTGAGTTTTCTGCTCTGCAAAATGGGAGTAACAGTGCTTTCCTCAGAAGTTGTAGCAGCCGAGGGGCGCCTGGGTGGCTCGGTCAGTTAAGTGTCAGACTTCAGCTCAGGTCATGATTTTATGGCTCATGGGTTCGAGCCCCTCGTCAGGCTCCGTGCTGACATCTCGATCCCGGAGCCCGATTCAGATTCTGTGTCTCCCTCTCTCTCTCTGTCCTTCCCCTGCTCATGCTCTCTCTTTCTCTCTCTCTCTCTCTCTCTCTCTCTCAAAAGTAAACAAACATTGGGGCGCCTGGGTGGCTTGTTGGGTTAAGCGTCCGACTTCGGCTCAGGTCATGATCTCGTGGTGGGTGAGTTCGAGCCCCACGTCGGGCTCTGTGCTGACCGCTCGGAGCCTGGAGCCTGCTTCGGATTCTGTGTCTCCCTCTCTCTCTGCTCCTCCCCTGTTCATGCTCTGTCTCTCTCTGTCTCAAAAATAAATAAACGTTAAAAAAAAATTAATTAAATAAATAAATAAATAAACATTAACCTTTTTTTTTTTTTAAACAAGTTGTATGAGCCATAAATGAAATAATACATGTTGAAGGCAGAACCTGGAATACAGTGAGTGGGCGGATGATTTGTCTAACCAATGAGGATTAACTAACTAGCAAAAAAAGAAAAAGAGGCTCATGGGCCAATCAGCGTCTAGAACTTGGTGGAAGTTGCCAAGGAACCGTGAGCATTTGCGTAAGTGCCTGAAATAAACCCAGGCCACTGTGGTCATAACCGTACTGTCCCGTATGCTGGCTAGCCAACAGGCACGGTTCTAGGCGCTTCACAAACACTTCTTGGGATGTTAACTGTCAGACAGTCAGTAAGGATTTTTTCTGGCAAAAGCGGGCCAGAGAATAGCCGCCCCTAAGAAACTCCGCTGAGCCGAAGCGCTCACCGCCCTTCTCTAAGCCGTGGGTACTGAGACCATAGCTGTTCCTTCCCCTGTGGCTAAGATGTGATTTGCTGGTGAGAAGCCTGGACTCGGCAAAGGGCCTCAGGTCCGCCACTCCCAGGCTGACCCGCTGCAGGCTCGCTTCTCTGCCGCTCTGAACCCCAGTTTGCTCCACCAGGTATAAAGACAGCGGCCTCACCGAGTGCAAAGCGTGAAACGAGATAATCCGTGTAAGAGTTCAGATCACGGTGCCAGGTTCACGGCAAGAACCCAGTACCCAGCTGGCAGAACAGCACCTTGTAAATAGCAGAGGCAGGAGGCGCGGGTGGGAGCCCGGAAGCGGGGAGCCTGGATTCTGGGAGGAGATAGAAACTTCCGCGGAATATGCTACCCCACCCCACGGCCCAGCACGCACCAGGTCTGATGAGCTCTTGAAATTGTCCTCTTCTAGGGGCCAGGCATATGCATACACCTGCGGGCACTTTGTTCCAAGCGAGCCCCTCAGCTGGGGCTGAGGAAACCGAAAGGACCAGGCAGCAGGCTGTGAGTCCCGCAGGCACGCTGGCCCCGCATCACCATTAGACTGCGAGGTCCAAAGCCCCACTCGGCGCCAATCCTTTCTGCAGGCAACGGCCAACCCCCCAACTAGGAGAATCAATGGATTTTTCTCCCCACCGATACCTAAATAGCTATTTGAATGTGTTCTGTAACAGGAGGAGCCGTTGAACAAAAGGTCAGGGCTGATCTGAAGTCCGTCTTTCCATCGGCAGTTGCTTTTAAACACGCAATGCTCCAGCTCTGCGAGCCCCTGAAGATAAAAAAAAAATTATATAAATGTACAAATGACTTTATGACTTTGATTATGCAACTTCTGAGAAAATAGCCATCTGAACCGTTAAGGAAGACTAAAGATATTGTGATAAAGAAGACTCTTTGAAATTCTGCTTTAAAAAAAAAAAAAAAAATCTATGTCATGAGATATGAATGTAGCCAAAGCCTTGATAAAAGTCGTGTCAGCCTTTTGCCACAGAAGCTGCCGAAGCATGAAAGAGACCACGGGCCTGGAGATCTTTGCTGCCTTTAAAGTCTGGCTTATTAACATGCATTAGAGTCTTCCTGAAGATGGGTCTGGCCAAAGGTTATCAACGGAAACTTAATTTAATGAGCCCAGAACACAGGGAGAGGAGCCCTGTAAAGCCAACACCGGGAAGAATTTGGGGCAAGGGCATTTCATTTTCTGAAGAGGAGAAACAAAGATAAACTCATTAAAGCGCAAGGTACTATATTGTTGATTTTTTATCTTCAGAGTGCCGCTCTCCCAGTAAGGGGGTGCCGCTCACTCTCAGTTCGGAGGCTAACACCCCTCCCCACCCAGAATGGAAGCTGATGGTAATAGAAGGTTGGGGGTTGGGGGGGGGGGGGCGGGAAGAGAAGGGCTACGGGAAAGGCTGTTGTGTAGACGAGCAGCCGGGTTGAGGTACGACAGGAGTCTGTCCTGTCAGCCAACAGCTTCCTCCAAGGCTGAGGCTGTGCTTTCTGCGATTTGGTGAGCCGTAGATCTAACCATTGCGGTTATGCAAATGCAGGTTAAAAACTCTGGAAATCCTAAGGAGGGAGGGAGTCGCCGCCAGCAATGTTGCAGCTGCTTCCCAGGCATGAGAACGAATTGTTCCAAGGCTAGAATGGTAAAGACACCTTTCAATTAAGGGTCATAGACCGACATGCCTATGGGACACAGGCACCCAGCGTAAATTAGTGAATCAGGCCAGCCCTGAGATAGAGGGCATGTTGGAGAGAGACTGTGGCTCTTCTTTTTTTTTTTTCCCACTTTAATGTTTATCCACTTATTTTGGGAGAGAGAAAGAGAGAGAGAGAGCAAGCACGAGCAGGGAAGGGGCAGAAGGAGAGGGAGAACAAGAATTTCCAGCAGGCTCCGCGCTTGTTAGCACAGAGCTCCGTCCCATGAACTGAACAGAAATCAAGAGTTAATGCTTAACCGACTGGGCCACCCAGGCACCCCGGGGCCGTGGCTCTTCTTAACGGGGCACCAAACCTGCCTTCCTGGCGCATGGTTGCCCTACTGGGAGAGCGACTTATTGCCAAATCTGCTTGTCCAAAGGAAGCCGAAACTGGAATGTTTAGAGGAAAGCTCCTGATTTTAAAGCGCTGGTGACTGGCTCGGTGTTCTTTAAACTTTTGAACGCGGTGAGCCAAGCAAAACATGTCTGTGCAATGTATATAGCCAAAAAGCCTGTCAATCTGGGGCCTATTAGTAGACGAGTAAATGGTATTGGATGGCATTGTGCAAATGCTGAAAGTCAGAGGGAGAAGGAAGTACCTGTTGGAACGGCTGAATGAATGATAGCATTTGCTTGAGTTTGTGGAAAATATCACCCAACTAGGACTGTCATGAGTGGCCACACCTCTTATATATGACACAACTCCGGGGGGGGGGGGGGCACCATTTATAACGAAGACTACATACATGGCCCCTCTAGAAACCTCAGAGTGCCCAGTCTACACAACCACACTCCCGCAGCCCTGGTTGTGACACATACCCGGTCCTTCATTTCAAGTGGGTTCTTGAGGGACAGAGAGCAAACTCATCAAGTCCTTACCCTTGATTCAAGATGGAGCAGAGCGCCCATGCTTGATCCTCAAGAATGATTTTGATTCTGATTTCATCAAGATCACTTAGAAACAACTCCTTGGCGTGGTCAACAATACCCAGCAGGAACGGGATTTTTTTTTTTTCTTTTATCTCACTGGCTGCAAAGTAGGATGATCCCAACTTTCATTAGCATAGACCCAGGGGACTGTACTTTGGTAGTGACTCAGCCTAAGGACGCTCACGTGTGAGATTTTATTTCAATTGTACAAATATAAGTTATATAAATTCCAGTGGCTTTGTGCGTAGTATGTTTATAAAATTTGCCATGGAAGATTGACGGTTGGGCTGTATATTCTGTGCTAGATTAATGTAATAATGAAACGTGATGTATGCCCTCATAGGGTGTAAAGTTCTATCTCAAATGACCCAGAGGTTTCAAAGGCAGTGGCAACACCGGCTGGCCTCTGGAGCAGTAAGCTACCTGTGCAACCGACCTCACGGTAAAGGATAGAAAGGGAGCGCCAGAAAGTGGCAGAAGGACACTTTCCTAGCATCTTGGATCCAGAAATCGTTATTTTCCTCGGAAACTCAATAGGGGCAGAAACACGTGCCTGCAGTAAGTATCTTCAAGGAAGAGAAATAAATGAATGTGCTAGGGAATGTGATGAGCTGCCTTTCAGTAGCTCAGAAAATATGTAACCAGTAATTCCCATAAATATTTAATAATAAGCCAGATATATAAAGACAAAGGGAGATACAAACACATTTGTTACACAGTATTAAAAATGCATCATAAACATTTGTTGACTAAAACGATATTTCAATTTACATAATCCCCCAAAGACAGAGTTTCAGTCCTGATGACAAACAGTGACAATCTCTAAGGGAGGGGATGAAAAAGAAGGTTGGGTCTCTCGGCTGACCCTGTGTCTGCTTGTCTTGGTGGCAATGGTGGGGCAGGACAGATCCCTGGGTTGCTGGATCACTAATGAGGACCTTAATACTCATCTGCATAGGGGCTGTCCTACGACAGACAGAGTCTCTAGAACATATGGGAAAAAAACCCCAAACTATGAGACATTCCTCTCTTTGGTTACCACTGGGTCAGCCCGTGCAAATAAAAATCGAGCGTTCAAAATAAGAATGGCTACATCTGACGTGTTCAATGCTTTATGCGGGGCGGGAAAAATGAACTGTCACAAACAAAGAAATATCAGATCGGAACAGTGCAGGAGCCTAATAAACATCTTCATGAAAAGTTAAAACGGCTGCCTCATTTGTCTGCAGCATGAGTCAGGCACCACTGGGAGGGAGCTCCTGCTTCCCTTCCAAATCAAGGACAATCTGCTGGCTTCAAAATAAAGAAAAGGAAAGAGAAGGGGGCCCCGTCTGGTCAATGATTTATTTATGGAGCCCAGAAAACTCTTCTCCTCTAAAATGCTATTTTTCCTGGGTTCTAACCCTTCAATCTTCTTCCAGCCTGGGAATATATGTTTCTCTCGTCCATGTATTTTTCAGTGGTTTTCATTATTACATGACACATAGTTCACCTCCATCTACATTGCCAAGATCTCAGCGGGGTTGCCGCTCCGAAATTCAGAATCAGTGCTTTGTCTCGCCTGAGGACCTCGCCTGTTTCCCCTCTGGAGGAAAGACTTCCAGACCCCAGGAAGAGGCTGGGAGCAGAGCAGTGGGAAACAGTGGCATCGGCAATCGGTAATGTCCACAGTTTGTACACAAATGACTTTTGAAAATGAGGCAGAGAGAAGGGTGAATGAGCAAGCAGCCCAAAAGGTAGCCTGTTGCTAGGTAGAGAAAAAAAAAATCTTAGCCCATGTCCTTGGAGGGGTCCCAGTTGTCTCAGACTTTAGGATGACTCTCTATAAATACTCATGGATTTGAGGGACAGGGACATAAAAGAGACTCCAAGCAATAACCCCTAGGTATGGGTGAGCCTGCACGTTAGAGAACTCAGTGTGAACCGCGTGTTGACCTTTAATAGAAAAACAGGTGTGAACGAGCTTCCAGGACTACATAAGCGGCATCACAAGATACATCCCCGCCCAACGTCCGGGGTCTGAAGGGCAACATCAGTCGGCACTGAGAGAGACGTAGCCACCCATTTGCTTCTCTGGCTGCTCAGAGAAATACTTCTAAGGGACTAGTATTTACTTACAGAATCATTCTTTTAGGAAGATGCTCCACGGTTCCTCATTCCCTGCCCACAGATTTGCTCAGAAAACTGGCCACAGACCAGAGTGCAGTTCAGGTGTTACCTTCTTGAAGAAGCCCTTCTTTCTGCTCTGTATCCTGTAGCTGTTTACGTAGTGGCACCTGTTCATACTGCAGCGTAGCTCTTGGTTGGATGGATATTTCTCCCACGAGAATGAGAGTTCTCAAGGGCAAGACCAAGGCTCATTCAGCTCTGTATCCTCAGCACCTAGTACAGGGCCTGGCACATAGCATGGAATCAGCAAATCATCGCTGATTTTGTTTGTCGAGTGGAAATTTACTCCGATTTCCGTTTTTCTCTCCCTGCCCGCTACAGTACTTTGGGTGTTTTCTTACCTTGAAGAGTATTTTTCTGGTCCTCTGTCTTTTCCCTTTTGGGTACTCTTCTCTCTCCCTTCTTTCATTCTTATCATATGTCACTACATCTTCCTCCCCACCCCCCATCCTCTTTCTCTAGTCTTGGCCTTGGGTCTACCGATGATCCACGTGGGTGTTTCCTAACAAAGTATTCCCAGAATTTTCTTAAAGAAAGGCTACGTTTTGGTTCTTTGACATCCCTTGGGATCACCAGAGAGATGAGATGGTGTGAAACAGTGAAATCTCTCAGTGGAGTAGGAGAGACGAGAAAGGTAACCATGCCATCTATACTCCCACTAGGATAGGGAGCTGGATAGGAAGTGGGGGATCCTATGGTAACAACCAACTTTGAGTCTCACTGGAAATTAGCCCAGAATCCACAAGGAGATCCACACCCACGAGGTAGGCCTTCCCTCATTTAACATAACAGGTAGATAGAGGTGGCTATCTCTGCTTTAGGGGATCAGCCCTTTTGTTGTTGTTGTTTTTTCTTCCCTACTCAGGAGGGCACAGCCAAAACTGACATACTTTTCTTTCTTAGGAAAGGATACCCTAAGTCCAGAAGTCAGGAAATGAATAGAATCGTCCAATGGCAGACTCCATTAGTAACATCTCAATGCTCTCCAAACATAGTCCTCCCAGGGATGCCACATTCAGCAATTCTGAGATGTGCCCATACAGCCTGTGACATTAATCAAATTCATGAAGGCAGGCTGAGGCCAGAATGCTTAAGGCCAACGCATCCTAACATGTTCTTCCTCCATTACGGGGAGAAAGCAAGCCTCAGTGTAACGTGACATCATCAATCTAAGTAGGCAAGTGGAATAGATTTCCCGATTACCAGGTTAAGCGATGCATCAAACAGGAGCGAGCCTGGTCATTACTAATCATTTAAATTTAGGAAGACTGAGCTCAGTGACATTATCAGGCCCACATTAAAGAGTGACTTCCCTCTGCTATCAGGGATGTATTGGTGTCCCCTCCAGGATTTATTACTATGGGAAGCTGCAAGATCGGCTGAGGCAGCAACTATCTATGGTACCAGCACCCCATCCATCATCCCCATGACCCCAATTCTGGTCGGCCTTGAGGGGCTGGGGCCTCTAATCTCTCCCCTTGTTGGGGCCCTTCAGTGGTCAAGTCTACAGGCAGACAGACTAAAGAGCAAGCATTTAGAAATGAGTTCAATTAGAATACCTTGTTATATTGTCATTAAATCCCCAGCCAGCTTATTTCTCTCTGGTATTCTTTTTGGAAAAACACAACGATTGATCATACTCTAGACTCCGATAGCCGTCTGAGCCCAAAGATGGCTTTTTCCCAAGATATACATGCTTCAAACCCACCCCCAGGGGTTTTATTTCACTGTTCTACCGGGGCCCCCAGGTATGTAAATGGAAAATGAAATTCTCGAGTGATTCCGAATCACACACATCATTAATAATCACTGATTTGGAGGGTCCCCTTTGGGAAGAAGCTAGGGAGTGGAGTTGATATCTAGGAACTCCCCACCAACAAGATCACTAAGCAAAGAGCCACCAACCGGGCTTGAAAACCAGTGTAAAGACATTGGTCAGGAACAAGGTCTCGGGCATCATCTTTCTATGCCAGCACTTCTAGAACTTTAGTGCACGTGTGAATCACCTGGGAAACTTGTTGATATCTGGACTCTGACCCAGTAGGTCTAGAGTGGAGCCTGAAACTCTGCACTTCTGAAAAACTCCCAAGTGACACCGGGGCTGCTGGCCCATGAACCACACTCTGAGTCGCAAGGATCTGGAAGAATGGTTCTCAAACTTGACCTCACGTTAGAATCACCTGGGGAGCTTTTAAAACTCCCAGTGGCAGGCTCAGCCCAGACCAATCAAATTAGAATCTCCAGGGGTGGACCCCAGGCACCAGTATTCTTTTTAAACCTCCCTGGGTGATTCCTTTGTTCAGCCTAGGTTGAGAATCATTGATGTACACTGATGAACAGCTCCACTCCTGTGGCTGAATTCAGTAAGTACTCAGTCTTCTATGTTGGCTATTTTGGTGGTGGGCATTTAGTATAAATGTCCGCCTTCATCTCAAACACATAGGCCAAGTGCTTATCAGGAAGCCGACCCCACTTCCAGCTCCAGGTACGGGTCTGAGGGGTGCAAAGGTTATTTGACTTCCCCCGGTTGGTGATGTATTGGTGATTAGGTGTATGTATATCACCTAATATGAGTCAATGGATGTCAAGAGAGGCTCCTGAAGTCTGTCTTAAATATAGATATACATGAACCAATAAATGTCTTATTGTTTAACCTAGTTTTATTTAGATGACTATATCTTCTCATATGGGCACATGGCTTATGTAGAACAAAGGACTGGATAATGCAGTAAAACCCTCCTCCTACGTCCCCAAATGGGAACAGGTCTACCAAATTTGACTAAAACTTATCCCACCCCCCTTAACCTTCCTTCACCTCCATTTCTTCTGCCATCCTCCCCTCTCTGTAGAAACGGCAGGTGGAAGGTGAAGGGAATGGCCTTGGGACTGCAAGCTGTGCCCACCCTCTCGTAAGAAGAATGCCCTTGGAAAAGTCCCCAGCTTTACTTAAGCCATGGCTTGCTGATTTTTAGCCGAATAAGAGTCATATCTGTGTCACAAGGCTTTGGTGAGCATCAAATGAGATAATAGATGTGCAAGCATCCTGCAAATGGTAAGTTGCTATAAAAATGTCATCTGTGGTTTTTTGTGGCTGCTGCTTGCTGTTAGGAAAAATAAGCAGGGATCCCAAAGGTGGAAGTTTATTCATAGTACTAGTCATTGTGCATCCATGCACTCTCTCATGGAGAACCCAGGCAAAGCTGGGTGTACTGCTCGTTCTGGCAGAGTTCCCATCTGAGAAGGTGTCCCTGAGTTATCTGGAACAATCAGGGTGGAGGAAGAGACATAAATCCTGCTGTTCCTTGCAAGAAGTGGGGGGAGCGGGGTGGAGGGGGAGAAAAGGAGGTTGCAACCTAAATGATTTTTAATTATTTTCTAATTCACTACATCATTAGGAAGACAGGGAAAACGCTTAAGCCTTAAGACACGGTGATCTAATGTCATTGATTTTCACATATATTTTATGAGGGATGAAATATGATGAAGCTGGGAGAGAAAACGTTTTCAAATATGATAAGACTAGAGAATCTTCCAAGCCCATTTATAAAAAGAAGTCAAGTCATGGGCTCAGGGTGAGTTTGCAAAAGTCAGACTTTGAGATGCCCCTTTGTGGGTTAGACCTGAAAGCTTCTTGACTCCTCAGACCGACTGAGGGGGTGTTGGCTGCCTCCTTGACAATTATGAATCTGAGAATTATTAAGTGTATGTCCACTAAAATGTAAGTTTCTCTAGATCGTTCACCATCACGTCTTCAGCCTTTAGCACAGAGCATGGCGCATCAGAGGCCCTCATACATTTCAAATGAATGAAATTCAAGTCTCTCGCACTGCACTGCGCCCTTCAAAAATAAGGGAACATGACCCTTTCACTAACGTCACTGGGCTTGTATTATTTGGGGGCCTATATGCAAAAATAATTTAACAAGAAACAAGTCAACAATGTTGAAAATCATGCAACTAAGTACCAAAGAGCTACTACCAACGGTGAGGGACTAGCGTTAACGGAGCAAAGAAAAATGAGGATAGGCTAGAGTTACACAGAACAGCCTCCCAGATGAAGTAGAATGTATCCCTATTCCTCCAGTTCCTAGCATGCTGCCTTGAGCAATTATACAGTCTTTAAATATTCAGTCAAATGGCTTTATTTCCAGATGATAATCTCTTCATGATCTTTCTAAGGTGAAACTAAGCAAAACTCAATCAACCCACCTTAAGTATAAATTATTAGTAATGTTAACATACATATAGTGAAGTTCACCATACAAAGGCATATGTTGTATTCCATCTTTGAAGTTATAATAAATTGTACGTGGCTGGAAAGGGAGTGGAAAGCAGACCAAATATTCCCACAAGAACCGCACTGCCTGCCTGTTTTGGAAGTCTCCCTTTCTTGCGTTGGTTAGGGATAAGCCAAAGCCCCGTAAGCTGGGCTGCAACGGCAATTTTTTGTGTACCTTCCAAGCCCAGTAATTAATAAATGATTTGTTTATATTTGTTGTATTCTAGCAACAACTCTAAAAGGGTCATATCCTGCCCTTACTTTACCAACAGAGAATCTAAGGAACACGATACTTCAGTAACTTGCAAAGAGTCACATGGTCAGTAAGTAGCAGAACCAGGCTTAGAACCCAGATCTGACTGCAGGGACAATGCTCTGAACCGGATGCTACCCCACCTTCTCTCTCCTGCTGTGTTATTAAATCAGACTTTTTCTAAGAAGAGAATAAGGCTCCACTGTTTTACGACCTACTTGGAAACAGAGTATGGCCCAGATAGAGGATGGACTGTGTCTTTCTTCTTCCTCAGGACCAGGAAACTGTCTGCAATAATCTGGAGGCCCGTGAGCCACATGACAAAAGTAGGTGAACTAGGGTTCAAAAGGTAACTAGAGTTTGCTGGACTTGTGAATTGAGCTTGGAGTCCTGGAGTCACTGATATGGTAATGCAAAGGCAAAAAGGATAGTCACTGAAGAGGATGACTTAAAGAACTCAAGTGAAGAATTGGCTACATTAAATGAAGGGAAACTAATTCGGAGGTCACTAACTCTGCATGGGGGTGGGAGACGAAAAATCAGAACTCTTTTTATAAGATTGGGAATTCACAAATAGTCTCTGCTGTGATTGGAGAGAGAGAATGTATTTCGGGCGATAAAAGTAGGAAGAGGTCAATAAACATTTCTGAAAGCACAGATGACCAGTTGAAAAGACTATCTTACGAAAATGAATCTATTACTGAAGTGCTGGACCAACAAAGGAAAGGAGAGGTTGAAGTCAAGGCCGTAGGGATTCAGCCAACTGTTGCTAAAGTAACAATCCATTACGAGGCTATTGTAACACAAGAAACCTTGAAAAGGATGATTGATAAAAACACTTCGAGTGGATATAGAGGAGGACAAAAAATTTGTGTGGAGGTGTATAGCCTAGATTACTTATAGAAGACTGGTATCATCAGTAAAAAACAGAAAAACACAAATATTCAGTTAGGAGAAAAGTTAACGACAGTAGCGGCTACCATTTTTTCATTGAAATATCACTGTGCCAATCATTGTATCACTCTTCAGACCCTATGCAATTGAATCTTCACAAACATACTGTGCTCTAGGCAATTGTTGTTCTCTTCTACAATAATAAAAAAAAAGTCTCAGGTTAAGTTATTTGCCTAAAGTCACATAGGTAGCAAGAGATGGTCCCAAAATAATGAGATGAGTCTTAAACATTTTGAGATGTTGACAGAGTATTACAAAAGAAATACTGAAATACAATTTGGAAAATGGGGTAGGAAGAAAATTAACTGGAGGTATCATTGTAACGATTTTGTTGCCTGAAGGGACCACCAAGACCTGTGCCTTAATGGCACCAAGGTGAGGGTGTGAGGCTGGAAATGCTCCTTAGGGAGCATCTTTCATGACCTTGTCAAGAAAAGATGGTTTCCTGAAGAAATATCCAAAGGAGGTGGGGGAGCAGACTACATGACAGGATCTTGTGAATGCTCATAAGTCAAAGAGTAGTTTGACCATTAAGATGTCCATTATCCAAAAAAAAAAACAGAAAAAAAGTATGTGAAGAAACTGGAACCCTTGTGCACTGCTGATGGGAATGTAAACAGGCACAGCCGCTGTGAAAACCAATATATGAGATCTAAAATGGCTAAAATAATGATGGGAAATAACTACTGTCTTTCAGCATAATGGAAAAAAAGATAATGGCTAACATGGTAAATGCTATGCTATATATAGTTTATCAGAATTTTAGAAGCGTAAAGTTGGATGCAGAATGAGGCTCTTCCACTCCGCATTATGTGTGTTGTGAGGAGGTTGGAGAGGTCCAACTAACCATCTTAAAGGATGGTCCAACGCACCGTCTTAAAGAGCCTAGCATTAGGAAAACAAGTTACAGGTGTATGGTTGCTGATTTTTATGCTCTGACCCACCTCATCTAAAGAAGAGAGACTGGGATTAATTAACAAAATGATTTCAAGAATTTAATAACAAATTCATTAATTTATTCCCCCACTAAGTGTTACCTTTCGTATAGCACGTAGCCACCTCTGGTCCCAACGTGACATCAGAGGAAAAATCCATAATTGGGATTAAGGAATCAAAGAGCGAAACTAAAAACGAGGACAAATTGTCTCCTAGCGGAGAGTTCTTCATCCTGGCACTGAATGCCTCAGGGAGCATGAAACCTTGTTTTCTGGAAGTATTCAGGCACAGGACAGGGTCAAATCTTCTGGGTTAAAAATAGAAGCAAGGCATGGCCGCCATCACTCTACAACTCCCTCCCTACCTTCCGATCCTGTAGGTCATTGAGCTCTGTGTTGTTTTCTGCTAAGTGCCTCATACAGACTTGGAGATTCCTGGAGCCTTCTTAGCTTGAGCAAAGAGACAACACACAATGTTCCAAAGCTATGCAAACCCTTAAATGGGGGCTGAGGGAGAGGGTTTGGCATTTAGTGGAGACAATGCTCCCACACATTTCTCATCTCAGAGATGTTACAACTCCTGACGGCTTCAATCTTTCATTTTAGAGATTTCTATTGATTGGTTAAGAATCACACACATTTTGTCCACAGCACAGAGATATCAAAGCAAATTTTTCCCCTAGTGCCATTTCCCCAGGGAATGGAAATGATTGATTTTTATTGGTTCGGCTTCTAGGATACTCACATCTCAATCCAGCCAATTTTCTTTGGAGAGAGCCCACTCCAGTCCACTTAATTGTATTTTCTAACCAAAGAGTTGAAAGAGATTTGTCATCTTTACAGTCCAGAGGAGATGAATCTCCAGACTCGTCTTCCAATTGCGTGAGCTTGTTTCTGAAGTTGGTGATCGAAGAAGGGAGCCAGGGCTTAGGGGGAAAAAAAATCACGTAAAAATATAAAGCTAAAAATACAGTGACTGAGATACTGGCAAAAAAACAAAAACAAAAACAAAACAAAACAAAAAACGAAAACAAAAACTGAATCAGGGCATGAAGGAAATTGAGAGTTCTGAGGAGAAATCATGTGCTCCCCACTTTCCTAACTTTTGTTGGACAGCAATTACTGTGCATTGTCTTTTATTTGGATCTGAATGAAGAAGAACCAATTAGAGGCTAATAAAGTCACCTCCCCCTGCCAATTCCCTGATTACATCTTCTTTCCTGTTTGCCTTTTCTCTAGGCTCATCCTGTACTTCCATGAACCTCTCACGACACCCACCTCTGCTTCTCTTAACTTTCGTTTAATCTCACACCAGCTCCCATGTCCCACTTGTCTCCTCAATATCTTGCTCCAGAGCAAATTAGGAATGCTAACCAATTTTGAGACTTTGGAAAAATCCATGCCCAGGGGAAAAGGGAAGGCTCCCTCCATTCTCTTGGCGAAAGAAAAGATGCCCAGCTCAGGTTTCTTCTGACATTGCCACTTACTAGCCCTTGAATTTTTCCTTACTAAAATGTGACACTGGGGGCACCTGGGTGGCTCAATCGGTCAGGCCTCTGAGCCTTGACCTCAGCTCAGGTCAAGATCTCATGGTTTATGAGATTGAGCCCTGTGTCGGTCTCTGCACTAACAGTGTGGAGCCTGTTTGGGATTCTCTCTCTCCCTCTCTCTGCCCCTCCCCACCTCTCTCTCAAATAAGTAAATAAACTTAAACATGTAACATTGTATGTGAAATATACTTAAATAAATATAGATAGATAGATAAATAGAAGATAGATAGATAGATAGATAGATAGATACCACACACACACACACACACACACACACACACACAGCTGATAATTTCTATGCATTGAACTTCTCCAAACCTTTATCCTACATTGTTACATACTTCTATTTTGTGCATGGATTTATTTTCATCTTCTCTATTGCATAACATTCCCATTTGGACTACAGTATTCCTGTGGGCCCTCTAATATTGTTTATTTTGCTTCTTCCACAACACCTACCAAACACAATGTTGGGCAAGACTTTGGAAATGTCACAAGATGGTGCTGCAAAGTGGTCATATCACTTATGTTCTTTTTCTAGAAAAACACACTGAAAATCAAAGAACCCGAGTAGTACTGGGACTGCAGAGAAATTGCTCGATTTTTCTACCAAGGATGCCATTTCCTTTTTTTTTTGTAACCTTTCTAGCCAATCTGTAAACCCCAGAAGAGAAGTTGTCTTAGTTTACAGTCAATCATCATTTTTGACACATTGCTATTAGTTTATTTTTTTACCTATATTTTTATATTACTCAACTTGATCTACTGGGTCAAAATTATTATTTGATGGCTTCAACAATTACTACTGAGGATTCCCTCCAAGCAAAAAGAATTGATGTAATGTAATAATGTAAAAACAATGTAGCAAGCAGGTTGGAAGGTGGCCCCCAAGCAAGGATAGAAAAGATTCTGAGTCAGGTCACAGTTTTAGTATCCAGCTGCTGAAGGTAGCCTCTTTGAAGAAGATATTGGGAGACAACTCTCCGTGAATGTTTTTATCTTTCTGCATGGTCCAGGCTTTCTAAGCAAAAGTAGTGCAAACTGGGTTAAAAGGATGGTTGAATGGCAAGCATTCAGTTAGAGATAGCATATTGTTCCAGGGATTTTTTTTAAGTTTATTTAGAGACAGAGAAAGACCTCATGCATACAGGGGAGGGGCAGAGAGAGGAGGAGAGAGGGAATCTCAAGCAGGCTCTGCTCTGTCAGCACAGAACCTGATGCAGGGCTTGATCTCATGAACCATGAGATCATGACCTAAGTCAAAATTAAGAGTCAGACTCTTAACCGACTGAGCCACCCAGGCACCCTTGTTCCAGGGATTTAGAGACTCATCCCCCCTGGAGCTCATCTGCTATTCTCTTAAACTCTAAGCGAAGAGAAGTAGAGTTTCCTCTCTCCTCCTCAGGCAAGATCGATCTCTCTCTCTCTCTCTCTCTCTCAAATTTAGAGGGGGTGCAGTTGTGCTAGATATTCTATATAAGCTTCAACTCTCATAATTTTAAGGTTTATCTTCTGTGGGACTAAAGCTTCTGTTCCCAATTACACCATGAAGGGAGCTCCCATCCTCTGTCTTTGGTGCACCAATTTCCCCAGATTTTTATATGTTCACCAACCCAGAAGCTCATTGAACCCAATTTGGGGGATGGAGTATGATGGCTTCATTTCGTAGGCATGGCTGATCAGATCATTGGCCACTGATGATTGATTCAACCTCCAGCCCTTCTCCCCTCCCCCAAGGTCAGGAGGGTGGGGCTGAAAGTTCCAACCTTGTGACCACTGGGGTGGTTCTCCTGGCAACCAGCCCCCAACCTTAGGTAATTTCTGAAAGTTACCTCGTTAACATAACAAGAGACAATGCCTTAAGAAATTCAAAGAGTTTGGGGAGCTCTGTACCAAAAATGGGTCATTTTTGACCCATTTTTCCATGAGGAAAATCATGATCATTTCTTTTTTACTTATTTTTTAAAAATATTTTTAATGTTTTTATTATTTATTTTTGAGAGAGAGAGAGAGAGAGAGAGACAAAGTGAGAGCAGGGGAGGGGCAGAGGAAGAGGGAGACACAGACAAAGCAGGCTGCAGGCTTTGAGCTGTCAGCACAGAGCCAGATGCAGAACCTGAACTTAGGAACCCAGGAGATCATGACCTGAGTCAAAGTCAGATGCTTAACTGACTGGGCCACCCAGGTGCCCCAATTATCACTTCTTATCATAAATCACTGTATCACAGGTACAAACCCTCCTTCATGCACCGGTAATATCAGGCCCTTGTCACATCATCCCCTGGGTAATTGGGACACAAGAAAACAGTGCTAAGATGCTCTATGAGTAATGATGTTGTCTCTGCTACAGAGGTTCTGCTGTTTCTTTTGGTGCATATGTGTGTATATACTGTTAGAGTGTGTGTGTATTTATACACACATACACATACAAATGATACATATACTCACACACACACACACACACACACACCTACATGGCAGGTTAATTTGCTAGCTTGCAGGTAGGGTGGCATCTCAGGTCTGTCACAGTTTGGGACTTACAGAAGACAGCAATCATTATCACAGAATTGGGTATCAATCAAATAAAATACATAAGCAAGAGCTCAATGGGATGTAATTAGATAGGAGCCTCGTGGAGGGAGGCTCTGCCCTTGGCCCTGTATCCCTGCCTTACGAGTACTATGTGCAAGGTGGGATCACTGCCTTGGGGCTCCAATTGTAAATGCAACAGATTCTCAGTCCTCAAGGAGTTTATCACCTATAGGGGAAGAAAAGGTCCTCCAATCAAAAGACATGGGGCGATGGGATGAGTGAAAAAACAACACCCGTCTATATGCTGCCTACAGGAGACTCATTTCAGACATGAAGACGCATAGAGATTGAAAGTGGGGCAATGGAGAAACATTTATCATGCAAACGGTTGTCAAAAGAAGGCCAGGGAAGCAATACTTATCTTGGTCTTTAAGCCAAATATCTTGAAAACAAAAGAGAAATCATTTCTGTGAAAGAAATATATTTAGTACCAGGAGGGATAAAAGGAAGAGGCCGTTGTTATTTTTAGCCGCGCATGTTGTGGGTAGGGAGAGGTTGACTGCAGAGTTCTCCTGAAGGGAAAATTTCGATATCTGTATCCATCAGTTAGACAAAGCCATAAAAGCCACACGTCTTGAATTTGTGAATAATACAAGGCAGGGTGCGATGGCCAGTAAACTGGTTAGCAAAATCAAGCCTCTGAAATATTTCTACAAACCAGAATGACAAGAAAAGTTAACAAAATGAAACTGTATAGTTTTAAGTGTGGAGTGATCAGCCGGTGAACAGCAGAGCTTACGGAGGAGAAAGGAGAGTTGCGGCTGACTTCCTAAGCTCAACAGCAGTAAATTTAAACCCCCATATCCCTCCTGATGTGATTTTAAATGCTTTCAAGTAGCAGGTCAACTTTGAGGCTCGCACTAACCCTAAAAGCGCCCCATTGGGCAAGTTTCGCTGTTCCCATGAACAGGAAATGAAAGGGGGTGGCGGGGGAGGTGGTCTCAGAGTCTGAATGACTTGACCACAGTCGTGTAGCAATCGGAAAAGTGATTGAAGAATGGCGTCACAATCAAGGAGTCTCAACAATCATCAGACTTCCACGTACAGTCTCCTGCGCAACATTTTAGGAAGGATGTTGACGGTAAGGTGCCGTCTATTGAGCGGGGGCAGTAGGATGATGAAGGGTCTAGACATCCAGGCGTACAAGGAATATCTGGAGGACCTTGGGCAGGAACAGAGAAGACAGAAGAAGTGCTATCTGCTCGTATCAGAGCAGCTGCCGTGTGGAAAGGAATTAGACTTTCTGTGAATTGGCTGTTCGGTGAAGTGTCATGGCACAGAACCAACACCACCGGATGAAACTTACAGTGAGGAAGACTTCAGATTATTAAGGGGAGTGGTCTGTCATCTAAAGGGGAGAAAGATAGGCTTGCAAGAGAGTGACCCCACCCCCCCCAGTGCCAGTTACAGCCCAGGCTGTGACCAGCCACAAATCACAGCTGTTGTAGAAGGAATCCCTGCCTAAAGAATAAAAAAGCCAATGCCTTCTCAGATCTCTTCCAACCCTAAGATTCTCTTACTTAAATAAAAATCCACAATCCCGGGAAATTCATGTCCCATCGATAGATCTTCCAAATATGCTTCGACATTAAGGACCATGCTGACACCATGAGTTAGCACCATATTCATCTGGGTTATACAAACATCATAAATAGTCATAAGGCCACTCGCATTTCATGACTTTTGCTTTTCGCTAGGCTTCATCCCCCTCCATGAATGAGAAAAGGCATTATTGAATTATTGTCACAGGGAAGTTAAGGGATGAGTTGAAGGTAATATGGCAAGTTCGTCGGGACACCAGAGCCGGGAACCGGGTCTCCCCTTAGATGGCACTAAGATCTCAGCAACAATATTAGTAACGGAAGGATTAACGTGTATACGAACAGCCCTCATTATGGGACAGACACTGCTTTCAGCACTTTCCGTCTCTTATCTCATTACATCATTTATTTGTCTATTATTTATCTGTTACATACATCTATTCATTTATTATTTACATCTCTTATCACACACACCCAATCAGGTGAGAACTATTACCTCCCTGTTTTATAGATTAGGAAACGAAGAGGCAGAGAGGTCCAGTAACTTGTGTAAGATAACAGATGCTGTGTGGCAGGGCTAGATGCCCAACCAATGGCCATCCAACACCCCCCAAACCTGTACAGCTCTCAACCGCAGTGCTGTGCCTTCCCTCTAGATTCATTTGATCTAGAAACAAAGGGACAGCCGCCATATTTGTACATCACGGCTTCTGCGGCCCATGTTGCCAAAGGCACCAAATAATCAAGTTTGGAAAGACTACCTCAGGAGATAACTCCCTGCCTCGCTCTGCTCCCCCCCAACTACGGAGCACGGCTGCAGAAGCTTCTCGTCACTGATGCAATGGCGGCAATTAACCGAGCAAGCTGCAGACTTGAGACTCCAACGTTCTGATGATCGGGCTGGGCTGAAGTGGGGCCCAGATGCCGCCCACCACGATGGGGGAGGACACGCAGCATGAGAGTAGACGGCAGAACCCACATTTGACCCTTAACTGGAGTGTGAGAAAGACAAAGCCGAAATAATGGGTACCACAGATAACTGTTTATTCCTTTCCAGCACAACAAGCAAATAAACTGCCATTGGTGCCTCAAAACTTCATACAGGGTAATATTCCTTTAATGGAATGCTTTTAGAGAAGAGTCATAAAAATAAATTGAAAAGTGCTTTCTGCTGGCTACAGCTGGCATAAGCAGCATCTGAGCAAACAGGATAACACAAGGCTTAACTTAGCATCGCCATTTTTATTACTCACCCGCGACAGGTCTTATAATAGTATAAATTCACTTAAAAAACGGACTTTTTCCCCTTCCCCCCATCGCTGTCCCTCCTTCCCTGCACCGCCACACGCCCAATAAATAGCCTTCTGCGTTAATTCTGAACAGCATAATTACAGGTCTTTTTATGATTTAGGTTTGAGACCAATTAGCTGATACGGCAAGCCTTTCAAATGCCAGCTTCCCTCTCTTGGCACTCCCCGTTCTGCTGGGATTTATCTGTGTGCTTGTAAAAGGCAAATGTTTTGTGAGGAGTGGAGAAATCGGGTCTGCTGGTGGATGGGGTCCCCCGCCCCTCCCTTCTCCCTTGCTCATCTGCCGGTGCATCTTTGGTGCACCTGGTCTCTAAAATTGTCACGGTGCGAAACGCACACTGAATATTCATGCTGGCTGCCCACGCTGCTTCGGATACCAGGTAGGTGTTTCAGAGGGCTACTGGTTGCCCCCCCCCCCCATGAAAGGCCGTTCCTGTAGTTGGGGCTGCAGACCCATGAGGGGCAGTGTGCTGCCGCCATTTGGGGACATGTTAGCCACCGACAGCAGGGGCAAGGTTCAGGAGCCCAGAAAGGCACCGTCTAGCAGCCCTGTCTCCCCCACTACGTCTGCCCCCAACATCTCCCACTCTGCACTCATCACACAGCAAGGCTGCAACATGGGCCGTGACATTGGATATTCCACAAAGATCTACAGAAGCAATCAATAAGCATGAATCTTATAAAGCCTTCTGCACCACCGGAGGACTCAGGAGTAGAGGATTCCTGCCCTCACTGTGCTTTCAACTGAACGTAAGAAGATACGTTTATCCATGTAAAAAGATAGCATAGCACCAACAGCAGGGTGTAGTTAGCGCTGTAGGGAACAGGCAGTAAGTTCCAAGAAAGCTTTTGCCATGGGGACTTGAGTAATCAGGGTCTCCACATTTCTACTCTGTAGCAGGCACTTTACAAATAATTGTGCTTAATCCTCACACAACTCTTCAAGATACATATAATGTATACATATACAACCCTTCAAGAGATAGATGAGATACATATAACATATATAATCACATATATGTTATACCTGTAACATTTTCCAGATGAAGAAACCAGAGGGCTCACAAAATTAGGTAATTTGTCCACATCACAAGATCTCTGAACGAATAAGTGACAAAGACTAGAAATTTAGTTTTTGTCCTGACACCAAAACCTTTATCACCATAGCACTGCAGGTCAGCAGAAGTCAAGTTCAAGGGCATTGTGCGGTTGGCTGTGTGGGCAGTTATAGAGGGAAGTGTAAGGATATTTGTAAAAGGAAAAGTGGGCTAGTTTGGATAACACAGAGGGATTAAGGAAGATCATAAAATACTAAAATATTAGGCCAAGAAGGGATATAAGAGCGAATCTCAGCTATATTATTAAATTAGCAATTCAACAATATATTGGGATATTATGCAACCATTAAAATAAATGTGAAGACCAGGTAGCATTGTGCAAAATGCTAATGCTGTAGTACTGACCACAAAATAAATAAGTAGACAAATAAGTAAATAAGACAAAGCAGAATTCAAAGTACTCTCTGGGTACAACTAGGTGGAAATGAGTGTTGATAGTGTTCTCACATAAAAGTTTTAGTTAAAATTGTTTAAAAGGAAAAACAAAATAAGTCCATCCCCTGGGCATAAGCATGACTATATTTATACTGTTCCAGACAGATGGTTTTCTCTCATCTTGTAACAGATTTCCATGGAGGGAAAGCTAATGCCCTCCCTCTGTGATTTTAGAGCCTTACGACCCCATTTCCTCAAGTCTAGGCTCCATTTTCCTACTGAGGCAATTTCACCCCACAGTTGGTTTCTGTCTCTTGTGAGCAAACTGCTGGTTTGAAATTTTTAACATGCTTTGGGTTCCAGAGAGAGAGAAAGCAAGATTGTCATTCTCCCCGCCCTCTTCTTGCATTCTGCACACCTGCTCTTGATACTTTTGATATAACTGAGGAGGTGGAAGGAAGGGAAGTAATAACTGAGGGGAAAAACTAAGCATCGTAATTCACCAAACCTGTTATTTTCCTATCTCATGTTCCTCTTTCATGCTGCTCACAGTGATTCCACTTAATCTCCCAATATCATTCATGTCTAGTAATTTTTAAAAGCTCCCGTACTCTGGTGGGGGTGGTGCCTGGGTGGCTCAGTCCGTTAAGCATCCGACTCTTGGTCTCTGCTCAGGTCATGATCTCACAGTTCATGGGATCAAGTCCCGCATTGGGCTGTGTGTTGACAGCACAGAGCCTGCTTGGGATTTTCTCTCTCCCTGTCTCTCTGTTCCTTCCCTACTCTCTCTCTCAAAATAAATAAACAAACATTAAAAAAAGAAAAACCTCCCATACTCCAGAATCTCCATCTCTCCTCTGCTGTTTGTCAGTGGTAAAGTCCTTACTATTCCCGCCTCACTCCTCCCACCTGGCCTCATCTCCAAATAACACGACCCTTGATGACTTTAAATAAACCACATCCCATTTCCTTTTATGCATAGATATCAGTAGGCCCGTTGAAGAGAGGATTTTGCTCGTCCTGTCTGCTCCTCCGTCTCCAGAATAGTACCCAACACTGTCACACTTCATTACTGCGTAGCTAGGCAAAGAGCAGAAATGTCTGTGTCAAAGATGAAAAGAAGGCTTTGACTGAAAAAGGAGGACATGAATAGATCAGGAGAGAAAGAAAGAGAAAGGAATGAATGAATTAGTGAATGAATGAATGAATGAATGAATGACAGAGTCACCTAAGCAGAAATACCGATGCTCTGAAGCAAAGTCAGTAATCAAGCTCGGTTAGTCTCCAGATCTGTGGCGGTCAACTAGAAAGGCAGAGCCAGAGGGAGATCTAAGCTCAGAACCCGCTGTAAAATTTTCAAAGAAGGGAAAATCAGAAGGCTGTGTGAGGAGTGGCTGTTATTTGGGCACACTGGATTTTGTGGCTCCCGCTTTGGAAGGTCCACGATCTTCTCTTTGTCTTATCAGGAGGCACCCCGAACCTGCTGTCTGACCTCCACAGAAGGAGGAGCTCTGATACTCTCATCCCCAACCTACCTTTCCAGGACGCCTCTTCACTCCCTCGGCCCCGACTCATGCCTTCTGTGGGATGCCACACACTGCTTCTCATTCTTCCACACTTGACTGTTCCCTCTGCCTGGGCTGCAGTGCCCCACCTCCTCTATCTGACACACTCAGTCATTCAGTCTCTGTCACACTGTCCCCGTACTCCTCAGCAATTTGCAACTCCATCTTTGAGACTCCGGTAGCCTTTTAGAGAAGCTTCTATCAGAGAGCTTATTGGCGTGTTATCATCGAGTGTCTGTGTGTCTCTCTCCCTGACTATACACACAGGTCCTTAAAGACTGACTGCACTTTTCTTGTTCATCTGTGGGTCTCCATGCCTAGCACACTGCTCATTGCTCAATGTACGTGGCTGAGATGGATGAATCAAATATCATTCATTCTAGTTTCACTCGTCTGCTTTATTCTCCTTTAAGATCTTGCACATCAAGAGAGGCAATCTCCTAAAACAAAGACTATGACACCTAATGGATGTATCTATCACAGTTAACAGCTAGCCAATGGCTTCAGACAGGAAAAATCATTAGTACGCCAAGATATTGTGTTTCTGTTTAGTCCTTTGTTCCCAGGGCTACTCGCCCAGGTAAGGGCTCTGTCTCTGGGAGCACGTGCACATATATTTTCTGAGCCTCGTTCTGTAGCATACAGTGCAAGATTGTGAAATTCAACACACACCTGGAATATTCAGACACGATCTCAATAATAAGAGCTGTAATCAAGGAAGAAACCCTTACTTAGGCAAATAATTTGCCTTGGGAGTAAAGGCTGAACGCGATGTTCTTCACACACAGGGGCTTTAGCTGGCATTCTATCTTCATTCTGAATAGACTTTGCTGAACAAATCACAAACATAAAATATTTACACTATGCCAACCATCAGTACAAGTGGTCTTCCAATCAGAGAAGCAAGGAGCGGGATGGGAACGAAATGCCTACGTTCAAAGAAGACATGAGAGGGATGGAGGGAGAGAGAGAGAAAGAGGAGAGGGAAAGAGAGAGAGGGAGAGAGAGAGAGAGAGAGAGAGAGAAAGCTTAAAATTAAAGGGAAGTGTCACCCAAGAGCAAAGTAATTTGAGTCAAATTCTCCTCAAGTGAAGGTAACATAGACGGTAGTGAATTCTGTCTCATCTCTGTGATTATGGGGAGAATTTGCAGACATCAGATTTTCTGAGGTTACAGACATGGTCCCCAAATTGGAATAAAGGGGGAACGTAGATGCACGACAATACACTTGGACTGGATAAACAATAGGTGGACAAGGAAATATCACAGCAAGATGTACCGTCAGATGCGGAATCAGATAAATTGCAAATAACAACGGGGAAGGAACGGAACCTTGAGGACTATCAGCAGATAAACCAGATGAAATGGAAAAAGACTCGCTGGGTAGAGAAGGTGGGGAAGCCCTGGCAGAAAGTTGGGATGGAAACAGTGAAGTGGTGATGGGGCATGAACGCCCAGATAAAAGCTGCAGTCAGCTTCCCCAAAGTCCGAGAAAATAATGGCGAGAAAAAATAGAGTAGAAATGTAGCGATGTCAGCGGTGATAAGCAGATCATTTGTTACTCTGTACGGCCCTAGGGCCCTTTCCAGAGGCAGGCAGAAGTCCAAGTTCCTGGACTTATCAGCCAGTGCAATCAAGAAGAGAAGACGTAATGCAAAGAGCAGCAAGAATCCGTGTTTGCACTCAAAGGGACCTTAGGAATTATTTAGAGCCACCTCCTTTTCCACCACAGCATCCTTCGTTGGTTTTCTTCCCACATCACTGGCTATTTCTTCTCAACCCCTTCTCTTCTAAAGCCTCTCTTCTAAATAGTGAGTCTGAGCACTTGCTTCGGCAGCACGTAAACTAAACGTTGAGTCTGGGATCCTTTTCCTATCTACACTCATTCCCTACGTTATCCCATACAGTTGCCCGGATTTAGCGAGCCAAGTGCTGATGGCTTCCACACCTATGTTCTCTAGCCTTGACCTCTTCCAACCGAGCACCTTACTTGTCATCTCCCCTTGCAAGGCTTCCAGGCATCTCCAACACAGTATGTCCGCAACAGAGTTCTTGATTCTGCCTTCTCCACCAAAAACTGTTCCTCCTTGTTCTCTCCCATCTAAATAAATGGTACATGTATCTACCCATTTGGCCAAGCCGAAAACCATCTTTGGTTCCTCTCTCACTCTCTTTCATATAGACACACACACACACACACACACACACACACACACACACCCCACATCCCATCTATTGGTGAGGCATGCTAATCTATTTGTTAGGGACAAATGGATGTCACTGTTCCATTCTACTGCCAGCACACCAATTCAACTCATCATCAGAGTTCATCGACAGTGACCTCCTGGTTGGCCCTTGTTTCCATTCCTACTCCTCAAAGCTCAATCCTTGCCCAGATGCTAAAGTGATCTTTTAAAAAACATTGTAAAAATCGTAGACATTGAATGAATTATTTGTCAAACAATCAATCTGACAGACAAAAATGGATGGGCAGAATTTCTCTGAAGTAATAATCATGAGTGAATGTAGCTTCACTCCAGTAAAATGTTTCAATTGCATAATTTCCCATTGAGCACCCAGTATTTCTAGCATCACCACCATGGTCTTTAACATGACACCGTCTCTTCTCGGGGGCCACTTTGTACGTGTGCTTGTACAATAGAAAAAAAAAAACAAACACTCTTCTCTCTTTCTATTCCTCTCCTTCCTCTCTATTCTGGAACATTATTTCTATATTTGCCATGTGAACGTTGCCAAAAATCTGGGCAGTTAGAAACATGTGGATGCTTTAAAATGTTGCTCACCTTTCTTTTGGAAACCAAATGATGCACATAACTACAAAGTCTCTTAGCTTAAAAGAGAGCAGAGGCAACGCAGGATTTGGGTGACTGTCTCGTTCGCATTAATCCCCCTCCCAAACTGGGGCAGATAGGTCAGTGGTTATATCCATAGTTGCATTAAACCCATTAAGCTGGGGATGAGGATGGACGAGAGAGAGAGAGAGCGAGAGAGAGCGAGAGAGTGTGTGTTTGCTTGTTTATGATGAGCGCCAGGATAAGGGCTCTAAAGTGCCCTAGAGAGTCTGGATTCTGAATAATATAATGATGTGCACTTCCCCAAGTGCTATCACATTCATTATGCCATTATTCAGCCCAATAATGCTGACATCTCTAGTTTACAGGAGAGGAAACTGAGGCTCAAGGGGTAAAGTGGTGTGCTAACAGTACAGAGCTATGTTGTTTTAGGACACATTCGGAGTGCATTTTAAAATAAACAGTGAAAGCAGCCGGCACGTGTCCCCTGAATGGAACGAGGTTACGGAAAAGGTAGCTCGGCAAGATTACCTCTTCCTATTAGCACGGGAAGCCCCGCCCTAGCAAGGAAGCCCCGCCCCAGCAAGGAAGCCCCGCCCCAGCAAGGAAGCCCCGCCCCAGCAAGGAAGCCCCTTGGCCGGCACTCTTTCACATGGCCACTGTGAGCATTTGAAGGGTCCTGGGTCAGTCCGTCTTCAAGGCGTCTGTTTTCTAGTGAGAGATTTCCCCGTGGTTCTGCAAATTGTCTTTTTGCCTCCTCACCTCACCGGGCTCTTTCTGTGGGTCTGTCCTTGCTGCAGGGACAACCTCGCGTTCACACTCCCCGACCTCCCCCAGGGAACAAGTGCTGATGAGATCGTGGGCTCTTCCCACCCACAATCCAATCTGAGGCCGGAGGCACTGTCAGACGGCCCCCTCCGTCATCTTCGGCACTCTCTGCCGTGTGTTACTGTGCAGACAGAGGAAAATGACAGTTTTCATCATTTCCTGCTAAATGATTCGGTGCTGATTCAGCCAGTTTCAACTCCACAGCCATGCGAGGAAGAAAAAGAAGAAAAAAATAGAAGAGAAAATGCTTATCAACCACTCTGAGGTCTTGCTACGGAGGGGCCTTTCTTTTCCTTCCCTCAGAAAAGCCCTTGTTGACCTGGCCGAGGGCTTGCAGCTGCACTGGGTCTGCCCCTTCATTTATCCTACTTACTTCCATTTCCGCGCTCTTCTTGGAAAGAACCCTTTTTTTTTTTTTTTTTTTTCTAATGCCCCAGCAATGGGAATTGCGTGCCAGAGTAGGAATCTGTAGACTGGGCTCTGCCCCGGAATGGAGTCGTGACCTTGGATAAATCATTTCCTGTCTCTGAATCTCAGATCCTCTTTATAGAACAAAGATAATCAAACCCTCTTCAGATGTATGTGAAACCACTTTGCAAAGCTATAAAGTAATGGAAGAGGGCAAAATGCACGAGGGTTTTCTCTCTTGCAAATCTCCAACTTACTTTTAATGTCGGATCTGGCCGTGTAAGAACGTAAGTGTAGACTGGCCCAAACAAAGGGTTTTTGTGCCCCAAAGACACCTGGTTGAGGGCAGAGAGAATGGCTCATTCGCTTTTGCCTAACCCTCTCTGAACATCCCCTACCATGCCCCAGACACTATTCTCCTCCAGCCACCCCCCAATTGCATTGCTTTATTCAAATTCTGCCTTCAAAAGATAATCCACATTCCTTTGCCCCCTTCCAGATCACTCCAATCGACACCAAAATGTGTGCATTCCTTCCTGATTTCCCCTACCTTGACTTTTAATTTAATATAACTAATTAAGCAGTGCAAATAAATTCTCCAGATTCTTCCTGTGTGCCACAATTTCCTTTGTCCAGACATCAAAGCTAGAGTGTTATCCGCAGGTGAGACTTCTCTTTCTCTCCTCTGTGTTTCAGACACACTTCTTTCTGCACTGAGCATTTTTCTCTCTTTCTTCTCCGCAAACCTCTTCTCCTTCCTATCCCTAACCAACTCCTGTTCACATTTGAGGCCGATCTTTTTTTTTTTTTTAATGTTTAGTTTTTTTTTATTTTGAGAAAGAGACGGAGAGTGAGAGTGGGAGAGGGGCAGAGAGAGAATCCCAAGCAGGTTCTGTACTGGCAGCACAGAGCCTGACTCGGGGCTCCATCTCATGAGACGTGAGATCATGAGCCACGCCGAAATCAAGAGTCAGACGCTTAACCGACTAAGCCACCCAGGGGCCCCTGGCTCAGTCTTCACATCACCTCCTCTACGCAGCCTGCTCTCACCCTGTGAGATGACGTGTCTGTGGCACGTCCCACGGCACCTGTTCATCTTCACAGCTGGCACACCCAGACCTCTTGCTCACTCTCTGTCTGTCCCACTAAACGGGAAGTTCCATGTCAGTGGCATCTGTGGTCGTGTGTTGACTTCCTTGTCCCCGGAGCCTAGTACTTTGGCTAGCACATAGTAAGCACTTAATAAAGAAATGCTAGCTGCTTAAACGATGGTAGCAGGAAAGATATTTTGTACCAACTCAGGGCCGGCAGGATCTCAGGGGTCATCCAGACTGTGTCTCCACCCAAGCCTGGCATCCCTATGCCACATCCCTGACAGGCAACTGGCTTCCACATGAGCAGGAGCAGATATGGAGAAGTCACCTTTTTTACGAGACCATTCACTCTCTCTCTTGACAGTTCTGAATATTAGCAAGTTATTTCTCATCCAAACCGGCTCAACGCACTAACTGTTCCCTTCCCGCTGCAGGTGAGGTTACAGATGTGCCTTAAGAAGCCTTGCAGTTGGGTCCGGCGCTTGTGGGAATGGTCCCGCGTGGGGTCTCTTGATTCCTTTTTGAAGTCATTTGCTGAGTCCTATGGCCTCCCGTTTCCATCCCACTGCCTTGGGTCATATTTCCGTCTTTCTGCCCAGTCCTTTCAGATGGAGGCTTCCTTGGGCTTCTCTGACTTTTACTTCCAGGTTCACCCCCTAGACACCATCTTTGCTATCTCCGTTGACCCCACCCTCCCTATTCCATACTCAGGCACAAGTCCCTGAACCTCTAATGGAATGCAGCACTCTAGATGCTCTCTTCTCTGGAAGGTGATTTGGGACATCACTTCGATGGAGTGAGGGCATCTTCTCTCGTGAAAAGTAGGCAGTGGTCCAGGTGTGCCTTCTGAGGCCACGTGCCCCCTCCACATGGGGCAAACTCCCTCCCACGTTCTTGCTTCCACCCTCCTCCACCCGAGATGGTCTCTTCTTCAGGTGGTTCTGTGATTTCTCCCATGGTGTGATTTCCAAACCTTCCACAGCCTTGACCATCCTTCACAGGATGATTTTTCATTGGGATCTTCCCCCCACATCACAAACCTCCAGTTCTGACTCCAGCCACCTCCACTTGAGCCCCTGCAGAAACAAACAGGACGGGGAACCTCACTGGGGCGGGTCTCAGGTTTTCATTTATATGCACGGAACACTGAGAAGGGTCCCCATCACTATCAGATAATTATTCTTTCTCACAGTGGAATATGTTATATTCAGCAAGGCAGAAGTTGCCCTGGGGAAGGACCAGGATATACACAATCTGCTCTATATTTAAAAAATGAAAAAGAAAATGGGGAAAAAAATTCCACAACTTCTCCCTTTCTGCACTGTTAAGATAAACATCCTTTCCCCCAGTTACACGGCTCGAGCTGATGGTGAATACTTTTCTCCCTACGGAAATCACTTCTGAAAAGCAGACATTTAACATTTCCAATCTGTCTCTGAAGCCGAGACTAAATTACATTCTGTTTTGAAGGAATCGAAAACACACTTGTTAATATAATAAATGCCTTCCGTTCGTTCTAGGATTTGTCTTTGTTAGGCACATAATTCAAGAATTATCTATTATGGTAAAAAAAAAATTGAGCCATCTGGGTCTGTGCTACTATCTGTAAGCAATACGTCTTCGATCTCCTTCATACTTCATTACTGGCGATACACAGAGAGCGATCATTCCAAAATCAGAGCTTGTTTTCTGTTGTGGGACTATTGTTCATCAGGATTTATGAAGCAACAAACAGGCATTTTCTTGATTTTCATAAGTTAAGCTAACAGTCCGGTGATGACAACCCCATTAAAACTCAGCAAGTTAGATGTTTAAGCGATGGAGTTTTATACCGTATCCATCATTTTTACACAGTGGCTTTCTTTCCTCCTTCAACTTTGCGTAGCATCTTTTATCAATAGAGAGGACAGGAAAAATGCTTATTTACCATATATTTGTTAAGCCACATACATTTGCCATGTATCTTACCTGACAACGTGTAAAGGATAGAAAGCATTATTAAACTGACCAATTTTGATGATGTAGGACGAAGGGATGGCAGGCAAACAGCGTCCTCTTCATAATGGACTCTGGTGCACCGGCTTTTTAATGCATTTCTCCCCGCGGGTGGAGAGCAGGGATGGGACAGATCATGGGTACTTGGGGCCGGCAGTACATTTCCCTGCAGAAATAGCGGCCCTGCTATCTCTGGGTTACGGGTGCCCGTTCTGCAACCGTGCAAGAAAATTTCCTCCTAAGATGAAGTAAGCTTCCCAAGCTATGGGTTAACTGCAAACATGCCTGGAGCCAGAGAGGGGGACTGAGTTCTGGAGAACCCAACCAAGTCTTATCTCTAGACATCTCCCATTATCTGGCTATTCTAGAGACACAGTGGGAAAGAAAAAATGGAGGGTAACCTTTTCCGTGCCCATTATATTCTGCACACTGTACTAGGCGTGTTTGTATACGTAGCCTGTGGTTTTCAAAGACGCATGATCTACTATTTTCCCAAAAACTTAGCCTTTCATGAACCCAATGCTACAAATTCCAGCTCTGATGGTAAGACACGAAAAAAAAAAAAGAAAGAAATGTGTGCCCAATTGTGCTTGATGATCTGCTCCTGGGAGGTGACTGATGTGGAGCGGGCAGAAGCACAATCACTTTGATAGATGACTGGTTCCTTGAGGCTCTGTTTCTAAGAAACTCAAAGCCTTCCTGTGGGATTGCCCAAGATTCCGGAAAGTCTGGGCTTTGTTTCTTTCTGCCATCGTTGCGGCTGAGGTCAGATGCCATCTACGGTGTGACTAACTCCCTTTCCTGAAATGGAAACCAGTAGAAACAGTACCCCAACACAACTGGCATGGGCCAGTTGTTAGTCGAATTCCCCTATCTACCAATTGGTGCCCCTTGCTCTCTCAGCCTGGTGTGTTAATCCCATAAACTTAATTCTCATTAGTTCTGTTACTGCTCTTTATCTGGCTTCCCTTGGGGCACCCAGCGGAATACTGTGTCACGGGCTGTATTTTTTTTTTTTTAATGAAACTGCCCTATAATAAAATAATTTTTAAAATGATAGATTAGATCTTAAAATATATGAACAGCTTATGTGATCGCGTGCCTGGGAAACTTCACCCCTTCTGTATGATTCTGACTCTGTTTCTGATTAAAGGGAAAAAAAATTGCTGTTGTGAGCGCTTGGCTTCTGATATCCCATAATTCTTATTTGTAAGCACTTTTGTGCTGGTACCTCCTTATAATTTACTAAGTGCTTTGCTCTTAAAGAGCACTTAGCAGAAAGAGGTGCAGGGAAATTACATCTGGCAATTATGCCAGCAAATTTAACTCCGGGACCCAGGCAGTATAGGTCATTCCTGGCCTCAGGTTTCCTGTCCCTGTCACCCGCAACAGGTTGCCTGTGGCCTCCTCCTGGCCGTGTTGAAGGAGGCATGGTATGAATGTCTGTTGTTAAGCTGTCATTTAGGGCTCTGATGGCCTCCAGACTCCATTAGTGAGACTCATTCAAAAGCCAGAACAAAGATCATACAGCCAAGGCAAAACTCAAGAAGCCTACATTCCAAGAAGTCATGTGGTCTTAGTTTCTTGCGGTGCCAACTCAGCCCTCAAAAAAAGAATGTGGTCAAACATTTTTCTTTTCCCTAAAAAATGTGCCAGTGAACTTGCCTATGACCCATGCCTCTCTCTTGCCCAACCATCTGCCATGCCTTACACATAGAACAACCATATAATATAGCTCCAGATGAAGGCATTTTGAGAGGGAAAGGGGGAAGCTACTGATAGCCACACAAGGAGAATGAGTATAAAAAGAGGATTCCAGGGATCCTGGAACGAAGGATGAGTAGACACTGCCTCCCGAGCCTCCCGCTTCTAGAGTTAACAAGAAATAAGGATATGAAATGAGATCAAAGAAAGAGTGGTTTGAGTCATTAGATTTGAGTCCAATTCTCCGTGCTGCCTTTTCCAAAGAGCTGCTGGTTTCAGCCTTCTTGGTGCCAAAGAGAGAAAACAGAGTTGATATCATATGTACTTTGTCTTCTGAGGAGCTAGCATGGTGAACCATCAAAGCGTGTGGCCTCTGAAGCCGGATTGCCTGGGTCGAAATCCTAGCTGGGTGAACTTGGGCAAGTTATGTAACTTTTCTTGTGCTTCAGGTGCTGAGTGAGTGAGGAAGAGAAAAACCAGGAGGGTTACGCCCATGGAAATACATCTACCTGGAAACAAGAGGCACGGGCAAAGGCGGCGGGGGCTGCTAGCCAGGGTTACCATGACTAAATACCCACTAGCTTCAGACCCTACGTGATAATTTTTACCTTAGCAACAGCTCTGCAAGGTGCATATTTTTGTCACCCTCATAATCATCACCAACGTTGTTAAGCCTATTTCACAGATGTGAAAATGGAACCTCCGAGACAATATATAACTTGCCCAAAGTCATACAGCTAGCAAGAATTGGAATCTCTAGCAACCTGTCTCTGACTTGAAAGTCCACATTGCATCTAGAAGGCAATGTCTCTTGGGGCACCTGGGCAGTTGGGTAGGTTAAGCTCAACTGTCCAAGTCTTGATTTGGGCTCAGGTCGTGATCTCATGGTTCACGGGTTTGAGCCTTACATTGGGGGATTCTCTCTCTGTCTCTCTCTGCCCCTTCATGTGTGTTCCCTCTCTCTCAAAAATAAATAAACCTAAAAAAATAGAATGCAGTGCCTTTCAACTGGAGTATGCATGTATATTCATGCAGGAATATTCTGCCTCAGCGGGACCCTTGGTCAAACTTACTTCAACTCACCACCAGCACACATTTCCTAGAGACATTTAGCCCCAACCCAGATTCTCTTCTTGCCGGAGACTTCCTCTCTCCTCAGGACTTCGATGACATTGCTGTGTGATATAGGATGAGTTATTTAATCTCTCCTTGTTTCAGTTTCCTCATCCATAAAATGGGGTTAATAGTCACACCTACCTTGCGGGAGTTTTGCGAGCATTCACTACATGAGTATGCATGCAAAGCCCTTAAAATGATTCCCAGCACATGTGAAGTGATCAGTGCCTGTTAGCTGTCATTATCATGGTCCCAGCTAGTGGGGACAAGTCAGAGAACTGGACAGACAGTAGCCTCTTCGTTGGGCTGGGAAGAACTTCAGGATCCCTCGGCCAAACAAGAAAGAGGTGAGCAGGACAAACAAAAGATTCTCCTTTCCTGCCCTCATAAAGAACCTTCTGGAGGACATGGCTCTCGGGCAGCATGCTCCCCTTCACTCACGTAGTCGCAAACATTTTGTCCATCATCATTGGTGTCCGGGTCTGCGATTTCTGTCCTTACCTGCTGACACGTCCTACCTCCATATTGCCCACAAATTGGCAACACTAGCTAGTACGAATACCCCATAACCTTGCCTCCCTGTGTCTTCCCGGAGAGAATGAGAGAGAGAGAAGAACAGCCAAGCCTGCAAGGCACACACACCTGAAGAAAGGTCCCTTATCTGTGAAATGAGGAGGTTGGACTCACCAGGTGATTGCTAAGGCCCATCTCCAACATTCTCTGGGTCTGTGATTCTTTTTGCTTTCTTGGGTTTTTTTTTTTTTTTAAGAGAGTGAACACGAGTGGGGGAGGGGCAGGGAGAGACGGAGAGAGAGAATCCGAAGCAGACTCCATGCTGCCGGTGAAGAAACCAACGCGGGGCTCGATCCCATGAACCGTGAGATCATGACCTGAGCCGAAATCAAAAGTCAGACGCTTAACCAACTGAGTCACCCAGGCGCCCCTCTGGGTCTGTGATTCTGAGGCACCCTTGGGGTACCAGGGCTGAGCCAGTTGCGTTTCTCATGCATAATGGACTAGAGAGAAACAACGGTGGGAATTTAAGTCTCAGGTCCTGAGCACCGCAGTTTGTCCTTGCTGCTTAGGGAGAAGCCGAAGGTCACGCTTTGCCAGAGTCTTAAATATCAATCTCACCCATAAACTTCATTCAGGCTGCCTGGAGAGCCGAAGTGTCCTATTCAAGAAGAGAGCAAGGAGGTAAGAGGACAATGGAACAGTTTAATACAGGCAAACAGCTTTTGGAGTCAAATCGCCTTGTTCAGCTTTCCTTTGCAACTTGCACGGTTCGATCTCCTTGCCATTGGATTGCAAATTGTAAAAATATTTAACTTGCAAAACAGCATAGTGGATATGGTTTTCCAACCATCAGCTTTTGGGAGGCATTAAATGCTTTAGAACTCGATGATAACCGGAGACCATGAGCTGAAATCATCAAGGGCAGTAGGTCCTGGGAACAGGGATGAAGGTCACCGGCTTTGTCCTGTCCAGCCCGTGAAGGGCAAATTTGAGAATAAGTGGGGTGTGGGGGGTATGTGGATGAGCTGATTCTCTGTAGAGCAAAGTAGTGGTTTCCTAGATGGCACGTTCAGCATGGCCCCGGCCAAAGGAGAGAGAGGATGCGCCTAGTCCCCAGACACCTAATCCAATCCCACCTGCTGGGGAGATTCTCCGTACCCTCCAGGAAGTTATGTCTCTACCATATCACAAAGGCATATCCAACAGTCTAATGAGATCTCTATCATGGATTCTCCGGCCAACTGGTCAGGGAATCACTTGATTCTGTCGCAAATGTGTCTCTGATTCACAACCCCTAACTTGGCTTTGAAAACCCACCAGCGAGGTTCGCTCATGATTTCGGGAGGTCAGTGGTCCAGACACATATAACTGGAACACCGAGAAGCAGTGTAAGAGGTTGCCAAGTGCTGAGACCCATGGCCCAACCGTCTGGGTTCAAACCCGAATTCTGTCACACCTCGACACGTTATTTGACTTTTCTGACTCAGTCTCCCCCTGCGTAAAATGGGGAAGCAAATATAATTTGCCTCAGCAAGTTGCAGAAAGGATTGAGTGTGTGTGTGTGTGTGTGTGTGTGTGTGTGTGTGTGCAAAGTTTCCTAGGTTTTTTTCGTCATCATCACCAAATGTGGGCCAGATATATTGTGTTAGAGACTGCTTGCTGGGAGACCCTTATAGCCACTTAAAATCCTCCTTCACTCCTTGAGAGATTTATTTTGTCAACATGTAAAAATTAATTCCAGTCCTTGCGGCCGCAGAAGGGAAAGGGTACTTATCTCACTGTCTTGGTGAGATCAAACCCTGTGTTGGTGTGAAAGGAAGTGGGAAGAAAACAGGAAGTCACTAAGTCTCCTGAAGCATGGGGAGAGGAGACCAGGAGCAGAGAGAGGAGCAGGGGCCCCAGCAGAGTGGCCCAGACACCTGAGAAAAGTTCGGTTGATTTTATAGATTTGCTTCTCTGGTCCCACTGATTGTGCTCTCCCTTCCGTCTGTCACCAGAAACTCCCGTATCTCTTCCTGCCTGATGCCCCTCTCCTCACCCTCTGCCAGCCCCATACCGCCTGGTACCCTCCCCCCTTCCCCAAGAGGCCCCTTAGAGCCGAGGAAAGAAGCTGGGAGGATGAGATGGGGTTTCATGTGACTTCGTGGTTGCCGCCCATAGCACCAAGCCCTGCTGGTGGTTACTAGATATTCAGAAATAAGCCTGGGAACACGCTTTAAAATAGTGCTCAGTCTGACACTTGAACTGCATTCTCACAGCTGGGCTCAGTGTAGAGTTGAGGGGAGGGTGGAAACTGCCAGCCAGAAGCTTCCAAGCAAGGGGGTTCCCACCTCCAGGGAAAAGAAGAGGGTGTCTCCTCCCTTCATGCCAAGATTTGATTTCTTCTTCTTTGTGGCTCCAAGGCATTAAGGATTCGGTCACTGGCTTGTTTTATCAGTTAGGAACTGGCCTCTCCCTGAAAAGTTTCAGAGACCCGAGTGGGCAGCCATTGGCACCCGTATTTCACCCCCTGTGTCAGATTCCTCCCCTCTTCCTCTATTTCTTGCTTCTTTTTTCTCCACCTGTAGAAAAAGCTCCTGGTTGTACAACGTACTTGAATTTTTGGACGGGAGCGTGTTGCAAAAGTAATACGTGTTCATTGGGGGAATAAATGAAGTAAGGGTTTGCGAAGCAAAAAGCACATCATTCCCATAATGGCTTCACCCAACAAGTCCCCTCCTCAGGGGTGATCCTGTTAAACAGCCTGTGGATGTCTTTCTAGAAGCTTTTCTATGTACCCATAAGCATATGAAACTAAGTACAGGATCATTCAAAAATGAATTTACATTACATTTATTGGTCTGCCACTTGACATTTTGCTCCGTTTCCTAGGGCTGCCATAACAAAAGACCAAACACTGAGAAGCTTAAACAACAGAAATGTTTTCTCTTACAGTTCTAGAGCCTAGGACTCCAAGTTCAAGATACTGGCAGGGCCAGGCTCTCTCTGATGTCTCTTTTAATTTTTTTTTAATGTTTATTTAGTTTTTTGAGACAGAGAGAGACAGAGCATGAATGGGGGAGGGTCAGAGAGAGGGAGACACAGAATCTGAAACAGGCTCCGGGCTCTGAACTGTCGGCACAGAGCCCGAAGCGGGGCTCGAACTCACAGACCATGAGATCGTGACCTGAGCCGAAGTCGGACACGTAACCGACTGAGCCACCCAGGCGCCCCACTGATGTCTCTTTTAGTTTTTGGTGTCCGTTAACAATTGGTGACATCCCTTGGCTTGTAGACACATTATTCCACTCATATGGCCATCTTCTCCCTGCACATTTTCGCATTACCTTTCCTCCATGCCTATCTGTCTCTGTATCTAAATTTCCTCTTTTCCTAAGGACACCAGTCATATTGGATTAGGGCCCACCCTTAAAGATCTCATTTTAACTTGTGTGCGTCTGTAAAACTCTTTGCAAATAAGGAAACTACTAAGGGTTAGGATTTTAACATATCTTCTGGGGGGTATACAATTCAACCCATAACAATGGGCGTTAAGTCTGGATCCACTTTGTTTTCTTAATGGCTACCTGATATCCCAGATTTTGTGTGTGTGTGTGTGTGTGTGTGTGTGTGTGTGTGTGTGAGCTATAATTTACCACGCCCCAAATGATGGATATAAGGTCATCCTCAATTTTCTGATATAACGAACAGTGTTGCACTAAAAATACTTACATCATAGCCCACATATTCTTGCACACTTATATTTTTTTTTTAGGATGGGTTTCTAGAAGTAAAATTTCTGGGTCAAAGGATATGCGCTTCTTAAATTTTGATGGACATTGTAAAACTGCTCTGCATACGATTATATCATTTTTATACCCACCAACAGTATATGGCAGTGCCTTTTGTCCTCACATCTTGATGAACACTGGCTATCATCAATCCTTTATATTTCTGCCAGTCTGATGGGTAAACAGAAAATGTGTCTTGTGTAGTAGGTATTTCTCCAATTTCTAATAAAACTGAACATAGTATGTTTATAATCCATTTGATTTTTTTATCCGGTGAATATTTTTATGCTTTGTTCATTATTCCATGGGGTTGTATATTCAACCAACAAATATTTATAGAACACACATAATGTGGCAGCATATTGTGCTATGTTTGTTTGTTTGTTTGTTTTCTTATTGGCTTATAAATTTTCAGAAGGCAACTTTCTATTGGGAAAATTATTCAGTTGACTATAATACAATTAACTTCTTTTCTTATGTCTTTGTTTTCATTTTGTTTATAGTATCTCTTGCCCTATACAAACTATAAAAATTTAATTGAATTGCCCCATCTGTATTTTTTCTTATTTATTGGAAATCTCCGTTTAGAAGGCTTTTGATAGGCCAAGATTATGAAAAGCATTCTGATAATTTCTTCTATTACTTTGTAATTTTGGTGGGGGGGGGGTGGCATTCACATTTTTAATCCATATGGAATTCGTATGTGTTTGATGTAAATTTATCTTCTTTTCCAAAATGGTCTGCTGATATTTAAATACCGCTTAGCAATTATTCTGTCCTTTCTCTTACCAGTTAGCAATAACAATATTAGCTAACATTTTATTGTATACTTTCTGTTTTAGCTTTGGTTCCCTGAATGAAGAACCTGAAACAAAAGCTTTGTGCACTTAGAAACGTGGTCCCATGAGACAGCAATTCGTAAGTGGGGACTGAGACCCGACAGGAGCAAAAGTCAACACATGAATGTGCTTTCGAGTCAGCTATCCCCTCCAGGCAACTGTTGCCTAATCCCCCTGGACCTTCTGAGTAATTTAGCAAGTATTCTGGGAATTTTACTAAATACACCGGGAATGCAGGGGAGAAGCATTTATCCCCCGATTCCCATTCGTCACTGGTCAAGGTTGGCCCTCTGGACATTAACGTCCTACATTTCCAGGCTGCGCACGTAGGAGCGCAGAACCCATCTTCACCTGCATTGTTCCACATTTCACCGCAACGTCCCACAGCAGACAATGAGGGTTTCGTGGTGGGGCCCGAGACAAAAGCGCTCTCTGACTCAAGGTGCGTGAAGCTGCTCAAAGCTTGCGATTCGCGCAGCTGGTTGTTGCCGAAAGCTCTTGAACAGTGCTAACAGAACTTCCTGCAGTGAGAGAAAAGGTCCATATCTACGCTCCCCAAAATGGTAGCAGCCCCTGGCTTCAGATGGTGAACTCTTACAATGTGGCTCGCGAAATGGAGAAAGTAAATTGTCAGTTTGGGGTTTTAATGAATTCCGATTTAAATATACCTAACGCCATGCGGCTAGCGGCTGCTATGGACCCTGTGGGTCTGGATTAAGAGGTGCCCGATGAGGATTTTGAAATAGGAAGTGGTGCCAATACACCTTCTATGACACGCCAGGCCCCCGAACAGTTCGGCGTTTTCTACGGTGTATTAAGACCCCCACGTGTATTATCTTATTTAACCCTCACGATGACGCTGTGACATGGATACGATTTTTTTGTGTTCTATCACGAGGTGACTAAAGCTTAGAAAAGTTAAGTGACTTTCCTGTGTTTGCAGAGCTAATAACTGGCGGGGCCAGGATGCACATCCAGGCGGTATAGTTTCAGAGGGTATACCCTTTTATGATTATATTATTAGGTTCCCTTTGCATTCAATTCCCACGTACATCGGGATCTCTATCTGGATTTTGTCATTTGCCTATTCCCCGACCACGGTTGAAAAACTGCAGCTCTCGCGTAGGTTTTGACTCCTGGTAGCTTTCTTACCATGCAACCTTTTAACATGTTTGGGCCCTATTTTCCCTATGCAGGCCAGAAGAAGTTACAAAGGTAGAGGTCAATTAAAATGCTTCAGGCTTCAAATAATAGGAAAATGAACGGAAAAAACAAAGGTGTTGTCACGCCATATAATAAGAAGCCCAGAGGCAGACATTCCCAGGATTAGTTTAGAGACTTAAGGTTCCAGATTCACTTCTTTTCCCATTTTTCCGGCATAGCGGCATTTCTCCCTACAGATTGTCCACGGTCTGCAATGGCGAGAGCAATTCCAACATCACGTCCTCACGCGACCATTCCAGAAAACGCGGGTTTGGGGAGGACACTTAGAGTGGCCGCTATGATCGCAAGGGAGGCCGTGATTCCATTCGGAGACAGCGTAGATTTACTATTCGAAAGAACTAAAAAATATTCCAAGTTTGTTTTATACTTAAATGTAATCTCTAAGTGCAAACCAAAATAAGGGGAGAGTACAGGCGTCGGTTCCGGGAAAGGAAACAGTGTGCATTCAGTTCTGCATTCTATGCGTAAAAGGAAATCATGTCTGAGTTCAAAAGACACAACGGGAACGATTTCTTTCTTGGAATAATTCGATCTTGCCACACAATATCTCATCAATGGGAGGAGAAGTGGACTTTTCCACTCACTGGGCAGCAACTCTCAGTAGAGACTTAAACCATAGCACCCTAAAATTTTACATCTGGGGAAATCTGGGAAGTCACGTGGTCCCAATTTTCACGTGGCAGAAGAAACTCAGCCCCGTTCAGACCGCGTGAGGACGAGAACGTCGGTTCCCTAACAGCTTTTCCAGGCCCGCTCCCCTGTTGTGGCCCCCCCAGTGGGCTCTAATAATTTCTGAGTACATTTTCTGTGAAAGCCCTTGAACCACTTTTGACCCACTGCTGAAACAGGTCCTGTGCATAGTCGTCAGAACCCTCATGCTGCTGTCGTTCAAAGAACCTGGATATTTTCCAAACAATTTAGATTATGTTTAACTCTTACGAACATTCCAGGAGATTACTTAGGCATTTGGTGGACATCGTAAGCTTAAAACCTGAAAAGACAGACGGAAAGTCTGTTGTGTATTTCCTAATGAAAAAGGTGATGTGTACCGATTGCACAAGACTCAGCCACCTCTTGAGAAAAGAAAAAACTCGAGGGAACAAAAATCTCCCAGTAACATCGTGGTTTAAGTGTTCCTATACTCTTGTAGTGCATTTATATGTGCATTCTGAAATGAAAAATTCTGGGGGCCTGGGTGGCTCAGTCGGGTAAGCATCTGACTTCAGTTCAGGTCATGATCTCGAGGTTCGTGGGTTCAAGCCCCGCATTGGGCTCTGTGCTGGCAGCTCGGAGCCTGGAGCCCGCTTCCGATTCTGTGTCTCCCTCTCTCTCTGCCCCTCCCCTGCACATGCTTTGTCTCTCTCTCTCTCTCTCTGTCAAAAATAAATAAACATTAAAAAAATTAAATAAAAAAATTTAAAGATAGAGCCAGGGTCATTTTCCAATATCAATAAATAGTATACAGTTTGATTTTTTTAGTGCAAAGTATCATAGTATGTCAACAAACCACGCTTACCCTAGTCAATCCTCCATAGTTCAACATGTAGGTTTATTACTAATATTTTAAAATTTTAGACGTGTATCTTTATGCATTTCCAAAGGTAGAAATATACAGTCAAAAGATACGCATCTTGTCAAGGTCATGAATACATTTTGCCAAACTGTCCTCCAGAAAGCTTACGCCAATTTTCCTAGCTCCTAGCCCTGTGTCAACTCCCCTGGCCCCCCTCCCTTACCCACAGTGTTGGCTATCATTCATCGTAATCTCGGCCAAGGGCGGTTTTCTAAAAGCCACGCTTACCTTTGTGACTGCATTTTATTTGTCCCCCTTTGCGGTTCCCATGAATTCTTGTCTTGGCCAAGGCTGTGTGAGGGGTTTCTGGCCTCACTCGGCTGCGCTGACATTGATTCAGCAAACAGTTTTGCCAAAAGGACAAAGCTAACGGAGGTGTTCACTTGAGGGGCTGCCAGCAGTGGCCCATGAAGAGGGTTCGAGGGGGAAACAGCAGCTTCTTCAGAAGCGCCTCTGAGGTTCTGGAGAGAGGTGATCCCTTCTTTAATTGCTTTCACCTTCCTCTCCAGCAGGTGGTCCCCCCCTGGCCTCAGATTTCCCTAGGTAGGGTCTCATTTGCATTTCCTTTTGCACTTCTTGCTGGTGGATACACAAAGGTGAATCTGGGAGCACATTTAACTAACTGGCAGGAGAATCTATTCCAGACTGTTCTGGATAAGCTCGGTATACGAGGGTATTTTATTCACCGCAAAATCAGCGCAAACAACGGGGTGCTTCCTTTCCTTCCATGCAAGCCTTAATAACCCAACCCAGTCGTAATGAATTCTGGGGCAGAATTAATGTAAAAGAGTCATGATGATTAGGTAATTATCAAGTACAGGAGTATTTAACCTTCCCAGCGACAGAACTGCCTAAGACTACCTGATATCATGTATGCTCTCTGAAAATAATTAATAATTTAAAAATTATCCCATCACTACTACTAATCAAGAAATCAGGATCCAGGAGCAGCGTCAATCAAACTGAGTTTTTCTTCCATTTAACATCTGCCACAGTGCTGCTTCTCTCTAGTGTCTTTGAATGTGTCGGCCTCTTTGATTTTTATTTCAGGCTGGCCAGACTTAAGCTGTTGAAAGTCTCTCAGAATATCTCAACAAGCTGAGACACATCACCCTCTAAAATTATCCACCCTGAGTGAAATGCCAGGGAGTCACCTTTGGCCTCTGCCTTTTTTAATTGCAGCTCAAGCCATTTTTAAGCCAGAGGCTGTGACAGCCCCCGTGTTCTGCTCTCTTTCACCCACCCTCCACTCCCCTTATCCGTCTTGGGCGGTCTACTCAAAAAAGAATGTGTGTGTGTGTGTGTGTGTGTGTGCACGTGTGTGTGTTATGTACTGTATTATGTTCTAATAAAAAATAGATGTGTTGTCTCCCTGATATATATTTCAATTCCACGACAAAGGCAGCTATACATAGATAGGCTTTACCAACCCATACATACATGAGTGCCTGTGTGTCCCCACAAGTGCACACACATGCACATATAACACAGAGAATAAAATGATTTGTCATGCTAAGTGCCAGAGCATGTACTATGGGAGGATTCATGGTAGAATCACCAGAGGAGCCTTTCAAGATTATTTTCTCCAAACCCCCTACAGAGATAATCCTGAGACACTAAAAAAAAAAAACAAGTGACTTTTCCAGGGTCCTACAATTAATTGAAAAGAGAAAAAATTACTGAAATACAGGTTACTGACTCCTGATCTCAGAAGTGTTTTCCCTCAATGTGATATAGCCCGAGACCAGGGTAGTCAAATCGTAATCCAAGGAATCTAATTACCAGAATATTTGCTTTCATGCACACTGCTCCCTCTTCCTAGAATTCCGATCCATCGTCCTTCTTTGGTTGGCTGGAGTCTTCAAGATGTAAATCATGGAGCACTTCCTGCAAGAGGCCTTCCGTGATACACTCAGGGTTAAGGTCAGGTCCCTCCTGTGACCTCCTGTCGCATTCAGTGCTTACTCTTAAACCAGTGACCTTTACATTGTTTGACCAATGCCAGTTTTCCGGTCTTATATTTCTCCCTAAATTCTAAGCTCTTTAAGAAGGGTGCATGCGGTCCTCCCTCGGATCCCCAGCCCCTCGCCCAGTACACAGTGCTCACTCAGATATATCACCAAATTATGCAAAATCCTATAGATTCAGAGAACCATGATAGGGCAAGGGGGCAGATTTGTAGAAAAGCTCAAGCCAGATAATCTGTCAACAATCCTGGACAAACAAACAGGCGCGTGAAGGGAAGTCACTACGAGAGGGTGTTCCTAAAAGGCAAGCACAGCACAACATTAGACAACCTTGCTCCTTTGTGAAGCAGAAATGCTTATCGGAGTGAAATCCACGTGGGTCGAGGGAGGACAAGTTTGTGACTCCATTTGTACAGAGAAGCAGAAAGGGAGCCGAAGGCCGGGGGAACTTAGAAGCCAATGACAGCCTAGAGCGATTTGGAGGCTTACTTGGAATCTCCAGCCTGTTTCTGTGGAGAGCACTATTTTGGGGGCAAGGGAGGGTCTAAATTTTTGCCCGCTGAATCAACTGACCATCTGCTGATTCCAGATCCAGACCCCATGAGGCTAGTTTAAGGATGAAGATGGGGGGGGTGGGGTGGGGGGTGAGATTCTGAAACACAATAGTCTCTAACCCAGGGCTGGACTCTCAGAAAACAGATAATAGTGCGAGATTTTCACATGCGTCCCTCTCTTCCTCATTAGGCCAGGCCTGCATCATTAATCCTGCCTCCTGAATGTCCTTTATTCTTTGCAAACATTTGCTGAGGACCTTTGGGTGCCAGTCACTGGCCGGGCACTCAGTTACACCGATCAGCATTTCCCAAACTTCTGTGATGACAGCAATCATTGCAATACTCCGTCATATTTTTATTTACAAATTCTTGAGCCACCATGCTGTACCTACTGAGGTAAGTAATCTAGGGCAGGGGTCCAAGAATATGTATTTTTTTTTCCAACTTCCCCAAGAAATTCATACCATGAGACAACTTTGGTGGAGATAAGTAACAGCAACAATAACATTAACAGAACAATAAAATAAAATAAATAGAGATAATGGCTCTTATCTCCAATGAATACACAGGTGAAAGAACCTTCTTTAAAATAATCATTCCTGGGACGCCTGCATGGCTCAGTCAGTTAAGCATCCGACTTCGGCGCAGGTCATGATCTCACGGTTTGTGAGTTCAAGCCCCACGTTGGGTTCTACACCGACAGCTCAGAGCCTGGAGCCTGTTTCAGATTCGTGTCTCCCTCTCTCTCTGCCTTCCTCCTCTCTCTCTGAAAAAATAAATAAACATCAAAACATAAAATAAAATAAAATAAATCATTCCTGACCCAAGGGACACTCACTGTACTTCCTAAGAAAATACATGAATATAATTAGAAGTCATTTTTTTTAAGTCCATAGAATTAATTTGTGTGATTTCTGTGCAAGCATTTCTTTTGGGGATTGACTTGGAAATCTCCACAAGAGGACAAGTAACCAATGAGAGGACCCCAGAGTAGCTATCAGCAATGTTGACCCAACTGGAGGATTCTTTGCAGAGCTGTGCTTAAAAAACAAAAATGTAGGGGCGCCTGGGTGGCTCAGTCGGTTGAGCGTCCGACTTCGGCTCAGGTCATGATCTTGTGGTTCGTGGGTTCGAGCCCCGCGACGGGCTCTGTGCTGACAGCTCAGAGCTTGGAGCCTGCTTCGGATTCTGTGTCTCTCTCTCTCTCTGCTCCTCCCCCGCTCAGGCTCTCTCTCTCTCCTTCAAAAACAAATTTAAAAAAAACATTAAAAAACGGAAGTGTAAACTTTCATGTGGTATAAAGTGTAAAAGTCATCACGCATAACTTTTAAGAGTTCTGGGAAACATTTGCAGGCCATTTGGAGAATGAGGAAGAGTAAAACTCAGCCACCCCCAGCAGAAACTTATGATAGATGAGACATTTAGTATGCATTATGGAGACAAAAAAATCACCCAGCTTCAGCCACTAATGCAGAACTTGGAGCAGCTGGACAAACAGTTCTCAGAAACTACGAGACAATCAAAATCCCATTTGGCTGCCACCGTGATGGTTGCCCAATACCCCCCGCCCCCACCTCCTCTCTCCGTGTCAGTATCTCCTCCTTATCCATTATTACCCGCATCCTCTCCCCCAACCCAGAGAACTCATTTCCTCTCTCTCCACTGTTCTTGGCCCCCTTTCAAATGCTCTCACCCAACGCCAGGAGCTTTATCAGTCCTGAGGCATTAATGCATGTACCGACAGTAGAGATGCAACGACGTTATTTCTACATGGTACCAAGATAACCAGAGCACTTGTTAGGGGGAAAGAAATCTCTCTGATTGACAGTTGCTAGATACAAAGACTAAGCGAGGAACTGCACTGATCACTTTTCAACTGGTACATTTTGGTGTTAAAAATTATTAAATATTGGGGATTCCATGGTCCAAGGTTTTTGTTCCAAATTTGTTTGTTGGCTTGTTTGTCTTGCCTTGTTTGGCGGGGGGTCCATTTTTCCAATGAAATATTATGCGGAAGCCTAATACACATATATGCAAATCGAGCTGCTCTGGATAAATGAAGGGAAGGGATCAGATCCCTGCTGTTCCCTGCATTCGTTCTCCTTCAGTGTTCTCCTCATCACCCCGCAGGTGCTCGAGACTCTGCAAAACCCTGTCGATAGTCCTCTCAGCCCCTTGTTTTACCAATGAGGAAACTGAGATCCAGGAATCAGCAATGAAGTCCTCACCAAATAGGCAAATGACAGTAGTCTGGAGGGCGTATGTCTGAGACGCAGTTATCTACCAGAGCTGAATTCAGGAATTGGAATTCTTGCCCGTGGCAGCAGAACTAGAAGCAAAACTCGGGTCTCTTGAATTCGAATCCTTTGCCTTGCCCCCACTCCAGGAAGCCAGCCTTGGCCCATGAGCTAAGATTCCTCCATAGGTTGGGGCAGGGTGGCAAGAGGAAGGAGCAGGTGTTTTTTTCAGCCGGCCGTCTAGTGCACACGGCACCTACTCACGGCTTTCTCTGTGAGCACTTTCTCATTTCTTTGAAGTTCTGAGCTGGATCAAGGTCAAAAATGATGAGTTAACCCCTTGGAAACTAGACAGATATCCCCAAAGAAAATAAAATGGAAAGTTACAGTTTTCATCTCCCGTCCACCATCAATTTCTGTATATTGCAGACCTGCCTGTCAAGGAGACAAGTGTTCGTATAGCTCCGTGCCTTCCTTTCTTCATCCTTCCACCTCCCTCTCAATCACTGACCCAGTCCACATCTCTGCATTTGTATCCATCACTATTCTCCTCTCCATCAAATATTCTAAGCTTCTGACCACATTCTTTGCCCTGCCCCGAACAGCCTCTCCTTTTATTATCTGCCAATAAGGTATTAATACATTAGTTGCCTCAAAGTGCACTCTTTAATGAGGGCCATGGACATTCATTTAGCTGAATTTGATAGTGACAACACATTGACATTGGTAAGGTTAATGATCCAATGCTTTATTTCATTGAACAAGTTGAACAACACTTAGCACATTGATCCGCAATGTCCTACAATCCGTCTTTGCTATTACTTTAATGGTGCCATGGCATCAATGCCCTTTAAGTAATTGGCACCATGAAAAGACGGACTTGGCCTTGTCATGTTGGATTAGAGCTATGCTGAATTGTAAAAGATTTTTGTCTTTTCTCTATTCTATCTTTCCTCTCATTTCATGTCTTCCTGATTGAAGGGGCAAGAGGGGGCTCATGGAGGCTGGGAGGGAGAGTCTGGCTATATAGTGAAGAGACAGAATTGGGTATGCAAAGATACAATGACCAATGTCTTCTGAGCCCTCATGTCCTTTGCAGATCATCAGGCCCGTGCGACCTCAGGCAGGCCTCTGAGCCTCCTTAGATCTATGGGTGTTCATCTACAAAAATCGGCATAATTAGTGCAATCTACTTAACCTCATCTGCCTCACAAAGGATGGGTCCTAGCTTCAAAACGTTGCTCTGCCCCTGGGTGCTAAGAGGTGATGGAAGAAAAAGAAAAGAGTGGGGTGGGGGTCTCACCTGAGCCTTGCCCCTGAGAGTAGGCAGATACTGGTTTGGGGATGCTGTGGACCAGAGCTCGACTCCAGGGCAACATCGGAAGCAGCGAGAAATAGAGGTTAAGGTCTTGGCAAACTCATGGATCTGCTGGGATAGGGCTAAGAGGTCTTGATCAAGTAGGTAGAACACACTGATTGAAAAGGACTATGTCCTTGAGACACAGTTGTCCAACAGGGCTAATTGGTTTTTTTTTTTAGGACAAGCCTCCTGACTGACCTGAAGGTGGGCCTTAGATGGGTGAAGACTTTGAAAGATGGGAAGATGGGCTTAGGCTGGGGGACCACACAGAGCTCAGTGGTCTCTGAGTAAAGATATTCCTTGATGTGTTAGCAGGAGAGAGTCTAATGGATGATGGGCCACTAAATCCAACCCTTTTTCTTTAGTTAAATATTTTTTTATAATTAAAAAATGTTTTTTAATTTTATTTATTTTGGGGGGAGTGAGAGACAGCGTGCAAGTGGGGCAGGGGCAGAGAGAGAGGGAGATCCAGAATTTGAAGCAGGCTCCAGCTCTGAACTGTCAGCACAGTGCCCGATGTGGGGCTTGAACCCACAAACTGTGAGATCATGACCTGAGCCGAAGTCGGATGGTCAACCGACTGAGCCACCCAGGCGCCCCATTAATTTTTAATATTTATTTATATTTGAGAGAGAGAGAGAGAGAGAGAGAGAGAGAGAGAGAGAGACAGAGCGTGAGTGGGGGGAAGGGCAGAGAGATAGGAGACACAGACTCCAAAGCAGGCTCCAAGCTCTGAGCTGTCACTACAGAGCCCAATGTGGGGCTCGAACTCAACAAACCGCGAGATCATGACCTGAGTCTGAGGTCAGACATTTACCCGACTGGGCCACCGAAGCACCCCGAAATCCAGCAAACTCTGAAGCCTACAGACTTACTGGACTCAGAATTAAGTCTATTCGGTTGGAACAGGCTTAGGATTTGAAAAAGAGTGCAGAAAGGCGAGCTCTGCGCAGTGAATGAGAAGCCCCACAGCACATGTAGACTATGGAGGCCAACACGCCGACCCTGACTTTATCATTGTTTGTTGGCTGACGTGATCAATACACAGGTTACTAAACAGCTCTGAGTTCTGTCCCCCTCTTCTGTAAAAGAGGGAGTAATACTACCTCACGGGGATGTTGTGGAGTTGGTTAGTATAACATTTGGGGTGAGCCTGGCTGGGGCCGGGGGAGGAATCAGCAGCGCTGAACTTATGTTTGAAATGGACGAAATGAGGCAGACGAAAGAGGCATGAAGAATGTCTAACATCATTCATTTAACAGACCTGCTATGTACCAGGCACCTAATTTGGAATTGGGAAAACAAAGACAGACCATACGGTGTTCCCGCACCCAAGGTGCCCAAAGTCTAACAGGAGACAGACTGTATATTTTGATGTCAGCTCTGAAATATTTTGTTCCCAAGAAGGAAAACATTACCAATCCACAGAAAGAGAAAGTGTGAGGGCCCCATTCTTTCCATCATCTCACTCACTGTCCCCTACATTTCTGATTGTGCCTAGGAATGGATGGATGAGTTTAAAACTGGGGGAAATTATTAGGGAGCCACATTTGGCTGTAGACCTAAGCCATGTTCTCTAGAAAATTTTACCAATAAAGTTTATGTGTGTATTTCCATCTGTGTGACAACGGTGCCTTATTTCTCAGTTGATTCTAAATTCAATAGGGGAATAAAGAGGGTGTTGTTTATTGGTTTTCACAAAATCCAACATGATGCAGGTTATCGTCCTGCAGAAGCATGTCCAAACCATAGAAACGAAATGCAACATTGAGGGATGTGTTCTGTATGGTGTGTGTGTGTGTGTGTGTGTGTGTGTGTGCGCACTTGTGAACATATGGAGAGCAGGTGAGTGGGGGAAAGATTACAGGAGGGATAGGCTGCTAACCAAAGGATGATTTGGAAAAGGGAGAGAAGCAATACAGACAAAAAGATCATATTCTGAGACCTGAATGTGATAAAGAGCATTTGTGAAAAGTTTCAGAAAGGGCAACATGATGTGCAAAATTTCAGCATGAGTGTTAGTATTATTTTGTCCACATTGTACCGAGGACCTACATCTCACGGGATAGCACTTCTCAGATTCCTCCCTGTCAGAGAGTCAGCAATATCTCCACCAGAGCTGGCCCTGTGTATACTCCAATGACACGGAGGTGTACTTTTGGGCATTATTGTACCTCAACAAGTCTAGATCTCGAGTTTGGGTCCCAGTCTGCCATCATCAGTGCAAACTCTGTGAAATTCTGGTTTCCCCATGTGGAAAAGGATCTGTGTTCTGTAATCTCTAAGACTTCCTCCAGCCCTGATATTCCATGGAGCTCTCACCATTTCACACTTAAAAAAAAAAATCAGTTCTTTCTTGACCTTTCTAACTCTCAACAGGGCTCTCCATTCTCAAAATCTGGATAGATTAGTTATCGATATGTCAGATCTAACTTGGCCGACTCTTGGGAGCATCTTCCTGTAAAGCATCACTTGGCATTTATTGGATCGCTTCTTTATTACCCACATAGGAGGGGCTGGCCAATTTTGTAGAGAGAAAACAAATATTGAGCTGAGCCAGCGTGTGGTTTTGACCCAAATGCAATTCTTGAAGCTCCTCTCTTTCCCTTAAGAATTCCAGTACCCACTAATCATAGACACCAAAAAAAAAGGGGGCTCATGCCAAGATTTTCTCTCTGCCCAAAATTGGGCACATATGGAAAAGTTTATTCCCCAGGGGCAGAGTTTCTCAACTCGGGCCCTCCAGACATCTTGGGCTAGATGGTTCTTTGTTGTGTGGGGCTGTTCTACGAGTTGTAGGATGTGGAGCAGCATCACCTGTTTTTAACCACTGGATGCCAATAGCACTTCCTCCCCAGTAGCGACAACCCAAAGTGTCTCCAGACACCGTTGAACAGGTCCTCGAGTTCACAAGTGTTTTGTTTGGGAACCACTGCTCTAGGAGGTTGTAGTCCCTCTTCCTAAAGCAAGAGGATTGATAATAAGCTAGGTAACATCCTCAGAAAGAAGCTGAAGAAAGTACTATTCATTCCTTCGTTCATTCAACTAATGGAGTTCTTACTGGGTATTTGCTACACTGTTTGGTTATTTAAATTCTCGCTTCTAGACTCCTACCTCTAACCACTTCAAGGCTGACCAGGCTGCTTTGACCCTGTATCCTCAGTTGTTACTTACGCCATGGCCACAATGGCCACTTCCGTTGTCTGTCATTCGAGCATCTCTGAGTGCCGCACCCTGGGCTGTCAAATGGGAATGATGATGGCATATTCCCACCTGCCCACCCAGTTGTGTCAAGGGAAAAGAACATGGCGGAGGAAGCGATCTGAAAACTGTGAAGCACCGTATGAGGGAGAGAAATTGTTGTTATCATGATCGCTATCTGTAAAACAGAATATCTGGAAAGAGAGCATTAGCACAAACTGCTAATCGGGCGGAGAGACAGCCAGCTGAGCGGTGAAACAATAACCATCCAGACTGGAGGCAGGAGAAGGGATTAGAGGAGAAAGGCACAATCCCTTTGCTTATTTGGGGGCAACTAAATTCACTTCCTCCAGGAGTGGGAGCCTACAGATAGGAAGCCCAGGGTGGCTGTGAGCAGGGGCTCTCTTGGTCCCCGAGGGCAGAGTTCCTTGGTGGAGCCTGGGGCTCAGGCTTCCAAGGGCCATGCTTCTATGGGAAGGGATAATCAGGAAGTTAGTCTGTTAACATATAGTAGGTACTTCCTACGTCCCAGGCACCATGCAAGGATCCTTCCTCAGAATGTTCTTTATAAGCCCTGCATCTAGAGAGGAAGGTGGCAATCTATGCTGTTCTCACAGCCCAAGTGGGCATGTTTCTGCTGGACGTCCTGCCTATGCCACCCTAGTAGTCCCATGGAACATTTCTACATTCCATAAGGGCAAAATTGGTGGGTTTTGCAAACACTAGAACACGAAATAGGATGGTCCGTGAAATCACTCCTGTACAGTTATGAAGCACGTGTCGTGGTTCTGTATTTTCTAACGATGATCATGCGCAGAAGCATGTGTGCGATGCTTAGTACGTAGCAGGTACTAACCTACACTCTTTAAAGATCATTCATTGAGTAACACAAACTAACCGTGAAGATCAATACGAACACCATCTCATGGACAGACTCGCAACCCTTTCTCACTACCAAACCATTTCCATGGCCCTATGCCTCGGGATTTTCAATGAGAGGGAAAAGCAAAAGTGTGCCCCCAATGGGCAACTGTCCAGGCAGCACCCGGAACTCTGACTACCACGCATGGCCAGCCGTGGTGCAAATGACCGCGTGGCATTCAGCGGACAAGCGGCAGGAGAAGTGATGGCGGGTGAGGCTAGAAGGTGCACCGTGTGGCGTCCCTGGCTGGCCAGATCAGAACCAGTGGGCGGCAACCACGGGAAGAGAGACAAGGGCAACTTGTCAGCACATCCGAGGTTAGAAACTCCGAGGGCAGCTGGAGAAGATATCAGTTTACAAGACACCGCAGAGACTTCCCCTCTTCCACTCAGGCAGAAATTTTTGGGAATGAGTCTTGTCATGATTCTTTGAGCGGGAAGAATATAATTTAATAATTCTGGCTTGCTTGTGTGCGAAGGCACATGACCTACTAACGGGACCATCAGAGTCCCGCGAAGAGACATTTTCTTCAGCACTCAAGGAAATCGTGCTACCTCCCTACAAGAGCAGCATGGTGCTCCAGTGACATTTATTTATGCTCTGCCCCCCTCTCCTGACTAAGGAGACCATGGTACCCAAGGATCTTAGTCTCCTTCGTAGAGAACTAGTAAACACAAATCAGTCCAGGACCTGCAAGTTGACATTTTTTTTTTTTTTGGACTGAGGTCAAGCCCTTCTTTCCAAGGCAACAAACATTTCATTTTTGCTAAGGCAAAGTAGGAAGGAGAAGCATCCTTCCCTGATGTGCTGTCAGCAGAAGGTGGTTTAAGTCTGAAAGGATGGCTCCATTCGTCGTGGGCATGGCCAACGCTCTGAATGTTTACTGCCCTGACTTGACCAGCAGACTCCGGTCAAAGAAACATCTTTGGCAGCTACAGATTCCCTTTTCGACCAGATACCATGTCTCCCACATTTAAAACCACTGAGAAATGTATCTTACCATTTTTTATAGTTCCCCACGTCACACAATTCAGTTTAATCCGTAAAGCCACCGAAGACCGGCATTACTATTAGAACCCCCCGTTTGACAACGGATAAAATGAGGCCATGGATGAAAAAATGACATTCTCGTGGTCAGGATGCAGCACAGCACATTCTCACCACGCGTGGTCTTTCCAGCTCTGAGACTCCAAAGACCTTGAACTTCCCGCTTTGCCACCCTGAGCGCATTTCTTGGCTGTAGGGTTGGTCATTTATTTCTTTGGGGGCCAGTTCTGCCTCATCCGCTAACCATGTGATTCCTTCCATGGCAGCAGCTGGGTTTGGTGGCTCCTGGGCTCCCATAGCTCCCACTCCCCCACCCCCGCGGCTGCTTCTTTCACACTTTCACATCGAGCTGCCAGAATGGTGCCCGTGGCTCCTGGTGCACCTGCTTGAGATACCAAAAGCACCCAGGAGCCTCAGACAGGGGACGGTTGTGGCACAAAACTTTCTGACGCCGTCGGATATGGGGTCTGTCCTTTTTTCACCTTCTCCTTTCCTTCTAAATTACTCTTGATTATGCAGCATCTGGTTCCTTCTGAGATGCATATGCTTCTCCCCCTAAATCGGGATGCCTGTCGAGTAGCCCATACAGAGAGCTGCATACAAATACACAGCTGAAAGTTGTCTTTAGAAGTCCTCCATAAATCAGATCCACAAGCTCAGCTAGCTCATCCCTGGAAGTGGCAGATAGAAGCACAGGCAAAAATACCAGGACTCCCCCCCCCCCACCCTCCACCAAGTCAGCCGACAGCTCAGAAGCTTTCTATTGCTCTAGGTACTGGCAGCAGGCAAGACAAATAGCAAGGAAACACGTCCCGGTCTTTCCATTGGATGGATCTGCAGTCTTCCTGGCAGTGGAAGAAAAAGGGAAGCTGGGGTGTCAGGATGAGGCCACAAAAGTCAAAGAGGGAGGATCAGATGATGTTCTCATCTCAGTCAACCCTCACGTCGGTATTTCTGCGCCTCCCCCCGCCATAGGCCATCCTCACTCTGCCTCTCCGTAAGTTACTAGTGTTCTCCTGTGAGGCCTTAAACCCCTCCTGCTATGAGGTCCTTCTAGACATAGTCTCTTTCTTACTCATCTCGGCCACGTACCTTACACATACTTAGCATTGAAAACGTTGGTAGAATTAATTTGAGTTAGATGATTGGACTTGTGTTGGTGGCCAAAAGAAAATTCGGAAAATAAAGAAGTAATTATTAAAACCAAGACACCAAGAAGGCCTAGTGCGAGCCATGAAATGCTGTGGACTAAAGAAACCAGCCTTTCTTTGAGAGCATAAAGAGAAGTTTTCGCCCACCTCTTTCTCTACCAAATGGCTTTTGGGGGTGGGGGGCACGGACAGCCCTGAGAGCCAGCAGCGGGATCCAACAGGGAATCCTATCCAGGCCAGGGTGGGAGGTTTTTCCTGCCTATACTTTCAGTATGTGGAGCCAAAGGGCAATCGGAGAAAACAACCCTTACTGTAAGCCAGAAACTTTAAATGGATTCTCTTTGCTTTTACCACTTTATTGAGGTACAGATGACGTACAATAAAATGCACGTATTTAAGGTACGCAATCTGATAAGGCTCGACATATGAATACACCAATAAAGTTATCACCACAAGAACATATCCATTTACCAACCCCCCCCCCCCAAAATTTCCTTATGCCCTTCCTACCCCGCCCCTCCCCAGGCAACCAGTGACCTGTGGTTTTGGGGGGGGGTTTTTTGGTGCTATAGATTTGTTCGCATTTTCTACTATTTTCAAATCAATGGAATCATGCAACATGTACTCAGTGTTCATTCCGTGATACTGTTGGGTAGTATAGAGCACAACTGGTTTATCCATTCGCCTGTTAATGAACATTTGGATTGTTTCCAGTTTTGCACTATTACAAATAAAACTGCGTATAAATATTTACGGGATATACAAGTTTTTGTATGGACATGTGTTTTCATTTCTGTTGGGCAACTAGCTAGAAGTGGAATAACTCAGTCATGCGGTAGACGTATGTTGAACGTTCAAGAAACTGCCAAGCGTCTTTACAAAGTGTTTGTACCATGTTATATCAAGCAGCGGTAGTATAAGAATTCCAGTTCCAATAAGTTCTTGCCAACACTTAGTCAATCATCTTAATTTTAGCTATTCTAACAGGTAGTGAGCGATACATCATTGTGGTTTTACTCCCCTTTTCCTGATGACTAATGATGTTGAATATATTTTCATATGCTTATTTGCCATCTGTGTATCTTCTTTGGTGAACGTGTATTCAAATATTTTGCCCATTTTTAAAATGAGGTTGTTTTTTTCCATATTATTGAGATTTTTACAAGATCAACGTTGTTGAAGACTCATTTGCATATATTTCCATGAAGTCTGAAGAACTTCCAAATCCCACTAGCTTCCACCATGATCAACATGTAGAGCATGCCCATCGCCCAGAAAGTCCTACCTACTTTTGGAGGGTCCATCCCTCTCCCTCAGTGCTTACCCTTTTTGAAATGACAGGTTTATTGAGATATAAGTCATATACCAAGTAATGTGCCCATTTAAAGTGTACAAATCAGCGGATTTTTAGTATAGTCCCAGATTTTCGAATATCACCGTAATCAACTTTCCGCATTTTCAACACCTCAGAAAGAAACTCCATAGCCATCAGCAGTCACTCCCCGCCTCCGCTCCTCCTTCCTCTACTCCCCACCGCCAACCACCACTTTATTCTCTGCCTCTGTAGATTTGCCTATTTATGGACACTTCATATAAATGAAACCATATAATAAGTAGCCTTTTGTGATTGGCTTATTTCTCATAGCATGTTTTCAAGGTTCATCCATGTTATAGCATATATCAGTAGTTCATTTATTTTTATTGCCATAGCATATTCTGTTATAGATATGCCACATTTTCTTTATCCATTTATCAGTTGATGGACATTTGGCTTTTTGTTTTTTGACTATTACGTATAATGCTTTTATGAATATTTGTCTACAAGCTTTTTTGTGGACTTTTATGAAATCATAGAAAACACACGTATTGGTCTCCCTCCCCCGTTCCCGGTGCAGAGCTTCTGAAAGCTTTGTAATTTTCTAAGAGTCGAAAGAGCTGGAGGCATCTCTTGGTCTCATGTTTGGGCTTTGGCCTTATCACTGACACAGGGCTCCTAAATGCCTTGACAATTCCTAAGTGCTAAGAGCACCGGAGCGTCTTCTGTTCTAATAAGGAGATTCAGGGGTGCCTGGGTGGCTCAGTTGCTTAAGAATCTCACTTTGGCTCAGGTCATGATCTCATGGTTCATGAGTTCGAGCCCCATGTCAGGCTCTGTGCTAACAGCTCAGAACCTGGAGCCTGCTTCAGATTCTATGCTGCTCTCTCTCTCTCTCTCTCTGCCCCTCCCTGACTCATGCTCTGTCTCTGTCTCTCAAGAATAAATAAACATTAAAAAATTAAAAAAAAAAAAAAGGACATTCTGATTAGGCTCCTGGATGTAGGCTCGTCCCATAGAGAGCCCATGCCATAATTAGAAACTTGGAATTTTAAAAGGTCCCCCTGCACCCAATTTTCCAGAGTAGGGAGAAGGGCTGGAAATGAAGCGAATGATTGATCGTGCCTACGTGAGGAAGCCTCCCTGAAATCCTACGGGGTTTGGTGAGCTTCCAGATTGGTGAACACATTCACAGACCAGGACAGTGCCATACCTTACCTCCATGGGGACAAAAGCTCCTGCCCGAGGGACCTTCCCAGACCTCATCCTATGCATTTCTCCATCTGACTATTCATCTGTATCTTTTGTCATATTTTTGAAGAAACAGGTAAACATAAGTAAGTGTTTCCCTGAGTTCTGTGGGCTGCTCTAGAAAAGTACTCAAATCCAAAGGGGGAGGATATCATGAAAAACTCCGGTCTGTATCCAAGTCTGATAGATGTTGTGGGTAACCCGGGGACTTACCACAGTTGACCCTTGAATAACGCAAGGGCTGGGGTGCTGACCCCTGTACAGTCAAAAATCTGTATAATTTTGACTCCCCATAAATTTAACTACTAATAGCCTACTGTTGGCCTAACGAAAACATCAAACGGTTGACTAACACAAGTTTTTAGTATACTGTATTCTTAGAATAAAGTAAGCTAGAGAAAAGAAAATGTTATTAAGAAACTCATAAGGAAGAGAAAATACATTTACAGTGCTGCACTGTACTTATCAAGGAAAAAACCTGCATGTAAGTGGACCCATGTGGTTTAAACACGTTTTGTTTTGTTCCAGGGTCAACTCTACCTGTGATTGGCCTCGGAAGTGGGGGGCAGTCTTGTGGGATCGAGCCCTCAACCTGTGAGATCTGACACTACCTTCAGGTAGATAGTGTCGGCATGGGGTTAAATTGTACGACACCCAGCTGGTGTTATGGAGAATTGCTCGTAGCTGTGGGGAACTTTCCCACACATTTGGTGACCAGAACTGCCAGGAGTCCAGTGTTCTGCGTGAAAGTAAAAGAGACATAGGAGGGAGGACTGGTTTTTTCCAATACAATTCTCTTTTATTTTTGGTGTGTGCACATACCTAGGAGAGGGATTGCAAGGCCATATGGTAATTCTATATTTAACATTTTTTTTCTTAGAAATTGACAGACTGTTTTTTAAAGATCCGTACCATTTTGCATTCCAACCAGCAGTATGTGAGGTTTCTGATGACTCCACATCCTCAAAGACCCTTATTATTATCTGTCTTTTTTATTACAGCCACCAAGGTGGGTATTAAGTGGCAACTCACGGTGGTGGTTTTTATTTGCATGTCTCTGATGGCTAATGAGATTGAAAGTCTTTTCATGTGCCTGTTGGCCCTTTGCATATCTTCTTTGGAGAAATGTCTATCAAATCCTTTGTCTATGTTTACACTGAGTAACTTTTTATTATTATTATTATAGAGTTGTAAGTGTTCTTTATGTATTCTATATACAAGTCCTTCACCAAACATAGAATTTGAAAAAAAGTTTCTTACGGGTGGTTTTTTCACTTTCATGATGGTGTACTTTGAAGAAAAAAACTTTTTATTTTGTTGATGTCTTATTATGGAGATTTAAGAGTTCTATGCAGACATATGCATATATTCTACATATATATTATTTATCTTTATATATACTTTGTAAACATTTTTCCCAATCTGATTTGTCTTTTCATTCTCCTACCAGTATCTTTTGCAAAGCAGAAGTTTGAATTTTCATAGAGTCCAATTGATCAATAAGTTCTTTTATAGGTTATCCTTTTGGTATATTATCTCTGAAAATTTGCCTAATCCAAGATCGCAAATATTTCATACTATGTTTTCTTTTAGAAGTTACCTAGTTTAGGTTTTACATTTAAGTCTATGATCCATTTGAGTTAACTTTTCTATATCATGCAAAGTATAGATTGAAACTTATTTTTTCTTTCTTCTTTCCTTCTTTCCTCTCACCCTCCCTCCCTCCTCCCTCTCTCTCTTTTTCTTTCTTCTTTCTTTCTTTCTTTCTTCCTCTTTCTTTCTTTCTTTCTTTCTTTCTTTCTTTCTTTCTTTCTTTCTTTTTCCTATAGATATTCCATTGCTCAGCATCACCTGTTAAAGACTATCTTTTCTCTACTTAGTTGCTTTTTAACCTTTGTCAAATAACTTGCCCAGATATGTGTAGGTCTATCTATAGATTCTCTCTTATTTTCCATTGATACATATTTGTCTATCTTTAAACTAATATCACACTGGCCTGATTACTGTAGCTTTATTAGCCTTGAAATAAGGTAGTGTGAGCCTTCCAACTTTGTTCTTTTTTAGAGCTATTTTGACTATTCTATATTCTTTGCATATCTAGTGAATTTTAAAATCAGTTTATCAACTTGTACAAAAAAACCCCACTGGGATTGCACTAAATCTGTAATCAAATTAAGAACATTGACATCGTGACACTATTGAGTCTTTTGGCACATGGCAAAGTATATCTCTTCATTTCTTTAGGTCTTTAACGTCTCTCAATAATCCTTTGTAGTTTTATTGTGCAGATTTTTCATATCTTTTATCAGATTTGTCACTCTTCCATATTTTTGATATGATTGTAAATGTTACTGTAGCTTAATTTCAATTCCATTTATGTATTGCTAGTGTACGAAAATGTAACTGATTTTTATATATTGATCTTATTTCCTAAAATCATGCTAGACTTACTCATTAGTTCTAGTAGTATTTTTATAGATTCCATCAGAGTTTTCTGGATCAGTGGTTCTAAACTAGGGGTGGGTTTCACCCCCTGAGGGTCATGCAGTAATGTCTGGAGACATTTTGAGTTTTCATGCCTTGGGTTCAGGGCATGGGCAATAACACTGGCATCTAGTGGATAGAGGCTAAGGTTACTGCTAAACATCCTACAACGCACAGGACAGTCCTCCAAAACAAACAAACAAACAATTATTAGACTCAAAATAACTAGCAGAGATTGAAAAATAACTGTTCTACGTAACAAACATAACATCTGCAAATAAAGATTCACTTCCTCTCTTCCAGTTCTCATGATTTTCACTTCTTTTTTGCCTGGTTGTGCTGGACTAATCTCCAATGTTAAATAGAAGAGGAGAGAGAAAGCAGACATATTTGTCTTGTTATTGATTCTATGGGGAAATATTGAGTCTCACTATTAACTATGATGTTAGTTGTAAGTTTTGGGTTTTTTTTTTTTTGTAGATGGACTTTATCAGGTTGAACACATTCCCTTCAATTTCTAGTTTGCTGAGAGTTTTTTAAGGAAGGGTTGTTACATTTTGTCACATGATTTTTCTGCCTTTATTGAGATGATCATATAGTTTTTTGTCATTAGTTTGATGATATGGTGAATTACACTGATTAATTTTCAAATGTTAAGCTATCTTCACTTCCCTAAGATAAATTCCACTTGTTCAAGATACTATTCTCCCTTTTTATATTGTTGGATTGGATTTGATGAAAATCTGTTTATAATTTTTCATCTATTTTCATAAGATATTTGTCTATAGTTTGTTTGTTTGTTGTTGTACCTGTCATGTCTTTTTCTAGTTTTGGTATCAAACTAATATTAGCCTCAAAAAAATGGGTTAAGAAGTATTTTCTCCTCTTCAATTTTCTGGGCAGTTTATGTAGAATTGGTGTTATTTCTTCTTCACGTGTTGGAGAGAATTCATCAGGGAAGCCCCCGAGCCTACAGTTTTCTTTGGGGAAAGATGTTTACAGATATGTCTTTTTTGGCACATGGCTACTCAGATTATCTATTTTTTCTTGATGAGCATCCGTAGTTTGTTCTTTTCAAGAAATTTGTCAATTATAAGAGTAAAGTTGGCCACAATGTTCCCTCATTACCCATTTATTATCTGTAGATTTGTAATGAGGTCACCTCTCATTTCTAATATTGGTAACCTCTCTTTGCTTCCTGAGCATGTGACTGGTTCTTGGAGATTGATAAAATTGGAAAACGTCTAGCCAGACTGTTTTCTACTTTGGTGAATTCTGTTTTGATCTTTATTATTTTCTTTCCTTTTACTCTAGGTTTAGATGCCCTTCTTTTCCAAGTTTTTTTTTTAACACAGAAAGTGAGATCATATGATTTTAGACTGTTCTTTCTTAATATAGATGCTTAGTGCTATAATTTCTTCCCTAAATACTGCCATAGCGCATCCCACAAATTCTAATATATTATATGGTTATTTTTGTTCAATTCAAAATATTTCTGATTTTGTCTTTGACCAATTAGTTATTTAAAGGTGCATTATTTAGTTTCTAAATCTTGAGAGATTTTTTAGGTATCTTTCTTTTATTGATTCTTCATTTAATCTATCGTAGTCAGAGAACATATATTGTCAGTCTTGAATTATGTTAAACTTACTGAGACTTGTTTTCTGGCCCCAAATATAATCCATCTTAACAATCCGCAATAGCAAGCAAGCCTCCAGCCACAGGGCAAGCATTTAAGGGTAGGCTTCTGTCCCTAAGAAAAACTTGACCATGCTCCATGTATACATAAAAAGAATATATATTCTGATGTTATTGGGTGGGGTTGCTCTGTAAATGTAAATCAGTCCAATTGGTTGATAGCATTGTTCAAGTCTACCTTGCCCTTGTTGATTTTCTGAGATCTTTAACATTGTAGTTTTCATCGAGTTTAGAAAAATAATTGTCAATTCTGTCTCAAAATATGACTTTGACTCCCCTTTCTTTTTCCTCGGGGACTCCAGTCACATGCATATCAGGATGCTTGAAGTTGTCTCACAGCTCTTTCTATTTTTAAGTTCATTTTTTCTCAGTGGGTTTCATTTCGGGTAGTTTCACTTGCTATGTCTTCATGTTTAAAAATCTATTCTTCTGCAATGTGTAATCTGCCATTAATCCTATCCAGTGTATTTTTCATATCAGACATTATGGATTTTATATCTAGAAGTTCAAAGTTCCTTTTGGATGCTTCGTATAACTTCCATGTTTCTGCTTAACTTTTTGAACATATAAATACAGTTAAATGATTGTTTTATTGTCCTTGTCTAAGTCTATTATCTATGTCATCTCTTGATCATTTTTAATTGATTTATTTTTATCACCAGATGTCCTATTTCCCTGTTTCTTTGTATGCCCGGTAATCCTTTATTAGATTCCAAGCATTGTGAACTTTATTTTGCTGGGTGCTGTATTTTTAAAATTCCTGTAAATATCTTTGAGCTTTGTTTCCAGGCAGAGTTGAGTTACTTGAAAACAGTTTGATCTTTTTCTGTCTTACTTTTAAGATGTGTTAGGTGAGACCAGATCAGGGCTTGGTCTAGGACTAATTATTTTCCATTACAGAGTCAAGACCTTCCTGAGTAGGCACCCTATGCCTTATTAAATATGAGTTTTTCCAGTCTGGGTAGTAGTGATGGGCACCATTTGCAACCCTGCATGAGCACCCAGCACCATTGTCTCTAATGCTTTTAGATGACTATTTCCTGGCCTCGGGTATTTTCCTACCACACATGTGTTAATGAATACTTTGCTAACTACTGAAGAAAGACCCTCTGCAGATCTCTGGGATTCACTCTCTGTGTCTCTTTCTCCTTTCCACTTCTCTGTCTTGTAAACTGCAGCTACCTTGAACTTCTTGGATTCTTATTTAGTTTTTTCAACTTAGGAAGTTCAGTAGGCTCTGCCTGGATTTCCCTGCCTATGTCACAGGCTAGAAACTCCTCAAGGCAGTAAGCTGGTGTCATTGTAGCCCTCACTTCATTTGTTTCCCCCTCTCGGGGATCACAGTCCTTTATTGCCGAATGTCCAACGTCTCAAAACCCGAGTGTCATATATTTTGTCTGTTTTTCCTTTGGTTGTTTCAGAAAGGATGGCAAAATCAATCCATGTTTCTTTATCTTGTCCAGAACAGAAGTCTTTAACTACATTGTCTTTTAGATCTCACAACCACTTGGTAAGTACTAAATTAGTATTGAAATTGTGCCTATTTAATAGAAAGATAATTTGAAAGACAGAGAGGTTAAACTTGTTTAAGTTTGCATAGCTCTTAAGTGAATGATTCAGAATTCACACATAACCTCTGTGACACCAGGGTCTGTACTCAGAACCATCATAACGCATATCTCTCCAGGCTTGTTATATACCATGACCCTTGTGGGTTTGCTACCTATGACCAACCCCAAATCAGCTTCACCTGAAGTCCAATTCTAACCACACTCTGACATTCTGTGACTTCTTTAATCTTGGCTCATTCAAGCAATGAGCAGAGAGGGAGAAAGGGATCTGAATAGTCTCAGATCCCAGCAAGTAAATGAAGGTGGGAAAGGAAGCCCTAAGTAAGTGATACCCTAGTGGTCCCATCTGGCCATCTGCAATAGCAAACAGCCTCCCAGCCAGAGGACTGCCATTCAAGACATCCCATCCACAATTTAAAACAAAAAAACAAAAAACCAAAAAAACTTGGTAAAATGAAAAGCAAGGCTAGAGAAAAACTTGGAGTGGGATGAAAAAAAATTATTGTTTTCTAGGATGGTTCACAGAACTGTAATTGGGCACAAGATAAAGGCAAGAGTTGTTCTTGCCTCACACATGGACAGGTGTGCCATGGGTGAGGGGGTGGATGGAAAGAGAAAATGAAATGCCAGAATTAGCACTAGGTGCCATATCCTCGGCCAGAATAAAAAGGAAAATGATTCAGTGCTAAACCATCATAAGATGTTGCGAGATGGTTTGAGTCCTTGATCTAGGTCAGGATCTGAGAACTCAGCTAAGAGGACGAAAGGAAGAAAGAGAGAAGACCAGCTGTGGAGAAGTAGAAATGACCCTGCCATGGTCACTTGGGGAAGCTCCGTGGAAACGTCTGCCTTGGTGACAGAAGGTGAGGGAAATAACGGAGTCGAGGATACACAGGTAAAGAGTGCGTGCATCGAGAGCAGCTCCGTCCATGAGGCTTTGGTGACAAGTTCATCCCCACAGGGTTGCGAGCATGGGAGGAGGCACTTTTTGTACAGAAGATACGCACAACTGATGGAGACCTGCAAGGCCTATGATATTGCCAGAGTTTTCTGACTTGGGATGGTTCGGGGGAGAAGGGACCCTTAGAGCTGCCTCGATTCACAGAGACCAGCAGTGAAGGTTCATTAGTCAGACCAGCTCCCAGGCCAATCTTCCTTCCAAGCAGTGGCAATGAGGGATGAATGAAGGGCCACGAACCCCAAGGTTGTCACTACACAGCTTGGGGAATACGGTCTAAGTCTGCACACCTGGCAGAAGAAAATTAGGGAGTGCCCTTGTAATTTTGGGAATGTTTGACGAACGATAGTGGCATTCCTCAAGGTCATTTCAGGCCTGGGTTCTTCTCATCCTTCAGCTCTCTGCTCAAATGCCTTCCTCAGAGAGGCCTTCCGCCACCATCTCTTCTCCAAGACCTTCTCGACCCTTGCTCTCTGACTCCTCAAGCTGCGTGCGCATAACATGCAGCTAAGAGCATGGGCCCTGAAGCCAATTTGCCTATATTTGAATCTGATTCCGTCACAAACTTGCTCCACAGACTCGAGCGACCTACTTACTCTTGCCTGTCTCCACTTCCTGTCGATTGAATGGTCATAGAAACACCTACCACATAAATAAATATTGATTGATGAAATGAAGAGCACGTTTGTCCCTACCGGGTGGGAATCATATACCTGTGACCAGCAGGAACCACATTCTTAACTCATGTATCTCTACGGAGAAGTAAGGATGGAAATAAGGGCTGCCGGGTTGTGGTCCCCACACCTCCCCCCGCTTCTTGCTGGCACCCTCAGCCCCCACTGGCTCTCACGGGGCTTGAAAGAGCTGGTTGTTATTCCCTGTGGCCTCCAGGATAGTCCCATGCTACTGGGCTGAGGGCAACAAGCCTCATTTTCCCAAAAGAAGCAGAACTGCAAAATAAATAAGAAATATACCCTTGTATCTGTGTGTTTGTTTGAGAATCTGGATTTGCATATTCCACCGCCATAATGACGGGGGTGAGCGAGGCTTTGGAGCCAAGTTCCCATCTTTATCTGGATTGCTTGGGAGCCAGCCTGGTGGGACAGTGAGTGAGCAGAACCACAGTGGGTCTAAGAGTCCCTTATGAAACACATGGCCCAGGATCTGGGGATCCACATTTTCTTTTACATAAATGTGGCCTTTCTTCGGGCTAATCTGTGCCAGCAGGTAGCTTGGCATTGTAGTGAAGCACCAGCATTTTCCTTGACCGCCTCCTCAAAACCTGGCCACAAAACTTGCCCAAGGGTGGGCCCCGGGCTCCTGGCAGAGCTTTCGACCACAGAGTGCAATTTGCCCTCTCCATGCACTGGGTCCCCTTCTTCGCTTTGAAGAGTAGAGTTTAAAGAACACCATAAAGACCCACTCTGATTTGCCTATCCGTCGATGCTTCTTGGAGGCAAGGCGTGGGCTGGGTCTTTCCCTTTACGGGAAGGCTTGGTGGTGTCATTACCCTAACATCTGTGCTGAGTCCCGGTGGCCCCAGAACCACAAGCCTCAGCCACAGCTCCCAGGCCCAGAAAGGCAGTTAAGGGAAGTCAGACTGTGTGTCTTTTAGACCTTGTAACGGTTCTTTTGAGTATTTCGTTCCTCTCTCCACGGATATCTACGTCTCTATGTTTCTCCCAGATATTTTCTCTTTGTTTCTGTTGGATTGATAGCTTCTGATACCCTTTTTTCTCCTCTCAAGTCTTTCGAGTCTCCTCCTTTGCCACCACTGTACTTTGACATCTGGACCCAGCAGCCCAACACAGCCCAGATTTATTTTTTGTCACTTCCTCTTTGCCTACCATCTTGTCAAGGCAGCTAAGCGTGTATCCCCTTCTCAAACACTCCACATCCTTGTTATACCTCTCGGTTCCTTCATCATCCCATTTCCTCTGCTGGAAATTTTTTTTTTACCTGATATACTTGTCAAAGCTCAATATGCCTGGTAAACTTGAGCCCAAATGGTCATTTCCCTGACTCTCCATAACACTTTATCCCTTCCCATGTCGGTACTTTATGATTATAGCGTAATTCCTTACAATTTTCCTACTGGAATGACTGTTCCTCCAAAGAAGGGACCACGTTTCATCTCTCTCCATATCCCTTGTTTCAGGTATGGGGTGCAGTTACTAGTAGGTAGCCAGTTAATAAAATAGTAGATACTCAACAAGTGAATGAATGAATGAATGAATGAATCCCCGATCTGCTGAGTACCAGATGCTTTCCCCGAAAAGCACAGTGCTCCTAGGATTCTCAACAAACCCTTGCCTCTCTGAATGTAGCATCCTGAAGAAGAAAACCTCACTTATAGACATTCTTGAGCTTTAATTTTTCACCTTATTGCACCCAATATTAGTCTTGCATGTAGAGGACAAATTGGAAGGCGATATAGGGGGTGTCCCTCAAATGGACTGTCCCCATCATTACTGACAGTTCTCCACCAGAAATCACCTGTACTCTTAGCACTTCATCCTTACACGTGGCCGTGCTAGACTGCTTCTTTCAAAAGTGGATCTCCTGCTCTCAACAGATGTCAAATGTGAGGAACGTTGCCTTTTAGCTGGGCAAAAAAGATTTTTATAGTAGAAAGGAGGCAGTTGCCAGCCCTCCAAAAGAGCAAACAACTCATTGCCCTGGAGGACCCCAGGTCCACATGACTCCCACCTTCCAAGCATAATTCTTGTTAGTCCTTACTTACTTTTAAGTCTGTATTAACCACGGAAGACCTCGGTTCTCTCACCGGCCCCATTTAGTTTCTGCAATGTCATCATGTTATTCCATTTTATAACATTGGCCATGCCCCTGACTCCATTTCAATGGAAAGACCAGGTTCTATCATGTGGCTGCTCCTCCCCTGGCACTTTGACACTGAGCCCGTCTCGAGACTCACTATTCCTCCCAGATAGCTGAGGGCAGCCCCAATTTACACGTGTTGTCCCAGTGTAATTATTAATAACACCCCCTTTCATTCTTGTAAGTGTCATCGTGTGGGTGATGAATTGTATGGTCACCCCACCCATCTCTGGTTTTTCCTCCTTCGGTCTTGTAACTGGCTCACTTATCACTCACTTGTCACACCCACCTTGTAATATGCTGAGATAGGACAATTCCTGTCCTGACCTACTTCTGTCTATTCCATAGCATTTGGGTTCCCAGGCACAGAGTCAGTGAATATGTTAGAAAAAAAAATTCTAGCCTTCTGTCCATGCTCCACAAACAAGTATGTCTAGACTCAACACACACACACACACACACACACACACACACACACCACACCACACCTTCTCAGTTGAAACAACATTAGCATTCTGTTTTTTAACAAAGAGATCTCCATGTAGTAGGAAGGGAGGGCGAAAATTGTCTGGCAGCATTATAATGATAGATGTCAAACGGTGACATAGAAAAGAATCATAAAGGACCAAAAAGATAGGGCTAGCCAGTGATCAAACCCTTTTCATCCAATGGGATGCCATTTTCCTTTCAAACCCCACACTATAAAGGGAAGGGATATTTTTGCACAGACAGCGGCACAAATAATGCTCACAAGGGCTTTCCAGCAGATGCTCATTACCTAAGCTGGCCACCAAAGAGTTCCCACCTAAGTTGCAACCCATGAGCTGCTCACCTCAAGCCAAAAGGGAACATTTGCCTGTTAGCAGTGTTTCATCAGTGTGGCTTCCCATTCTGCCTCCTCTGAAACCTGCAGAAGCCTAGAGGCGTTTGATCTGTTAAGCATTTTTTGCTGAAAATAGCCCTTATTTAAAATGGCTTCATTATACCTCCGGAATGGCCCCAGATAGCACTCCAGGGTTACAAGCTTTTCTGTGAATTCCAACTTGGTGTGGGTAGCGATTCTCTAAACATTGCTGAAAATCTAATCCTTCCAAGAAGCCTTCTCTGACCAAGTGGGCTCAAGGTGAGGTGCCTTTTTTTCCTTCTAACAATCACTTCTAGCCAACGCCCCCTTTGGGTATTCACCTCACCGCAGATAAATACAGAAATAATTCTGACTTCAAATCCAACCAATGTGAAAGAGAATCTTATGTCCAGCTCAGTGCACTTTTCTGAATGCCAGAGCTTCTCAACCTACGCATGCATGAGTTGCTCGTGTACCAAAGTATTGATATTCAGCTCCTGAGGTGGCCAGGCTGGGACCTGAAGCAGCCAGAACTCATAACTAATTTTCTCAAGGATTAAGCAGCCTCGTTGGCTTTACTCCATCGTACTATCCAATATTAACCTTTACTATGTGTGCCATGGCATAAAAAAGATTAGGAAGCATTGGCATGGGTCAACACACGGTCCTAAAATCAAATATGAACGTTGAAGCGAATGAAAAAGAAAAATTTGTCATCGGTGTGAAACTAAACAAGTCAAAAATAACAGCAGTGGATAGAGAAAAGTGGATGAATACTATAAAAACGTGTCAGTTCTTTGTTTGTTTGTTGGTTTGGTGCTGAAACCCAGGAAAAACATATCCGTTCTAAACAGAGTTATGAATACCTTGGGTGGTAACACTGAAAATAAGCCCTATGTTGTCCATTTGGTCACTGAATCTCATCCTGTGTCCCTTTCATTGTTGGTCAGACTTGCACCACACTGCCCCCTGATATCACATTCCCCCTGCTGCCAACCAAGGGATACAACGGGAAGGCAACTTGCTGCAGAGAAAGAGTCCTAGCCTGAAAATTAACCTGTCTCTGCGGACAATGGTGAGGCTGTGGACAAGTCACAACCTCTCCTGGTCTCAGTCTTCCTATCCTTTCACTTAGGGGGTTGATTTAGTCCTTTTAGTACTGAAATCCTATGACTGTTGGACCATTTATGACTATCACTATGCCTGGAAGTAAAAATAAGTGGTGAGAATATTGGGTTTATTAAAAATAAAAGCAAAACTCTATCATTCCACATAGAGATACTGCACTAATCCAACCTACAGTAAAGACATAATACAACAACGGTAAAGACTTCCAGGGCTCACCCATGAGCAATTCTCCCCTCCTTCTAGGCCTACAAGGGGGTTATAAGGTTATACTCCCTCAACCTCTTGTAGTTAGGCAGACCATGGGAATGGTTCTGGGCAATAGACTATGATCAGAAAGGATATGCTGTCCTTCCGAGTCAAAGAACTTCATTGCCAGTGAGACATTCGTCAGCGGACTCCTCTTCTGCCAGGACTATTGATGAATCCATGTGTTCTGGATGGTGCTGCAACAAACTTGTGCTCCAGCAGCCTGGGTCCCTGAGTAGCCGTGTAATGTAGACTCCATCCCTGACTTTCGTGAGAAATACACTTTGGTTTTTGGAGACGTGGGAATCGTCAAACACGAACCCCACCCAACCACCCAACTACACCCACTTTCCACTGTTCTTTTTGTTTGGTTGTGGGTTTTTTTCTTTTCTTTTTTTTTTTAGCGAACAAGCCCCTGGGTGAAATAGAAGAAGAAAAGGAAAACAGGTCAGGGCCCTGTATTTTTATTTGTTTGCTATGTTGAGTTGTGCAGTGATTGTAGAGTGAAATTGAGGCTACCACTCACAATATGAGCTGATGATTCTAATAACAATAGAAAACTCACTGTTTGCACTAGGACCACCAGAAGGAAAAAATATAAAAGAGGAGGAAGAATGTCATCATATTTTTTTATTCTTGCAGAACACTCCTCTTTGGCCCCCATCACCCAGTGTCATGCTTTTGACCCTCTCCCTAGTGGAGACCTGGAGTGGCCCTGATACATTTGTCTTTTGCTTCCCTGCACTTCCATTATGATGTGGAATTCTAATGTCAGAGCCCCCATCAGCACCTCTGCTCAGTGGTTCGAAGTGGGCTGAATTGTAGCCGGCGGCAGGGGGTGATAAATGTAGCGTGAGCTGCCTTTCCCCCAGCAAACTGCAAATTGCCTGAGCAGTACAGCCCACAAAAGGTTCCCGTGGAGTGAATTTATCTTGCATTGTCGAGTGGAGAGGGAAAGAGGAGAGACCAGGCATTCTATTTTTGCAAAGTCACATTCGATCTTGTTCAACGTGCAGGCCACACATCTTTTAAAGGGGGCTCCGATGGAAAAGAATACCAACCCAGGAAGGTAGAACAGATAAAGGGATTTATTTTTAACGCTGTTGGAGTTCACCACCGTGTGAGCATTTCAATTTCAAGTCGCTCGCTCTTGAATAATAATAATGTGTTCCGCTGGAGTGCGTGTTATGTCACCCAATAACTCAGGATGGAGAAGACCATGCCACGGACCAGAGGACACAACCAACAAAAGGCAAGCTCTTCTTTCCATTATATCACCTATTCGTTCAGAAGAGGAGAGCGATGCTTCTACCAGCATCTCGAGTTTTCCTTGATCGTTGCTTCTGGGTTGGCACGCCTAAGTAAATTATTTCCTTCTAGACAAAATTCCATTAATACTTCATGGATCTGTCAAGGCAGCCACCATTTTGGAATCTTCCCAAGTGTTGAAAAGTAATAAGAACCTTGGTATCTGACTAGCTTCATTACACCAGGCTTTAGAATGAGGTCTTCGGGGCAGGTCTTTCAGATACAGATCTTTCCCTGTCTCCTGGAATAAGTGATAACAATAACGGTTTTTCGCGAGAAAGCCAGGGTTGTCATAGGACTTCATAACATTACCCTAGCCACTGGTCAGAAGATATTCTAGTATATGACTCTACTGTCTTTTTTTTTTTTTTTAATGTTTCAGATAAGTCTGGTGGGGGGAGGTGGTTATTTCGTTTTCCTTGCTATGAACAGCATCTTCTTCTTCAAAGCAGTGGCCAAATCCTCTCCCATTTTTCTAGACCCACCAACTCCATAATTACTTCCCTGACAACTCTGGCTCACAGAGATTTCTCTTCCACCAAAGACTGAGTACTTATGGCCTCAACCACTGTCTTGACCCTCGTTATAATCGCACGCAATCACCCTGGCATCCCACACAGCACACGTAGTAGGAATAAAACCTAAAAGTTCTCAGCTGGGGTAGCAATTAATATGGTGGCTGTTGATGGCGGGGGCTCTGGAGTTGTACAAAATCAGGCTCAATCCAAGGTCCTTTAATTACTGGCTTGGGCAAGTTAGTGAACCTATTCATATTTCAATTCCCTCATTGTAAAGTGGAAATAATGATCATAATATCTACATCATAGGGTCATTGAAAGGATTAAGTGAGATAATGCCTTTAAAGGGCTTAGCACAATGTTCAAAAATATTTGTAATCCCTAGCAAGTGTTAGTAGCTATTATCGTCCTTAATTATAATTTATGGACACTCCCTTTGTTGTGTTACGACCTGCTACCCACAGCTCTTTTAACTGGAGCCTTCTGAATCATAGCAGTGACTTCACTCCAGAATTTATTATTTCTAGGGTTGGATTTATGGAAAATAAAGGCAAAAGTTTCTTGTTACCATATTCTGTTACATTTGGTTAGAAGAATGTCTCTGGGAAATATGAGTAGAATGATAACATAAGGAAACCATCCAAGGCAGAGTAATCAGACAAATTCGTGGCCAAAGCAAAAATTACCGAGTGTTCCTAATTCAGACAGGGCTCCTGAATTCAAGTTGTTGCCTAATTGAATTGGAAAAGCCATCACACAGATTATAAAGCTCACTTCCATAAATTCTGCACACGTGCTAAGAGACGAGACAACTCACCGGCCCAGCGAGCTGCTCACAGGTAGGTTGTTTTCCAAACCCGACTGAGCCACCCAGGAGCCCCAAGGGAGATCATTTTCTACACGATGGGTTTGGAAAACAACCGTAGTCAAAACAATTCTGTTTTTTAACTTCAAGTTAGAGGCTCTTCCGTGAAGATCATTCAACCCCCAAGCAAGGTATTGTGCTGTCTATACTTGCCGAGAAGAGAATCTCTCTATCAATTACCCCAAATCAGCTAAAACTCTGGCTCCAAACACCAGTTAGTCCGGCCGGGATCTCTTCACTCTTCAAAACAACAGATCTCCTTTATTCTTACCACCTCAAGCCAGAGAACCTGACCCGCCCCCCCTCCCAGAGATTACATCCTGCCGTCTGCTCCAGAACCCTTCACTCTCACCTGCAGGGCCCAGCCCCGAGGGAGCTTGCCTCTTGAGCCATGTGGTCATTTTGAATTAATGATTTCCAAAGCAATAAATATTAACTTGAAAAATTTTACGAACGAGAATGTGGAACAACAGGAAGAATACGCTGCCTTTTGGATGGGCCAGAAACCACACACAGACGGTAGCCTATTTGCAACCTTTCAAAAATAATATGTCAATAACCTTTATAAGTAGCAAGGTTAAGAATTAAGAAATGAAAAAGAATCCAGCTGAGTTACAAAGTGAAACTGTTTCATTATTTTGATGGTGCTTGAATCCACCAATTTCTAACTCCACGAAATACTTTAGTAAATTAAATCCCTTTCGTTTTTAAGCTATGAATCATGCTTTCTGTACATATAAGAAAATTCCATTTGTCAATTTGCCGGCAGACTAGCCCATTTATAATGGTCTTTGCCCTGCACAAAAGTGACTTGTGTGGCTCACCCATGTCTCTAGTTGTTTTTCTCATAACGCAGACAGAGTGACAGGGAGTCAGATCCTCACCTCTCCGATACTTTCCCCTCTGAGACCAATCGATGGTGAGGCCATAGACTTGCCCCCCAGGGTCACAGATTGAGGGACACCGGGACGTAACCGGACCAAAACCAAATCCACAACCCTAATGACGGTGATATTCTCTAAGCAATGGGGCTAACTATTGTTCAGGAGTGATCAAGACTAGACCAAGGCAGGGCACCATTGCATGGTAGGGATGCTTATGAGGCACCCCGGTGTATAACAACTGTGTGTGTTATCTGTCAGTGATTCTCTGCCATGGGCAGAATCTTCCCGCCCAGCTCATAGTAGGTAAGCAAGTTTAAATATTAGACATATTGGGGACTTGGTTTTGATTTTGTGGGGATGAACATAAGCTGTGAAACACTGGGAAATATTATTCAGGCAAGTCACAAAATATTAATAGGCAAGTCACAAAAAGGGAAAGGAAAGTCTGGACAGCTAATGAGTATATGGAGTTATACTCTACCTCCTTAATAATGAGCGAAAAGCAAATTAAAACAAAACATAATACTTTATGTCTATTATATGGTACACATTTGAAAGTAAACAAAAGTAGCACCTGCACCAGGCCCTGCTCTGAGCAAAACTCATTAAATCCTCCTAATACCTTATAGGGAAGATGCTAGTTAGAATCACCCTATTTTACAGTTGAGGAAACTAAGGGATAGAGACGTTAAGTATTTTCACCAACGATTACATAGCAAAAAAATTGGCAGAGCCGAGAATTAGTATAAAGCACTGTTAGGGATGTGGTGAAATGGACATTTGTGCACCTGCTCATGGGAAATCAAACTGGAACAGACATTCTAGAGTGCAATCCAGGAACACTTAGTGGGCGGGAGATGTGCTTCCCCTGATCACCTAGCAACCCCATTCGTAGATGTATATATCTCATGGAAATTTCCACACAAGACCATAACGAGATACAGACATGGATAATTCACTGCAGCTCTGTTTATATAGGCATCCAAAGCTAGGAAAATGGTTAAATAAAATTAACGTATTTAATATATGTATATGAAAGAATGCTACATATTGGTTAAAAATAATGAACAGGAGAGATTTAAAAATGCGATTTCAAGTCAAGGAAAGTTAAGATTGAAGGCACAAAATTATCCCCGTAATTTTTTTAGTACACACAAACAACCCCATTTTTTCAAGCTATTCTTGTAAATAAGCAAATGAAAGTTGAGTCATAATAAGAAGCAAAATTATGACTTACAAAAGATCCCACACACTAATCCCCCAAAGCACGAATATGTTAACTTACATGGGAAAAGGGACTTTACCGATGTAGATAATTTTATTAACTGTGTGACCCTAAAATAGGGAGATTATCTTGTATCTTTGTGGGGGTGGGGAGGGGAATCAAATTCCCCTGCAAATCAGAGAAGAAAAAAGAACAGGAAGCTGGAGAGATTCTAATAAGAGAAATTCTAAACACAGGAGGATTCAACACATCGTTGCTAACTTTAAGATGGAGAGGGTTTTGAGCCAAGGAATTCAGTGGCTTCTAGATGGAAAGAATGACTCACCAACAACCAACAAGCAACAACCTGAGGGAGCTCAGAAGGAGATTTCCACCACCCCCACCCCCCATTCAAGACCCCCCTGGTGAGAACTGAGGCCAGCACCCACCTGGATTTCAACGTAGTGAGACCCTCGGCGGAGAAGCCAGCCAAGTCTGGGGAACCTACAGAAGCCATGAGATACGAAGTTTGTGTTGTTTAAAGCTTCTGTGTGTGGTAAGTTGTTAAGGCAGCAATAGAAAACCAATAGTCAGCAAGGTTACATGTGACACACACAAGAGTCGGTGCCTCTAGAGGAAGGGGTGGAGACGTGAAGAGAGGGGACCGAGAAGCAAAAAACAATGGAAGGGATAACAGAGGGTGACACGAATATCGTGTCATTGAGGATGCTGATCAGCTCAGGTCTGTGAATCTGAGGTCAAAGAATATTATGCAAGAAAAAATACTTGGTGCTCACGTTTTCAGTCTCCAGGATTCTGAGGCCTTGTTTTGCTGGTTCTCTCCTTCTCCAGTTTCATCCTGGGTCCTTCTGTCTGCACTTTGATATCACAACAGCCTAGCCCACGAGTAGTTGACTTCATTCCTCTTTCTAACCTTACCCCCAACCACACGCAATTTCAGAGGGTCCCTTTCTTGGTCTTCCAAACAAGTTCCATATCTCTGCTCACAAGTAAATGTGGACAATGAGAGTGAGGTTTGAGTGATTCGAAGTCAAGGCCTCTGTATGTTGTGGCTTATAAAATGCAATCCACTGAAGCTTCCGGCTGGATATCAGGTACTGTTTCTTTTCTTTCTTTTTTTTTTAACATTTATTTATTTTTGAGAGACCGAGAGAGGCAGAACATGAGCGGGGGAGAAGGAGAGAGAAAGAGATACAGGATCCGAAGCAGGCGCCGGGCTCTGAGCTGTTTGTTAGCACAGAGCCCGACGCGGGGCTCGAACTCACGAACTGAGACGCCATGACGCGAGCTGAAGCCGGACGCTCAACCGACGGAGCCACCCAGGCGCCCCCCGGTTACCGTTTCTTAAGAGAGAGAAGGGCCTGATGTTTCCACCGAGCAATGGCTAGGCGCATGCACTCGCTTACACATGCACATACATGCACACAGGCATCCCCACAGCTACCAAGGCTGTCCGAAAGCCCAAGGGCAAGGAAAATTCTAGCTTGGCTTTCTGGAATCCCCAGAAGAAATCTCTGTTCTCGGCACTCATGAGGTGACTTCCGCCTGTCAAATCCAGAAAAATCCTATGAGCTCTGAGCCCTCCGTTGATTTGTGCCTCAATCCCAGATAGAGAAAGCAACCCGGAGCACCCGTCTGATCGCATTTGTGACAGTAATTATCCAGGAATCAGACACCAAGTCATTACCAGTGAATGAATTATTACTAGAAACAGTTAGTGTCCAATAATGAAGTTAATGGGAGGTAATATGACAGTCATTAGACTGACATGGCTCTTTTCATTGTTGAAGAAAGAACAGCCATCAAGGGCTGGCAACAGGCAGGCAGGCTTAATCTGTGTCAGGCGATGTTTACGACGCACCTCCCGGACTCTGTTCTTGTGGCCTCGGGAACGGGCCGAGCTGCGATTAGGGTCTGTAGTTCCTGTGGGAAGTCAGCACCGGCCGGTCAGAAGAGAGCTCCCTAGGCTTCCATAATGCTGAGAACCTGGCAATTCTCGGGCCTCACACAAGGCTGTGTTTTTGCAAAAGCTCTCGCCTCTGCCCACATCTTTTTCTTTCAACTTTAAAATTGCTATGCTTCCTTCCATCCTTAAAAGTAATTCCAGAGAACACTTTCTATTAATGCTCCAAGAGGATTTGGCCGCCCCCACCTAGGAGGTCCCACGGTGCCTCGTTGAAACATCTCCTGTTTTTTTCCAACACTGTATTCTACGGACGTGTGAACCTTGTCTGTGCTTCTTGTCTCACCCTCAGAGGCGGGAACCATGCATGGGTTCCTCATCCCTGTATGGCCAGCACCTAGCAAAGTACCCCTAGGTTCCCTGCAAACGGCTGATGCCAGCATAAAGGAAGGGACGAGGGGAAGGAAGAAAGGAAGAAGGGAGGGAAAATCGAAGAAGGAGGAAGAGAGGAAGGAACCAACTTTCTAATTCAGACTCCGCCAGGTCTGACTGACAACCAGTCATTTAATCCGCCTCGTCCTAAATCTCTTCATATTCCACAGGAGGGGGATCGTCCTCACTGCTCTGACTTTATGGGCTGAGGGGTAGATAAATGAGATAAAGCGGATACAGGATAGCACTCTGGGCTCGGATGAAAGAATTTACAAACACAAAGGATTTTTATCTCCACGTCGGACCGGACGCAGACCAGATCTTTCTGACATCGTATAAAAATATCCTTCAGTGTGATTCCACGCCTCCCTGTGCGTACCTGTGTATATTCATTGATGGGCTGAGAACACACAGATCCAGCCTGACTCAGCAGAAAGAGCCAGAGCTGCAGGAGTAGCCAATGATCCGCCTGCTCTTGGAGAGTTTTCTTTTCCCTTTCGCTCCATTCACTGCGGTTGGTACAAAGTGAAAATCTTTAAAGCAAAATCTCTAGTTAATGGCAAACCTTTTGGTGAGACGGAGAAGAAGAGGGGGCAAGGAAGGGTAATAATTCTTCCTCTGTGTTGGTGCTTGCTTATGGTGGGGTGCATCTGACAGCAGTTCCCTGCAGGACCACAAAGTAAGACCTCGTTTTCCAGCCGATCCACTGAGCCCTGGGATTTGAAGCCACAGAATTCCCCTGAACAAGATCCTGAAATGAGGAGGCTCCAGGTGTCTTCTCGGGAGCCCGAAGGGGCTGAGGAGTCAGAGAACAGAAGACGTCCTGTCCTCTTAACCCCTAGCCATCAACCTGTAACGGGAGCTTTCTGACTGCCAGGCCAAGGTATTTGAAAAGCAGAGGCGAGGGGCGCCTGGGTGGCTCAGTCGGTGAAGCGGCCGACTTCAGCTCAGGTCGTGATCTCGCGGTCCGTGAGTTCGAGCCCCGCGTCGGGCTCTGTGCTGATGGCTCGGAGCCTGGAGCCTGTTTCGGATTCTGTGTCTCCCTCTCTCTGACCCTCCCTGTTCATGCTCTGTCTCTCTCTGTCTCAAAAATACGTAAACGTTAAAAAAAAGAAAAGAAAAGCAGAGGCGAATGTTTTCTTGAACACCAACCGGGCTTATGTATTAGTCAGGGTTCTCCAGAGAAACAGGACCAGTCGATGTGTTTGTTGCGGGTGGGGGCGGGTAGTAGACAGAAAGGGAGAAGGAGAGGCATTTTTTTTTTTTATAAGGAACTGGCTCACACAACTATAGAGACCAAAAAGTCCCAGGATCTGCAGTTATTAAGCTGGAGACCCAGGAGAGCCGACAGTGTAGTTCCAGTCTGAGTCTGAAGGACTGAGACCCATGAGAGCCAATGATGTCAGCTTCAGTCTAAAAGCCAGCAGGCTCAAGACTCAGGAAGAGCCCATGCCTCAGTCTGAGTCTCGAGTCTGGAAAAGACCAGGGTACCATCTCAAACGTCAGCCGGGCCACCCACTCCATCTCACTCAGGCTCCCGGTTTTATTGGGGTCTTCAGTTGATAGGGTGGAACCCACCCACACTAGGGAAGGCAATCTGCTTCACCCAGTCTACCAATTCAGATGTTCATCTTTCCCAGAAACACCCTCACAGACATACCCAGAATGACGTTTGGCCAAAAGTCTGGGGGCCCGTGGCCCAGCCGAGCTGATGCGTGAAATTAACCGTCACAGCTCAGAACTCCCTCCTACCAGCCCCCATACTGTGGTGGCACCAACCACCATGGGTGAGCATTCCAAGGCTAGGAGGGACTGAAATGTCCCAACTCTCACACACATAGCATCTCCTCTAGATGCTACTGCCTCAGCAAACCCTAGCTGCTGCCATATGCTGTATGGAAGGTCACCTCAACACAGAGGCTTCTTGAAGACGGGGGGCCATGTCCATTGAACCTTTGCATTGTCCCATTCTCTATATTATTCATAGCACCAACAAAGAGCCCGAATACACCGTGTACTTTGCTTGTAACACCAGTTCTCTTTCACTGCTCCTTCCTAGGTACTCAGCACCACAGCCCAGACAACCCCCAGCTCTTCCGCGGCCAGTTCCCTCGCTCTTACGCTCCCTTGCCTTTGTCCAAGTTATTCCCTGGGCCTGCGATGTCCTCCTCAGCTCTGCATCTCCCACAGCCCAGCTTCAATGCTGCCTGGTAATGATAATGACCCCTACTCTTTGTGAGCTTATCCAGCGAGTTACCAGCCTGGTGACTGTGACGGTTAATTTTACGTCAACTTGACTAAGCTAAGGGATGCCTGAGGAGCTGCTAAGATATTATCTCTGGGTGTCTACGAGGGTTGTTTTTTTTTTTCTTTTTGGATGATATTTGCATTTGACGAGGTAAACTCAATAAAGACGATCACCCTCACCAGTGAATGGTCATCATTCAGTCCGTTCAAGACCCAAAGAGGGAAAAAAAAAAAAAAAAAGGCAAGAAAAGCGTGAATATCCTGCTCTTGGACAGCCATCTTTTCTTCCCCATGAACAGTGGCATTCCTGGTTCTCAGGCCCGTGGACTTGGACTGGGGCTTATATCCTCTTGGCTGCCCTGGTTTTCAGGCCTTCTGTCTTGCCCTATATCTATATCATCAGTTTTCCTAGGCCCCTGGCTTGAAGAAGGCAGGCAGTGGAACTTCTCAGCCTCCATAATCACATAAGCTAATCCCACGTAAAAAATGTCTTTGTACATATTTGTCTGTATCCTCATGGTCCTGCTTGTCTGGAGACCCCTAGCTAACATCGTGGTACAATAGGATCTCATCCTAGCTGGCCGCTTCAGGATTGAGTATGGAGTGTGCCCCGGGCCAGATTTAGTCTCCCACCCTGGGTTGTGTGAATTAGGCTGCAACCCCGACAATGTGGTATTCCTCTCTGCCTGATTATTTTTCCTTGGTCCTAAGTATACAAATGCCCTTCTAGTTTCCCTGGGTTCTAAATATACACACGCTCCGGGGCTGAGAGCCAACCCTTGGACTCCAGTTTCTGCAAGCCTATGAAAGTATAGACCAGGTAAGACCAGGGGGTTGAGCAGGAAGCAGGAACCCACTGCCCTGACCCTCCCACTGAGTTTCTCTAAGAAAGACAATGGTCTCTTATAACCCAGTTCAGCTCTAGACAGGGAGCTCTTAGATGAGATCAGTGTAATCTTCTAAAACTTGGCTAAATCAAGGCCAGAGATGGCCTTGCGGCTTCGATTTCTGCAGGGCTAAGGCAATTCTACAAAGTCGTCGCATGTACCCCTGGTCCTGCCTTGGCAGTAAACACTCCTTAGGTACTTGAGTGAATGGGTGATGGTATTAACTTTCCAGAAGCCAAGGGATGCCAAGGGATAGGCATGGGAGTGTTGCCATGAAAGCACACACCCTTGGAGTAGCACGAATGCCTCCAGGGTGGATGGTATCTCATCAAGTCCTCATCTGTGCAAAATTGCAAAGGATACCCTCCATAATTGCCTTTCCTACCCAAACCACTTAACAACATGACTTTATTTATAGCCGCAGACATGACTCTGGACAATGGCACCCTCCTCTAGGGTGACGGTGGTGCCTGTGACCCCAGCTCTGACGATGCCGCCTGCTTGGGCCATTGAATAGGGAGTTGGCATTGGCCTGAGACAACCCATTTGTAACGACTAGAGCATTAATTATGAGTAATTTGGAAAATGTCTTGGTAACTATGCGTGCATTGAGTGGAACCAATTAAACTGGTGAAGCCAGGCACTTAGGAGGCCAGGCAGCTGCTTCGCAGAGGGCTCAGGTGGGAAGGGAGCCGGGCGCTGTCCACCCAGCACCTGACTGTCCTACATTAGCAGGAAATGTCCTCTCACCGAGGCTGCCTTAGGCTGAGCTGGTGATGTTAAGCAGAAGGGGATGAAGCATGGAATGGGGTCTGAGAGGAGAAGAAAGCCCCCGTTATTTTTGCAAAACTAAACACACTTCTAAAAGTACTAAGGCTATTACTAGCTATTATCTGACATTAATATACAGGAGCTGATAATGGAAAGGGGTTGCTGAACTCTTAGACTAAATCGACATATACTTAAGCAAGACACTTACTAAAAAAAAAAGGCAAGGCAATTAGCAAATCAGGTCAAATGTAGATGCGTCCCATCTAACCTACGATGGAATTTTTCAGCCTGGCTTGTGATCCACTAAGTTTCCTAGTGGGGAAAGCAAGTATTCGGCAGATAACTCTTTTACCAATGCTGTTACCTGCGCAGCAATCTTAACTAAACCGACATCTCCAAATCTCCAAACTTCTAGGAAGTTATATTTCAACAAAATTCCTATTTCAAAATTCCTATTTCCTTTTCATTTTATGGCATACTTTGGGTACCGATGAATTGGTATCGTGCTTTGACCTCTTTTAGATTCCAATATGTTTCATCCCCACATTTCGTAAGTCTTTGATTTTTTTTCTCTCCTGCCTGTTTTCCAGTATGTGTTTCCTACAGCAGGGTTCAGCAACCATTTTCCTAAAAAGGGCCATCTGGTAGATATTTTAGGCTTTACAGATGATACGACTTCTGTCACAGCAATTCAACCCTGCCATTGGAGCGCAAAAGCAGCCACAGACGATAAATCAACAAACTAAGCATGGCCGTGTTCCAATTAACCTTTATTTACAAAATCAGGTAGGTGCAGATTCGGCTCGTAGGCAATAGTTTGCAACCTCTGTCCTATAGGAACTGAGTAAGAGAGATGCCTGTCCAACCTCTATGGACTTCCACGTGCAGGCACACATTCCCTGCCACCATGAGATCTCACGCAGAGGCGGATGACCCACCCTGGCCCCAACCCTAATGATGACGCTGGCCCAGAGCCGTTCAGTTAAAGCAGAAGTCAGACCAAATCACTCCTCTGCTCAGAATCCCCAGCAGTGACCCCATCTCACTTAACATGAAGAATAAATGTGGGGCGCCCAGGTGGCTCAGTCGGTTAAGCTTCTGACTTCAGCTCAGGTCATGATCTCGTGGTTCGTGAGTTCGAGCCCCCGCGTCGGGCTCTGTGCTGCCAGCTCAGAGCCTGGAGCCTGCTTCGGCTTCTGCGTCTCCCTCTCTCTCTGCCCCTCCCCACCCCCGCTCGCTCTCTGCCCCTCTCTCTTACAAACGAATAAACGTTAAAAAGAATATGAAAGAACAAGGGCTCCGCATCACCTGCACACTCCCACCCACTTCCCTCTGATCTCAGTTCTCTCCGCTCTCCTCGCTGGCCTCCTCACGTTCTGCCAGGAGAGCCAGGAAAACGTCTGCTTGGGAGCTGTGTCTTTGTAGTCCATTCTGCCTGCCATGTTCTTTCTCCAAAAACCTATCTGTCCCACTCTCTCACCTCCCTCAGGTCTTGACTCAAGAGCTACCTCCCTGGGGAGGTCTCCTCTGTTCCTTCATCTTAACCTGACGTTGCCTATCCCTTCTCTGCTTTGTGTCTTTCCCCCGGCACTTACCGCTCCTTAGCGTTACATACGTGCATCTCCGCTCACCTAGCATTATATATATGTATATGTTCACTCACCTGATGTCCCTCCACTTCACCTGTGCACAGGCTTCTCAAGGGCAGTTTGCTTTGTTTACCACAATATCCCCATTACCCAGAACAGCGTTCAGAACATAATAAATATTTGTTAAATGAATGCATCCTGGCCCGTAATCCTAAGAGGATCCTCATTAAACGGAGGCATTTTCAATGAAATGAGCCTTCTCTTTTGTCTGAATACACACTCCCTTACTCCCCACCCTCAGCATCTGCCTGCCTGGGAAAGATTAGAAATTGTTAGAACTCATATAAAGAAGAAGAAGAAGAAGGGAAAAAAAAAAAAACAACGAGGTAATAGTCAATTCTGAAAGTCAAAATCTAGATGGGGGAAGCTCTGCAACAACAGGCGAGGCGGGCTGTTGTCTCACGACAGGATCACTCCAATCTCTTTCTGCTTCTGCAGCCCTTGGACACCTGGTCTCAACCAATGCCAGGCCTCAATCTTAGGTATTTTTCTAGGCGTGAAGCGAGGGCCTGTCCGGTGGGGGAGGCGCTAAGGCAGAGGGAGGAAGATGAAAAGCCCACCCCTTGTTGGATTCTGGGGAAGGTAGGAAGGAAGGGGAGGGGGCACACAGAATAGCATGAGCTCCCACTTCCCCTCTCTGGACTTAGTTACAGCAGAGAAGGAGGTACGTTAGGTAGGATGACAGGAGCACTCATGGGAGGGGGCATCCATCCCATCACTCTTTTGGAACTCTGCAAAGAATCTCGCTGGGGCGCCCGAGTGGCTCAGTCGGTAAATCAAGGGTCAGACAGTTGATTGAAGCTCAGGTCATGGTTTGTGAGTTTGAGCCCTGCATCAGGCTCTGTGCTGACAGCATGGAGTCTGCTTGGGATTCGCTCTCTCTCCCTCTTCCTCTGCCCCTCCCATGCTCACACACACGCTCCCTCTCTCTCTCTCAAAATAAAGAAATAAATATACTTTAAAAAAAAGAAAAGAATCTTGCTAATAGGCAGCCTTCCACCAGCCAGTGATAACTCCTGAAGTATGGTCAAGCAGAGGGCAGCTCTGAGTAGGTTGACTGAGCCACCCGTAGTTCCTGGGTACTTAATGGCTGCTGAGTTGAGATTCCCTGGATCCCCCATGGCAATGCAAGATGACCTCAGAGGAGGGGCCGGGAGTGAACCTTCTAGGCAGCCAGCTGACCACAGAGCATGAGGCTCAGGAGTAAATGCCAGCGGGAGCCAAGGCGAGGTCAAGTCAGTAGGGAGCTCCACTGGACATGTAGGCTGAGGCAAGACAAAAGCCACCGAGTTGCACCAGAAGCAGACGAGCGTCATTAACCCAATGACTAGGCAGACGGGGAGCTGGAAGCTAGCAGTCGCAGGAGAAACTAGCTTCAGGGCCGGGGAGAAATTCCTCACTGTAGCAGAGTCGGTCTAGATCCTACCAGTCTTGTGGCCTGTTCGGAGCACACGGGCAAAGTACATTTCTTAGCTCTCCCTTCAGTGCAGTCGAGACCTTGTGACCAGGTTCTGGTAAATGAGCAGTATTAATGTTCACCCGTGCACAATCCCTTTATTCATTCTCTTTCCCAGAAAAAAACACTAACATCATGTATTGGGGAGAAAAGGATGTTTTGGAGGAAAAACAAAACCAAACAAAGAAACACAAGGAGTCTGAATCAAAGTCACCATTTGGTGAAAAGTTGACATTCTCACATCAAATGTGACGTGAAGGGGAGACAAACTCTGTATTAACCCAATGAGATTGTTTTGTTTTTTTTTTTGAGGGAGACTGTTTGTTATAGAAGCTAGCATTACTTGTCCTAATATATCTGCCCAATGCCAAAATTCCCAAGAAAGAAAAAAGCTGTGATTTCCAGACTTCCCCCTCCCCCGCCCCCTTAGGGCGAAATTAACACATTACCTGAGGGCTTTATTTAATTTTTTAAAATTGGACTAAGGTTATATAAGACCGGACATCGAGTTAATTCATTCTCACGCTAAGTGGAAGTTCAGGAGAAGGAACAAGTTAATTACAGACAAAAGTAAAATTTCATATTTCATTCTTTTGCACATCGGTGTTAAATTGGGAGTTAAATTTGTGATTCCATTATGCACAATTTGGAAGAAAGGTTTGAATAGCAATTCTACGATTCTAATTCTAGCTTCTGAGATCCTAATAGTGAAAGGACGGCGCGGGTACAGGAAAGTATGGAAACGAGGAATGCACACAGGGGTGATTCACAAGGCTTGGCTTTTGCGGAGTTTCATATGCATTTGTGATCTTGAGAAAGTCATTTGATGAATTTGAGCCTCATTTTCCTCGCATTAAATGGAGATGATGCTACCTCTGTTGCAAGGGGGAGGCGCTCTATTGTATATAAATCACTCAGCCCAGTGTCTAGAAGGGCAGAACTGCAAGATGATTATCCACTAAAACAACCATAAAAAAAAAATCAACAAACACGGAAGCCAGAGAGAATTCCAGAGTTGAAAGGAAACTTTTGTGCTTTAGTTCCTGTCTCTTGAAGGGATGCCATATTTTCCAGTGCTTAAGAAAAAATTTCTCTCCTCTCTAATCTGTGTCTATTTGTCTGTCTCTTCTCTCTCTGTCTCTGTCTGTCTCTCTCTGCCTCTCTCTCTCTCTCTCTCTCACACACACACAGACACACACACTCACTCCCCGTATAACAACTGTACTGGTATTCAAATGGGCTACCGCAACCTTCTGCAAAAATGATCAAGTCTTAACTTGGAAACTTACACAAACTTGCAATGTGACATCATAACCTCACCTCCTTCCGAAGGGACATTTGGGACAAGTTGCAACGCCCCATCTTCAATAATAAACAGGTCTATTTTCCCCTAAGTGGAATGTGATCCCATGCGACCCATAAAGGGACTGATATAACTAAAGATGTATATGCAGAGAGTGGATGACCGCCCATATGAGGTGTTGGGACACGGGGAAAATCACACATTTTTTTTCTGACTGCCTTTGATCTGCCCGGCTGTGAGGAATAACCTTTTGGTTCCTGCCGACCCAGAACCATCCATTGCTGAAATAGCTCATTCTAGAAGTCTATGGGGGCCCACTCCCCAGATAAATGGTGCCAGCTGCATCTCGAGTAGAATTTGCTGCTAGGAACCCCCTGGGCACTGGGCTGTAGCCTTTTTTCTGCTCCCACTTTCAGTAGGTACGGGCTAAGTGCTCTTCTATCTGGTACTTGGTCCTTCACACCACTTCCAACACCCCTTGGAAGCTCAAACCCGAGCCCAACTGACCAGCAACTCTGCCCCTTGGCTTAGCTCTTTCCTAGAGAATGGCCCAGATCTATAGCCTCACCATGAATTTCAACGGATGTCCTTGAGAACAGTGCAGTTATGAAGGAAGTATTACCCAGAAGCCACTCCGCAACTCCACGTCCCCGTGGTCTTGGAGTTTACCCTGGTCTAGATCCACCTGAAGTTCTGATTCGTCTTCCTCCTGGCCCGTGGTCTCGGCTCATGTCCCTTCCCTGACAAAAGCCACAGCGTGCCCCATCGCTGCAAGTACAAGGAGGGAAATGGCCATTGAGCAGATGAACACTCAAGACCTTGTGCTGCCCACTTTCATCGGTGAGTGTATTTCTCAGTCTTTTTTAGTATATGGCATCCTCTCTAATATAAAAAAATTTACTTTGATATGACAGTATTTTGAGTATTTGCTGGTTGAAAAATACATAACGACCAGGAGTTATTATGAATTCAATTATGTCTCTATAAGACTTTTTTCTATTTTAGGAGCACCTGGGTGGCTCAGTTGGTTGAACGTCCAACTTCGGCTCAGGTCACCAACTCGTGGTTTGTGTTCGAGCCCCGCGTTGGGCTCTGTGCTGGCAGGGTCTGGAGCCTGCTTCAGACTCTGTGTCTCCCTCTCTCTGTTCCTCCCTCGCTCACACTCTGTCTCTCCCTCTGTCTCTCAAAAACAAAGATTTAAAAATAAACACATGACTTTTTATTTTCTTAATCCCAACGGTATACACACACACTCACACCAAATAAGGCACATGTACACACATACACACACACACACACCTGCATATTTGAAAATAAGTTGTACGAGTAAGAATAAAACACATAATTTTTTTACTCTTTCTGAAAGCAACGCTTAGCATATGGCATCTAGAATCATCTTTGGCTCTCTCAGAAGACCATAGCTTATGAGTAGACTCTTTACCACTAAGGCGGGGAATCAGGTGAGTGGTGAGGGCCTCAGCTGGTTTCCCCACCACCTTGCACTTGGCCTCTGACATCTCCTTGCACATATCCAGGTTGTGCCCAATTCCCTCTCACTAATTAACTCCACCTTTTCTCCCTCGTCTTGAAACCATGTAAAAATGCAAGCAAGAGTGGCATTAATGCAGAAATAACCTTTATTGTATTTTGATCTCTAGAAAAGAATTGATCATCTACAAATGTTGGTATCTGCATTATTATTTTAAAGGAACTCTATACTTCACAAGTGATTGTGGCATGTGGAGTTTCACGACAGACTTGAAACCACTGTCTGCATAGTTCTCATAATGGCACAACACCATTTATCAGATGTCACATTTGCCTGGCAGGTGATTGCATTCACACTGTCTCACTTGATCCTTCCCATAACCCTGTGGGCAGTTTACCAGAGAGGAGACTCAGACTGAGAGAGGTTAACTATCAGCTCCAAGTTCTAGGGTGATTAAGCGGTTTCAAACTCAGTTCCGATACCAAAACCCTTGCAGTTAACCATTATTCTTTACTTGGATTTCTTAGGATAGTCCTAAAGGGAAGGGGATTTTGACCACCACTAAATTATGTTGAGTTTCTGCCATTTGAACCCATTCTTGCTAGAGAGGGCTCAGTGAGGTCGGCTATTAAGATTCTGCCACTGATTAAAATATGTAAAACACGGATCTGGGTTCCCACTGGGCCACTCAGGAAGTCCACGTGGTTCTCTGCCTGTTAACTTCAGTCACTTCAATGCAATGTGTGTAGCGATTCAAGTCAGGTTCTAGAAGCCAGACTGCCTGGCTTAAAGTCTCGACGTTACCTCTGGGAAACTGGCAAGGCCTGAGCGAGTTGCCTAACCTTTTCATGACTCAGTTTCTTCATCTTAATGCGAAAAAAGAATAGTACCTCCCTTATGAGTTAATACATGTAAGTGCTTAGTACTTTGTCTGACCCCTGATAGGAACTATATAGGTCTTAGCCTTTATTTCTAGATACCAGAAATACCTCGCACTGAATGTATGTCCGTCTTCCATCCTGAAACAAAAGGAGAGCCAATGAACATAGAGAGGGGACAAAGAGAGCTAGCGTCCAACAGCTACGATCTATCTGGCAGGGACTGCGCCTCTCAACACTCCGTGAGGTGGGTTCTGCTCGAGGTGTGAACCCAGGTGCACGTCAAGTACTCGTTGTGCCCATGGCTCAGTGGCGAGATGAGGATACAAACCCAGATAATACAGTTCTAAAGGCTTCCTTCTGATGCAATAACATGCGACAGATCTGTAATTTTAACCAAACTCAGTGACATTTGGGCAGAGACTAGAGAGAAAAATCGCATGAAGAAAAACATGGCTTTTTGCCATTTAAAAATACCAAAATGAGTACGTTACCCTTAGCATTTACAGTGCATTTAAACTATTCCTTTACATTGGATAACGTGTAGCATGAATTACAAATGAGGACTCACAAAATGCTGTATACTTCCAGTCGGCCGCGAAGTGGGCACAAACGATCCCTCCGTCAACTAGCCCACAGTCTAATAAAGGAGATCAGAGAGTCTTACGAACGACTCGTTCCGTTCCTCGTGGGTTTAATGGTTGGGACGATGACCATGGGAAGGATGATCAGAAGGAGAAGAAATTTTGAGCGAAGACACTGAATGAGGACAGAAGGAAGCCGGGGAAGATCGGAGGGGGGTGACAATAAAGTTATCAGTTAGAATTTCTGAAATTTTGCTAGAAGCTCCGGCGGAAAATCAGAAGTAGGGAAGATCTGGCTCCATTTCAGACTACAGATACCATTACACAGAAAGGTCAAGTGATTTGCCAAATATTTCAAGAAGCTGGCACATCCAAGAACTGAAGTTCCCTCCCTTGAGAGGCTCCGGGGAACCTCCCTCAGTTCTCCGTGAGCATTTTCCAGGGCACAGCAGGAGTCAGGGCCTCCTTCCATGATGAGTTGGCCCACCGGTTATCCAGAGAACTAGAAAGGAGCCATATTAGTCTCCTGGGGCTGCCGTAACAAAGCATCACGTATCGGGTGGCTTAAAATAACATGAAGTTGTTCCCTCATAGTTCTGAAGGTCAGAAGTCAGAGGTCAAGGTGTCGCCAGGGCCACTCTCTCCCTTAAGGTTCTTATGAGGCGTGTCCCCATGTCTCCTCCATCTTTTGATGGGTCCAGGGGCTCCTTTGCTTGTGGCCCCTCTTTACACAACCGCCTTCCCTCTGTCCTATAACTCTTCCTCTCGGAAGAAGAGAGAGGCCACCCGAAATCCAAGATGAGTTCATCCTGGGATCCTTTAACCAATACCTCTATGAATTCCTATTTTCAAACAAAATTACGTTCTTAGGTTCCAAGCGGATGTGGATGTTTGGGACGTCAGCCCACTCTAGCAGCCATGAGAACCAACACGCAAGAACCGAATCCCAGGTTCAGGAGGGCCACCATGGTGCCTGGAATCAACAATGACAGCTCTCAGGTGCTCACCCTGGGGCCCCATAGGATCTGGTCTCCCACCCCTCCGCTTCGCCAGCTTTGCTTCTCTGTACAGATCAGGCGGGTACACTCCAAAGGTCACCATCTTGAAAGGAGAACAAAATTTATTTTGAACACATGCTTCATTGCACAAGAGTCTGAGGAGACAGCTCACACTTCCCTCTTCCCAGAGGGCTATCCTCAACTTGTGGTAAAACACTCTCCGGAAGCTGCTGATGGGGGATCCGTGACTTCCCATTAAACCCGCTGGCTAGAAAACATGACACGCAGAGATGGGGAGCAGGGGATGGAGGGGAGCAAGCCTCTGGGGCTCCATACTCAGTCTCTCTCGTCACCCTGAGTGACACAGACAGAAACCCCAAGAAAAATGGATTTTTCTCCTGGTGACTGAGTGATGGCGTTGACCCAGGAACAGGTGGGCAGCAAGCCTGAGAATGCATTCCTCCAGAAAGATCCCAGGCTCAGAAGGGTTCCGATTCTTCAATCAACACCACACACTTAAGCCTTCAGTTTTTCTCCAGTTGTTTAAGACAAGATGTTTTAAACTGAGCGTGTGCCTAGACTTTTGGGAGAGGAAGAGTCTCGAAAACGCGTATCAACTGTTGTACCTACTCACCCCGCCTGAGTGGAGGGGGTCAACAGTGATTTTCAAAACTCAGAGACGCCTCTCACCCCAAAAAGATTAAGAACCACTGCGTTTCCCTTCTCCTCTTTGTGAATGGAAAATTCCTTGAGGGAGCTTCTGTTCTGATGGCCCAGATAGAACACTGGAGGTTAGGGAGGCGGCATGCAATAAACTCTTCGTTTGTTGATTGATTTAGCTTTGAGGCCAAAGATCTTAAGTCCCTTCCCCTGCTTATCACAGATCTTTTTGGAGAGAGCCTTGATGTAAATTACTAAGGTCAGAAGGGAAAAGTTAAAGTGTTTGCACCCAATAGTACCTGACATTCTATAAAACAGAACTGTTCACAGAGCAGACAATTGACATTAGTGGTCTGGCCGGTCAGCATTTAATGAAACCCTTGGAGGCAGTTGCAAAGGAGGCTGGGACTATCAATCTGTGTGCTGTGGGATTATACCGCTTGATCTCTAGGAAGAATCACTGAAACATTAGGTAATTCCATGTATTGTTTCAGTGGCCTGATGGAAAAACGATCCTGACTCAGTCAGCTCAGGTAAAGAGGAGAACCCTGCCGAGGGCAACGGCCCTTTGATCTGTATGTATATGGCCCACGGGCTAAAAATGGGGTTTACATTTTGAAAGGAATCTAAAAATAAGAAGATAACCCTCCCCTCCAACAAAAAGAAAAATACGCAAGAGCAAAGAATAAAATACTTACCATCTAGCCCGTTAGCGGAAAAGTGTGCCACACCCTTGGCGTATATTATAATCAAACGGAACCTTGGCTCCCCGATCACCGTGTCAAAACCTGGGATAGTATAGGGTAGGGGGTAAGTCATAGGTTAATCATAGTGGAAGTGACTGAGTCTGAATCCTGGTTCCACCAGCTACTAGCTAGTGACCCTGGGACTCAGACTTGTTATCTGCAAATTGTGGCTAATGAGAACATCTCATCGGTACCTTGTTGTCAGGATAACACAACACAACAATTACCCTCCTATGGCACTTAATAGACCAGCACACAATTGAGCTAGTACTCAATAAATCTCAATATTATTTAAAATGCATTTCATAAAAACACCTTTAGGCAGGGAGAGGAATCAGAACTGATACATCCTAAACAGTAAACACTGTCCAGGGTTTAAATGCTTTTCGTGACTAGCACATTAAAAGTGTCCCAAGTCTTAGAACGACCTCAAAGTGCTCTCTAGCCCATCTCTCAGCCTTGAAGCTGATACAAATCCAAATTTCACTGATGAGAAAACTGACCTCAGAGAGATTCATCAACTGAACAAAAGTCACAATCTCCTCTCGTAATGTAGAGAAATTATGTCATTTCTGCTCATTCAGGATGCGTTCATTCATTCACTCAACAAACCTTTAGTAAGCAGCTGCCCCAGGCAAGCACTGCATGAGGCATTGGCAGTGGAGAAAGGGAGAGATAGACATTCCGCCCCTCGTGAGAGGGACCAAGGAGGTCGACAAACAAATAAATGCAAAATAGAAAGTGCTACAGATGCTAAAATAAGGGAGAAGATGGGCCTCTAGGTGGAGGAGGTACTCGCCAGGTAAAGCGAGCAGCGCGTGCAAAGGCCCAGCGGTAGAAAAGAATGTAGCATATTCCAAAAACTTCGGGAGTTTGGCACAAAGTGAGGGGACCACGGGGAGGGTAAGCAGGGGCCGGGGCCTATGAGGCCGTGTATGATACACTGAGGAGTCTGGCCCTCATCCCACAGCCGCTCTTCTTAGAATTTCAAGCAAGGCAACAACATGGTTTGCACTTCAGAAAAATAGCCCTGGGAGCAGCAGGGTGTGTGACAGATGGCAGGGGAGCCACCCGGAGGCAGGGAGCTCAATTAGGGGTCTGTTGCCAAAGCCCAGATAAGAGAGAAGAACCGCCTGCCAAGGGGCAGCGGCTACTAGAAAGTCAGCAAAGAGGTGGGAGAGCTAAGTGAGGCTGACGGTGGGGTCTGCAGAATTTCATACTTATTTAGGTGGCGATATGAAAAAGGGGAAGGAAGCGTATAGGACGAGTCCATAGTTCGAGCCGAATGAGGAGAGCGGAGTGATTTATTCAAAGCGGAAGGAAAAAAGGACCAATGCAGTTTGGGGGGAAAGTTCACTGGGTGGGTTTGGGACCTGGGGGATTTAAGGGACCTGGGAGGCCTCCTGGTGGCAATATCTGGTGCGGGAAGACTGAGCCTCCGATGGAAGATCCAGGCTGGGGACACCCGTTGTGTGAGGAACCAAAACGCAGGAAACAGACATAGATGCAATTTTCATGTCAAGTAAGAACCTGAGAAACACGAGCAGTTAAGATGTTGATGAAGGAAGAGAACACAAAAGACGAACCTGCAATTGAGAAGAAAATGTTGAACATCTACCCAAAGTGCCGCCAGCCCCAAAGCCGGGGGGGGGGGGGGGGGGGGGGGGGGGGGTTGTTGGTGGGCGGTGGCAGGGTGCGGGGAGGGGAACAAAGGCAACATTACCGATGGCCTAAGCGGTTGGGAATGGAAGGGTATTGGGTTTGGAAAAGAGAAGGTCGCGGTAAGACGGATGAGACGGCCTCTCGGAGAGGCAAGATGGTTCGGGAGCCCAGGCAAGATGGTTCGAGAAGCACAGGGAGGAAGGCCTGGGGGCAGGGGACAGGACCCAGCCTTGTTGCTTCTGCCTTTTGTCCATTCTGCCATTTTTGTGTCTGTTTGCTTTCAATGGCGGAGACACGCAATTTTCATAGGCTTTGGAAACTATGGCCGCAAAGAGGAAAATTCTGGAAAAGTGGAAGTGGAAGGAGCAAAACAGTGGAGCAGGGCTTGCAAAATGGTGAGGGGGGGTGGCGAGAGCACAGGCAGGGTCCTCCTCCCCTGCCCTCTCCTGTCACCCCCTTTCATCCATTCCCCTTCCTCTGAAACACCACTTTCAGAGGTCAACACTCCCCATCTTTATTTCCAACAGCACTTTGATTAAAAATCCTCGGGGCGCCTCGGTGGCTCAGACTTCTGCTCAGGTCATGATCTCACAGTCTGTGAGTTCGAGCCCGGCGTTGGGCTCTGTGCTGACAGCTCGGAGCCAGGAGCCTGCTTTGGATTCTGTGTCTCCCTCTCTCTCTGCCCCTCCCCGCTTGTGCTATGTCTCTCTCTGTCTCTCAAAAATGAATAAATGTAAAAAAAAAAAAAAAAAAAAATTAATAAATAAATAAAAATCCAGGCTCTGGAACCGTATTTTTTGGAACCAAATGCTGGCTACACCACTCACTCATGATAGAGCTTTGAGCTCATTTCCTGTCCTATGAGCCTCTGTGTACTCCTAAATGGGGATAACAATAGGACCTACGTCAAAGGATTATTGAGAAAATTCAATAAGCTAACGTTCATAAAGTGCATTGAACAGCACCAAGTTCTCCATAGGCACTAAATGAATTGAGATCATATCCATTTTTTTTTTTTACTGTATTTCTCCATGGTAGCCTGTATCACAATTTAATTCAACAAATAATTCATATAATTATTTATTTAACTCCTGACACTTCCAGTTGAATATAAGATCCCTGAGGGCCTGGAGCGGGAGCTATGCCATCGAGGAGTATTGGGAGGCAATTGAATTTACTTGACCCAGCATACCGAGGGGGATAGAAAAAGCCCATGTGGACAAGATGCACCCCGGGCGGAGGGACTCCTGAAGACGCCAGGTTAGAAGGGGGCTTGGTGATTCTGGAGAAGAGTTCCATGAGAGCAAAAGGAGCATCAAGTTCAAATGCGTTTCATCAGCCGTTGACAAGTGTTTGATGTCTAGTGCCCCATTCAGAAAAGAAAGAAAAATGTCATCTGTGCTAACGATATGATGGTGAGGTAGATTGTTAAGTAAGACGCGTTCTTCTTAAGGTGTCTGTCTGCCATGCGAAGGCACAGGGTCTCTCAAGTCAGCCAGAAGGGTCTGGACTTCCACCCCGCCCCCACGTCGGAAAAAGTGGGAAGGAGCCTCGCCTGAATTCTGAAATGGGAAGACAATACCTTCTTGACAAGTTGTGATGAGTACAGGAAAATGTATATAAAGCTCCAGGCACTTAGCAGGTGCTCAATGAGTGGGGGCTGCTGGTACGATGATTACCGTTGCTGGGTAGTTGTATTCCTGGGTGATTGTATGCAAATCAGCGGGTACTTGAAATGCACTCCTGTGTTTGCTTTCCATTAAAGAACCTCGTGTTGAAGGCTTCTGTAAAACATAAAATCAGTCTGTGAAGTGGTGACCCCTCCCGCCATTATCTAATTTGTGTCGTTCTTTTATGAATGCTGGAGTGGGATAATGCATAATAATGGGACTACGAGTGGGTACCTGTGGGCAAATTTAGACACCTGTCACCCAGGCCCAGGTCCCCCTTGGGGCAGTGACCAGAAGAGTCCTTGTGCTCAGTCTAGAAGCTGGAACTGAGGTGTGATTCCCAGAAGTCAACAGAATGGTCTTTTCTCAGGTTTGACCATGAAGGTGTTACATACAGAGTTTCAGAGACAGAGGTCTTGGGCGGAGCATTGTAAGACACAGATTTAAATCTTAACTTCACCACTTACTAGCTCACCTGGCCTTGGGCTAGGTCAGTGATCTGTTTTGAGATTTAGTTTCCTCCACCTGTAAAATGAGACCCATAAGGTGTTTGGAAAGAGGAAATTAAATGACGCACGTAAGCCACTTGGCAGGCACATATTATCGGCTAATAAAGGGCGGGTGCTTCCTTCCCATTCCTCGGCAAACCCCCCATGCAGATACAGACTGAGACGTAAGGTGTGCGAATCCCAAGCAAAGGGCCATCTGAGGTTTGCAAGGCCTTTGGCAAGAGAGGATAGAAGCCATGCCCTTTACGGCAAGATATGGTAACATCAGGAACCCACACAGGAAGTCAGCCAGGATATTTAAAATATCCCTTGTATTTTCCAGTCTTCTTTCCACTCTTATTCTCACTTAGCATTTAGTAAAGACTTTCCAAAGGTCCATCTTGTCCTTACGGAGGTGGGGGCCCGACGGAAGGCATCTGGGCTTAGCTTAGGCCAAAGAAGAAAGGCTGCACAGGCCAGCCAAGTGGGACAATGTCCTGAGGGTCTCCAAGCACGTGGCTTGTGGCTCCTCCCCCATGAAGATATGAAGATTCCCTTTCCAGAGCTAATTGTCAGGGGTTGAGATGCGAACTCCTAAGAAAGTTGGATCTCTCCACCTAGGTTCCGAGTAAATCTGCCTCCTAGATAGGGTTCACTTAATAGCCACCGGACGTCTGCCAAGGTCTTTTGGTCTCATCACCAAATCATCAGATGAAAAAAAAAGAGAGAAAGAGAGAAGCACGAGGGGCATTATCTATGGAAGGGCGGAATGGGCGATAAAAGTCTCCCTGATGCCCCCTTCAGCTCCTGCCCCCACCTCTTGACTCCTGGGTCCAGAAGCTAATCTTCAAAATTCAGCAGGATGACCAGCCCCCGCAGCACTGGGAGTTGGGGCTCTCTCAGTGCTCATCAGCCAGTCCTTTCCCGGGGCTGCCTCTCCAAAGGCCATTGGCCAGAGCTGTCTCTCAATCGCTGGAAGACAGCCCGGCCGGGGCCTCAGGCAACACATTCCTGCTCCGGCCCCAGCCTCCCCTGCCCTGCTCCCCAGGTTTAATTTCATGTTCATCAGAAGTACAGAGAAGGACATTTTCAGCAGATCAAAGGGACATAGTGAGCATGAAAGAAACACAGTCACAGGGCAGGAGCTGGTGATGTGATACCCACACTGAAAGACTAGCTGCTTTCCGGGACCCCTTGGGGGCTGGGAAAGAGTGTGGCCTGGAACCATCTCTGGGAAATGTAGAAATCTGCACTCAGGCTCAGGGCAGTCTGGAGCGTGGAGAGTGGGTTCTGCAGAAAAGAACCTGCGCTGGGAGCACTCAGTTCATCAGCCCCATAACCCTCCTGCCCACTCGTCCCTCTTACCCCTACCGCGGTGCAACATGCCCCCCAGGATGAAAAGAGGTCTGAAGCCTTGTCCATCATCTGTGCCTGGCGGGGGTAGTCAGTATAGTTGAAAAGATAAGACTATTAAAATCAGTGAATAATATTAACGTACGTTATTCAGAAATGCAACCATCCAGAACGTAGGCACAAGCAAAGGAGAGCTCGGAATTATATTATGTGTCAAAAAATCTCTGCCCAAAACAAAAGAGGATTCTGGGCTGCTGGCAATTATCTATATCTTGATCTAGGTGATAGTTGCATGGATATATGCTTTGTAAGAATTCATGGGACTACACACTTAGAATTTGTGCAGGGACTCTGTTATATCTCAATTAAAAAAAAAATTATGGAAAAGTTCCTGCCCTGCCCTAGAATCGCAAAATTTTATTTCTAGGAAAATTCCCTATGCCTCCCCTCCAACCTGTTTACCCCTGTTTCAGATAAAATTCAAACAAAGTGAATTACGTAATTTCTTGGCTTTAGATGGAAGTGCTTGGGGAAGGGGGACAGCGGTAGATTCTTCTAACCTCAGGTACATGGACAAGGCAAAAGAGTGACCTGTAAAAAGAGGTGGAGAAAATAGGAAAAAAACAGGAACACAAAAATCATACCCAAGAAGAGACAAATAGAGTCATATCAGGCTCTTTATCATAGAAAAAGTTTCCATAAAAGTATAAAGCCCTGAGAGAGCATTAAAATCCAGCATCCCTTCCTGACTGTGTGACCTTGAGTGAGTCACTTAACCTCTCTGGTCCTAGCATCCTCATTGATGAAATAGAATCAATGACGGTGTCCATCTTGCCAGGTTGCTTTGAAGATCAAATGATCAATGTTCTCATGTAGTAGGCGGTCACGGACAACTCGTTTCTAGGATTATTTCTGTATCTGGGCACATTGTAATAATGGAATGATTTCAACCAACTACCCCAAATACTGTGGTGAGAATCGTTACAAGACATCAAGAAGGAAACATCCCCTTTGCCGTCAAGCGACTTACAATCAAATTGGGAACAAACAGCTCAAATTCAAGGAGAAGGATGCTCCCTGGAAAGAAAAAAAGACACATCGAGTGCTTAACGCTACACCAAATATTGTAGTATCTTATATATATTAATATATTTCACCCTTGTAACAACCTAATGAGAAAGGTACAATTGTCATCCCCATAGTTAACAGATGAGAAAACTAAGGCACAGGAACATTAAATAATTTGCTCAGTGTCTTTAAGTTTCAGGGTCTTCAGATCTGGTCAGTCTGCTTAAAGAGTTCATGCTATTAGCCATTTGTCTCATGCGAGCTATGAACTACATAGGAAAATATGTAATACGTATTTCATCATTCATTTAAAATAAAGTATCTGAGTTACGGCCTAAACGGATCAAGAACGATATTTGTTTTTCTTATTAGTAAGTAATAAAGCTTTATTGAGGTGTAATCTATACACAATACAACGTACCCATTTTTACCTCTCCAGTTCAATGAGCTTTAACAAATGTACATCCTTATGTAACTGTCATCCCCAAAATGATACAGAATAATTCCTCAGCTCAGAAAGTTCCCCTGTGTCCCTTTGAAGTTAGTCCCAGCTTCTTCCAGACCCATGTGACCACAGATCTCTTTCTTTCATTATACATTAGTTGTGACTGCTTTAGGATTTTATATAAATGGAATCATACTGTATGTGTCTTTTCTATCTGGTTTCCTTCACTTAGCATAATATTTTAAGATTCATCCGTGTTATGATATAGATCCATCGTTTGTTCCTTTTTAGTGCTTCCTAGAATTCCATTTATTTTCTGACTGTATTACCATTGGTTTAGCAATCATCGTCATTTGGGTTATTTCTGGTTTGGGGCTATTATACATAAAGCTGCTACGAATATTCAGGTCCTTTTGTAAGAACATAGGTTTTCATCTAGTTTGAGCAAACTACCTCAGTGTGGAATTATTGGGTCATATGTTAATTATATATTTAGCATAAGGAGAAACCGCCAAACTATTTTCCAAAGTTACGGTAGAATTTTACATTCCCGTTAACGAATGTCTTGGAGTTCAAGTTGTTCCACTGGCTCGTCAACACTTGGGGTTGTTTGTTTTCATTTTAGCTATTCTAGCCAGGGTATAGTAGCTGTTATGTTGCCAAGCATGTTTTTCTATACTTATTGGCCATTTGTATATATTCTTTTGTGAAGGAGATTTTTTAGCCATTTTTTAATTGAGATGCTTCCTCTCTTATTATTGAATTGTAAGACTTCTTCTGGAGACAAACAGCCCTTTGCTGGGGTGCCTGGGTGGCTCAGCCGGTGAAGCGTCCGACTTCAGCTCAGGTCATGATCTCACGGTTCTTGGGTTCAAGCCCCACGCAGGGCTCTATGCTGACAGCTCGGAGCCTGGAGCCTGCTTCAGACTGTGTGCTTCCCTCTCTGGCCCTCTCCCGCTCACAGCCTGTCTCTCTCTCTCTCTGAAAATTAAATAAACATTTAAAAGTTTAAAGAAACAAAACAAAAAACAAATAAGCCCTTTGTCAAATATATGTAATATGGCTACTTTCTCCAAGTTTGTGGCTTATAGGGCAACAACTGTTTGCCGCTCACTTTTCCCTAAAAAACATACCTAAATTATACCTTGAAAGAGAGGTAAAAGATAGACAAACGGACACAGTTGAGAATAAAGATAAAAACAATCTTAAGTGCAAGACAGGTTCAAAGTCAGAAGTGTACAGAGAGTAGAGTAGAAAGGCGAGTTAGGACCAGGTCAGGGAAGGTGATACACAGAAATTAGGAATTTATTTTTTATGCAGTGGGAAGCCATAGAGATTTTCCATGAGGCAACTAATGCAATTAAAGCTCCGCTTTAGGGGGAAAATAGATAAAATAATTTTATTTACGGTGGAACTCAATTAACAGATCTTAAAGTTAATGGAGGTTAGGGACGAAAGAGCAGATTTAGGTGATGAGGACTCAGGTTCGAAACTAAGCGACTGACGGGCTGTGGTAACATCACACCATGGCTCTGAGGTTAAGAGTAGAAGCTGCTTTTAAGAATCACAGGAATCAGGATTTGGACTTGCCTTTGTCAGGACTCGGGGACCTCTGGGTAGCCATGCCTGCCCCGTAGGAAGCTAAAATGTCTTATTCTCTGTAGAGAATGGACTCAGAGATGTGAAATGAGGGGTCGTCCGCCATCTGCAAGGACAAGAGTGTTGACCATAGGGATAGAATGATTTTGTTAAAGCGAAGAAACAAAAGAAGAAATTCAGTGGCATTTAAGGAGTAGGAGGAAGGACAAGAATAGGTTAAAGAAACTGAGAAAAAAAATGGTCCAGAAAGTAGGAAGAAAACTGAAGAATTCAGTGTTGTGAATGCCGAGGAAAGTTTCGAAGAGTGGGATGTTGGTGTTGGCAAATGCTTCGGAGAGGTGGAGAATTTGGAACCATCAAGAAAATGTGCATTATGTTCAACATATTCTATGCTCAACATGCTCTGAAAGGAGAAGCGTGCACATATTTTTTTTTTAATTTTCTTTTTATATGCTATATATTTTTGCAACATTTTCAAGTTAAAGTAGTAAGCTTGCGTTAACTTGGAAAATCATTTATGTAAGGAAAAACGTAGAATTCCCTGATGGCAAATGAGACAGTGGAGTGGTTCTCAAAACTCTCGCTCTCTTTTTTTTTTTTCAACTAGATAACCTTTTCTTGAAAGCAAAACTTACTCCGAAGTCCAATTTCTAAAACAGACAAGAAGCAACTCTTATTAAAGATAATGGAATGGGAGCAGAGCCCCCGCTGCCCTCTGAGCCCTCCACGACTGATAGATAGATAGATAGATAGATAGAAGAAAGAGAGAGAGAGAGAGAGAGAACTTTTAATCCCTTCAAATCCTCAGTGCAATGTAGTCTCCATGAGAGCAGGGACATTACCTGTTAGGCTCACCACTGTCTTAATAGAGCTTAAAACGGCATCTGGAACTTGTTGGCAACTAAGCAAGTGTTAGTGAATAAATGAACCTGAGCCTCTCAACGGTGGTAGAATAGAGAAAAAAAGAAAACTGACGTTTATTGACATTGAACTCTAGGATATTTGCAATTAAGTACTCCACCATACTAACGTACCATATGTCAGCGTACCATAGGTACCAGCCCGATAAGTACATAGTATTATCTGTGTTGTATACATTCATTGAAGACCTTCTCAAAAGCCACGTAAGTTTCAGACCTAAGGACGTAATCCAGAAGCAGGTAGCATCCATGTGCATAACCTTTCTTGCTGGCACCAAAACATCACATCACTCTTGCTGTCGCAGTCCTGGACGAGAACTCGGCCTCTGACGGTCACTCCGGCACAACTCAAATGAGTTGTCTGACTCCCCACTGAGAAGCTCGTTTTTCCAGGCGACAGTGGGCACATCCAAGGGTAGAGAACTGTAGAGCCGCGGTAATAACTCGGGCCTTCCTGCCGATGGCACTCAGGCCGGTGTTGGGGATGAGCTGTGGGTGGGGCTAAATCAATACCGAGGAAACTCTGTTCTGACAAAGGTTTTCGTACCCACACACCCCCACAGGGACCAACACAGAAATGCTATAAAATTTGTGTGCCAACTCAACACGCATGCGTTTGCGGTGGGATGTCTGGTGCGTCTTAACCATTGTATCAATTACCTATTGCTGTGAAAAACAAAACAAAACAAAACAAAACACTCTGAAACTCAGAGACGCCAAAGAACAATCACCTGCCTATGTCACAGTTCTGTAGGAGGGTTCATTTGGGCCGGGATCAGTCCAGTGGTTCTGCTACCCTGAGCCAGGCTTGGCTTATGTTAGAAAAACTCATATATGCACCTATGGTTAGCTGCTGGGATGGTATGTTAGTTTGCCAGGGCTCCCATAAGCAAAGGACAGCAGACTGGATGCCTTAAACCAGAGATATGTATTTTCCCACAATTCTGGGGCCTAGTAATCAGATACCAAGGTGTCGGCAAGGTTGATTTTTCTCCTGAGGTCCCTTTCCTGGGCTTGTAGATGGCTTTCTTTTCACAGTGGTCTTTCTCCTGTGCACACGTGTCCTGTGTCCAGATTTCCTCTTTGAATAAAGACACCGGTCATATTGAACTCAGGCCCCATCTAATGACTTCAGTTTAATTCAATAACCTCTTTAAAGACCTGTCTCCAGACTTAGTTATCTGTTTCCAGTTAGTTATCTGAGTTTCTGGGGGCCAAGACTTCAACACATGCATTTCAGGGGAAACACAACTCAGCCCCTAACAGTCAGCACTCGGTCAAATGGTCTAAGAAGGTTCAGCTGGTACAGATCTTCTCCCATCCACATGGTCTCTGAACTTCCAGAAGCTAGCCTGGGTTTGCCCACACAACAGCAGTTACAGGCACCCCAAGAGAGAAGGAAGAAGGAGGCAGGGCCTTTTCTGGCTTGAGCTCAACACTAGCACGACATCTGTCCTGCCACATTCTACCGGCCAAAGCAAGTCACAAAACCAGCCCGGATTGAAGGGGTGGACGACCCAGGGCCGTTCTCGCAATCTGTTACAGGCATTCTCCTTCCCTCTCCTGCGCCCCAGGGAACCCACATCAGACAGGCAGAGACCCTGGGAAAACTATGACTCACTGACATTTGCTCTCTAGCTCCATCCTTACGCCAGCTTCTTAGCGGTACCTCCCGTCTCTCTCCAGCTCTCAGGCATCCCCTGCCCCTTCTCTAGCAGAAGCGAATCTGGAGAAAGCATTCATCCTGAGGGTAAATGAGTATGAAGGCGACACCCCTTCTGGAGACCGCTGTATTTTAGTAAATACCTAAGTCTTAAGCTAAGTCATGGAGCATCGGTGGCAGAACGCATGGCGACACCAGGGAGTAGGAGGAAATTCCTTTGTCCCGTGAGAATTGCTTGTCCCCGTGGGGCCAGCAAAGCCTTTTGCCTGCTGCTTTGTCGGTTACTTTCCACATGCTGGCATCATGACCTCACGTCCGACAGCCGCGAAGGCCTGAGTGATCGTGAACTTCCTACAGTCTTTTCTGTGTGAGTGATCACCGAAGACTAGTAGTAGGAACCAGGATTCACAGAATATGGCTTCCAGTCTATTCTTAGCTGCCATTTGATGGGCGGTGCCTATCTAAGCTACTCTTAGCTTCTCTGAATCTCAATTGTATTCTCATTTGCAAACGAGAGATTTGGTGAGACGATCTCTAGGATGGCTTGCGGTTCTAATCCCCTGGGGATTCTAATGAAGTCTTCATTCTGTTCCATCCTGTCTCCAGCCCGCCAACCTGCTTGCTCAGGTCCCTGCCCGGCTGGCACTGAGCTACGGAAATGGTGCATCTAGGACCAGCCGGAAACCGGTCACAAGATGTCCCACGTTGTCTCGATGCTTCTTCCTTTTTTTTTTTTTCCATTTTTTTAATGTTTATTTATTTTTGAGAGAGAAAGAGAAATAGAACACAAGCAGGGGAGGGGCAGAGGGAGAGGGAGACACAGAATCCGAAGCAGGCTCCAGGCTACCAGCACAGAGCCAGACGGGGGGCTCGAACTCACGAACCGCGAGATCATGACCTGAGCCGAAGTCGGACGCTTCACCGACTGAGCCACCCAGGGGCCCCTGTCTTGATGCTTCTGAGTGGCCCTGGGGAGATAAAAGAATATTAATTTGAGGAAGAATTGTTGATGGATTTCTAGCCACCACGCATTTTCTGCCACTCAGAAGAGGCCAGAAATTAGGACTCTAAAAGCCTGGAGCCCATCAGCTTCCCTCTGCCACCCCACTCCTCCAACAACCGTGTCTAATATGTACCGAAGAGCAGGCTACTATATACATTTTCTCTATATACACCATACATCTGTCTGCCTTGCATAGACACAGCCAGTTTCCACTTCAAATACTGGTCTGTATATACAATGTGTGTGGGTTGAGTTTGGATCCGACCAGGGCAAGGCCATGCACCCACCTATATTTCATGGCCTTGTCTTGACAATCTACCATTATAGCAAATGTGAAAAAAAAATAAACAGGGACAGGACCTTTTTTTTTTTTTTTTCCCGATCTCAACATCAAAAGTTATTGAGTGATCTTGCTGTGCCAATAGCCAGGGGTAGCGTTCACAAAGGAGAGGCTCCAGGCTCTATTTACTGTGTGCAAAGTAGTTCATATGCTTTATCATCACTTAGGACCTGTCAAGCTCCGTTAGTTGGGTGGACGTGGGTTGCCTCAAACGGCATTTGCTACGCATTTGTTTTCCAGCCACACTATACCCTCCTTAGGAAGGTTAATCCCAGGAGATAAAATGTTTGGAGGTTGATTGGGGGCATCCCAAGTCGCTCCCCTTTAAAACTCAGGCTCCAAAGGAAAAAGAGGAAGCGAGGTTAGAGTTGCATCACGTAGCACAGCAAACCTAAGCTTTAGTTAAGCTTCTGCTAGACACTAACTGAAAGCGAATAATTCTTTTTTTTTGAAGCAGAGACTTTATTTCTGTTCACAAATAAGGCTGTTTCGCCGGCAACCTCAAAGCTCCAACATTCAGTATTTCCAATCTACCAGACTCCCCCGACTGCCTCCCCAAAGACGCTGTGTGGCGTGCAATTCCAGTGTATTCTCCTGAGGCCTTTGAGGGTTTTTGCGTTGCAAGGTCATTGCTCTGTATGTTAATAGCATGGCGATAAAGAACGTATATACAGCAACTTTCAAGACAAGATGAAAAAGTAAATAAAAAATACCAACACCTTTTAAGCTTCTCCACGGCAATGAGTGGGGTTACAAAGAGATATACAAAAAAGAAAAAAAAAATACATACATGCAGGCATCCTCCTGGGTTCTGGAAGTTGAAGAGACTAACCCTGCAACAGCTCAAGTATAACATGAACCAGAGCACAAGGGAGTGTTTACACCACGCGGTGGATGGTAACAGACTACAAGGGAACTTGAAGAATTTCAAGAAGGTCAAGAATTTTTGTGCAGGGTAGCCAGGAGAGTGTATATGCAGACTCTTAAAACGGCCCCCAAGATTCCCATCCCCTGGCATATACTCCCTTCTCCTGGAGTGTGGGTGGGCCTGACCTAATCAGGTGAGCTCCTTTCAAAAAGGATTAAAGGATTGGAGACCGAAGTCAGAGACATCCCGAGCTGCAGCAGATGCTCTCCTGTTTGCCTCGAAGAAGCAAAATCTTATGTTGTTGGGAGAATCACGTGGCAGAAGATGGAAGACAGCCTTTTGTTGCTGAGAGAGGTTCCTGGCTAATGGCCAAGAACCCCAGCCTACAACCTCAAGGAATGGAATTTTGCCGACAGCCTCGTGAGCTTGAGGACTGCGGTCTCCGGAAAGGAACGAGACCTGAGCGACACCTTAACTTCAGTCTTATGAGACCCTGAACAGAGGACCCATATAAGCTGTGCCTAGACTCCCGACCTATGGAGACTGGGTGTCTTGAGCCCCTAAGTTTGTGATAGTTGCTAACACAGCAATCGAAAATGCACAAGGCTTCTTCTGAGAGCAGAAGTCACTTGAGCAGAGTCTAGAAGGAGAGGCTGACAACCGGTAGAAATTCAAAGGAGGCAGGAAATGTTTATGCTGGGAAGAAAAGAAGGGCTGGCTGATATAAGCAAAGGCCCCGTGGCAGGCAGCACCATGAGAAAGGAGACCTTCACTCTGTTTATCATTTTGATGCATGCAACATGTCTGCCTGGGGAGCAGGTCAAGAGTCGCTATGCCCATTACACATGGGAAAACCGAGGTCTCTAGATGTTAGTCGTCGAGCACCGACATACGATTAACCAGGGACACAGTTAGCTTTGTGAAATGAAAATCTGGTTGAACTGTATGAAAGGCTTTTCATTCCTACAACCTAGAAGATAAGATCGAAATTCCTGAAGCAGTGTAGGAGGCCCTTCGTTAACTTCTCGTCACTCAACCACCCTGCTACAGTCTGGCCAAGTCACCCCACCCCTCCCCCCCCCACACACACACACACGGGCACACGTCCCCTCTCCCATGTCACACCGAGGTACAAACATTCCTTAGCGATCCTGTAGCACGTAGTATACTGTTAGTACTTCATAGTGCTAAAGCAGTAATGTTAATAAGAGTTCACTTCCCATTTATCGAGTCATAGCCACAGCCATGTAGTAAGCCTTTTTACATGCATTATCACATTGTATTTTTATCACTTTTTTAAGAGATGTGTTTACATGCTCCTTTACTAAATGGTAAACCTTTCAAAGCGAGGATGATGGCTTTTTCATCTTTGCATCCCCCAGAGCTTTGCGGAGTGTAGAAGGCACTCAAAATATATTTAATAAATGAGTTAAAAGAGTCAGAAGTAGGGCTGGGGTTCAGGTCTATGGATCGCCGTGCGGAGTAATTTGCTGCCATACCATCATGAGAAGATGGATGTACGAGGGCTTTGTGAAATTACCAAATACGACGTGAATGGAAGGCAGCAGATGCCAAACCAACCCCTCCTTCCTGTGCCCCTCTCTCAACTCCTGTCTGTCTGTCTCTCGCTGCCCAAATAATTTTGGATTATGCGAAAGCTTAACGGCAGTGCTGATCTATTCATCTAGCCCAGAAATCCAAAAATATAAAGAAGAGTGTGTCTGTGTTCATGACAGTGGGAAGTATTGTGAAGGCTGGTGCCAGGAGAGCCAGGGTCTCTAGCAAACAGGGCAGAGCCATCTGGACACCTTCGTGGAGGACCTGGAATCCCTTGAACACCCGGGAATCCCAAGCGGATGTGAGGGGGCTCCCAGGTGGGCCACCAGGAGATCTGTGTGCATTCACCTCGTCCTTGGAATTCTGTGCTGAACTCCAAGCATTGCTCTGGTAAACAAGGCAGCCGATGAGACTCTTAAGTGAGCTGTGACAAATTCATTATCATCTAAGTGAGTGGAATTCTCCTTATTCAGACCCTGCTGTTCAGACATAGGTAAAAATCATTCTGCATAGTACTAGCCCAGCCTTGTCTGGCTCTCGTGTTTAGGCAAAAGTTGAATATTAAATCGGCTACCAACCAGCATCGTGCTCTGTGCTGCTGACCCTAGGGCTCAGCCAGAAAAATCAGAGAAGGAAATGTTTCCTCTCAGTTTAATATAGCAGGCCCTATCAGGGGGTCTGTTTATCTTTCTTCCTTCCTCCCTTCCTTTCTTCCTTCCTCCCTCCCTCCCTCTTTCTTTCTTTTTCTTTCTTTCTTTCTTTCTTTCTTTCTCTCTCCTTCTCTCTCTTTTCTTTCTTCCTTCCTTCCTTTTTTTCCTTCCTTCCTTTTCTTTCTTTCTTTCTTTCTTTCTTTCTTTCTTTCTTTCCTTCTTCTTGCTTTCTTGCTTTCTTGCTTTCTTGCTTTCTTGCTTTCTTGCTTTCTTTCTTCCAAATAGCAACATATACAATTCTTTCCTTGTCCCAAAACTTCCTCCTTCTCACTCTCCCCATGCCAATGGCTGCCCACCCTACGGAGCACAGGCCATCTTTAACGTGGGCTGCATGAACAAATATTTGATGGGTGAGAACAACAAAAACAAAAACATCTTAGTGTCCAGCTTGAATCATTGGCCCTGATCTTAGGAAGAGTAAACTAAGGTCAATTACAGATATAACCCTCAGTAAGAGTTAGCAAGACCCTACTTTATTTTCTATGGAGGAGAAAACATTCGTACAGCTTTTGACCTGAGGAGTGGAGGGAAATAGCCTATTCTTTTATATTATATTTGAGAGTAATTCTTGCCTCTGCCCAGTTCAGGTCAAGAAACCTTACATAAAGCAGAACTAGGAACCGGAAGAGACACAGATGAGAAAGAAGGAGTTGCTACCTTCCAGAAACTGACAATCTAGTAGGAGACTCTGCTTGATAAGTAAACAAACAAATAAACAAATAAATACTCTATGTGAAGCAGAACCAAGACAAATGTTACCTTTGAGATGGAAGCAAAGAGATGTGTGATGGGGAAAATGACATTTATTGGGGCCGGCTTCTCATGCTTCTCAACTTTCCTTTTCTGGAATATGGGGCAACCAAAATCAATTCCAGTTCAAATTTCTGAATAATAAAAAAAAAAAAAATGCATTATTTTCCACTATAAAACAATGGTTGCATTCCTAAAAAAGTACCACACTATCAAAAATTGCATTACAAAAACAGTTACTCTGATAGGGCAACAGAAGGGTTGGGCCTAGAAACTTTTTGATATGTAATAGCAGTCATGTTTCCTTCAAGAATTCCAGCAATGCAAATGTCTTTACTAGGCCTAAGTGTATTTTGTTATTTGATGCAATTATATTAGTTCATCTAGGGGCACCTGTGTGGCTCAGTTGCTCAAGCGTCTGACTTCAGTTCAGGTCATGATCTCAGAGAGTTTGGGGGTTCGAGCCCATGTCGGGCTCTGTGCTGATAGCCCAGAGCCTGGAGCCTGCTTCAGATTCTGCGTCTCCCTCTCTCTCTGCCTTTCCTCCTCTCACACTCTGTCTCTCTCTCTCAAAAATAAATAAACATTAAAAAATTAAAAAAAAAAAAAAGTGACAATAACAACCCTAAACCTTCCTGGACAAATCTGAGCATCACATAAGACAAGACCCAACTCAGTAAGTTTTGAGACTATCAAAGTCAGTGTCAGCTCCATTTGGGGCAGGTTGTCTTACTCGGCTAAATTCTGGGTTCAGTTCCCTTCAGTGTCCTTCCCAGAAAGAGGATTATGCACACCTGCCCTGTGAGCTCAGGAGTGACCAGGGGACTTGCTTTGGCCGGTGAAATGTAGGCAGACATGACAGGCATCACTTTCAGGCAGAGGCTTTCGGGGATCCACTGTGTCTTTTTCCCTCTGATGGCACCACCAAAGGTACCCTCGCCAGGGAATGCTTTTTCAGTCAGAGTTCCAGAGTCAAGATGACCACGGATCAGAGCCCTGACCAACTCAAGATGTGGACACACAGCCTAGAGGGAGAAATAAACCTTTGTTGGTGCAAGCCAGTAAGACTCGGGGGCCATTTGTTACGACAATGTAACCCCCTTTATTCTGACTGATACACAAATACAAAAAATAAACGTGCATTGAGCAGACAGCAATTCAAATAAAATAATTCAACTAAAATAACCACCCAGAAGCCCAGTGGTTTTTCCCAATTGTGATCCTTATGAGCAACCATAGTCTCCGTCATACTACCATTTTTTGAAGGCTCTGTGCTGGATGCTTTCATACATTATCTCATTCAGTCCACTCGACAATGGCAATGAGGTAGATTGCAATCTCCACTTGATAGGTAAGGAAATAGAACCAAAGAGGTCAGGTGATTTGCCGAATATCCTTCACCTATTAAGTACCAAAAGCGGGAGTTCTTCTGTTTGATTTCAAATCTTGCCTCCCTAAGACCCTTCCACGGGGTTGATTAAGGAATAAAGTAATTGGCCACACAAAGTGACCTCTGGTTACAATTTGAAGTCATAACTACTGGGGTCGGGCTAACGTGATCTGAATTAAGTTCCTTAGCCTCCCTGAGATGGTTTTCTCCTCTGCAAAATGGAGGTAACGTTATGTCCAGTGTTGTGGGAGGAGTAAATATACACACAGTTACCAGCGCTCTGTCTGGCACATATCAGCTCCCACTGAATGACTCTGAGTCTAATCAGAGGCTGTCCCGATATAGCCCAAGCAGACTCAGACTAAAGAGGGAAAGAGCCCTTCTTTCTGAGGCACTTAGATAAAGCCACCCGTTCCTGTGTCCTCATGAGGCCAGGGCACAGCAGGGGCCCAGGCGGACACAGACGCAGTGCCCCGTTGGCCACAGGGCAGGATGGGAGTCACCAGCGAGAGGCCCACGGGGCCATGCACGGAGCAGAAGATCCGGCTCCTCCCTCCATGGAACAGGCCAAGCCGGAATGGCAAGGGACAGCCGTCAGCAAGCCCCCTGACAGATGGGCCCATGAAATACAGGAACAGGTTGGGCACCAATGGCCAGAAAAAGAGAGCTTGGAGAAGCAGGGCCTGGCTGGGGATGAAGGCAGAGAGAGATAGCTGCAGACAAGAGCCAGTCTGTGACATGCCATGGCCCCTGACTAGCAATGAGCGGGTGGAAGCAGCTGACGGCATTAATGACAGGAGCTAATGACGTGAAAACACTTAAGCAAGGGGCCTTCAAGGAGCTGCTGTTGCTGCTGAAAAGCCTCGCCACCGAACAAAGCAATTAGTCAGTCACCCAGCCACCCCGCCCCTCCCCTGCCCGCCTCTCTTTTCCCACCTTTCCAGACCTCGGACCATTCATCCCTTTGTCTCCCCACCAGCCTGTAACGGCTGTCTCCCAAACAAGCAGCGCCCAAGGCAGGCGGGGCTGCACGGGGGGGGGGGGGGGGGGGGGGGGCAGGGGGGGGGGGCGGGGGAGGGCGGCCTCGGAGGAACCTTTCCGTCTCTGCAGTTTTGCCACGAGTTTTTCATGAAAAAGTTACCTGTGCGTTTATGTATTTCAGCATACGGCACTGGCCTCGTGCCATATCAGGAAGAAGAGATCTATTGGTTTTCGCAGCTGGGACGGGAATTGGAAAATAATTTTGAGCTTGGGCACCTCTCTACCCAAAAAGAAAGAGCACGAGGCTGGAAGCGGAGGAGTCCTGAGTTCTCACTCTTGCTTCTACTCATCTCTTAAGGCTTATCTTGAGCATCCCCATTCTAGGTCCTTCCCTGGTCCACGATGACACTGTACACACCCAGTACAACAGGTATGGGCATGGACCGGCTGCTTCTTGTCGGCCCTTCTCAGCGCTCTGAGCTCACACATGGCCTCTTCTTCTCCTCGGCATCCACCACACGGGTCCTCTGCAGTACCTAGTTCAAGTCTCTGCCAGATGCAGCTTCCAAATTAAGTAGGGGTGATAATACATGCCATATTACATGTTCCAGTCTGATATTTGGGGGTCAGATATGACAGCAAAACTGGAGGGTGTTTGGAAATGCACAATGATAAGCAAATTACAAATGTGAGACATTGTGCATCTCTGTTTTCCTCACTCACTCATACAACATGTTTTGGGCGCATATGATGTGCCATAGAACTAGGCCGGGACAGATGGAGTCCCTCTTTAAAACCCCCTCTCCCAGCAACTGATCTCACTGTCTCATCCCCTCCAGCCCTGCGCTTAGCCTCTGGCCCAAACCAGTGAATCCTCTCTTGATGGGCTCTGCCTCCCCTTGTTGGTATCTTTGCCAAACCCTAAGCTTACTACGTACCATCTATAAAAAGATCAGCAATCATACTTTGAGTGCCGTCTACAAGTAGGACATAGGACCAGGCATGGAAAAGAGGAATAAAATACACGATGGGTAAGGTATCAAGAGGATAGAACATAATATAAACTGAAAGGGGAAAAACTTGGAAGATATACACTAAAAAATGATGTCGCAATTCAGAGAAGGGGGAAGTTTCATTAATGGACCCATTAGAAAAGTCTTAAGGAAAGAGGTGATATTTGAATCTGGTCATGAAGAATTGAAAGGCTTCGGGAGGTAGATATTATGCGAGGAAAGCTATTTTCAGAAAAGTAGAGCTATCTGTTTCCTTAGAGGGTCAATCTTCAGCTTTTTCATCACACAGATGAGAAAATAGAGGCGATGACACGTCCAGCAACTCGCCCAAGATCACTAAGCCAGTCACCATCAGGGCCGGGATACAAACCCTGCGGCCCACAGTTTGGCCAGGAAACGGCATGACCAGAATCTGCTTTAAGAAAAGACAAGGGAGCAAAAGCGACAGAAGGCGAGAAAAATGACAGAGGAAGAAAGGGGGAAGGAGAAGAAGAGAAAACATCAAAACCAAAGAAAAACTTTCAGATATACCAGAGAAGGGGAGACCATTTAGGAAACTACTAGAAGCCTAGCAGCAAAATAATGAAACCCCAGTGAAGAGTGGTAGCTGCAGAAATGAGAAGAAATGGATAGTTCTGGAAAGAGGCTGTGTTAGCCTATCACTATAGACTAGGTGGCTTACAAAAGACGGAAATTTATTTGTCACAATTCTGGAAGCTGGAAGTCTAAGACCAGGATGCCAGCATGGTTGGGTTCTGGTGAGAGGCTGCTTCCCCGTTCATGGCCATCTTCTAGTTGTGTCCGCAAATAGCTTCTGGGATTTATTTTATATACTTAAAAAATTTTTAATGTTTTATTTCATTCTTGACAGAGGGAGACAGAGCGCCAGCAGGGGGGGGGCAGAGACAGAGGGAAACACAGAATCCGAAGCAGGCTCCAGGCCCCGAGCCGTCAGCACAGAGCCGGACGTGGAGCTTGAACTCACAGACCGTGAGATCATGACCTGAGCCGAAGTCGCCTTTGGCGCCTGAGCAAAGGCACCTGAGCCGACAGATGCCTAACTGACTGAGCCACCCAGGTGCCACCTCTGGGGTTTATTTGAAAGGGCACTAACCCTGCTCATGCAGGCTCCACCCTCATGACCTGAACCCCTGCCATGTTCAGAGGGGATCGCAAACATTCAGTCAGTCCACAGCCGACGGGTTAGAAGATTTTTGATAACTGAATGCAGAGACGTGAGGGGGAGTAGAATTCCAAGATTTCAAGCTTGGGCAACAATTGAAAGATTCCTTGAGAAGCCTGCATTTCCCCTAAGTATACCATCACACTCCCCAATCCTGCCACTGACTATGAGCAGGGCTCCATGAGGAACTCAAACCCACCCAAACGCTAGGTTGGTTCCTGCCTTGTGAGAAGAAAATGCTGTCGAGCGGGAAGTGGAGACTGAGTTTTCTCACGGCAGGGCTCCTCTATCGTGGCAGTGACATTATCACGTTAGTAAATAATTGATCTCAAATGAACACGCAGGTTTCAGAATTGTACAGTCCAGCCTACGTCACCCAAAGGCACACCGCAAAGGGTTACGCCACCCTGACTACTCACAGGGGCTCTGGGGAAGGTGTAAATTCCTCTCGATCCTGTTTCCAATCAGAAGGCGGCAGCTTTGTTGAGACTGAGCCACGTTCAAATCTAGGATGTGCCCAAACACGACGGAGGCATTGTTTTCTCTCCCTCAGCCCTCCGTATGTTAAAAACATCTATTAAAATGTGTCTGGGATGGGAGACACCCAACACGCTGTCATTAATTTAAGGAAATAAAATTACACCATATGAAGGGTTATGGTAGGGAAGATGGTGACCAGCTGTTCTCCATCTCCTCTGGGCTAGAATAAGAGAAAGTGGGAGGGCGTTCAATTTGAAATTGAATTGGGAGCGGGAACTTGACAGAAGGGGGGAAGCATAGCCAATGAGGGCGACAAGACAGACCAACCGGGGATTGAGGTAAGTGGGGGTATGAGATTATCCCGGGGGTGGGGCGGGGAGGGGCTCAAGGCAAAATGAGCTTTTATGTCTCCTCTCCCTTTGGTGTCTAATAGCTTGAGAGTGTCTCTTTTTTCACCCACCTTTATCTAGAAAGAAAAAAAAAATGCCGCTTTTTAAAATTTTCACTAAGGCTGGAAACAATGGAGGCATGTTCATTTAAATATAGATCAAGGCCTTCTAGTAAATGAATAAAGCAGGAGGTAGATTGTCAGAGGCGCCTTCTGCCAAGCAGTGCTGGGTCTCGTGCGGCGTGGAGCCCAGCCCCATCTAGGGGATTCAGAACCTGCCTGAAGGTGCACAATGGGCAGGATTAAGTTTGAAGTCTCTCCCGATTTAAGGCATCTCTAATTCCAGCCTGGTCCACGGCTACTTTGCGAGTGGCCTGGTTTATTCATTAGTCACCCACAGACCCTTCACCTTCCCTAGGACCCTTTGCCTTTCATTTTTAGTCATCCAGAGCCTCAGTCCCCATCAAAATGTGTTTTTGACAACAACAACAACAAAATTCTATCAGTCACTTGTGACTACTATGAACTGAAGTCACTTGCTGTCCCTTTTCCACTTGTACTCGTATATAAGCTGCGATACTCGCTAGAAAGCCTGAGGGGATGAGTTTAGCTGGTCTCCAGGCTCAGCGAGAGCAGCAGTAGGAAATGACCCCGCACAGGCAGGACAGGGCCTTGCCTTACGTTGTCCTGAATCCCGCCAGGATGAGGAGTTTTATACTTCACTCAGATGCCATGGGGTGACTTGAAGGTTTTAAGAAGGAAAAAAACTCAGGCATCATATAAGCCACGAGATCTGAACTGGCTCTTCCTCCCGTTGGTCATCAGTTAGCGGAATTTTTCAGTTATTAAAATAATCTTAGCGTTTTACCTTCGCCGTTGGGTTTTCCTTCCTGTTTGGGTAACACTTGGCCGGGAATGACCCCAGATTACCCTGTTTCATCATCACCTTGATTTTCCATCCTTTCTTCTTCCTTTTTTTTTTTTAATGTTTGTTTATTTTTGAGAGAGCAAGAGACAGAGTGTGAGTGGGGGAGGGGCAGAGAGAGAGGGAGACACAGAATCTGAAGCAGGCTCCAGGCTCTGAGCTGTCAGCACAGAGCCCGACATGGGGCTTGAACTCACGAACCACGAGATCGTGACCTGAGCCGAAGTCGGATGCTCAATCGACTGAGCCACACAGGCGCCCTCCCATCCTTTTCTTCTTAAAATGCCTCGGTCTAGAACAGAACCGATTCTCATTGAAAAGAACAGAAGGAGAAATGCTTTTGAATGATAATCCTTGGCATTCAGATTGCCATTTTTCTGGAATCGAAGAATACTTCAGTGGAAAACCTGGCATTGCCCCCAAGTTGAAGACTGTTGGTAGTCAATAAGAGAAATTGGGGCACGGTGAAGAAAGAAGGCGGAGGCTGAATTAGCTCCATAGAGAGAGGCATGAAAGCTTGGAGGGGGTGTTTCTGTCCCCTCAAAGCAAGCCACCAGGTGCCTCTGTTTTCCCTGGGAAACTCTATGACAAGCATGAACCCAGTCTCCAAATCAGCAGGAACCTTGCAAACAGTAAGGTCACAGAGCCAGTTTGGTCCCCTCGAAATCAAAGCTGTATTCATTTTGTTCCTAAGTGTTGTAAAGTTGGTTGATGAGGATTTGGTCTCCCGCTGACAATCTGTGTCAGAGTTTCAGCCTCTCTGGAAACAGTTGTGATCTGAAAACTCTTTCAGGGGAAAGAAAAATGAAAGAACACACACACACAACCCCCACGCATCTCCAGCTCTTTTAACGGACAAGTTGACAGAGTCCTTAACTAGCATCGCTCTGGGTCCCCATCATAATTACAGGCTGGGACAGAGGGCTGTGTTTCAGGTGATTGGAGACTGCGCTTCTGTCCGTTGGGGAACAAGGAGGAGGAAGCATTTTCAAGACCTTGAAGGCAAACGTTTTTCACGAGGGAATTTTATCCAATCATGTGCAAAATCACGTCGAAGACGGTCATTTCATCATTAAAATGCTCTTTTAAAAACTTAGCACAGACTTGTTGACAGCTGATTTTGATTGGTGGCCCTGCGGAGATGACGTGCTTAATTTAGCCCCACCCTCTCCTACAACCACACCCAATGCGCGCCCTTCCGAGTAGGTATGGCACTAATTGATTCGGCCTCTCACTTTGCGCCTGCGCAGACGCTGATGAGGCTGTACCATAGTCAACTCTTAAGCAGTTCCCTTTCCCTCTTACGTCACGGGAATCCATCAACCAGAGAAAGAGGGGGGCAAAGTCCTGGGAGGTGGGGGGACGCTCTGATCACCAGCAGCCCTTTCAGAATGCACTCGAGTTAGGGAAAAGTTTTCTTTACTGAAAGAAATCCCTTTATAGCCTGGTATTGGTTGGTCCAGTAGGAAATGGGAAACAGGAGAAAAAAAACCTATTTAAGATACCCTTAGAACTCAAGGTGTCTAAGCCAGGAACTTGGCAGGAAAATGCATTTCCAACCGGTGCTGACATCTTCCAATATTGTACCATCAGTGGTTCAGGCACTACCAAAATGTCCATCAAGCACCCCCTTCTCCCCGTCTACACCTAACTAAAACCTGCCCCCCCCCCCAGTTTACAAAATGAAGTTCAGACCCCACTTCCCTCATGTGGCTCTCTTTAGCCACTGAGTTCTGCCCTGGTCTCCCCCAATTTTCACTCATGGTCATGACCACAAAGTCTAGTTTCTCATTAGCCAACATCACTCTCAAGAGCAGAACTCAGAGCTGTACAGACTCCACAAGACAGAGATGCCTCCATAGGACCAGTTCCCAGGGTGGGTCAGGTCAAGGTGGTATGCAGAGATGGGATGTGTAACCTCCATGAAGGTCAGCCACATAGTCACCCCTTCTCCTCATAAGGCCAAAAGGCATATTTCCCACAGGGGGGGAAGGAAGTGAAATGGCCACTTGGAGAAGGGAAGAAAGGCGTTAACTGGGAAGGAGGCAGAGGAACAGAAAAGGGGCCCTTATGTCTGCTTCCTGGTAAGTCCCTCAAGGCTGATACATCAAAGAGAGAGAAAAAAGGAGACAGAGCTTGTAGTGTGGGTTTTGGAAAGATGCTATCATGAAAGGTGCTCCTGAATCGAATTAATACAGCATTTTCTGTGGTTGGGAATGGGTATGGAGAGTCTGTGTGTGTGTAAAGAAAAGGCATTTGTGGAATTTATGTTCTCCCTAAGTATGGAAATTTGATCGGCACCGTAGATACCCAAGACCCGCCAGATAGGATAGGCACGAAAAGGCCTTTATTTTATAGCTATGGGGAAAGTTTGTGTTTTTCCATTCTGGTATCTTTACTTGCCTCTTCCGTTACTCCCTCTTCACCAAGGGCACACACACACACACATACACACACACACACTCACACATTTTGTTCATTCTCTCCTCATAACAAAGTATGTTTTTTCCCCACTCTCTCCCCCCCCCCACCCCCAGCCTGTAATGCTCATTCTCTTTTTCCAGATTATTTAAAACCTACTAGGCAATGTTGTCACCTCCATTAAACCTTCCCTGATGGTTTGCTTTTACAGAGCCATCTCCGTTCTCCTCTCCAAAGTCCCACCGCATTAAAAGTGTGTTCTATGTTCCCTCGCACATGCGTGCTGTGTGTGTATGTGTGTATATATGTGGGTGCACCTACCCACATATGAGAACACATACAGTTCCCATTGGAACCAAAGTTTCTTGAGGTCTTTGCAGGAGAACTCCTTGAACACACAGTAGGTCTTATTAAAAGCTAATTGACCAGTTGAGTATTGGACCAAACCCAGATGTCTATGTTTATTCCCCTCTATGTCTACTATTAAACCCTAGGAATTTAGAAGGTATCGTATTGTCATTCCCCTTTGTCAATGATGAAGGGGACTTGGGAAGGCCAAGAAGTGCTTTAGAAGTACTCTTTCCCTTTTCCTGACATTCAGCCTTGACTCTGCCATTTTTCTTCCCAGGCCTTAGGAACCTGCTCATCTCCTCTGCCTCAGGTAGGGTATAAGCACCATTTCTCATCAGTGCCAAACCAAGGGCCTTCCAAAAGTCTTGGAGTCACAGGATCTCAAGCATTCCCACGTGGACAATTATTCATTCCACTGCCAAGGAAGTTAACAAGCCATCCTCTCCCCATCCCCAAGTTTTTATCTTTTCTGTAAAAGTAAAACATTCAATTATTTCCAAAATTTTGGCAAAAACTACATCTGCTCCTTCTTTCTATATCTTTAACTGATTCTTTTCAAAACAAAATGGAACTGATCATCTACCGGATAGCGTGGGAATAAGGAACTTGGGCATGCTTGACTCAGCACCTCCTGGGTTTCTGAAACTGTCTGCACAGAGTGGGCACCCTCGCTTCTTCCCATTTCCAAGATCTCTTATGAACGTGTAGCCATGGGCCTGAAGGCTCATCTCTCTGTTTCTACTTTTAGAGATTAAGAGACAAGAGAGAATGATTTTGCGTAAGTGTGACCACAGATGCAAACCATACATTCGCAACTCCAGTGTGATAAATAAAGGCTCATATTTTGACCCATATATTTTCTTCTTCTTTCTACTTCTCAGTTGATTCAAAACTCAGTGAGAACTTAAGGGGTAAGAGCAATGATCACCCTGAAAACCCCAACCATTAATGCACTGATTGAGAAACTTGAGGGGGGCACAGACTTTGGAAATCAAAGTAACACACGGAAAGGCTGATGCTCTTCTGTGGTCAGGGCAGAAACTACAGGTTTCCATGCTTTGGTTAAGAGTGGGTCACATGGGATTTGCCCTATGGAGGACAGAGAAGCTTTTTGTGACTGTGTCCATGGGCAGGTGGATATTTTTTGTTAAAGGTGCCAGGCTATTTTTAAAATGTTCAGTCCTATTGTAACAGATGCTGGAATTTTCATATACAAACTGAATGGGTCTTAGAAGGAGACAGGCTACTCAGACTTCTGCCAATGTTTTAGCACCTACAAATATAAATGGCTGTACTTAGAAGATGAGAAGGGACACCTCATATTGCAAGGCTGAAGGGTTAGCCTGCAAGATGGGGTACATGTTCTTTTCTTTTTTTAATTTTGTTTTTTTTAATGTTTATTTATTTTTGAGAGAGAGAGAGACATAGTGTGAGTGGGGGAGGAGCAGAGAGAGAGGGAGACACAGAACGTGAAGCAGGTTCTGGGCTCTGAGCTGTCTGCACAGAGCCCAACACAGGGCTTGAACTCACACACCGCGAGATCGTGACCCGAGCGAAAGTCGGGATGCTTAACTGACTGAACCACCCAGGCGCCCCAAAGGGGTCCATGTTCTATAATGTTTTTCTTTCTCCTATTTACAGGAATCATTATTATAATTTTTATTAATTCTACTTCTTTATGATCATAATTTTCTGGTTTTTAATCTCTCAGTCTATATGGATTAAATTTACCACTTAAGTCTCCTGGGATGTAACCAGGGGAGGAACAGACATCACCTAGAGGTTGGAAATTAAGATGGCCCTTTTGACATTAACTCTGGATGCAACAGCAGGTCGTGACCTCACGTTGTCTTCTAATGGGAAGTGGCTGAACAAACGGGTGACCGTATGCGTGACAATGCCAATAATAACAGCTAGCATTTATTAAGTGTTCACCTTCTGATCCATTCTAAGCGTTTTACATGTATTTTATTGCAGCAACGCTCCGAGGTGCTTGCTGTCATTATCAACATTTTATCAGTGAGGACACTTAGGAACAGAAAGGTTTAAGTAGCCTTCTTAAGGACACAATGAAACTAAAATGCGAAGCCAAGATTCAAACGCAGTCAGTCCGATTCCAGAGCTTACACTCTTCACTACTAAGCTCTAAAAATAGCTATTTATTTAGGCAGGGATGTGCCTGGAACTAAATGTGTGAGAAGGCAAGAACGCAAGGAATGGAATGTACTAGACGATTCTGCAGAGCTCCTTGCCCATTTCCCCGTCTGACCATAGCTGATTGAACCATGGAAGCACACTTGACACAAGAGTGATGATTACATAAGCTGATGAGCATCTCCTGACTAGTACCTAGAAGACAAGCTAGTTAATGAAATTTCCTCCAAGGATTTGAACTAAGATACGTAGAGATGCTTGCCAGAGTCGGTGTTGGCACTGGAAGGCTATGTAATTTTAGGTAACAGGGTAGCCATTTGGGACCATATGGAAAAATGAGTAAGTAGGAAATTTCTGGCTGGTGGAGAGGGGAACAGAATAGAAATTTAGAGAAAATCTGAGATAAACATGTAATATCTAAGAGGAAAAAAAGTTCCTCGTTTTTTTGTTTTTTTTTTAGCTTTCTTGAGTGTGTCTGTTCTTTTCCCTTGCAACCTAAGTAGTCCGACAACACCGTATTACAACTGGCTTTCTATTGTAGTCATCCAGGGACCAAGCACAATGTCTGGATCAGAGTAGATGCTCAATAAATGCTTAGGGTAAGAAATATGGATCCTGAATAAACACAAAATTCGGAGACCCTGTGCTGAATAACCAGGTGATTTTCTCGACATACCTATTGCTCTCAACTATACAGCGGAATACTTTTCACAATGCATGATTGGGTACAAGGTCTTGCGCCCTCTACCCTCAAGTTTCTAGATCCCATAGGCACTATAAATCTTGGACGAGCAATAGTAGTTGTGGGCTTCCTTCACAATCCAAAGAGACTCTGATATCACCTACCCCCCCCCCACCCCAAGTGGGGTTGTCACATAAAATGAAAGATGCCCAGCTAAATTTGAATTTCAGATAAACAACAAATACCTGTTTATTATGTGTGTCCCAAGTATTGCATTGCGCATACATGTGCTAAAAATGAATTCATCGTTAATCTGAAATTCAAACGCAACTGCACATCTTGCATTTTTATTTGCTAAATCTGGCAATCACCAAGAGTCAGTTTTTCCCCAAATAACCAGGTCAATCCAAGATGTCCGGTTCTTGAAGTTGTCTTCTGATGGCATATCACCCTACATAGAATATGGCGGATTCCTCTCTTCCCATACCCCATCCTGCTACCAATGCACAGGTACACACACATGTATACACACACACACACACACACACACACACACACACACTTCAAAGGGAAGCCCTAATATTTTCGAGAGGTAAAAGTTACTAGATGCAAAGCATTGTTAAGTTCGTCAAAAGACTTCTGGTGGACAGGGCAATGCATTGACCCTTTTTTTCTTCACTTTCAGTAGGGAGGGGCTTAGTACCACCAACATAACCTTCTCTGCTCCCAAAGGATACTCAAGACCATTTTGTTCGACCTTCCTTAACACATGAAAGTGTTTCAGCAAATCTATCCCTAACCTGCTACACTGAGAAATCCTTCAAATTATGACCAAGAGTTTCTGCTACCCGTCCTTCTTCAGGAGGATACATGTGATGTCATAGAATCCCTTCAATGGGAAGGTGCCTACTCCTACCACCCAACCACACTTTCTTTGGGAAAAGCAATATAGGGAAAAAGAGGTAGACAATATGGCCTGGAGGCTTCTTGTGCCAGTGTTTTTCCCTGGCAACCAACATCACCCCTTCCTGTCACATACAGCTCATGTCTAGGGGTATTCAGTCACCACCCCTCTCCCAGAGCCACGTTTAGAAGATACAGGTGAGAGATAGCCTCTGCTAGTCACACTCATGATCCCAGGTGGCCTCTGTGCCCAAATGACTACTTAAATTCTTTGTCATTTCTCTAAGACATTACCAAACCTCCCTCTCTTGCCTCGGTCCTCACAGTGACCTCGTGGCGTGGTGAGGAAAGTAGGGCTGGAGGGAGCTCAGCCAAGGAACTTGCCCAGCGCCTCGAAGATGAGACGCTGGGAGAATTGGAACCGGTAGAGCTGAGACTCCAAATCTGACCTTGCCCTTCCCGGCCCAGAGCTTCTCCCCACGCCCTGCACCTGACTCAGGTAATCGCGTGTGGCCTCTGTCATGATAAGTTTTGCCAGGAGACGCCACATCCTCTCTCGGTGTGGGGCTGGGGCAGGGGCTGGCCCCACTTGGCACCCAGGAATGCAGAGAAAATTAAAAATGCACTTCCTAAACAAGTGAGAAAAGCACAGTGTGCCAAAGGAAGGCTGGGATTTGAAGATTCCCAGCCCTCAAAAGAGAGGAATATGTCTGAGCCAAGGGCGAGAGGTGCTGCTTGGCAGTTATCTAGGGCACACCAGATCGCTGCCGAGGGCACCCGAGCTCCTAAACCACTGCACTAGGTGTTAAATGAAGCAATTAAAGATGAAGGGGACATTTTAATTACCAGGCTTGGCTGGCTCGGAAGGGGCCCGAGTTTCAAGTGAGTGTGAAGGACTCAATTATGCTGAACGGGAACAAGTCACATGGCATCATGGGGCTGATTTTCCGGGAGCCTGAGGTGGAGGAAAAGGGATTCCAAAGAATAAAACAAAGGAGAGAAGATAAGTCACATGACAAAAATATTCCTAAGACAGCAGGAAAATGCAAGAGATCCATAACATCCTGAAGTGGAAGATCAACCCTGCCTCTCAAGGGACAACAGGCAAATTAGTACCATTAACAATTTTAGAAATTCCCTCCTCTCTTCCCTCTTAATGGATATACGATTTTTTTTTTTCAGCTTCAAATAGCTCATGAACTTTTTACCTTTCCATCTTTCCCAAACCAGAGTTTCTGCTTTCTTTCTCATCACCAGCCACCCGAAGACAGACATCACAGCAATTCTGGACCTAGTCAGTCCTTTCTGGAAACTTCCAAGCAAGGTTCACACTGAGATACCCTGGGAGAAAGGAGAAAGAGTGACTGGTGTTTGAGGGGTGGGGGGCTGGGCACCATACATCAGTTTTCATTGTTTGGAAATACTTCCTTAATAATGACGATTGAAACTCCAATTTGTGCAGAATTACAGTATTTTCTTTCCCCTTCCTCTCTTTCTAGTCTGCTTTAATATAAATCGGAACCGAGAAAGCAAACGCGGAGTGGCTACTTCTTACGCCCGTGAGAAATGTTTCTAGAAAACCTCACAATTGCCCAAAGTTAAGGCTACCACTATTTTAGGTACCATAAAACGCTGCACGTCTGGGAGCAGATCTGGTTTCAGACACAGTGGCAGCTAAGCTCACCCACTGGTCACTACTATTGACCAGCTTTGCAGCACGTGTATTGGACGCACGTAAGGTTATTTGTGACTTGAAGTTATTTCAGACTTGAAACCGGAACCTAACTATCAGGACTTCCACGCCTAGTACTTGCCTCAGGGGATGTCACATGCTATCTTTGGGGGTCTGCTTCATTTCAAGAAAAAATAAACGCATGGTCCAATTAACCTTGGCTGGATTTCTCATAGTGCTTCATTGCGACTCCTAGGTTGACATATTGTGGTTCCACAGAACCTCTTCGCCCAACCCTGAAAATGTCTAGAAATGTAGGTAAAAGTTACTAATGTACTCGCCTTCCCACCACCCTGTTGTCACAGAGGCCAGCCCAGATCACTGCTCACCAGGAGGATGCCTGCTCTTTCTGGGTGGCGGAGAGAAAGGGAGACAGCCCCCTCAGATGGGAGACTTACCTCCCTGCCCAGCCCCGGGGAAAGTCTCTTTTTGGGCTGGAAGTCACGGCATCATGGGGAATGAGTTGACAGCTGAATAGAAAAGGAGACAATAGTTGCTTAAGAAGAGCAGGCTGGCCCCTGAGAAAGAGGCTCGGTCGCTAATGAGTGGAACCACCCCTGTGTTGCAGGCTGAGAGAAGCATGGGGTGCTTTCAGCGAAGATGCATGGTCTCCGATTCCCACAGCCAAGACCCGTTTGCCAAAGTCTGTGTCCCAGAATCACGACCTGAGAAAGGTCTTCCATAAGTCAAAAAGTCCATCCGTCTGCTCTCGCGAAGTTAAGTATCATCTGAACAAAAGCATGTATGCATACGATTGGGGGAGGGGGGACGGGAGGTGGCACCTCCCTACAACTCCCAGGGGACAACTCTGTCCCCACCCTCTCATCCACTCAGCCCCAGCCTCACCTCATAAGGACAGCAACACATGCATGAAGTTGTCACCACTGGCCTATGCAGTCCCCCTCATGCCTCTTTCCCTCCTTTCCCACACGTTTTGCCCTCACATCAATTTGTACCGAGCAGTCCTCCCACACACCCTGAAATAGCTCAGAGAGTTCCGTCTCTGCTGCGACAGATGGGGAAACCAAGGCAGAAAGCATAACTGAGCAAGGGGCCCAAGGGACGGGCGAACTCTTGCTCCCGTCCTACCCGAGACTTCCAATGTCACTTCTCCACCAGGCAGAATGGATGTTCCCTTTCTCTTTCTCCCTGTAATTAAATCAGGCTGTCACCGCTTCAGGAAAAACAACATTTGTTTAGGGAGGAAAGGGGGACGCGCTGTGTGGCGCTGCCTTCCCTTTGAGCCGCCCTGACAGAAACAGCACTGGGCCCTGTGTGCCTGCCGGCTCCCCTTTGTAGTACACTCCATTCATCATTGCCTTTTGGGGCGGCTAAGTGGAGGGCTGGAAAGAGAAACAAAAAATGACACAGGCTTCCAAAAAGGCAGTGGCGGTTTTCTCTCTGTGTTTTCTTTTCCTTTTCATTTAAGAGTCCAAAATGTAAAGTGCAGGGCTCAATCAGAGGGCTTGTGCTTTCCATTTCAAAGGTCCTTTAATCTGAGGAGACAATTCGCAAACGTCTCTTCTCCAGGCATCCCCTTCGCCATCGCATTAATAATACACCGCCGCTGCCTTCCGCTGAGTACCAGCGGTGGGGATGGTGTGTGCAAATTCATCCCGCCAGCTCCGTGTGCACACCTGCTATCCTCCTGGTCTGCAAGTAAGACATCCTCCTTCTGAAATGTGTGTTTCAGGTCTACCCTGTTTGAACAAAGCCCAAGACGTGAAGCACTTAGCAAAAAGGCCAATTGCCCCCATTTCAAAAGATTTGGGGGAAAAAGAGAGAGAGAGAGAGTGTGTGTGTGTGTGTGTGTGTGTGTGTGTGTGTGTGTGCTGCTACAGGCAATGCGCACCGGGAGTTGAGAAGCCTGGGTTCAACTCATTCATCCATTAATGCATGAGTGTGTGTTTGTTCTCCTCTAAACGAGCACGTACTATGTCCCAGGTCCTCTGCCAAGGATCGAGGTTAAAAGGTGAATAAAACACAGATCTCCCTCAAGCATTCTGGGCCTGGTGCAGCCAGTGATCAGCTATGTCCTTGAGTTAGTTGCTCAAGCAATGTGGGTCTCAGATCTCCCTTTTGAAGAAGGAAAATAATAGCTGGCTTCCCTCGAGCTTGCAGAGCGAGAAGGTAGTAAACCTGTGCCTTTAAGTGTTTCTTTACAGATCATTAAGTACTATGGGGAATAGAGGGTCATAGGAATAATGGAATTTTTGAGCTAGAAGGAACCAGAGAAATCAACTAGTCTAACCTTTTCATATAAGACGGGAGACAGAGAACTAAAATGTTAGGTGCCTCTGTCTGTTGAAAGTCTATCCAAAATGAAAACAAAACATCTTTGAAATAATAATGGAAGACAGAGGGTTAGGTTAGGGAATTTATACCAATTCTTTCTGGAAGGGGGCAGCTCTCAGGAATAGAAATCAGGAAAACCGGGTTCTAGTCTTGGAGTTTTCACTAGCCAGCTAAGTCCGTGGATGAATGATTCAATATCTCTTGAGTCCCAGTTCTGTGACCTGTAAAATGAGAATTACAAATGATAAAAACACGATGTAATGGGGAAACAATGGGCTTTGGGGTCCTACAGACCTGGGTTTGAGTTCTGCCTCTGCCATACGGTAGCCATGTGACCTTGAATATGTTAGGTGAAGGTGACTCCCTGAGCCTCGGCTTCCTCTTCCATAAAGTGGGCGTGAGCCCCCCACCCTGATGGGGCTATCAGAATTAAATATGGTGAAGCATATAAAGCACTTTGAACATGGTGAGTACTTTTAATGAATGTTAATTCCCTCTTTTCCTCGATAACCTCTTCTAGCATTAAAATTCTTTGACTATGAAATGTCTCCTGAAATGTGATCTCATATAAGTATATTGGCTTTACTACTTTTTCACCCTACAAGGTAGGGCGGAGCCAGACGCTTTTCTTCTAATAGATGCTGGAATGGGGATCCGAAAGTGTGACAGCTCACTCAAGGTCACAGCAGGTTGGCCACAGAAATGGGAATTGAACCTGGCTTCCCTACTTCTAGCTTGGAGGCATTTCTCAGAACAGCCACCTGTTGGTAAAGGAGTCTCCTTCCTTCCCATGGGCCCCCTTACAAGGAAGTCAAATGGCTCATAGGAACAGTAAACAGGAGAGAGAGAAAAAACTCATATGTGTGCCCCTGTTACTTCATTTAATCGTCTCAAAGCCCCATGGGTAGGAAGTATCCCCATTTTATAGATGAGGATGTGGAGGAACAAAGGGGTAAAGGAATTTGCCCGAGGTGCCCAAGACTGGTGAGTGATGAAGCCAGGAGTCATCCAGATATAAAGTGTTCTTACCGCACATCACACAGCCTTGGGGTCATCAGCATGGCGCATGCGCTCAGGGTAAATCTCAGCAGAGATCTTTGTATCACTCGGTCTCTAAAGTCGCACAAGGAATCTTTCCTTCTACTCCACAATCTCATTCATTGTCTTTGAAATGAAGCCCCAAGAAAGTATTTTCCAGCCTGAAATTTACTTTTAACTTTCCCCTACACACTTGCCCGGAGCCAAAGAGAAAGGTCAAAGGGATCGGGAGCTCCTGGGGGCAATAGTGAACACCTCTGACCATCCCTGGTGGGATCACCATACACCTGGTGATTTCATAGACGTCAAAGAAGGGACTTAGGAGACCCAGGACCTGGGAACGTGTGGCATGCTTTAAGGCTAAAGCCAGCAGCTGGTGATAAATGAAAAAGGACTTTTCAAACAGAATGAATGTAAATAAGAAAAGAAGCCCCTGGTTAGGGAAGTTATTCTAGCAAGTGGCTATATAAATGTCTTTATATTGTTATTTCCAATATTAGTTTGTTGTTCCTCCATGAAAGCTGATTTATTTGAAATGTTATTACTAGAAACACCCTAATCTTTTGGTAATAATTCATATACTGGAAGATTACAGTTTTGGAAGGCAGCCCAGCGCTGTCTGGAATCCTATTTATGGATTAAAGGATTTGAACAGCATTGCAAGCAAGATCTCTAAAGAGTACGATAATGTAAACCTGGTTCCATATAAAATGCTTTACCCCAGCTATAGTAACCCCATTAAAGTCAGATTGTTAGAGGACACTGGGTACGAGGACTTTCATTACACTAAACCAGGATATCACTGCCCCTTAAGAGCAGGGATTTTCAAGCCCAATTGCCCCTTGTTTTGACAGACTACGCCTAACTTCCCGTTTCCCCTTTCTCCTAGGACACCCCAACCTCACATGATAGGTCTGGACTCCTTGAAAGGGCATATCGAGGTGAAGGAAGCAAAAAGGTGATTTGTCACAGGAAAGGCAGTCACGAAGCTAATGCGGTTTATCCGCAGGCCTAGGAAAATGCACACCACGTGCTTTTTGTTCTTGGAAATCTTCACGTTAAGATTGATCCCACTCCGCCAAAAGGGCTCGTTTAGTAAGCAGTCTGGGTCTTGATGCTGGAAGAACCCAGAGAAGATTAACTGAATCTGACAAGAGCAGGCAAGAATCATTGTTGACCATCGCGAGGGCAAAGCCCTAACCAGACCCAGATGAGCTGCCGAGACAAAGGAGCCCTGGGCTGCTCTTTTCCCTTCGAGGGCCCTGACACGCCGACAAGTGGTAGGAGGCCCCGGGAGCTGCACACGGGGTCCCCTGGCTCCACTATTTATCGGCTGCATTGCCATGAGCTGATCATTTAACCTCTTTGAACCTTACCTTCTTCATTTTTAAAGACATAACATCTACTTGCAAGGCTGTTACGAGAATGTTACGAGGTCATACGTGACAAATGCCCGACCCGCGGAGGGTGGTAAAGGAATGCCAGCCTCACCCACGACTATTATCAAACAATGGGCACCCTGCAGAAGGATGGTTGCCGGTTTCGAAATCCAAAGACTCTTAATTGTGTGCTTCACTCCTCTATCACAAACCCCTATAAGGGGCCAAACCAAAAGTGCTATCGGAACTGGCTGGGGCTCAACAGAAGGAGAGAGAGTGGAAGGGAAGCCCGGAAAAGGATAGACCAATGTCACATTCCCCTTCAGCAGACACTGCCTATTAACATAGAGTCATCAAGCATCTCGTGACCATCATCTGCCACATAAATAATGGATAATAATTCTAATTATACCACCATCTAAAACTTGACTTAAGAAGTCCTTTTTTTTTTTTTTTTTTTTTAGTCCAACTTATTTCGGTCACATCTCTATCAGAATCATTGGAGGAAGGGGATTCTTTTGTTTTTTTTTTTTTAATTTTTTTTAACGTTTATTTATTTTTGAGACAGAGAGAGACAGAGCAGGAACGGGGGAGGGGCAGAGAGACAGGGAGACACAGAATCGGAAGCAGGCTCCAGGCTCTGAGCCATCAGCCCAGAGCCCGACGCGGGGCTCGAACTCACAAACCATGAGATCATGACCTGAGCTGAAGTCGGACGCTTAACCGGCTGAGCCATCCAGGCGCCCCGGGGATCCTTTTTTAAAATGCAAGTTTCTGGCTTCTACTCCAGAACCATTAAGTCAGAATATCTGAGAACGGGCCTTAGGAATCTGCACTTTTAACAAGTTCCCCCAGAGAGCTTTCTGTACACGAAACGTTGAGAATGGAGATTCCCTAGGGATTCCTGGAGCAGAGCCAGTGGGCGCCAGTGTCCTTCAGGGCTTCTAGGGAGCAGGGTGATAAAGGACATTTGGATTGTGTTTTAGTGTTTACAAAACACAAACATGATCACGTACTAAAGAGTGTGCATACGAACAAAACAAATCTATCCATAATGCAAACTATGGATATTGATAAACAATACAGTACACCTCATCGACCCAGCACCGTCGGAGACAAGGCTGTTCTACATAAATACATTTGCTAGAAAAACTGGGATTTAACTGTTTGAATGCCCGACATTTGAGACAATTAATAATAGCAATGTTTTTTTAATGAATTCCACAGACCTCTGCCTTCACAAACCGAGGATCCCAAAGGTAATTGAACATTATATTGATTCCGGGTCAGGCTAGGAGCCTGTGCTTTTGCACAAAGCCTAGGGAAGCAGTGATGTGTAGTTCACTGATGAATAGTGATGCGCTCTGAGCTCCACTTGTGTAAAACACTCTTTGTCCTGACATTTGACAGCCCCAACCTTGAAGCATTTTGCTTGCCATCTATGGTTTTTCTGACTTCTCTTTGAGTTGGCTATCAAATGCCACTTCCTGCCAATAGAACACCAAGCGCCCCCCCGCCCACAACACCCTTTCTGAGATACCACTTCTATTCTGAGGTAGGAGAATATTGAGAAAGTCTTATAATGATAAGTGTGATGAGAGGAAATCAGTGTTCAGGAAGTTGAAGAGGGTCTGTATCCAACCTTTCACTAAGCGAAGTTAATGGTTTCATAGCTCTGAGACTCTGGGGCCTGAGTGCCTGCTCTCCAGGAAGATCATGTCCAAGGACTTGGGGTCACCTATATATTTACTGCCAGAGCATGATGGGAAGGGACTTAGGCAAATAGGATCACGCAGAAAGAGAATATTTAATATTTCCAGGTAAATTGGTGAGAATTCTTTCTGTTACTGTCACAGAAACAACTTAGATCAGTTTCAGAATGGGGGGGGGATTTATTAGCTCACAAAAGCAGCAGGTGTCTCTCTATACATGGCTCTTGTCGCTACTTCTGTGTTTGTTGACAATGCTCTTTTCCAGTGCAGATCAGATCATCCTATCTTAGAACCCAAAGGAAAGAGATGCCTCTTGCTTTCCCACTTTAATACAGCAGAAAACTTCCCTGACTAAACCAAATTAGGTCATACTTCACCCTTATAACAAACAATAGCTTATGGAATGACAAATGGTTAGGTCCAGATCATGTGCAAATTTCTGTGGTCAGGGGTACCCGATGCTATGATTGACAGCCCATCACAATCATAGGATTGGTGTGAGGCAGGGCCCCACCCCCACCCCCAGAAATGGAAATTGTATTCTGGCAAAAGTAAAAGGGCGAGATGCTACAGAAATCAAGCAAGAGATACCTACTATGGAGAAGCAATGGCCCATGGCCCTGCTAATGAGAGTGCCATAGAAAAGCAAATGAGGATAAGAAATTGTGGCCCTCCACCCACAGGGGTTAGATCAGGGAGAAAGAGAGCAGCAGAAATGTCATTGTCCATAATGCTGAACCACCTCTCCCTATGGAATCCCCAGAAGGAGAATTCTAGCAAACAGAAAATTTTTATTTCAGTGATTCTGCATCAGCCAAGGAAACCAGGTTATGCTGTGGTAACCATCAACCTGTAAATCTTAGCAGCTTTACATACGAAGCCTTATTTCTCAATCCCAGTACGTGTCCAGTACAGTTTGCCAGGGGGCTCTGCTCATCATTGTTCTCACTCTGAGACAAAGCAGCCACCATCTGAGAGTGGTGAGTCACATCTCAGCTCTAGGAGCTTCTGTTTGATGTGATCCTTCCACTTCTGTTTAGGCGGGTAAGTATAATCCTACCACGAATCTGGGAAATATTAACGGGCCACACTAATGACTACCAAAGATTGTGGATTCCCCAGCTTCAGAAGGAAGGAAAACAGAGAGGGGAAAGAATGATTCCCTACCAAAGTCCACCTAGGGGACACAGCACTTTGGGTTCACCCCTACTCCTCTGCCCGCCATGCTCACCATTGCCCCCGCCCATGGGAAACAAAGGGCTCTGCTGTTGTGATGGTAAGGAGAGAAGGAGCAGAATCTACCAAATTTCTGTTGGAAAACTTAGGGAGTGCAAGAGAGAATGGAGATACATATATGAAATTAGGGAGGGGGCTGGGGAAGGGCTCTAAATCTCTAAACAGGTTTATTTGGGGGAGACTGCAGAGGTGATATCTATCCAATAAATGACTGCCTGTGAAACCCAGTGAAATATCATATATAGTATTAAGAGGAAAACTTCCCAAACTAGGGGAGAAGAAAGAAAGAAAGAAAGAAAGAAAGAAAGAAAGAAAGAAAGAATTGGCCTAGGTCAAACATTTATCATCTAGCATTTGCTAAGAATCTACCCTATTGATCAAATACTGAGTTGAAAAGGTGACTATCACAAAGTCCTTGCCTCAAAAAATCTAATTTATTGTAGGCAAACAAGCAAGCAAAGAGAAAACATAAAAAAGCAGGAAGATACTGCTATGTCAGAAGCAAGTTAGGAGGTTATAGGCACCCCAAGAATAAGCACTTGATCTGAAATCTGATCCATGCCAATCAACTATGGATGGCATTTGAATGGAGGGAATCTCTGAATTTGCCCTAAAAAGACAAGTAGAAGGTAGCCACATAAGGAAAAGCAGTTTCAGGGAGAATATTCCAGGGAAGAGGAGACACGTTTGAAAGGATTCCCAAGTAAGGAAGGAATGGGTGCTATAAGTAGGTCAGTATGGGATTATGATGAGGAGGAGTAAGAGGTGAGATTGGAAATAACAGTCTATAAAGTGTTTTATTTTGGCTTGCAAAAGACTTTGTATTTCATCCTGAAGTGAGTGAAGGGAATTTTAAGCAAGGAGCCGGCATGGTCAGATTCACATTTTAGAACACTCAGTGTGTCCAAAGTATGAAGAGTGAACTGAAGAAGGGCAAGACTGGAGGCAGGGGTGGGGAGGAGCCAGAGGGCTCTTAGTAATCCAAGCAAAAAAAATATTGAAGGCATAAACTGAATCTGCGGGGGCTGAGGGAGAGGTGGGCATCAAAACATCCCAGCCCCAATTAGTTAGTTCAGGAAAGAAGGTATTTGGGAAGGGAGGAAGATGGGACCCGATGTTCATCAGACCAGAGTGGAGACGCCATCTTACTTATTTTCTTCCTTGGTCCGTGCTACTCAAACAGGATCACTGAGGATCATGCCACTGACAGGGGAAAGTTGATGAGTGATCATGTACCCTGCACCCTATCAACCTCATCCCCCTAGAAGTCAGTTGTATGGCATTGAAAGGGTCAATCAGCATCACCCAGAGGTACTTCAAGTAAACAATAGGGATGAACAACTTATGTGGTCAAAAATATCCAGAAGAATCAGTGGACTGTGCCCATAATAGGCTCTGATACTGAGAGGGTAGGACTTTTAGGGGCATCTTTCTCTCTCTCCCCACAGAGCTTACAAATTGTTTCACGGAACAAGGCCATGGGTCTACATGTTCGTAGAAGACGATGTACAGATAGAGTTATGGCACCATTTCACCAACCATAGCCTGCAAACAATGATATTTGTTGTCTTATACACTGTACTAAAATGAAGAGCATGTTCAACCCTGCCTTCTTTCCAAGTCATCCTGAACTCAGCCCATTAATGAGCCCAGAGCAACATCCATGAGGAGGAGCTCACACCCGAGGGCCATGGTCACTGCAAGAGTTGCCCAAATCCCACTAGGAGCAAGATGGCTACATATGTTCTCCTTCCTCCTGGGATGGAAAGGGAGCTCAGCTGGTCTGAGGTAGCAAACCTACCTAAACCAACTGAACTTATTATACTGGGCCAGAGGAAAAAGGAAAACAGCCGTACTACTGGAAAGTGGAGAAAAGTGGGACCTTCAAGGAAAGTACATTCATCTGGACATAGAGCCCTTATTTTCAACTCCCTGTTTATTTGGTTTTTGTTTTTGTTTTCAGTTTGGGAAAAACAACACCGAAGGGTGGGATATGAGACGGACAGTCGGTTCTAATAAAATCTAAAGTCTCAACATCCTTTTTTTCCACTTTCCCAATGTATACTTGTATTTCATAAAGAGGTCTACGCTGCTTTCGGAAGAGTCCCTCTGCCTTGTGAATAATTCAGTGACTTCTCAAGTCCCCAGTGACTGGCCACGAGCTCAAGTGCTCAGTGGAGAGCACAGGCGTCTGAGAGTAGATCATTATGAGTTTCCAGCAACGCTCAAGTTCTTGCCAGTCAGCCAAGCTGCCTGTTACACCTACCCCAGGCCCACCCTGCTCCACCCCTGTGTGGTGTCACTTTGAAATCCTAGGGCGCCTGGGTGGCTCAGTCGGTTAAGCGTCCGACTTCAGCCAGGTCACGATCTCGCGGTCCGTGAGTTCGAGCCCCGTGTCAGGCTCTGGGCAGATGGCTCGGAGCCTGGAGCCTATTTCCGATTCTGTGTCTCCCTCTCTCTCTGCCCCTCCCCCGTTCATGCTCTGTCTCTCTCTGTCTCAAAAATAAATAAACGTTAAAAAAAAAAAATTGAAATCCTATATGATCAGGCAGGGCCCCTTTGCTACACCATTTTCTTTCCTTTTGAAGAAGACGGGCAAGCATGGGGCAAGAATGGCAACTCTAAGCCATGCAAGCCACTCTTCTGCTCAGAACACATTTTTCGTCTCATCACCTGTTTCAGGGGAAACAGCTAAAAGTACATGGAGGCTTGTTTTGTGTGGATCTTAAACATACCGCTCTGCATGGTCCCAATGTTGCAGTGTGGCCTTTGGCCTGTGCTTGGCATGTAGAGCAAGGGCAAGGATTGCCCAACTGGGCACTTGGATCTGGTCTCACAGAAGGAAGGGTTTGAGTGTCTTACCTGGACTGATTTGAAGTACGTCCCTACAAGTCCCCTCTGCTACCAGCCCTAGTCCAAACTATCTCCCCAGTAAGTTCCCAATGATGTCCCAATTCCCTCCATAATAGGAGCATTTTTTGAATAATCACACTGCTTTCCAATAGTCTTCGGCTAAAATGTGAACCAGCTTGATAAAGATTTTGGCTTCAGACTTTCACCAGCCATGAGCCCCTCAGGTTTTTACGTAAGAAAAGCTGAGACATATGGAACAGGACACAGAAGGTAGGGTTATTCAGGTACTGGGTGCCTAGCTGAGGAAAGATGGGCTAGGACGGGTCTCATTTTACAACGTCAAAGGAGCATTAATAGAAAACATAGGTAGGCAAATAAAGGTAAACAACAGTTCCTATATCCCTCACTTAGCCATTTGTTCAAGGCCAGTCTTGACCATAGGCTCAGCCTCCACTGGAGTTTAGGTGCTGGAGAAATTTCGAGAGAAATGCAGGGCAAATGTTTGTTCTCAAGTACAGTTGAATCATATTTCTTCCTAACAAAGTAGAATGTAAAGCGGTGTTTTTATATCAATGTATCAATGTAGAAACATCTCTGTTTTTTACGAGGACATATCAGCAGTTCTGTCAGAATTTCAGTAAACGTTAGTTTGCGGGCACTTTGATTTAATCTTCTCTGCCTGCACATCTACCTACCCCCCCAAAAAAAAGCTTTTCTGTCTAGTCATTAATGATGTATACACAGTCACTTAAGAGAACTGGAGGAATCATTCTTCAAGGAAGCGTTGTTTTTTTTATTCTTTGTAAAACAAATAATTGCCTCCAAGTGTACATGTCATTTAAGGTATTTTCTACATTGTACCTTCCAGGACCCTTGCTAGAGAAGTAAGATTTCAGGAGAATGTTGCAGTTTTGACTGAATTTAAGGGAGTGTGTTTAATTGGGAGGTAGGGAAGAAGAGCCTCTTAGAAAGGGAGAGTGCTAGGCTTTGGAACACATTACCAAGAACAATTTGGGGGACTCCTTCTGCAGAGATGAGCTGACATAGGATGGTCAAGGCTGCAGCCCAGCCTAAAGAGAGGGGGCGCTGTCACACCTGACCCCAGGAGCTCTCTTCCAAGGCTCAAGTGCCATAATCCTAAATCCTGGTCTTTCCCCCTTGGGATCCTTCGATAAAGCAGAACATCGTGTCCATTCGGTCCTCCCGATGTGCTGAGAAATCTAATGAGATAAAAGCCCAGGTTGGCGTAAGAAGTAAATCAGAGGAGTCCGTCTCCACAAATTCTGAACAGGGCCCATCTTGATAAATAAAGTGTGACAGTCATAACAAACAAACCAAAAAGCAGATAAAGGATGAGGGCCCTCAGCATTAATGCTGGAAAACCTTTGGCGATAAATAAGTAATATTATAATAAAAGATATTGTAATACGTTGTCATTTGTAGGGAGAAATGTAATATAGTCCGGGGAGGAAGATAGATGGCTCAGGTTGTTTCTCTGACAGTGGAAGTAATAGCTATTGGATGTTATGTTTAGCATATCATAAAATCAGCGTTAGCAGGCAAGAAAGCCCTCCAGCCTTCCCGAAGTCCACATGCAGGCTTTTGACACCAGCAAGAAAAAGGCCTGGAAGGAAGCTCACCTGGGATGGATGGCCTCAATCCAAACCAAATCGGAAGAGACAGAGCTTCCCTTTGGCCCTCAGCCTGGAGTGGAGATGAACTTGAGGGTGACTGGAGAATATCTTTCTTCAGCCCCCTCTTTACTTGCTATCCTCAAGGGGCTCCTGGCGGTTGTAGGAGCCGAGCTATAAAACTTGAATTCATGGAGCATGGGAAACTCCTTTGAGGATGATGATGGCCAATTGTCTTTTCACGTTGGGTAGTCAAGGACAAATTCAGGTTTCCTTTAGAGGTGCAGAAAATCTTCTCTCTTCTCACTCCCCAAAATCATCATTGCCGTCGTCATCATCATCATCATCTGCCCATGGCTGTCTTACATTGTCTGAAACTCCCCCATTATTTATTGTGTAAGTTATATCCCACCCCACCCCCAAAGGAGAAGAGCGAGCCATGCGGATCTGAGAAACAATAGAGCCTGACCTCCCCGTACCTACTGACTTGAGCTGTGCAGCCTTGCTTGCTGTAGGGACAGGAAGGTCAGTAGGCAGAAATAATTCAACCAAGTGCTCACACAGGAGGGGGTCTTCACTTGTGCCAAATGCATGCAAAAAGACCACTATTTTATTTATTTTCTTTTTAGTGTATTATTTGCCAGGAGAGCCCACTGACAAAACGTCCTGGGCAAAATGTCATTTTCAAAGATACAAAAAAAAAAAAAAAATTTTTAATAATGGACTAAAGCCAAGAGAAGTTTACCCACATCCAAATGGAATGTTTTATGCTGAGGCAGACTGTGAGAAATGATCGGGAAAGGTCTCAGCCTCTGCTTCCTAGGAACAGTAACAGCGGGACTAGAATTCGAGCACTGCTACCTTGGGGCTCTGCAGCCTGGAATAGGGACTTTGGACTCTCATGCAAAGGGGCTCAGAAGAATGGAAGAGGATGACTGGAGGGAAAGTTATTATTTCCTGAAAGGACCCCACTTGCCACAAAGCTTTCTCCCTTTCTGTCTGATCCTCAAGATGGAAATGCCATAGAAACCTCTGGCTCTCTCCCTCTCCCTCCACCATCGATCTCAGAGATATACAGACGTCCTTTGCTCCCAAAGGATACTAGGAATGACCACCTGTCCCTGTTGTTATATAAATAAAGAAAAAATGTCTTCCAAAAGGAGCTCTGGGTAGAGTTGCCGAGCAGGAGGTGAGTGGGTGCTTGGGGAAGGATCCACTGACCAATGGAGGCAGGCTGACCACTCCTCTCCTTCCTTGGGTCCTCGTTCATTAATCTTATAAAGAATAGAGATAGACATTGAGAATCTTCTCTGCAGAGGGCTCTGTGTTAGGTGTTCTGTGGACTATACAGGCAACTCCTTTCCTGTTCTCAAGGAAGTAAAGAGCTACACTCGCTTGAAAATAAGCACATGAGCAGGCGGTATAGCTTTGTTTTCCCACAAGATCAGAGAACTTAGCTCTGTTGCCCATGGCCAGTTTCCATTCAATGTAATGAACAGGCACCGGAAAGGCAGCTTGGAATAGTGGTTAAGAACATGAGCTTTGACAGCATCCGGGTGGCTCAGTCAGTTGAGCGTCCGACTTTGGCTCAGGCCATGATCTCACAGTTCGTGAGTTCAAGCCCCACATTGAGCTCACTGCTGTCAGCTTGGATCCCCTAACTAAAGAATGTGAGCTTTGACATCTTAGGTAATTGACTCTGCATCCTACTTTGACTACATACCGTCCTGTGATTCTTAGCAAGTTCTCTTAAGTTCTCCGAGCACTTGATTTCAATACATAAAAAATAGACAGTCATTATTACTACTTCATGGAATAATTTAATGAGTTAATGGATGCAAAGCATTGAGCACAGCACGTAGTAAATGCTCAACAAATGTTCGCTGAAAGGAAGTTGAAGATGTGTCAGATGCTAGGTTTGAAGCTGGCTACCCGGATGGCTAATGTGTTGGTCTCCAGGAGGTTAGAGTCTAATAACTTAGAGTCAAATAACTGTAGCAAGATGGCAAAAACACATACTGAGTGGTCTGTTTTTGTTAAAATGTGAGAAATGAAATAACTTCCTTTTTCCGGTTTTTCCTTTAGGAAGATTTTTGAGACTGGGAGATTTAATCTTTCAAGTGTACAAATGAGGTCATTGGATTTCATGAAAGGTCCCCAGAGAGAGAAGCAGAGCCTACAGTTCTAAACCATCCCACCCCAGTTGCACCTAAGGCTAAGCATACGACTTGTGGAGGTTAATTATTTAATCGATAAAAATATTTATTAAGTGCCTGTGAGTCAGGCACCACGGTGGGTACTGGCGAAAGAGCAGTTATGACATAATTGTTAGTTTTCACCAATATCCACGCTCTCCTTTGCTTCCTAGGCACACAGTGGGGCGACATTTTCCTGTCTCCCCTGCAACTAGGTGAGATCATGTGACTTGAGTTCCAGCCAATGAATTGGGAGCAGAAGCGAGGTGCTCCATTTTCAGGTCTGACTCCTAGAAACCTCCCACCAATGATCGCTTTCCCATTCCACATCCACCAGCTAAACTGGATGCTCTTCAGAGACCCAGAGGAAGATGTAGCCACAGATGGACACTTGCGTCCTTGAACCCTAGGCCCGTGTTGGACTCTGAAATGAATAAGAAATAGACTGGTGCTAAGTCACTGAGATTTGGAGGTTTATCTGTTACAGCAATTAGGACTATTTTCCATATTAATCCAGCAATGCACAAGATTAACTTGTCCCTGGCCTTGTGGAACTGACAGACTCTTAAAAACGAAAAATTAAATAAGTAATTATAATGAAGGATCATGAACGTCAGGGCAGTGAAAAGACAGAGAAATGAGACCAGGAAGTAGGATGACCTAAGCTAATCCAGGAGTTAGAGAAATCCTGTCAGAAGAGGCACCATTTACAGTGAGACTTGAAAGGCGGTATATTCATCAGTTAGGGCTGTCATAACAAAGTACCACTCCCTGGGTAGCTTAAACAACAGAAATTTCTTTCTTTATAGTTCTTGAGCTAGAAGTCCCAACCAGGGTGTTAGTAAGGTTGGTTTAATTCTGAGGTCTCTCTCCTGGGCTTGCAGACGGCTGCCTCCTTTCTGCGTCCTCACCTGATCTTTTCTTCCATGTGTATATACGTCTGTGTCCTAGTCCCCTCTTCTTATAAGGACACAAGTCATATTGGATTAGGGCCCACATGTATGACCTCATTTTACCAGAATTATCTCTTTAAAGACCCTGTCTCCAAATATGGTCATATGTTGAGGTTCCGGGGGTTAGGACTTGAACATTAGAACTTGGGGGCTATACTACACAGCCCATAACAGATGGGTAAGAGTTGGCCAGGTGAAGGATTAGGGTGACTTCAGGTTCTCTATCTGGTCCCACGATGAGAGATGTCACAGGAAAGAAGAATGAGAAAGAGGTTCAAATTTCTAAAAGGCAAGGTGCTAAAGCTATTCAAGGGATGTTTCGGATCGCAACCTGGCAGCGGCCTTTTGATTGCGGATTTAGAACTTAAGATATTAAAAATAAAATTATGGACGGTCGGAATTAGCAGCATACCTTGACTCTCTGGAAATGGAAGAAGATTGACTACAGCTGTGGTTAGTGGTCCCGGAGCCTGCATGGAGCTCCTGTGCTTTCTGACAAATCCCAAGAGGGTCTTTCAAAGTAAAGATTGGAGCCAGAAGTCAGATCACAAGAACGATAGCTACCTGGCCATGTGCAGAGACTGAAGATCAATGGGTGAAAAATCAATCTGAATAAATGATCTATTAATACATACAACAGGTTCCCAGCAATTAATCTCCAGGAGGATGACAGCCCGCCAGTTACAGTGAACTGCTGATGGTGATTGACATAATGGGATCGTCTGCAGCTGCCAGGCTGCTGAGTTAGTGATATTCACATTTATTTCCTGCTTGGATGGAGTGGTTTCTGGGACAGCGCTGGAGTTTGGGACTGAAAACATACTGCTCAGGAAGCCCAAATTGCACCTTCCAAAGAAGGTGTACATGAGCATACCCAGGACCAATGTCTGGTCTACCAGCAGAAAAGAGAGGAGCCTTCTTCTCTCCCAAGTGACTAGCTACACCTTTGCAATACGGAACTTGGTAGAGAAATTTAGAGAGACCTGCTTGGGGGTACCTGGCTGGCACAGTGAGAGGAGCATGCAACTCTTGATCTTGAGGTTGTGAGTTTGCGCCCCACTTTAGGTATAGAGATTACTTTAAAATAAAATATTAAAAAAAAATAAAGAGACCTGCTTAGAAACCAGGAAAATTACCACACGTTTGACAGCTGCCATTGTGAAAGGAGAGAACTGCATATCCATGAGACATAGGTACTTTAAAGTATTATTTTTTCCTTTAGTTCTTCAGAAGAATACAATGAGACAACCTTGTGCTCCCAAAATACATAACTCCACACTTTCGGTCTTCTAAATCTAGAATTTTTTTTAAAAAATTTTTTGGTGTTTATTTATTATTGAGAGACAGAGAGAGACAGAGCATGAGCATGGGAGGGGCAGAGAGAGGGGAGACACAGAATCCGAAGCAGGCTCCAGGCTCTGAGCTGTCAGCACAGAGCCCGACACGGGGCTCGAACCCACAAACCGCGAGATCATGACCTGAGCTGAAGTTGGACGCCTGACCGACTGAGCCACCCCGGCGCGCCTAAATCTAGAATTTTTAATGTCTGCCCAGTAAAGCCCAATTCACTCTTCAAAGTTCATCTTATCACCTCATAACCTCCTCTAAAAGATCTTTTCCAGATACTCCATGCTACTCCCAAAACCTATCCCAAATCCACCCACCTTTTTCCGTGTCTACACCCACCACCTTAGACCAGGTTACCATTATCTCCACCAGTACTCTTTCGAGATCCTCCTACCTGCTCTCCATTTTACAGCCTTACCCTCTACACTCTGATCTCCATACAACAGCCTGAATGACGCGTTTCAAATATATATCCATGCATATTACTTTAATTGAACTCAGAGCAAAACTCAGGCTAACACTTACCGTGGCCCACGTGGCCCCACATGAGCTGGCTCCTATCCCTTTATCTCTTGCCAGGCTCTCCTGAGCTCCTGCTGCACCAAGACGGGGTCAGATCTGTCCATTCCACGGAGCCTTACATTTGCCGTCCTACCTCTCAATAACCCTCTTATCCCCACCCGCACAGATCAGACCTTCCCATAATTGGTTCTCCATCGCTTGTAATTCAGCTCCTCAAGGAGGTCTGTTTAGACCAACCCACAAGTAGTAGCTCCCACTCTCCCACCCCCCAGTCACTATCACACCTTCCTGTTTATACACATCACAGCACTCATCACTCTCTGGAATTCACGCGTTATATACACACACATACATTATATAGAAATATACTATATGCTTTTCAGTTGTTCATTACGTGTATTTCCTCCCTGGAAGGTACGCGCCGTAAATGTAGAAAGCTGAGGGGTGGCTCAGTTGGCGATGCGTCCAACTCTTGATCTCAATCCAGGTCTCAATCTCAGGGTCGTGAGTCCAAGCCCTGTGTTGGGATCTGTGCTGGATGTGAAGCCTACCAAAAAGAAAGAAATAAATAAAAAAACCAAAAGGCTGGAAAGCTTAATGAGAGGGCTGTGAGAAAGCAAAGTGAGGCACAGTGGAGCTTGCTCTTCCTTTGAAGGAAAGAAGCCACCCTTGGTTCTGGTATTATTTGCACCCCCTAGCTTGCAGGAGAGTACAACGCATGTAGCAAATGTTTAAGTATTTGCAGAATAAATGAATGAACGGCATAATCAATCGTTCACTCCTTTGAACTTCCATAGTATCCTATTCCCGTCTCTATGAAGACATTCACCACGTTGTAGAGTAGGCATCTGTCAGAATCTCTTTCTCTCATCCTTGATGAGGAGCTCCCGAAAGAGACGATCACGCATCGTGAAATGACGTGAGCTAAAGCAGAGAATGCTGTATTCTCTGTGTAGTCCGTGCTTCTCGGACTTTCATGGGTGCACGAATCGCCTAGGGAATCTTGTTCCAATGCAGTTTCTGATTCATATCGGAATCAGAGGGGGGGGACTCAAGAGTTTGCGTTTCTAGCAGGCTTCTAAAGGAAGTCAATGCTGCTGGTACTTAACATATTTTGAGTGGAAAGGCATCCGGTGAGTGGATGCTCTAAAACATTGGTTTTCTCTCCCCTTTGTATCTGCTACAGAGCCTTTCACGGTATCTGGATATAAAATACATGTGAAGTGAGTATACATATAAAATACATGTGAAGATGCCCATGACCTGGCATCGTGGGGGTGATGGGCAGAACCAAGGGAGGAGGGCCCTTCTGCCTTCCTTCCAAGAAGCTTGAAAACCACGGACTGCACTGGCTTCAGCCTCTGCTCCAGATTAGCTCAGAAACAGTTCCCCTTGAGAGGATAGGACCTTAATTCACAGCCCGTCTGACAGAGCTGGCGTTTGTCGGGACTCTTCACACAGAAGCGCGTGCCGTGCGCTTGGACCACGGAATCTGCTCAAGAAGAATCCGTGTCTGACTAGCAGGTAGCTGAGCCCGAAGAACGGCCCAGGAGACAGACGTGCACTGTTTCCCCAGCAGCGACATGGGAGAGAATATGGAACACACAGAAGAAGCATATGTTGCCAGAAACCTGACCCAACTTGGAAACTTTTTCCAAACTCTTGCCTTTCATCATTGTTTCCACCCGTGTGGGTCCTGAAAACCAGGGGGTGTTGCCTGGGTCCTTCCAATCAGTCATTTCGGGTGGCTTGGGGCCAAGCTCGCAGGGGAGGCTCAGGAGCTAAGCAGGTTCCAGACTCCCAAGAATGGTACAGTCCCCTGTTTCCCAGACAACTCTGGGCACTTAGGAAATCTGAAAGATCCAAAGCATTGGCTTTAAAGAGACGGTTCACCAGCCGTTTTGCACCTTTGCTGTGAGCAGAAGGGAAAGACAAGTGCAAGGTATCCAAGGTACATTTCGGTCTGATAGGCAGACACACTTTCCGGCCGTGAATACGGTCGGATCTGGAAGTGCAAGCTTCTTCTCAGCTGCTCTGACCAACAGCTTGCTACTGGGTATGTGGTCCAGAAACAGCCACGGCACCTGCAACAGTGTTGAAAATGCAGGATCCCGGGCAGCCCTCCCACACCCAACTGGGCCTCTGACTGGGGTAATGCTACAATCGTGGCCAAGGGCAAGGAGATGGACTGATGAGGAATCAACTTCCCTGGGATTTTCTGGCTAAAACCCTATCTCCCGCCGCCCCGATGATGGCTCCCCGATTATTGTGCAAGAGCAGAACCGGCATTCCTGCTTTATCCCAAGGACGTAGCAGAATTTAATCCTCAGGCACAGAAACCAGCCGAGTGAGATAAGCTCAGATTTTCTCCATGAGTGAAAAATAGAACCAAGGGTGGCTTCTCTCCTTTTAGGAAAGAGCAGGACCCATTGTGTCCTGCCTTGCTTTCTTACAGCCACCTCACGCAGCTCTGTGTTCCCTACACCGTCCTTCTTCTTCCTCCTCCTTCCTCGACTCGGGAAAGTCGCTGGCAAAGAAACCTGGCTGATCAGGGCGAAGGGTCTCTGTGCCTCTGAAGGTTTGCTCAAGTGGCTCAGACCAGGAGGGAGTCCTCTCTGTCTCTGCCTCTCCAGATGGCTTTTAGATTCTGATACATCCATGCCATGCACCCACCCTCTTCCCCCCCTTCCCCCTCCTCCCCACTGCCCTTCAGACTGAGGCTTTGCCACAGCTCTGGGCTGCCGTGGGCACACTCTTCTGTCCCTGTGAGTGCTCACCTTCCCTACCACTCTCTGACTTTAACCCCTCTCTTGCCTGGCTGAACACCACGCCTCCTCTCCTCAGGGAACCAGAAATGGCAGATGGCAGCTTGGTATTTGAGACATCTTCACAGGTGACTGAGTATGCCCCAGTCTGGAAACAGTCCCACGGGCCGCCTCTTTGTGGACTGAAAATATGTACCCCTAGAGGCTATGTGGTGTAATAAGAACCTATCTGGCTGGAGTTCAAACCCCAGCACTGCTATTTAAAATTTGTGTGACCTTGAGGGGTGCCTGGGTGGCTCAGTCGGTTAAGCGACCGACTTCGGCTCAGGTCATGATCTCAGGGTTGGTGGGTTCGAGCCCCGCTTGGGGTTCGGGCCCTGTGTTGACAGCTCAGAGCCTGGGGCCTGATTTGGATTCTGTGTCTCGCCCTCTCTTGCCGCCCCTCCCCTGCTCGTGCTCTGTCTCTGTCTCTCTCTGTCTCCCAAAAATAATAAATAAAAATGTTCCTCTTTTTTTTTTTTTTTTAATTTTAAAATTTGCGTGACCTTGAGCAACCATTGGATGTAATTTTTTTCCTTTGGAATCCCCAACTTGGAGCTGGGGATAATAATACCCACCTCCTAGCATGGTTTTTTAAGGCTTCCTCTCCTTCCACGAAATCTCTCTTGGTTGACGGGGCCCTGGGTACCAGATTATTTGTCTATCACAGATTCTGGGTGTATAGACTAGCTGTCACATCCTGTACCCTTCACTCCTTTATTCCAAAGACAAGTGGTCAGAACATCCCAGGGGCTCCTAGAACTGTCCTGTCCTTGTCTATGTAAAATAATTCTGGATATGTTAACCCTTCACAGATGAAAGAATTCACTATGGCCACTGTCAGAAGCTTTGGGACAGCAAGGACTCCCGGGAGCCCAGGAGACACATCTACCTGTCTGTGTCCAGATGCTTCACTCAGGTGGCCTCATCCTGTGTTCAAGTGTTAGCCACTCACCAATGTCTTCATTGCTATAAAAAAATTTTAACAGATCAAGATTTCATTCATACTCTACAATTAACAAAAAATAATTATTGTGGCCTTTTAATTAAAGATTGATTTGGGGAAAAAAATGAAAATCATACGAATAGTTATGGGGCGCCTGGGTGGCTCAGTCGGTGAAGTGGCCGACTTCGGCTCAGGTCACGATCTCGCGGTCCGTGAGTTCGAGACCCGCGTCGGGCTCTGGGCTGACGGCTCAGAGCCTGGAGCCTGCTTCGGATTCTGTGTCTCCCTCTCTCTGACCCTCCCCCGTTCCTGCTCTGTCTCTCTCTGTCTCAAAAATAAATAAACGTTAAAAAAAATTAAAAAATAAAAACAATAGTTATATAACAGTTTCTCTCCTCAGGGAGGTTTTGACTTGATGCTCTCAGGAGATGTGAACCCAACATAATAGTTTTATTAGCTCTTATTAAAGCTTTGATTCATGTACTTCAAAGGAATAGCCGTTCCCCTTCTCATTTGAAGTGTAAGAATCTTCTCTGGCATCTGGGCTGCTTGGAGCCACGGCTGTTTTCTGTAGGTTTCGGAGCTGAGACCCTAGAAGAAACAGAAGTTTCTGACAACCGCAATCTCCCCTAAACCTATTTTCCTCTTCTCGCTCTGTTCCCACAGCGTTACAGGAGGCAGAGGGGAGGCAATGTGAACAGAGGCTTCCATAATCAGGCCCATGCACCATTTAGGGATTAGTAAAGGTGGCCTGGCCCAGAAACCAGATCATAGTTCTGGAGTTGGAAGTAATCATGAAGATCCTTTGGCCCACCCACCCACTCTGTACGAGAATCTTCTCAGAAGCGTCTGGCTCCTCGGGTGGTCAGCTAACGTCTGCTCCTAAACCTGTCAGTAATTAAAAGCTGGCCAACTCAGAGGTCAGCATTATCTGCATATAGATACCATTAGAACTATTTTTTTTAACGTTTTTTTGTTTTGTTTTGTTTTGTTTTTTGAGACAGAGAGAGACAGAGCATGAACAGGTGAGGAACAGAGAGAGAGGGAGACACAGAATCTGAAACAGGCTCTAGGCTCTGAGCTGTCAGCACAGAGCCCGACGCGGGGCTCGAACTCACGGACCGTGAGATCATGACCTGAGCTGAAGTCGGACGCTTAACCGACCAAGCCACCCAGGCGCCCCTAGAACTATTTTTTTAATCTATCGTGTCACTATCCACTTCCCTCTCACCATTCATAGGCCCCAGTTCTGCCCTCTGGAACGCTGCAGAATAATCCAATCCATCTTCCCTATGAGACTCTCTCACGTGTCTAAACCCAACTGTTATTATTTTCCAAATGTTCTCTTCCTAAATGCATTGCCAACTTTCTCAATCAATCTTCTGTTGACAAGATGTCCAGACACTGTTTAGAGTGCTCTGGTTCCCATTCTTCTATTTGTTAGTGTCCTTCCCAAGCATGGAGCCCAGAACTGACCACAATGCTCTAAGAGACCTCTAACTAGGAGAGAGGAGAACAGCTCGCTCTGTAGATCACTCCCTCTCATTATTTATATATAGATAAATGACATAGTAGATAAAGTTTATGTATGTGTGTCTTTATATTTTTATATATTGTATATTTACATAACTATAAATTACAGGGGCCCCTGGGTGGCACAGTCGGTTGAGCATCGAACTTCGGCTCAGGTCATGATCTCGCGGTTCATGAGTTTGAGCCCCATGCCAGGCTCTGTGCTCACAGCTCAGAGCCTGGAGCCTGCTTCGGATTCTGTGTGTGTGCGTCTCTCTTTCTCTCTCTCTCTCTCTCTCTCTGCCCTCCCCCCACCCCCGCCCTGCTTGCACTGTGTCTGTCTGTCTGTCTCTCTCTCTCAAAAATAAATAAACATTTAAAATAAATAAATAAAAATTATATATATGAAGCCTGGTAAAGTCAATGGTTGGCTAAACTCCACCCAGATATTTCTTAAATGAATGATACTCAAACCCGTTCATCTTCATTCCCTATTTGTGAAATCAAGCTTTCTTTCCAACCTAAAACCTAGACTCCACTTTTATCTTTGTTAAATTTATCCTGTTAGTTTCAATCCATCCAGATATCAAGATCTTTGGAAACTTGTTTATGTCATTTGTCATATTAGCTGACCTCTGCTTCGTGTCATCACAAATTCGATAAGCACATGCTCAGTGTTTCATCCGCATCGCTGATAAATAGTCAGAACATGACAGGGGTAGGCGAAGCCCTTTAAGGTGCTACCTGGAGACCTCCCTCCCTATGGCTATCATTCCAGAGATCGACTCGCTTTTGAATGGTGTTGATCTATCAGCTGCAAATCCGCACACAGCCTGTATTTTCTAGGTCATCCCGGATGATAATCAGGAGAAATTCTGTTACCAGCCTTACTATATTCTTATTTTCCATGTCTCTGCTACCTACCCTACCATCATCATGCCCGGCTGCCAGTCTAATAAAGATGTCAAAAAAGGAACTAAGGTTACTTGGCATGACGTGCTTTTAGGAAATCGTGGATGCTTCGAGTGATCACCTCTTTATTTCTCCTGTGATCACAGACCATCTGCTTAATAACATGCGCTAGCATTTTTCCAAGAGTGAGCAACAGATCACTTGCCTCTAGCGTTATAATTCACATTTTCCCCTTTGTGAAACTGAGGACAGCGTTTTCCTATTAATCCAATTCCTCAGACGATAGTATCAACACTGCTTAAGACTATATAGCTGTACATTAAATCCAGAGTCTAAAGAATTAAAGGATCTGCATTTTTAAAAACATATTTCGAAGCCAGAGAGAGAAGCGGAGCCCAAGCCTCAAAGAATTCTCCTGAACACCTTAAGGGTTTACCATCTAGGCCTGACTAGCTGTTGGAAGATCGAACATAAAGCTGGGCTCTTGTTTTCGTCTCATCTATAAAATGACGGGATCTATTCTAAGTTTCAGTGAGTTAAGAGGTTAGCTGTCAAGGGTGACCAGACAGGTGGCTGGATTTACGTATAAGGATCGGATTCCACTCCCCCATCTTTTGGAGGGTTTAAATAGCAATGAAGTGTTTATATGTCTTCTGAACACAAGCATGCACACGCAAACACACACACACACACACACACACACACACACACACACACCAGCATCCACAATCATTAGTTGTTTTTCTTCCTGGTATGTGCATTTAATGAGAATAAAATCTGCTGGTTTAACATTATCTCTACGTTATAATGAATCTGCTTTAGGAACAGCTTGTTAGAGCATCATCTGTCAAGAATGTATTACTAATGCCTTTTAAGACATCCTTGTAATATGTTACTAGAGAATAGCATTGGGTCTAGATAACATTTATTAAATATTAGAAACATTGTCAAATAACTTCTCACACAAGTAAGGTTTGAGGGGTTTGTGTGTATTAACATACATGTATATTTTTTCAAGAGAATAATGAAATCCAATGTGAACAGAAATATTTGTGATAGTCTGTCAAATCCAACATCCCCAATTTATGTTCTCTGAGACATTCCAGGGAAAATCTATTTATCCAAACAGAAGTGCAGTAAGCAAAACAGAGGGAGGCCAGAAGGGAACACACACACACACACACACACACACACACACACACACACACACGCACACACACACACACACTCAGCAGCACCAAAAGGCGGCTGCCAGAGAGAAGATTAAGGAATAAACTGTAAAATTTTGTCCAAAGGGCTGGGAAGAACCTTCTGTAGCCCATTACAAAGAGGACTGGGATATCGATTTTATCTTTACTTCCTTAGATCTAGGTGGAAAGATCGAACCACGATTCTCCATCCTCGTGGCTGATAAGAATCACTTAGGGAGCATGTCTAAATTACACATGCCTTAGACCTACCTTCCTGGTGGCACTTAATTCCTGAGCATGCTAATTTTGAAAAATCTCTGATGCAAACCTCCAGTGGATCCATAGGAATCCTGAATCCCTTTGCCATAGCTGCTGCTGCCTTTGATAAATACCCAAGGAATATTTAATGCACAGAAACACTTCATTGCATTGAAATTCAGGATGATAGAGTGGTTGAGTATATAAGCCCTAAAGCCAAACTCCTTTGGTTCAACTACTGTCTCAACTACCTTCAAGCGTCTCTGTACATCTATTTCCTCTGCTGTGAAACAAGGCTGCTGAAAGCATTTCTGTGGAGAGCACGTGAGCTAATACACAAAAAGGACTGACTTTTAGTTTACGGTGAGCATTCAAAAGTGAAAGTTATCTTAGGCCAACGTACTCTTCATTTCCAGGATCTGGGTTGGCATACGTAGCTGCACTTTCCGGTGAAACTATGGCCAGCTTGACCAGACACTGCCTTGTATTGGATTCTCACCCTGTCCCTGTCTCGGTGCCTTTTTACCGCCATCTTGCTTCGCCCAGATTGTCTCTTCCACCTACACCCGATAAAGCATTTGCCATAAATTTTGCCTCGAGTTCCATTTTCCAGGGAACTACACAAAGATTCTAGGATTACAAGGAATAACCAGATAAGATGGCAAAGAATGTTATTATGCTTTTTTCATTGAAAACATAAATGTCCCTAGTTGGAATCTGACCCATTTTCAAAGCTGATGAACTCCAATGGTCTGCTTTGGACTTGAGGGTTAAAGTAGGTGCTGATCTAGAGAATAGTCCCCACTCCCATCCTCCTTCACCCACATTCCCAATGAAAACTGCCAGAGAAAAAGTTACGTTCAAATTCAAGAAGGCTTTTTTCCCTGATGACAGCCCTGAAGGTGACTAGTGGGAATGAGGTTGGAATCAGGAAAGACCCAAGGACCTTAGAAGCCTTCCCTGTGGGACAAATCTACTGAGGAAGAGTTTAAGAGTCTCCATAATTGGAAGACGGACTTCAATCCCCAGGAGGAACTCCTAAGGTCATACGATCCAAGGTCCATTTAGGAGAAAGAGAGAGCCTATGGAAAACTGAGAGTCTTTGCCTAGCTCAACCTCTTGATCCAATGTCTCATTAAACGGATTCTTTCTACCACCAACTCAATGCAGAGCAAAGCTATTTGCACGGGTTCTGCCTACATTCCTGAAACTGGCTCAGGAACTGGAGTGCTCTAAACTCAAAAACAGGACTCTTCACCAGATGAGCCTTCCTCCCTGAGACAGAGACGGATAGGAACGGGGGCTGACTTTCAGATGAAGTTTGTACTGTGAAATCACTGGACCCTATAGAGGATGATTCTACAACCCAATTATTCTTCTAAGCATATTCGTGGTAAAACGCTAAGTGTGTGCGACTCCAAAGAGAAATCACAAGGAAGGGCCATGGTTCCCAGAGTTAGCTCTCTAAGGTTAAAGTCTCGGCCTTCTGGGTGGTAGCAGGAGAAAGCAAACACCAGTAGCAAGAAAGCAAACACCAGGAAAGAATCATTTCTTTCCGCCTCCTCAGTCTGCCCCCGGCAGTGATTGTCACCACCTCTTCATGCATGTCCTAGACCCGCTTACCGTGTTCTTGCCCACACGGGAAGGGCATGAAGGGCCAAGGATTGCCTCAGAGACTGAAGCCCTGGTGGCACTACGCATCAATGTCCACACTCTTCCTTCCTCGTCCCATCTCTGAGCTTTAACATATCCACCGGTCTCTAACATTTTGCCTGAAATCTGAAAATGTCTCTTTCCTGGACCTTTGGTATCTTTTCCATCTGATGGCATTTGGCCCTCAGCTTACCTTGCTGCCATCTTTTATCAGGTATCACCTGACTTTGGCTGACCCCCCTGATCTGACAGCCTTCCCCTGTCAAGTATCAGCGACTGCATTTCAGGTGCAACTTCATACGCCCCAGACTTTCTCTACAGACAGACACACACACGCACGCACACACACACACACACCCTCCAGAATGATAAATGACTCATTTTGTGACAGAGTTTTAAAAGACACAAAAAAACATCTATTTCTGCTCAGGAGCTTCTAAGCTCGAGCTATTATCTATCCCCATCATGGCAGAGAGTCTAAATGAATCACAGAGACAGCCCCGCTGTACTCAGTGCAGCTCAGCACGTAAGTTCGTTTGGTGAGTGAAGACCCAAGCAATGCTCCACGACCCTGCCGAGGTCAAGCTGATTTACGCACAGCTCCTCTACCCCGGTCCCCAGACATCAGGAGCCCAGAAGCCCCCATTTTGCCATTGATAATCAAGGGAGAGAGAAGTGACCGCTGCACGGTGGGTGAACGTGGAAAGTATCTGCAGGCTCCAACTGTGCCACCCTCTCTCCCTGCCCGTGCGTCAGGCCGACCACCGCTGTGGCTGGCTTCTCACCGAGGAGGCAAAAAGTCATTTCCAGGGCCACCAAATTCACATTACTTAGGCAAGATTGAACTGTTTAAAATTTCAGTGTTGTCCGCCAAAAAAATAATAATAGGAAGTTGTGTGGAGCCGAATGTGCTGACAGCAGTAATGTTTCGGTAATAATTCATGTGTAGGAGATGATGCTCTGGAAGTCAGCCCAGCAGGCTAATGTAGATTGGGGGTGCTCTCCGACCGATGGCCAAACGATTGATTGGCATCTCTGCTCCATCATGAAATCAGCTCACAAATGAAGTGGATGGGGTTCCAGAGGGAGGGAAACTTAAGAGGAACAAGGGAAGGAAGGAGGGGACGAACGGGGAGGTTTGGGTCGGGAGACCAAAGGAACACTGTCGAATTCAGTTTCCAACCTAAGCCAGCTCCCTAATTTTCTGTTGTAATCTTAAAAAAAAGCAAATCATCTAATAAAGATGACATTTCCCTATTTATTCTGTTTTCCACTTGGAACCAGATCTCCCTCCCAAAGAAATTAGCTGCTCCTTTCCAATTGTTCTGCTAATAAGATCCATACAACCAATTAATTCTTCTCTTGGTGCCCATAGAACAGAGTGGTTATTAACTGCCTCTGTCCTCCTTGGCAAGTGGGCCATCAACTCCTGAGGCCAATGAGTAATGCCTCTCTGTTTCCTTCCCCAGGCTCGATTCCCCCTGCCATCCTGGTGGCTTTAGGGTCTCCTCTGCCCACGAGTCAGAAAAGGAAAATTCAACTCCGAATTATGATCTACGGAACATACAAACATGCGGCAGCTTCTGACCATACAGCGCACCCCAAAGCAAAATGGACGTAAATGTTTAAATTGTGGACATGAAGTTTCCTGGATTTCATGTGGATTATTCAACTATTTCCGAGTAGATATCCTCAGTATTTGGGGATTGAGAGGTAGGAACCGGAGAGAGAGAGAACCTCCAAAAGGCCTCCCAGGTGCCAAGCGGTTGAAATGTGAGTAGGCCATTGTGCCGTGTGTTGTAAGTGCACAGATATACACTGGGTTTGAAGAGTGAGTGTGAAAAACGAATGCGAAATATCATGTCAATGATTTGTATCTTGATTACGCGTTGAAGTGATATTTGAGCAACATCGGGTCAAATAGAATATACAATTAAAATTAATTTCACCTGTTTCTTTTGATTTTTTTTTAAAATATGGCCCAGGTTCAAGTCTCTACTTTGTCTAAGTGACTTCAGCTCTTGGTCTGCTGGTATTCATCTAGGAAGCAGTATGGCAGGAAGACCTAGAAAACCAGGTCAGCTTGGATTTAAGCCCAGTCCTACCGTATATGATCTATGTCTTAAGTTAGTCGCTGTAGTCCTTAGTTTTCCATCTCGAAAAGGGCTTGATAATAATTGATTTGCAAGGTTGCTACGAAGATTAAACAAAAGGATATATGCAAAGCAGTTATTACCATGCCGGGGATATAGTAGGTATTCAGTAAACTGAGATTGTTATTACCCTCTGTCAAAAGAAGTGGTTAAACAGATGATGGCTAATGGCTCTGTAAATCTCTTACTGAATAATTGCGTGCCACTTACCCTGGGGTGGTCATTCTAAATCAAATTATGGATACAGAAGAAGCTTTTTAACAATTGCTGGCTAACTCTGTTGACGTGGTTTTCTGCGTGGACTTACAATATTCTCTGGGATTATTTTCGACCTTTTTGAATAGAGATATGAGCCTATCCCAACGCAGATCAAGTTCCTTCTGCTCCCTGCTCTGTGTCTGGACCCTGTCACTTGTCATAGTGGGCCATCCGCATCCAATCCTGAAGATACGAATGTCCCACTAGCTGATCCATTGACCACATCACCCATGGAGTCCAGGGCTTGGAGTGTGCTAGGGAATTAGTGGTGAAGATTCCCGCCCTCGCCTCCCTACAAGAACTTAGCTGGCTGAACCTTCAGGGGCAACACTCAGAAGATTGATGGAAGTGGGCTGCCTGGGTGGCTTAGTTGGTTAAGTGTCCGACTCCAGCTTAGGTCATGATCTGGAGGTTCATGAGTTCGAGCCCTGCCTTGGGCTCTGTGCTGACAGCTTGGAACCCTGCTTCAGATTCTGTGTCTCCCTCTTTCTCTCTCTGTCCCTCTCCCACCCATGCTCTGCCTGTCTCTCAAAAATAAACAAAAACATTAAAAAATTTAAAAAAAAAAAAAAAGGAGAGATTGACAGAAGTAACTCTAGCCATATAAATAAAGCTAAACAGAGGGCTTTTTTTTTTTTTTTTTTTAACCCGTTAACTTTTCATTAGCGTCTTTAACACTGTCTTCAGGACCTGATATAGTCTGGCCTCGGCCTGCCTCATCAGCTGTATTTTTTTTTTTTAATGTTTATTTACTTTCGAGAGATAGAAACACAGAATGTGAGCAGGGAAGGGGCAGAGAGACAGACATACACAGAATTGGAACCAAGCTCCAGGCTCTGGGCTGTCAGCACAGAGCCCGACGCGGGGCTTGAACTCACGAGTGGTGAGATCATGACCTGAGCCGAAGTCGGACGCTCAACCGACTGAGCCACCCAGGCACCCCTCATCAGCTGCATTTGCATACATGGTCCCCCCTTCCTTCAGTCGACTCCAGGCAAGTTGGTCTTAATTCAGCCCTCCAACACACCAGGGTCTCTTCTGCCTCAGACCCTTTGCATATGATGTCTCCTCTTCCCCTAGATTTTGCCTGACTCCTACTCATCCTTCAGGTCTCTGCTTTCATACCACTTCCACAAGGAAGATTTTTCCTCATATTTTATTTCAATATCAACCTGATGTTTCCTTCCTGCCCTTTCTGGTGCTGATCACAATTTTACCCTTTTTTTCACCAGCAGGATCACAGCTTTCTTATTTTTTGCTGCATCCCCAACACCTCACACACCACATGTATGCAACATTTATTGCATCAATGCGTAAATATGTAAATAGACTCTGGCCGTTCAAAGTGGAATTCATTACTTACCTACCTTTCTACCACCCGTGTTTTCTGATTTCTTTCCCTTCCCGCTCTAGACCCTCATATCGAGAGCTTCCTCTCTTTGGTGATTTTTCATCAAGCCCTACACTCAACCTGAGATTGAGATAGGTGAATTATTTATTCTATGGCCTGATGATGCAGCCAAAGGAAGAGTTACGTAGGGTTCATCCATGCTCAAACATGCTGCAAACAATAATAACAACAGCTAATAATTTCGGTACTTGGGATGAGCCAGCCAATGTACAGTGATTATGATACATATTACCTCGTGTGTCCTTCGCGACAGTCCTACAGGATAGGGACTTTCATTGTCCTCATTTCACAGATGAACAAACTGAGACCTACATGAGGCAATTTATGGGAGACCATCCAGCAGTTCATTGCCAAGAGCAGACTGGAAACAAATGATCTGATTCCAACCCTCATGCACCTCCTCTCTGGAGTTCACTAGCTTCAGAGACCAGCTTGGCCAGTTAAGTCTTTTCTGACCTAAGCTCCACTCTGCTCCCCCCGCTCCCCCCGCCCCCACCAATCCACCTAAAGTCTTTTCTTAAGGAGCAACACCTTGATAGCGATTTCCAAAAACAACTCCAAATTCGGGGAGAAGTTATGTTTTTCTCAGTGCTCTGGTGCAAAGATTGACCAGTCTCTCTCTGATTCCCACATCTAGCATTTTCTTAACTAGACTGTAACTTTTAAAGAAAAAACAAAAAACAAAAAACGAGGCCACTGAGACTCTTGAACTGAATGGAGAAGGAGAACAAACAATTATTTAACACCTTCCATGTATCAGTCATTCTTTAATTCCACTTGTCATTCCATCCAGTTGCCCATTAGATGGTTATTAGTTTCCTCCAAATGTACAAGATCTTAATATACAAGATAACATAGAGCCTCAGAGAAATTAAATAATTTGCCCAAGATCACATAGCTCCTATGCAGTAGACTAAAAATGTCAAACCTGTTTTTTTTTTTTCATTCCAAAGGCATGCCTTTCCCTTCGCACATATTATGTCCATAACCCCAGATCTTTCCAGTCTGTCTAATAAGCCTCCTCACATCCTGTTTCTCGGTTTTCTGTTTCTTGTTCTTGTTCTTAAGTAGGTTCTCCCGTCAGACATTTTCTTCTGGACCCTGGGTTCTAGTTCCATCTCCCCACCCCTCACACACACACACAAACATATTGTGCCCCCCCCCCCTTTCCTTTCTGGAGCAATGGTTTGCCCAATATATATTTATGTTTATGTGTATGTTTATTCGATTTACATTTGCAAAGCAACTACATTTGCATATCTCTTTTCCACAGCCACATTTCACAGAATGTTAACCAAGGCAAGAGTCCCGAGCTCCGGCTAAGGGAGCATTTTATTTGGGAGCCGGTCTTGTTCGAATGCAAATACATTGTCACATATCATCACATTAGCAGGAAGCAGACCCTCAGGGACTAGGACACACGACAGACCAGCTTTGATAGGATGAGGGGAAAACCTTACATAAGGCACCTGACGGGTGAGGAGACAACACAGCTCCTGGAGGTGGAGGAGAGACGGAAACCCAAACAGCCCTGGGGACCCGAGGACACACTCCAAAACAGAAGGAGGCAGCCCAGAGAGGCAGTGAGCACATTGTTTGAAAACATGAGTAGTGAACTTCGCATTTTTATTCAGTCTGGTCTTGAAAATACCATTACCATGAACTTACCTCTAGAAAATGAATGAAAGAGAATTGGAGAAAGATGTCGTCGGAACGGGATCCTTAGAGGAGAAGCCATTGGTCACAGAAGACCTGGGTCACTGGCTGAATCTGACTAGACTGCATACACAGAGCATATCTATGGAACATCCAGATGCTTCCAGATCTATGAAGCATCCAGAACAACAGACATACTTTCTTGGGTTTCTCACATCACATAGGCCTGGCATCTACCCTGGTGAGGCAAGCACAAAAGAAGGGTCTGCTCATATTAGTAAGGGTTCTGGGAGCATCTACCTTATGGGGGTTGCACCCTCCAAGCAAATACTACCTTCTAAGATTTTTTTTTTCCTGGGAGTCACTGCACCCTCCCTGACATGGGTAAAGCCTGTGGGCTTTAAGTGATGAATAAGACAATCAACTTGACTTATAAATGCCACGATTTCAGTGTAGGTCCAAGTGCTATGACGACCGTGAGAGATTTCTAGAGATACAACTTGAAAATGCGGATTCGCTGTGTGAGCGTATGTAGCCCAGGCATGGATGCCTGGCTGCCCTTGATAAAAGCCATGACTATATCCACTTTCCAGCTCCACCAAAAGGACCCCTTGACCCTCTTGCTGGGACTGCATGATGTGGACAGACACACTCCAGTCTGAGCCATTACTGTCCAAACTGTCGCCACCCCTGTAGAGTGGATGCTCTTTGTGTCCACCTTTCACCTGTAGGTGCGGCCGGCCCTACTGGGTGCCTGGGCTGCGTATCTTCTCCCTTCTCTGCACATCTGCCTTCACTTAAGCAGGAACATTGCTAACTCTGATACGACCCTCTTCCACCTCCCCCACCGCCCCCAGAAGTACAAAACCCCAGAACCTTGCCTCGGGTGGGCCATGTTTTGTATGTAGTTTGTGCTTCAAAGACTCTCTGAGGGATCAGAGCTGAAGTGAGTGTCCAGAAAAGAACATACTCACAGCCTTTTCCCTCTCCTCCATCCTGCTTCCCCCACTCCCTTTCTCCCAAGAACATGCCTCCCAAAATGGAATCGATATGGATATAGATGACAGATATAGATACCTATAGATAGAGATGATAGAGATAGAGATAGAGAGAGAGAGAGAGATATAGGTACAATGCAATACTATTCAACCATGAGAGAGAAGGAGATTCCGCCATTTGCAAGAACATGGATGGACCTTGAAGGCATTATGCTCAGTGAAATAAGCCACACACACCAAGGCAAATACTGTATGCTCTCACACGTGAAATCTTAAAAAGTTGAACTATAGAGACAGAGCGAAATGGTAGGTACCAAGGCATGGGGGTGCTGAGAGAAAAGGGGAGATGTTGGTCAAAGGGTACACACTTCCACTCCGAGGAGAAGTTCTGGGGATCCGATGCACCGCATTACGATTGTAGATAAAAATACTGTGCTACATACTTGAAAGTCGCAAAGAGAGTAGATCTTAAATATTCTCACCACAGAAAAGAAACGGTAATTATGTGATGTGATGGAGGTGTTAGCTAACACTACAGTGGTAATTGCATTGCAATATATAAGTGTATAAAATCAGCACTGTGTACACATTAAACTTACACAATGTTTTATGTCAATTAAATCTCAATAAATCTGGGGGAAAAAACCCATTTGGACCAGGATCCTCATCTCAGGCTCTCTTCTAGGGAGCACACCTGGTGGCAATCGCCCGCCGCCCCACCCCGCCCCAGACTGGACAAATTTGTTCTGGAGCCCTGACCCAGGCAACACCCAAACCTTCTCCAACCCCACTCGGTCCTGCCTGCCCCCCACCCTCAGCGGGAGACTCTGTGTGCAGGGTGGGGGGACCCGTGCTCTGTCCCGGGCACAGACACCCACTGAAGACACAGGAGGAGGCTGGGTTTCCCTCTGCTCTTGTCAAGTCTGTGTCCTCTGCTGAAGAAGAGTCTGCTCTGGGGTTCACCTACAGAATTAGGAAGTGAGTTTTTGACCTCACTGAACCCCTCTGGCTGTTCCTCCTACCCTTAGAGGCAGGGAAGGTCCGCCCGCCAGGAAAAACCCGAGTTCTCAAGTGTGCACGGGAGAGAGGCCAACCCCAGCTCCCCAGCTGAATCATTTGTACCCAACACTAAATAAAGTGTCCTGACATCTCTTTTAACAAGTCCCTCCTCGCCGGCAGCTGGGACGAGGGTGGCCATGCTCCTGTGAATGAATCGGTGACAAAAAACAGACTCTGTCAGAAAATGGGGAAAACAGAGACACGTTTATGGAGCTACTAGGTGCCCGGGAAGTAACACCCCTTGCTTCCCCTCTCTGGTTTAGAAGAAAGAAGCCTCCAAAAACGACTGAAGATCAAAATATCACCTCCATCTTTGAGAGGTTGCATCCAAAACAAGACCCTCCCCAACACGGCTTGCCAACACTTAATCCCCGAAGTCTACAACTTACCTACCCCATTAGGAGGCCCATCAGAGCGGGAGAGAGGAGGAAGCATTACTCTACCTGTGGTTTGACTCTTCAATCATTATTACTACATTTCCCTGGGGAGTAGGGAGTAGGGGGAGTTTGGTGCACAGGAGTAAGGGACGCTTGGCGTCCTATGACAGCAGGGACACAGCCACACAGGAATGAACCGCCCCACCCCCGATGACCGTAGCCGCCCCCCGGGGGAACCAGAAGTCCCCCTGCGTGAAGACACAAGGCAGGGAGCACGAGGCCGCCGCCACCCTCACCTACACACGTGGTCCGTCCCCTGTAGACCACACACAGCACAGTCAACCAGGGAGAGGCAGTGCCGATTCCACAAACTTGGAAACCCCAGGAGACACAGAGTCCTGTAGAGGCAGGCATTGTTCAGTACACTTCATGGAACGCCTAACTCCAGTCTCCATCGGACGTCAGGTGGCCTGCGGCCTTTCCTGAGAGAAGAACACAACCCAGAGGCAGCAGCTTGGGCCATCTGCGCCGAGAGTGGCTGTCCATTACCTAGGAGGGCTCACCACCTCCCTTTCTTCCTTCCCTTTTCTCTCTCCCTTTTCCTGAGGACCGAGGTTCGTCTCCGTGAGGTTAACTGCTTGCCCGCCATTGTGCCCAAGACTCCCTCTGTCAGCTCCCTCTGCTTAAGGACCAAGGGTGTCAGAAGGTGAATTTCTACCAATGCTGCTTTCGCATACCTCCTCCCTTGTTTCTTTCCTGCTTTCCAAAAAGGCTAATGTTCCCTTGGCGTATGGCCTTTAGGGAGCTAGGGCTGGAAGCAAGTATTCCCAGAACCGTTGTTCAGTCATCGAATTCTGCACACATTACTGTGTCTGGCCACATTAACGGGGTTATAAATATGTCTGGTAGGAGTCTGAAGTTGAGAATTGACTACTCAAATAAACATGCTTATTATTAGAGCCCCAAGAGGGGCTGCAACGACGCGCAGAGAGCTCACGCGCATCATTGTCACCTTCATTTCCTAATCTTATCTACTTTCATTTCAAGCCACATGAAAAATGGATGGGGAGCAACTTGCTATTTTTGATGAGTTTCCTCTTTTTTATTTTTTTAAGTGTATTTACTTTTGACAGAGAGAGAGAGAGAGAGAGACAGAGCACGAGTTGGGGAAAGGCAGAGAGAGAGGGAGACACAGAATCGGAAGCAGGCTCCAGGCTCGGAGCCGTCAGCCCAGAGCCCGACGCGGGGCTCGAACTCACAGACCGTGAGATCAGGACCCGAGACGAAGTCGGGCGCTCAACCGACTGAGCCACCCAGGCGCTCCGTGATGCGTTTCCTCTTTAAATATTCTTCCCCCCACCTGCTGCTTCCATGAGAGTGCCACCAGCGTGTCAGAACCACTCACACCAGGCCAGGCCAGCCACAGAGATGAAACCGACGTCGGTGGCCCAGGAGACACGACAGGCCTTGGCCCTCCACGGACATCAGGAATGAGCGGGCGCTCAGGAAGTCAGCCAACAGGCCTAGGAAAGCTGCCCATGCACAGCCTTTCCCGGCATCTCAGTGATTGAGTGAGATGCTGGCAGAGGAAAGTTTGTAGATAAAAGGAACTATGGAAGCCAATTGGTTTTGTATTTATTTACATGACTGGCTTAGAAAGTCTTTCTGAAATGGTCCTCTATATCTGGCTCTTGGGTTTGGTAATATATGCATTTCATAATACCAGACACTCGGTTTTGTCCTGGAAATTTTAGCCAAACATTTTAAGATCGTTGGTTAGTCCAGACAAGGTTGTGCAAATATTTCATCAAAAGGCCTAATGATAATCACGATGACCCCTAACTACTATTGACCATTTAAGATATGCCTGGCAGTATTTTGAGCTCTTTAGAGAAACTGATTCATTTAATCCTTGCAGGACAATGTCCACCGTGCAGATGAGGAAACGGAGGCAACAGATCAGAAAAGTAAGGTACTAACGAGTGACAGGCAAAGATTCCAACCAGGGCAGACAGGCTCTGGAGCCCTAACACTTAGCCAGGTTACTGTGCTATTTCTTGTTTAAGGCCATAAACAAGCTTAGCGTATCAACAGAATCAAATAATGTTAGGGCCCTTTTAAAATATCTAGTCCAATTGTCTATCCCAAATGCCTATCTTAATGGATAAGTAACATCTATGCATAAATCCAGAAAGGTGTAGGGAGGCCAATGAATTGCGGAGTGTGAGAGCCGCCTAAATTGTTTTTTTAAAACACTTTACTTTAAATAAAAATGCCCCGAGGCTGAATTCTGCCAGCTGGCTGCCAATAGGGGAACCCTGGTTCTAGTCCAAAATTTTGCACACAGTACAACTGCAGCCCAGAGAGGGAAAGTGGTTTGCACAATGTCACACATAAATAGTGACAGAAGTAAGGCAAGACTCGCGGTCTAGCACCTTTCTGCCTGCATTACACCAAAATCGTTCTCGACCCCTACTTCCCTATCCCTTTCCCTCCCCCTCACTACCCGGCTCTCTCATGCACAAGCAGCAAGGCTTTTATTCTATTTGCAAAGTAAATAGAGCTGAGATACAGATTACTCTCAAGCATCGAAGCTTTTATCCAATATAAACAGAATCAGGGTAACTTGTTCCCGCTCACTCCTTTCTCGCACATACCACAGGCTCCACGCCAGCCCTTGCCCGATTAAGCAGAAGGCAGATCGAACTCAGGCATCCGGGCCAGACCGGGGAACACTGTATACATCCAGTGCAAGCAGGGAGATGCACTTAAAATTCCCTTCTTCCTTCTCCTTTCCCGCTGATTCTCCAGGGGGAATGAAACCTGGATTGTCACATCATGGAGAAGCCAGCTGTGGTCCGTGGGGAGATCTGGGTTCTCCCACTGCCTCCTTGAGTCTCAACTAACTTATCCACAGTGATGCAAGGATTAAATGGTTTCATAGAGAATAAAGATCTGAAATACGGTGTATTATCAAAGTCTCTATTCTCTGCTTCTGAGAGTTCCTAAACTAGCGTGCACACACACACACACACACACACACACACACACGGCTTCATGCATTCATACCTACGAAAAATAATACACGTGGTTGGGAAGTTACAGGTTTCTAACAACAGAGCTGTCATTGTCCAAGAGACTATTTTTTAGAACTAACTCATCCTGAGATGAGTTTATCATCCTGAGATGATATTAGCGGCTCTGGCAAATTCAGTGTAACTTTAGCAGTAGCAAATCGTCATTTGCTGAGGGTGAATTGATTTGATCTTTGGTAACAGCCAAAAGCCCGTCTGAGCTCTGGTGAATAAAGTTGGAACGCAAGACCGTTCGAGTCTTTGTTATGGGGAGACAGGGTGGCGCACCGAAAAGGACTCAGGATTCTGTGGCTGAAGATCTGGATTTATCCTCCACTCAGATACTTCCCAGACCTATGACTGAGGGAGATCCACAGCTTCTCTCAATCTCAGTTTCCTCATCTGTGAAATGAAAATGGTAGCTAGGCCTTCCGAGAATATTTATGAAGATCGAATGATAACAGACGCGAGAGTGTCCTCTACGCCATAAAGTCTAAATGTCAATTTTAAATAGTCGCTGTTTCTCTAAGAGATGGGGGGTGATAAGTAAATTAAGTCTGAAGGCAGTTTCTATAACGTCAAGTCATTGTAATGGGAGCAAGAACATCACTGTGCGAGAGCATCACTGTAGAGTTCCCAAAGAGACAACTTAAATCCCTAATCTCACGTCTGTACATTTCATTCGGTTAGCCAGTCAACAAATGTTCTTCGAGGACCCCGAAGTGCCAAACTGTATCAGACACAGGGATACCAAGTCACATGCACATCGCTTCTTTTCCTCTGAAAGCTTCCCATAGAACGTGACTAGACATCTCACGTTTACGTTTCATTTATCTCCTTACCTTATAGTTAGACATAGCATTAAGAAACGATAGTGCAGAGCGACTTGAGAAGCTTCCCCAGGCTCTCAAGTGTCTACAAAACGTTTTGAAAAGGAAAAGGTGCTCCCGTAATGTGTCTCAACGGAAAGAATGAACAAGAGTATGAACGAGGATCACAGATATGGCAGAATAAAGGGTGCAGGGAGAGAGTTTCAAGAAGGAAGCACGAGTGGAATCAAGGGAGTAGTGCCCTCCACAGTTCCAGAGTAACCCCCTCACCAGAAATCACTCACCTTCTTTTCCCCATCTGTCCTCTAGTGCTGTAACGCAGATGGGAGTGGCCACTATACCAGGTAGGGGAGCCGCCATTTTAAAAATGTCTCCTCTAGACCCGGTCTAATTTTATTTTAGATTTTTCCGTATCATGGAGAGTGATTTGCTATAGCCTGGAGGAAGAGCAGGTAGGAGGCCTGCACAACTTTAGTCATGTCAGTCTCCCCCTCCAACCCCATTCCCTCATGTGTAAAATAAAGGACTAGAGCCAAATGACCACCAAGGTCCCGTTCTGCTCTACGATTCATAGAGGATGGCAGCACAGTGACCTGAAGGAGTCCATTTACCTTGAAGAATATTTGAAAACTCACATCAGCATAGGTGAGACAGGATAGAAGGAGAAACACCCTTACCCCTTCCCAAGAAGACAAAGCTGCCCATCATTTGCCTTTAATCTGTTTTCTTAATTTTCTTCCTAAGAAAGTCGCAGCTCCAATCAGCCCTCTAATCAATGGCTGCACCACTTCTGCACAAATGAGCTGGATTTATTAAAGGAGTCCTCTCTTCGATGGAAATGGGCTCCCTGCTGGGGCTGCAAATACAGGCGAAGATTGACTGCTCCCAGAATAGGTAAAAATGCAAAGAAAGTGACAGCAGGCAAGTGATGGGCAAGGGGGCACTCAAGGGCTCTGTATGAACACCCCACCACCATGACCATGCACGGATGGCCACCATGGGAGCCTGGACATCTGCCTCTGATTTATGCCAACCCTGGGCACAGAGACCAATAGTGACTCAGGCAAGCATCCTCCTACACTTCCCTACACCCCAGGGAAAGAAGCTCGCCCAGACACAGACTAAAGGAGAGACGCTTCCAAATGGAGAACCTCACAGAAACCAAGAGTTTATAGGCTATCAGAGCTGGAAAGGGCCTTTGAGGATGATGTATAGCCATGTATTGAAGGGCTGTTCTGTTAAAGAACCTCAATATTTCTGAATAGCCAGAAGCAGAAGAAATTAATACTTCAATCATGTAAGAAATGATCCATATTCGATAAAAACTAGGTATTTACGTATTCATATTTGGGCGCTGAGAGCTCCTTGTTAATAAGAAGCAGACACTTTATGAAACTTTCGGTTATCTATGCAGGAGAAGCCAATGGAGATGCTTGGGACAAGGAAAATTCAATCTGTGCTACAAAAGTCAAGCTCTGCCTTCACTGTGGATAGATTTTTATTTCTGGAAATCAGTATTATGTTTCAGGGGGCCAGTGATGGGGAAATCGATTTCTTATTCATTTTCCCCAGAAACCTCAGAGAAGTCGGAAAGGCCTGGACCCAGGAGAGAATATGAACAAAGGCACTCACGTGGGAGGCAGGTCCTTGGCCCCAGTAACAAGGAAGACACAGAAGAGAGAAAGAGAAAGAGAGAGCATGCACGCATGCCAGAATAAGCATCCTGTGCTATGAACAATAGATGCCAAGTTGCTTAGTATCCTGTTTTAAATTTTTCTATTCTTAGTGGTAATTTCCTTCTGTTACCCTCAAACCTCAGTTTTGTTCTACACGTCAGCCTGGAAGAGAGCAGTCTGGGGAAACAAACCATTTACAAGATGGTAAGGAGAATCAACAGAGCAGAGATCCAGAGCGAGATAGATGTGTCTGTGATGAGGATCAACCGTGATGAGTTTGCGGAATATGCAAACGTTCCTCAGATAAACCTCCCTTCAAAAATATGGAGACGGCAGCCTGGTAGGGGGCTTGACTTCCTCCAGTTAAGTAGAAAAAGAAGGCTGGTGCTAATTTTCAGTAATAAAGGGAGGGCTGGCAAGCTTCTGAGGCTGGGTGACTCAAAGTCATCTGGCCCCCATAGGGAACAAAGACCAGAGGGTGTCATTCAGGGACTTGTCCAGGATCACGCAGCTGGTTAGAGACAGAGACACATTCAGACAGAGACTGTGTGATTCTTAACCTTGAGTTCTCTGTAACGCTAGACTCACCACACCTCTCCCCACCTTACCAAGTCCAGCCAAGATCAACTTACCACCCGGACAGCCGGAGTGGGGAGAGAGAGGACGGAAACGAGAGGGAAGGGGAGGGGATTCGTTCAATGTTTAGGAGAAGGATGCTTTCTAGAATTACTCTGGTTGCTCACCTTTTTCTTGACCGGGGTGGGGTGGGGAGGGGGGGGGGCGGAGAATACAGAAAAGCCCCAGCAAGCTTTTAGCCCCGCTCCAGGAAGTAGTTTGGGGACTAACCTGTGTACATCTTCTCTCCACATGGCTTCCATCACCGTTCCAGCAATCTTACCCTTGGCCGTCTTAAACCTCTAAAATGATTAGACTGAGAAACTCTAGCACCCTCCTAGTCTCCATTCCATTCTGTCTGATGCCGTCCTAATCTCCTTTGTGTGAACCTAATGTCCCCAGCACTCCCAGCCTTCAGGGCAGGACCCGGATCCCAGGGAGCACGCCAGACCACGCGTTTCCCTTGTATAAAACGCCTAGCAGAACTGGAAACAAGCGGATCATGCTCATTAAATACGTGCTTGATTACTCTTTGAGAAAAGTTGCAAAACGTCTCATGGTACAGACTCTTAAATCATAGAGGGAAAAATTTAAAGGTGGCAAAAGGAGACTCCGTTTTCCAACCTGAAAGATGGACAGGGAGAGATTTCCATGGCATCTTGCAAATTCCTTCCTATCTGAGATGTGTCATTCGGGGAACAAGATGTAGCTATTATATCCACAGACCACAATTTGCATTGGACATTCTCGTACGGAGGCTTTTTCTTTCTGCCTGACGTCTCCTCCTCTCTCCTCCGGCCTACAGCTTTACAAGAGCCTCGCCACTCAGAGGGCCCAGGCTGTGACCAAGGCCTTGAAGGGGAGGGTGGCTGCTTTGTGCTGCCTTTATTTTTGCTTTGTTTCAACGGAAACTCTGCGTCTGAAAGTGAGGAATGGGGGTTCCGCGTGCCCTTGCGGTTGCAGATGCTGTCAGCACACAGAGTTTGCTTTGCCTCTTAGGAGGGGAACAGTCAGCATCTGGGCCAGAAGTGGGTGACAGACGCGGCTGGAAGACATTGCTCAGGCAGGTGAGGATGTGAAGGAATGTGTCAGTTGTTCGCCCTCCCCCGTAGCTTCTTCCCCAAATCTACCAGCTAATGCCCCCCTTTGTGTCCGTGTGTCATTAAAATGTAACCCATAACATAAAACGCCACCCCCAAAAGTCCCCAGGTGACTATGGGAGTCATAAAACCCTCTTTTGGAGGACTTGAATTTTAAGCTGTCTCCTCTCCTCATTGCAAAATATCCTGGAGAGGTGCAGGGGGGAGGCGGGGACCCCCACTTCGGGGGTCTTCATCTGCTGGGGAGATGATGGCAAAAGATTGGAGAGGAGCAATCTTGCCCCGGCCTAAAATACCCATGACAAAGCCTTTCGGCCGGCATTATGCAGCACTTAACCTTTTCCACTTGAAAAGCAGATTCCAAATTTATTTTTTGTCAAGCCGGGTCACAGCTCCAGAGCCCTAGCAGAGAGGAGCCGCGTGCGGCATTCATCCTTCCCGTGCTGGCAAATCTAAGCGGAGCTAAAGACAGACCCTACTCTGTCCCCTCTCCTCTGACCTTCACTTCTAAAAGCCACTTGCTTTCAAGGTGAGCAAGTCTCGTCTTGGAACCAATTAAATATACATACCACAGTGAGCGGAGTTTTCTTGAAAGCATGTGCAAGGGGAGTACCAAGAAAGAAGAAGCATCTCAGAATGAATTATTGATCAAGATTTCTCTCATACACATACACATGAACAAGGGTCTGGCATCCCCAGCCTGGGGGAGATTGCATCTGGTGCGGTCTTCACGGGGTTAAGAAAGATAACCTCTTTGCTCTAAACTCTATTCATTTCGTGGATGGGAAACGCATTTACATCTCTGTGTATCTCCTTTTGTTTGGTTTTCCAAGAAAGCCTGAATCAGCAGATCTCAGAAGAAAGCTAACACATCTGACAGGCTTAGAGAAATGATGTGTGCCACGCGAAAAAATTAATTGAAAAAAAAAAACACTTTTCACTTATAGAGCAGTTTTTATTCCAGTCTTTTTAAACAGGTTACGGGTATTAATTAAATGTTGTCATGCATCGCTTGTTACCTTGGTTCTGTTGATGCAAGTGGAAACATCAGGTTTGATTACTGTTGGAGGTGGAAACTGAGGCAGTGTGCAAGGACAGACAAAATAGCCCCTGAGGGGGGCGCCTGGGTGGCTCAGTCGGTTAAGCGTCCCACTTCGGCTCAGGTCATGATCTCACTGTCTGTGAGTTCGAGCCCCGCGTCGGGCTCTGTGCTGACAGCTCAGAGCCTGGAGCCCGTTTCAGATTCTGTGTCTCCCTCTCTCTCTGCCCCTCCCCTGTTCATGCTCTGTCTCCCTCTGTCTCAAAAATAAAATAAAATGTTAAAAAAAAAAATTTTTTTTAAATAGCCCCTGAGGAAGTGAAGGGAACGTCTATATGGACCACCATAATCTCATTCATCTCGTGAGAACATGGAGAGGAGAACCAGGTACAGGTCACAGGAATCCTGCCGGCCTCACTCCTATTGGTCGCCATTTTCTGCTAACCCCGTCAACTGAGCAGTCTTCTCACAGGTCAACTTAGTGGCCATTACCAAAGTATCCATGATCGACGGGTGTGGAACCAGTTACCACAAGAGTATAAGCTGAAACAACACACGCTACCATCTCGTGTTCTGCGGGTCAGGAATCCAGGCATGACTCAGCTGGGTCCTCGACTCAAGGTCTCGAATGGCCACATTCAAGGTGTCGGCCAGGGCCCTGTTCCCACCTGGACATCAGCTGAGGAAGGGTCTATGTGGTTTGGGCAGCATTCTGTCCCACGCAGCTATTTTGTGCTGGCAATTCCTACAGGCCACCCACCATTCTTCATCACGTGCCCTTCCCCAGCAAGGCCCACGTGGTCGCTGTTGGCAAGGAGAGCATCTAGGGGCGATATCGAGACCGAGTCTTATATAGGATGATGTCATTATATTACGTGCTTCGTGATTACAAAGGGGGCATCCCATCCTTTCGCCATATTCCATTGGTTAGCAGAAAGGTACAGGTCCCTCAAGCTGAGGAAACTGCACAAGGAAGGGTGTGGACGCCAGGAGGCAGGGGACTTGGGTGTCACGCTGGCGTCTGTCAGCCACACCCGGGAATCTGAAGCAGAAGCCCCTTCATGCCTGTAAGTTTTGTGGTAGGCTTTCGGTGGGGGGAAAAGAATAGAAAGAAAGAAAGGTAAGGAGTTGGTCAGATTATTTGATATTATTATCTATCTGGCAGAAAACAGGAGGAACTCAGAAGAACACTGAACCCATACAAAACCAGGTGTCTAATAAAGACCTCAGGGAAACCCTAGGAGTTTAGCTCATTAATTGAGATATATAGGATTCACACACTCAACTAGCATCCGGAATGCTAAAATGGCCGCCTTCACATCCTCTTTGTTAGTTCAGGGGGAAAAAAAGGAAGGATAAATGAGGGAAGTTGAGTTCAATGCAATAAAGGTTTAATTGAGTGCCTACTCTTTGCTCACAATATCCTAAAAGCTAGGCACAAGACACAGGTTGCTTTTACACCGGGGCGATGTTTCTTCAGGTGTACTCCTCAGCTGGATCCAAGCCACCTGCAGGGTGTGGGATGAAAGGAAAATTTCTGGGTGCCATCTCAGACCTACGGAGCCAACTCTCTGGTCGTAGAACCCAGAAATCTGCACTTGAACAAGAACCCTGGGGAATCTCCGTCACGGTGAGGTTTGAGGCAGGTGGATGCACGTTGCGAACTTGAACGTGCCTGTGGCTCAGCCGAAGTCTGGTTAGCATGCAGATTCCAATTCAGTAAGTCTAGAGCAGGGCCCGAGGTGCCGCGATTCTAACAAGCGCCCAGATGACGTCATTGTTGCTGATCCTGCGAGCACGCTTGGAATAGCAAAAGTAGAAGATAAGAAAGACTGAAAGAACCAAATGGCAAAATTCTCCCCCTCTCCAAAGTGGCTGTGAATTATGGGGATTTTAAGCAATTAAATATTTTAAGTGAAAAATCTCTAAAAACTTCCCAGAGCCAGATGGGGATTGCCTTTTTCTGTGCACACGGCATATTGTGAATTTGGGAGGAAAGTGATATTTAGGCTCGTGGGAGTGGGAAGGACTTGGGTCCGAAGGGTGCCTGGTGCCCAGGGGTGAAATTGTGACGTCAGCGGGTGTATGGCTAGAGCAATAAGGGCACACGGAGGACACGGCAAGGTTCAGGAGAGTGGCTGGGAAGGCTGGAGTGTGGTCAGCGCTGGCTAGAATAGTCTCAACATCCCCCCACCACCACCAAAACCCCCCACCTCCGCTCTAGCCGGACCCAGGGGAGAGATGAAGCATGGGGCGCATGGCTATGGAATCAGCCAGAGGGAGGTGAAAATCAAAGACGAACAGGAGACAGGAGTTTATAACAGTTATGGATCAGAATTAACTGAGAGTGCTAACCGAATGCACAGAAGAGAATGGAGAGTAGGATTTCCCGGAAGAAGCCAGAAGGCAGCAGACAGTTGGCAGAGTGGATGGCCACGAGTATCCTGCCACTAGAAACTCAGGTTTGATTTTGAGCTAGAGAACAGGCACAGAGAAAATGCCTGGGAAGTCCAGGGTGGCTAATTCATATTTTAAACCCGAGTGAGGCTAACTTCACCACGGGAATAGCAACTTGGAACGCCTGAGGCTGTGTGATCTGGAGGAAAGGCCACGGAACTGGCGTGGGTTCTCCTGGTTCATTTACCCATCGGTTATCAATGTATTGAGAGGTGCAAGATTCTAAGCCCTGTGCTAATTTCTGGAAAACCTAAAAGAGCTACTAAAATAATAAAGAATAACAAAAATGAGGTAACCATAATAATAATATTGTCAGCGATTAATTCGTGTTGAGTACCATCCCGAGTCCTTTGTGTGTATTGGGTACCTTGAGAATGAGAAAAATCTACTGAGGCGGGGGTAATGCTTTCATATCCATTTCTCAGATGTGGAAACTGAGGTGAAGAAATAAGACAGACGATGTCTGCTTTAAGGGAGCTTACATTCTAACATCATGCTTCCGGTTCATCGAGTGACTTCTGGTGACTTTTCATTCTATCCTCTTCCATAGCCACGGCAATCACAGCTAAAAATATTAAGAGCTTTCTTTGAGCCCTATTATCTCATTTAATCTTAGTGGTCACCTTATGAGGTAATTACCGTCATCATTCCCATTTTACCGATGAAGACACTAAGTTTCAGAGAAATAAGCAATTTTCCCAAGAGGCCACATCTGGGATCTAAACCCAGGCAGCTTAACTCTAACCTAACACATGGCATGAGTACAGATCAGCAGATTGAACTAAATCTCGGAGCTCACATTTCACTGGAATGGCCTATGACAGACCTGGTGGTTCTCTGAATTGTATGTAGTTTCTGACCCAGATATTTAGCATCTAAGCCAGCTACATGTGCCAACAAACTCTACGAGACAGCTTGAAAAAAAAGTCACAACCTATGGACAAGTTGTGACAGGGGAAAAAAAATCTATTTGACGTCCATGGCAATGGGAACGAAGAGCAAATTCAAGGTCTCCTCCCACTATGTGGACTCAGACCCAGCAGTACATGAGGATGCTCCGTTCAGCTTGAAGACCTCAAGGCGTAAGAAATAATTGACTCTTTGTGAGTGCAGGGATTTGTTTCAGCACAGATCCAGAATGCAACCTTTCCTGATCGAGTTGAACAGGAAAGGATTTAAATTGAGGTCCTGAACTCAAAGGAGAACACATTAATCATGCTCATTGCTAGAGTCAGAAACAAATTCATTTTTCCTGTAAGGAGTGTTATCAAGCAGGAAATCAAGTCCACAGGTTAGGGAGGTGGTGAGGGGCCTGGGGACAATGACAGAGGTGCGGGGACAGACACCAGAGTAAGTGCATCTCCAGACTCTATATAACTTCACACACACACACACACACACACACACACACACACACACAGAGTCTCCATGTGCCAAAGACTATGTGCGACCTTTTGGCTTATATAACGGACGACCCAGAGTGTAATAGATGCTCCAAAATTTGAGAACTTCAACTTGTCCAGAGTCAAAATGTTCATTCATTCATTCATTCATTCATTCAACAAATATTTACTGAATGCCTACCAAACTCCAAGCCTAACAGGATTAGCAGGGAACCAAATATTAACCTGCCTTTCTTAATTTTATTTACAGATATAGAAAATAATCAAGGACCTGATAACAATAGATAAACAAATAGCTAAACAAGACAATTCTATTTCTTTTTTTTAGAGAGAGAGAGTGCAAAAGCAGGGGTGAGAGGCAGATGGAGGGAGAGAGAGAATCTTAAGCAGGCTCCTCGATCGGCATGGAGCCCAACGTGAGACTCGATCCCGTGACCCTAGGATCATGACGTGAGCCAAAATCAAGAGTCGGACGTTCTACTGACTGAGCCATGCAGGCGCCCCTAAATAAGACAATTCCAGATGGGCACAAATGTTATGAAGGGCCCACACAAGATGATCTGATAGAAAGAGGCCCAAGATGGGACTATTTTGGACCTGGTTGCCAGGGAAGATTTCTATTGTGAGGTGACATTGGATCTGAGACCTAAAGGGTGAATAGGAAACCCTGTAACAGGCAAGAGCAAGAACAAGGGCCTCTGAAACCAGAGCAAGTTTGGCCTGTGCAAAGACCCAACAGGAGGCCACCGTGCTTGGTGCGTAATGGGAAGAGCGTGTGGGAAGAGAAATGGGAGAGAGGAAGCCAGGGCGGGGCCACATGGTGCAGGGTTTGAAGCACCACGCTAAGCAGGTAGGTTTCATTTAAGAGTAAGCGAAGCTTTTTAAGCAGGGGAGTGATCTGATTTCCCTTATGAAAAAGATCACTTCGCTGCAGTGTGGAGAATGGATCGCCGGGGTTCCAGAGGGCTGTGGAAAGACCAACTAGAAAATTACTGCAGTTGTCCAAGCGGGGAAATGATATTGATGTGGATTCAGGAGGGCACGGGGTGCGGGGGGTGCTGGAAAAAAGCAGGTGGATTTAAGAGCTATGCTGGAGGTAGAACTGACAGGACCCACCCATGATCAGGTGTGGGGAGGAGCAGTGCCCTAAGATGACAACTTTTCTGTACTTGAAGCTTGTTTCTGTGAATTGGGCTCAGCTTCGTGTAACAGAGATGCCCCGTGTATGAAGCACAGTTCACCAGTCTGAGTTTCTCCTGCGCTTCTCTCATGCTGAGGACCTCGGGGGGGAGGAGAGAGAACCCAGAGCCTGGATGGCCCCTCATCTGGACCTGCGGCCTCTTGGCACAATCAGCTTCTGGAGTAGCTTAGAGAACAGCACATAGAGGAAGCCAATGCAAAGTGGGGGGCACAGAATGTGGGACGATGGCCTGCCAGCCATTTTAGATTTACTTTATCCCATGGGTGAGGGATGGGCCATGAGATCAGGATGAGCACACAGTGTGTGTGTGTGTGTGTGTGTGTGTGTGTGTGTGTGTGTGAAGAAAAGCTGGGGTTAGACTGGGAAAGACATGGAAAGCAGAGGCAGGTTGGCCACGGTCTTTAGATAGAAAGGATGTTCCTTACCTGCCTTGAATTAACAGAAAGAAAAAATAGCTACATCTGAATCCTAGATGTCTAAACTGATCTCTGATTTGCAGCAAAAAGAGAAGGGTGGGTGGTAGAAATTTAACTGAAACAGGATTCAGTAACTTGGGTTCCCTCAGTACCCAGTGCCTCCAAGTGCCCTGTCCAAGCAGGACCTCCCACTGGAGCCTGGCACGCCGAGGCCAGGCTGCAGGCTCATAGGCGCCAGGTCGTAGGGTGAAAGAATCCTTAGAAATATTGTCCTTTGAGTCCCCATCAGAGCCAATTAGTCATAAATAGAAGGGCACGTAGGTCTCTAAAAGCTTTTCTTTAAAACAAATATAAGCCCGGGAGCACCTGGGTGGCTCAGTCGGTTGGGCATCTGACTCCAGCTCAGGTCACGATCTCACAGCTCGTGGGTTCAAGCCCCGCATCAGGCTCTGTGCTGACAGCTCGGAGCCTGGAGCCTGCTTCGGTTTCTGTGTCTCCTTCACTCTCTGCCCCTCCGCCACTCATGTTCTCTCACTCTCTCTCTCTCTCAAAAATAAATAAACATTAAAAAAATATACACACACACACACACACACACACACACACACACACACATATATATAAACCCAGATCTGGGCCTGCCTTGGAGAATCAGGAGAAATGAAGCAGACTCCTAGGTGGAGGGAAAGCAGGATTGTGGAAGACAGAACAGGAGGGCGTGTTTTGCTTGGCACGTTTGAAAAGGGAGAGAGCCAGCAAGGAGAGGAGCTTCTCCTATCCCTTAAGGGGGCTCCCTTCCCTCCAAGTATTTAACATCTCCTTGTTTGGACACTTTTCTTAACCCCTTGGGCCCCTGTTGCTTAATAAGTAGAAAACATATATTAAAACCTCAACTGCCTAGAGACAGAGTCTGGAGCAAGCGATCGCTTAAGGTCATTTCAAAATCTTGGGCCTGTGGTTCTAGATAGGAGACAGTTTCATGCAGGGTTGAAGTGCAGATTATAATACAGTGGTTATAAGGATTGAATGAGTTAATAGAAGTAAATCGCTCAGAACAGTGCCTGGCACATGGTTATGACTCCATAAATATTAGATGTGTTTTCTCTGAAAACCAGTCTTCGGTACCAATCACTCTGTTATTCTGGCTCCAAAGAATTCAACACAAGGATCCTTAGGCTACCAGAATGATCCAGAGTCAACTTCTCTGTTCTCCTGCTTCCATGGAAACTTGGTCTAAACTATTCCAGGGAGATGGGAGTTTGTGTCACATAATATCATTTGGGGAAGCACCCTGAGATGTCTGGTTTCCATGGTTACCATCACATCTGGTGGGCTTGGATGTGACCAGGAAGTCCCCTTTGACTAAGAAAATTTGTGGATGCCACAGCCACCACCGTAAATGAGGCCAACCTCAAAAAAAAAAAAAAAAAAAAATCAGGCATTTGGGCAAAAGATCAGTAAAGGGCTGTTTTCAAACATCAGAAAAAGACCCAAAGAGCCAATTCAAGCTCTTGTCCCCGATTAGTGTTCCAGGGACTCATGAAGCAGAATAATCTCTTCCCAAACTTGTTTTATTAGTAAGGCCAAAGCTTCATTAATTAACCATCAGTCTCATTAAAAAAAAAAAGAGAGAGACATGACTTCACAAAGCACTGGGGACCCACGGTTTGCAGAGCCAGGAGCAGAGGCTGTCAGGAGAGGCAGAAAGAGAACTTTGTGACCCGGCTTGGGGAGTTAATGCACATCCGGAAGTTCTCCCTCCCCTGGTCCAATGTTGAATGTTTCTCCAAACTATGAATAATAAATGGCATGTGGGTGGTTCCATTTTCTAACAAACTCAGACACCTTCAGGAGCAACTGCCATAATATTCCTTCCAGAAGAAAGAAGCATCGCAAATGCCTTTCCTTATTTAATGGAAGAGAAAGCTGTGGTCCAGAGAAGGAGAACTTGTCAAGAGAGCAAAGCAGGAGAAAGACTCGAAATAGAGCTTCACTGCTCCACTCCCCGCTACTCAGGCAGCCTCATACCTGATATTTTAAGCAAGGGATAAAAGATGGCTTCCCATAGACTCTTTTGGTTAACCTCCTTGCCTGACTCAAAGGAGTGACAATGTTTTGGAAAGAATAGGGAAACCATTGCCTAATGGTCTTGCTGCCTCTGGTCCCTTCCTCTAAAATTCAATACTGTTGCCAGGGTGATGTTTCTAAAACTTAAATCTGCTTATGTCATGCCCCTGGCTAAATCCTTAAATGGCTCCCCATTGACTTTAGGATAAAATCCAAAGGCCTTTCATTAACTGGCTCCTGCCTTCTTCACCGGTTCCCACCGCCCCCCCCCCCCAACACACACAACATCCTTTCCATCCATCAGAAGTTTCCATTGGCCCCCAGCAGCCATCCTCTCTCTCTCTTTCTTTTCTCTTTTCATCTCTGCTCTGAATGTGTTGTTCATTGCCTGTTCATGCTCTTCAGCTTCTCAACTCCGGTTCCTTCAGAGCCAGGGATCATCTCTTCCAGGATGCCTTTCCTCACCTTCAGGCTCAGGGAGTTTCCTTTGTCCGCGCTTTTGCAGGACCCTGAGGAGACTGCTTAGCCAGGATATTTCACCACCTTTGGAGGGCTCCCTTTGCCAGCCGGCCTGTGAGCTCCCCCTAGGGCAGAGGCTGACGTGTTCATGCCGTATCTCCAGCCCTGGGTACAGTGCCTGACACATGATAGACACCTCATCGATAGTAAAGAAGCATCTCTCTGCCTCACCTAAAGTAGTCGCCTATCCTCTAGTAGTATTATATATAGCTATTTGCATGGCTATTTAATTACAACCTAGAAAAAATGGCGGGGGGGGGGGGGCAGAATCAGTCATTACTCAGAAATTGATTATCACCTGCTTTATTAGAGAAATAGAGTGTCATCAATAACCCAAAACAACAGAGGATCCAGAAGTCATGTCTAGCTGGGTTAGGGGCACATGACATTGTGGCATAGGGGTGTGTGTATGTGTGTGTGTGTAGGGAAAGGGCATGTGCAATTATGTGTGAAGTTTACTTTTATACTTTGACCTTTGTTTTTGTTGATAGTGTATATATGCCTGTTCCCTGGGAACATACTCACTAACACAGAGTGAAGGGGAGAAAATGGCAAGAAGTTGGAAGAAGGGAGTCAGGTATTGCAAATTGCCCAAAGACACACGCTCCTCCCAGTGCAAACCCATAATAATAACCCAGGAACTTAGCAACGAGCTATCAGTGTTAGTGATCTCTTTATCACAGCAACCCCTTACATTTATGTTGCACGCCAGCGTTTACAAAGCACTTTCCATTACCTTGTACTGATCTACTCCCCATCCCACGCCCCGACACCGCGCTAAAGGAAACCATCTGCTTTCTTTTATATACATTTCTAAAAAGCATATTTGTGTTTTAGTCTTTAGCCATATAAAATGGGCATCGCGCTACATAAAGCATTTGTGCCTTACTTCAAAAAACTTGATATTCTTCTACTAAGTTTCATCCCTATTATTGCCCAGAGGGGTGGTTTATTCCCCTTGTCTGCTAGATATTATTCCCGACGTGACCCACTTCACCACAGTTTTATTCACCCACTTCTCCGTCAGCGGGTACTTGAGTTATTTGCATTTATGCTACCGAACAGGGCTGCTATGAATATTCTCATACATATATCCTAGCATCCATATACAGAAGTATCTCTTGGGTATTTATACAGCAGTGCAGTTGCAAAGCGATAGAGAAAGTGAATGTTTAACGTTACAGACTAATGTCAGTTTTATAAGATAGGGCCATGCAGAGTCACAAGTTTGCCAACAGAGCACAGGAGCACCAATCACTCTGTATCCCCTCCAACAACAGGGTTAACCTACTTGATAAATACTGATCAAGCAAGAGTCTCAAACTAGCCCCCCTGGAACCAAGTCAGGCTGCTTGTCTCGCGAAGTATGTCTCTGGTTGTCTTTATTTTTTTCGTTTTAATTTGAAAGCCTTCGGATGGACACTGTTGAATATTATAGACCCCACTCTTTGAGCATGTGAGTTTGAGATCCCTGAGATGGATAAAGCCTAAGAATTTAGACTTATGGAATAATAGTGAGTCCAAGGAAATGTGCTTTCCAAAAGAGAACAGGAAAGGGGCGCCTGGGCGGCTCAGTCGATTGAGCGTCCCACTTCGGCTCAGGTCGTGATCTCATGGTTCGCAGGTTCGAGCCCCACGTCGGGCTCCGTGCAGACAGCTCGGAGTCTGGAGCCCGCTTCGGATTCTGCGCCTCCCTCTCTCTCTGCCCCTCCCCCGCTCACGCTCTGTCTCTCTCTCTCTCTCCTTCAAACACAAACATTAAAAAAAAAATTAGAAGAGAACAGGAAGAAGTGGGGGAGAGCTGGGATCCAAATTTATGGCTGAACAATTGAATCCAAACCCATGCACAGGGCACCGTAGCACTCTGCCTCCCAAATCACACGGTGTCCGTCTCAGTTGGTGCACTAACCAGGTTTATGGGAAGCACCTACATTTCGTCCCCAGTGGCCCTGCAAGGTGGCTACAGCACTTGTTCTTGCGGTTTTTGTAGAAAAGGAAATTGAGGTCTAGAGAAATTAAGGGGCTAGGCCAAGATCACCTGGAGAATATGAGAAGGCACCCAGACATGAGCGTGTTCTCACGCTAATGCCGACTTCTTTTTCCACGCTGACTGACCTTGAGTTCCTATCAAAGGCCCGGAGAGAAGTCATTGCAAACTGATATAATTTCCTCTTCCCGGATAGAACCACAGGTCTCCTTGCCACCAGGCGCAGAAGCTGATAGTCTCAGAAGGAGCAAGTGTGGGAAAGGAGAGAATGATTTTACCTATCCTGATCTAGAAACTGAATATCGCCACAGATGTTGGGCTGCACTTTGAGTATAATCATCATTTTTGGAATCCTACTAAAACAAGAGACACATGCCAGAGCTTAGAAATGCACTAATCCTTCTGGAAAGGCGAAAAACATTAGGAAAGCTGTCATCCAAAGAACCAGAGAACCATAACATCCTTTCTAGAAACAGTGACAGAGAACAGGAACCCCCTCCTTTAAGTTTTAATGTGATGTCTTTCTTTTCAAAGTAGGTTTGGAAGGTTGCAAGAATATGCTGATCCCCTTGTAAGAATAAATTAAACTTTGAATTCTTCGAGTCCGGGTCTATTTCCCTGCATGCTAGATCCTGGTAAAGGCTACCTTGTAGAGACCAGGAGAACCCTCCAACTTCAGGATAATCCCCAAGAGAAGCCGTCACTGGATCGTCTACCAACAGCAATTCTGACTCCATATCTGTTGAGAGAGAGAACACATGTTCTTGAAAGACTCAGATGTCATTACCATGAGCTGCTCTAAGCTTTGCTAGAAGTCCAGGGGGCCTCTGCCGTGGACCAACCCCTCACCAACTCTGGGGGGGGGGGTTTGGGATTTAATGATTCTAAGACTACTGAGTAATTGTATCACCTCGAAAGGCTTCCCTACAGACTGCAGCCCTTTCCCTACAGTATATGAAGGAGAGAGATCTCCACCCAAGTGTTCTCCAGCTGTCTGGATTTGTTTCATACCCATGGACACAGAGGATGAACTGATGACCCCCAGCAGTAGCGTCCTGCCTCTTATCTTTCTCTCTCTTACCCAGCAATAACAGCAACCTCTTGTATCGTCTCAGAATCCACAAGTTCAAACCAACATCTCTATCTCCTATGACCATCAGATCACCAGACGTGACTGCCTCTGTTTTCCTCTCCAGAGAAACCATAGGTTACTCTGGCCCCAACACAGCGGCGGAGAAAAGGGGGAGGGGGGAAGGATTATCATTTCCCACTGCCAGGCAATTTTAGCATCCCCACTCCTCCTGCCCCCCTCCCTCCCATTGAAGTTAAACAAAGCCAACCATTCCATCCTGATCTGTCCCTTTCTCCTGCACTATATAAAGCTAGTCACAGATGGCATGCATGGATTCATGCTCCAAAACTCCCCAGTGCCCACTCTCTTCCATCAAGCTGGTTCCTAAATCTGTGGATGCAGCAGACTTCAGAAGAGGAAGCAGTGTGATCACGCAGCATGAGCCTTGGCACAATGGAGTCTGGACCGTGCCAGGGCCATGATGCCCGAGTCTCACCCACTCTGATGCAGCACTCAGAATGGCATCTGGTTGCCCCACTGTCCACGTGATGGGATCCTCGCGCTAAAAGCCAAGTTTCTCTCTTTAGTGTACTCTGGGTAGTAGGTAAAGAAATTCATGCCAAAGTAGGGAGAAAGGAAAAATGGAAATGATCAAGGAAAAGTTGTTGAGGGACCTAGAGGAAAGAAAACCTTGAACATTTCCTTTCCTTCTCTGCTCATTCATTTTCCTGCATATGGCTTGCAGAGGGGGTCTTGGGGAGGGCCAGTCATGGAAGCAAAATAAAGCTTTTGGGGGGTCGTTTCTTCCCTGGGGACTTTTGTGCTGCCCCCAGTAGTCCCATCTCCAATTAACCTAAATTCCATCCCAATGCACTTAACCATAACTCATCTGTTGATATGTATATTGTTTCTTTTTTTAATATTTATTCCTGAAAAAGAGAAAGAGACAGAGCATGAGTGGGGGAGGGTCAGAGAGAGAGAGAGGGAGGCACAGAATCTGAAGCAGGCTCCAGTCTCTGAGCTGTCAGCACAGAGCCAGATGCGGGGCTCGAACTCATGGACCTGAGCCGAAATCAGACGCTTGACCAACTGAGCCACCCAGGCACCCTGATATTTATTATGCTCAAACACTGTGTAAAATGATTTATTCTCATTTCTTCATTTAATTTTCAGGCAAAACTGGAAGCTGGTATTATTCTCCCCTATTTTTCAGAAGAGAAAACAGAGATGTTAAAGAAGTTGCCAAGGTCACACAGCTCTTAAATGATGGAACCAAGATTCTAATCCAGTTCTATCAGGTTTCAAAGATTGTTTTTCCCTAAAGGATCTCATCAGCCCAAACCAGCTGTCATAACAGAACAAAAAGGCATTACCTAAAGCTTTCTATCTGAGAGATATTTACATTTTAATAGCCTGTCTCTTAACGAGGTTTCAATGAGCAAAGAAATGAATTGCTTGTAATGCTATTTGGGGCACTGTAATAGGTCATAGAGGAAATACACGGGATCAGGGTGTCTCAGATAATACCGTGTAGACTGTTGTCTATCTCGACTCCATCTAATGAAGCCAGGCCCATCTGAAGGAAGATTGAAACCACTGTTTTGCATCTATTCCAATAGAAACTGTACTTACTAGGTGTTATAAGCAAGAGAAGATTTGTCTGGATATAGGAAAGCCCTCCAAGAGCGGAAGCCTATGGAAGGTTGGTAGACGACTATAATACACATAAATACACACACACACACACACACACACACACACACACACACAGCTCTCACCCCCCAGCCTGGGATGGATTCAGTCCTACCTAATCATAGACATGAACAAAGTGGTTTCCCAGAAAAACTCTGGGCCTCAACTTGGAACCATTAACTTTGACTTAGAGGATTATTCCATTTCATTTCCCAGAATTTCCTAAAGATACGCCTGCAGTTGGCATTTTCTGCCCTTGAAACAACATTAGATAAGAAAAGCAAGAGGCTTCCAACATTCTTTGAAAAGACAAACATTTTTCCAGACTTGGGTCAAGAATGAGCTGTCCAGCCGACAACGCTTGGGGATTCAGTTCCCCCCCAGACTTTCAAATCCTTCAACCCAACTTTGATTTTCTGTCCTCCTGGACCAGCCCTAATAGGAAACTATCTTCTGACAGGCTACCAAACACAACTCCTTGAAAGCAAACGGTGGATCCAAAGGCCTTGATTGGTCTTTGTCTCTTCCCTCTTGCTGTACAGAGAGAGCTCATCTCCAGCAGAGGAAGACACAAGTAGCGTTGACCTGCCCCACTGCTGTGGCTGGCCAAGGCTGGTTGCCAGTTCCCTCCTCTGGTGCTTGATCTCTCCTCCCCTCCGCTTCCAGGGTGACTGCCCTACCTGAAAGGGAGAAGAGAGAAGGGAACAGCTGAGGAGGAAAGACAACACCAGTAACGTTCCATGGACAGGGACCCTGCCAGATGCGGATCAATAATGAAAAGAAATCTAAATGGGGCGTCAACACATCCATTCCAGAGATATGAATGCGAGGGAACTACATGGGTGTGTGTTTAGCTATCCCAGGGTTACCTTTCCATTCCTCTTCATCATTTTAGCCCAGTCAGGAGGCCCTGAATGTTCCATTTCCATCCTATCAACAAAGATATACGTTTCTTGACAAATGCTTTCATCATTAGCTTTTGGTCACCCAAGGTATACGTTTGTCCTAGGGACAAAGGATGCTCAAAGTAAAAGTCAACATTCCTATTGTAGTTTCCTAGAAGCTATGTACCAATATGCCCCTTCCCCAGCCTCTCTGACCTTATTTCTTACTGATTTGCCCTCTTGGGTCCCCACTCACTCCCTTCTAACCCAAATGGTCTACTTACCAGATCTCCCACTTAGGTCTTTGTCCTGATTATTTTTTTCTGACCCAACCAATATTTTCCTGGAAATCTCCTTGGCTCACTCCCTTGCTACATCAAGTCATTGCACAAACACCACCATGAAAAGAAACTTCCCCTTTCCCTAAGTTTCCTAATGCAAACTTTATCTACCCGCATCCGGTCCCCACCTCCACACTCTACCCCGACCCCCTTTCCCCTGCACTGTCTTGTCTTCTCCTACAGCACTGGTCGTTTTATAATCTACTGCATACTTTAGTTGTTTATTATGTTTATCGTTTACTTGCCTTTCTCTTCATACCCTGCTGGAATGTTAACTTATGACAGCTGGGATTTCTGAGTTCCTTCCTCATCGATGTATCCCAAATGTCTAGGATGATGTCTTCCGCATAATAGATGCTCAAGAAATGTGGGCTGAATTACTGCTGAGTGGAAGCATGTACTGTTAGTGGAGAGACTTCAAATACTCTCTAGGACTAGATCGACCTCCGCCTGCATTCCAGGTAGCCGGTGCAGTGGCTCCAAAGGAGAGCAAGCCCCCCATGCTTCCTGTGCGCCTTACAGCCTGAATCCCTTGCCCCCCTCGTATCTATTTTCCTTTGTATATTTCACACTCTGCAGCCAAACTTGAAATGAATCTTCCCACCTCTTAACCTTCTGATGCATTTTCCATTGGAGGCTTCGGGTACCATAAAGCCTCAATCTGCTTCTCTACTTGCCCGCAATTCAGACTTTTGGCCCCACTGTGTGGCTCTGGTCTCCTGGGGTCGCGCCCCGCCTGGTTCTGCTCGGATGCTGGACCCCTCTGGCCGGCAACAGCCCCCCGCCGGCACCCTTGTCGGCTCAGAAGGTACACCGGGACCCCAAGCAACAACACTCCCGGATGTGTCTTCATTCCCTGTGACCGGACAAACCTGAACACATTTAAGTCAGTAGCAGCGAGCTCTCAGCTTCATCAGGAAACACGTTTAATAAGGAGTATGACGCACAACTACGCCTCTTCGTGTCCTGAATGTCAGAACGAGCCTGGAATTTGTACATCAATATGACAAGCACAAACCATGTAAAAACCTCAAGCCACAATGATGACAAACCATCCCCAGATTGGACATGTGTTTTACAGAAAATGTCTCCTGGTCTAACTCCATCTGACAGCAAAAATCATTTGATACTTTAGATTTCAACAGCCCCTCAATCTCCAAGCGGGGCAACCATTTTTAAACCGTCAACGGCCACACTGCCAACTTCATAGCATGGAAACTCTGAGCGCCCCGGACCGAGGCGAGGCTGATGCGTTTACGTGGTACACACCACAGGCCCGTTAACGCCTGTGACACTTCAGCATCCCCATTAATCACAAACCCCTCCCAGTGGAACTCGCCATTCCCCACTCAGCAGGACCCGCCTGCCTTAAACTTAAACCGGTTTTACTCTTTGCCCTCCCTTCCCGCAATATAAAACTGATGCCTACCATGCACATCTCACTTTATAGGTTCCAGAGTACCTTTACATCCGTACCTTAATTTTACCCCCACGTCAGCACTGTAGAGTGGGTATTATGGTCCACGTGCTGGCAAAGCAGTAACTGAAGTTCTGAAGATATAAGGAACCGGTACAAGGCTCACAGCTGGGACGCGGTGAGTTCCGTTCGAACCCAGGCCCTCGACGACGCAACCAGGGCTCAGCCTTCCCACCTCGGCTGCCTGACTTGGTCACTCAGCACTCAGCGCTTTCCGGCTCCCCAGTTAATGCTTCTGCAGATAGACTCTTCTCCAAGCTACCAACATGCTTTTCTTCATCCTAACTGCGCACCATGCTGCCCCATTTTCGGACATGCAATGCATCTATTTTGGTTCTGACTCCAAACAAATGTTCCAAGTTCCGTCTCCCTCCATCCTTTGCGCTCTGGATCCACACCTTGACTATTGCCCTTACTCTACAGCTCCACGGTTAGCTGTCGGCGCCTTTCTCTCCCCCTAAGTTCTCCTCCAGGACAGGGGTTGCATCTCACGCCGTCCTATTACCCCAGATTTTAGCACCGTGCCTAATATGAAAATTCTCAGTGAAGGTATGTAATTTTTGAGACGTTGAATGAATGGTAATTGTGCCCAAGAGATGAGGGGGCGTCCTTCGGAGCCCACATTCACGCCCCACCTCCTGGCACACTTGTGCTATATCACGGCCACAAAGACCCCTCCAGAGCCCGTGAGGAAGAGACATGCTGTGTAATCACAGCCCATTCCAGCACTGAAAGTCCCAGGGACCCTCAGGACTGCTGTTCCAAGAGTCTTTGGGGAAACTCAACTCAGAGATGAGTTGATAGGGACAGAGACACAGGAATGGAAGGGAAAAGATCTACCAAGAGAACAGAGGGGGAGGGGGGTGCCAGAAGGAGCTTCAGCTATGTCTCCAGTCTTTACCTTGATGTGGCATGTCCCGAGAAGTCTCTGTTTGTGATAAGAGTGACCAGACTCTGGGGCCCCTAGGAGGAAAGCAACAGCCGAGCTGAGAAAAAGCTTATGCTTAAATCTAGAATTGTTTGAACAAGCAAAACCCCAGGATCCCTGAAAAGTGGACCAGTTAGAGTTGGTTCTAACTCCAGAAAGCCTTGTTCCAAATTCTTCGTCCAATTGGGGTCTCTGTCCTACGTGTACACACATGTGCGTAGAACCATCTCCTAGAACCAAACTCAAAGATCTATCACAAAAGGGGCACCTGGGTGACTCAGTCGGTTGGATGTCCATCTGACTCTTGATTTCTGCTCAGGTCATGATCTCAGGGTCATGGGAGCGAACTTTGCGTCAGGCTCTGCACTGAGTATGGAGTCTACTTAAGATTCTCTCTCTCTCTCTCTCTCTCTGTCTCTCTCTCTCCCTCTCCATTTGCCCCTTTCCCCTGTGTGTGCTCTCTCTCTCTCTCTCAAATTAAAAAAAGAAAAAAAAAAGATTTGTTTTGGGGTGCCTGGGTGGCTCAGTCAGTTAAGCATCCAATTCTTGAATTCAGTTCAAGTCATGTTCTCATGGTTGTGAGATCTGGCCCTGCACTGGGTGTGGATCCTGCTTAATAGCTCTCTCTCTCTCTCTCTCTCTCTCTCTCTGTTAAAAAAATATATACCTATCACATTGACATGAAATGGAACTTTCTCAGCTCTCTGTACAAATCAGTTAAATTCAACGAATTCAACTAATGTGTTAGGGCCTCCTGTGTGTCCAGCAACATTCAGGACATACAACCTAAGCAGATATGGCTCCTGCCCTGACGGGGCTCTCAGTCAAATAAAACCATATAAAACCATAAAAAAAAATTTAGAGAAGCTATAACAAGTAATAGAAATGCTGTGGGATTAAGGGAAGGGAGAAATTAATTCCACCCAAAGAGAATGAGAGTTAAGCTGGGCCTGGAAGGATGGCATGGGGGGTAGTTACTTAGGGGTTCAATGCAGAACCCCTGTCCCTCTCATGGGCAGGGGGTTCTCATGACGTCCATTCCGGAAAGGAACTCAAACAGGACCATGGTCTCCCAAGAACAGTAAAAGTCAACCAGAAAGCCAAAAAGCAAAGACCATGGGTTCAGGGTCCTCCCCACTTTGGAACTGGGGAAGAGGCTGGTCCACTAAAGCACGCTGACTCACGCAGAAGGGGTGAGGACTCGAGATAGTAAACGCAAGGATGACCACGACAGCTGTAGAACAGAACCCGGGTTAAATCACTCGGTAGCACCTTGTTAATTTTTCTTACCGTCTCAGACTCCTTCGTATTTGCTCCCACACCAGCCCTGCTCCCAGTCTTGGTATCCGGGATAAGCACAGGAACTTCAATAGGAAATCATGGAGGGCGGAAGATTCTAAGAGAATAGGAGTATTCTGGACAGCTTGGGGGATGGAGAAGACTTTCACACTGCTCCCCAGGGAGCAAGTTAGTGAGCGTGGTGGGAAGCCGTGTTGCCAGAGTATGTGGGAATCAGAGCCTCCGGGGCCATGAACGCCAAGCCAAGGAGTTTTAAGTGGAAGATGCCTGCAAAGTGGACCATTGAAGGTTTCTGAGGAATGAACTGACCCAGTCCTGTGTCTGCTGGCTTTCCTAAGACTCATGTCCTTACCTCAGGAAATAACCACTTGCCCAGACAATGGTGTTAATTCTATCCCTAAAAGATGGAGACGGCCTTTGCCGCCTCTGCGGTCTATGTTCCGTGTGGGTGCCTGGAACCTGGTCTTTGTACAGGTATCTCTCGGCCTTCAATGCCAACTAGACACTGAACTAGACACTGAACACTGACCGGTGAGCCCCGGGTGTGCACTGATGGGACTGTGTGAGGCCTCGGTGAGGGACCAACAGGCCTGTCTGTGCAGACCCTTTTGCCAACAGTATCCAGGTCCCCAGATGGCTCAGGCCAAGCAAATCTGGTACATCTCCTCTCACGTGTGGCACGTATTTTCCATCTTTGCTGAAAGCCCCCCAAGAAGAAAGTGTCGCTTATTCAGTCAGATGCAGTGATTTTCGTTAAAAATTTATGGTATTAACCAAACCACGGGGAAGAGTTCTCTCAGCCAAGCCTTTTCCTTCGTCCAGCCCAAATCGTAACGTATGTTACCTAGTGGGGGGTTATGAGCAACCCATCCTTGGCATGGAAGGGCGCTCCAGGAAAAGCAAGCAAAACCCTAATCATTAGAGGCCAGAATGGAGAGTGGTGTGGTCAGTCTTGCTTTTTTGAAGAAAGAAGTGGAACTGATACTACGTTGCAAGTTGCGTTGAAATTGTCCAGCCCGAAACCTTAGGATCGGGAGGCTTGGGCGGAGCTCCGGAAGAACCCGTGAAGTAAACAGAAGTAAGGCTGGTTTCTGGGTTATCAGGGACTAGGGGGTGTTTCCACGGCAAAATAAATCATCCATAGGTGCAGGGAACATATTTGTTAAAAACATAAAAAGGGGACGTATGGTTTGACAAAGTATGGGTGTACTTTTCGAAAATATAAGGGGGAAAAGGCATGCAAAATTGGAGCTGTTCCCGAAAAATCTTTACATTTGGTCACCTGCACGCAGCGCCCTTACTGCAGAGGAATACGGTACGTGGAATCCAGGATAAGCCAATGAACACAAATCACTAATTGCAAGTGTGGGTGGCCAACCTATGGTCTACGTGCAGGAAGAATTCATCAGCACTGCTCGCTGGGCCTCTCTTGACTCTCAGCAGCTAAGCTAGTCGCTCAGAGGTCTTGGCCTCCTGCAAGCGAGCTAAGGAGCCTTCATTTCTGCACGTCAGGACGTAACAAAACTCCGGCCAGTGTAGCGTTTGGTGAGCAGGCTCAAAGGCTAATCAAGTTAAAGGGAAATTACACACTGTCTTCCAAGAGAGCTCACCCTGAGGGATTTATCCACCTCTGGTTTTCTGAGCAATTTAGACCAGGATAAAGTAACAGCTTTCCCTACTGCCTAAAAGTTGCTTTATTCTCATCTGCAACGTGCATAGATGGCCTTGCTCGCCCCCCTGCACGTATACACACACCTTCATCACAATGTCTTGTCCCTTCCCCTGTCCGCTCCACACACGGATGTTAAGAGCGGGCTCCATTTGGTTGTAGCTCCTGGGAAGGATGCAAAATGTAGCCAAATTTGCATAGTATGCCAGACAAAGCCCTCCGGCCCCTGAAACTTCACACCTGTCTCCTGCCAGTATCCGAAATGCCATCTGCTTCTCTGGGAAAGCCAGACACAAGGCCCCCTCTTTATGCCTTTGGTAGATGATGAGAAAATCTGGCATGGGGAGCCTTAATTGCTCAAAAATAACTCCATGGTACGTAACATACAGTTACATGAAGATCCGAAGAAAAAAGCCTTGGCAGCCGTTTTACAAACATTCAGGATAATGGTTGGGGCATGCAAAAGGGAAACTATTTAAGGACCCAACCTAGGCCCAAATTCTTTCCACTGCCAAGAACTCTACAAGTGAGGAGTTTCGCGTGTGGCAGGAAAGTCCCACAACAAAAGGAGTATGAGGCACGGAGGCAGGATCATGTGTTTCCATCTAGGCCACTCTGGGTTTGAGATGCTCTCCGCAAGACACAGAAACGTAAAGTGAATGTCACTCACGAATGCCACTTTCAAAGTACAGTCCTACCCCCAGTTAGGAGAGCAGGCCAGAGGGAAATTGCAGCCGCACGAAACAGGAGGATTTGAAAGAAGCAGGAGGGTTTTCGGCCTGGTTCAAGCACGGGACTGGCGCGGGGCAGGACAATACCAGTTTGCCATCCGTGGCACTACGGACGTTCGGGGCTGGAAAATTCTTTGTTGTGGGGGCTCTCCTGTGGATTGTAGGATGCTGCGCGGCATCCCCTGGCCTCTGGCCACGGCGTGCCAGTAACACCCCCTCCCCCCGGGGGAGACAACCAGCAATGTCAAAGGACCCCTGGGGAGCAAACTCACCTCTTTCAAGAACTATTCAACCAGAGGATCTCTTGGTTGGGGTATGTGGGTACCAGAGAGGGTTCGGATAGCATAGCACTTATCACAGGGAATGATGCTTGCTTCATGACCAGTCTGTCTCCCAGCTGATTGTAGTTTTCTGAGGACAGGGACCTTTTCCATCGGAGCTCTGTTGTTTCTCCAGCCCATAGTCTGGAGTGTTGAAGTGTTATGTTAAAAGAAAGAATCAGGGGTGGAATGAATGGCAGGCTGGATCCCAGGCTCCTTTCCCAATCCCGTGTTCCCTATGCTGAGTGCTGAGTCCTTGCGTTGGGGTTGGGGGGGGGGGGGGGGAGGTATGGCGGGGTGGGGGCATATCTTCAGAAAACTAATAAAATAAATGACTAAATAAATGGAACCTCTTGTCTAAAGAACACAGAGATAAGATAAATCATTTTGAGTCCTGGGAAAATTATCTCCACCATCCTGCCCTGGTTTCTCCGTTCAGCCAGAAAACACTTTAATTTATCTTGTGAAATTTTTCATTCGCTAGACGAACGTTAAGTATTTCTTTCCTCTTTTTTTTTTTTTTTTTTTTTTAAATATTCTTTTCTCTACAAAGGTGGGTTGGCTCTCAACTCATTGGAATAAAAGCTCCATTAGCCTCAGTGCACGTAAGTCTTGTGAAGTTGGCCTGGGTTCAGGGCCGGCAGAAGGATAAAGAAACCTGACACTCATTCTTCACGTAATTAGAGTTGGTAAAATAAACGGTGTGCATTTCATTAAAGGAATGGGTCCATCAGGCCCAAGACAGGGCGGGAATCTCATGCTCACAGCATCAGTCTTTTGTTTAAATTAACCCCCAGCTGATAAAAAAAATTTCCCGTGGAGTCATTGGGGAACATGCCTGTCCCCTTCCCCGTGTGTAATTTAGTCTCCGAACCCACATAATTTCTCAGAAACCCAGCAAACACTGCAGTTATCCTCTTACCCATGACACATGCTCTCTGACTCCCCCCGAGGTCACTGACGGGATGCTTCCCTCCCTCGGTAGCGTGATGGCATCTGCAAACCCACCCTTTGCTAAGAAGGCATTGCTTCTCCATGCTTGCCAGTAACCAGGATGAGGTTGCCCCGAGAAACCCATGTTTTTGACCAGACTTGCAACAAGTAGCAACACGAAGAAGACTGATTAGAAAGCAATAGAATAATCGGTGCTTATGAAATCAATTCTCTTTGAAAAGCAAGCAGCCCCTTCCTAAATTCCGACTGTGGTTCTTAGTTATGCTAGCACCCTCTTCTATAAACCTGATCTAACCAAACGCAGCCCAGCTTTCAAAAAGCCAAGAAGATCTTCGAAACTCCAACCAGATGCCGCAGTCATAGCGAGGGGTGGTCTTCCTCTCTGTCATAGCTCTCTCTCTCTCTCCTGCCCTCACTGTGGCTAACCTAGAATCACGGTCCATCTTCTCTGATGGTCCTCTGCCCCCTCCTCACCTAGTAAATGCTCCTTTTTTTTCATCTTTGATCTATAAAACAGAGAGGAAGGTAGGTGGGGAAATAAGGCAGGTGTCGGTGACAGACAAGTGAGCTCTCTACTAACCATGGAAGAACATCCCAAGCAAGAGGCAAGAAGAGGAGCCATAAGAAGAGAACAGGGCTGTCAGGAAGGGAAGACAGTGCTTGAAGTAGACAGGCTGAGGAAGAGGTGATGGAAAGAGGTGTTGTCTTGTCTGGAGATACTAGCGGGCAGCCTGGCAGTTTTCCTTACCAAGTACGGGCAGAGCTCTGAGGGACCGGCACTGTGCAGTGACGCCCGATCATGGCAGAGACGAGGAAAACAGCCAAGGCTACAGCATCAGCCAATGAGAGGGCTTCCCTGATCGCACAGGCTGTGAAACCTGGCCTTCCCCATTTCTGGACGTCTTTACGCTGAGGAGAGACAGCCCTCTGTCCAGGAGAAGCAATACTGAGCTAGCCTGGATGAATTCTAGGAGTGTCCGTAACTCTGAAAAAAACTATGGAACTCTAGGAAGTATACGCAGGGCAGAACGTAGCTCCAGAGCAGGTTTGGGGCTGGGGACCACGGCACTAGCAGGAACCTGGCTCTGTCCAGGGGCTCAGCTGTTCAACCCAGCCTGGGTGTCGTCTGGTTTAGATACGTTCTGAGTGGCTGATGTATTCCCCCACGGTCCTCGTGGGTATAATTTGTGTGTTTCCACTTTCCGTTATCTCACTAATAGAGGAGTGTGCGTGTACGTGCGCGTATCCATTCGCTTGGCCATTTGTGTCACGAGGAGGCTTCCAGAGACGTTTCTCTGGGCATGGAAGCTTCCGCAGACTCAGGGAGCGGACAGAGACGGGTTTAGGGTCTGGGAGGGGGTCTGTTCGTGCCTGTGCCTTCCCTTCTCCGTGAACTCAGCTATTTGGCATCCATGACGTCTCTCCCATTAAGCTCCCTGGAGGGTTTGAGGGCAGCCCCTCTTCCCTGCTGTTCTTTGTACACTGTCCTCCCTCTCTCCCTCCTCACCCCCTTCTATTTTCTACTCCCCTTCTCCCCTCTGGTTTCTTCAATTTCAATGAGTTTATTGGCATGACGAATGTTGCCAAAGCCAATAGCACTGAGTCTCAGTGTCTAGGGATGGATTTCACAGTGGGAAGGGGGTGAGCGGGGCCTCGGACCGCATTCCCACTGTGGGTTTCTGCTTCAGTCTGAGATGGTGGCAGGCTGCCAGGGACCTTGTTCACTTGGGTTTCCAGTCTCAGCTGAACTCACCAGCCTTGTCTCCAGACACAGAGAAAGTTCTTATTATGGCAGAGGTCATGTCTGGAGCCTCAGTCCTGGGAGGTATGGGGGTTTCAAGCTTATGTTTTCAAGAAACAGTTTCATAAACAAGTCCCACACTGTCCTGTACAAACAGCGCTGTTAAAACTCCAGCCTCCCAGTGACACTGCTGGGGCCAAGGTGACAAAGACGAGCAGGGCTCAGGCCGGGCGTTTATAGGAGATTGAAAACGGTCCTTGACCGTCTTCTGAATAAGCGAGAGTCTTACCTTTTTTCGTAACCACCCCCACGCCCCAAACACACACACACACACACACACACACACACACACACACACACGTAGAACAATTTGGAGAACTGGAGATAGGCAGGAGAAAATATTGTTACAACTAGAGCCTCAAACATCCATTTCAAGTGAGTTCCAGCTAAGGAAGTCTCCTTCCTAATGAACGAGTCTTATGAGGCCTTATCAAGCTCCTATTTTGCCTCTCTCTCTCTCTGTCTGTCTCTCTCTTGTCCGTCAGCCGACGGAAATTTCTATTTGCAATGAAAATCAACTTTGGAAAACGTCACAGCAAGGGACTTTTTTTCCTGGCTGCCCCAAGATTGATCTGGTCCATAGGATGCCCCAGATCATTGCATTCGGTAATTTCATTCTGCTTATGATCTATTTCTTATACGATCAATATGATAAATGCGATGGAGAGCAAAGTGGGTTACGCCAACGCTGGTGAAGGGGAGAGGGGAGCGCTGGGCTGGCACGCTGTGTGTCTCATGAAGCAGAAAAGCAATTCAGTCAGACTAAAGGCTACAGACAAGGCGGTATATTCTCCGTGATAAATGCAAATGATGTGACTACATTTCCCCCCAGCACAAATGGGGAGGAGGGCGGGGGAGGGGAGAAAAGCCCCGCTGTCTGGGAGCCCAGCATCCCCCTAGGAACCCACGCGCAGTCTGCACGCGTCAAGCGTATCGGGTGGGAGAGAGGAGGGGCACTGGGAAAGAAGAATTCAAGTTTGCTTAAATAATCAGGGCTAATGGCCAGCCATTCCTGACCCAGCCAGGCCTCCGGGCACTGCCGGTTTTAAAGCACCAAACAACAGAATCAGGCATCCGGCGAGCGGAGAGCCACGGGGAAATGTCGCACAGGGCACTGAACCATGAGAACACCATCATCTTCTCTGAGCATCAGAGTTCCCTTGGCTACAGGTCTTGTTAGGTAACGATCAGTTTCATTGCCTGCGTGGTGATTTTGCGCCGACGTCTTCTGTTTTCCCACGTGAGCCGCCGCGTCTGGATGTCCTCAGACAAGCCGATGAATTCCCTGCGCCGAAGTTTCGTCACGTGACACAGGGGAGCAATTAAAGCTCTGTTGCTGTTGGGGAGTGTCTTCGCGAAGGCGGAATGAAATTATGTCGTATGTCATGTGCCCACAGTGTGCGGTATTGGCTGTGGGGTCACCGCGAAGCCTCTCGAGTGAGAAAGAGAGGTGATTGCCCTCAGCAAGTTTAGAGACCAATGGGGAAGTGGCCGAATGCATGAAGAAAAAACAAAAAAAGAAGAAGAAGCAAGACAGGTTCATACAGAATACGGAGTCCTCGACCAGGAGGTGTGCACTCTGAATTGTAACCAGGGCTCTATCAGTTTCTCGTTTCATGATTGCACAAGTTCCTTCCCCACTCTGGGCCTCAGTTTCCCCAAAGGAACATGAGACAGCTGGGACAGTCTTAGAGATTTCTAAGGCCACCCGGCTCTGACATTTTATGATGCGGTGACAAATGGAGCCTTGCAGATGTGCAAGAGTGATGCAAGCTCCGGAAGGCAGTGAAACAGGGCTAGATTTTTGAACAGAGAAGGGCAGGTTTTCCAGAATGGAACGGCAGGGCCATTCCAAATGTGGAAATCAACTTCGCTAAGTCCTCAGTGTGGAGGAGAGCAAGTCCCAGTCAAGCGGACAGTTGGAGAAGCCGGAACCTAGAGAAGAAGAGTAAAGAGAAAGGTAGAGGTATGGACGATGCCCTTGGCCTCTGAGCTTGTGTCTGAGGGGAGGGAGACGGGGACGAAGGAGTGGACAGTGCTGCGGGGATGGGTGGGCTCCTCACAATGGAGTTGAGAAGAACCTGCCCCGTTGCCCTCTCAGCCTCCCATCTGTATCAGAAGGACCGCAGCCTTACGGATCCGTCCTAGGAAGAGTGCTTTGTCACAACAAGGCTCTTTTTTGTGTGCTTTTTTCAGGAAATGAAATTGGAAGTTGCCCAACCCTGCCAGTGTTTGATCCCTAACGGACACATTCTCTCCGTGCTGCAGAAAGCCCGAGGCAGGCTGGGGAAGGTAAGTGAGGGAGGGAGGGCTGTGGATGCAGCTGCCATGATAATATGGAGTCCAGCAACTCGGCATTGGTGATTCTCTGCCCTCCCACACCTCCCTCCACGTGAAAGGCTGGTCTCGGGCGAGGGGCCAGCAGAAGGCCCCTTCCATTTTCTCATCTAGGTGGCAGAGGCTGTGAGGGGACCTTCACTTGGAGATGTTGATTAAGTGGCCACTGCCCCAAGGGAAGAGTGGAGAACTGTGATCCAACTGGTAACCAAGCCATTCATGGCCCGTGTCAAAGTGGTCAGGACAACTCACCCAAATGTCTCCATTTGCAAAGGGACCGGGAGAATTGTATTCTAATAGGTATGCATCTATCAAAGGTGTATCTTAGATTTTACTCAAGATGACCATTCATTTGTTCATGTGGCATATTTTCACCTACTGGGAAAAGCAGGGAGGAGCTGCACCCCTTCTCTGTAACTGAGATGGTTGAGGCCCGGCCAGGGTCAAATAGATGCTAATGCGAAGACCCATAGGGCTAGACCAGTGTGGGAGTTCGGTGACATTTTGGAGGAGATGGGGGCCTGGGTGGGAAGAGGGCCACCCAAGGGCACATGTTGAGCCACACGCAGCCGTTTGCAAATTAAGAAAAGAAAATAAAACTCTAAAAGGTGGGAATGACTGATTTTAGTCAACGCTTCCTCGTTTCATCCCTATCCAAATACCTCAGCAAATGTCACATCCAGAAAGGAGCGCAGAGTGGTGTCAAGGATCAAAAGGCAAGGTGGACCCTCTTTGACCTGTATGAAGTGAGTTGTCTAGACCAACGGCATCAGCTTCCTTATCAGGGACTGGGGATCATCAGCCAAGCCCCGCAAAGAAGTCACGGGCTTGCCATCCAAAAAGAGCCATCTATCGTTCTTCCCCACCCTTCCCCCCTTCTGAGTTCATTTTCTGTTGACTTGACTTAAGCTTCTTCGGGCTCTTGGCCTTAGAGAGATTTTTGACCTGCTCTGCCAGCAACCCTGGCTGTGCCTCTTTTGTTGGTAATGAGTTCAATTCACACGAGGATCCGGAGCTCGGTTCTGAGGCATTCGGGCAAGTCCCGGGCGACACATCTGCGAGTGCCACTCGTCCCAGAATTCTTCTCTCGCCCTCGAACAACTTAGATTTCGCTGTCTCCAGAACTCTCCGGACGCTCGATGCTCCAGAATAAGCCAAACACCAAAAATCAACAGGACTTTTCCAATGGGAAGACTTCCAAAATCACCAAAGACTTGAATTACCTTCCCATAATTGGGAAAGTCCACCAAACAGCAGAGAAATGGTCTCTCTCTCTCTCTCTTTTTCCTCCGGCTTGCTAATCAAAATACTGTCTGCTCCCAATCCAAGGAATGTCATGAGGCCTAGTCCCAACGAGCTCAACCCCAGTAATTGGAAGCAGCCCTGCCTTGCCTTTGGTCTTGGGTATTTTCATCATTGGACTGTTTGAGCCAAGACATACATTTTGCCAAGGAAAACTTTCCTTTGAAACCTCCATCTTATCCAAACAGAGAGTTGGAATTGACTCTTGGCAGTTCCAAAGATAGTTCTGACTTATGAAAAAATAGTACATGTGTGTCAGCCAATCCATGAGATTGTCCCTGATCTGAGGGGGGGAAAAAAAAACAGCTTTGCCTATGAACCCATCTTTCCTTCCTGTAAACTGATAAAGCCAATGCACCTGTAACAGTTCCTTTGAACATGACCCCCAAATCCTTCTACTCAAAGAGGTTTGCGAGGCAACAGAGCAGGGGGCGCTCCTATGAAAGGGAAGAGCTGGGGTATGGAAGAAATTTGGTTACATTCTTCAAGGGGAGACGTTGGAATTCCAGCTCTTGGCAAGAGTACAATTTGGGGAAGGTCTGGTGGAATCTGGGGAAGGACTTGGAGGGCTTGCAATGTTGGAAATCACAGTGCTGGCAGGCATTATTTCCTTGGGGAGTGGAGCAGGTATTCGCAAAGGGAACTGTGTTTGTACCCAGAAGCTGATGAAAACATTTTGCAAATATTTGAACCAATTGTCTTACCTGGAAAACAGAGGGCACGTGATCGGCAAGCTGCCTTCTGTAGGGGAGGGGCCAGGCGAGGGAGAGATGGGCCCTGATGGAGGAATTTCAGCCTCTGTGAGTTCCCGGCCCTGCTGCTGTCTTATCCTGGGTTCTTGGTTTCTCTTCTAGCTGCTTTCATAGCTCCTGGAGGTGAAGTATATCACACTCAGGACAGTCACTTCAGCAGGGACGAAAACTACCTGGAGTCATAGAAGGTCATAATGAGACATGACCTTAAAGCCCGTGCAGTCAGATGGCACATCTCATGTGCCTAGAATGTGGCTAGAAGGCCCACACAACACAGCGCACACCAATGACGGGACAGTCACTGCCAAGAGCACAGCTCGGCATGCAGGACTGCACAGGGCCTCATCCTCCCAAGTAGTAACCACACAGCAAGGCACCCGAACCACTCTGCCTGTGTAGGGGCTGCGTAGTGCATCAGATCATGGGCTCAGAATGCTTGGGGCTCAACTCCCTGAGTTCAATCCCTGGTTCCGCTGCTTACTCCTAGGGGACCTTGGGCAACCTCCCCGACCTGCCTTGCCCCGGTTCCTCATCTGTACAACAGGGATAAAGATAATACCCGCTCCGGGTGGTATTTGTGAAATGAAAATGAATTCCTATAGGGACACACCTAGACTCCTGCTGTCCCACTGAATCAACCAACAGAGATGTGTTTCTTTTATAAAAAAAAAAAGCACATTTTATGATAAATAACTCTGTGTATATGCAAAAACATAAATATCAGTATAATAAACACTCATGTATCAAACTAGTCCAATGAATGCCTCACCTAGATTCAATAACGACCAATACAGTCATTCTTGCACTATCTACCCTCCACCCACCTCACCCCCATCCCAATTATTTTGAAGCGAATCATATTTAATCTTAAATTATTTCAGCGTGTATCTCTAAAAAGGGGCACTTTCTGAAAAATTAATAACCATAAGGGCATTATCATGCTCCCCCCAAAATATAAAAATAATTCTATAATGCTAAAAGTCAATCTTTATCTATGTCTCTGTCTCTCTGTCTCTGTCTTTGTCTTTCTCTGTGGCAGATGGTATGAAAAAAGGTCCACGCATTACAATCGGTTGATATGTCCGTTAAGTCTCTTCTAATTTATAGGTTCCCCTTCAATTTTCCTTTCAACTGTTTTCCCCTTGTAACTTTTTAGTCTTGAGATTAGATCATTTGCTGTATAATGTTTCTGACAGTCTGGATTTTGCTGATTGCATATCATTTAACATGTTCCTCTGTCCCTCTGTATTTCCTGTAAATTGATAGTTAGATCTGCAGGCTTGATTGATTCAGGTTCAATAATTTGACAAAATTACTTCACGGGCCGCGGTATGTATTTCTATGAGGAGGTTCGCAGCGTCTGGCTGGTTCTTTTGTTGTGATGTTAGGAGTATCAACGATCATCGTCTAGATTTGTTAACTCAATGTCAGCTTGGCAAATAAAATGTAGGATTCCCAGGTACATTTCAATTTCAGATAAACAGCAAACTAGTGTTTAGTGGAAGTATATCCCAAATATACCTGTACTAAGCAATTATTTGTTGTTCATCTGAAATGTGTAGTTAACTGGGAGCCCTATCTGTTTATTTGCTAAACCTGGAAACCCCAATTAGGGGCTGAAAATGTGTCCTTGTTTGTTGTCTGTAATACTTTTATAAAGAGACGCTTCCCCTCATCATAGACCTGAAATGCAGACTACATATGAGAAGCAGGGTAAATGCTTGCTTTGTTTCCCTTTTATTTATTAATTCAAAAATAATGAGGTGGTTCCTCCAATCACCAACAGAGGTATCCTTATAAACTCACGAATGTGAATATATCTGTTGTGAATTTCAGTCTTTTGGAGTTATTATCCATTCGGTGCTTGAACTCTCCCATCTCCAGTCAGAGAGAATCTAATTTAGTAGGATCCTGAGTCCTTCTGGCATGACACTAGTAGGGTTTAATATTTAGCTTGCTTTCCGGTACAACAAGATATTTCAAGCTCATCTTGTATATTTCCCGCGCTGGATCTGGACTAGGCCTTTCTGTGAGAAATCTTGTTCCCTTTTAAGAGAAAATGGTATTTAGAAAATATAATCTGGGAGCCAGGGCTGTTCCAGGCTACTGAACTGTTCATTATTTTTAGGTCTTTTCCATACAGAGAGCCAGTAAACATGCATTTTTCAAAGGATAATATAGATCGTGATCTCATAATAACATTTCCGATACAAATGCAGAGCCACAGGTGTTTCTTCGCCTCAATCATCTCACATCTGTATGTCCTTTCTCCCTTAATAAAAATCCCTGTTCTCAATAACATTCATGTAATTGTGTTTATACCAACAGAGACACACAAAACTATGTGTGTATACAACGTACAGGTTTACGGACCCTGCAAATTCAAAACAACAACAATATGGTTGCTAAAAACAGCTCGAGGGTTTCTTTCCTTTTGGAGTTCTTTTCGTTCTTAGGGCATATCCCACTAGGGATACAAAAAAATATATCGTGTGTGTGTGTGTGTGTGTGTGTGTTAAGTTACTTGAAATACTTCCTTGGTGTGGTTATGCTCCAACTGGATATACATTTAAATTCTTTTTTTTTTTTCCTTTCATTTTACTTTCTAAATTTTCAGGGGTTGCTTTTCTCATATTCTGTGTTTTAAAATTATGCAGAAATATTTACACAATTCCGAAGACAAGTCTATAAAACATGGTTTATTCGAAGAATCCTCGTGCCTGCCTTGGCCTCCTCTCTTCTGTTCTGTCCTTCCCTCTAAGGTTAACGTGGTATTTTTACGATCTGTCATTTATCGGTTTATCCTTCTATAATTACTTTCATCTAAACAAATACAAAGATACATTTGTATCATCATTTTTCTAGATTCCACTCCAGTATTATTCCCCAGAGGCCGTACCACCAGAATAGAGCACTCATCAAATTGATTGCAGCCAGAAATATATCCTGCCTGACAATACACCGGTGTGGTCACATTAATTGTTTACAGCTAGCCTCCTTTCTGATTCTTCATTTCTCTATTCTGATTCTGAGTTTTACCTGATTACAGTTTATAGCATTTATGTCTGCCTCCCTTGGTAGTAAAAGTTGCTAGGATTTCCTAGAAAGCCAAGGCCAGAGCAGCCCTTATGCATTTTCTTTTTTTTTTTTTAATATTCCATGCAGCCACAGCCTTAAAGAAAATTTGTTGGATTGGATGCATACATCAGTGCTTATTAGCCCTGGATAAGCACCCAAATTACCCATTCCGCTTTTTCAGTTTTTTTTAAAAGTATAGATTGTCAAGTTGTGCCCAAGACCCACTAGATCAGAAGCTCCAATGGGGCGCCTGGGTGGCTCAGTTGGTTGAGTGTCTGACTTCTGTTCAGGTTATGATGTCATGGTTCGTGAGTTCGAGCCCCACTGTCAGCGCAGAGCTTGCTTCGGATCCTCTGTCCCTCTCTCTGCCACTCCCCTGCTTGCATTATCTCTCTCTCTCAAAAATAAATATTTTTTGAAATTTTTTTCATGTTTTTTGAGAGAAAGATACAGAGCATGAGGGGGAGAGGGACAGAGAGAGAGGGAGACACAGAATCGGAAGCGGGCTCCAGGCTCCGAGCCGTCAGCCCAGAGCCCGACGCGGGGCTCGAACTCACAAACTGTGAGATCATGACCTGAGCTGAAGTCGGATGCTCAACCGACTGAGCCGCCCAGGCGCCCCTCAAAAATGTTTTTAAAAATTAAAAAAAAAAAAAAAAAAAAGAGTCTCCAAAAGTGATCACCAAGAATCTGGAATCTGGATTAAATAATACACCATGATTCTGTTACCCAGCCTGTTGGAGAGCCATTGACCAGAAGCCACTCTACATAAATATCCCAGTAGAGCCCATACGAGTGCTTACAAGGGATGTTTCTTCACAGATCCTTTCCTCCGCCGTTTGAGACGGTGCAATTCTGCGTTGGTAAGGCCGAAAAGAAAACTTAGCAAGTCATTTCATTTACCTTGATTTTATTCAGAGAAAACCTGAAGGAGACTGGAGGGTGGGTTCACTCCTTCAAAAGAGAATTGGTTGCATCTAAAGGTTAATTACTTTTGAAGGTCACTCAGTTTGTCAACACTTAGGATGAGACTGGCTTTGTGATCTTCTGGCCCAGAGCTCTTGTCACTATTAGCAAAACAGCTGCTTCCCGCCCTCCTCCCCCCCCCCCCCAATCCTAGGATTACCCGAGGGCAGAGATGCCACAAATCTTCTCTCATCCCTCCACTAGGGACTTCCATCCCCAGGCGGGACTTGAGAGCCAGAGGGGATCTGAGGGATCTAGTCCAATCCTTAAGGTAAGAAAACCGTGGCCTGCGTCAGAAAGGCAGCTAAAGGCAGCACTAGGCCTAGAATCCTAGTTTCCTGCCTTCCTGGCAGATCAGGCTTTTTCGTTCCCAGGCGGCATCTCCGCTCTCATCTGCTCTCGGGCCATCACTGCTAACAGTCCAAGCTTGGGTGCCCGGTGGTATGAACGAAGCTATGTCAGAGTCGCTGACATCTCGTTCAGCCACATGGCCTAGTATCACATTTCTGCAACTATGAAGAAGGCAAGAATCAGACCCTGGCCCACTTGTCTAAGCTCCAGTGACGAAAGCCATTGCCAGGCCCGTGTCTAGAGAGTGACAACCAACGTGGGCTGAGAGGAGGAAGCAGGTAGGCTGAGAAAATCCCGTCCTCTTTCAATAAGTTTAAATGAGCTCTCCCATTTGATTTTCCTTGATCATCTAGCGGTGGGTGCGTGGGATGGCCAGGGGCAGGGGGCCACTTTCTCCAGGTCTGCTTTGTCACTTTTATCCCCAGGGCTCTCTAGGCCAGAGATAGCCTAATTGGTGTCCTGCATGGAAGGAGCTGGCAGCTGAGCTCTATAGAAGCAAGGCTTAAGGGTTTCTTCCATTGTGCCAGCCTACGTAACCCTCACTATTCCCTGTCCCCAGCCCGCAGTTTGAACCAAAGGCAAAAACTGGAGGGGGTCCGCTTGGTACATCTGGCTGTTTGGGAAAGTTCCAGGGAGGCAGTCATCATGGTAATCGAATACATCCGTTAAACCCAACAGATTCTTTTCAATCATGGGCAATACGTGCACACACACACGCACGTGTGCGCACATACACGTGCAAACACGCACGCACACACGCACACACATGCACACAGCACGGATACCATCGCCCGTCTCCATGTACTATCCAGGGCTCGCTCTGGCCCCTCTGGCTTCTACAGTGTGAGGCAAGGCAAAAAATTTATTCAGTCCACAAGAATGAGGTTATGGGGGATGAAGGAAACCAGAGGGGGTGGACAAGCATGCTGGTGAACTTGAATGTGTGCCAGAGAAGGGGGCAGAAGGGCTTTGAAGGCAAGAGTCCTATAGGGATGCTAATCGGGAGCATTTTTTTGTGATTATTCTGGGTCTCTTTCTCTCACTGGGACGCACACAAAACTGTGACGTGGGATGGGAGCCTCCCGGCTGTTCACATATTGCCTTTGGAAAAGAGGTCAGTGGTAGAGAAAAGCTTTCTGCCCAAGCCTTTCAGAGAAATCATCGCTTGCACTGGATTAAGGTTCAAAGGGAAAATTTAGGCTAGAATTTAAGAATCTTTCAGGCTAAAAGTACTATAAAATTATAACAGGTGCTAAGAGTATTAGTAATATATTCTAGGCCTCTTAAAATTTATAAGATGGTAAATGCCTTATCATTAGATGGACTCAAAGAGATAAAGAATGACCACCTGCGTGGTCAAGACTTTGTTTGGAAATAAGATCTTTGCAGCTGTAATCAAGTTCAAACGAGGTCATACTGGACTAGGGCGGCCCCAAATCCAATGAGTGGCATCCTTCTAAGGAGGCCATGTGAACACACACATGCACACACACGCACGTGCACAGAGAAAAGATGGTTATGTGAAGACAGAGACAGAAATTGGCATGATGCAGCTACAGACTAAGGGGGCACAACCAGGAGCTGGCAGAAGCAAGGGAATCTTCTTCCCTGGAGACTTCAGACAGAGCAGGGCTCTGCCGATCCCAGATTTCCAACTTTTAGCCTCCAGCGCTGTGAGAGAAGAAATTATTGTTTTCAGTCACCCAGCTCCTGGTTGTTCTGAAAATCTTAGGAAATTAACACAGGGTAAGACCAAATGGCCCTGGAGGGTCTCTTTCCGCTGCAATAGCTATGGTCCGAAATTTGTGAGGGTTTTTCTTTGTTGGGAGGTGATAAGGCAACATCACTCTGGACTGATTGCCATGTGGTCTGATCATAAGAGAGAAGGAAGCATGGCTGCAGATGACAGGTGGGGAAGTGTGAAAGCCACCGTGGTCCCGTACAGAAAGCGCCAACTGGACTCGCCTCTCCCCAGGAAAGGGTACGGTTTTGTCATGCTATGAAATTCTCTTGCACAGCCGCTCCCTTCCTCCTCCTCCTCGTCCATGAAAGTGGGAAACAACGGCGTACTTTGTGCTTGCTCTAGGGGAAGGGAACCAGACCCCGGTCCCCAAGGCTGTCAACTGGGATTCCTGACTCAGGAGTGCGATTCATTCCCAAACAATTAAGATAATCCAATCAACATCGCAGACGACACACACTAATGCCATTAGAGGCAAAATCTCTCTGGGCGACGTAGGGAGGGGGAGATAGGGTCATAAAGCACAGTGGGCTCAGCCTCAAGGTCACTGTGTTCTCCTAGACAGAGTTACCCAAGACAGGTAGTTCTAAGGCAATGCCAGTGCCCTTAAGAGGCAGACACCAGTGGGAGACCGTGGCCAAAAGTAAGGATGGAATATGTTCAAAGGAAATAGAACCATCCAGAGACTTGAAGGACAACCCAGGCAACGCCATGAACAGTGCATGGGGCTAGACTCAGGAGACCTGGTTTTGATCCCTGCTTCTCCATTGCTCAGCTGCATCCCCTTGGGCAAAGCACTTAATCTCGTAAACCTCAGTGTTTCATTTGAAAACAGGGACAATTACCCAACCTCCTCTCTTGTTATGTTCTTCTGAAGACCAAAACGTATCAGGATGCAATGCTGCCCACTTTGCAGAGGAGGAAAAAGAGGCCACCTGACTTCCCCAAGGCCACGCCACCAGTGAGTGAGTGACAGACAGGGGCTGTCAGAGTAACTGACCTGCAAATAGCACTTTCGCTTGTGCCAAACACCGTGGTTTACAAGACTCATTTCATGCTCATGACGACACCATGATGTTCACATTCTTTTCCTGCTTTACCATTGGGGGAGACTGAAGTTAGCAAGAAGTTAAGTAATTTTGTTGAGACCACAGAGGAATCAGTACCAGAGCAGCCAGGAATCAAACTCACTCTGAAATCAATACTCTTAGCAACTGCAATTGAACCCGGAAATCTTTTTGGTATATATCTACCTGCTTCTAACGTACATGAAAACTTTGCCCAGGGTAACTGGCGATACATATTATTATATTAATTATTGATATAAACTGTTAAATATTATTGCGGTAAGACAAGTGAACCTTAGTCTGAGTTTGAAACTCATCAAAAGCACAGAGGTGATTCTCAAGTCCTGGGATGAGGTGGATACAGAAATTGCAAAGTAATTTAGCATGGTCTTCTATCAGGTTTTTTCCTGAGCACATCAGTCAACAAGGAAGAGAGGATAGTACTTTGTTTAAATAAGGCTAGAGGTAAAGGCGCCTGGGTGGCTCAGTCAGTTAAGTGTCCGACTTCAGCTCAGGTCATGATCTCGTGGTCCGTGAGTTCGAGCCCAACATCAGGCTCTGTGCCGACAGCTCGGAGCTCAGAGCCTGGAGCCTGCTTCAGATTCTGTGTCTTCCTTTCTCTCTGCCCCTTCCTCACTCATGCTCTCTCTCTCTCTCAAAAATAAATAAGCATTGCAAAAAATAAGGCTATGGTAGAACAGGTAACAGTGAAACTAAAGGCGTCTCTAATGCCTCAAAGGAGGAGACCTTGGGCCTCCTGCCATTTCCTGTGTCATCATGCTCTGTGAAAGTCCCAGGTCAGTGGGGCAGTGCTGGATGGCTCTTGGGGTAAGCCTTATAGAGGAACATCCGTGAGGATGTTTGTCAATCCATGTACACAGGAAACCCCAGCATCGGAACCAAGATCTTCCAACGTTTGGCTTTGGGCAGACTGAAGAAAATTGGGGTGAAGTGGTTATCGATGGTAAAGAACTTTCACCTCCAGGGTAAGACACAAGAGAAACATATACTTCGTTCCTTGCCCGGAAGGAATTTGCAATCCGATGAGAAAAACCAAATGCTGAAGTTAAGCACGCAGATTCATACCAGGAGAGATCAGAGAGGATTGCAACAGAAATGCAGCACAGCAGAACAGGAAAGGACCCAGGACCCGGAATTAAAACATCTGAGTTCTAGTATCTCCTCTGCCACTCCCCAGACATGTGATTGACGCATTACTTAACCTCTCTGAGATAAGGTTACCTTTAACATCTCTAAAGTGGGTTAAAAAAAAAAAAATGGCAGATCCATTAGGGAAGGAATTGAGCAAACATTGATTAAGTGGCTTTTCTATACCAAGCTTTCAGAACGTAGGAACAAGATTGCAAATTCTTATGCTCTGTGTGAGCATAAAGTGCCCTTAGCAAAGGTTGGCAAAGAGATTGTAAAAGAGATGGGTCTTGAGAAGGTCCTGGAGATTGCTGAGGCATTGGATGGCTGGGGGAACATGAAGGGGAATGACACATTCCAGACTGCAGCGACAACACAGGCAGAAGTTCGGGGCATAAAATGAGCTTAGCGATTTCAAGGAACTGACGGAGAACCCGAATGCCTGCAGCAGGTGGGTAGGAGAAGTTGGAAATAGGTTGTGCACAGAGGGTAGGGCAAGACTCTGAAAAACCTTGAAAGATGGCCTCCATATCCTCTGATATTATGGTTATGGGTGTTATTTTTATTCAAGGGAAGGAGAAAAGGAAAGAAATGCATGCTGTTCACCCAAACATCAGGACATTCTGTTCCTCTGTGATTGTGCTTCGTGAAAATGCTCTCCAGCAAAAAAGAAAAAGAATGATTAAGGGAAAAAATATAACTAGAGCCACATTCATTTCAACTCCACTGAAAGCACAGCAGGAGGAAGTCGCTGTGTTTGCCAAACTCCAGAAAGAGACACAATTGATGGGGGGTGGGGGTGGGGGGACGGGGGAGAGGGGAAGGGGGAGGGGATGGGCGATGAGGAGGGGGTCCAGTTTTGTTTTATGTTTTATCCTCCCAAGATGTTGTAAATAATGGCAAGGTATAGTGCACCGAAGGGGAAATTACTCTGACAGGGCCCTTTTAGGGAGGAAAATGGAACTAAATGTACATTCTGTTATTCCTGATCTTTCATTCAACCCCCCATTTACGTGGGGGCTCCCCGGAGCTGATGTTTCCCCTTTGCTGTCACACGTAGTCACTGACTGGAGCCCGTCATTTCAAAATAACGGCCTGCAAGTCTTCCCCTGTCGTGATTAATACGGGGTAATAATCATTAGCCACACTGAAAACTGCAGCGAGGTACCTCCGCCAGGCTGCCCAGCTTTATGGAAGCCAGGAAAGTTCCCCGTCACTCCACCAGGGGGGGGTGATGTTCCCCGTGAAACCTAAGAAGGCTTTCTGCTCTCAGCTTCTCCAGGAGGCCAGGACCTGGGGCTCCTCACCCCAGGTGACAGCCTGGGCTGGGACTCGCCCTGAAGCCAGGACTTTGCAGAACCATGCAAAATAGGAATCCCGTGGGTAAGACAGGAGGCTGGAGCTCCAGGGGGGTGGGGGAAGAAGAGAGAAGGTGAATATATGATACCTGATCCTCCCCTACTCTCCACCTTTGAAACATCAGGAAATATTGTCAGCTGAATGGATCGAAGGGGCTGGAGCCACCCGTGACTCAGGAAGATTCATAACACCAGAGCCTCGAACAGAAGAGTTTATCAAAGGCAGGCGGAGAGAGAAATCATCGCACTCGAGACAATTCAAAGGCAAAACCCTGTTTCTCAGCTCTGTCCCTGTATTGCACTCCCTCGTCAATGTTTTGGGCACTGGGCTTTCTTAGCCATTACAAGGGGGCTTTCTGTGTGTCCCCATCCTTCCTCTCTTCTCCAGGGAGAGAGGTGGAGTGACAGTACAGCTGTGCTAGGAGAGGGGAGAGCATGAGGTCTAATTCTTGCTTCTTCCGGAGGGGGGCACCGGGGCCAGAGAGGGAGGGGACTCACGCAAGGTCAGGGGAATGGCAGAGGCAGGATCGGAACCCAGATCGCCTGACTCCCGAGGGAGGGGGCTCCAACCTCTGGCTTTTGCTGGAAATAACAGTCTTTTCATTTAGATCTCGTAAATAGAAGCCATTTCAGAAAGCCTAAACAAATAAAAACCAAAAACCGTGCTGTGACCCCAGAGGGAAGGAGGAGGAAAGTCGGAAGAGAAAGATAGACACAGAGCATTGCTCTTGCCTTCTTTCCTTCCCATGTCACACTCTACCTGGGACATCCGGCGAGAGGCTGTTTCACAAAAGGGGTAATAACAAGCGTGGGTCTTTCCTGCTAGGAATTCAAAACTCGGAAGACAGGAAGCAATGTGAAAGGGTCTCATTCCAGTGCCTGTTCCCTGTCTGGTGAAGTCGGTGAGGATGCTGGCCAAGAGCTTGCGCCACTTCTGGATTTTTCTTTTCAGACCTCGATGGTTCACACCCTGTCCTAAATCTATGGCGTTGAAGCAGGCACTGGGATCTGCGCCTGGCTGGCAGGGTATTGGAGTCACTTAAGCAGTGGGTTTCTTTATTTTTGCATCAGGGCAACGCATCTGACCCTCCGACAGCCTCCTCTCCGGGTGAGGTCCCACCTACCCACCCCTGCAGGGCCCTGGAGCAGCCCCCCGCGTGTCTGGCTTGAGTCCTCCTAGACTGCCCCCACCAGCTGCTGCTCTGCCCTGCCTGACAGCAACCCAGAGACAGGCCCCCAGGGCCAGCGTTAGCACACCCGGGCTCCGGACCCGTAGCGGGGCTGGCCGCTATGTTAGGGACCCCACATACCAGTTGGGAAAGAGAAGCCAGAGGCTGGGGGCAGACGGAGGGAGAGTAAAATGTTCTGTCCCTGAAGAGCCTGCCGTTAGAGGCGAGAAGAAATTCTTCTGCTATCATTCTTGTCTTTCTTTCTCCCCTAATTAGGAAGAGATGTAAGTTCAACTCTGTTGGGGTTTGTAGGGCACAGGTGCAATCAAGAGAAGGCAGACACCGGTGTTTTTCTCACCCTGCTGCCTGTGGGTTCCCATGAAGACCGTCTGGCAGGCCCTCTCTAAGGGGTGGGGGCGACACCCGTGGCACCCGATTATCCCATTACTTTGAAAGGCAGGCGTGGCCACCTACGTGGTGTTGTGCAGGGCAGAGGTGACAGAAGCTAGCGGGGATTTGCACGTGCCGGCAACTTGGTTCCCCCGGGCCGGCTCTCATTGTGAAACACACACACCCTGGAACATGGGGGAAGAATTGAGCTCATTAGTATGATTGTTTATACTAATCACGAGAACAGCCACAACATGCTCTCCTGTGCAAGAGACAATGACACTCCTGACCCTCGGTCGGGCTGAAGCTTTCTGTGACTCAGCGTGAAACTGCAGGAGCCCCCCCTGCTGCAGGGACTCCCAGCCCCTGGTGGGCAGGGCGTTGGGCGCAAAGAAGCCCGGCGGCTCCCACTTCCCGGCCTTGGAGGTACGGACTGTCACGTCTTCGTCACCTTCGCCTCCTCGCCAGACAACAAAACTGGAGAAGATGGGTGTCCGGCCAACCGAGGTTCAGGCTCTGATCACACCATGTGCTACCCGGGTGGCCTCGGGACCCGCGGCTTGACTTGCAGGTCGCCAGGTTCTGCGTCTGTAAAATGGGCCAATAGTACTCACCTGGAAAGATTTCTGAGGATGATGCCGCACGTGGGTGTTCTGCCAAGCACCGTGGTGGGAACAGGGCGGGCACCCGCCCAAGCCGGCCCTTCCCATTCTACTTGGGTGACCATAAGCAACAAGGGAAGGTATCATTTAATCTAAATAAAGAAACCTGAGTGAAATGATCACTTGCTATCGGTTCTGAGAGTTTCGGATCTCAAAGGAACCAACCTCGCTGGCTTCATCCAGCCTCACTCCCACGGCCCCGGGCGTGCCCGCCGCCATCAGACTGAATCCCTCAGAGAGCCTGGCCAGCTCAGTTCCAGCCGAAGCTCTGAGAGCGACTGTCGCCTGAACCATCCTGGGCCACCGAAGCCAGGGAGGGCAGTGCGGGGCTTCCTGGCTAGCAAGCAGGGAAGGACCCCCCCAAAACGTAACTTTGTAATACATCTCCGGCCACCAGGGTCCATGCCTTTCTAATTCCTACACAGTAGAGGAGTGTTCACGGGGGCACCCTGGCCACTCCCGCTCTTCTCTGCCCGCCTGGAAGGCGTGGGTGTGTGTGCACTGCCCGGCAGTGAGTGCCAACTCCAATGTGGGTGTGTCTTGTGACTCCCTGGGGGAAGGTAAGTGGGAGGGCCTCTTTTGATCTGTAGCATTTCCCAGCAGAGACATGGGAGGGAAAGAGCCCCAAAGTGATAGGGAGACCATGCAGCCACCCCGTAAGCAAAAGGGTACTTCTAAGGAGCCCAGTTCTTTTCCCTGGAAAACCAAACAAGAGAATGAACTACAGTTAACAGCAGTGGAGAAGTAAGTTTGGCTCTGGAAGAAACTTCTAGATTTTAAGACAACGTCCCCATATGCTTGCCTGACTCTCCCGGATTCACAGCCAGTATCTTATTTGATTCTTGTGAAGCAGAGGATACAAGGCACGGGATATTGTTTCCACTTTCTAGATGAGGAAAGGGAGGCACCGAGAGGCTTCGCCAGGGATTATGTGACCCAATCGACGGTATCTCCTCTTTTTTGGAATCTCTTAGAAAGAATAGAGGAGGAAGGTCGTTTGTCAGACTCTCAGTGCCAGGCACAGAGCAGCAGCCAAAGTCATGAGCAGAGGACCTCACCCAGCCCTCACCTTCCGAGCTCGATGCCCAGCAACGGTCCACACTCCTGCCCTGACCCATTACCTTGCCCATTCGCAGGATTCTTGCAGACTGTTCCAGGGAATCATTAGGTAGGTGTAGGCTGCGATTGGTTGGGCCTCACAGAGAATATTCTCCTCTCAGAGCAGCATACTCGATGCGTGGGGGCGGGGAGGGGGCTTAGGGAAAGAGGGCGAGGTATACAGGACATAAGCTCAGCTTGTGCGAGGTTTAGCGAGAAAAAGAGTGAAATCCTGCCTTGTTTGATCTGGAGCCTTAACAGGCTCGCTACTGTTTAAAGTACACAGGAAAGCAGGATTTGTGAAGAGATGAGAGGGGAGGCGAGAGGGGGGTGACATCTTTATGAATGGTACTGAGGATCCCGGAGCAGGTGCCCTGCTGCTGCGTCCTGGGCCCATGTCCCCACCGCCCAGCCCGGGGCTCAGCACTCTGGCACCCCGGCGGCCTCTCCTCCATTCACCGGACTTGGCCCACACACTCCGGTTTGGCCCGTCAGACCAATCCCTTTGTTCCCAACAATGTGGGGGGCAGAGGAGGCTGCTGCTTCTGCACTGTGGCCGCCCCACAGCGTCTGCCGAGCGAAGGTGAAGCACAGCGTGGGAGACAGAGCAGCCCCCCCCCCACAAGGGAAGCGTGTCCCTGCCTTGAAATGGGAAGTCTCAGGGTCAGGGCAGGTGAAAGATGATGCTGGAGTAGAGACAGCTCGAGTTGGTGGCGGCATCGGGGACCTCAACTTTGGGAGCTACGTGCAACCCTGGCTACAGACCATGCACCGCCCAAGTGTCACCCGTTGGCAAGCATGAGCCCCTGACCTCTGACCACCGGTCCTCCAGTCACACAGCGTCCCAGGCCCAGCCCCCATCACACTCAAGGCACCCTAAATATATGCGCACACACACTGGCGGGCAGCGTTCCCATGCAAAACGCTGATGGCTTGCCACCCCCCTCCCACCTCTGAAAGGGAGCCGACTTCATGCTGAAAGCCTGCCAAAGTGTGGCTGGCTTCCAGCACCAAAAATACCTCCCGTGATTCGAGGGGCTACCGCCCTGGCATCTATTTGTGGGGCTGGAGCTGGTGCTGCGGCAGAGACAGGACTCCCTCTGGGGATCGGCTGGTGGCCCATTTGGGTTCATTCTCCCCAAAGTCGGCGGCCCGCCTTCAAGGGCCTGAGGAGGCCTGCTCAGCCAGACTTGCCCTCTGCAGGAGAAAGACTGACTCACTTCTCCCAGAGAAAACTCAGCTCCATTTCTAGAATGCTGTTGCCCGGTCCTTTACCACTTATCTGATCTTCCTCCCCAAGTCACCCATCTAGTGACAAGAGAAGAAGAGTCCTAGGGCCTGGAATGATAATGCAGCAGCCACAGATGACTTTGTAGGGGTGAGTTTCCAGGAGCACTGTGGCCATGGCAGGGGTGGGTGGGTCAGGGTGGAGGAAAACCCTGTTGAACTTAAAAGGATTTTCTAAAGATGACGATTTGGCATAAGACAAACAGGTGCCCATCCATCCATCCATCGATTCATCCATTCATTTGGTAAGTATTTATTAAGCACCCACGACTTGCCCGGAACTGTGCTAGGCTGTGACTATCTGTCCTTGTGGAAGGATGGACCACAAGGCATTGGCAAAGGCTCTGTGAGTCCCCAAGGGCTATGGGTTTGACATCGGCTGGACAGGATGGGAAGAAGACATTAAGGGCCAGATAGATATCAGGAAACTTGAGTTCCTGAAAGACACAGATCTGAGGGTATGGAACGTATTGGCACGATTATTAGCACGATTTCTTAAAAAAAAAAAAAAAAATACGTGTGGAAGAGATCATCATGCACGGTATACAATTCCATTAAAGGAAGAAATCTCATAAACTTATTGTTGATAAATAGTATTTGTAGAATGTATGAATGAATACCCAGTGATCAAAGGGATGTGCTTACTGGAGCACCTTTAAAGACCAAAGGCTCATGTATATTGTCATTGCCGCATGGGGTGTTATATTTAAATACAAACTTGAACTCGAGTTGTCCTTTTTTTAATTCCCGAGATATATTGTCATAATTACGTACTTCACTAATAAGACCCATGTTTGTTCTAGCCTATTGGGACTAAAAATATGGACAAATCTTTCCATTTTAATGATACGATGAATTCTTCTGGCACTTTTACATGGATCTATTTTAAGTCCACCAAATATCTGAAGATTGAAGGTAGAAATTCCCATCTTACAGGTGGACGTACTGAGGCCCAGAAGTGTTAAGTATGCTTCATCCAGGGCACCGCCCAGTGGACCGGGTTAGCGTTCTTCTGTTATGCTGACCACAAGTACTCCCATCACCTCACAGGACTCAGATCTTAGACCAAGTCCAGTGACAATGAGGAACCTTGGTGACACTGTGTCACGCTGCCCTACCTGTCTTCTCTCTCTCTTCTTTCTGTCTTCCTCTGTCTTCATTCAGGAAGCATAGGGGAGACTAAGGATGAAGGATAGAGTGAGTGGAGGGGTCTGTTTCATTTTATTCTTTCTTACTCTTCATTCTAGGATTTATTTCTGGACTGTGGATGGGGGACATAGTATTAAACAATTATTTAAATTGTATATTAATCTTCCCAAGATGTGATTAAATTGAAGCATGGGGAAGAGATGTGACCCACCCCCCCCCCCCCCCCGCCTTCCAGGGTCACACAGCATTTGATATAAAACCAGAAGGTCCTCATTTTCAGCCTCAAGCTTTATCAGCTGGATATTTTCAACCCTACCTCTGGCTCTCTTGGGTGTAGTGGCCAGACTGATGTTCCATGTATGCAACAAATGGGAGAAATGTTGCTCCAAAATCTTCCACCATCTTCTTCAAATCATATTCTTTACTAAATTGTGGTTTACATACAGCCTGCTCAGAGATAAGAGGGTAGACCAGACGGTCTGGATGGGGAGACAAGATCTACTTATAAAGAGAAATAAATAATAATACAGGGTAACTTATGATAATTGCCTGGAGGGGTGCCAACAATAAATGCTAAAGAAGTTCAAAGAAAAAAGCAGGTATGGATCAGGGAAAACAGCTTAGACAGATTCTGGGTGGCTCCCCAGGACACAACCAGGAGACACTGGTGAAAGTCACAGGGACACAAATTTCAGCTAATTACAACGGCGAAAGAACTTTTGAAGCATTAGCTAATTTCTGTAGATGAAGTAACGTCTAAATATTCCTGCACACGCACCCTATACTGTGTTGAATGGACGATTTGCACGACCACCTGTGAGTCTAAATTTCTAACCACCACCAACCCCTTTTTCTAAGCTCCTGCTCTAAGAATTTCAAGCGGTTTCCCTCCAGGGTTTCCGGGAGTGATTTTTTTTTTTTTTTTTTTTTTTTTTTTCCTATTTATACCACTGAGGACTGTGGCCACGAGAGGGCAGTAGATGGAGTTTATCAGAATACTTGAACATGTTGAGTAAACTCGAGTGTGCTCTAATGACGAGCAGGGACTACGCAGATCCTGCGAACTCACTGGGGTCCAGCTTGCAGGCCTCTTTTGGAAAGCAGAGTCCAGGCCCTGCAGACTTACTGAGACTATATGGCACGGAATCAATAGTCGTAAAAGCACCGAGGCATTGCCATCCGGAATCCAGAAACCTCTCACCTTAGGTTATTAAAATAAGTTATCTTACCTCCACCTCTCTGATTCCCCTACCAGGCAAGCTCCCAGAGCCTGAATCTGGAAAGCGCCTCTCTGGTCCGCCCCCCCCCCCCCACCCCACCCCACCCACCCACGCATGCCAGATGCCCAGGATCCCTAACAGAGCTGGAAGCTCGAGCTTCAGAGCAAGGCTCATCTTTGCATTATGAAAATAATAATTAATAACAACAACTTCAAACCTCATTTGACAGCTCGTTGGCTTTTTGAAATTCACCAGCAGAGGAAATTTGCTCCCACCAATTCCGAGACCTTCTTCTCAACCTCATTAGCCAAGGCCCTTTCCTCCCCACTCACCCCTCACTTATATTAAAGATGAAGAAGCGGGGTGTGTGTGTGTGCAGGAATGGGGGGGGTGACAGGTGATGCGGGGGGGGGGGGGAAGCACATCCTCACTGCCCTCACCTACTCTGCTTGAGTCCTGAGCTCCTCACACCCGGGGCTAAACCACCTGAGCTCTCAAGGCCTCCACCCGAATCCCCAGGCCCTGGCAGATTTTCCTTGCCCCCTTGGCCACTTAAGGTGGCCGGCGGGTCCGGGCTGAGCTGGGCGCAGGGCGGGCAGCCTGGCGGCCTCCCCGCGCCAAACCTGATTCTCCTTTGTTGACAGCTGGAGGAGGAGGAGGCAGTCCCGGCGGGCGGGGGCAGGGGCGAGGGGGGTTGGGGCGGGGGGGCTGGCGGGCGCGGCGGTGCCAGCGGCGGGCGCGGCCCCGGCCCGGCGGGCGCGGCCGGCAGGGAGAGGGTTAACGCGCGCGGCCTCTATGATAATGAGCTGCATGGTAATATAGGGAGGCCGGCGCTGAGGGCTCAGCCGCCGCCGCCGCCGCCGCCGCCGCCGCCGCCGCCGCCACCGCGGGAGCCGGAGCTGCCGGGCGCAGCGGCGTCCGCGCCAGACTGGAGCGGGAGGGTGGCCGAGCGCAGTTGCTGGGAATTTGTCAGCCGGGAGGGCGAGCGGTCGGGAGAGAGACCTCGCGAGCTGGGGAGCGGTGGGGAGCGCGAGCGCCGGAGCGAGCCGAGCCAGCCCCGAAATAGCTCTAGAAAGCCAGGTTCCCGGAGGAAATGGGACTGTGACCGAACCGGGGAGCAAGAAGGGAAGGAAGCGCCGGGCTTGCTGATGTCAGAGGAGCCCGTAAAGTCGCGCTGGAAAAATCTGAAGGCAGCCGGGGCTCTGCTGCTTCCCCGGGAGAGACACCGCCAGCCACCCCCACACGCCCCCTCGGCGCCTCCGGGTTCCCCCCGCGAGCCGGCGACAGCGCGCCGCGGGGCTGCTGCGGGGCGACGGGGGACTGAGGGGCGCGCGGACCGGAGACCGAGGGGCCACTTCAGGAATACAGATAAGTGGCTGGCGGCTGGACGTGGATTTTAATGAATTTGGACTCCATGTGGATTTGGTCGTCCCCGTGATTGGGAGCTGCGGGCAGCGAAAGGGGCAGCGCGCCACCCTCGGCAGCCGGCGGCCGAGGCGGACGGGCCGAGAGCGGAAGGACAGACCGACGTCGCCGAGCTGGGTAAGCGGCGCCTGGGGCCGGGCGCTCCGAGTCGCCGGCGTCCTCCGCCCCTCTCCCCCGAGCGCGCGCCGCTGCCGCGGCCGTCTGCCTGGTCGGGGTCCCGGGCCCGAGCCCCGGGGCTCGGCTGCGGCGCGCGAGTCCCCGCGCGGGCTCGGCCACTTTCGCGGGCCGGAACGCGGCGTGCGCGCCGGTGCGGGCGGACTCGGAGCCGCCGCCTCCAGCCCCCGGCTTCCCCGCCGGCCACCGGCTCCTGGCGGCGAGGGCGCTCCGCGGCGCGGCTCAGGCACGCACCTGCTGGCACTCTGCGGCTTTCGGGAGCACGGAGGCGGCGGGGCTGTCCCGAGAGCTGGCGCCCAAAGCGGGCCTCGGTGGCAGGAGCAAAGGGAGCCCGAGGCCACTGTGGCCAACGCTCCATTTGGGGGCGTTCACTCTGGTGCCGGAGTCCCTGGCGGCCGCTGGCTGTTCCTTCCGATCGGGGGACTCGGGAATGGAAGGGGAATGCATCCTCTGCGCGGGGTCCCCGAGGTTCAGGGAGCGATTTCAAGGCACTGAGTGGGGAGAAGTGCTCCACGACCCTCTCCGTGCTCCCTCGTGGTCAAGCACCCATCGGCACCATCCTCTGGTTTGAGCAGCCCGAGAGGATTGGGGGCTGAGGTAGGAGCTTGCCCAGGGTGGGAGAAGCTCCTTACAAACCATTTGAAAAGATTTCCCTCCAAGTGTTCCTTCTTGCCCCACCCCACAAGTGATGTAGGGATCTTAGAACATTCTAGCTCTCTTTCTCCATCCCACAGGTAGTCTCTATAAATGGTACTCATGGTCTGGATGGGCCAAGAAGAGAGTCGCCAGAAACTGCCATTCCAGGACCGTGGCAAATGTCCACCTGTTTGGCATGACCCTTGCTTTAGCAGGAGCTGCCTGCTCCAACTCAGCTCTGAGTGATAGATCATGGGGGATGGGGTGGGTAAAAGACTTGGAAGCAGTTAAGTCAGTTAAGAGACTAGGAATGAGAGCCCCATGAAATGGCAGTGGAATCTGATCAGGTCTCCTGTAGGAATGTAAGATCCTAGGGTAACAGTGGCATGCCAGAAGCGCCTATGGAAGGGAGATAGCAGGGACAAGACCAGTTTGAAGTCGGGGGGGGGGGGGGGGGGCTGCCAGCTGGAGCTCGCGGCAGTGGCGTGGGGGCCTGGCAGATCAGAGGAACCCACAAAAATTGTGAGATCCATTCATTCCCTTCCTGCTGTTCCTAAGCGCAGTGGACAGGGTCTATGACCTGCTGAGTAAGATAGGTATCTGGGCTGGGCTGGGCTTTTAGGACTAGGAGTCAGGTTTAGCCCTCCCCTCCCCACACAGTAGCAGGCTCCTGTCTTGCTGGGCTTCTTTCCCAGACCTTGAAACTTCATTCTTCCCTCTGGGCAGGCCTTGGATTCTGGGGCCTTCAACAGAGCAACAGAGCCCCGGAAGAGATAGCTGTGGCTGGAGGAATTCAGCCATTCCTAATTGAAATGCACAACTTTTGTGCAATCACCCCGGAAAGCTCCTGGAGTTGCTCGCAGCAGCCCTCTCTCCTCTGACCTCCTGGCAAGAGAGGAGAATTCATTAACTTCCCCTTCACCTCGCACAACACCGTTTGAACTAATTACCTGTGATCTCTCCTCCTTGGCCGGGGGGGGGGGGGGGGCTCGACGGGGGTGGGGAGTGGAATGAGGAGAGGGGGTAGGGAACCAAGAGCAATCTGTCAAGATGCCTTAGCAAGGTATTACCTGAAAGAGCCTTTCCCCTCTGTCCGCCCAGCGACCCTCTTCAGGGACCCGCTGATAAAGGGAGGGCACTGCAGGCTGCCCTCTCCGCTCCCTCACTGTCCTCAGCAAATTGCATTAGGACAGGGCAAATTGGCTTGCAAAGCAGTTAAATGGAAATGATATGTGGAGCAATGTGCATTGGGGGTGAGGATTAGCAGGATCCGAAGGGGTAAAGTACCGGAAGGTCTCCTCTGCTGGGGAGTCCCCCCGAAACCCTTCTCTTTAACAGGACGGGAGGATTGGGGTATCCCACTGTCCCGAGCAGGGCAGAGGGGCTGGTTGGCCTTTGAACCCAAGTCCCCATGAAGAGCAAAGGGTGTTGCCCCATATCCGTCCCCTAAAAGAAACCATGTCAGTGCAAGGCTGGCGACTCCCCTTTCAGAGTTGGGCCGAGCACCTATCCCCATCCCCAAAGAGCCGGGAACCATCCACCCCCCAACACACTTGACCATCAAAAGCCGTAGGTGTGCTGAATGTAAAAGTTCACCGTCTGTTAGGCTGGAGTCTGCTTAAAACGAGGTTAAAAAGAAAACCCTCAAAGGGTTTTCTCCAGTAGGCCCCTTTCCCATTTGCAAATACTTGCGATGAGTCCGTTCATCTTTATTTCATGGGCATGTTACAAGAAGACCCACGAGCAGGAGGGGAAACCGGTGACACAGTTAAATAGACGAGGTGCCGGCTGGCGGCAGGCTAAACTCCCCAGCTCAGGTACTATGGAATATTTACACCATTTGGGGGTGCATAGTCTCTGGCCTGCCTCCTTTGCTACAGCTGCCTCCCCAAAATATGAGCTTTGTTGTGGGGGCAGACGATTCCTGTCCCCAGCAACCACAGCCCCCCCCCCCCTCCCCAGCTGTCTCTCTGCATTGCCACACAGCTGTCTCCACGCACACAGACTGGGGCCCGATATACTTCCGTCTATCATGGCAAGTGGAGAGGTAGGGAGCTCCAAGCCAAGCCAACCCCCCCCCCGCCACCCCATTCTGATCATAAAGAGACGAGAGCATTGTGTTACAGTCTGTTAACTACAAATAATTCAGGACTGTCCCCAGGAAACTGCTGGAAACAGGCTCTGAGGTGCTGTCGTTTTGCAGCTTATCTGCACACCCACCCCCATCACTACCACCCTCACCCAGGGGCAGTCTATTATCAATTCATTAGACGTGAATATTCTGTTTCTACCCCTTCACATATGCTCTGTTCCAACAATGATGAATGGAACCGATTCCCTTATGGGAAACAGTTTTTTCACTTAGTTACAAAGATTTCATGCCTGATTAGAGTAAATGAAGGCTGGGTGTGCGTCCACTTCTTTTTTGGTCATTTCTAAAGGTGAGCCCTGTGGAGAAAAAGAAAGACAGTTCTTCCCGGGGTCAAACGGCCGGTTCCAAGGCACCCTGGGAGGGGTGGATGGTAAGAACGAGACACCCCTTTTCTCCTCGGCTTAGCCCTCGGGCTCTCTGGGGCCCCATTCCCTGGCACTGGGGCATATGGAACTTCTTTATCTAGCTCCGCACTGTTCCATCTGGAATTCGAGGGCAGAAATAGAGGCGAGAAAGTTCTTTGTTGGGGGGCAGGGTCCCTACCGGGTAAGAGTGTCAAGGAAGAGGAGGAAGGGAGGGTGAGAGCTGAATGAAAAGGCTCAGGCCTGAGCAGTGCAGAAGTTCCCTGCTCCTATGGTTGGTTAACCATTAACCCCCTGCCCTGCCCTGGCCAGATCTCCAGCTTGGGGGAAAGGATATGTCTCAGAAGCCCAGGAGCCTGGCAGGTGTTCTGTGACCCCCTCTGGCTCAGCAGAACATTTGTTCTGTCTCCTCTTCCTGCTCCAGCCGGAGGCACAGTCCTGGCCTCCGCCCACCCTCTCCCCTCCTCTTCCCTGGCAAGGGCACCCTCTGCCCACCCCCTGCCAGCTGTCCCTTCACCAGGCATCCCCTGTTGTTCGCGTGGCAGCACGCGTGTGTGACCGGGAAGCAGGGGGGATGGTGGGGCGAACTGATGGAGGGGAGCCAACTGGTTCCGCTCAAGACCCCAAAGCCAGAGCTCTAAACTCGGGTTATACAAGGTTTCGAGCATATGTATCAACCCGGGCCGCCCAAGTTCGCTTGGGGCATGGGGTCAGGGGGGAGTTTCTGTCCAAGTTCTCCAGGAACACTGGACTGTCCTAGTGCCTCTGGGATCTGGCTGGCGGGTCCCTATGTGGGCTCTTGGAGTAGGCCATTTGATCCCAGGCCACGTCAGAGCTTTTCCAGTTCATCAGACCTGGCGTCTTGAACTTCAGGAAAACAAACAAACAAACAAAACAAACAAACAGCAGATGAACCAAGCACGCAGACCAGGAGTCAGGTGCACAGGGACAGACCCAAGTCCTGGTGTAGAAACAGTCACAGATACACAGAGAAGCAGGGTGACAGCACAGGAAGATAAGGACAGAGACACTGACAGTGTGAACGGAGCACCAAGAGCTGAGAGCAAACACACAAAACAAGTGGGAAAGACCCGTCCAGTTGAGGCAGAAGGGATTTCTTCTGTCTTCCCAGGCAAGGGGAGGCTCTGTCTGGGCAGCCATGGGAAGCTGAAGTAGCAGGTTATGTCCACTAGAGGGGGCGCTTGAAAACCAGGCTTGGCCCTAAACAGTGGTTTTTGTGTCTTTCTTTCTTTTCTTTTCTTTCCTTTTTTTTTTTTTTTTTTTGAGAAGAAAAAATTAGATATATTAGAGACTCCCAGCTGTCACTACCCAGAGACTACAGCTGGTAGGGTCCTATTGCCAGTGGGACCTCTGGGCCACCATCATTACGTGGAGGTGGCCCATCACTGTGTACAGCAAGGGAGAGATCTGGCCCACAGGGTGTGGGGGGGGAGGGGCAGGGGAAGGGGATGCCCTCTCAAGTTAGCAGACAGTCCGGTCTGCTGGCTTGCCCGACAAGAGGCTCTTGCCTTTCTTTATCAGCAGTAGAAGTTCTTGGCCCAAGCCTTCACCTGCCTTTCCCACCCCCCTCCCAAAGTCCCCCCCCATCCTTCTTCCAGCTCCCTAAATGTGGATTTGCGAGATCCTTACAGATGATGGCAAAGCTGCTCCTTGAGGAGACTTTTTTTAAAAAGACTTTTCAGGAACTGAACGCATGTCAATGTCGTATCGCTGATTTAAACTTGGTCTTCATGTTCTCGGTGGGAACCTTTCTCTGAACCATAATTCCCCCCCCCCCTTTCATTTCAGCAGAGGACAATATGGAGAGGGAGCAGAGTCCAGAGGCTTTGAGATAATAACTGTCTAACAGGAATATGGAAAAATATTGAAGTTGGAGGATGGGCAGAGGGCCAGGAAGTAGCATCTCTTCAGATCTGATACCAGCCTCTGATATTCCTTCTGGGCTTCCCATTGGCTTCTGTTTACCTGGGGTCAAAGCAGAGGGAGGGAAGGGAGGAGAGAGAAAAGAAAAAAGAAAAACCAGATAAATGTATCAGGTTATGAAAGTTTAATCCTGCTTTTCCTTGGCTAAAATTACCTTCAGTATGGGAGATAAAAGGCAACGGAGTTGCCCTCGGAAAGTTCAACTTGTCTTTGAGAAGGGAGGGGTTGGAGGGATCCTGGGGCTCAGCATTACTAGCCCTTGAATGAACCTCTTTCCTCTGTGCCCCCCACAACAACATTCCCTCTGAAGCTGAGCAAGAGTGAGAGAGAGAGAGAGAGAGAAGGAGAGAGGAAGGAGGCTTCGGACAGAGGTACCTCCAGCACTCTTCTGCGTGGTCAGGGAGCTCACCTCCCAGGTTATCTCTTCCTATGTTTAAGCACCCTCCCTTCCCTCTGGCTTGTTTAGGGATGGGGGATGGGAGGGGGGTGAGAGAGAACCCCCGGGGAGAACCCCTCCAACTTTAGCCTTGGTTTTTGAATTGTTATGCCACCAGTCTCGCCCTTGCACTGAACCAAATAGGACACCGAAAGCAGGAATTGGAATCCATTTACGTTTAGACAAATAGAAATCTGTCGCTTGTGCAGTGGTAGGAATGTAGTACCAAGTTTGAAAAAGTAATAGATCCTCCCTTCTAGAAACAGTATCCTGCGGGGAGGGGGAATTAACATCAGCCAAGTATCCTCCAAGGAAACTTCAGTATAAGTCAGGATGGAGTTAACAGCGGGGCAGGGGCGGGGGTGGAGGGCGCATCAGGGGAGGTGAAGGCACAGACGCCCGTGGTGGAAGCTTTGGCTCCAGTCCGTGGAAGGTGCAGATTTCCAGGAGAGACTCACGTCCCTGAGAACTGTGGTTTCCTGTCAAGCATGACTGTCTGACATTCTGTCATTCCTCAGCTGCTCAGAACTACCCCTCATTCTCCTCCACGGATTTTAAAACTGACAACGCCGTAGTTTTCTGTTAGTCAACATCCGAGAGCATGATCTCGGAGGCCCCACACTCCCGAGGGGTTTTCACCTTGCATTCTATGCAAATTGCAGCCCTTTCCTGCCTCTAGAGCTGGCAGCATGATGCCGCTGTGGTTCATCAGGAAATGTTATTACTCATCGGTATTCACATGTAAGTGTCCAGAATCCTGCTGTTCCCTCGCCCACTCTTGCCTGAATGAACTCATTAAGTGGATCAGACCCCAGAGGAAAAAACTCGGATTTTATCCCTCCACCTCGGCTGGGCAAGAGAGCCATCTCTGGCCTGTTGGCTACCTGGAGGAAGAGCCCATCTCTTTTAAGGTTTCTGTCCAGAAAGAAATCAGGGAGGATAAATGAAAGGTGGTTAAAAGGAGATTTCGGGTCTAAGTAAAAACTTTATCCAGTCCTGTGTTGGAGGGTTGTGGTCTCCTTGCACCTTAAAATTGTTCACGTAAGATCTGGGGTGGGCAGACCCTGAACTGGGATGGAGGGAACAAGGGGGCGTCCTTGGGTTCTAAGAGGCTTTTGATCTAGGTATGCATATGTAAACATATATATATATATATATATATATATATATTTGTATGTGTATATGATGTGTGTGTGTATGAAGAGAGGAGTTTATGACAGCCCCCCCAGCCCCCCCAAATGTAAAGACCCACTAGACCCTAGTGCCTGCGGTCTTTTTCTGTCATCAGTTTCTACTTTCAGCTCTGGTTGTGGAAGGGGGTTTTCAGAACTAACCCCGGTACCTGCCCCATGTCCCAAAGTCGTAGGCCGCTCACTCTCAGAGTGAACGAGTAATCCAGGGACAAGGCGGGCTGAGAATGTCAGGGGAACCCGAGTGTCACTGCTCTGGAACTCTGGACACGCCGTTGAACTTCTCTGAGCCGGAGGCAAAGCAGATGTTCCTCCCATTAAGGGAGAGAGGGAAGGTTCAGGAGGAGAGGAAAAGGAGGTAAACAAAACAAAACAAAACAACAATAACAACAACAACACACAAAACAAAACAAAAAAAACCCACAAAAACCAAAAAAGCCTGCCTGCCCTGTAAAGGCAGGGGGACCAGAGAGCAGACAGAAGTGACAAGAGGGGATGTTGCTGCTTTGAAGTGGTTTCCTGCTTCATAAAAGCGAAAGCCCTCGGCTGGGCTGGGTAAATATTACGTTGGCCTCTGACCTCCCACCTCCCTTGACTGCTCCCCAGGCTTCCCATTTTTTTTTTTTCTCCCGAGCACCAGAGATACCTGAGGGAGAAGAGCCTGCTTCCTCAACTTCAGGGTCCCCAGCAGGAACCTTGGTCAAAGCCCGATGGGAAGACCGGGCTCCTTCCCTGTCCCCAGACACGAGAACCCTCTCTTGGGTCAGCGAGCCCTACCTGGTCTCCGCTCCGTGTTGGCGGGTAGCAGCGTGTTCCAAGAGAGAGGCGGTCAGGATTTCACAGTCACCTGACAAGACTGACCCCCACCCTCACCCCAGCCACCTAGACTTTCCCGACAAGTCCTTTGACATCCTGTGGAATTAAACCCCATACCACCGGGGTTTCTGTTGGGCAAACACTCCTCTGAGTTTTCTCTAGAAGTAAACAAAATTCAAGCCCGCCACCCCACTAAGAGTGACCCCCCAGGGTGTGGAGCCCTTCACTTCTCCGGGCCGGAGAACCCCTCTGGGAGACACTGAGGAAAATGTTGTGAGCTGCACGTGACATGGGGAAGCCACACCTGGCACCCTTGCATAGGAGGTTTGGACCCTACCGAGAGGGGTGTCGGAACAGATGGCCAGGAAGGATCTGGTGTCGGAAGAAGGTCCTGATGCACAGGAACAAAGGGCCTTCCTTCACACTTGTCACTTTTCCCTCCTCCTATAAGATTTCTCACCTGCCCACTGGGGCCCACCCACCATTTGCTCTCTGATTACAGGAGGGAGGCAAGGAGAGCCACAGGAAACTCTCTGAGAATTGGCTCCTGCCCCTTACCCTGCACCTCAGTTTCTCCATTTGTATGGCGGAAATGAGCGCTTTTCATGACTATCCAAGCACCCCCATTTGCCTTTGTCTCTGGAGCCAGGCATAGGAAGATGGTGAGGGGACTTGGAAAAATGACAGTTGTTGCAAATGTGCAAAACTATTCTAAAATTTAGAGCAGGAATAAAGCCAAGCTGGGGACATTTTTCTTCCCTCCCTCTCTCTCTCTCTGAATTTGTTTGGAACTTTCTGAGAAAATAAGATTTTATTTAAAGAAAATGTATATGCTAAAGGTTCTTCTATATAAAAGTAGTTAAAAGACTCAATGGAGACTGGAAACTGACAGGCAAGCCACGTGTATGGCTCATGGTTAACATTTAACCAGTGGGGCTGGAATTTGAATTCCGAATTTGCTACTGCTGGGGTTTTGGTGCCTGCAGCTTTAAGAGTAGAACCGAGAGATAGTATCATAGAACTGGTAAGTTGGCATTTTTCTGGGCGTCAGCCTCCCATGGCAGGACAAGGGGCAGATCTCACGGGCCCCTGGCCACCTGCCTGCAATGAGGCTTACATCTCTCCTGCATGCAAGGGACAGTCTGTCCTGTCGTGGGACAGACTCAGTATGAAGGACCCTGGCGGGAGCGGGGACCCAGAGCCCAAGCTGGACCATGAGCCTCAGGGATTAGGTCCTTGGCTGGTGCTGATCACTGGACAAAGCAGCAGGGTGTCTACTGAGATACATCGGCTGTCTTTTCTTAGCCCATGAAGCTCCCCTACATCCAGCCGAGGCACAAGGAGCCGTGGCCCTCGTTGGAAACACAGCACGGGAAGACGGCTCTGAGAGGACAGGGTCCTGTGCGTTGCCAGCCCTGTCCAGGAGCCTGCTGTGGAAAGTGAGTCCGACAAAGCACCTAGATTTTCTTCTGTAAATCACTTTGGAGAACACAGCTTGAATGACAATAGAAATGGGTGTTCTGTGTAGAATCCCTGAGAAGCACTTCTGAGCGTTTGATAGCTTTCACCCAGGCTCACGTCATAGGTGTGATGCCTGAGTCCACACTGGGTGAGTAGATTGCCCTGAGGCACACAGCGAGTGGCCTTGCACTGGCCTGCACGTTCGTGGGGGCTCCTCTGTCCCAGCCCACCCCAGCACTCTTGAACTGCCCGCTTAGCCACGTTCTCTTCCCGTCTCTCAGTCCCCAGCTGTGCCCAGCGACCTCCCCACTCTGTCTTGGGTTGGAGCAGGCAGGTGCCTCACGGTGCAGCTCTAGTCCCTGAGAACCCATGTCTGCCCTCCTCTGCTGGTCCCGGGACACCCGGACCACCTCTCCACGGTGCTGCGCCATGTGGTGTATGTAGAAAGGCCCCCCCCTCTTCGGTGGCTCCGACCGGCTTTCTTCCATCCACCACAAGCCTTGCTATTTGCACAGTCAATGGCTCTGGCAAGGCCGAGCCACCCCTCCCTCCCCGAGAGGCACTGTGGGCACTGTTTGTGTCTCAGTCTCTATAGACTCAGCATTGACAACTTGAAGAGGGTGAGACAATGACCAAAGCAGCTGCCCGCAGACTGTGCTGGCTGGGACACGGCCGGGGAGCGTCAGGCCGGCCAGAGTTTGTGTACCCTGCACCTGTGAGCTTTCTCAGGCAGCCACGGCCAACGCACAGGGGGAACTGGGATCCAGAGGCCCTGGTCCAGGCCACCTGATTGGCTCCCACCGCATGCCCACAGCTTTCTTGGCCAAGCTTTCCCCCAGCTGTGTAGTCCCTCAGGGCCTGGAGGAAAAAGCAGGGTCCTGGCCCCGGGAAGCAGCCATTTAGAACCTCGGGACAGGGAGAGGCAGAATGCCCGTCCAGGTTAGAGAAAGACAGGAAGCTTCGCCAGAAGCCTGCCCAGGTAGAAGAAAGGTACATTACTTGTAGAGATTGAAGTTATTGCAATATGATTTAATTTGATTTGAACATGCATTTATTGAATATCTACCACGTGCCAAGAGTAATGGGAGGAATGTCACCATCCGGGCTCTTGACAGGCTTGCAATATGGCAAGAGAGGCAGAGGGATGCAAATAAATGATGCTCAGACAGGTTGAGTGTAAGTATCGCAGGAGGGTGGCGGAGAGGGAGATTAACCAGAGCCATCTGACCCGGAAGGGGCCGCCGAGGGAGGGGATGAGCCCTACTTCATTTAGGGAATTTAAACAGAGGTTGGAAGGTGACAGCCAGGTCTCCAGAAGGGATTCCTCTGTGGAGCAGAAAGGTATAATGGGTGACGGCTGAGATCCCCACCCACTGGAGTCCCTGTTTGCTGCTCAGTAAATACGATGGAGGAAGAGGCTCCATTGGAAGTGAAGTTGACTGTTGGCCCTGGCTCGGGCTCGTGAGAATGACCCGGAGCTGCTGGCCTTCCTTCCATAGTAAATCAATCTGGTTCTCACTCCTTCGCCCCCACGACTCCCCTCAGAGCAGCGTGCCAGGAAGGCTAGGCTGGGCTAAGCCCTGGTCTCCCCTGGAGCCAGAATTCTCCGTAATCACGTTCAAATGAGTACTCCGTCTCCAAGCAGGGGCAGACCGGTAGGAAGCGAATCTTGGTCAGCTCTCTGCCTGCACAGCTCCGACTTCTAATCGTTGTCATAAGCGGGACGGAAACAGCTGCTCACTCCAGTCTATTATCAGCTTGGTTGGAGACAGAGAAATTTAAATGACAGTACGATGCTTAGCGAAGAAACGAAAGTCTGTGTTAAAAATAAAGAAAACAAGACAGCTTGTTTCATCGAAATGGAAGGGTTATTAAACAGCCCTGAATTAATCAGTGATCTGCCAGGGCTGGGAATTGCAGAGCAGCAGAGGGCCAGGGGAGAGACCTAGGAGAGGGTGGGTGGGTGGGAGAGCAGTCCCAGAGGGGGCAGGAGATGCCTTTGTCTTTGGGCTGGCTGCGGGGACGCGGGAAACGTGCTGGTCTTCAGAGGGGGAGGCGGCAGCTAATTCTCTGCCCCACAGATACGAACAGATAGGGGGCCCCCAGCTACTCCCCTTACAAAGCCCTGCTTCTGGAATCTTGCCATCAGCCACCACCTGCACCAGCCCTGGGGATTCTCTACCCTGTGCCTTCCCACCAGCCAGGACCGAGGGGGAGCCAAATGGCTTTGTGTGGATGGCCAGATGCCCCCCACCAGGCCTTTTCCTCTTTCATGGGGGTGGGTCCCCAAGAACTCAAGCGTGAGTTAGGCTCCTGATGCCCCACCCCCCATTCCGCAACACATCCCTGAGGATGACCAGAGTCTTGCCCACCTGGAGGCAGAGAGCGATCCCTGGAGCAGGTGATCTCTCCTGGGAGATCTCAGCTGGTGGCTCTTCCCTCCAACCCCAGGCAGCAGGGTGACATGTTTGACCCCGGGAGCCCGAAGTCCCCCCCTCAACACATCTAGTTCCTTTGCCAAAATATTCCACCCCAGATATACCTGTCTTCTCACCTGTGAGGGGGTCCTGCTGTGGCCGCTGTCCCTCACAGGCTGCGGGAGGGGTAGGTCAATGACATAGCATATGGGAAATGCTCAATGAACCCTCAAATCACTGCACACATGGCTGTTTGCATTATGGGGGAGGGGGGAACCAGGTGCTGAGAACTAAATGGCAGAAGAAAGGATTTCCAGAGGGCACAAGATGGGTCTGGTAGAGACACAGACTTGCTCACCCCTTGGCAGGGGCACGCGAGGAGAGGCGGTGGCCAAGCACACCCGCAAGCACACCCGTGTGCACGTGTGCACCCATCCGGGTGTGCAACATGTTGGATCTTGAATCAATCACTCCAAGAGCATTTTCTCTGCTCTTTGACCTCAACATTCTTTCTCCTCACCCCTCCCTCCCCCCTGCTTCCCTCCTGGCTGTTTACCCTTTTCCAGGCTCCTCTCTCACACCCCATTCATCATCCGGGCCAGATTCTCACTCAGGGAGTTCTTTTCATCTCCTGCCCCAGGTCCCCCAGCGCTGCACCAGCCTGCATTCCCCCTGCTTTCCCTCCAGCACATTCTTCTCCCCACGTCAGCTTCTCTGATAATTGTGCACTTCACTTTCCCTCAAAGTTAGAGCGGGGGTCCTCGATGTCCCGAGGGTCTCAGGAAGTCTCTCTTCTCCCCTGTCTACTCATCAAGGGGCTTAATGCCACTCCAGGTGTTAAGGGTCCTGCAGACCGCGTGCCTGTGCATCTCAGCTCAGACAAGCCCCGTAAGCAGACAGATCTCTTTCGGGAATGCCAACCACCTCCCAGCCCTACATGGCTCCCTTTTATCCGGCTCCAGAGCACTTCCCCTGCTCGGTGTGCATGAGTGTGAATGTGCCTGTTACTTAAGAGAGGCTGCCTGGCAGCTCAGGATCTTTTCTGCAGGAGCTCAGCGTCTCAGACAAAGAGAGGAAAATAATAGAAACAGAAGGTGGGAAGGTACAGGGTGGGGACCCAGCCTGCTTAAGAAGCTTCCCCTTAAAAAGGAGTTACAACTTTGTATTCGAAGGCGGGCTGTCAGTTCAGAAAAGCACTGGAGAGGAGGAGATGCGGGGGAGGATCGGGGAGGGGAGTTTCACCCTACATGCTGGCCAGAGCCGGTCTGGGAAGAGCCCGGAGAACACTGAGCTCCAGCTCAGGGACTGTCTTCAGCATCGTCTCCTCCTCCTCCTATGGGCCAGCTTTCCTCTCTCCTCCTTCCCTCCCTCTTTCCTGCCAAGGGCACCTGGATGAATCACCAAGAACAGCAGAAGTGGCCCTTAAATCACCCTCAAGGTGAGAGGAAGTGGGGGTTGAGGTGGAAAGCCTGGGGCTCAGGGGACTGGGGAGAAGGGCTACAGGGACCCGCGACACCCAGTTCCTCCCGAGAGGCCAGGACCCTCAGGAGGTTCCGCGGCATAAGAATCACCTGGCTGAAACGGAGCCTCCAGCCTTCATCCCCAGCACACACAGGGCAGCCCTTGCTGCCGAGGAGGTGGTGTCCTTGCACAGTGTTTCTCCAAAAACAGAAACCAGAGTAATTGATGTTTATTCAAAGCTTGTGGGGTTAGCAGAACGCTTTCACATTCACTATCTCGTTGAGCCTCACCAACAACCCTGTGAGGTGTCCTTCAACAGATGGAGGCTCCAAAAGGTTAAATAACATGTTCAAGGTCACCGAACTAGGAAGTGGTTGAGCGAGACCCGAGCCCAGGTCTCCTCTCTGCACCTGCTGCCTGGCTACAGGCACTGCAGTGAGCTTGACCCCCTGACGGAAGAACCCTGTTCTGAAGCCTCCCTAGGGGAATCGCAGCCCACCCCACTCTACTCTTGATCCCTCTCGCTGTCAGTTGGCCGCTTACTATTATAGACACGTCGTGTGATCTGTGAACTTGTGCAGGTTGTGGCTTTGGAGCCCTCTTGCCAAGACTTTTCCTGCATGAAAAGTTGTGCATCCTGTGCTATGCATTCTTCACCAGCAGAGCTGGCGCCCCGCCCCCCCGCCCCCACACACACCCCAGCTGATCCTTCTTCATCCTTCTCCCCACCTCATTCACCTCCCAGTGACACTTGCTCTTTCCCCAGCGGGTTCAAGATGAACACCAGCCAGGGTCCTTCACTACCTCCACCCGTTATGACAAATGGTTGAGCCCCGTGTGTTAGTCCACACCATGTCTAAGGGCAGACTAGTCGCTGAGAAATGCAAAGGGGCATCCCCGTCTCCCCCTCCCCTGCGCTCCGTGATTCAGACTGAGCACAGAACGGAGCGAAAGGCGTCCTGCTACCCCTGCACGAGATGCTGAAGAGCACGAGGGATTATTCCTGCACTCCAAGAGCCTCTGATTCGATGGATAGGACACAGTCGCATAGCGAGGGAGCCACCCTGGCAATGCAGTGTGTGCTAAAAACAACAGTTGCTGAATGACTTTGGAGGAGAGACAGGCAATTGGGGCAGGGAGGTCCTAGAGGTTTCCTGAAGCTTTGAAGGATGGATGGGGTTTGGATAGGCAAAGAAGAAAGTGGAGACTGGTGTTCCAGGCAGAGGCAGCTGCAGAGGTGAAATTCTGCAAGGTGTCCTGGGGACTCCACACGTGAACCAGTTTGTTGGGAGTGGAGTGCCTTTGGGAGAGGTGGAAAGGGAAGCTGGACAAAGAAGAGCCAGCTTGAGGAGAACTTGAACTTGGGTGCTTGGCCGTCCAACCTCAAGCCTCTCTGGGCAACCGAGGGGGTTTCCATGGGTGGATGTCACACTCTGGCCATGTGCCTGGCAAAGTGAGACAAGGAATTTGAGGCACGAGGCACACTGGGCAGGGTGTCTGTGGCTGAATTAGCTGCCAGTGGCTTTCAGGGTCCGTGTCTGCAAATAGTCTCCGGGACAGACTGACATGTGCCTTTTTCGGGGAGACGCCACCAGGCTTGCTGGTCAGGAGGCCCACTCTCGAACTTTGGGGAAGCCTGAGTTTTGGGAAAGGACAGTATTAAAAAATGTATCTCGATCTGGCACGAATGGCTCCTTTTCCTGCAGCGAGGGTGAAGCAGCAATGATGGGGAGAGCTTCTTGTTTCTAGAGCACTTCCGTGACCGGCCTTGGGAGCCACCAGGGAGGAGAGAGGCAGGGGCTTCTGCGGGAGAAGCAGGAAGTGCCGGGGACTCAGGCAGGGTGGGGGTGGGCCATTACAGTTTTCCTTCAAGAGGAGAACGACTGGGCAATTTATGGAGAAAGTAAGTGGGATTGAGGGCCAATCCATTGCCTGAGAGCTGAGATGAATGCCTGGGGTTTTGTTTGGATTTTTTCTTCCCTCTCCTTTTCTTTCCCTTTCCCTCCCACTGCTGTGAATCGGAGCTGTGTCATTATTCTTTGAAAACATTACGGTTAATGGCAGCATAATATGCCATTATATGGAGTAACTGTAATTTATTTAACAATTTAGTCAGGCACTTTCTACCCTGTGTCCTGCTCTCCTGCCCCATTTCAACCTCAGAGTTCGTGGCTCTCCTGCCTACAGTAAGGATGGGGTGAGAAGGTAGGAGACACATCTCCAGGCTTCTTGGAAAGGTCATTTGAAATGCCCCTGAAAAGAGAGGTCGCCAGCTAGCAAACCTCTTGCCACAAAACAGCCCCAGAATCCACCTTGTAACCGATATCTCGACCCGTGCCGCCCTACCCCAGCCTGCTCCATTACTGAAATAAAATGGGAGCCTCAGGTTTTGACCTTTAAAATAAAGTACTTGCCCGATCTTACTGATCATTCTACTGATTTTTTTTTTTTTCCCAGACCAGCGATAAGGGGGTTTGGTCACAAAAGTAACATCTAAATAGGTAGGCAGGGTGTAAGGGTGAGGACAACATGGGCATCAGAAAGTCCTGCTTCCTAGCAAAATGACACTGGCCTAGTTAGTCATCCTGCCTGAGATTCAGGTTTTTCATCTGTGAAATGGGTAGGAGAATACCCATCTTGCAAGATAATCACAGAATTCTCCATCGCATATGGAAAGGATATAGCACAGGGTGCCACGTAGCAAGTGGGTAATAAACGCTAATAATAACGTTAGCCCCCTTTTATTATTATTGTTCTAGGAAACAAATGGCACTTGCTGTTTTATGAAACTCATGGCCCTCAGGTTATGAAGTCTCCTAGTATGAATCTGACTCGACTTAGCAA